>NC_133456.1:111244038-112555288 GCF_048565385.1 Saimiri boliviensis | reverse complement strand
TCCAGTTTAGCACCGCAAATATGCATTGAATGTCAGTTACTTCTTTAGGAGTTAGAGGCACAAAGGTAAAGAAAACAGCCTCTGCTCTAAAAAAGTATGCATATTCTTGTGGAGGAGATCGGTAGCTAAAGAGTGATATATGTATATATAATAGTGTATTATGCTACTTTTAAGTTATATATATATATATAACTATATATAACTATATATATAACTATATATATAACTATATATAGTTATATATATAGATAGCTATATATATATAACTTAAAAGTAGCATAATATATATATAATATATATATATAGGTATCCCCAAATTTAAAATATGTATATTATCTGTTTTTTATATATATATGTGTAACTCCTAGCATAACACACCCAAACACACACAAACACACATATATGTTTAGTATACATATATATGACTCTAAGAGTATAAAGAAGAGACACTTAATCCAGCAAAATTCATGGCTAGCTAAGAGTGCCTGGTATGTGTTTGAGATGAGTAGGAGACAAATTAATTAGGTAAGGATTTCTGGATGAAGTGAAAAGTTAAGCAAAGAAACAGTCACATAGGTGGGAAAATGAGGTGGTGGAAAGATGGAACACGATGTCGGAGAGGCAGAATGTGGTTGTGTCATGAAGACATTTGTGAAACATATTTAAATAGATTAAAGCATGAATTGAATATGTATAGGCTGCCATCTGATAATTTAAGATGAGAATACCCAGGCTGAATTTGTATTTTCTGCATGTAATGTAACCCTGGTGTATGGTTGTGATATAATTTTATTATAAAGTAAAAAATTCTTTATATCTTTTATATTTACTGTAAGTTATAAAACTTTTTTATAGTAAAATATAAAAGAATGGGATGCTCAATTGAGTTTGACATTTTTTTTTTCTTTTTTTAAAGGCAAGGTCTCACTGTGTTGCCCAGGCTGCTCTCGAACTCCTGGACTCAAGCCATCCTCCTGCCTTGGCTTCCCAAAGCACTGGGATTGCAGATGTGAGCCATGACGTCTGGCCAAGTTTGAATTTTAGATAAATGAGGAGTAACGTTTTAGCATGAAACACACTTATACAGTATTAAATATTACTTGTCATTTATCTGAATTTCAGATTTAACCAGACTTCCTGTATTTTATCTGGCCACCCTGTTCCAGGGCAGTGTAGGTGATGGGATTGGCAGATTCTACGCAGGAAACATGGAACCCAGTTAGGTGGACAGAGAGTGGCCTGAATTAGGGCTGGGTAGTAGGAATGTGGGAGGAAACAGGCTCAGCTGGATGAACAAGTCCATTCATCCCAAAGGACCCCAGCTAGGCAGAACCAAATTTGATTCTAGGTTTTTTCAATTAAAAACCCCATGCTTTTATCCCCAATGGTTTATTCATCCATTAACTGGCTTACTCACCCTGTTTTCTCATTTTAATTATAGAGTCCAACTGGTCCAATGATTACGATCATTCTTATTATGCAAAACCACCTCAGTAGATAACAACTCACTTCGAGGATTGGCTGTCCCTACATAAGGTTATCACTTCTGGATCAGTTAATGGTTGACCCTTTACTCAAGGTCAACCAAGGGATCTTTTTCTTTGCAAGCTCTGCACGCACGGCAGATTCTGTGGGGGACATGCCAAGCCCAGGGATAAAAATGGTGGAAACTGTAGAGTTGCAAGGGTTACATTTTCTTGTGATTTGCTCTTTCCTCCATTGCTAATTCTTGTTGACTTACTAAGATCTTGACATATGTAAGTTTTGTTTTTTTTAATTTTCACATCAGCCATGAACCATAGGAGGTAGGTTTTATTATTGTTTTAAATTTACAAAGGAGGAATCTGAAACACAGGCAGATTAAGTAATTTCCCCAAGTAAGCAAGTTCATAAAGCCTCTAGTGAGTGTCTACCTCCAAGGTGTTTGGGTATGTGAGGATGGAAATGAGAAATGTGTAGGATCACTAAAAATTATCCCTAAACTTAAAAGTAGCTATGGGAACAGATCTTAAAGTATAGAGGCAGAGATATAACTTGGGAAGGCTTTCTTCTTAGCTGCGTCAGCTTCAGCAGGTTTGTTAAACACAGGATTTGTAAAAAGGAAAAACCCTCTCTACACAGATTTTTAGGAGAAGAGCCTGTTCTTTATGAGCCAAAAACTGTTTTATTCATGGTTTTATTCATGCTGTTATAACATACTTTTTAGGTGATTTTTTAACTCAGTGGTAATTTCCTATGAGCCAAGTAACATGATCACAATTTGAAATACTTAGTTCTATTGATTATTAAATTATTATAAGAAGATAATTTGTGATTTTAAGCAATTCAACAAAAAAGATTTTATTATGTAGTATCTGTTCATATCATTCTTAGCTTCAGCTTTTTTTTTTTTTTTTTTTTTTTTTTTTTACCCCTAATATACTTTTTAGAAAGTGAGATTCAAGGTTCATCTCTCCTGGGCCTTGTCTAAAGTTTTTTAGTTCTTGAATACAAAAATGATGTCATTAAATGTACTCATCACTATGTAAGGGATCCCACACAATGCATATGTAGGATAGAATAATTTAAAGCCTCCAGTGTTATGTAGCTTTCATCTTACTCTCCTTGTAATAAGAGATATCAACTAAACCAATGTAACAGATTATTTTAAAAAACACACACAGGTTAAGGTATATCTACATGAAATTACCAAATGGATCACAACACGTATGTTTTGTATGTTGATTAACCAAATGATCCAACTCAATTTGACTACTGAAAGAAGTAGGTCATGCATGAGGCAGTAATACAGACAGAAACCCAAAGCTACTTACTGTGAAAGTAAAGAAACCTAAAATCTCCTGTCAAATCTCTTCACATCTCCACACCTGCATTGTTATGTTTTAAAACTTTACCAACTCAAAATTTACTAAATAAATACATGCTTAGTTTTTTTTTTTTTTTTTTTTAAGTTTAAGTAACCCAAAATTATTCTGTGAGTTACTGGAAACTGTTCAAATACTGCTTCTTGAAAGAAAATATTTTTTCTTCTGGAAAGTATACATTTGCTTTAAAACAAGATTAAATAGCAAATTTAAAAAGGGGATAGGGCCTTTTATCCATTGCTTTGGAAATGGACATAGAGCCAATGAAATAAAACAAATAAGGCCAAGACAACAGTATTGTTTTATTATTTCTGAGAGTGAGCTTCAGATGTTAGGGCTGAAGGCTGGCAGGGCTGTGTTATTTTAAGCTTGGTTACAAATCTGGGTAATTTAAGAAGACAGTTTGTTTTTAGCTTTTCTGGGCTCTACAGCCCCTGTCCTTTTCCTTCCCTGTACCAATTCAGAGGCCAACTCCAGGTCAAATTCGAAGGACAAATGCTGGTAATATAAATACATGCTGCTGGGTGATGCTGAGAATGGAGTCTGCAGCCTACAGTCTGTCCTCTGACTTTTACTTCTTCATTTGGGGAGAGAACGTTGATTGAAGTCTTTAAAAGCATTTTAGGTTGGCATGTTTTCAATGTCTCAGCCCAAGTGGCAATTATCTGGAGAAAAGTAGTTGATTGCATCTATATGAAAGTTTTCATCTGGATTTGCCAAGGCATTTTTATTAATACAAATTAATTAACTTTATTAAAGTTAAAAGGTAGAGTAGCATTTTTATTATGACCCATGGAAGGATTAGGCTATACAACTGGGAAGCTGGATGGTATAATGCTATAATTCAATGTGTGGTTGTAGGGATCACTAGCACTGCAGTTTCTGGAGTCCAAAAAGATGTTCCAATCACCAGCTTAAAGACTTCAAGAACAGTTCAAGCCTTGGAGCTGATCTTCAAGCCTTCAAGCTGGTAACTGGAACATCTATTTTGTAAAGTGAAAGTAAATTTGTAAAATAAAGGTAAATTTGCTTACCTTCCTTTTCTCTTTCCCCATTACTGTGCCTCAAACCTATGTGTGGAAACATGCCCTATCTGAATGTGCAAATATGAAACCCCATGATAAACTGTGTTGTCCAAATCTGGCCTGTATCCTCCATGTTTTCTAAAACTGCTATAATCTGTGATAAGTTCAATGAGTTGTTTCTGAGTATTCCGATGTTTCAATATATTTGTCAATAGCCATAATTATGGATGAAACATCTTGGTGAAAAATTAAACAGATGTTTTACTTAGATTTTAAACAGAGTAGGATGATATTAGTAGCTCACTTACCTTTCCAATTTGGTGCATTTCAAAGTGAGTTTACATTTCTGAATAAATGTAAACTGATACAAGGAAAATTGGTACGTTAGGAGACAAGGGTAGGATTAAAAATGTGCTCTTGGTTCATTGGTAAATTATTTAAGGCATGTGGGGAAGTGGGTGTTGACTCTTTCTCTTGCTGACCACATCAGAATATTAAAGGGAGCTAATGTATTTCAGTAGTCTTTTGTATGAATTACTATAAATTGCAGAACTTCTGCCATGGATTATTAATTTTTCTTAACTTTAATTTCTGAAAATGAGAAAAAAGTAAGATAGCAATGCTGAATTTTGAGAACAATAAGGGAAACATGATACATAATTTGAGAAAGTATAAACAGGAAATATGTGAAGTGGGTAAGATGTTTAATAATCATATTCTGCAGTCTTCATGGAAAAATATAATTAATAACATATTCATTTTAAGGAAATTCATTTGATGTTTAACTGGTGATATAGTAATTCATCATAAGGCATTAGATCATTATGAATCTAAAGAATGTATATGCGCATCCTATTTCTCTTAGACAGTTTTTGCAAACTCTCATAATTTGAGGGCCTAGCTCTCAGTTGCCTTAGAGAGAACATGCATTTGCCAGTTTTCCTTTTAGCCTTTTCCCTACCGTGGCCTGCAGACAAAGATCCTGTCATTTGATTTGATAATTTATTTAATTGACAGTTTAATGGGTCATGTTTCCTGGTTCCAATTTTAATAACAGTGTTTGTGATTCATAGCTTTCTTTTTTCAAATTTATGTCTGTCCCTAGTCCAGGCTAGCAATTAGGCAATTTGTTTGTTTATTTACAAATGATACCCCCCAAAAGATCAAATAGTATATTGAATAAAGATGATTTTTTTATCATGTCTGCACACTGACCCTGGAAGTGAAATGGTTAGGAGACTGTGAGAGAGTAATAGTCTTGGCCCAAAGCACATGGATCTGCCTCGGATTCAGGAAGAACAGGCTCTGATAGGCATTGGTTGAGTGATCTCAGAGCAATCACCAAGTCTACAGATCACTTCTTACATTTGTAAAATGGGGTCAGGCTAATCTTCCTCCCCCAGAATAGATGCCTAATAAATGAAGGTTGAGTGCGGTTTCCTTCTATTTAGAAAATTCTCTAGTTCTATGATTACTCTTATTCCAGACTTACAGAATCTCAGGGCCTAAATGAATTTTTGAGTCTACCAATTCAGACTTGACCAACACTTTCTCCAGTTGCAAAGTAAAGGGGGAAGAAACAAGGAAAGGAAACGTAGATATGCAAGTCAAAAAGGCAATTTCCTCTCTCTCCTTCATGTTTTAATCAACAAAATATTCCTATGATACATTCATCATTTCCCTCAGATTGCATGTAAATGTTATCCACCATAGAGAAAGGACTGGGCTCTCTCTGGTTGACTTTGATACACATCATATTTGAAACTCTGAGTTTGTCTTATGCAATTGATGTACATATTTTAAAATTTTGCACATATACATCATGGACTACTATGCAGCCATAAAAAACGATGAGTTCGTATCCTTTGTAGGGACATGGACGAATCTGGAAAACATCATTTTCAGCAAACTGACACAGAAAAGCAAACACCACATGTTCCCACTCATAGATGGGTGTTTAACAATGAGAACACATGGGTACAGGGAGGGGAGCATCACACACTGGGCTCTGTTGTGGGGGGCTAGGGGAGGGACAGTGTAGGGATGGGGAGGGTGGGAAGGAATAACATGGGGAGAAATGCCAGATATAGGTGATAAGGGGATGGAGGCAGCAAACCACATTGCCATGTATGTACCTAAGAAACAATCCTGTATGCTCTGCACATGTACCCCAGAACCTAAAGTACAATTTTTAAAAATTGCACAAAATCCAGCATGAGCAGTAATTTGGTTAGTTCATGATTACTTCTGGTTTTTTTTTTTTTTTTTTTTTTTTTTTTTGGAATTGGCCCAAGACTCTCCTGGTTTGTCATACATTTGGTTTCAGAATTAAAACAGGAAATACTGAAACAGATTAAAATGAAAACAACAAAGTGGTATTTTCCAAACATGAATAAAATATTGGTTGAAAGTAGAGGGGATTTCCATGACAAAAATCTTTTTTCATTTTCTTAACTCCTTAAGAATTGTTTTCCCAATCTGGAATTGTGATATTCCACTGACAGGCACTGATGAAAGATGAACTAGAGATAAAAAGATGCCTCAGGAAGAAATGAAACCAGAGGCCCACACCCAGGGGAGGGGAAGAGTGCACCTGAAGACTGCCCAGGTGCCCACACCTGGGGCTTGATGTTCACAGTTTTTTGTTTTGTTTTTAAAGAATACCTCAGCTATGCACAGAGCTATGGCTTCATGCCTGTGCTCGGTACAGGGATTTGATTGATAAAGTTCCCACTACATTAAACCTGGAGGCTGAGTTCGACATCTGGAGCCAAGTTTTGCAATTTAGTCTTTATATCAGTAGGGAAGAACTGCTCTCTGCAAATATGCAGCAAACCACATAGTGTCCCTTCACAGTGTGAACCATTGACCTGGGCATTTGTTATGGCATTTCTTTCTATGGTACTTTCCATTTCAGATGAAGCACAGATAAGAAATGCGTTTCCCTCTTTATTTTTAAGAAAAATAGCAGGAGAGGGTCTTGCTATGTTGTCCAGGCTCAAACTCGGGACTCAAGCAATCTCCCCACTTCATCCTCCTAAAGGGCTAGGATTATGGACGTGAACCACCACGTGATCCTGGCCAAATAAAAACTTTCTGAAAAAGACATTGTCATCTAGAACACTTCTTCCCCTAAAGTCCTAGAATTTGATACTCAAATGGTTTTCGATTTCAAAAAATTTATGGTTAGATGTTTTGGTAAGACAGAAATTTATTCTGAGAATCACGGCAGCCACGTGCTTTGATGGTACAAATGGTCTCTGTGAAGGGCTCTGTCTACTACATAAACATGACTCAATAAAGGTTTCTTTTAGCAAATGTTAAACCCATTCATGGAGTTGAGTCAAAGAAGAATGGTTCCATATATTCTCTGACTAATTCAAATACCTGTAGTCAAGATAGTAGTAATGCATTTATTTGTCAATACTTTATTTCTTTATCCCAAGGAAATAATTCAGTTGAATTACCCATTTATGATATTTTGCAAGATAACTGAAGGAAATGGTGCCTTTATGTAGAATTGGCAGGTGGTTGACTTTTTTTATTTTTCATTTGCTATTCTCTTCCCTTGTTAGGGCAGACAAAACTCATGAAAGATTTTATTTTAATATGCAAAACATAAATGCTGTGTGAAGCACCATAGAGGGTTACTTGGATTCCTTCTAGCCTTTTGGTGGATGAATTGAATGAAATAGTGCATGTGAAAACTCTTTGATACATACATAGTTCTAAACAAATGTACAACATTACTGGTTATTGTAGGCTTTCCGTTAGAGGATATAGTGTGTCCTCAGGGTCACACTCCTGTGATGATCCTTTTTGTGATAAAACTATCTAGCAAATCTCCTTCCTTCCCCCTTGTCTTTAGTTCTACACTGAGTAGATTGTTTTTGTAGCAAATTTAATATGCTCATTGGCCCAAGTCTAGACAAGGAAAGTTACGAGAAACTAGAGAGATAATTACTATGGGTAGCTTGTTATTAAATTCATATTGAAATAACACATACCTTTTTAGCTGGGCTAATTTGAAGAGAATTTACATGCCTTGTCTCTATGAATGAGAAATGCCTTAGTTTAGATCTATTCCTGGCAATCAGATAAAACTATCTCCAAATATAAGGAGGTATGACACTAGATCACACTTCATGTTATAAATGGATAAAACCAAGAAGCTCAGACTTGCTTCAAATCTGTCTAGTTCTGTTTCTACAACTTTGGAAGGAAGTTCAGGAACGTATGTATTATTCAACAGAAGTGTATGATGAAAAGCTTACTGCAGTTATATAGCTTATGACTTCATTAACATTTAAGTGCATTTACCACAAAGGGATAATGTTATTTATGTTTTGGAATAAATAGAGTTGAAATAAATAGGATTACTATCTGAAAGTGTTAACATCAAGAGGTGTGTATATTCCTTGAACTGAAAAGGAATATACATCTGATCTTTCAATATCTTGAAAAGCATATATGTCTGATCTTTTTGTTTTCCGCAAGTCTTGAATGACAAGTAACAAACGTTTATTTAGAACTCATTGGGAGCAAGGTCCTATGAATAAGAAAATGCCATATACAGAGTGAAACTGGACTCCTGTCTTTCACCATATATAAAAATTGACTCAGGATGGATTAAAGACTTAAATGTAAGGCCTGGAACTACAAAAGCACTATAAGAAAACTCAGGAAAAATTCTTCCAGACATTGGCCTAGGCAAATAATCCATGAATAAGACCACAAAAGCAAATGCAGCAAAACCAAAAATAGACAAATAGGACTCAATTAAACAAAAAAGCTTCTGCACAGCAAAAGAAATAATAACCTGCAGAATGGAAGAAAATATTTGCAAACTATGCGTCTAACTAGGGCCTTATATTCAGACTCGACAACGAACTCCAGCAACTCAACAAGAGCAAAAAACCAAATAATTCCCTTAAAAAGTTGGTAAAGAACATGAACAGACTTGTTCAGAAGAAGACATACAAACGGTCAACCGGTGTATGAAAATATGCTCAAATCGCTGACATCACAGAAATGCAAATTAAAGCCACAGTGATGTGCCATCTTACACCAGTCAGAGTGGCTATTATTAAAAGGCCAAAAACAATAGATGCTGGTGAGGTTTTGGAGAGAAGGAAAGGCTTACACATTGTTGCAGGGAATGTAAATTAGTTCCACCTCTATGGCAAACAATACAGAGGTTTCTCAAAGAACTAAAAATATAACTATCATTCAATCTGGCAATCCCACTCCTGGGCATACACCCAAAGGAAAATCATTATATCAAAAAGATACCTACTCTTGTATGTTTATTGAAGCACTATTCACAATAGCAAATACATGGAACCAACCTACATGTCCATCAATGGATGACTGGATAAAAAAATGTGATACACAACACACACACACACACACACACACACACACACACACCATGGAATACTACCCATCCGTAAAAATGTGTAAAATCCTCTTTTGCATCAATGTGCATGGAACTAGAGGCCATTATCTTAAGAGAAATAACTCGGAAGCAAAAGGTAAAGTATTGCATGTTCTCACTTATAAGTGAGAGCTAAATAAGGTGTACACGTGGGCATAGAGAGTAGAATAACAGACGCTGAGACTCGGAAGGATGGGAGCCTGGAAATGAGGGATGAGAAATTACTTAACGGGTACAATGAAAATTATTCAGGTGAGGATTACATTAAAGACCTGAACTTCACCTCTTTCGTCCAGGTAACAAAACTGCACTTGTAGTCCCTAAATTTCTACCAGAAAAAGGGAGAGAGAATGCCATGTCCTCAAGTAACCTATAAGGGGAGAGAGGGAGAAAGAAGATAAGTAAGGAAAAATTTGGGAAGGGCTGAGCCCAATATCATGTCAGAGCACCAGTCTGCAAACCTCTCTTGGGAACCCTGGGCGTTAGGTCACGCCATGTGGGAAGACCTTGTACGTCTTCTGGAAGAAACAATAATGGTACAATTTGTCATCATTTGTCTAGGCTAAAAGGGAAGATAGGCTCTCAATAAAAGGGGTAGGAAAGTTGGCCTCAGCTTCTTTTGAAGGCGCAGCAAGAAGGGAGAGAATGTGACCTGCGCAGAGAAACCTTAGGCCCACAACTGGACTGCCAAGTTCTAAGTGAGGAGGGAGTTCCACTTCCGAGCACACCTCATGCCTCAGCCACACCCTCCCTGTCTCGGCTTGGCAATGTCCAGTGCTCTGCTCTGGGCTTCTCCTATTCTTTACCCAGAATTTAAAAATTCTGTACAAGGAATTTTTCTGCTCTCTTTTGTCACTAATTTCTACTGGTTCTTAAAGTTGGCTTGAATGTCACCTCTTCCAGGAGGCCCCTCTTGACTTCACAATAGGTTTAGGGGACATTTTATATATCCCCATTAGCACTCCGTCCTTTTTTCCCCGATCAGAGTGCTTATCTCACTGGACAAATTTGCCTGTTGACTTGTGTCATTCACTAGACTAGAAGCCCCATGACATCAAGGCGTGGGTCTCTTTCCTCATTTCTTAGGATTCTGAGTCATGCTCGCCTTCCCTCCAGTGCCGCTGCACCCTTCACAGTTCTGTGGACTCTTCCCGTTTCCTGTTTGCTCTTTGCAAAGCAGTGATACTATCCTCCTATACCTTCCTTTGCTCAGTCATGCAGAAAGCGTCTCTTCAGTCTCAGTCTTTATTCATTTATTATTATTATTTTAGCCCATTGCCTCCAGAATCCCTAGGTGGTCTTCCATCCAAGTACTAACCAGGCTTGACCCTGCTTAGCTTCTGAAACTAGAGATTGGGTACCTTCACAGTGCTGTGGCCATAGACTTTACACTCTTCAGAATCCGTCTTCCACACCTATGGCTTCTCAAGGTTCATTTAATTGCTTCTGTAGGTCTTCCAGTACTATCATGTATTCATATGTGCTATCTGTATCAGAATACATATGTGCTATCTGTATTCATATGTGCTATCTGTATCAGAATACATGCAAAAGTAAATTATAATCACAAATACGAAGTCCTTATCTAAATACATCTAGAAATTGTTACTGAAATGTTACCCTTTTTTGTTAATTTTTAAAATTATTGCCCATTTTTATAAAAACGTACATTTGTTCATGATTTTTTAACAAACCAAGTAATAAAAAAATATAAAGAAAAAAACAACAAATCACCACAAATCTTACCACCCTGAATTATGCAGCACTGAGGCTTGAAGGCCATTGCTGCCGCTCTCTCTGCAGCTGGGGGAATGATTGGTGCAGAACAGAATGTAAATATTATAAACCTTGACAAAGGAGGAGAAGTAGATCAGTCGATACTGAGAAGTAATTTTATATGAATGGATCGTAGTATACATGCTATTTTCAAAATAGTTAAGTATTTAATTTTACTTTAATTGAATTGGATAAAGAAATTCCTAAAAGTCAGATTCATTTCAAAGGATATCAGTACTCATCATATCATTTAAAAATTAAAAATAAATATAACAGATTAAGAGTCACAATATGTTAAAATTATCTGTTTCAGTTTTAAAGTTCATCAATTGACTATCTTTTATAAATGATTTTGTAATTTCATTGCTTATGTCATTTTACATTGAGTTACATTATATATAGATGCATAGGTATATGTATAATATTTATGCAGATATATATGTGTATATATATATGTATATATATTATATTTTGCTCTGCAATAACAATTTCCCAAGGGGTTTAGTCCCAAAACTTTTTTTAAACTTTAAAATATCTAGTTTTTTCTTGCTTTGTGTTTTTTATATTTCTTTTTTTGATTGTTTTTGGTAAACAATGTTTAATCACATAGTGTTTGTCCAAAAGAGCTCTAAGGCACCGATGGGCATATTCTTAAGTAAGCATATCTGCTATTAACTTTATATTTTAAAGACAATTTGGCTTGATAATTCTTCCTTGCCCTTACACTTTCTTTCCTTCAGAACACCCTACGTGCTGCACCATTGTCTCAAGATACGCAAAGCTGCAGTAAGGGAATCTCAGCTTTTCCCCAGTCACTTACTCCCATCTAATGTATAGTTCTTGTGGCAACTTGCTTTTTCTTTCCAGATGTTTTTTTTGCTAGGAATATGGAATGATGGCACCTAATAGCTGTGATTGTGTTTGTGTGTGTGGAGGGGTGTGGGGTGATGAGGTGAGTATATTGAAAAAACTTAGAGGATTTATTGTGGACAGGGAGTATTATCCTGGCTTCAGAGGTTGTCTGTGAATTCACAGCAATGATACAGTTTTGATGGTTTCTTTTTCTTTTAGAAAGAGGAGGAGAAAGAATATTTAATTTTTTTTTAAACAGAATGAAGTCGAGGTTAGTCAAGAGAAGAGTCCTATCCTTTGATTTTCTTCTCTCTAGAACTTTATTTTTTTCTTTGATCTATGAGACTGAAAAGAATAATGTACTGTAAAATTAGCTCTAAACAAGAAACTTTTATCCATATTATTGAGCAACATGAAGAGATAGTTTTTCTGAGGATCTCTGACATTTCAGCTTTGGAAAAATATTCCTGCCTAATCTTTTCCCATTTCCTCTGTTGAAATAGGAAAAGTTTCTCTTGCTAAAAAACAAAACAACTAAACGTTAAGATATAAATGCAATTTATTTTATTTTAGCCAATACATTGCTATTGTTGTTGTTTTAGCCACATGTATTACCATGGTACAACCACAAGATATGATGAGATCATTGGCCCAGCAGCAAGTCTTCAGTTAGGTCCGCCTGTCTGTGAGACTAATTAGGACATGCTTTTCCACCTCTAAACTATAATTTCATTTGCATAACTTGATATAAGCAGTGTTAATGTAAATGTTATACTTATTTAAGGTTATAATTTTGATTACAATTTGAAGACATAAATACAATTAGGTTAGTTATAAAATTACATTGTTTACTTGCTACTTTATAACTGCACACTGCCTTCTTATGGAACTCAGCTTTTCTCTATGATTTGAGAAAAATTACTCCACATGCTACCTAATTATTAAACTATATTTGGAAGTAGAAAAAGCTATGAAAGTCTTGAAAGCTTCTGAGAACCTTAGCATGAAAAACTCTTCCAAAAAGTTTTTTATACTTGCTCTGTTGCTCATGCTGGAGTACACTATCTCGGCTCATTGCATGCAACCTCCTCCTCCCAGGTTCAAGTGGTTCTCCTGCCTCAGCCTCCTGAGTAGCTGGGATTACAGATGTGTGCCACCATGCCCAACTAATTTTTGAATTTTTAGTAGAGAGGAGGTTTTGCCATGTTGGCCAGGCTGGCCTCGAACTCCTGACCTCAATCTGCCCGCTTTCATCCTCCCAAAGTGTTCGATGACAGGTGTGAGCCACCACCCCTTCCCATGTGTATTTCTGATTAAAAAAAGGAAAAAGAAACAATTTCTTCTGCTATTCTGACATCTCCTCAATATTGGTTATTTGTAGTTTGTACATAAATGTTTCAAATATTCCCTGGTTCCATTATAAACATCACAACCTGGTTCATTTCACAGGGGCTTCATTTATTTTTCAATGGCTGTTAAACTTTTTTGATTAACCTTTGAGTAGGTCCACACAGCAGATTCATATACTAGAACTACATTGTATCACAGGAATACTTCTCATCTAGAGAGAAAACAACAATTACATTTTCTTGTTGCAGGTTACAAAACATTGCATTCTAATCCTACAATTCCATTTCAATGGAAGAATCAGATGTATGCATAAAGAGGCAGGTGCAAGGATATTCGTTTTAGGGGTATTTAGAAAACTGGAAATAATTTGAATGTCTAACAATAAAAAATGTTCAACAAGTGATGGCAAACCTGCCATAGGGTGTAATATTTCATACTCTAGTCATATTACAGAACTGTTAAATACATGGTAACGTTTATAACAATTTGCTAAGAGAATAAAGGAATGTGATCACATTTTTGTAAAAGATATATTCACACCCAGCAGTATTTCCCCTGCCCTCGTGTTTGGCAGCATGTCTAGGGAAATAAAATATTCTATTGAGGTTTTTCTTTCGAACAGTGGACATCTTCTTTACTGACTAACAGAGGCCTTACTAAGGGAAGCACCTTAGACTATTACTCAAATAAGTTCTCCTTCAAGATTCTGCTTACAAAAAGAAAAAACTATCAAGTTATCCCAATTATAATCCAGCGATACCCATACTCATTGTATGTAAAATCCAGAAATGTTTTGAAACTGGAGTTGAAGTCACCAGTTCTTCTTACCTGAAAAAAGTAAATTCAAGGCCTTACTTTTACAGACGATGAACCTGAATTCCAGAAGTAGGAAGCTTCTATCACAGAGGAGGCTGGCGGAGGAGTCGGTGCCTGAATCAATCAGGGTCTGCTGTTGCGGGTGCCTAGCCACATATCCAACGTTTTCTTTTTCTTTTCTTTTCCTTTTTTTTTTTTTTTCTTTTAATGCATGGTCAAATGTGGCCAAAGGGAATGTCTTCTCTGGTTTCTGGCAAGAAAGCACTATGAACTATTACCAGCTTTAGCAAGGGGGACCTTTTGTTCTGTAGTAATATACATAAAAAAATGGAAGATTGAGCAAGCAGATAAACCTTTTGTGTGCATAATTAATAACTCACACTTGAATTTCTGTATCTCATTAGAGGTAGTTGTCTCACCTTTAACTAGGGAAGACAAGCTTTATTTTTGTAGTGCTTTGCCCTATTATGTTCAACAATAATAATTCACGGTGACAGATGTAATCCACCAAACTCATTATTTTCAACCCCAATCCATTTATTTTGCATTACCGATACAGTGTTGATGCCTATCATTCCCTGAACTGGAGTGCTTGATGAAATGTTTTATTGCAATATGTCAGAGTTTAAATAATTAACAGCAGGAATGAGGCTGAAGCCTTCCAAAGTTACTGTGTGTATTATAAAAAAGTATGTAATGCACCGTGTAGTCACAAAAACAGGTCTTAGGAGATGTGGTTTTTATTAGCTGATTACATTCGGGAGAAAAAGAATGGACTTAGTCGGCCGGGCGCGGTGGCTCAAGCCTGTAATCCCAGCACTTTGGGAGGCCGAGGCGGATGGATCACAAGGTCGAGAGATCGAGACCAACCTGGTCAACATGGTGAAACCCCGTCTCTACTAAAAATACTAAAAATGAGCTGGGCATGGTGGCGCCTGCCTGTAATCCCAGCTACTCAGGAGGCTGAGGCAGGAGAACTGCCTGAACCCAGGAGGCGGAGGTTGCGGTGAGCCGAGATCGTGCCATTGCACTCCAGCCTGGGTAACAAGAGCGAAATTCCGCCTCAAAAAAAAAAAAAAAAAAAAAAAAGAACGGACTTCATCTCTTACAGAGGAGAGATATCTTTTCATATATGTATAATATATATGTGTGTTTGTGTGTATATATGAATATATGTGCATATGTCTATGCATATGTGTGTGGATGTATATATACTCATATGTGTATTAAGCTCTTTTATATATGTGTATGTCTCTGTGTGTATATATATATATATAAATAATTATATATAAATGTATATATACATATATAAATGAGGTCCTTTTGAAATAAACCACAATGAGGTACCACCTTAAACCAGTGAGAGTGGCTATTTTTAAAAAGGCTAAAACAACAGATGTTGGTGAGGTTGTGGAGAAAAGGAAAGGCTTATACATTGTTGCAGGGAATGTAATGTAAATTAGTTCATCCTCTGTGGAAAACAGTATGGAGATTTCTCAAAGAACTAAAAATAGAACTACCATTCAATCTGGCAATCCCACTCCTGGGCATACACCCAAAGGAAAATAAGTCATTACATCAAGAAGGTACCTGCTCTTGTATGTTTATTGCAGGACTATTTACAATAGCAAAGATATGGAATCAACCTATGTGTCAATATATACATGTGTATACATATACACACACATGCATACACACACATATATACATAGACACACACACATACATACACACACACATATATCCACACCCACTAAATGTATCAGAGAGAAAAGTAAACAGGATTGTAACTCTTTTTGTTTCAAGGAGCTAAATTTCCCAAAATCTGCTGTGAAAAATCTCACTCATAATTTAACGTATTGTGCTACAAACTGTTTTGTTTCTCTTCTTGATTTATATTCTGCCAAATCCTGGGGCAGGACAGGAGGATATTGTCCTCTGACAGGCAGTATAGGACTATGTGACTTCCTTTGACTTTAATGGAATCGCAGGGAAGTCTGAATTGCAACTATTCAACCTTGAAGGGAGAGAAACTAAATGAAACACCTGTTTTTCTGATTACTGTGCCACAAGGCCTTTTAATTAGTTTGTGGAAATAGAAGTTTTAGTTATTGAAGTATATGGTTATTTCCCTCCAAGAGAGTGGACACGTGATTACACACCATTAATTTGTGATTATTATTAAACTAAGAACGCAATTTAAAAGATTGTGTATTAATAGATACATTTTCTAGACTAGAAAGAGCTGCCGAATAAAGTAGGAAAAAAATCCATATAAAGTATCAATCTTTCACGTCAACACCTGTGATAGACTATTTCCATGATGGTGGTCAGAATATGTATTTACACATGTGGGAATTTCAGTTGGATATGCTGACTAAAATGTTGATAATTATTTTAAGGTTATTACTTTAATTTCATGTAATACCTTTTCCTCAAAGATTTAGATAGCAATATATCAGTGTAGGGAAAAAAGGCTGGAAAAATAGGTATGGTCAAGTTGAATAAAACCCTAAAACATTTTCTCCATGTGGTTTTTATCATATGGTAGAGATTTCTCTCCAACATGTTCTAGCACTTTAATGTAGAAGCTTAGAAAATTCTGCTAAACTGTTAGGAACTCCTTCCACTTAGCTAGATGTTATCCAAAATTCATCATTGTAAAGACCTCATCTCCATAAAGTCATTGTAAAGGAAAGAGCAACATTTGGCTTTCTGATAGGTTTTTAGACACCCCTCCAACAGAGTTTTGAGAAGGATGTCTCAGTTGGGAGCATTTAGGGTATCGAACTCTTACACCTCATAGGTATTAATTAAAATCAGAGAACTTTCGTTTTAGATGTGAGATGCGTATCAGCAACTTTGTGATCATGTCTTAGACTATGATATTTTCCCCACCTAACTCCTTGCTTTGTGCAGAATGGTCGTCGTTCAATCAGTACGTGAGTTTGAGTCGCTCTCTGGGCAAGGCAATTGAATTATTGCTTAGTACTGACTGAAATAAGCAGGGTCAACCTGATGAGAGTGTAGTAATTTAAGTTCAAAAATGATCCAAACCATGCAATAGCTTTGCTATTGATAAAAACCATGAGAAACTACAAATATACTACAGGCCTTCATAGTGGCAGAAATGACTCAACTGTTGTGAAATTTGAATTTCTCTCTTTGTTTATACCTAAGTATGAAACATACCTGACAACAGCATGAGACAGAACACGTCTTCTCATTTTTCCAGATAATTTACACCATGCGTTTGGCCAAAAGCGCTGATTACAAAATACGGCTGCAATTGGATAGCATAGCAAAATGGATTTCCACACCTATGGCATAAGGCTTGGTTTGTTTTGATTAAAGACATAATTGTGATCCAATTTCATAACGTTGATCACAATTTCATCACTTGTGCCTGGAAGGAGAGGAAAATATATGAGGGGTATAGCAAAGTGCAAACTCATTAAAAATTGTCTGCAAGAAATTATGATTGTTACATTTAAAGCAAAGGTGTGGTATCATGTTTAATTAAACAAAGTTTGTAAAGTGTTTTGTGAACTTCACTTGGATTGTGAAAACTTGAACAAGGCACTTTATTCAAACTTATGTTTACTGGAATATTTTGAGCACATATAATTTGAGGAGCAGATAGGTGAATTACTATAAAAATGCCTTGCATAATTTTTTATTTGGCAAAAGATCTTATTCCAAGAAGGTGAAGTGTAGTGTGCTTGTTCAATTCTTCTTAAAAAAAGTTTTCAAAGATAACATTTTAGGTTTTTAGCGGAGAGTAAGATTTTGGTTGTCATTTTGTTTCTTTTGAGATGGGGTCTCATTCTGTCATCCAGATTGGAGTGCAGTAGCATGATCTTGGCTCACTGCAACCTCTGCCTCTGGGTTCAAGTGATCCTCCCACCTCAGCCTCTACAAGTGCAAGGCATGCCTGCCTAATTTTTTATATTTTTGGTAGAGATTGAGTTTTGCCATGTTGCCCAGGCTGGTCTCCAGCTCCTGAGCTCAGAGAATTCACCTGCCTAGCCTCACAAAGTACTGGGATTGCAGGCTTGAACTACTGCGCCTGGCCTTGTTCAATTCTTGGCAAAATTAGCATATTTGTTCATAAGATGTTTACAAAAGTGCCAAAAAGATACTGTAACAGTTATCTTTGGCTACAAAATAGATGCTTAGGAGATAATAACTTGGTGGCAAGTTTTTTTTTTTTTTTTTTTTTAATTTTTCATGATGCTATTACACCTAGGTCCGGTCTCAGTTAACTTTTTAAAAGTGAATAAAGGAAGATGAATCCTAGGACAACATTGTCAAACTTCAGTAAGCTGCCATCCTTCTCAACCTCTTCACTCATCGTCTAAGTGGAGCTCTACCTGATGCTAAAGCTGTAGTGGAGTAAGCTACATACCTCTTCAATGTCAATCAAATATTTGGCTTGAAAAATATTTTAAGTACCTGAAAATCAACTGCATTTGTTGGTAAACACTGTTTTTAGCAGAATCTCCACCTAAGTTTGGATTTGGGTTTGTCTTTCAAGTTGTTCCTGGGTCTGTTTTTTAAAGACACAATGCAGTTCATCAGTGCTATGGGAAAATTTATCTTTTTTATTCATTGGCTAGAGGCATTCATTGTGAATAGCTATAGACAAATTCCGAAAAATAAAAGTTACAAATTTAACTCAGAAATGTACATTTGCAAATGTAACACAAATACTTTAATAGAAATTCTACATTAAAGATTTTAAATCACTGAAGTGAATTCTCAACATTTGCATGTGCCACAAAGAAACGTCTTCATGCCACAAGGCTCGGAGAGGGAGAGGACAAGAGGATCATCAGTCACGGTGTCCAGGGAGAGGATAGCAGGCTGAGCAGCAAGCGGAAGAGCCAGAGGCAATGAACATACAGTGTGTTTATGCCCCTCATGCAGACATGTGCAAGAGGGCTGGGAGATGTGTATTTGAAATGCAATGAGCAATGGTACATGAAGTCTAACACGTGGAACCCGCTGTCTGGTCGCAGGGATAATAAATGTCGATGGGTAACAATATCAAGACCTAATAATGAATTTGAAAAGGATGAATGCGGTTAGTAAATTACACTAGTTCAGTGTTTGAAGGTCCAGAGAAGATTTCTTTTAGGAGGCTGAATTTGAATTGGTCTTTAAAGGTGAATCAATTGCACAGGTTGGAGAGAGAATCTTTATGCACAAAAATGCAACTGCAGGAAAGAGGGCAAACATAAGTAGGTTACACTAGAATAATTATACCTGTGAGCTTCAGAGCACATGGCGGCTTACGGAACACTTTCACAAGCAATAGCTCATATAATTCTTACAGCAACCCTGTGAAACAGGCGGGGCAGTTGTTATTGCACAACTTACAGATGTGCAAACTGCGGTTCTGCAGAGCTGCCACAAACACTAAAGTCGGATCTCAGACACACGTGCTTGACATCTTTTGGCTTTTTGGTTTACTACAATAGCTAAGTCATGGTGTGAAGAGTGCTATAGTAGATTAGGTTAAATGGGAGGAGATTTAGAACCAGCAGAGTTGCCGACTATGCCCAAATTTGTACAAAAATAAGAAAAAAATTTTTTTTTAAAGTCTGAATAATAAAATAAAATGATTCATGAATTTATGGTGAGGACTAGTAAAAAAGTAAACTCCATTTCACAATTATTTTTAAGCTAATCTGGGATGAAGATGGACAAGAAATATTAAAAAATGTAAGACAAACATGGCAAAATCAAAACCAACAAAAGAAACATAAAAACAAGAACTGAAAGATCTATCAAGGCATAGCTGAGAGTGCTATGTGATCTGTTTCCTAGCCTTTACAGTCTCTGTGGATTGTGGCTTACCTGTTGTAATTCAGGGATCTCCATTCATTATGAAGCAGAATACCTATGTACAATTTACCAGGGACATATGTGACCTTGGTAACTATAAAGCATAAGGCCATCATTCCAATATGTCAACAGAAATAGGCCATTTAAGCAGAGTGGCATATTTTTTTTTTTGAGGCCAATTTGTCTACCAACATTAGTTTGCCTATCTCAGAACAACATACAGAGAGGCAAGAGTTTAAAATGAATGAAAATATATTCAATCCATAATCAAATGAAAAAGTTTTGGGAATGGTGCTAGAAAGCTTTCCTGAATTAGACTTTCTTCAGCACCTAAATTTAGCCATCTGGCATTCTATTTTAAGAACCATTAGATTTTTGAAATGAAGGATTTGCCTTTTAGTGAAGACACCCTAATTTCGTTATAAATACAGAGCATGTTGTCCTTGACTTTGAATGTGTTAAATTCCATGTGATGAAAGAGGTGACATCATTAGCCACCTATTTCATAACCAATAGTAAAAAAAGAAATTTTCAATAAAAAGATATTATTCTATCAGTATCAGTAATTACTACAATAAAAGTTATTGATTAGAAAAATGCACAACTTCGTTATCAAGGGCTAATTAATTTAAAAACATGAGCAGTATAACACACAAAATTTCTTAAGTTATTGCTTATTAAGGAAAGAAGTCTGAAAGTCTGTTAAAGGACATAGTATTCTTGCATTTTAATCCCATAATGATTATAAAGTATACTTTTAGCAGCATTCACTATTAATTAAAATATATGGTATTATACACATATATATGTAATTATATATATACTTTTTGAGAGAGAGTCTTGCTCTGTCATTCAGACTGAAGTGCAGTGGTGCAATCTCAGCTCACTGCAGCCTCTGCCTCCTCAGTTCAAGAGATTTTCCTGCCTCAGCCTCTCGAGTAACTGAGACTACAGCCATACACCAACACACCCAGCTAATTTTTGTATTTTTGGTGGAGATAGGGTTTCGCCATGTTGTCCATGTTGGTCTCGAACTCCTAACCTTAAGTGATCCTTTTGCCTCGGCCTCCCAAAGTGCTGGGATTACAGTGGTGAGCCACTGTGCCCAGCTGTATTAGAAATATTTTTAAGGCTGGGATATTTTAAATTCAGTTCCATGAATAGTTGTCATTCAAATTTCTTCAAGAATATTGTTCTATGTCACAGAGCTCTCATTTATTGAACAAATAGCATTATTAGGTTATCATAGGTCAGACATTGTTGTAGGTGGTACTGAGGCTGTAATCATGAATAGAGGAATGTAATATCTGGTCTAATCAAGCTAATGGTCTAGTGGGAATAATAATGAAACAAAGTAGCAGTTAACAGAGTGCAGGGACCAAGTTCTTGGCATAACATGCCTGAAAGGTGAATCCACACGAATATGTGCTTCAGATGCAATTATTTTCAAGCAAACTGCTATTAATTGCTCTGTTTCTTTTCCTGTAAATTATAGTTATGTTGCATCAATTTTAAGGGTGTCTACTGTTTGCCAAACGCCTTATTAAGTTCTTTACTGTCATTAATCCATTTGATTCACACTCACATTTTGAGAGACTGAAGCTCAGAGGGGTAAAACAACTGTGCCCTGGCCACACTTTGACAGTGATTTCACAGAGCCTGTGATCTTTACACTGTGTTCCATATGCTCCCCAAGTCACAATTTCAGCACATGGTGAAATAAATATGCTCTATTGACTGATCAAAATTCTAGATGACAAAGAAATTTCATTGTCAATTATGTATAGGAATAATTTGATATACTTTTAAAATAAGTCTTAAGCCAAGTGGGTTAGTTATTTAATACTACATCCCAAAACTTAGCAGCTTAAAACCTCAAATTTTATTGTCTTCTTTAGTTTTGGAGGTTGGATATTTGCAAGCAGCTTAACTCTGTGGTTCTGTCTGCAGTCAAGGTGTCAGCTGACGCTGCTGTCTCATGTCAAGCTTCAGCTGGGCTGGAGGATTCGCTCCCAAGCACCTTCATGTGGCTATTGGCTGGAGGCTTTAGCACCTCACTACGTGGGCCTCTGCAATTGCCGCTCAGGTTGTGACAGCTAGCTTCCCCTATCAGCCAGTGATCAAAGAATGTGTGACTAGATGGAAGCTACAATGACTTTTATAACCAAACCCAGGCAAAACTAGATCTGGGTCTGTATTAGTCTGTTCTCATGGTGCTATGAAGAAATATCTGAGACTAGGTAATTTATAAAGAAAACATTTCATTGACTCAGTTCTGCATGGCTGGGGAGGCTTCAGGAAACTTACGATCATGGTGGAAGGCATCTCTTTACAGGGCGCAGCAAAGAGAATGGGTGCAGAGCAAAGGGGAAATGAAACCTTATAAAACCATCAGACCTTGTGAGAACTCACTCACCATCACAAGAACAGTGTGGGGGAACTGCCCCCACGATCTTATCACCTCCTACAAGGTTCCATCCCCAACACATGGAGATTACAATTTGGATTACAATTCAAGGGTTGATTTTGGATGGTGACAGAAAGCCTAACCATCTCAGAGTCTAATCAGGATAGAGGAACAATATAGCAACTTCAACAGGAAAGTTTAACATAAAGAATTACTAACCATCGCTAGGGGACTGGAATAATGAGGGATGGACTAATAAGTATAATCTACTCTGAAGAATATAGGAATAGAAGAAGCAGACAACCATGACTTCTAGGGCTGACAGAGCATTCAAAGAACTCACTCCCAGGACTGAGAATCAGGCTTAATTGGAGAGAGTGTGACTATATTTCACTGAATGTAAATCATAGTTTTGTGACATGGGTCTCACAAAGCTCAAATCAAGATGTCAGCAGAGCTGTGTTCCCCTCTGAAGGCTCTAGAAGAGAATCCCTTTACTTGCTCATGAAGGTTGTTTGTATAATTCCGCTCCTTGTAGGCCTAGGACTGATGTTGCTATCTCCTTGCTGGGGATTAGTGAAAGATGGTGAATATTTATCTCAGAAAATAGCAATCACAAAATTACAGTTCCAATGAGTTCACCTCTGAGTTTTAAAAATAACTTGGTGTGCCGGGCATGGTGGCACGTGCCTGTAATCCCAGCTACTTAGGAGGCTGAGGCAGGAGAATTGCCTGAACCCAGGAGGCGGAGGTTGCAGTGAGCCGAGATCGCGCCATTGCACTCCAGCCTGGGTAACAAGAGCGAAACTCCGTCTCAAAAAAAAAAAAAAAAAAAAAACCTTGGTAAAGTTATGCATAGTAATTTTACATAATTTTACATGATTTATAATGGAGTTTTCATAATTACTCAATGAACATGATACACCTGGCACAAAAAAGACATGGTGTGATGTTAGGAATTGTCAACACAGTATGAAATGCAACTCTTATGAAAAATATTGATGAATGTTACAAATTAGTTTATCTGACCAAATTTGGCCAAAAATATTGGGTAACTTCTAATTTGTTGGCCTACGAGTTTGAAAAGTTTGATTCTTTCATATACCCTTTAGTTTTAGTTTATTGTGAAATACTTTTCTGCCAGCGATTGTTTGTATTCTCTAATTATTAACAAATTATTTCCATTTAAAGAAACAAAATATCCATAGTTGCCGTTTCTCACTTTCATATTCCCTTTCAAATGATTCCATCCAGGTCATAGTAACCATCACTTTTAGTGTGTTTTAAGAAACACAGCACATAAGATTCAGTAGTATAATGACTCTGTGTGATGGTGAATAACGGAAAGATGAATGAATATGGGACGTTAATATGGAGGGAAAGCCACAGACCATTACGAAGAGATAATAAAAGGAAAACACAGTATCATCTTTAATCATTTTAAAACTATCATGTTGAATCTATATTTTCAATATCTTTCAAAACAACAGTTAACCTAAAGTATGAGTTATTATTACATTTTGAAAGAGTCAGAGTTTTTGCTAAGAATAGAATAAAAACTTTGACCAATACTTTCCCCAAAATACACATAAGTGCAAACATATGCATTTAGTTTCAAGCAATTCATGTATCTCCTGAACTCATAAGCAGAGTTTATGTATTTGCTTCAATACACTATGGACTTCAAGTTAGATATTATTAATTGAATATGAAGAGGGGGCATTCATAATAATACCGATTTCTTTCTTTCTTTTTTTTTTTTCTTTTCTTGAGACAGAGTTTTGTGCTTGTCGCCCAGGCTGAAGTGCTATGGTGCAATCTCAGTTCAGCTCTGCCTCCTGGGTTCAAGTGATTCTCCTGCCTCGGGCTCCCGAATATCTGGGATTACAGGCATGCACCACCACACCTGGCTAATTTTGTATTTTTAGTAGAGATGGATTTCTCCACATTGGTAAGGTTGGTCTTGAACTTCCAGCCTCAGGTGATCTGCCTGCCTCAGCCTCTCAAAGAGCTGGGATTACAGGAGTGAGCCACCATGCCCGGCCAATAACACCAATTTCTTACTGCTATTATTGATTAAAATATTTTTTTTTCAATGCCAATATGTGATAGAATGTAACAAATTCTTTACCATAAACTTTAGTGTCTGTATGGAGTAAGTGATATTAAGCTGGATAACAAATGGGCAAATATTTTATATTCTGTTGGATTAACAGCCCAGGTTTCTTCTTTCAGGTACATTCTTTCTATGCCACAGCAACACTCACCTCCTATCCCACCATACACACATATTTATTAATCATCCAGTTGATTCACCAAATAGAGACATTAGGCTGGACAGATGAAGTCAAACTTCTTCAGAGACTTTGTGTATATCATGGAGTCAAAGATTTCTATAGTGCCAGTGTAATTTCTTCTGGGCACAACGTGTCTGATGATGAGAAAAACTAAAAAGAATGAAATAAAAAGCAAAATATAGTTGCAGATTCACTAATAATAGTGTTGGCTTTTGAGTGAAAATTAGCTCTGGAAAGAAAGGGTAACATAAAGCAAGACAAGCCAGGGCAGAATTTTGCACATTCCATTGAAAGTTTTCAGGCAATTTCTATCCATGGATGTACCCTTAAAAGATGTGACCCAGGTGAGACTTACCTGCTGAAGGTAACTAATCCACAATGAGGTAATTATCCTGCCCTGAAGGGCAAGCTATAATATCGGCCCCATGCTTCAGGAAGAGAAAATCATGTATTCCTAGAAGAGAAGGAAATCAGGGGCTAGCAGAGGCCTGCCTAGAAATGGAATTGAAACACAAACTGAGAAGTTTCAGTTGATTTAGAATAAAAGGGTGTTCCAATTAGCTTACAAAATGTTTCTGACAGGCCATAGATTTTAATAAGGGAACAGCAGTGACATCACACAAAAAGGAATCTAACAAATGTTGGCACTTTGATATCCCCTAGGGAGATGCCTGATGAAGATGAACTTCTGAAGTTGGAACTGATCTGAGTACAATAGGTTTGGAATAGCTTAAAAAATAAACTATAACAGCCACCTAGTAGAAAATATTTCTTCTTTATTCCTCCAGTCACTTTCTCCTTTGCACAAACATGTGCATTTGCAAACATATATGTATGGCTCCCCCACTAGCATTCACAAACTACGTAAACTTACAGAAACTCAACAGTGCTAATCAAAACTTCCCAGCTACTGAATCCAAAGGACAAGATTCGGCCCTTCTATGCAATATGTGTATTTATGGAAAGTAAGAATGGAAACAAACTGCCTTAAAAGATCATTTAATGTGAATATCATAAGTATATAAACAAGTGAAGCTGAAGGAGGTATGTTTGTACCTTGGAAGTTTAAAATGCAGTTGTGTAGTTATCTTGATCAGATTATATAAAGGGAATTGTCAAATGAACAGAAATACCATTTTGGAAATTAGCCATGGTCACTGAAATTTTTGGTTTATTTGTTTCTTAGTAAAGCTCAAAGTATTATTTAAAATCAGGGTGTCTATGTCAAATAGATGACAGATCGAGGATCATGTTGTAAGCATAACATTCCAACTCTGTTTTGACACTGTTGAAAATAAACCACAAATGGCTCAACAGGTAATGCTCATAATGGTTGACCTTTATATCAACCTTTTACTTTCTGTTTACCTGGTGTCACTATATACTCTTCTAAATGATGACTAGTCTCTAATAGAGCAAGTTATGGCAGTCAGAGAAAGAAATAGAGCTGTGATGTTAACTTATTAGTATGGAACCACTAACATGCTTTATATAAATTAAGTCTTCATTCTAAATAGGTCAATTATTTTCCTACCATTAACAAAGAGCTTATATTTTCTTCCTTTTTAGCTTTTATTCATTCATTTAATTTACTTTTTTACTTGTATACATTTATGAAGTAGGAGTGTAATTTTGTTATATGCATAGATTGCATGGTGGCAAAGTCAAGGCTTTTAGGGTATCCATCACCCAAATAATGTACATTGTTCCCATCAAGTAATCTTTTTTCATCCACCCTCCTCCTACTCTCTCATCCAGCTGGTAGTTTCATAAAAACAAAAGATAGTCTAACTCAGATGCAGACATACACATACATGTACATATAGATACATAAAGATGTGTACACACAGCTATTAAATATGCACAGAATTTTCATATTTAATTTAATACATGTTTAAATATTTAATTATTTATAAGGAACAGAAGGTATTTCTTAGAAATTTCAAAACAGAAAAAAGTACATTTGTAATATGTCTCCACATTTGATTACGTGATTTTTATCTGCTATGTTAGTTTAGTAAATTAAAATGTTCACATGTAAATATTTGAATGCCTGTATATTCTCCTTTTATGGAACCTTCTTCTTTTTTCCCAGTTTATCCACTAAAAGTCTTCTTTAAAATGTTGTGGGCTTCCTGTATACCAAATTATGATCAGATACATTAGATCATTTGTCACAAACATATTATAAGTGTCATAATTATGTTCATAAACTTCTTCTAGACAGACACTTCTTTACTTTGGCTATGAGCTGGGATGACGTGCGATAATGCCCTTTAGATTCTTAGAAACCTTTTGTCCAGATGAGAACACCTATGAATCACTGAATTAGGTCATTCTAAGGTCTTTGCAAAAGAACTTCCAGCTTCATCCTTGATTTAATATTGACCCCAAGGCCAAGTTTCGTCGGCAGCCTTGGATTTGTTCCTTTACTTGAAGTCATTTCTGGCTTGAGGGTCTTTCGCTGACTGAAGAGACTGTCTGAGCCCTCTATATTCCCATTAAGTCCTGACAAAAAATAAAAATTAAAAAATTAAAAGAACCCTAAGCAGTTTCTTCTTTAGTCTTATTCCTCTCTTGCAATACCTTGTACATAGCTAAAAGAAGACAATTGGCACTTTTACCAGCCCTTCTTGGAATCTTCTTATCCAAATGTACAAGTTTTAGAGTACCTTTTCTGTCTTCTTAGTTAATGTGGGCAGCAGTTTCGCTAATTTTTCTGCCACTGCAGAACACGGGTTGCTGTTTTTCCAGCCTCCAAAGCGATGTTCTCACTACCTTTCCAGGCTCCACTAAACAGACCCTTGCTGCCTTCTGGTCTCTTTCTGCTCCTTACTCCTAAAGCCAAGAGCACGTATTATAATTTGTTGTTGTTGTTTTTGTTGCTATTTTGTAAGTGAAGAATTTGAAAGAGGCTCAGCAGGGATGGATTAGCTCTGCCCCACAGTGTCCAAAGTAACAGGTACGTGGCTGAGACCCGTGGGTAGGTACCTCTCCTCCATTGCTGTCACCTGGGACAGTTCAGCTGGGGCTGGAGGATTCAGCATGGCCTTACTCTCAGGCTGCTGGCTTCTGGTAGGTTTGCCTTGATTCTTCATGTGGCTTCTTTCTTCACATGGCATTGACTCATTCAGCAACATAGCATGGAATTCTTCACGTGGTGGCTGGTTTCCAACAAAATAAAAAATGGAAGCTGCTTTTCAAGGTTAGGCTAAAAAGCCACGTAGCATTCATTCTCCTGCAGTCTAATGGTGAAAACAATTTAGAAAATCAGTTCAACTTCAAGAGAAGGGATTGTTGGTGGCCTAAAGAGGCGATCTGCAAACCTAAAGCTCTTTAAGTCAAACGTTAGCTTAGAGAATTTCTACTACTAACCATTATCCATATATGTAGACGTGTGTATTTTTATATATGTAGATATACATATATGTATGTGCATCTATCACTTTCATGTCTCCACACATAATGCATGGTAATATGTGAATAGTATGTAAGTTATATTCCTGGATATCACTACTCACATGTGCCTCGTGTGAAAAACGTAATTTAAAATTTTTATTTATTTTTAATAAATGTAAATTTACATTAAAAAATTGTTTCCCAATTTGATTATTGGGTCTTTTAAAAATATGTTTGGGATTATTCTAGTGACTTAACACTTTCAACTGTAAATTTCATAACATCTAAACACAGACACATATTTCCAATGGCAATTTAGCATCCAAATTGAGCTGTGCTGTAAGTGTAAAATACATGTCAGTTATTAAAAACTTAGCACAAAAAGAGTGAAAAATCTCATTTATGATTTTCATATTGATTTCTATTATATATTGAATTAAAATTTGGATTTAATATATTTTATATCTATTAATTTAATATTTGAATGATATTATTTTAGATAAACTAGATTAAATGAAATATTTATTAAAATTAATTTTGCCTAATGGCTTGCAAAGTATTGCATCAAAAATAAACGCAGCCAAAGAAACATTAGATAAACTGCACAGATCAAAAGTAAAAACTTTCCTACTTCAAAAGGTACCATCAAGAAAGTAAAAAGGCAACACACAGAACAGAAGAAAATCTTCGAAAAATTACATATCTGATTAGGGACTTGTATTCTAAATGCACAAAGTACTCTTAAAACTCAGTGATAAAGAGGCTTAGTCTGATTAAAAACAGACAAAAGTTTTAGAAAGTTATGCCTCTGAAGAAGATATATAAATATCTGACAAACACGTGAAGAAATACTCAACATCATCAGTCATTAGGGAAAAGCAAATCAAAACCACAGTGAGATACCACTTCCCACCCACTAGTATGACTAAAATAAAAAAAAATTACAGACAATAACAAAGGTTTGAGTGGATACAGAAAAATTGGAATTATTGTACACTGCTAGTAAAAAACACAAAATGGTGCAGCTGCTTTGGAAAATTGTCTACTTGTTCCTCAAAATGTTGAACATGGACTTGCCATGTGATACAGCAATTCTACTTTCATGCATACACCAATTTTACTAAAATAAAAAAGATAATAACAAAGGTTTGAGAGGATGTAGAGAAATCAGAATTCTTGTACATTGCTATTAAAAATGTAAAATGGTGCAGCTACTTTGGAAAGTCATCTACTCATTCCTCAAAATGTTGTATGCAGACTTACCATATGATACAGCAATTTCACTTCCAAGTAAATACCCAGTTCTGTTAAAATAAAAAAGATGGCCCGGCGCGGTGGCTCAAGCCTGTAATCCCAGCACTCTGGGAGGCCAAGGTGGGTGGATCACGAGGTTGAGAGATCGAGACCATCCTGGTCAACATGGTGAAACCCCGTCTCTACTAAAAATACAAAAAATTAGCTGGGCATGGTGGCGCGTGCCTGTAATCCCAGGTACTCAGGAGGCTGAGGCAAGAGAATTGCTTGAAGTCAGGAGGCGGAGGTTGCGGTGAGCCAAGATCACGCCATTGCACTCCAGCCTGGGTAACAAGAGCGAAACTCCATCTCAAAAAAATAAAATAAAATAAAATAAAAAAGATAAACAATAACAAGCATTGAAAGTAGGTGGAGAAACTGGAATTATTGTACATTGCTAGTAAATATGTAAAATGGCAAAGCTGCTTTGGAAAATACACATTCCTCAAAATGTTAAACAGAGTTACCATATGACACAGCAATTCTATTTCCAAGTATATACCCAAGAGAAATAAAGGCATGTTGCTATGAACTGAGTTATACCCCTCCCCCTAAATTCATAGGTGGCAGCCCTAACCCTCAGTGTGATGGTATTTGGAGATGGGCTTTTCGTTATTAGATGAGGTCATGAGGGTGGGGCACTCATTATGGAATTAGTGCCCTCATAAGAAGAGACACCAGAGAGCTTACTCATTCTCTCTCTCCAGCATGTGAGAGCATAGCGAGAAGGGGGCTGTCTACAAGTCAAGAAGATAGCCCTCAGCCTGCCCTTGCTGGTATTTTGATCTTGGATTTTTAGCCTCTAGGATTGTGAAAAAATAAGTTTCTGTTGTTTAAGGCACAGAGTCGATGGTATTTTGTTATGACAGCCAGAGATGGCTGACAGGTCCACACAAAAACTTTTACACAAATATTTATAGCAATATTATTTATAATAGTCAAAATGTAAACAATTCAAATGTCTATCAACAGACGAATGGAAAAAAACAAAACATGTTATACCCATGCAATGAAATATTCATCAACTCAAAAAAAGTGAAGTACTGATACATGCCACAACGTGGGTTAACCTTGAAAACATTATCTTGAGAAGTCAGACAAAAAGGCCATGCATTGTATGATTCTATTATAACCTAACTATTCCATACAATATTTATGTGGAATGTCTCAGAATGGAAAAATCCTTGGAGGCAGAAAAATAGATTAGTTGTTGCCAGAGGCTATGGGGTAAGAGGGAATGAGATATGACTGCAAGTGGGTACACGGTTTCTGTTTGGGGTGATGAAAATCTTTTAAAATTAGTGGTTGTCTGCATGTTCTCACTTATAAGTGGGAGCTAAATGATAAGAATACATAAATGCATAGAGGAGAACAACACATACTGAAGTCTTTTAGAGGGTGAAGGGTGGGAGGAGGGAGAGGATCAGGAATAATATCTAGTGGATACTAGGCTTAATATCTGAGTGATAAAATAATCTGTATGACCAACCTCCATGACACAAGTTTACCTATATAACAAACCTGCACATGTACCCCTGAACTTAAAAGTTAAAAAAAAATAGTGGTTGTATTAGTCTGTTTGGTCTGCTGTAGCTAAAGTACCATGCAAGGTTGATTATAGACAACAGAGATGTATTCGTCATTGTTCTGGAGGCTATGAAGTCCAAGATCAAAGTGCCAGCAGATTTGGCGTCTGATGAGGGCCACTTTCTTGTTACTTGACAGTCATCCCTTGCTGTGTTTTCACATGGCAGAGGGAGCAAAGGATCTCTCCGATGTCTCTTTTATAACGGCACTAATCCCATCCATGAAGGCTCCACCCTCATGGCCTAATCCCTTTCCAGAGCCCCACCTCCTAATGCGGTCACATTAGGAGGCAGAATTTCAACATATGAAATCTGTGGGAGAAACATAAACATTCAGTATTGCAGTGGTGATGGTTACACAACTCCGAATATACTAAAACCCGCTGAAGTGTACACTTTAAAAGAGTACATTCTATGGCGTATCAATTATATCTCAATAAACCTATGATAAAAATTAATTCTATCTTCTTTTTAAAGCTGTCTTTTAATGTGGCTACTTATGTGAACTGCACTGTATTTCTTTTGGCGGGGGTGGAGCCCTGTTCTAGGTGATCAAAGGCAAGCATTTTATGGAAGGGAGTTCCATAAAATTAAAATCTAGAATATTTTAATTCAGTGGTAAGAGTATAATTAGAATGGAGAGCTGCTGTTTAAGAAGAATAATGTATTTAAAATGTTAAAATGATGTATTTAAAATGTATTTTTAATGCATGGCTGAAACAAAAGATTGTGTCTAGATACAAATTTGTAGGAGATGAAACTTTGGGAACTGTTGTGATATAAGGAAATATCTTGAAATCTACAGAAGAAAAAGCTTGACTTTGAGTATCAAATTTGTATATCCTGCCTCTCTGTTTTACTGGATGTAACAAAGATTTCTATTTAGAAGACATTTTTTTAGTTAATGATTTTATATGACTGACAGAACAGTGGCTAGTGTATGTTGACAGGATTTCCTAATATTTTGGGGTCTCCAAAAACTCCAGAGTATAACCCCCAAAATAAAATATTAAAAGAAAGCATTTGATATAAAACCAGACCCTTCCATTAAAAAAACTTAACATCTTATATTGGTTATATTTCTAAGTGATTTTGGCTTTAACATTGATCAAACTGTCTTTGTTTTTGTCCTGTATATTATTTTTAAAAATATATTAAAATAATGGAAAATACCAAGCTCTCAGAATGAAAACACAATTCTCAGAGAGATATATAATATAAACACTTCATCATTTTTAGGTAACTGATACAGAAAAGCATTTTTAAACACTTGTTATAATGAAGTTTTCATTTAAGTCAATATATTTTTTGAAATCTCCTTGGTGACTTTAGGATCTAAAGATGAAATAAATTAATCAATTGGCCACTGTAGTGAATTCCCAGCTGCGGGTAGGGATAGGTGTTTTAAACTTAGCAGTGGAAAAAAGAAAATAAACATATATATATATAAAATATATTTCTACTTTTTTTCCTATTTTGTGCTTTGAAACACTTTAATCACGTCTTTTGGTTAATGGAAAACATGGAAATTTTAGGTGTGTTAATTTTTTTCTAAATTTTTGTGGGTACGTGCATAGTAGGTGTATATATTTATGGGATACATGAGATATTTTGATACAGGCATGCAATGTGTAATAATCAGATTATGGAAAATGAACTTTCCATTCCCTCAAGCATTTATCCTTTATGTTATAAACAATCCAATTATACTCTTTTAGTTATTTTTAAATGTACATTTAAATTATTATTGACTCTAGTTACTCTGTTATTTCGTCAAATACTAGGTGAGTTTTGTGAAGGTGATTGAGGTGTCTTGGTTTCAAAGATCTTTGGCATTAAATAACCATTGACAAGCTATTTAGCTTACCTTATGTCTGTTTATCTAAAAGATAGGGTTAATAATTGTTGCAAGTATCCTTATTATTTAGACAGGGATATCATTTTTGCCTTTTAAGAAAGTATTCAATAGAAAATGATCTGTGGCGATGTTAGAATTGTTTCATTAATTGCCTGCCATCTCACTTTTTCTTCCACCTTCAATTGTCTTGGCAGTAGCAAGCTCTTGATGAAGTGTCAGCATTTAAGGAAATGCACACACTTTTGTGCTTGTAATACTTTGCTCAAGTCTGGATTTGCCCACTGTGCAAAACAGTTCTCTAAAGTATCTGAGAAGAAAATTCCTTTAAAGAATTATAGAAGATAGTCATTTGTAAAGTTCAAGTCTATGCGACTTTTAAAAATAAAAATAAAAATATATATTTTCATCTCTGTTTACTTGGTTTTGAAGCATTAGTAGCATTTGTACATATAAAAGAATATTTATCTATCATAATTAAAAATATGTCTGAAGGTGAAATTGAATGACAAAGTGAAATGAAGTATTACATAGTATTCATGAATATGTGTATCTTACAAAACAATCTGATTTAAGAAATAGTATAAGAAAATATCACTATATTTATATAAGTAGCATGAAATAATTTTAAAGCTGTATGTTTCATAGTATATGAATTGTTTTAAATAATAATAATCCAAAATACAGTATAAGGCAATATAGCTAACTTGAATTTTCATTTTAATTGGAATGCTTCAATTCTTGAATTAATCAGAGAAATGAAAACTGATTTTATTGGCTGTAACGATGTTAATTTTTTATATTGGAATATTCATAGGGCATTTTAGTATATATGATCTCATTTAATATACATATATAACCATTCCAATTGGCTCACTTTCATAATTTTCTCATCAATTTCTTATATTCCTACTTAGGGCCATAAAGACATTTTTAGTATATCATGTATGACAAATGAAATGCTCCTGGTATATTGAGGTCAATGTCATTTTAATCAGTTAAGCAGGAAACATCCAAGCTGCTATAAAACTTTTTGCCTTTTCTGTGACAAAATTTGTCAGACTCCTATGATCCCAATCAAATATTGTGTCCTCTATCAAAACGTATATTACTAATTCTGAGACCTACTGATGTCCTCTTCACCATGAATCACTTTTGATCAAGGGCCGAAAGTGCAGAGCAGGCTTCTGGATCCATCCCAGCTCTAGGCTAGCTTTTTCTGAAAGCTAAGGTATCAAAAAGTGCTAATGTATTATGGTGAAGTGAAGTGAAGGTTTTGTAGAAGTCTTGACTGGAAGCTTCTCCTTTTGCCTCCTTACCAATATATTCCCAACGATGAATCAGTAACCCCTGATTCAATGCTCTCCCAAATATATTAGGAAGACCACAGTATGGCATATTGAAAGAATGGTTCCTTGGGGATCAGGAAACAGGTCATAGTTTTCTATTTTATTATATGGCACACTTTTTATATTTTTTATAAATAATGTTTTACGTTTCTACTATTTTCTTCTATATACTATAGAAATTTTGATTCACAGAAAAGCAACAGATATAAAAATTATATTTTCAGTTTCAAAACACAGACCCAACCATTAGATGAAAAGAATCAGGGAAAAGTGGATTTTATTTTTTCTGACTGGTTAAAGGAGGAAAGAAAGAAGGAGAGAAAATTTAAGGAGAAAGAAAACTTAAAAGCCCAGTATATTAGTCTGTTTTCACACGGCTATAAAAACATACTCAAGACTGCATAATTTATAAAGAAAAGAGGTTTAACTGACTCAAAGTTCCACATAGCTGAGGAGATCTCAGGCAACTTACAATCATGGTGGAAGGTGAAGGGGAAGCAAGCTTGAACCTTCTGCATGGTGGCAGGAGAGACAGTGAACAAGGGAGGATCTACCAAACACATAAAACCACCAGATCTCATGAGAACTCAGTCACTATCAGGAGAACAGCCTGGGGGAGACTGCCTCCATGATCTAATCACCTTCCATCCCATCCCTCCCTTGATACTTGGGAATTCTGGAGACTACAATTTGAGATGAGATTTGGGTGGGGACACAGAGTCAAACCATAATCACTTAGTTTTCGTGCCCATTCTTCTTGGCTTGGCTAACTTCACAATGGGCAAAGTAGTAGATAACAGAACCTGTGACTGATTTGAAGATCCAAGAACAGAAACAATCTTTGTACCCTTTTTGATTAGAGACCAGGATATCCAAAAGAACCTAGAGGGAAACAGAAATGTGAGTATTATGTAGAGGCGTTTGAAACAATCTCATGGAGTTCCCATGAGCCTCTACAATTGAGTTGGAGAAGAGTAGAATTATCACTATCATCCGTGATAACAGCACAGAGAGAGAAAAAGATTTTAGACATTCCGATGCATTTCCCACAGGCACTAAGAAGTTTGGGATTTAACCAAGCAGTCTGGGGCTTCAGCAAACCTCGCAGAATAAGGATGAAGGAGTTCTCTACTCCAAGGAATTGGAGACCTTAGTGGATGCCTGCACTAAAGTATTAATATTCCACGAATTCTTGTTAAAGCTTTGACTGCGTATGATTTTTTAGACTCCAGTCTGATTTTTTCCATCATGGGAGATCGCCTCTCTTGGGAACATTTGCCCAAATACCAGAAAGCTACTTTCCTCTTCTTCCTTGCTAAAGGAAACCTGATTCTGCTTGGGCCTCAGGTGACCACACATTTCAGGGAAAGTGGGAACCTTACCAGTTCCAGCAAGTCCATATCAACAGGCCTAACACAGTGGTTCCCAGACTGTGGTTCCTTAGATTTGCATCATCAGCATCTAATGATGTACACCTATGAGCATTACTGCAGACCTACTAAATTGGCACCCAAGGGGTAGGATTCACAATGTGTTTTAGTAAACCCTCCAGGCTACTATGATGCATTCTCAAGTTTGAGAACCACTAGTCAAGGATAACCATGGTAACTCCATTCTCTGCATAGATGGCTGGTTTAAGATGGGTCAATAGTAGAATTCCAGCCAATAAAATCTGAAGTGAATATGGGAGGGCTTTTCTGAAAGTTTCTTCACTCTTAAAAGGAGAACCGTTGAAAGGATGAGCCCTGCTATCTATCCCCTTCTGAAATTTGAAATTGTTGTTTGACCATGTGAGTTTCTGCAGCAATTTGTCTGACAATGAGTGTGAAGATGAGCACATTGAGGAAGAAAGAGCAGATGGACAGAAAGCACTTTGTTCTTGTTTGACACTGCTCAGCTCCCAACCTAACCAATCTCTGGAACCTCCCTATCTCTGGATATCTTGCTTAATGAGATGAACATTTTCCTTATTTCTTTGTTTGATCTGGCTGAGTCAGGTTTTCTGTTAATTGCAGTCCAAAGAATGATAATTGTTACACATGGTCAGAGAGAAGACTTATTATTTTCATTCAGTCTTCAGTGTGATTTCAGGCCATTTATTCTCTCTTCCAAGAGCATTTCTATGTTAGGTCTTCTATTAGTGAATGAAATACGTGTGCTCTGCTATAGGAATGAGAAGCATCAGACTAGAAATAGGGGAATTCCATGGCAGTGATCATATGTGCATGTGCACTTGTGTGAGTGTGAGACGCGGGTGATTCACAGATGATTGTTAAGGCAGGTCTAGCAGTATTCTCCAGTGCTAAGCATTTTCAAAGATGAATTGCATATCCAGCGCTCAAGAAGAAGTTTATATTCCTAACACACAACATTACTTATAATGTTTCATTCTGAAAATAAAAAATAATTCTAGTTGTTAAAAAGTGATTTTTCCTTTTGTTTTGGCAGGAAGAGTGCATGCAGAAAGCATGTTGGAGGTTCACACCCCCACCTCCCTGGAAGAAAGCATTTTAAGAAATATCTTCATATAGCATAGGAATTAAACTGGATGTCCCATTATATTAATCCAAGGCAGACTGAGAGGGACCACCCACCGACAAGGAGATAAACACAACCCCTCCCCCACCCCACCCCAGGAGTGAGGGTGGATGAACAAGACAAGACTGGTGGCAATTGGTGTGTTTCCCTCGGCCTCAGGCTGGGGAGGAGTGAAAATGTTTGGAAATGCTTGACTCCAAGAGAAGTCTGTGACAGCACAACATAATTTATAAAATAATTAGGCATGGGTTGTGACTGGTATTTTTGGATATATAAGTCTGCCAACTGTCAAAAAGGAATATTTTTCTCATTAGTTTAACTGAAGAACAACCTAGTTTTCTAAGAAGTGCACAGGTACCAGTATAGCCAGAAGGTGTACCAGTGGTATTCACACCATGTGTTAGGCAGAGTTGCTTCTATCTTCTGAGTAGTCCAAGGAGACACATCAATTTCATCCAAAGAAATGTGCTGACCTGCAGTTGTTTATAGGCGTAATTGTCAACAGTTGACACACGTTTGGAGAACTTATCTTGTGAGCATGTCATTCCTTTCCCTAACTTCAGTCCAATCCTTGGGTAATCTTGAGTGGATCCAAACTGTCCAGGACTAATTCCGGAGCATATTATATATATTACATTTTATACACACACACACACACACACACACACACACACACACACACATATATTTAATATATAAAGGATCACTTTTAAACAAGTGTATGCTGGAAATGCTCACACATTGTTGGTGGGCATGTCAATTAGTACAACCTCTAGGAAAATAGGACAGAGATTTCTTAAAGAAGTAAAAGTTTAAAACCCTAATTTAATCCAAAAATCCCACGATTGAGTATCTACCCAAAGAAAAATAAATCATATAAAAAAGATATCTGCACCTGTATGTCTAACATCACACTAGTCACAATAGCAAAGATATTGAATCAACCCAATTGTCCATCAACAGATGACTGGATAAAGAAAACGTGATACGCACACACACACACACACCCCATGGAGCACTACTTTTGTTCAGGGTAAAATTCCATTCCATTTCAGTTCATGGCAACTTCAGAATCAGTGGCCTTAAGCTAAGTCAACTGGATATTGCATCAGAGAAACTCTAATAATAGGAATATCAGAATATTTGAGCAACAGGTAGCTTAAGGCTTGCATTGCTCAGTAAGAACAATGGAAAGGTGACATGTGGACATTTCCTAAGTAATTTTGGAAGAAAAACTATGGCTCCTGACATTTATTCTTTAATATTCTAAGAGTTTTGTACAAATTCATATATTAGGTCAAAACGTCCAGGTCCTGTAGTGATATGATTGATATTTGTACTTTGTATACAAGAATCTTTTAGTTCTATTTTCATGGCAAAAATCAGTTACCTTCACATGGCACTTCAGACAACTTGTTAAAAGTGATACACTCAATTAATTTGTCTACAGTTGCAGAGACAATACCAACACATCCTGTGAACCATATCTACTCAGATATGATTATTTAAGTTGCGTGAAAATTCCTTGAACCTATATAATTGTTTTTTAATCTAAACATAAACTACATATGTAGATATTTTTCACGGTTAGATAAGGAAACTATACATAAACTCCTTTTGGTTAGCTCAGCCTGGGAAAAGTTTTTAATGATGAAAAACTTTGAGATTGAAAATATTTGATTCACAGGCTACTTTAAATACCCTGTACCAGAGTATTTCAGGATTACTTGTAGTACATAGGAATAAAAATAATAGTACAAATATGACTACTTCTTTTTCCAGAAGTTCTTTTAACACTGCTAATCTTCCTGTAATTTCTGCACTAGGGAAATACAAATAAATCCACAGTGAATTTACTCTGGGGATTCTCTCTCTCTTCACTTCCCCCATCCCAGGTCAAGAGACTAATTCTGACTCCCACTCCTTTATCTGACCCTAGTGATAAAGTAAACAATGGAAAAGTTTTTAAATACATGAAATCCTGTTTCCATAATAGAGGGCTTCTTTTAGCAAAAAAGCAGATTCTTTAACTCTGAAGTTTGTAACGCAAAAGAAGCAATTTTACAGTAGTATCATCTTGAATAACAGGCAATAAGCCTAATTGAATTACAGTCATTAGGGTTTGGAAAAGGAACCCTGAGTAACGTTATTTCACCAAATGCTATGCAATTTACTCTGTGTCTGTTCAGACTTGATGTATAGACTCACATCAATTACTATGAGTCTTTAGCAGCTTACAGCTTCCCCTTTGAGGAAAGGGTAATGTTGATTCTGGAAATGGGGGCTTGTTCTGGCTAAGCAATGACTAAATTAGTCTTTGGTGACATGTTAACGCAAAATAGCTATCAGTAGACATTTCAATGAATGTGTGGAAGTCTACTGCAAAAGGTGTAAGTTTATTGCAGAAGTTTCTCTTATCAGGGATTTTGTTGAGTGCTGGAAGCATATTTTATTGTATGATCTTTTATCCTGATAGAAACACACTAAGCAAAATGAGAATAATTAATGAGAAGTCTGGGTGTGTAAGAATCTTTCTCTCAGAAATTAGAAAACATTTATGAAACCTAGTCAAATAGACTGCTTCAAACAGAACAAAGTCAAAGAATTTCACAAATTGAAAATACAAATGTACCAAGGGAAAAAGTTCAAAAACATCTCCTCAGCATCATTGAATATATTATAGTTCATATATTCGTTAAAAAGAAATGATTTTTATGAAAATATTTAAACAACTGGTCAATACACATAGATCAAACTATTTGTTGGTTATTTTGTATTTCAAGCCAGACATCTATTTGATTAATTTAACTTTTGTATTGTTTATTTTTTGCAGTTTTTTTCTAGGTTTTGGCATGAAACAGATCGTTTTCCTAAATAAAAATAGGCAGCCTTCAGTGTACAGTGTTGTCCTCATAAGTTTCATTTGTAAATCAGTGAGTAGTTTGGGAGCAGGAAAGCCGTCTCTCAGGGAAGCAATGTAGGTAAACAGCAGGCAACACTCCAGTGTGGCCCACAGCAATTTTACTTTGTACATAATGTGCGGAAATAGACGTGGAAATTTAGTACTTCTGAGTTTCATGAAAATCGCTATTTTTGGTCTGATTTTAGCTGCGAATTCCTCTGATCTCAAGTCTTCATTTCTTTTGAGTCTTTGCTGAATGTTTCTGCATCTAAACCCCAGAATCACTTGAACCTTCACTCTGAAAAGAGCTGGAGATTTGGTTGGAAGAGGAGTCTGAATAGTTTTGAAGAGTGAGAAAGTAAAGGCGGGGGAAGGGCTGAATGGGTGACCAGTCGCTCTAATGCAGTAAGACGAGGACGCAGCCATTGTTCAATGCCTGGTCGAGCTGTTTCAGAGCCTAAGCAAATGGACTTATTAAAATATCCTCTTACATCTTGAACCAAGTAAGACAGTAATACCAGTTCTACAGTAAAAACCTGATCTATAAAAAGCCCCATGTTGCCCAAGCTCCTGGCTCTTCCTTTGCCAACTTCCATAAACCTGCTAGTAAGACTCTGATGGCCTCTTGGGCCATGAGCCCAGGGTTGATTGGAGGTGACTCTTCCTGTGTCACAGGGGTTAGTGGGATTGTAAAGCAAACAAAGGACAACAGTATTTTACTCTAAAATTTGTATTTTGTTCATCATGGGTGTCTTACTTTAATTATTGTTTTAAAAATTATATTGCATTTCCCTAGTTCCTAACTGGATTACTGAGTATTTTTGGTAATAAATTGCATGCCTCTCGCAAGTGCCTCACTTGCCTCCTCCAGACCCTGCCCTGCTACCATCTGTCGCAAGTCAGAGATGGTCTGCTTTTGGAAATGTCTGAGATCTTCAGTAGCAATCAAATTTTTTAAAACAAGGAGGAGCGAGAGGAGAAAAAGAGAGAGAGAAGGACCAGGAGGAGAAGTGGTGGGAATTTTCCAGGGTTGTATTACTATAAAACCCACTGAAAGCAAGTAGAGCTTTCATGTAGGGAACTCAGAGATGTACCTGTATCCTCCAAAGAGTGTTGGCAGGACACGATTTAAATCAGTCTCTAAGGTGACTTTAATGCAATTCATTTCTAACACAAAATTATACTCCAAGGAAAGGCGGCACATGTACTGTGTAGAATTAGACATGACTAAAATACCTTGGCGACGCTTTTCAACTGTGACATGGAAACGTCAGTCCCACAGCATAAACTCTGTACAACTCTGGATGAGAAATCAGAACAAGTAGTTATTACCTACAGCCAACTATGCCTGTACAGATTAGGCCACAGAGACAAATAAGAAATAAAGATTTTAAAATTATACTTCTTATTGTCACCAAAAGGCACTTAACAAGTTTAAATTGTGCAATTCAAAGTTTTACATGTTTTAACAAATAAATGGTATCCAGTCTCTCCTGGTGAGCCCCAAATCAGAAAGACAGGCACCTCACTGACAAAGTATGACATCTCCATGATTGGCTTAAAAGCAAAAAAAAACAAAAAACAAAACAAAACAAAAAAAAACCTAACATATGTGGAGTTAAACAAACATAAATCATGTATATGACATAAACATAATGATCACTTCAAGTGCTGAATTTTTGGGAAAGAGTTCAGTTTTGAAATTTCCTGTCTCATTGCCTTTGTAGTTACCTCTGCAGAGTAATCCAATACACCAATGTCTATCAAAAATGACATCATATTGGCAAGGTCAGCATTCCCTACCTGGTGTAATTTGAGATGTTATAAGAAGGATACTCTTCCTCTCACAATAACTGTTCCTACATGCCTCATCTCTAAAATGGTCAACATGGCAATGCTTTTACATCAAGGCTGCTGTGAGGATTAAATTTATGCCTAACTGTGGTAGGCAGTCACTACTCACCACACATCCTGTGCCAGCAGTCAAATACTTCCAGATCTAAGAAGATCATAAACCTGTTTAGTTTTGGAGAGAAATGAGCTGCCAAAGACATTGAGCCTGGATAAAATAACCTATTATTATTATTTTTAGAGATGGAGTCTCCCTCTGTTGCCCAGGCTGCGGAGCAGTGGCGTAATCTTAGCTCACTGCAGCCTTGAATTCCCAAACACAAGTGATCTCCCACCTCTGTCTCCTGAGTAGCTGGGACTACAGGTGCATGCCACCATGCCCCGCTACATTTCTTTTTTATTTTGTTATAGAGATGAGGTCTCACCATTTTGCCCAGGCTGCTCTCAAGCTCCTGGCCTCAAGTGATCCTTCCACCTCAGCCTCTGAAAGTGTTGGGATCACAGGCATGAGCCAGTGGTGCCTGGTCCAAGTAACTTTTGATGCAACTTAGAACAACTCTTGTGTTCTCAAAATACCACAAGCTGGAAGTATGTGGGAAAAGCTGATCAGCCTTCAGAGAGGGCATGTTCTCCAGTGCTCATTTCATGTGTGGCCAAGTTGGAATGAACGAGCGGGGAGCTCCCATACAGTGGCACCTGGGAAGTGGCAAGGAACCTAATTGAGGCACTTTTTGAACTCTCCAAGTGGGAGGCCTTACCATGTTCATCCAGCAGCGTCTCAGAATTGCCACGAGCCACGACTGTGGACCGCAACTGCCTTCTATCTTCTGCTTTTCCCCTTTCTAAACAGGAGTGTCTGTTGTGGTTTTCCTAGCATCATTTCTCCATGGGGTTTCAAGCGTGAGAGTTTGGGGAAAGCATGTTTGTTTTAGTTCATACATTTCCTGATCAAGAAGGGTCATGTCTAGTTTTGATGAAGACACCATTGAACAATGTCTAGAGCAGGCGTCCCCAAACTACGGCCCACCGGCCGCATGCGGCCCCCTGAGGCCATTTATCCGGCCCCCCGCCACACTTCAGGAAGGGGCACCTCTTTCATTGGTGGTCAGTGAGAGGAGCACAGTATGTGGCGGCCCTCCAACGGTCTGAGGGACAGTGAACTGGCCCCCTGTGTAAAAAGTTTGGGGACGCCTGGTCTAGATTTTGAGCTGGGTGCTGTGAATGGCCGGCATTTGGGGTTATCTCTTGCAGGGAAGTGCTGGGCATATTAGGCATAAGGAGCTGTGATAGTAACCAGCTACAGGTGGCCCACATTTCCCACTGCCCTCCTGGTGAGGCATGTGTCTGGGCCCGGCCGTTGGACTGGGAGGGCAAAGGATGACTTTGGAGACAGTTCAGAGCTGCTGTGACTCCTCCATAGCTCCTGTTCTTTGTGTCACTGACCTTGGAAGCTCCAGATCACGAAGCTACCAGGTGCACGCTGTTACACACATGATAAATGATTCTTCAAAATTATATAACAAGACCACACTTTTTTTTCCCCCCAAAAGTGGAGATGAGGTTTAAAAGACAAATACTTCAGGCCTAGAAGTGGTGGCTGATGCCTGTGATCCCAGCACTTTGGGAGGCCAAGACGTGTGAATCACCTGAGATCAGGCGTTCGAGACCAGCCTGGCTAACATAGCGAAACCCCATCTCTACTATAAATGCAAACACTAGCCTGGTGGCAGGTGCCTGTAATCCCAGCTACTCGAGAGGCTGAGGCAAGAGAATTGCTTGAACCCAGGAGGCGAAGGTTACAGTGAGCTGAGTTTGCACCACTGCACTCCAGCCTGGGCGACAGAGTGAGACTCCGTCTCAAAATACACAAACAAATAAATACTTCAGTGAGACGGACCACAGGAGCCTAATTTCAAATTGTTCTAATAGTGACAAAGATAGATTATTTTATGATTTCATGTTTTGTTCTTGGAAGGGCAGCTGATATTTGAAAATAGGAAGGAAAATGAGTAGAGGAAACAGCAGAGAAAGAAAAAAAAAAAAAGGAAAACGAAGGGGTTGATGGGGCATTAGGACATATTTTGCCTTTTTAACTTGGGTTTGTACTCGCCCAGATGTGGGGTTGAGGGACAAAAAGCCAGAATTGGACTTTTTATAATGGGAAAGAACAGCTACAATAGAAATAAATGTCCTACATCTAAATAGGGTTATTTTCAAGTAAAATAGTTTTATAAATTGCATACTTTACTGAAGTTCAGAATGTCTGCTGTTTGCTTCACTGATTCTATCAAACTATATTAAGAACATAGAGAAGTTTCCAACATTTTATAGAAAAAAAGGAAATAAGCATTACTCCAAAATTAAAATAGTTTAGATGTATGTAGGAAAGCAAACGAAGATCTCTTTTAGAGAAGAGTGTTTTGGTTTTCAAAGGTCTGTAAAAACAGACTTGACAAATGTATAACTTTTGATTCATTTAGGATATATGAAGTTATTTTAGCACTGTGTATTATAAAAATTTTAGTTGTATAAAATTGAATAGAGTAAAATACTAAGATATTTCACCAGGATTAAGCTAATCCTTCTCTAACACAAGAAAAAAATAGTTGCCAATAAAGTCTCTATTTTTAACAGCCACTTGAGAGAGACAAGATGAGACTTATGAAAATCCCTTTCAAGAAGTTTTCCAGTACAATAACAGTTTACACCCAACACATACATAAATACATTTCAAAAACTTTGCTTCTGCCAAGTTACAAAGTCTGACTTGTTAGAGTTGCATCATGTTTTTAAAGCATGTTGAAAATGAAGCTTGTCATATATCAGACTTCAGTGAATCTGGGATTGTCCTTTTCTTAAGAAACTCAATGGGCTGCATTCCCTTTGAGTTTTTTAGAGAATCATTTTAGTATCTCAGTTCCACACATGGAATGAAAAGCAACAGTGTGTGCTGCATTTTTAAAGAATATATTGTTTTTACTCATTCCAATGTATTGTACAATTGAACTCCCTTCTCCCAGCCTTTATAATATTGGAATCGGTATGCAGAGATACAAACCACTATAGAGAAAATACTTTATGAATGTGAACTCTTCAATATGGACTTTCTGCATTACAGTATCAAGGCTGGGTCGAGAACCAGCATGGCCACAGCAACAGAACTCAAATCTGCCTTCCAAGATTTGTTTTTAAAAAAAGATGTAAATGATTGATGTGGGTAAAGGACCAGAGACTAGACAACCCGGAGAGAGCTGGCCCAATAGCAGGACTTACTTTGAAAAACAAGAAACCTGTCTAGAAATAGGGTAAAGCTACACTCTATGCATATTTGCTTTGCTAACATGCATGTAATTTACAAATATGGGCTCCAGAGCCAGAATGCCCGGGATCAAATCCCACCCTGCCAATCTAGAATAGTGTGATCTTGGAGTATGTTTCCAACCCACCATGAGCCCATTTCTTGATATTTTTGTAATCTCCTCAACATTCCCTTCCTAGAAATGACCACTACCTGCAAATTATATTCTAAGTGTGAATATTCAATTATTGCTTATCATTCCAATTAAAGTGAAAGCTTAATGATGTGGGTTTTGTCTATTGACCTCTCCACCATATTATCATTGTCTTTCCCAGTGCCTGGAATTTTGTTTGCACACAGTAGAAGATTGTAAAATAAATAGATGAGTAAATGAATAAATGAGATTTTCAGATATATCCACTTTCCAATAGGCGTATACATGATGTCAAACTGGGCTTATGGGCGATGACCCTGGGCTACCAAAGGTAATTTTTCTAAAATGCAATATTTTGGAAATTAAATCATATCTTTTTCTTCCTTAAAACCTCACCCTGTTTGAGTGAGAATTGCTAAGTTTTTTTGTTGTTGTTGCTTTTTTTTTTTTTTTTTTTTTTTTTTTTTTAAATTAAAGATGGTATCTTGCTATGTTGACCAGGCTGGACTTGAACTCCTGAGTTCAAGTGATCCTCCCAGTCAGTCGGGAGGGACTGTGACTGGGAAAACAGGCATACACCTCCACAACTGGCTTGCTAAGCTCTACTTTTATGATTTCTTTTCTTTTGCTTCAGGAGTGAGTAACACCCTTCTGTCCACACATTCTTTCTTTCGGCATCTAAATATATGTATATCATTCTCTTACTATCCAATCTTGCTGGCCTAGGGTTCATTTTATCTTTTTAAGGTAACTTTGTCTATTTTTATTGATTCATTAAATTTTTTTTTTGAGGTTTGTTTCTCAAATGACATTTCAAATGACCTAATGGGTAAAAACGGTGCTTCGCTATATCCCTTATGTGCAAACAGTACTAACACATCTTTCTTTATTATGGTCGTAGATTTACTTGTCGTGAAAATTACAATCACTGAGTATAACTGAATAAATAACATGCTATTTTACTAAGGCTTTATGGACTGATGAAGAATGATGCTGAATAATTCAAAATTAGATTTGTTTTACAAAAAGAGATACAATTTCATTTATCAGGTTATATTTCCTGTCAGATATATGTCAAGTTTAGAATGCTGTAACTCTGTTCCAGTACTGTAACTACTAAGAGAAAGCTAAATTGAGACTGGCTGAAGTGTTCCAAAGTTAGCAACAACAAAGAAATGGCTTGACAATATGTTTAATTTATTCTTCCTCTTGCAGCTCCTTTTCAGTATCTATCTTTCAGTTCTTAATTTCGATATCAAACATGTCAATCTTAAATTATGAAGTCTATAATGTATGCCTATATATACAAGTTTCATGATCTCAAAACCTCCTTTTACTAATAGACACTCCTTCATGGCCAACTTCTTTACTGGTAAACTGGCAAGTGAGATGATTAGAACTCCTGCATTCCGGTTTATCTTCGAAAGACATTTGTAATAGATGTGGCTTAAGACTCTTTCATAATGCCTAAATTAGCCATAGTAATTATCACCCAAAGTTTGTAGTTACTGAGTTTTTAAAACAAATCGGTCTGAAATTATAAAATGATTTTCTTATTTTTAAAGATCTGTGAGCTTTCTACAGAAACTCTCTGTAGTGGAAGACTGTATTTCTTTTACAGTAAAAAAAAATTTAAAAAAAATATGGAAAGAGTCTTTACTCTGATAGTCTTTAAATGATGCTAATGGTGCAATTTTGACTTTATTACTGTCAAGTTGGGAGTTCCTCTTTTGTTTATAGCTCCAATTGGATTAACCCTCTCACAGATAACTATATATTCTGGACAAAACATAAAGGGAAAAAAAGCCTGTATGAGGGCATTTGGAAAGAGGCCCAGAGCAGGTGGATCCAGGAGGCAAGCTGACACTAGGTGAAGGAACCGCGAGGTGTGAGTTTCTGTTTTTATGGCTTTGAGGCTGCTAATGGGCCTGTCCAAGACATGCTGAACTGCTGACTGGTTAGAACTCAATGGAAAACTTGTGTACTTTCTGGCTTGAAGAATCAGAGCTCAGCTTGGGGCAATCACAGCTGCTGGAAAGTGAGGTGGTAAAAGAGGGAACCAGGACAGGGAGCCCTGCATTCTATGTACCTTACAGTTTGTTATTATGACTAATAGATGACTCTTCTACAAGGAGACACATTGTAATATCCATTGGGAAAAGTTGCTAAACCAAATTATCACTAGATTGTCAACCAGTCTAATTCAACATATATGCCATCCTGATGATTGACCAATAAAATGCATATATATATAGGACTTCATATGCTAATAGAAACACAGCTCTCCCTTCTCAAAATACAAACTATGCATATACATTTAAGGTTTTTGTAATAGACTTCCAACTCTGTAACTATAGTTAGTCATTGTCTGTTTGGTAATATCTATTTTGATGGGTATATTTTTAGGGTATGAACATTAAAGTTTATTGGCTAATAAAACAATGTTGCATATGATTTTAATAAGAAGATACCTCTTTATTCGTCTCTTTTTTCATTTCTAATATCAGTGCATTGATACTGGTTGAGAAACTTTGAGTTTCTATCACAAATTGCCTCATGGGTCTTGAAGGTCTTGAATTTTCTTTTAATCTACGACATAACATGCCCCAAGAATTTGTTAGATGGCACCCCTCTCTCTGGTTGAACTGCTACTCTGATTTCTAATTGAACTTAATTATATTGTTGGTGCAAAGGTAATTGCTGATTTGCTATTAATTTGAATGGTAAAAACCGCAATTACCTTTGTACCAACCTAATATTCATTTTTGAAGCTTCTCTGCTTCCTCTGTGAATTTGGAATTTATGCCTGTAGTTGACAGACAGGTCAACGTCCTCTGTTAGACTGCAACCACATGGATCCTAACCCAATACTGAGTGCACAAAGGATGGTTAACAATTAATGAATTAATACATGAATCACAATGAAATGTCCTGGAGAAAAGCAGGACAATGTTAAAGAGACTAGAAAGGGAGTGATTTCATGGTTGGAATTTTCTTTGCTACATCCAGATATCAGACTTAGCTTACAATCGTCTATCAGAAGCACCATACAGTATAATATTTCTTTCCTTCTTTTCTTTGGAATACCATTTTTTTCTGTTCTTCAGAGAAACAATAATAACAAAAAAGTTTTTCTCCTATTTCGCTAAGTACGAGACAACAGATCACTGAAGGTTGACAGACTTGAGGTTAAATGTTCACTCTGCTCTTTATTATCATCTGGCCTTCTGCACACTATCTGTCCTTTCTGAATCTGTCTTCTTTATCTGTAAAGAATGGATTGCTCTGGGGATTAAACAAACAATAAGTCTGTAGTAGACTAATACATGGTACACAGTAATAATTATAACTTAGTCTTATTAAATTTTACCCTGTGTTGGGCACTTTATATATGTCATTTCAGAAAATTCCCATAGCTGATAGGTATTATTTTTATGTTCACTTTACAGATGAAAGAAAACCTAAGACTTTAAGTGTGGTTTTAACTCTAAATCACTTGGGTTCCCAACCAGACTTATATAGTGAATTCCAAAGTTTGCTGATATCTCCTTTACCATGCTGCTTCTTTAGAAGGTTGTCAAATACCAACATCACCATAATCATCATTATATTGTCTAATTATCTTATTTATGAAATCATAGACCACCATTTATCTTTATTTTAAAAGGTGACTATAATCAACTTTATAGAACTAAGGGTTGGAGGATGGTTAAAGATGCCATTAGTCAAGTTAGTGAAGATTTCTGTGTGACTATATCTCCTTCATAAAGTCTACAACACTAAATTTTCATGTCACACAAATCAGAGGATTGTTTGGCTTTCCTCCCAGAGAACTTTTTTTTAAACAACTTGCTAACTCTGTATGAATTTATGTCTCTATGTATCATGCATGCACCCCAAAATGTAAATTACTCTATTATAAAAACACATGCATGCACATGTTTATTGTGGCATTATTCACAATAGCAAAGACATGGAATCAACCCAAATGCCCGTCAGTGAGAGCCTGGATAGAGAAAATGTGGTACATATACACCATGGAATACTATACAGCCACAAAGAAGAATGAGATCATGTCCTTTGCAGGAACATGGATGGAGCTGGAAGCCATTATCTTTAACAAACAAGCACAGGAACAGAAAACCAAATACTTCATGTTTTCACAGGAGCTAAATGATGAGAATGTGTGGGCCTTTCAGAGGGTGGAGGGTAGAAGGAGGGAGAGGATAAGGAAAAATAACGAATGGTTACTAGCCTTGATACTTGGGTGTTGAAATAATCTGTACAACAAACCCCATGACACAAGTTTACCTGTGTAACAACCTGCACTTACACCCCTGAACTTAAAAACTAAAAAAGAAATATGTTTAGAATATGCCTAAATCAATAAGGATACATTTTCACTGGATTTACCACATTCAAAAGATTTTTTTTTAATCTCATCTAAAAAATGCACTGTCAAATAATTCTAGGGGAGTTTTAACTTAAAAACCTTAGGGGTTAGGTCCATCATGTTGACATTTGAGGTCCTGGTTCCAGGAAGTCTAGTTTTATCTGACAGATGGGCCACTCCAATAAAGGGTTACCCTCACACTTCACCTTTGCTTGGCAAATGTATATAAAAAAGGACATCCTGAGAAGCGACATTTTTTAGAGCATTACTGTTCATTGTCTTTAAGGACTGCTTGACAGAAGACAAGCTATGCACTTTAACTCCACCTCCATTCTCCCAGGCTGGATTAATCAATTTTCTCTTTCCATAAAGATGTCTTAGCTGTCTCTTGATCGAATTTATGTTTCTGTTCTTATTTGGCAATTTTCTTTCCTGGTTTAACATCCCAAACAAACAAAAACAGCTCTTTGGGGGAATCCTTCACTCTATTTTCTAGCATTTCTTAAAGTTTGCATCACAGTTCTAAATATTTTGTACCTCTTTATCCAATTATCAAATGTGATCTTTTTCAAACATAGAGTGGTGGGGGTATTTTCTGTTATGAAAAGCTCAGAGAAATTTTGTTTTAGTGTTTTTCATACATCAAATACAAAAATTGAACATGTTAATATTAGGGAAAAAAGTTGTCAGTAGCTTTGGATTTCTAAAAATAAACACTGCTAACTGAAAAGTATAAAAAGGTCAAGATTAGGGTACTTTTCTTCATAGCGTTGTTTTGAAATACAGAAAGAAGTTTTTCACTGGTTTCTAGGTGATGGGGCTCCATTTTATCATATTTATGTTTACCTTGCTCCATCCCTAGCCATTCCACAGTACTATTTTATCTTTGTGTAGGTCCAGTTAGGCCAGGGAGACAGAAAAAAAAAAAAACATAAAACATTTTTGGGGATGGGAGTGGTGGCTCACACCTGTAATCCTGGCACTTTGGGAGGCTAAGGCGGGTGGATCATTCGAAGTTAGGAGTTTGAGATCAGCCTGGCCAACGTGGTGAAACACTGTCACTCTTAAAAATACAAAAATTAGCAGGCTGTGGTGGCTGGTGCCTGCAATCTCAGCTACTTAGGAGGCTGAGGAAGGAGAATTGCTTGAACCCAGGAGGTGAAGGTTTCAGTGAGCTGAGATCATGCCACTGCATTCCAACCTGGGCAACAGAAAGAGATTCCATTTAAAAAAAAATCTTGAATTTTAGTCCTGCAATTTGCATCTGACATGGCAAAAAAAAAAAAAAGTGAGAAACTAAGCAGTATTTTGTAATTCTACAGCATGAATTTATTCTAGTATGACTACATCTAACTAGTTACTAAAAAGAAGTAAATAAATATTTTTCTATTTCAAATGATGACAAATGGGAATAAATACACTTGGAGGCTTACTTGGCATTTAATTTTATTGCACTACAGAAAAATTATTTCAGACTGTATTTGTTGGATTTAAAATGTTTATCTTGGCTGGACACAGTAGCTCACAGCTGCAATCACAGTACTTCGGGAGGCTAAGGTGGGAGAATTGCTTGAGCCCAGGAGTTTAAGATCATCCTGGGCAACATAGCTAGACACCATTCCTAGGAAGAAAAAAAAAAAAAAAAAAAACAAGAAAATAGCCTGGTGTGGTGGTGCATGCCTTTAGTCCCAGCTACTCAGGAGGCTGAGGTGAGAGGACTGCTTGAGCCCAGAAGGTAAAGGCTGCAGTGAGCCATGACCATGCCACTGCACTCCTGTGTGGGTGACAAGAGTTAGACCCTGTCTCAAAAATAATAAATGAATTAAATTAAAAATAAAAGTAAAGTATTTTCCTTTGAGTCCTAAGACCAAAGACTGCAGTCTATCTGACACTGTTTGTAGGTAAAAGGAAGTCCTTCCCTCACTCTGAAATTGTGAAGAAAACTAGATCTTCAAGCTCAAAAGACACACAAAGCCATATAATGGGTCAGATCTCCTAAAACACTGTAAATGTGCTTTCAGAGAACTCGGGCTTGGGAACTTGCGCCCTGATTCCCCATTTCTTGGAAAATACACTTTGCCAAGACTCGTCCTACTCGCTAATTTAGGAGCTGCACAGGCTTGGCTGCCGTTGACTGGTCCAGTAACAGTCGGTTAGAATCTTTCCCTAGGGTTTTCCAAACAGGACACCTAGAACAAAAGGAGAGAGAGCGAGCGAGAGAGAGAGAGACAGAGAGAGAGAGAGAGAGAGAGAGACAGACAGACAGAGAAAGAGACCGTTATTTTCTAGTAGTAGAGCTAAAAGGTGTATAATTCTTAGGTTCTTAGTGGCTGTGGTGGATGGACTTTAAGGGGACCCCCACCATCCCTGTTTCTGGTGTTCATTCATATAATCCCTTCACTTTGGGCAAGGGCAGAACCTGGTACTTGATTCTAACCTTCACTGAGAATGGCAAAGAAGGATGCCATTCTTGTGATTACATTAATTATAGAAGACTCCATCACGGCCTGGCATTGAGAAGCAAGCTTCCATGAATGCTGCAAACACAAGAAAATGAATTTTAGGAGTGACCAGAAGGAGCTGGGAACCAGATCCTTCCCCAGCCAAGCCTCTGATAAGGATCAAGCCCTGGTTGACAGCTTCACTGCAGGCACATGAAGTTCTAAGCAGAAGGTCCAGATAAGCCAAGCCTTCACTTTTAACCCACAGGAACTGGGAGATTTATTTATAAAAATTGTTTTATGCTGCTTAGTTTGTGGGAATTTTTACATAGCACAGAAAACGAATATGATGGCCCTATGTTTCCCACTCTGTGGGGAAAGCTAGTTTGCAGGGTTAGACACAAGTTGACCTGCAGAGAGAACCAAATCAACATGACCACAGGTGACCTGAGTTTTTAGTTCCAGTTACAGTTGAATCCTAGCCACATCTTTGCTCTCTGTAGTCTAACTTTCCACACCTTCTATGCATTCTATGAGAAACAAGTCCCCTTTTTCCCTAAGTCAATTTTTTTTCAGGTCTTTTAACCAAGTGAAGCCTAATGTGCTCTGTTTATAGAGCTACAAAGAACAGTGACAAAGATTAAATCCCATGAAATTTTTCCTTAGTTTCTAGGTGAAGGCTGAACCTTCGAGATATACAAATAACTAGATTAAATGAGAGGTGTTAGATAGTCACTGGGATGTTTGGAGTCTGAATTTGTTAGCCTGTGTTTCAGAAAATCCTAACCATGGAATCACAGAGCCAAAACTGCTAGATGCTTCTAGGTATCCGTGTATCAGACCATAAACATACCACATATACAAGACTAACTTAAGGTTTCATCTTTTAAATGGGTGTTTAGATGTTGGGTATAGGCTAAGTTTAAAAGTAACAATGTCAAAAACACTGGCTGTACTCATTTGATTTAATTTAATTTCACTTAATTTTATTTATGTTGGCAATTGCTAATAATAAGACTCATGGAAAGTCTTATAGCCCTTTCTCTTCTCAAATTATTGCTCTTTTCTTTTCCTTTCCCTCCCTCCTTTCCTCCCTTCCTTCCTTCCTTCCTTTCCTTCCTTCTTCTTCTCCTTCTCCTTCTCCTTCTCCTTCTCCTTCTCCTCCTCCTCCTCCTCCTCCTCCTCCTCCTCCTCCTCCTCCTTCTCCTCCTCCTCCTCCTCCTCCTTCTTCTTCTTCTTCTTCTTCTTCTTCCTCTTCTTTTTTTTTATGGAGTTGTGCTCTGTTACCTGACTGGAGTGCAGTGGCACGATCTTGGCTCACTGCAACCTCCACCTTCCAGGGTCCAGCTATTCTCCTGCCTCAGCCTCCTGAGCAGCTGGGACTACAGGCAAGTGCCACTATGCCCAGAGAATTTTTGTATTTTTAGCAGAGACGGTGTTTTGCCATGTTGGCCAGGGTGGTCTTGAACTCCCGATCCCAGGTGATCCACCTGCCTCAGCCTCCCAAAGGGCTGGGATTACAGGCTTGACCCACCACACCCAGCGTGTTTCTCTATTTTCTAAAATTTAATTTGAGCACTACTGACCTCAATCATGAAAATTATTTCATCCTTACCCCTGAGTGATTAGCAATAATCTTGTGGTTAAAACAACTCCTAAATGTTTTTCTCAGTCCCCTCATACACAGTGGATGATGGAAATGTTGTGAAACACAAAGCCATAATTTCAGCATGGACAGTGAGAATTTAGCTTGATTCTCCAAAATTCCTTAATTACATTATAGGCTTGTAAGTTTATGCTCGTTACACCTTTTGTACTTGAACATAATAACATTAGCTCATCTGACCCTTTCTTTTTTCTTTTCTGCTCTTCTAATAGCAGAATTCTACAAGTTAACCATTCACTCTGACATTGTTTAGTTGTGCTAGTATCAGTATTATTCTTGAAAGATAGTTCTGTTGGAAAAAAAGGAAATGAGAAAAATTTCTTCATTAACTGCATTTCAGTTAATGTACATCAGTGATGTGTGCATAAGACTGGGAAGAGATGGAATGTGGAAGCCTTCTCAATTACCTTCTCTTGCTTACAGTTTCATCTTCTAATTTTTTAAAAATTTCCAACTTTTATTCTAAGTTCAGGGGTACATGTGTAAGTCGTGCAGGTTTGTTACATGGCTAAATGTGCCATGGGGCTTTGCTGCACAGATCATTCTATCACCTAAGTATTAAGCCCAGCATCCATTAGCTATTCTTCCTGATGTTGTCCCTCTTCCCACTCCCTACCCTCCCACAGGCCCCAGTATGTGTTGTTCACCCCCGTGTGTCCATGTGTTGGCATGATTCAGCTCCCACTTACAAGTGAGAACATGTGGTACTTGGTCTTCCGTTCCTGTGTTAATTTGCTAAGAATAATGGCTTCCAGGTCCATCCACGTCCCTGCAAAAGATGTGATCTCATTCTTTTTACGGCTACACAGTACTCCATGGTGTGTGTGTATATATATATCACATTTTCTTTGCTTTTCCTTTCTTTTTTCTTTCTTTCTTTCTTTCTTTCTTTCTTTCTTTCTTTTTTTTTTTTTTTAGACAGAGTCTTGCTTTGTCACCCAGGCTGGAGGGTAGTGCACAATCTCAGCTCATTGCAACCTTCACTTCCCAGGTCCAAGCAATTCTCCTGCTTGTCTCTTGAGTAGCTGGGATTACAGGCACCAGTCAAAACACTTGGCTAACTTTTGTGTTTTTAGTAGACAGGGTTTTACCAGGTTGGCCAGATTGATCTCTAACTCCTGACCTCAAGTGATCCGCCTGCTTTGGCCTCCCAAAGTGCTAGTTTACAGGCGTGAGCCACTGTGCCTGGCTCTGTACCACATTTTCTTTATCCAGTCTATCATTGATGAGCATTTAGGTTGATTCCATGCTTTTGCTATTGGGTTACACTTTCCTTTACAAAGTTTGTTCTAAAAGGTGATGAGAGAGAGAAATTGTGAGAAGATCATCATTTACTCATTCATCTATTAATTCAGAGATTGTTTACTTAAATATTAAACACAGTCATAAGAACCACATGCTTAAGAAATGCTATTTGATGATAAGTGGGAGTCTGGAAATGTGTAGAAAAGTTGACATTTATGAATATATGTAAATGTTTCTGTACAGATCTTTTCCATTTCTTCATTCAAGAGATGCTTCTCTTTCAAGTGATGTAAGGCTAGTCTTTATCATGCCATAGATCAGTGAGATCAATAGATGCTTTGACTCATAACACATTTATTGTTCCTATTAGATCTTTGCAGACAACTTGCATCCCCATTTTATAGATGTAGGGGTTTAAACATATAAAATCACAAAAATGGTGACCCAGGGCAGAGCTTCTCAAATTGTGTACCTTGAATACCATTTTTTCTGAAATCTTAGTGGGTGCCTCCAGAACAAAGTATTTCATGAGAAAATAAGGCTGGAAAATGCCCTTCATGGAATTTTATAATACACATGAACATATATTAAAGGTTCTGAGAAGCCAAAATGTATAAAATTAGTTAAGGAAGGACAGAGAAAGAAGAGAAGGTAGAAAGGAATCTACTTGAAGATTAAGTGAGCAAACTTAACTGTACCAACGCAGACTCTTTCCCAGTACACCCTAATAAATTTTGGCCCATGAGTATAAACTCACCCTTCTCCCTCCCTCCATTCCCAAAGTTTTGCTGTGAACAGCAGTATGAGAAACTAGACCTAGGGTCATTCATCAATAAAACAAATATGTACTGGGCCTCTGCTTTGTGCCAGTCCGTGTGGTGGGTACTAGAAACGTGTTGTTGAGTTGGAATGATAGATCCCGCCTGCCCTCTATGAGAAGGGATTAGTAGGAAAATAAACAAGCAGTTGTAATGAAATATGATGCAGATCACCATCAGGGAAAAGTAAAGGATATTAACAGAGCACATCAGTGAGGCTAAGGGGTGGAGGGGGGCATGGAAAACTTCCTGGAGGAGGTGACACTCCAGCTAAAACCTGAGTGATAGGTTGTTGTTTACCAGATGAATAAACAGAGGAGGGGTGTGTGTTACAAAAGAGTGACTTTTGTAGGAGAGAAAGGCTGGAGGGAGATTCTTTCACTATGGCTGGAGATGCCACTGAGTGTTGTTTGTTGAACAGGCCTAGAGCGATTGGTATGAATCAAATTTCGAAGGGCATTGGAGCATCTTTTCTTAATGAGAATTTCTTTCTTGAATTATCAATTCAAGCCCCCCCCCCAACCACCTCCGCCAACTTCCCACCATAGACTGGAATTATGGACATACATGGTTAATAGATCTATTAGCTTCAGAGAGGTAAGACAGCAGCAGTGGTATGAAATTCTTCAAAGTGTGCTCTGAGCATTCAAAAGACTCATGTCAACTAATTCTCTTGAGTGGGATTCAGGAGAATCAAGTTATTTTTGAATAGTTTTGCTTTATCCTAAAACTTTATGAAACTTTTATTTAGCATCTTTCCACTGAAGCAACTGGTAGATCTCCATATTACCAAATATTAAAGCCAGAGATGCCCACATTTCTGTCTGGCATTTGCTATACTTGAGAATATTATATGATTGTTCATTTAGAAGCAGTCTCTAAATAAGAAAATATTGCAACACATGCTTGATTTTTTTCAATTAAGTTTAAAATGAATGCAGAAATCTGAGCGCTTACTCCTTTTAAATGGTTTAAATTTAACAATACATTTTGCATTGTGCAATAAAGAACTAGCTGTAAATGCAATGAATATTTGTTTATGATGTCTTGGTGGTAATTGGGTTTAGCAAGGCATGCAAAGAACGGTTTTCTTCAAATGACTTACTAGAAATGTGAAAGGACGACAAGTTGCCTTTCTACAGGCAAGCTTCTTTTCTTCAACCCCAGCGATGGTATTACGAAGAAATTGCAGAACAGATTTAATACCAAGCATAAAAGACCCTTGTCCCGGGTGCATGGACATAACTTATAATTACTATACTATGTAAAGTATGCTATTACTATTTGACTTACATTTGCTATAATTACTGGGTATTATTCTTCAAGAGGCTAGGAATAAATGATCATTAACAGATGATGTCCTGTGTAATTCTGATATATGATAACTGGCACAATTTTATTCTTCCCTTTGGAGGTAAAGTGCTTAGCTTATAATAACAATTAAGAATTGGGAGGGGTTGGGGGATTGAAGCTTGCTTTTTAAAAGATCACTGAAAATGTTTTGCTGCTTTCATAAAATTCTAGTCATTTATTTATTTTCCTTTAACACACTTATTTTTGACCAGGCTATGTTTTTCTAGTTAAGAATCACAATCCATCAGAACTGACTTCGTCCCTGCTGTGATTCAACCTTTTTTTTTTTTCTTCTAATTGCTGTATGAAGACATTCACAGGATGAGACACAATTGTCTTTAACGTTAAAGATCTCACCTGTAACAACGGGGATGGCTTTTTTTTCCAGTGACTGAATTTTCACCTTCAAATCCCAAAGGTCACACAAAGGTAATGTTTTCCTTAAAACATATCTATTAAAGTGACCAGCCTTAACATAAACAAAATCTTTTAAAATGCAGGCACCTGAAAAAATCTGGGATTTCAATCCTGGCTCCAATGTGAAAAGGAGAAGCAGGCGTAACAAAATTCCTTTGAAGCAGGACTTCTAATCCTAATTTAAAAGCAGTATTCAGATTATTTACATCATGTATTTTCCACAAATGGATCCTCAGCTCAGATTTTTTTTTACTTTATTGGGAAAAAAACTCCACTGGCCAATGATAAAATTTTAACTCTTATGAGTTATCTTTTCCAAGTCTCATGTAATATATTTCTAGTCTAGTCTCATGTAATATATTTCTACTGTGTTGACTATTTGGTCATTAGAAGAAAACAAAACAAAACAAACAAACCCCCAGCCATTCATGGAACAAACTTTTCCCAACAACATTATCACAATGGCAATGCAAACATTCCTTCCATTTTTCTGACAGTTTGACTCAGCTATAAAAGTTTATGAGTACATGTTGTTTTCAGATAGGATTAAAATAAATAGAAAGAAGAATGGAAACTAATGTGTATTAAATGCCTACTATGTGTTGAATGTGTTTATAGAAATATCTTAGGTATTAGTCACTTTGTTTTTAAGGAGGAAGTTTCGAAAGCCTACTTTCTCAGACCTATTTTTTATGTGACTTGTGGTTTTCTGAACGTTGCAAGGTTCTTACAATCTACCTTGTAAATTCACTGGGAGGCTGTTTGTCTCAAGCTGGAACTGCCCAGACATGATGGACATGAAGCCATAAAAGTTGGATGATTTGGCTGGGCTCAGTGGCTCATGCCTGTAACTCCAGCAGTTTCAGAGGCCAAGGTCGGTGAATCATGAGGTCAGGAGTTCAACACCAGCCTGGCCAACATAGTGAAAACCCATCTCTACTGAAAACATAAAAAAAATTAGCCAGGGGGTGGTGGTGGGCACCTGTAGGCCCAGCTATTTGGGAGGCTAGGGCAGGAGAATTGCTTGAACCGGAGATGTGGAGGTTACAGTGGGCCAAGATTGCACCACTGCCCTCCAGCTGGGGTGACAGAGTGAGAGTCCATCTCAAGGGAAAAAAAAAAAAAAAAAAGCTGGATGTTCTGATTCATTGCAGGTTATCTGAGAGGCAAAACCTATGCTTCCAGTTCCCGTATATAAGAAAAACTGAATAAGAAAGGGAATTAATTGAATCTTACCGTCTGAAAAGGATTCTGCCTCACTTTTATAGCATGGGCTCTAATTCCACAAACAGGAACTAAAAATATGGAAACTCGTGGGAGAGCTCTCCAGTGTAAGGAAATATCACAATTATTTTTTTTTCTGATGTAATTTGAAAGAAGGACAGTAACATATGTGAAGGAAGCTGCTTAATTCTTGTTCTTATTTTATTTCAAAATATTTTTTCCTGATTATAAAAGTCAAACATTCTCATTTTAGAAAGCATAAAGACATATAAAAAAGAATATTAAAGTTGGACACAATGCTGCCATCAGGAAATAACCACATTTATTTAAGTATAGGTATAAATGCATACTTTAATATTGGAGTACTCATATAAATATTCTTAAAATTGGAATCATAATGCAAGCAACACTTACAAACTGACTTTGCTTGTGTCCTTCTCAGATTTTTATTCATATTGCAATTAGAAAAGCCCCAAAATTTGACTTGAAAAGCCACATAGTCCCAGAGGCAAATTTTTTTTCTTTTTCTATTTTTTTTCAGTGCATTACTGTGAATATTATCCAGTGCTATTAAATATATTTGAAAATATGATTTTTCATGGATGCTTAGTATTACGTCCTATGGCTATAATACCGTTTATTTATACATCCCTGCATTGTTGAATGTTTCATTTGAAAGCAATTTGTAAATAATACTCTCAGAAAGTCTGAGAGGAACTTCCCAGTCTTGCTTACTGCTGTATCATAGGATCCAGGCACTTTGCAGTACAGGTATGGTGAGCACTCAATCAAAATGCTTTGAATGAATAAATAATTATTTTCTTCTGAATGTCTTCCAGTTCTTTGAAAAGTATTTCTAGAAATGGATTACTCAGTCAAAACTTACAAACTTTAAAATAAGGTTCCCTATAGGAACCTGATCTCCTACTTAACATTAGCAGCCATGAAAAGAATGGTTTATTCTTCCTGAAGTTTTTTATTAAACAGAAATATATACATTGTGTATTATGAAGATAGCCTCAACATTCTCCTACAACACTGGAAACACTTCTGATCTTCAAATGCTACCTGCCTGACAAAAATCAACTCAATTTTATCTTCTTTTAAAAATAATATTCTTAAATAATTTTTTTAAATTTCTCCCCTTGAACTCCTTAAAACTCTTAGTAAATGTCACTCTATATTTTCTTTCCAATTTATTATTCATCTATGCTATCTAAAGAGATAGTATAGGAAAAAGAAAAAAGAATCTTTTTACGTATTTTGATTTTTGGTGTTTATTATTATTATTATTATTATTATTACTATGCCAGTATTTCATGTGGCAATATCTTATCTCTTCAACTAGACTATAGACTCATTTAAGACTGGAGAGTGTAGTGATTGAGAGCAAAGGTTAGACTCCTTAAATATGACTGACAATTAATGGCTCTGTGACTTCATGTGAGTAACTTAACCCTTAGTTTTCTCATCTGTCAATGGGGCTAACGATACCTCCCTCTCGTGATAGTTGTAAGGCTCAAATGAGAAAATATATGCAAAATGCTTGGCACAGAGCCTGGCATACATTAAGTGCTCAATAGGTTTTATAACCTTGTGATTGTCTGGAAGGACATAGACATCATTCTGGATATTATTGCTTTACTCAATATAATGAAGACATGACTTGCAGGATGGTATTTACTGCCCTGTCAGAAACAAATGAATGGGAAGAGGACAGTATATTTTCTAGTATTTACATTCTTACCTCTGAGATGTGCACCGTTACCATGACAGGTGAATCTAGGATTCTTTTAGGTGTCTCAGTAGTGATCTGTAGCCAGAAAAACAGGAAGACAGAATAGTGCTGTTAATTGAGTTCTCAAAGGATCTCTGAATATATACCTTGAATCAAAATTCCTACATGGAAGCAACACACTGGATTCAGACTGAGATGAGGCTTTCATTGGGAGAAAGCATCTTGTTGTATGTCTCCTGGCGTTTTTCTTAAGCCGTTGGTAATATGTGTAATTCCAGCACTTTGGGAGGCTGAGGCAGGTGGATCACGAGGTCAAAAGATGGAGACTCATCCTGGCCAACACAGTGAAACCCCATCTCTTCTAAAAATACAAAAATTTTCTGGGCATGGTAGCATCCGCCTGTAGTCCCAGCTACTCGCGAGGCTGAGGCAGGAGAACCTATTGAACCCTGGAGGTGGAGATTGCAGTGAGTTGAGATCACACTACTGCACTCCGCCTGGACAACAGAGTGAGACTCCACCTAAAAAAAAAAAATTAGAACAAATTTCTGTATGGTCTTATTGAGCCTTGCATGCATAGACACTGCCTATAATCTTTCTGTTTACGATCAGATTTAAAATTCTCCAGAATTTTGAGTTAGTGTATTAACAACAACGACAACAACAAACTGGGAACAATTGTTGCAGTATGGTGCATACCACCACGTCGCAATTCCATGGTGATTCGAATTGTGCGGCTCCTCAGGTCCCACTTGGAAGAATTCCACGTTGTGTTTCCTCTCCTTCACCTGTTTCCCAGACGATAACATTCAGGCCAAGAGGGGCGAACGTCTGAAACCAACCAACCAACAAACAACAGAAAACAACTCTTATTGGTGATGTGGAATTAATTCGAATTCTCTGAAAACCTGTTTGGAGGTAATGGTGGGCTACCTTTGAATCTCCTCTCTGTCACTTTTTTGTGCAAACTTTGGCAAGTCAGTTAATGCTCCAAACCTGTTGCCTTTTCTGCAAAATGAAGCTAGGAAGTAATGCCTCCTTAAAGAGTTGTTTTAAGGAGCGAATGAAATGTACTGCAAATGTGTGTGAAGTGCTTACCTTGCTGTCACGTATATAATGGACACTCAAAAAGATGGTGATGATTATTATTACCTCTCTCACCTTTAATTGATTACCTTTAATCAGTAAAAACTGGCCCTTAGGTCGCAGGTGTCTGAAAGCACATTCTTGGTCCTTTGGTGACAATCATTACATTTTTACAAAATAGGATGTCTTTTTTCAGAAGAGTAAGAAAATCCTATCTTCTGCTACCATTTTTCTACATTTTGAACATAATGAATTTGCTCAGAGAGGAGCTTAGGCTACAGTTTGTTGGTGGCTTATCTTGGATGATAAATTAGGAACGGGTGGATATTGGATGATAGCATCACAATGACTGCTATGGCTATTGAGCCTGCCTGCATAGTATTTATCAAAAAGACTTGCGTAAATTCAGCATGTAGGATCAGAGGACCTGGGGCATCACAAAATGTACTTATTGGGGAGCATGTCAATTTGCAACGAATGTTTAGAGAGGCTTAACTCTGCTAAAAATAAACCTAAAATGATGTTCCAGTGAATAGTGCTGCAATGAACATTCCTGTACATTTGTCTTTATGGTAGAATGATTTATATTCCTCTGGGCATATACTCAGTAATGGGATTGCTGGGTCAAGTGGTAGTTCTTTCAGCTCTTTGCGGAATCTCCATACTGCTTTCCACAATGATTGAACTAATTTACACTCCCACCAACAGTGTTTCCTTTTCTCTGCAACCTCGCCAGCATGTTATTTTTTTTTTGACTTTTTAATAATGGCAGCCAGCTGGGCGCTGTGGCTCACACCTGTAATCCCAGCATTTTGGGAGACCAAGACAGGCAGATCAGGAGGTCAGAAGTTCAAGATCAGCCTGTCAAGAAGGTGAAGCCTGGTCTCTACTAAAAACACAAAAATTAGCCAGGTGTGGTGGCAGGTGCCTGTAATCCCAGCTACTTGGGAGGCTGAGGCAGGAAAATTGCTTGAACCGGGGAAGTGGAGGTTGCAGTGAGCCAGGACCACCCACTGGACTCTAGCCTGGGCAACAGAGCAAGACCTCATCTCAATATAATAATAATAATAATAATAATAATGGCAGCTATAAAAAAGAATGAGATCATGTCTTTTGCAGGAACATGAATGGAGCTGGAGGCCATTATCCTTAGAAAACTAACACAGGAACAGAAAACCAAATATCACACATTCTCATTTATGAGTGGGAGCTAAATCATGAGAACTCATGAACACATAGAAAGAAATGACAGACACAGGGGTCTGCTTGAGGGTGGAGAGTAGGAGGAGGGAAAGGAGCAGAAAAGATAAATATCAGGTACTGGGCTTAATACCTGGGTGATGAAATAATCTGTACAACAAACCACCATGACATGAGTTACCTATGTAACAAACCTTCACATGTACCTCTAAACCTAAAATAAAAGTTTAAAAAACATGGCATTCTTTGGAAACAGCACAAGTATTATCTCAGACAGTTGTCAAAAATGAAAGTTTCACAGGCTACTGTGAGAAAACAGAAAGAGAGGACCCCGACTCCAGGAAACCCAGTTTCCTTTCAGTTTTGGCTCAGTAGAGACATTCAGAGGCTGGATCTCAACTTCTTATAATATACTTTCTAACCTTTTTTAGCTTATGCATTTTTCTCAACACTTGCTAATTTTTTATTTCTTTTTAAAAAATTAATATTTGCACTTTTAAATTTTAGATTCGGGGGTACCTGTGCTTGTTTGTTACATGGGTATTACATGTGTGATGGTGAGAATTGTGTTTCTCCTGTACACTCACCCAAATACTGAACACTGTACCCAATAAGTAATTTTTCAACCCTCACTCTCCTCCCACCCTTTACTCTAATTTTGTATTTCTCTTGTGAAACATAATAAAAACATGTCTTTTAAATTTATGGACTTTGTTATTATTTTTATTTTGTTAACAAATGATTTTTTTTATCCTTTTAAAAACATTGAATTAATTTGCCGTTCTTTCCATATCAACTTTCTCTTAGACTCATTAATGCTTTTAGCTTCGATTATTGTAAACATTCATGAAATTAACATTTTAGGTGGCTATTTTCTACAAATATCTGTTTAGTTTGCAACTGCAGATGAACCCTGGGGAAAAAAATCTAATAGCTGCTATTATTTTTTACAGGGTAAAATAATGTCACTTGCATTTGCAGTGACATCCATTCAGTGCTATTTATTTTCTCTGGGACCACAGGTCAGATTAAAGGGAAATTGTCCTTTCTGGGTGTGAGACCTACCGTTGCCTATGGAATTAGGTTCAAACTCCGTAAAAGTGACCAAATCCTACAATGCTGTTTATATTGCATCTATACAATTTTATTATACTTATTTACACAAATCTAGATCTACCTTCCTCTTTCCCTTCCTTCTGTCGTTTTTTCTCCTATCTGTTCATCCACTTTTATAGAGAACTGTGCATTCGGTAAAGGCAGGGACTATGTCCTATGTGGTTTCATAGCTGAAGAAACAAGCACCATGTCTTATTCTTGAGGTATAGAAATCAGGACATTCTTAATGAATTCTCTAATCCTGACTACCATGAGTCTACAGGGGGTGGGGAGTGAATAGTATTCCTTTTGACATTCCTAGTGTCTAGTATAGCATCTGACACATATAAGATCTAGAAAATACATTTGAGTTAAATACACAAGCAAATACATCAGTATACGTAGAAATAAAGCATTGAATTTAAGTGTCATAATTACTTTTGAAAACTATTTCACTTCTAAATTTTGTTAGACTGTTGGCTTTCTATCTTTTTTCTTTGAGACAGGGTATCGTTCTTTCACTTAGGCTGGAGTACAGTGGTACGATCACAGCTCACTGCAGCCTCCACCCACTGGGCTCAGGTAATCCTGTGCCTCAGCTTCCCTGGTACCTGGGATTTCAGTTGTGCACCACCACACCTGGCTAACTTTTTCATTTTTTGTAGAGACAGGGTCTCACCATGTTGCCCAGGCTGATCTGGAATTCCTGGGCTCAAACCATCTTCCCATCGTGGCCTCCCCAAATGCTGGGATTATAGGCATGAACCATCACTCCCAGCTGGCTCTTCATCTTTTGCTCTGACAGGAATTGATTAAGATATTCCTAGTTTTTCTTTTTCTGGTGATTATATACAGGGGTTATTCTGAGTGTGTCTGATGTAATGATGAGATTGGTGGATTGAAAGGCACCTATATAAATGTGCTACTTTCCATGACTGACTTTTGTTGTTATTTGGATGAAAGAGAGGAGAATTTTGTATTGGCAACTGGAAAAAAAAGGTATAAATAATAATTTAAAAACTGGGGCACAAACCTGTCTGCTCCCTTTTGTACACAAAGGGATCCTTTTCAAAAACCATTTGTCCATGTAAGGATTTATTTCTAGACTCTCAATTCTATTCTATTGACCTATATGTCTACTTTATTTATGCCAATACTGCAGTGTCTTGATTGCTGTAGCTTTGTAGTAAGTTTTGAAATAGGGAAGTGTGACTTCCCCAAGTTTGCTCTTTGTTAATATGTTTAGTTGTTTTGTTTTGCTATTCTGGGTCTCAAATTTCTATATATGTTTTAGAATCAAATTCTCAATTCCTGTAAAAAAAGCAACTTTAATTTTGATAGAGATTGTGTTGAATCTGTAGATCAATTTGGGGGGTATTGCCATCTCAAGAATATGACATCTTCCAATCTGTAAGCATAAGATGTCTTTTCATTTATTTAGATCTTCTTTAATGTCTTTTAGCAATTTTTTCAATGTACACATTTTGCAGTTATTTTGTTAAATTTATCCCCAAGTATTTTATTCTTTTTGATGTTATTTTAAATTGAATTGTTTCCATAATTTTATTTGCAGGTTGTTCATTGCCAGTTTATAGAAATCTGTTTGATGTTTGTATATTGATTTTGTATTCTACACCTGTGCTGGGCTCATTTTATCATTCTAATAGTGTTTGGTGGATTCCTTAGAATTTTCTATATACACAATTATGTCATATGTAAATAGAGATAGTTTCACTTCTTCTATTCCAATCTACTTGCCTTTCATTTCTTCTTCTTGCCTCATTGCTAGAGATAATTTTGAAAAGTAGATTGAACGTTGAAAAGTATGCTTACTTTGTTCTCTGAAAAAAATGGCAAAACTTTTTTATCACTTTTTTAAAGTAAGAAATGCTATCTTTATAATATAAACATCTTTCAATACTGAGTATTTTTTTTCTCATGCTTCTTGGATATTTATACTTTTTTAGTAAATTTCTTTTTATATTACATATCTATATGTATTATTTCAGTTTCTTGTATTAATTTGTTAGACCTCTTTATATGTTAAGAATAATAACCCTTTGGCTGTGAAATAAATTACAAATACGTTGCCTTAGTTTGTTATTTCATTTATATTACTTTTGATTTGTAAATGTATTGTATTTCTACGTAATCATACACAACAGCGTTTTTATCTATGGATCTGTGGTGTGTATCAGGCCTAGGGGTGCTCCATCCATCTCTTAAATTATACAACTATTTACTTATAGTTTTCGTATCCTTTTGTAAGTGCTCTATTTTTGAGAATAAACCTTTGAAAACCAATAAACTAGTTCAGATATTTGAGTCTGTAAGCCTTTATGATAAATTTGGTGGACTTCCATTATGTAGAAGAAATGAGTTATCTGGTGCGTCTTGAGGTGACACTTCCTGAAGCCATCTTGCCCCGTGGCGATAGCTCAAAAAATTCTCCCAGATGGAGGCTTAGCTGCTTGCCTTGCAGTCAGTTTCCTCTGACAGAACACCACCTTTGCTGACTCCAATCACAAATACAATCCAATTAAAAGTTATTATGTTAATGTGAATAGAGCGGGAGATAAAACAAGACAGCAAAATGTTTCATTTAGGCCCAAATGAATTGATTTCTCAGGGCATAAAGAATCCACATTAGGTTGGTTGCTGCAGTGACACAGAAACATGCAAATCAGGCTGCTGATTAAAATCTGGGAAAGCGAGATAAAAGGTTTATCAGTGTGACAAGGGCTGGTTGATGGACTATTAGATGACACATTTGTATGTTTGCTTTAAAACCTTTTGGCTTCTGTCATGCATTGTCATTGAAAAAAACTGCTCTTTTCTGTTACGTTCTTATAGTGCTTATCTGCAAAACAAAATTGATGTACATTGTTAGGAAAACGGCAGCATGATTTCTCTGAGCATGTAACATTTTGTGTATGTGATGAAGGTGGCCTGAATTTGAAAGTTATAGCAATCAAAGAAGTCGAATCCTTTCTCAGGATCGTTATATTTAGTGGGCTGGTCTGACTTGTGGAGGGTAAAATCTGCATTGAAGAATGAAAGAAGTGGACTTTAGAAGGTCGTATTTTTTTCTCTCTAAAATTTACATTATTCCTATTGGTTTGGTAGAAACATTGGCGTTTTTTTGTAACTGAGGTCTAATGAAATCAATTCAATTTGATGATGTTACTTCTAAGATAATTTATTTTTCAGTCTGTATCTCACCCTAATTCTATAGGATTACAATTTCTGGCAGGTGAATGAAATAGATTGGTCATGCATAGTCTATTTTATTATGTAACATTAAAAATATTTTCTATTTACTTCCATCTTCTTACGGCTTCTTAGGGTAAGATACTGTAAGAGCAATGGCTGACATTGTGGAGGGAACTACAGTTGTTTGCCAAAGTCCATGTTTACCTTCCTTCCATTCATCAGAGAAGAACCAGGCACATGGCTGGCTGACTATAATATATTTTTCAGCATCCCTTGTGTCAGGTAAGTGCCCATGGCTAAGTTCCAGACAGTCAAATGCTAATGAAAACGAGATGTGCTTCTTATAGTTTGTACCCAGCCAGGCTTCCCACATATGGTCCTCCAGATTTGGTCCCATTCAGTCTGACTGAGCTGATGAGCTCCAGGATGACTTTGCAAGCTGTATTGAAGATGGAAGTGCCACTGTCTGCCTAAGTCCTGAAACAATCCTTTGGAGGAGGGACACTTTGTTGACATGACTGCACCCCCCAGCCTGTTTCATGAGCAAGAAACAAGCTTCTGTTATTTTTGAGTGTTTCATGGTTAGGTCTGTTTGTTACAATCCCAAATCATATGGCTTTATCTCCAGTTTATCAAAGAGTCAAAAGGAAGATGGGGCTGGGTACCGTGGCTCACTCCTGTAGTCCTAGGACTTTGGGAGGCTAAGGCTGGTGAATCATTTGAGTTCAGGGGTTAAAAGCCTGAGAAACATAGCTAGACTTTGTCTCTACTAAAATTCAAAAAATTTATCCAGGCATGGTGAAATGCATCTGTAGTCCCAGATACTTGGGAGGCTGAAGTGGAAGGAAGGATCATTTGAGTCTGGGAAGTTGAGGCTGCAGTGAGCTGTGACTGAGCCACTGCACTCCAGCCTGAGACATCCTGTCTCAAACCACCCCCAACACCAAAAAAAAAAAACAAAAAAAAAAAAAACAAAGGAGGTAAAGTATGGGAGGCCAAGGTGGGTGGATCACCTGAGGTCTAGAGTTCGAGACCAGGCTGGCCAACATGGCAAAACCCTATCTTTACGAAAAATACAAAAATTAGCTGGGTGTGGTGGTACATGCCTAGTGGTAATCCCAATTACTCAGGAGTCTAAAACAGTAGAATCGCTTGAAACCAGGAGGCAGAGGTTGCAGTGAGCCGAGATCATGCTATTGCACTCCAGCCTGGGGTGACAGAATAAGACTCCCAATTCAAAAAAAAAAAAAAGAAGTAAAATGACCTTGTGACTCGCCTCATGTCCCACAGTACTCTCTCCTCTCTTCTTATGAGGGCATTATTTCTAAATATCATGCATCCCATTACTTTCATTCTTTTAAAGCCCTAATGAAACAAGTGTAAGATGGTGTCTGGAATCAAGTCTGATTCACTCTTCTTTATGTGGCTCACATTCCTGCTATTCTTGTTAGAACAATGACTCATTCTACTTTTAAAAGTAAGGTTTTGTTTAAAATAATTGTTAGGTGTACTCAGACAAGCATATTGTGATTCTATTCAGGTGGCAAGAAAATCAATTTCGGGTGACAATATTTTTTAATAAAAAATTTTTGAATAAAAAAATTGGGAGAATTTACTTATTTTGCTCATGAAAGCTAAAGTGACAAAAAACTCATGCAGTTTTCTCCATGTTCAAGGTTCCTTGGGTTTCTGTTTCCTTGGCAGGTTTTTTTCTTTCTGAAAAGCAGTATGTTTTAATGTCATGGCTTAGGATCTGTATTCTCTCACAGTTTTCACTGGTCAAGAGTCTGGGTACAGCTTAACTGGGTCCCCACCCCAGCTCCTACAAGTGTGAAATCGGAATGTCAGCCTGGGCTGTGGTCTCATAGGGACCTTTGAGCCTGAGTTGAAGCCCACAGGTTGCTGGTAAAATTCAGTTTATTGTTTGTAGGACTGAGGCCCTCAGCTCGCCCTTCAGACCCTACCTCTGGCCCTCTCCTCATATGGCAACTTGCTTCTTCAAACCCAGCTTCTCTGCTGTTTCAGCTCTCTGACTTTTTCAATCTCTGGCTGCGAGACTGTCTTTTAAAGAGATCACTTGATTAGGTCAGGTCCACAGGATAATCTCCCTTTTAATGAACTTCAAGTCAATTGATCAAGCACTTTAATTACATCAAACTACCCCCTTACCTTTGCCATAGAACTACTCAGTCACAGAAGTGATGCCTTACCAGATTCACAGGTCCTGCCCACATGCAAGGTGAAGAGAGGCAGAAATCTTGAAGGCTGTCTTAGAACTCGGTTGCCACACCTTCTCCGGTCTTATCCCTTCTGGTGGCATTTTAACCTCATACTTCATCTTCATCTCAACACTCACCCCGTCTGTGGCTTAGCAGAAGCCTGTGCTTGAGAATACTCTTCCTTTGAGGACACAAAGATGAGCTGATTCTTTTCCTGGTCTTGGGTTTTCTTTATTTTTGAGAATTGTTATAAGAACAGAGAGTTTCACTGTGTTTGGGAACTCTAATTTTTTAGAATAGAGAAGAGATTATATTTAGCTAAATGCCTAACCTGGAGTTTAAAAGCGAAGAGGGAGCCATACCTTATTTGAGTTCAGGCATACTGAAGGCTAAAGCAGTTTTGCACATGATCTTGTCTTACTTCACGCAGGCAAAAAACTGTATTGGGCTAGTTGTCATTACTTTTTATCTTTATTTCTTTATGTTTCATTGCACAGCGACTCAGCAAATGAGAATACTGTCAGAATGTCAGTGTGGTACCACATTTGGGGGTCAGACTCTTGACATTATGTAAAGTTCATGACCGATTCTCAGCAAATTTCCCGGTAAAAACCTTCTGAACTCCTGCGATCATTCCTGAGAAATGTAAATGTTTTGTAAAATAGTTTGAGATTGTGTCATGGTTGTCAATGCCTCATAAAATTCATCCAGGATGGCTATTTGATAACATTCTCTGCTTCACCTGTTTCTGACTAAAATGGTTTGAGATGGTGTCACTGAGAGACCTGATACCTCTTAACGCTGGGAAAACAATACATTCTCTTAGAGTGGAGTGTGTGAGTAAATGAGATGAACTTCCAGTTTATTCTGGGACCTAAAGCTGTATCCAGAATTATGCCCTCACAGATACAAAACTGTTTATGTCCTGAAAGAAATTATGATTGTGTCATGTTGCTAAAGAAGCTGTTGTGAAAAATACCAGCCGACGGTCTGTTTGGATATTTTATTTATTTAGCATCAAGTGCCTAAATATTGCAAAATATCCTTATCTGCATCAACATCTATATCTGTATCTGTCACCAACCTAACATATCTTAAAGAGAAAGCATTGTTTGAGTGGTTTGGGTTGCAGTTTGAACGACAATTAGCAGTTTCTTTGAAGCCAAGAAGATTTCAAAGAAAATAATGGCTCCTAATACTCACATGTGGTCTCCCACACATATTTTTTCCTTTATCAGCTAAGTACATGATCACTGCCAGTGAAAATGCTCTTTGCTGCCAAGGTAAATTCAACAAATGTAGCAACTCTGCTCATTCTTTCCTTTGAGATTGTAACCGTGGTGAAATATATAAAGGCAACATCTATTAATCCTCCAGCATTAAAATAGTCAATTATCTGTTTCCAAGATTAATATGTTACCTTTTTTCAACAGGGAAGAACTTGGATTTTGTGACTATGTGGCTGACATGGCAGCTCAATAAGTTGGCAACAAAAATATTCGCCTTATGAACAAGATGTGTCTGTCTTTATTAGTATTAACTAGAATGGTAGCCTTGACAATACCTAAAACCTGGACTAATGTCTAGACATTGCTCTCCATGGCCAGGCATAGCATGCAAATTTCTCAGCATTAAAATTATTTACATGAATTTTAAAAGATCTCTAAACTTCTCTCTAATACCTATAAAGGATGTTGGAACAGTATTCTTCCAAATATTACATTGTATTTATCTATGTCGTTAAATCAGGAGGCATTTTTATTATTATTAATGCAATATACACTCAAGATAAAATTTTCAAATAGTAAGATTCAAAAGAAAAACTGTATTCACTATCTCTCAAACTCTTCTGTTCTGCTACCCAGAAGCAGCCACAGTTAATTGTGATTATTGCAGAAATAAAGGTCTCTCTCTCTCTCCTTCTCTCTCTCTTTCTCTCTCTCTCTCTCACACACACATACACGCACTGCCTTCACATAAATAATATCATATGTTTACAAGTCAAAACTTTTAAGATAAGTGTCCCTATTCATAACTTCTTTGAATGTTTCACCAAATTAAATAGTACAAAATCCTAGGACTTCTCAGTTTCATTCTATCCCGGTAAAGAATGTGTATTCACTCAGTACAAAAAGGCAAGATCATCTGAGGTTATATCCTTCAAGTTGAGATATTCCAAAGCACAGTTGCAAAAACCTCAAAAATAAATCATGTATACAGTTTACCCCTGAACACTTAATCATGTCTTCCTGTTTACAAATATTGTTATCAATAATTTTAGTCTGCTAAAATCTCCAAAAGGTGAATTTTTTTGTTGCTTGATTTGCTTAAAGCTTTCCAAATGATTTGGAATAAAATGCAACCAAAATTTAGGTGACTAATTTATAAAAAAGTTGAACACAATTGTAGAACACTTTGGTTGATTTATGACATGATTCTTAAAAAACTCAAACATTTTGAGAATCCTATAGGGATGGCAGCAATAAAGATCAAGGATTTACTACCATGCTAAACTGTGTATGTGTGTGTGTGTATGTGTGTGTGTGTGTTGGATCAACATCAGCTTCACCAGAAAAAAGTTTTATTATTGTGTAAAATGATAAAAGTCTTCGTAAATTTTAAGAAGTCTGGCTTACATTTCATTTGGTAGAATACTCTTGATATTGTTAATTTTGTAAGAAGATAATTTTCTTAATTATAGATTTAGTAAGGACATTACTTTTATCATATTATACATCACCAAAGTTATTTGCTCTTTAGTTTTGAACTTTTCAACTGAAATTCTAATGACATTTATAATAGTATGAAATGTTTTGCCACAAACAACATAAATTTCATCTATAAATGGCAAGAAAAACTGAACTAATTTTCAAAGTAACTGACTTTTATTTTAACATCTTATGATGCTAGTATACGTTTTATTCTTTAATTTTTTTTTTGCAAACAGATCCAAAATATTTAATAGTTATCACTTTTGCACATGTCTGAGAAAACTTGGAATTTAAAATGAGCACAATCAATGCAGAAAATGTTATCTGATCTAAGTGAAAAGTCATGCTTCTCAGAGGGATATGCAGGCTTCCTTCCTGTAAGAGCACATATGAATCCTCTGTCTTAAACACAGTCTTTCCTACATAACTACCAACATTTAAAATATCTACTGATGCTTCTTGACAGGGTGGTGTCTCCTGTGCTTCCTATAACCATTTTATAGTGATAGTACTGTGGTGATGAGAGGATGGTAGGTACCCTGAAACGTTTTGTGCCAATCACACATTTATCATCAGTTTTTTTGATACATAGTAATTCAATCATGCATTTTTCATGAACTTTGCTTTTTCACGTTTTGAACCCATTACTGCCGAAAGGGTTTATTGCAAATTATTCAAGTAGAACCAAACAGTAAACCAAATCAATAGTAATAGATCTATGTATGGTATCACCTGAGATGATGGCAGAAGTGGGGAGTATTTAGAGATCTTGCTAATCTACCCTGACTCATTGTATTTCCATTATTAAGACAAATACATTGAACATGAAAACATCCAAGACAAATGATAAGCCATTCAGGATTCCAGGACAACAGGCATGGCCGAGGACTTCCCTGGGCAAACTGAAATGCATGGTTCCTATACCGACAGTGGACACCTATTAGTTTGTCTTCTGCTGGTCTGTTTTTTTAATTTTAGTAATAGTGCCTTAATTTCTTTTTTAGGGAACTGTACTTTTCCAGCTTAAGCTCATGTGTTTTAGGTCATGGTAAATGTACTTAATGACTTCAGGGACAGGTACACAATCCGGAAGACAGTCGATTAGAATATTGAATCTCTTAACCTCAAAGATTGGTTCAAAAATAGGAATATGACCAAGGCCAGGTCAATCCTTACCCTCTGATAGGGAAGCGGTTGGCTGGAACTACCAAAAAGGGAGCAACGCCTTCTTCTGGGAACGCAGGTGCCAGGCAACGTGGGCACCTAGGACTTTAAGTGGCTGCATTCGTAGCTAGTTCGGTGGGAAGAGCCTGCCCAAGAATAAAGCCAAAGCAGAGAAAAAGAGAAGCTGAAAGATGCAGGACTAAAAGGAATAAAATAAAATCCCTGAATCCGAGAATTGCTGAAAATAATTTTTCTTTTGATTCTCCTTGTTATGAGATAATGAATTTACTACTACCCCTTTTAAAGCTAGTTTAAATTATATTTTCATCACTTAAAACCAAACAAACAGAATCCAGTCTGGTATAAACCTAAGGGTGGCTATTGTGACATCATCCCCACAAAAGCAACCAGGTAATTTAGTTTGTATTTATGGAAAACTATCTGGTTCTCACAGGCAGGAGGAGGTAGGAGGGGAAGACTGTGTGTGTTTGGGAGGAGTTTGGGGAGAGACGATAAATTTGATTATGGGATAGCGCCCTGAGTCAGAGGATGGGTAGGCAATAAAACTCACTTTTTTCATTATGGTGGTTTGTATCCTAGAATACCAATTGTTTAAACTGAGAATGGGTCATTTTTGAAACATAAGTGAAAGAAAAATAAACAGCTAAAAGTTACTCCTCTCCACCAAAGGGAAAAAAGTGTAATAAATAACGATGAAAAGAAATGGAGGAGCTATTAGTGGTTTTCAGTTAAGATGCTTCTTAGTAGATATAGGTGGTAACACAGTTGTAGGTTTTTTAAAAACCTGAACAACAGCAGTAGTAAACAGTGGGCTTGGCTTCTAGTGAATATTCTTTTAGAGAACGAAAAAGAAAAAGCATAGAGCACTTCCTTGTGGGTGAAGAGCAACTGTCCCCTTTAAGACTTATGAAAGTAAGCTATAACAACGATAGCTATTAAAAACTTCTATCATTTTTTGTGATATTTAAAATAAGAAAAAGTTGGAAGCAATATAATTGCCGAATGAAGAAAAACCATTCAATATAGTACCTCCCTAGACTAAAATACTAAAACTCATTTTTTTTAGGAGAAAAATTAATGACACAGCAAGTGTATATAAGGCAATGTTAAATTAAAATAATTAGGTCCAAAATATGTAAACACATTTGATTTTCATGAGAAATAATTATTAATAAGTTTAGAGTCCACCTCTGAATGGTGAGATAATGAGTGGTTTTTTTCCTAATTATAATTTTTCTATATTTCATATTTTCTACAATAATAGAAAAAAAATTTTTCAAAAATAAATCTAAAAAAGGTCTCCTGAACTTCAATTCTTAAATGTCTCCAGGAAGACTATTTAATTATCTTCTTCTGAGTTCATTCCAAATGTCTTATAATATTTCTAATCTGGCGAGAAGGAGGCACAAAGAAATTTAGAATATCTTTAAATGCAAGACGAGGTGGCAAATTAAGATCATGATGAGGATGAATCAAACTGAAAATGGCTACAATTGGAGTTATGGAGCCCCTGGTTACCTGTCCAGTGGAGTTCAGGGACCAGCAACAGTGAGTGGGCTTACCTGGGAGCCTGTTAGAAGTGATGAAACGGGTCCTAACTCAGACCTTCCAAATAAGAATCTGCATTTTAACAAGAGCCCCGAGCGATGTGTAAGACGTACATTTGGAGACTACTGATGTAGAACTTTGGGTTGTTGGAATTTTGGTGTGCCTGTTTTATGCTGCCCTGGGGGTTGCATTGTTAGGGCAGGCACTGTAAGTCACAGCTATTTCATTTTTCTACAGCCATCAATGGAAGATTAAAAACGAGTGTGGATAATCATTTCTTAAGAGCTATTCCCCATTGAATGTTCATAATTTCAGATGATTCAGCTTGGAATGTTACTGGAGAAGAATCTTGCTTGTCATTTGCTGTTTTCATTTCAAACAGGTCTTTTCTCTTTTGAGTTCTGTTGTGTAAAATAAAGAACTTCCTATAAGGGAAAACACAGAGATAAAACTCATTGCAAAATTAGTTTGTTTCCAAGTTACTATGCTGCCCAATCTCACAGGCTGGAATTCCAGCAATGCTGTCTTCACGATCTTGTTAGTACAGAAACGTGCCTTTTTGTTTTGTTTTGTTTTGATTTGCTTCATTTTTGCCCCATCCTGAACACAAGCTTGGGTTATACTGGCAGTTGTCATAACAGCTCATTACACCCCTATTTGGCCAAGGATATGGGTTAAGGAATAAATCAGAGCCTTGATGGTTCAGTTCGTGCCACTCCTGGCTATTAGACGTGTGTCACTGAGCAAAGTTCCAATCAAAGCCGGTGGGGAGGCAGCAAGGGGTCACAGAGCATGCACGTGCCTAATTGCTGGGCGGCCGGCTAAAGGAAGTTTGTAATAAAAGGCCATTAACTACCGGCCTTTCCAATCAGTGAAGCAAGAATACTAAGAAATTATGTTTAGCAACTAACAATTTGAAGGAAAAGCCTTAATGTACATGTTTTTTTTCCATTCTCCACCCCTCATCCTAAACACATACACACACACACACACACACACACACACAACCAAACAACCAAAAAGCCCCATAGAACATATAATCAGTTTAATCTTAAATTAGATACAATAGAATTCACAAAATTTACCTTTTAAAGGGTAAAGAATAGGAAAGTTTTCTCTGATCATTAAAATATTCTTCCCTAAAGAACCTTGTATAATCCAACCCAATTTCTTTGAAATATGAATTTGTGAAGGCAGATTATTACCATATTTATTTTTAAATGTACTTGTTATATAATAAATTAATTCTGTAAATCAAGCCTAATTAACCATTATGTAATATATAAAATATCTCTCCAACAGCTTTCCTGGGCACTTTCTCATCAAGTGTTCTCTGTATTGATATCCTTTCTATTTTTATCCTCCAGCCCAAAACTGTTGGGAGAAAAAGTAGATTGAATCTTGGTTTCACACACAATGGTATCTACAGTCCTAATTATTAACTGCTAAGTCACTTGATATTGCAGCTGTGAACCTCAGCTCTATTAGTAGGCAGCTGGGCTGGAGCTCGCCAGCTGTGGACAGAGCAAGGCCAGCTCTTGTGGCAGTCTGGTGAAATGCTGGCTGTCATTTTGCCCTTTGACATAAGTAACTGTCCAAAGTATGATGGACTTCTGGCTATTCCTATTTATTACCCAAATTGTAGTTATTTTTCTTTCAGAGTTTAATATAGAATTCTAATAGTATTTATAGCATCCTTTTCCTAAAAGCAACAGCAAAACAATTCAAAGGCATATACATATGAAGTTTTGTTTTCCATTTTGGGGCTTCATGCATCTGACCTCCTAGATGTGTTCTGTGGGCTATTAGGTGTTCATGAACCACAGGTAAACAACCTCTGGTTGCTTAAACAATTAGTGGAAAGGACAACGAAGATGTGGGACCCTGGAACAAGTACCTACAGACATATTTTTCTGCTCACATAGTTCCATTGCTAATATAATGGTTTGAAAACTATAAGTCCTGGCATGGTGGCTCACACCTGTAATCCCAGTACTTTGGGAGGCTGAGGCAGGTGGATCACCTGAGGTCAGGAGTTCGAGACCAGCCTGGCCAACATAGTGAAACCCCATCTCTACTAAAAACACAGAAATTAGCTGGGCATGGTGGCACGTGCTTGCAATCCCAATTACTAGGGAGGCTGAGGCAGGAGAATCACTTGAACCCATGAGGCAGAGGTTGCAGAGAGCTGAGATCACACCACTGCACTCCAGTCTGGGTGACAGAGAGAGACCCCATCTCAAAATATAGATATATACATATAATTATTTAAAAATAAGTAATTCATTTTTATTGCATTTTGTCTAGTTTAGCACTTAATCCTGATCACCACAGCACTTTCACACAGTTACAATTACCAGCATCTAACAATCTTAAAAAAAGACATTTCTTTAGCTGAAATCCCAGCTTGACTTTGCAGAGGTGATTTGTAACAGAACAATTAAACAATGACATCCGTACCCTAGAAGTCAAAGCATTGTTTAGTAGTGAAAGCAGTTTGACACAGGTACATACACAATATGTTGTATAACTTAGGCACTTCCTAAGTCCTTTCTGCATTCATTTATTTTGTTTTGAGCACTTACACAGCAGCACATTCTGGTGGATGTGTTGGGAGAGTCTTCTCTTATTGGAAAGTAAGCTTGCATTCCCACCATGGGAGAGTCTGTCGAAGGTGAAGAACTCTATCTAATGAATATGTTCACAGAATTATCACTACACAGACATATAAAGAGTAATGTGTATATTCCCCTCAAAATAACTTATTATTAGAAATCAACCAAACTAACCTTGGTGGCACCTCTTCTCCCATCTTGCCTTCAACTTACCTTGCCCTCTATTCCTATCTCAATTTAGAAAGAAAATAACACACACAAAAAGAAGAAGAAATAAGAAAATAATCTTTGGTCTTAGGGGATGTTTTATCTATCTCTTTTAAGGGTGTTAGGTGCTTTTGAACATGTCTATACATGGATGTATCTCTCACCTTTATGCAGAGAATCTCTGGCAGCTGCTTATGTCTTGAGGACAGTAACTATATTTTTCACTTGAAGAGAATAATCATAGGTATAGGTTGATGAATAATGTAAAACAAACTATTTGTGTAACAACTACAACAAATGCTTACATAGCACTAAGAATCACATACTTTTCTAAATACCTTACATAGATAGTGCAACCAATGCAAAACTGGATTAGCCCATGGATATAGAGGGTTATGTTAGGAAAAGAGAGTTTCTGGTGAGAAGATCAGTTCTAGCAAGGCTGTGCGATCAAGCCAAAGACTTTAAACTTCCTCTGGAAAATTCTGGGATTATTCTAAGTAGAGAAGTGATTTGATAGTTGGCCCTTTGAAAACATCTCCCTCATTGCTTCGTGGGAGGCACTGCGTATGGAGGTAGGGAGATGATGTGTGGAAGGAGACTGAAGGAATTCAGGTGGAAGAGGGGAGATATAGATAATTGGGGGTGAGATGTGTGCATATGTAGGTATTTAGGGGGAAATTTGGGACAGATGTCATGTTTTTGGCAAGCATAATTGGGCAGATCATGGGTGAAAAACTCAGTTGCCTACAGAGGTGAGTGAGATGGACAGTGAAATGACTGAGGCTGACAGGGCAGGACATTGGTCATTGAAGAATTCCTGCCTGTCTAAGGGAAGGCAGACAATGTTCTGAGTCTGCTGGGTGTTGACATGGAATATTTGTGGTCCAGGCTGGATGGATTTTTGCAAAGAACTGGAATATGGAATTTTCTCTAAGATTTTCTTCTAGTTGTTGTTTTTAAAATACTGAAATATTGACACCTAATTCAAAACCTTTTTTTGAGATGGAGTTTCACTCTTGTTGCCCAGGCTGAAGTGAAATGGCGCAATCTCACTCACTGCAACCTCCACCTTCTGGGTTCAAGCTATTCTCCTGCCTCAGCCTCCCAAGCAGCAGGATTACAGGCATGTGCCACCACTCCTGGCTAATTTTGTATTTTTAGTAGAAACTGGGTTTCTCCATGTTGATCAGGCTGGTCTCGAACTCCTGACCTCAGGTGACCCTCCGTTCTCAGCCTCCCAAAGCGGTGGGATTACTTAGAGGTGTGAGCCACCGCATCCAGCCCAAAAGTTTTGTGTAACATTAAGTTAGCCACATAAAGCACTGGGGCAGCTTGAATTTGGCTGGAGTGCCACAGTTTGTTGCTGTTTTGTCTTTCGTTTGGTTTTTTTTGTTTTCCAAATCTCTGGGGTAGGTGCTAGTATTACTCACTGAGAAAGAAAGCAGGGACAAAAGTAACTACACAGATGTATTTTTATTTTCTCTCTGACTTCCCCTATTTTCTGGGCCTGAATGCATTAGCATATATTTAATTTGGTGTGCATCTGTGTCAGGCACTGGATGATCACTTCAGCAGCATTAACAAAGCATAAGCCTAAAAATCTTCCTGCAGAATTACTTATTGGTTCTGCTAAGAGTCTAGAGCCTAGATAAAAATTTTCCAGTATTATTCTTCTATACAGTTTATGTCTACATGATTCTTAGGACAGAATGCATTAAGTGGATGTGTATTTGAGTGTGCTGGAGAGTGGAAAGATCTTAAACAAGTCTTGAGTCTATTGAGCAGGAGCTAAATTTAGGAAGAATTTGTGCCTACCCAGAAGATTTGGAGGATTACCAAGATGGTGGACAAGGATCATTTTGGAATTTAGTGTCTGACTTATTCTGGTTCTTCATAAAAATATGTTTATTAAACTTTACTGGAAAAAATATAACTTTACATTCATTTCCTTAGTGTTCTGTCTTAGGTCTTGTAGCAAAAGAAATGTAATAATCTAAATGAAAAAGTTCCATTATGGCTTGTGGGAGAATGTTGCGCATTCTTTTGAGAGAAGTGGGGCTTCTGTTGTGGTATAAATTTCAAAGCAGAAGTTGTGACATCTGTATCCATATGACATGAGAATTCTCCTGATCAATGATTGAAAGTGTGGTCTAAACCTGAAATAGTTATATGAGTTTTAATTATTTTAAAAGACAACAAGATGATTTTTCTTTGTATTTTATTATTGCCAAACAAAGTTTTGACATACCTGAAGGAATAAATACACAGATTCTAGTTTAGGCATTTTATTAACCAAACAGGTGATAAACTCACAGTATTTTTAACTTTTTTTTTCCACTTTTGTTAGGAAACATTAGACTTTGGAATAGATAGATGAAAGAGAAATAAAAATGATGGCAATCAAAGGCACAAGTCAGCAATAAACATTTTTCACTTTTCTCTGCTTCCTCAACTTTGGATAATCTATTGATCTGTGGCCACCAGGAACATGTTAGAGTCACCAGAAGCAAAATGGAGTGTGGAAAAGCATCGGGGTTAGACTGACCTGGGTTTAGACCAGTAATCTGCCATTTACCAGCTGTGTGGTCTTAAGGAAGACAGTCAGTGATAAATCACACCACTTCACAGGATTGTAGTGAGGACTGGACATAGTGAGTATTCACGGCTTAAAATATCAGTTGGGATTAAATAATGATTGTTATTCCATTATTGTTATGACTATGATTTAGGCAATGACCTTCAACACCTTTCTGAAAACTATGTATTGGATTTGACCAGTGATCCTGTGAAGCTGGAAACCGTCATTCTCAGTAAACTGACACAAGAATAGAAAACCGAACAGCGCATGTTCACACTCATAAGTGAGAGTTAAACAATGAGAGCACATGGACACAGGGAGGGGAACATCACACATGGGGGTCTCTCGGGGGATGAGGGGCTAGAGGAGGGACAGCAGGGGGTGGGGGGATTGGGGAGGGATAGTATTAGGAGAAATTCCTAATGTAGATGCTGGGTGAAAGATGCAGCAATCCACCATGGCACATACATACCTATGTAACAAACCTGCACATTCTGCACATGTACCCCAGAACTTAAAAGTGTAATAAATAAATTTTAAAAAGAAAAATAAATAAATTGCAAATGCCAAAAAAAATTGCAAATGCAAAAAATATCCTTAAAAGTCATCTTAAAAATCAGAGATACGAGTTTTTATATGTTTTTTGATTTTTTGGTTGTGGTTTAATTGTATTTTAACTTTATGCCTTTGGCTTTTATTTAAAAAACCTTGAATAACTGTATAAGCTACAAGATTAAAATAATCGTCTGTATTTAATGAGCATGTTAGTCTAGCTGTAAATAAGTTTGAGAGTGGGTATTAAGATTAAAATCTCCATTTTACTATTTATACCAACTGGATAAAAGACTTACTTCCTGATGGTTTTGCAATATGAATAAAAAGGTTGGTTTACCTCTTATTAGAAAATATTTAAATTGTGATCTCTCTAAGTATTTTATTTTCTACATATTTATGGGTGTTTCAAGAACTTTATATGTAACATGATTTCAGTAGAATCATGTCACATATATTAGTTTATATTTAAGATTGTTCAAAGGAGGGAAATTCATTTATGTAGTAAAGAGCTAACTGCTAGTTAGAGAAGACATACATATCTTTGACATAAATGGTAAGCAGAGCAATAAAGTTCTTATGTACAAAATTGGAAAGTCAATTACAGTGTCAGAATAATCTATTTTAAATAAACAGTAATTAGAGAGACGCTTCTCTATTTCTACCAATTGCCTTGCATGGCCTTCATTTTTTACCTGTCTAATTGTAATTTCTAGATATATATTACTGATGATATATCTTCACACTTTACAATACGTACTATGTAACATTTTCTTGTTATTGTCCTATAAGTGTGTCAGGGTCAAAGTTTGACCCCGATTTTGCATAGATAAATCCCCAGAGAATTTTACTAACCAAAGGCATCATTTTGTCCTTGAAGCAACATCAAAGGAAATGTGCTTTATTATAGCATGAAAGGTATGTCTTTACACTCCAAAAATATATATTCTAAGAATGTCATTGGTAAAAATGAATTATCTATTCTGAATCTCTGTTCAGAGCCTTTATAACATATCAAGAGAACTGAAATGAGTGAGAGCAAACTTCTTAATATTGGCTATCATTACAATCTATTCAGTTGATTATGTGCCAGACTTAATTGATTTATCAGGAAGACAACCTGGAAAAGAAAACTTTTCTTCTTATTGATTTATTTATTTATTTTTTTGAGGTGGAGTTTCACTCTTGTTACCCAGGCTGGAATGCAATAGCGCAGTCTCGGCTCACTGCAACCTCTGCCTCCCACGTTCAGGTGATTCTCCTGCCTCAGCCTCCCGAGTACTTGAGATTACAGGTGGCCAACCCCACACCAGGCTAATTTTTTTGTATTTTTAGTAGAGACTAGGTTTCATCATGTTGGCCAAGCTGGCCTCAAATTCCTGACCTCAGGTGATCCACCCACCCCAGCCTCCCAAAATGCTGGAATTACAGGCATAAGCCACTACAATGAGCCTTTTTTTTCTTATTTTAAATAAAATGTATGAACATAGTTTTGAGATACCTCATAGTTGTTTTATTTGTTATTGCTATTCAAATGAGAAAAGTTAATGTGTATGGTCATATTATTATGAACTCACAGATACGAAGTAGATGGTTGGATTAACCAATTTAATTTTACCGGTGAATGTTAAAATGTCTTTCCACCACGAGTTTTCAGGAATACAAAGAAAGGAAGAAGGAAAGAAGGTAAAAAAGAAAGGGTGAAAAGAAGAAAGGAAGTAATAAAAGGGGAAAGATTAGCTTAATCATTCAGTAATGTGAATGAAGGCATTTCATTTTAAATAAAAACCTTCATAGGATGAACTAGAAACACACGCAATGAGCCTTAAGAAAAAAAAAAAAAAAAACAGGGAAACATGTGCAGGTTAAGCTGTTGTTGCACATAACTTTTTAGCCTTTGTAATTCTCAAACAATTTATTCCTCTCAAATAAATAACCCAGGAAGCCATTTTCCCTGAAATGAACATTTATTCCTAAAGCATTATAGTGTATTAAAGAGTTTTATGTTTCATGTCAGAAAATGCTCTGATATAGCATAAATAACAAGTGTGTGTGGATCAGTGTCCTTTATACCTGACAGCTGTAGTTATCTTTTTGGATATTTAATATAAAGATGTTTATGTGTGTGTGTGCATGTGTGTGAAACGTTTGTTAGCTGAAGGTAGGTACAGCACTGCTTGTGTGAAAGTCAGGTAAGTAGAAGAGGGTAAGCGACATTCGATTCAGGTTAAGAACTGGTTTAATTCACCATGTGAAGAATTAAGAAAACAAACAAAAAAATGCTGGGCTCAGTGGCTCACACCTGTAATCCTAACACTTTGAAAGGCTGAGGCGGGAGAATGGCTTGAGGTCAGGTATTTGAGATCAGCATGGGCAAGTCAGACTTTTCTCTCTACAAAATAAAAAATAAATTAGTCAAGTGTGATGGTGTGTATCTGTAGTCCCAGCTAATTGGGAGACTGAAAGCAGGAGAATTCCTTGAGCCCAAGAGTTCGAGGCTGCAGTGAACTATGATCATACCACTGCATTCCAACCTGGGTGACAGAGTGAGACTCTGTCTCTAAATAAAATAATAATAAAAAGAAAAAGAACAGTATAGGTTGTTTAAAAAGAATTAACTAATGCCAGGATCAGGGAGGGATAACTATTATAGTAACTGCTAGTTAATAGAAGAGTGAACATAAGGGCATTTCTGTGGGGGACAACCCAGAGAGCATCACTCTTCAGGTGTCTGGGGTCTTCCAAGGGTGAGATCCAGATGCACTTAAGGCAAGTCCTGCATAAACAGGCAGAACGAGATCTTCATTAGGCTGGAGAGCTGAGAGATGGGATATCATATCGGGGCCATCCTTAGACAAGAATTGATGATTTTGGAGAAGCCAGTCAGAGAGAGAGAACGTTGGGTTGGGAAGAGATGAGCTCAGGGGAATGGAATAATACCTGGCATCAAACACTCATCTAATTTTATTTCCTAAATTGCTGAGATGGCTTTTTGTTTATTTGTTTGTTTGTTTGTTTGTTTGTTTTGAGACAGTCTTGCTCTGTCACCCAGGCTGGAGTGCAGTGGCGTGGTCTTTCCAGGAGCATAAAGTAAGATCCTTATTGCAACGGAAAATTAAGTTTACTTCAAATTTTCTTAGTATCTAAAGGAAAAATTATATATACTGACGGAGCAACTCTTCTGAAAAATAACTCAACATTATGATTATTTTGGTGAAATGGCTGGAGAAGTTCTCGTGGGAGTTTTTCACCATTGCATTTAGTTCTGGCTACAAACTTCATGCTACCCTTTCTTCTGTGATATCAAAAAGCATGCAGCTGAGATGGGCATGACTTATATGCAAGTGAAGCCTAAAGGATAGTGGTAATTCACATAACTTTCCTGTTACTCAGATAACTGAGACTACTGACAATGAGGACAGCGCTTTTCTTTTCTGCGACAGGGTCTCGCTCTGTCTCTCAGGCTAAAGTGCAGTGGCATGACCATGGCTCACTGCAGGCTTGACCTCTCTGGCTCAAGTGATCCTCCCACCTCAGCCTCCTGAGTAGCTGGAATCACAGTGCACACCACCACACTTGGCTGATTTTTGTATTTTTAGTAGAGATGGAGTTTCCCTATCGAGCTCCTCAGGCTGATCTCGAACTCCTGGGTTCAAGTGATCTGCCCACCTCAGTCTCCCAAGTGCTGGGATTACAGAGTGAGCTACTGCATCCGACCAGCACTTTCTAGTAATAGTTTAACTTCTAGTCACGAGCTACAAAGGGACATGAGTACAACCACCCAGTTTCACTTCTCTGGGGGGTCTCTGACTCACATTCATTGGGTACAAAACCTTATAGACACCATATGGGAAAAAATTTTGTTGAACTGAATTGAAAATATAAAAAAATGCTTGGGGAAGTAATTTAGTGCTATTTAAAAATATTTATGTTGATATAGCTCAGGAATTGCAGGTTCTTATAGTCATAATAGAGTTCTCCCTTTGATAACTCAGACATGAAGTAATTGAAGTAAGTTCAGATTTTGCCTTGGTTAATTACTAGCCATGTGGCCTTTGGCAAGTTTCTTAAGTTTGCAGAAAATCCAGTTTCCTCATCCATAAAACCTGAAAAATAATATTATCTGCCTCATAGAGCTATTGTCTATATTAAATGTGATCATTTATGTAAAATGTTTCACATAGCACCTAGCACCTAGTAAACACTCAATAAGTCTAATTTGTATTGTGACTAATCGGATGTTTAATACAGTCTGTTACTGAAGTCATCTTTACTGGATTAGAGTGACAATTTAAGATTTTATATCAAATAAATATTACAAATAAGCAAAATGTAAAATGGTATGATCAAATAAATATTTATATGGAAGACTTACTTTATTAAGATTCTAGCTTGCAATCCATGATTGAAAATTTTATTTGGGAAGTGCCCTCAATTGTCAGAAGAGGGGATCAGCTTCAATAATCACCAAGATGCTAATGTTTCCATTTTACATAGCACTGATTTTTAATTGAGAAATTTAGTAAGAAATTTAAATTTATAATAGCATTCAAATTAGTGTCTGATTCATTACTTATTTTTTAGATTGATTCAAATATTCAAGGCATAAGTATCTTAACCGAATACAAAACCAACTTGATGGGATAGAACATAGAACACTTATTGGGGGAATATTTTGAAATAAACTCTAGCATTGCAAAAACTTTTTTTTCCTCTTGAATTTTTGTGGGTAGACAGTGGGTGTATATATTTATGGGGCACATGAGATATTTTGGTACAAGTATGCAATGCATAATAATCACATCACAGAAAATTGAGTATCCATTCCCTCAAGCACTTACCCTTTGCAAAAACATTTTTTTTTTTTTAGTTTGTTTCCATTGGGTCTGTCTTTTAAGTGTACCATTGTGCTTCTTTTATTTTAGAGGGGAAAAAAAGGAAGCAAAGGAAGTAAGACGTAGTGAGAGAGACCAAAATAGGAAGACTCCGGAACTCTTGCCAAAGAAATCACTGTGGTAGATTTGCAACCTGATTTTTAGACTGGAATTGTTCAGATGAAGTCAGATAAACTTCACAGAAACATCTGTACTTTATAGCGTTGATCTGAAACACCAAATACTCTGGCAGTTCTCCCATCCCTCACTCTAGTTTTCTCCAAAGTGAGTATCTGAAAGCTCTGTCCTCCACCACTGCTACAAACTACTAATTCTCAGTTATGTTCCAAAAAGCATATACCATGTGATTCTCCGCAAGTTAGATTGAAAGAAACAAATTTGACTCCGTAAATGTATGTTTACCTAATTATTTTCCAATATCTATTCTAAAATATAGTCTTTCTTCCATAGACCCTCCCTCAAATCACCCAACTGATGCCCAAATCATATATTGAATGATTTTTTAAAAAATATAAAGTAGCATTTATTTATTGAACAAATCATAATTGCTTGTAATTATACAAAGTGATGTGCTGATGTTATGATAAATGTATTCAATGTGGAATGACTGAATCAAGATAACATATCCATTAACTTAAGTAATTAGCATTTATTCCTCCTATCTAACTCCAACTCTGTGCCCTTTAACCAACATCTCCCCACCTCTCCATCCCCAGCCTCTGGCAACTACTATTCTACATTCTGTTTCTATGAATTCAATTGTTTTAGCATCCAGAAATAAGTGAGACTATGTGGTATTTGTATTTTTGTGCCTGCATTATTTCACTTAGCATAGTGTCCTCCAGGTTTATCCATGTTGTCACAAATGACAGGATTTTCTTCTCTTTTATGACAAAATAGTATTGAATTGTGTGTATGTGTGTGTGTGTGTATATATATATATATATAATTGTAAGTATATATGTAAGTACATTATGTATATATATATACTTGTATATATGTGCACTTATATATATATATATATACACTTATTACTTATATTTATTATTTAGATTGATCCAAATATTCAAAGCACAAGTATCTTAACCTAATACAAAACCAACTTGTTGGGATGGAATGTAGAACAGGTATTAGGAAAATTTTGAAATAAATTCTAATTAGCATTACAAAACTTTTTTTTCCTCTTTAATTTTTTGAGTAGAGAGTGGGTGTATATATCTATGGGGCACATGAAATATGTGCATATACATACACACATATCCTAAGGACCTGAAATCAATATTTAATGAGATATAGTCACTCATATATATATATATATGTATATAGAAAACAATATTTGATTGTTATAGATCAATGATTGATATTCAATCATTCCACATCGATTCCAAATGTTTTATTTACATATATAAAATTTCTTCATCATTCATTCATTGGTGGATACTTAGGCTGATTCCATAACACGTTCAACTATTCCACACTGATTCCAAATGTTTTTTATATATATACATGTGCTTGTGTGTATGTCTCTGTTATATATATATACACACACACACATATGCTTGTATGTATATATGTGTGTGTGTGTGTTTGTATAATTTTCTCTATCATTCTTCCATTGGCGGATACTTAGGCTGATTCCATAACTTGGCTGTTATAAATAATAAGACAATAAACACGACTCTGTGTATCTCTTCGAATATTGATTTTTGAGTCTTTAGGATATGCACTCAGAGATGAGATAGCTGGATGTAAATTCTTTTTAACATCCTCTTACTCAAACACCCCATCGTTCCCCCTAGTCTGTGTTGTCTCTCGCTGAGATGAATAATAAACCCAGATTTTTTGATTAAAAAGTGGTTCCCATTGGTCATTGGCTGAAGGGTGTTTAACAGACTATTTTCGTTTTTAAGATTTGAGACTTTCCTTTCATAAGACAGTTAGGGAGTGTTAGAACCTGGGCTCCAACCCTGTCTGGGTTCATAGTCTCTGCCCTAAAACACACATAGGAGTTGGTGCAATGGGAAACATTGACATCACCCAGAAATGAGATGCACGTTATCATGAGATTGGGCTTAGAATAAAACCCGAGGGAATATACAAACATAGGGGAGAGCTTAGTGGAAGTGAAGCTGACAGAGAACCTGATAACAAGGACTAGAAGATGGGAGAGAAGGAAGGAAGAAGTGGTGTCCGGAAGTTTGAAAAGTAAGTGTCACAGGTTGCAGAGAGGTGCAATGAAATAAGGAATGAATAAAAAAAATGTCTACTGGATTTCACAATCAGGTGTGTTGGGGAATTCCCTAAGGGATGTACAGGAGAAAGCCAGCATTTGTAGAAGTTGAGGAGCATGTAGAGGGTGAGAGGGTAGGTAAATGACTCTCCACTGGAGGCAATGAGAGATGGGCTGGAAACCACAGGGAGGTGGAAGCCAAAATTTCTATTTTTATGTTTCTAACAGAAGAGAAACTTAAGCATGCACACAGATCATGGGGAAAGAGAAGAAAGAGAGGGAGGCTGGAGCTAAAGGCAGAGATAATGACAGAGAAAGAGCAGAGATCTCAAGAGAGAGGAGCAATGTCCATGTGGGACAGGCATGGAAGGAGAAGGCTTCTACTAAGGAGAACCCGCCCTTTTGTGGTCTGAAGATGCCATGGTTCTGGACACAGGTTATTTTATCAGTGCTCAAGAGGGAACAGGCAGGGAAGTAAGCAAATTCTTGCCTAATGGCCTCATTTTTCTCCAGGACACTGAAAGCAAAGCTGTTTACTGAGACAGTTGGAGGAATATGGGAAATAGTGGCTGTAGAAAAGTAGTGAAGACTTTTTAGTAAAGATTTATGCTTTCTTTCTCTAGCTGAGTATTTTCTTTCCTTATTCATAGATTTTGCTTAGGAGGTAGGGGATGAAAGCTGCTGGGATGAAATTGAATGAGTCCATTTCATCTATTAAAAGGCTTTCCTGGCTGTGCAATCTCTGACATTGAAGCTACTCATGTGGATCGTGAGCAGGCAGCTGCTTTAAGGATTTGATCTTGGGTTCTCAGGACCTCTCTGGTGTCTCCTAGAGCAAGTCCCTGCAATGACAGATACAACTTTTAGCAGAGAGCAAGTCAGGCAGGGAGAACAATGACTACTGTTTCCTCAAGGTGCTCAGGTGTGAAAAATACAGAGATGCAAAACTGTACAATTACTCTCAGATGATGATTAACAAAGCATCAGTAAATCATTTAATGTAACTCATTGGAACCTGAATTCAAACCCAAATATTATGGGGATTATGCAGCTTTTCTATAATTTACAAACAATCCCTTGGAAATAATTATTTGGAAATTGTTATTTAACATGATGAAATTAGGCCATAGCTCACACTCATACATGGTCACAGGTACTCATTATTTTAATTACCAACCTATGAGAATTTGTTGGTGAAATAAGAACACCTGAAAGGTGCTGTAGGAACAAAGTTTCTTTCCATATTTTAATTCAAGCCATCATTGCGAGTAGACTAAAATAATTCATATTTCTGCTGAAAACTACCTAGAGTTATCACATAAAATTCAGGACATTCAAATAAATTTGAATATCAGATAAATGAAGAATAGATTTTTAGTGTTAAGTGTGCCCCAAATATTGCATGGGGCATAGTTATAGTAAAAACATATTGTTCTTTATCATAAATTCTAATGTAATTGAGTATCCCATGTTGTTATTTGCTAAATACGATTACCCTAAAATCTCATTGCTTATAACTTGATTTTATGGCTGTAGAACCATTGCGGGAAAGTGGATGGGGCTAGAGCAGCATTACTAAGACCTCTCCTAATGTTCTTCTGAAAGAGAAGTGCACATTTTAACCAGCTTCCAAAAATATGGACCCATCACTGTTATTTTCCTTTGTGAAGGAATCCACTGTGAGTAAAACATTAAATTGGAATATTTCAAACTCTCATTTTGCTTCTGAGCTTATTACCAAGATTTGTCTGGATCATCTCCAGCCTGAGATACCTGAGGAAATAGATTATATCAAAGGGAGAATTCACAGCATCAACAACAGCAAACACGATGATTTGTTCAGATATGCTGTGCTACAATTGAAGACACAGAATCCAGGAAGAAGATCCAGTCTCTCTGTTGTCTTGCGTTTGTACCCAGAAACATGCTTGTTTCAAAGTGAAATTGTTCTAGGAATTTGTGTTCTGCTTTTCTTTCCTTCCCTTGCCTCACCAGCACGCGTGCACACACACACACACACACACACACACACACACACACAGTGATAGAACTGAGAACTTTGATTTAGAATACCTTTTTTATTTTTATTTATTTATTTAGACACACGGTCTAGGCCTTAGAGAAATACTCCTGAGATGTTGCCAGTGCGGATTATTCTACTTGCACCCATAGACTCTTGTGGTCTGGTTGTTGCTACTCTTTGGGTATTATGTGGGTAGGCAGGGTTTCCTTTTTCCAAAATAATGACGTAAATGAAATTTAGTTTTCTACTTATCATTCTTTATATGCTCTTCATGCATTCTTGTTCTTTCTTTCAGTTTGATGGAAATCATGTCTCTTTTCTTAAAACCCACCCTGCCCCAAACCAAAGCTCTACCTTCCTTCCCCTATCAACACATGCTCTCAGAAGAGGGTCCTAAATCCCCTTCACTTAGAGGTGTGAGTCTTGATCAAACTTAAAACAGCAACTTTTTTCATACTTCTTCCCTACAGACCTCACAAAAGAAGCAACTCTAATTCTGAAGAAGGTGTTTCTTAGCAGCCGGTGGGAGGGGACAATTTACAAGGAGGAGAAGTCTTCTGAGGACATGGGAGGCAGTCTTTGGATGGCTCAATATTCCCTCTGCATACAATACTGCTTCAAACCCAAGAGTCTGTAGTCAAAACACAGTCTGTACAAACACGGGCTCAGCTGCTTATATTTTTGACCTGTTCTATTGCTGTTGAATTGGCTTTATCATGGCTGAGGACTAAAATGCTTGATGACTAGGTACAGTGAGTTCTCACTTCACATCATCCATAGGTTTGTTCTTGGAAACTGTAACTTTCAGTGAAACCACATATAATAAAACCATTTTTAAAAAATCATCAACAATATAACTAAACAACATTGAACCAAAGGGCATTATTTGAGGACCTGCTGTACATCTTGCTTGCAGTCATGGTTTCCAGAAAGTTACAGATGACATTAAATGAGGGTTTCATGAGGTTACTTCTTTTTAAAAAATTGATTTCCATAGGTTTTGGGGGAACAGGTGGTATTTGGTTACATGAGTAAGTTCTTTAGGGGTGATTTGTGATATTTTGGTGCACCTATCACCCAAGCAGTATGCACTATAGCCAATTTGTAATCTTTTATCCCTCACCCCCTCCCACCCTTACCCGCTGAGTTCCTGAAGTCCATTGTGTCATTCTTATGCTTTTGCATCCTCATAGCTTCGTTCCCGCTTATGAGTGAGAACATATGATGTTTGATTTTCCATTCCTGAGTTACTTCACTTAGAACAATAGTCTCCAGTTCCAGCCAGATTGCTACAGACACCCATACTCTGCATACACACGATGGTGAGAGAAGTAACGTAGGGGATTTCAGACAATCATAGTCACTGCATGAATGGTGAGAGGTGAACAATAATGCAGGGTCTCAGAGATGAAAGAAACCTCTGACTTACGAAAGAGAAAACCAAGATCCAGACACAATAAGCAACTTATCCAAAGTCGGAAGTATTTAGTGACAGAAATGAAGATAAAATATAGGCTTCCAAATTGTCTTGTTTTGTTCTCATTTAAACACTAACCAATTTTATTATACATGTACCTAAAAGTTTATTAAAAAGCACAGCAAGCTACAAGATAATTTTCAAAACAGTAGGGACATGTAAAACAAAAATATTTTTCAAAGAAACAAAACAAAATCCTTTAGAATAATATTTTAGGTTGGTCAGAAATGCAACTATTTTAACCCAGTGCATTTAATTACAGATAATTTTATAATTAAAACTTATCTTTACTCTGAATAAATAATGGCCAAACTTTGCTAATATGGATTAGGGCCCAGGAAATTGGACTTGTATTTAAAGAAATGTCCAGATTTGTCATTAATTAAGTTGAAATTATTACAGCAACTTTTTTCCTTTAATTTAGTAATGATTAAGAATGGTATGTTGCTCAGAGCGAAGGAACAAAGAACAGGTATGCTGTCTTATGATTAGAGAGCAAGACTAGGAGCCAGAACTTGTGAGCCTAATTAGAGAATTTTGTAAAGCACTTTGAAGATGAAAAGAACTATGAAATCCCAAAGAATATTGATACTGCCAGTCTCACTCTGAGTTCTGCCGCTAACTTGCTGTGTGGTCTTGAGAGAGAAGAGAGAATGCAATCGTTAACTTTGAACACGAGGCTACAATGATATATTTCACTTCAATTTTCCTATTTTGTTTTTGATTTTAAATATCAATCTAATGAAAAAAAAAAAAAAAAAAAAAAAAAAAAAAACAGAGACAGAGCATTTTTTTTTCACCTTAAATAATATAGTAGGTTTTTAGCCATAACCATTTGTCTGGAAAGTTCCAACCGCATTTTACTTAATTGTTTTTTGTCTTCATAAAGGCAGGCCTTACTTTCTGTCATAACATCCTCCTTGGAGCTGACACTTAACATCTCGTGTTTCGTAAGGATTGCCTATGACTTATAAAAAGTACAGATTTCAGAGCTATTATTCTAACATACATATTCCAAATATCCTAGTTTAAGGAATAATGTACAAAAAACAGATATTAAACTCCCAAGTGGACAGTAAGTTTGCACAACTGCAATCCAGAGGTGCAAACTTTTTTTTTGTTTGTTTGTTTGTTTATTGTGCTTTAAGTTCTGGGGTACATGTACAGACTGTGCAGGTTTGTTACATAGGCATACACATGCAATGGTGGTGGTTTGCTGCATCCATCACTCCATGATCTATATTAGGAATTTCTGCTAATGTTTTCACTCCCCAATCGTCCCACCCCCTACTATTCCTCCCCTAGTCTCCCACACCCCGGTATGTGATGGTGTGATGTTCCCCTCCTTGTGTCCATGTGTTCTCATTGTTCAACATCCACGTATGAATGAAAACATACATTGTCTGGTTTTCTGTTCCTGTGTCAGTTTGCTAAGAATGATGGTTTCCAGTTTCATCCATGTCCCTGCAAAGGACATGAACTCATTATCCTTTCTTATGGCTGCATAGCGTTCCATGGTATATATGTGCCACATTTTCTTTCTCCAGTTTATCATTGATGGGCTTTCGGGTTGGTTTCAAATCTGCGCTATTGTGAACAGTGCCAGGTGTGCAAACTTACTGTTTTCATCTGCTTGAAGGGGATTTGAGGTTTTAATATTTGCACAGTGGCATTGTGCTGACTAGCTGCTAATTTCCAGTCAAATTATTTCAAAAATAGGTTTAACACATGATAATTATTTTAGAAAAAGGCCTTATTGATCCCTTAAAATTTCTAAACAACTAAAAAAGTTAAATTCATTTAAACCGTGTAAGACATCTTTCACATGTGAATGTCTTTTGATATTCTCTTCTATTTCTCTCTCACTCTTGATGGTTTTCTAATGACCCTTAGCTAGCTGGTCTGATGTCCACATGTGACAGGGAAAATGCCTTCTCAAACCTGCCTAACACTTGCAGATGACTTCTAGTTTTTCAGAAGCAGTCCAGAAAGTAACATGGAGGAAACAATTTAAGTTGATACTTTCTTTCAGAAATAAGTGTTTCAAAGATCATCTCCAACTGGCCGGGGGACAGTAGCTTCAAAGTATTAAGATCATAACTCCTCAGCAAACTGCAACAGGTATGTGAGACATTTATCCTCAGGGACTGAAAACTCTCTTTGAAACGACACATAAGCTCAAAATTTCAGAGACCACAAGCTCCTTGGCTTACAGTGCACCTAACGTGGCAATTGAGAGGTGTGGAGTTCACAGGCTGCACAGAAAGCAATTTCGCTTTCATACCTGGTGTTCTTGTGCATCCTGACTAGGGGAATCCAAATGCGTAAGTTGTAATCTTTCCAAGAGCAGTAGGTTGATATCAAAGACTCTTCAGTGAAGCAGGGAATTGTGGCAGTACTTCAAGGAGCGGGATTGCAATTAACTCTTAAATACAGATTGAAGGAATGCCCTGCTTGGTTGCTGCAGGCTTTGCTTGTGCTTCGGAGATGAATGAATGTGAAGCACAGAGCAAGCAGAGATGATAACCTGCCGGGCTGCAGAGAGTGTGGGCAGAGAGAAAAGTCACAGAGTTGATGGGAACATGTACTCATTGAAATGGGGTTTGAAATCAGTCATACAAAATATTGTATACAATGTGATAAACCAAGGCTCTGTTTTCCAATTTTATTGACCCACCCCAAAAAAATTCAAAATTCTCTTGGTATTATTTTTCCTATGTGAATGTGTGTATGGAGTGAGAGGAGTGTTTGTGCATGGATTGTGTGTGCTGGCGGGTGCTCGTTCCTTTTTATCCTTTTTTCTCTAATCTTGTCTTCCTGTTTTATTTCATTGAGTTGGTCTTCGAACTCTGATATCCTTTCTTCTACTTGATCAATTCGGCTGTTAAAACTTGTGCATACTTCACGTAGTTCTCGTATTGTGTTTTTCAGTTCCATCAATTCACTTATATTCCTCTCTAAATTGTGTATTCTTGTTAACATTTCGTCAAACCTTTTTTCAAAGTTCTTAGTTTCTTTGGATTGGGTTAGAACAAGTTCTTTTAATTCACAGAAGTTTCTTATTATCCACATTTTGAAGCCTGCTTCTGTAATTGGAACACACTCGTTCTCCATCAAGCCTCGTGCCGTTGCTGATGAGGAACCATGATCCCCTGCTGAGGGAGAGGCGTTCTGATCTTGGGTATTCTCAGCCTTTTTTGGCTCTTTTCTTCCCTTCGTTGTAGATTTATCCATCTGTGGTCTTTATAATTACCGTCTTTGTAATTGGGTTTCTGAGTGGACGTCCAACTTACTGATTCTCAGTGCCAAAATCTGAGCAACCCACTGCACCGACTAAATCAGCCGCGTTAAGACTGATGGTGCTTTTCTGACTGCACCAAGAACTGACGCTCCGAGGCGCCGGCAAAACCGCCTCGCCGGCCACAAGAGTCGCGCTGGCGACCCGTGGGGCTCCCCTGCTGGGAATCTCCTGGTGCGTGAGCAACAAGATTTCATGTGAAGGTGTGGCGTCCTCTCGTTCTTTGCGCTTTCACTGGGAGCTACAATCCCGAGCTGCTAGTGATCAGCCATCTTGGATCTCTCTTCCCTAAAATTTCTTTTCCAGGTATGTACATTATAATGAAATAAGCTGATTAATCTGGGAATAATCTAGGATACTCACTTAGGCATGGTATAGTTTATGCTTAAGCTACAATAGTAACAACACTAGAACTGTTGAAATGTCATTGCACACATTATTGTATTTTGGAGAACTCACATTTAAGTAGAGTCGTATATAAAAAAAGAGCTTATTAAAAGTTAATAGTTCATATTATTTGCAATATCTTTTTTGTTAAGAGTTGATTATGAAATGACACCTCAAATAAGCGGTTTAGCTTTTCTAGGAGTAGATAGAAGGAAACTTTATTTGCCTTAAAAACATTGACACAGGATCTCTAGGGTGAATAATTAGATTCTTGTAATTAAATCCATTTTGAGCTGTTGTTGGTCATGGTGTTTTAAGCTCAAACCATTTGCCTACCTAATGCAGGAATGACTCACTTGGATGCAATGCAGGAATCAATTGTGCAATTGCAATATTAGGTTGTGATTGTTCGTTCATGGGAAATCATTATGCAAGTCGAGAAAATGTAATTTGCAGGTGAACAATTGTTTCTCATTGGGTGGATATGAGTGTGTCTGGGGAGGTTACACTGGGATTTTCCATTTATTAATTTGACTTTTTCCAGCATGTTATTTTCATTTACCATTCAAAAAGAGCTTGCTCATTTCAAACGCCGTCATTCTATCTTGAGTTACATAAAAAAAAATATTTTTGCAAATATTAGGATGATATATGTAGAAACACATTGGGCTAGAAATTCCTCTTGCAGAATTTTACAGATATTCTTACTTTAATATTTGAAATAGTATAACCACTAATATATAGACAGTAGGCACAGTATTTATTAATTTATTGCCTTCATGAAAACAAATATGCTATATAAAAGTCAGGTAGATTTTAATTCCTGGGATAAAAGCACTCACTCTAGCAGCCTAAGCTTACTTGCCGTTTTGCTAGAAACAGCTAAACATGCTGAAAATATATGGAACCATGTTCTTAAGTGCCTCAATAATTTGTCAAAAAACTACAGAAAGCATTCCATTCAAAAGGTGAACACTGAAGATGACGTAGAGCTTTAGGGCACCAATAAACTTAAATGTTAGTTTTTATGGTTATTTGGGAGCTTGAAGGACATCAGAGAAAGCTCAGGGCCCTCTCAGTGGGGAAAAGTTAAAAAGAATCCTCCTAGAAATAGGAATGCTTTTACTTGCTGGTGAGAAAGTAAATTAGTTCAACCATTGTGAAAGAAGGAATGGTGATTCCTCAAAGATCTAGAACCAGAAATACCATTTGACCCAGCAATCCCATTATTTGGTATATACCCAAGGGAATATGATTGTATTACAATACATGCATGTATATGTTCATTATAGCACTATGCCCAATAGCAAAGACATGGAATCAACCCAAATCCCCTTCAAGAAAATGTGGTACATATACACCATGGAATACTATGCAGCTATAAAAATGAATGGGACTGTGTCCTTTGCAGGGACATGAATGAAGTCAGAAGCCATTATCCTCAGCAAAGTAACACAGGAATAGAAAACCAAATACCACATGTTTTCACTTACAAGAGGGAACTGAATAATAAGAACACATAAGCACAGGGAGGGGAATAGCACACACTGGGGCCTGTTGGAGGGTGGGCTGGGGGAGAAAGAGCATTAGGGAAAATACCTCATGCATGCTGAGCATAATACCTAGGTGATTGATTGATGGGTGCAGTAAACCACCTTGGCACACATTTAACTATTTAACAAACCTGCACATCTTGCACAAGTACTCCAGAACTAAAAAACATTAAAAAAAAAATAAAAAAGAGCCCCCCTAAAGTTGGCACTCCAAGTATACAATCTCTGTTTAATGAGCTAGAAATAAACTTATCAATTCTCCCGCCAATGGTCTGAAACAAAGGGTAACTGTATCAAGACTAGAAAAAAAATCTTCCTTAATAGTTCATTGCTATAAGGTATTCCTCACACAAGTTTGCAACACAAATCCATACTAGTTAATTCGTCAAAATAATACCACTTGTTCTCTCTCTGGTTTTTTGAAGAAGTCAAATCTTTGCAAAAATGCACAACTTCATCTCCACTTCCAAAGAATTCTCACAGGTAAATTCCAAGAATCATGAGATCTTAGGAAAAAATTATGAGACGCACACATGCAAAACTAAGGCATTATGAACAAGAGGAAGAGCAAAACAAAGAATAACTGTATATTCAGAAAGATTTATAAAGCAGTAATTATGAGAACACCACAAATCCATAATATAAACTCTATATGTATAATGTAATTATAGAATCAAGAAAGCACTGGCCCTATTTGTGCCAATAAGCCTTAGAAAAATGTAGAGTATAAAAAAAAATGACCAAGTCAGTTTTATAAAGAAAGAACTAAATAAGACTTCGAGAAATAAAACATCTGATTACTATGAAAATCTCAATGAGAATATTTGACTATTATTTTACTAAAGAAAAAAATTAGTGAACAGGAAGTTAGCCTTGAGAAAATTATCCAGAATACAGCACTGAGATAATGTGAAAAACATAAAAGAAATATAAGTTTTAATTGATATTTCAAAGGGGAAGAAAGTAAAAAAAAAAAAAAAACACACATGCAAGCAATTTTGAAATCCAACTAGGAAAATCCCATTTAATTTCTTTCTTTCTTTTTTTTTTAAACAAAAGAGATTTTTATTTTCTGGAGGCTATGAGTTCATGATATGGGTGTTGACAGATTTGATTTCTCCGGAGGCCTCTGTCTTTGGCTTGTAGATGGCCACCTTCTTACCATGTCCTCACACAGCCTTTCCTCTGTCAAGGGCATCCCCGGTGTGTTTTTGTGTGTCCAAATTTCCTTGTATAAGGACACCAGTCCGATAGGGATATGGGCCAACCTAACAGCTTTGAAAATCCCATTTAATTTCAATAATCTTCTGTAGTCTCAGGCTCTGCCCTCTGGGCTCACAGCTCTATCCTTGAAGTCATCATTTCTTCCTCATGAAGGGTACCATGTGCTTGAAACTGAGTAGTTTTAATAGCCTGTTTTCTGTTTGTGGTATTTCAAGAATCTGACAGCTTGTATTCTTTTTCTTTCTTTCTTTCTTTTTCTTTCTTTTTTCTTTCTTTCTCTCTCTCTCTCTCTCTCTCTCTCTCTCTCTCTCTCTCTCTCTCTTTCTCTCTCTCTCTCTTTCTCTTTCTTTCTTTCTTTTTTTTGTCTCCTTTCTGCTTCTCTCAGTCCAAATTGTCAGGGCATTGTTGGCATGCATAAAAAACCTTGTGGGTCTCCTGTGTATGTCATAGGGATCATTCTGTTAGTTTTCTCCACAGATCTTTCCTGGATACTCCCATCTATGGTTTTAGCTTCTGCTGAGATAGCTTAAAAGATCCATGAGACAATGCCTAATCCTCCTTGCAACGAAATTTTTTGACTTTTTGATTGATCTTTCCAAGGCGCTAGCAAAAGCTGTCTAGGTACACTTTGGTTTTCTCTCTAGAGCATGTGTTGTTGATAGCGTATCTTCTAATTTAGGATTTTGTTATAATCTGGAAGGCTGAGAATTTCTCAAATCATCAAGTCCTGCTTTCTTTGGGCTTAATGTTTTTTCCTCAAATGAGTCCTATTCTCGTGTACTTTTCTATCAGCAGCTAGAGAAAACCAGGTCACATCTCTAACAGTAGGCTTGGAGATCTCTGCTCAATGCTCAAGTTCGTTGCTTACTAGTAGGTTGTTTTACACGTAAATGTAGGACACAACTCAGTGAGGCTTTCTGAAACTATGTAACAAGGATCTCCTTTCTTTAAGTTTCCATGAGCATGCCCTACCTTTCTTTCTGAGTCTGCACCATAAAAGCTTTTAACTTTCCTACTTCTACCAACAATCTGTTCATGATTATTTAGATATGCCTGAAGATGATTTAGGTTTCCTCATCATGCGCCTCACTTCCAAGTCTTCACCAAGAGTCTTTAACATCCACACTCCTTCTGTGTGTGTGTGTGTGTGTGTGTGTGTGTGCACGCATGTACATGTGCAATTCTTCAAAGGAAAAGATTCCAGATCAACTCACAAAAATACAGGAGTATAAGAGGAAATCTATAAATAAAGAAAATGAAATATTGACCATGGCAACAATAATGCCTTACCGAGTTTAGAAAAATTTTGACCAATCTTAATCTTAAAAAAAGATGCCAAATTTCAATAAAATTATTAGCCAATCAAATCAAGATTGGTATTTAAAATATATCTAGTTTGGTACATTAAGCAAAGATGGCTTGATAATTAGAAAATCAAATCATATTATCCACCTCATACAGCAAGGTGGCTGATTTCTCACCAAATTTATACTTACTTTTTCCTGGGCACCAAGCTGAAGAATATTCCCTAGCTGAGAATAGGAAATGTTGGTTGGGTTTTATTCAGAAGCACATGAGACAGACTGGTTTGTATAAATTCCAGACCTGACCTAGAAAACCTACTATGTGTGTTTCTCCTTATTCCTGGATTGCAATGGTGATAACTAGCATCAAATTGATGTTGGAAAACAAATGTTGAAGATGAAAGGATCACTGTCAGATTGTCTCTAAATGACTCTTTGAAGGATGGAGATGTCTTCAGCAACCTCATTACCTACCCTGACCTTAGCTTGGATTATGTTTGAACTATTACTTGTTTGGCTAATTAGGAATTAACATACTTCAATTCACCATATTCACAGATTAAAGGAGAAAAACCAAATACAGAGACAGTTTCATAAAATTTAACATCTAGTTGTAATAAAAATTGACAAGCTAAAATAGGCTTTTTTTAATTTCATTTTAGGTTTTGGGGTACATGTGATGAACATGCAAGATTGTTGCATAGGTACACACATGGCAGTGTGGTTTGCTGCCTTCCGTCCGCTTACCTGTATCTGTCATTTCTCCCCATGCTATCTCTTCCCACCTCCCCACCCCCCCGCCCCTCCCCCATTTTCCCCCAACGGACCCCAGTGTGTAGTGCTCCCCTCCCTGTGTCCATGCTACTACAAGGACACGTGCACATGCATGTTCATTGCAGCACTGTTTACAATAGCGAAGACCTGGAACCAACCCAAATGCCCAACGATGATAGACTGGATAGGGAAAATGTGGTACATATACACCATGGAATATTACGCAGCCATCAAAAACGATGAGTTCATGTCCTTTGTAGGGACATGGATGAACCTGGCTTTTTTTTTTTTCTTTTATAATTGTTGCATATACTACCCCTCTCGAAACGAAACAAATCAAAATGACAAAAAAATAGAGCAAACATCTGACTTCATGATAATAATACTGACCTTGAGAGAATAGTGAAAAAATAAAAGGAAGTAAATATGAAGTCTGAAAAGGATGAAATGAAAATAACATAATTTTCAACTGTAAAAAAGGATAAATTATTAAAATGTGTGAAATGTCTTTACTGTCACTAGATTAAACAATCATGTACAAAAATCAGTTGTATTTCTGAGCACCCAACACAAGCAGCAAGTATATTTGCTACCTCTTCTAATAGCTTTGGATATTAAAATAATCTAGGAATAAATTTTACAAAATGTTTTTGAAACACCTTATTTTAAACCCTTTATGAAAGAATGGTTTCACTTTAGGAAAAAGAAAGTCCCAGAAACATGGCACTTTCCACCAAAATTAATATAAGCACTCAATGCAAACTTAATCAGGACAGGTTCGTGCATGTCTCTGAGTGCACATAAACGTAACAAGCTGATTCTAAAATTGATATGGAAGAGCACAAAGCCAAGAGTGGTGCAGACAGTTCTGAAGAACTAAACGGGGAGGTAATTTACCCTCCAGATGTCAAGATTAATTTTAAAGCTGTAGTAATTAAGACTATGATATTGATTAAGGAGTAGATTAACTGATCAATGGGACACAATATAGAGTACAGATACAGATCCAGTAACATGGAAACTTGATTTATGGCAAAGGTTATTACAGATCACCAGAGATTGATGGCTCTTTTATTAAATGAGGCTGGGAGAATTGGCTATTAATACTAAAAAAATGGATCCCTGTTTCACATTTCACAAAAATTAATTCCAGGAAAATAAAAGACCATCATGTGAAAGGTAAAACTATAAAACTTTTGTAAAATACATTTTATAAAATATTAGAAAATACATTCAGATGTATTTGTGACCTTGAGATAGAAAATCATCTATTAAAAAAGAAACAAAAAGTGAAATCAATACAAGAAAAAATGATAAATTTTAACACATTAAATAGCATCTGTATATCAAATGTAATAATGCATAGAGTGAAAAGACAAGGCATAACATTAAAGAAAATATCTGTAACACGAGCCGGGCACTGTGGCTCATGCCTGTAATCCCAGCACTTTGGGAGGCCGAGGTGGGTGGAGCACAAGGTCAAGAGATCGAGACCATCTTGGTCAACATGGTGAAACCCCGTCTCGACTAAAAATACAAAAAAAAAAAAATTAGCTGGGTATGGTGGGGCGTGCCTGTAATCCCAGCTACTCAGGAGGCTGAGGCAGGAGAATTGCCTGAACCCAGGAGGCGGAGGTTGTGGTGAGCCGAGATCGCGCCATTGCACTCCAGCCTGGGTAACAAGAGCGAAACTCCGTCTCAAAAAAAAAAAAGAAAATATCTGTAACACATAAAATTCCAAAGACTTGGCATTTAGAATCTCTCTCTCTGTCTCTAAAAATAGATAGATAAATAGTAAATACATATATATATATATATATACATATATATATATATATGCGGCAATAAGATATAATCATTAGAAAAATCAGATGAAAACTCCCATAGATATTTCACGAAAGAAGAATCAAGAATGACTATTGGAGGAAAAAAAGTTCAATCTAATTAGTTATCAAAGCAATGAAAATTTTTTAAATGAGTTGTTTATATCTCCCTGATTGACAAAAAATTAAATGTCAATGAAGTTGTAGGTTGCTGGAATACTTTTTATGGTTGATGGGTATGTAAACTGACATAATTGTTTTGGAAAGCCTTTTGAGATTATTAGTAAACTTGAATATGATTGTGCTTTGTGACCTAGCAATTCTATTCCAAGCTGTGTGTGTGTGTGTGTGTGTGTGTGCGTGTATGTATATATATATATATGTATATATGTGTATGTATGTATATAGAATATATATAGTGAATATGCATATTTTATATGTAAATTATTTTTATATTTATTGTATATTGTATATTTATTTTGGTATAAATTTAAGTATATAAATTATATATATAATATATAACTTTTTGTAAGTGCACAGAAAGACATAAGCAAGAGTGTTTATCACAGAATAATTATAATAGTGGAAAACTGGAAACAAGAAATATCCACAGCAGTGGAATAGAAAAATAAACTGGAGTATATATATAAGTATATACACAATACTTATATACATAAGTATTCATGTAATGGGATACTTACATAGCAATGAAATTGAAAAAGTTATAGCTACACGTAACAGCATGGATGAAACTCAGAAATGTAAAAAGGTATGTCAAGAATCTCGAAAAGCCTATTAAGAGGGATACATTCAGTTTAAACAAAGTTTGAAAATGTGAAAAACCTAATAATACATCGTTGGAGGGATGATGCTTCAACGGTCTCTAAGGTGGTGAACTGAACCTTCTGTACTAATGGCATCTTGCCTCCACCTTTCCTCTCTAGTTTCCTAATTCTCTCTGAAAAGCGGATGTATTTACATTTATTCTGCCCCACCTACAACCAATGATAACATTTGCAGAAAACTTTTATAAGTTCACTGCAAAGCTCAGACGTGGGGGAACATAGAATTAGGTGAAGGGATTCATGCAGTACTCAAGTCCACAGTCGTGCACTCTTAGATCAGTTTCTTAACCTTGACACTATCGACATTTGTGCTGGAAAATTCCTTTGTAGGGACTGTTGTGTGCAATGTAGGATAACTGGCAGAATTTCTGAGCTGTATGCGTTAGATATCAGTCTCCAGACATGGTCCAGTATCCCCTGAGAGTCGGGGTGATGGGCAAGTTATCCGTGGTGGAAGATGGTTGTTTTAGATAATACACCTCACTGTCATCCCCCGGGGATATCACAGGGAAAAAAATGAGGATTCTTTGAAATTTCTCTAAGTCAGAAACATAGGCGTGGGAAAGACTTGAGTTAGCAGAGTGTAAGGTGTACATTATGCAAGGTATTGTAGGGCTCTCAAGACGCTGGACAGTCTTTGTAGTATTACACAGGTCTTCCCTTTGCTTAAGGCTGAACCCTTGCAAAAGAAAAGTTTGTGTTAAGACATTCAAAGCTCACCTTTCTTCCTTAAATGTCAGACAGTCACTGCAATTGCATAATACAGGATCCAATATTATTATAAACACTTTTATTCTGTTCTCTCAGTATCTCTCATCTCAGGAAGACCTCTTGATTCCAAATTCAAATTTCTTACTAATAGTAACACCTTCATGGTCTAGGAGAGTGTCTCTTTGCTTACTTTCCTTTCCCCACTCCTTTCCTCCCTCCCTTTTCACTTTCTTTCTTTCTACCAAGTACTTTTAAAAAATTGATATGATATGTATGTGTCAATATGTTAAAGGAAAGTGAAAGTGTCCGAAGACCACCCTGAAGACCTCCCACAGATGATCTTCCACAGTGGTCCCCAAAGTGCCTTGGCCATGTAGGTTTGATGGCACTCACTTTGAAAACACCGATGTAAGATAAGCAATACCTCAGAGGAAATGAACATATAAATAAGATACAGACACCCAGATTGAGAAATCTTAAGAACGTTAAAAATGAATGAAAGATTCTGCTTAGTCAGGTGAATGGAGAATGGATAAGCAAGTCTATTTATAGTCAAACACACGATAAATCTGTGAAACTAGAATTTTCAATATTTTAGAATTTAATTTACATAGCCTCTTGTTTTTGAAATTAATCAGTGTGGATCATGTAGAAAAACAATGTTGTGCTGTGGGAAAATCTTAGTACCAAAATGTTTGGTTTGGCTGGTGTTACCCATTGACCTAATGGCTCTAGGAGAATCAACTATCTGTCTCAGTTTCCTTGTCTTCAAAGTGGGGCTAAGAGCCACGCCCACATCAGAGAACAGTTAAAAAAATTACATGACATGACCTTGGTAAAGTACTGAGCCTGAGGGAGAATAGAGTAGAATAGATTTTGGCGAATACTCATTTTATCCACCCTGGAAGCCTACAAGAAAGGTAGTAAGTGGGTCTCTCCTTTTCTGGGCTATGCATTAGAAATTAAGGTACAAAGTTGTAATGGCTTTAAAATGTATGAGCTTTTCATTCAACATAGTGCATCAAACTAAAGGCAAAGAATAGAAAAAGTATTTTACCGTTACAATAGCCCAGGTATGAATCAAGATCTTTTTCTTCTGCTTCTTTTTATTTTCCTCTGGTGGTAATCATCAGCATTGTCACATACTCGGAGTTCCTCTTCAGTTGGTGGCAGTCAGCAAGGTTCTCTGAAAACAATTTACAAATTGTGGCTGTTCTGAAACTAGGGCAACTGATATCTTGGGCTTCATCTGCTTGGTGTTTTAGACCTGGTCCTTATGTTAGTGTTCCCATATTAAAGATCGGCCATGGGCCTTCCCAACGCCAGTGTATGCAGATGGATGGCCTAAGGTCCTTAACCACAAACGTTAATGCTAAAAATGATTATTTGCGTGTGTGTCTGTGAGAGAGAGAGAGAGAGAAAGAGGAGAGCTACACTGAAATTGAAAACAGCAGGAAGGTCTATACAAGACATATTTGCTTTTCTTTTTTTTCATTTTGAGATTAAGAAGTTTTGAAATGAAAATGAATAAGATTAAACAAATGTTACAGGTTGACATGGTGGAATCTCACTTTCCTGGATCTTGGAATAGTTCCTCCTTGGTAAGACACACCTGATCTCTTTTAAAAAAATAAAGCTCAAGGATGTTTAAAGCTGTATGAATATGCTGTAAAGAAAACAGCTTCTCGGATAGCAACTTTGATTTTTAAATGGTTTCAGATGAAGCTGTTGAAAGATCATATTCTTTTTTAAAAAATATAAAATTGAATAAATATTTCATTAAATATGAGTAAATAGCATGCTTGAATTTTTTCTAATGAATTATAACATTGGACTGCCAGTCTAAATGTATGGGGTTGTTGCTGAGCAGTTTCTACACTTCCAGATGCAATAGATGTTATATGCAAAACATTTTTTTCTTTTCTATATATCAGATACATCCAGCAATACCTACTTCTGTGTTATTCTTTCCCTGACACATTGTTGAGGGTTAAAAATTCCATTACTGTAGAAAATGTATGTTTTCTATTTTCACTTGTTTTTATTCTCAAATTTTAAATAATTTTTAACATGAGTGTACAAAAAAAAAGGATTTTCTTATGATTCATGTTCAACTGGCAACTTACATAGGAAAAAGACAATTTATAATATTTCTGAACTGTGGCTCTATCTTGATAAGTTAATCATGCTACACTTTAAATTGATGAAAATAGCATACACCAAAGAATAAAAACTAAAAGGATTTTCTGATTTTTTTCTGATATAACATTTCAAAGTATTGCAGTTGTCCCTCAGTGTGGTACCTGGCTTTTATTAAATTAATCCACACTAACAAAAATAAATAAATAAAGCGTGAATGGGACCATAAACATGTAAGATTTAAATTCCTTTTAGTTTGCTTTAGCCATTTAACCATGAGGTCATCTAGGGGCTAACGTCAGGAAATTCCTAGCTAAATGCCTGCACAACACAGCTTCACTTGATGCAGTTTTGAAGCTATTTTGTCAACATTAACTGAGGATGAATTATATTGCTTTTAAAACAAGTATATCCTAACACTTGCCTTCTCCAATTGTTATAACATTAGCATGAATAATCTTACTTTTTTTGTCTATTACATTATAGATGCATATTCAAATTTCTGTTTACTTGAAAGGCAATTTTTCTGCCATGATAATCAATGTCAGTTGAGATAGAATAACTTGGTTATCTCTTCTTTAGAGGTTAAAATCAGCCATTGTTACAATTTTCCCATCATTAGCAGCATTCTTTCTGGACTAAGCTTACAGTATAGGTTTGTTTTCTCCTAAAGCTGAAATTTGTAAATACTTTGTGTCTCAAATTAATTAACAGATTTACCACCACAGAAAGTCTAACTTTCAAGCAACAATTTCCTTCATTTATATAATTTCTGTCATTCAACTAGATATAGAATTCTTTGCTTTCTTAATATTGGGAATAAATGTTTAATTGTCTTAAGTTCATGTTCGTAGTCTTCATAGAAGCTTTTTCTTGCATAATTGTGCATGATAAAAGTCTAGCTTGGACATTAGCTTGATGTATTAAATATAGAGTGTTGGCATTGGGCAGGTCCAGAAACACTATGTTGTCCAGACTCAGCAGGAACCGTATATGGGTAAAAGGCTGGAAACAGGAAGGAACGCAGGACCCAATTGGAGTCCAGGGACAGAGAACATTTTTCAAGTTCAAACAAAAAAAGCATCTCTGTTGGCTAGTATAGTTCACCAGCTAGCAGAGGAGAAAACAGACATTCACGAAGCGACACCATTTCTTAGTGCCAACACTTACACGTATCTTCCTATTCATAATTGGTCTGTGAGAGACAGAGTAAAATATTGTAAACCTATTGCCGCACATTCTCACTGTGTATTTAGGAATTCTTGGAGGCACCATGTAAGTGCAGGAGAAGAGAGATGGAGTATCTAATTATTCTAAAGATAAAAGTGAATGAGGTAGAATCTATTCAGTAGAGTAATAAATAGTCTTCAAGATCTAGTAGAATTTCTCTTTTGGAGTGTTGCGATATACTATTTGTTTTCTCATTTGCTAACGTAGCCATAAAGATAGACCTATTGTCCATCGTAATGAAAGCAAGAACTACTAAAACACGAAATATTTTCAAATTGGTTTTGGTGAAAATAAGCCTATTTCCCAATAAATGTCAGATGGCATTTATTATAAGAGATAACTTTGAAGAAATTTAAATTAATATATTTTCCAGCCAAAAATGTCATGTATTTTTAGAAGTTCACAAAAGGATGTAAAATATGCATCCAAATGTTTATCCATAGTAATTTATTTCAATCAAGATAACTCACACCACTTGTGGTCATCAGATCTTACACAGACTATGCCTCAAGAAATTATCTAAAATCTAAGGTGTTAGCAAAATAGTGCTTACATGTATTTTACAGCATGAAATTCAACTTCAATTTACACATTCATGTAAGTTGTTTAGCTGGGGCACTGCTTTACTTGAAACCTTCAAATTCTCTATTTAGAAAAAGTAAATATTTAAAGGGAATGTCTCAGCTGTTAAATTTCTACAGAGGTCAAAAAGAAAAAAAAAAAGAAGCCTGTGATCACCTAGCAAGAAACTCCACATTCACTTTGATGAAAGTTTATGAACCTGAAAGGCTGCGTTTCTTACCTGTTTTTTCTTAAGCACGTCTCTGGGCATAAGAAAAGAGATGAGATTTGCTGGAAACCTTCTTATTACTCTTAAAGCTTTTGAGCCAAACTGTGTGTACAAGTTGCAGCAGCTTTACCTTTGAAACAGGACATAAGTTTAGAGCATCCAGCATAGTGCCTGACTTAACAGCAATTGTAATAGATTCAAGGCTCTGATAAATTTTGAAACACTACCTTTAATCCAAACATATTCAAATTTGCATGTATAGTGTGAAAGAGAGAAGACCATATTGTAGATTAAGAATGTCCTTAAATATGCATAGACAGTGATGTGATTTCCAGAATGTGCATTGCAAAGTTTACATACAGAATGCACTATATAAATGGCAAACTCAACTTCTACCTCTTCCGTACTTCCATCCCTTATGTTGTCACTTAATTGTATATTCTAAGATTGGCTTGAAATACATCAACCTGTTTCAATAGGGAAGCACTGTAGTAATAAGTTGGTTTACAGGAGCCGGTATAGATAGAGCAGGACTCGATCAGGTAAACGGAAGAGTCTCAGACTGAAGAAGGAACACTTCACAAAGAGGAAGGACCTCTTGAAGAAAGGTTCTGAACTGAAAAAAGTTGAAGTCAGCACAGCTATGCAACTATGATGATAAAAAACAGGACCCACCAACTGCTGCTGTCAATTGGCATTTTGCTTTCTCAGACATCCCAAGCTCTTTCCATCAGGTAGATTTGCTCAGCGATGTGACTAAGTTTGGGCAAACATTCTTGTTACTCTTAAAGATTTTGAACCAAACTGGTGTGTGCAACATGCAGTGGCTTTACCTTGAAATAGGGCATAAGTTTACAGCATCCAGCATAGTGCCTGACTTATAACAATGGCTCAACCTTCAACAGTCAATAATACTGATGGTAATATTTCAATGTTGTCTTTTTTTTAACAGTGTGAATGGTAGAAAATAGAGGCACAGAGAGAGCTTCTAGTGAAAGTCAAACCTCTGGAAATGCTTTTTGTCTTATATAGTCCCACTTTGGCAATTTTTTTTTTAAAGTTCACCTTGTCCTATTCTTTTAAATTAACTTCTTTTTATAATACAAAAGTTGATGTTCATAGTTCAACAACTTCTTAATTTTACAAATTAGTACGGTCTCACAATTTCACCTTGTACTTGTCCACAACATAATTTCAAGTTATTTACGCTTTGAAATAAGTATAAAATTGTACTCAATATTCTAGCTCACTATATTTTGCTACTAATTCTCACATTGCTAATAGAGTTAATATAATGTAGCTAATAAACACATTTACAATTTTCAACATATGTTTTAACCCTCAGTAAACTACACTTACCTGTTAGCAGATATGCCAAAAAAAAAAAAAAAAAAAAACACCCAAGCAAGACAAACGTAAAGCATATAATACAGTTATTTCAGGTATTGATGAGGAGGTACATCAGCAAAATTATTTCTGCAGTTGTAACTTTCTGTTTCACATCTAAAGTGCTTTGGTATTCTACAGCATTTCTAAATTAAACCACACTTTCAATGGTCTTGCTTCCAGTAGCCAAAATTCTTTAATTTTATTTTTAATTTAAAATATTAACATGTATTTTAAGAAAAAAAATTGTCTCTATTTTATTATGGCTCGAATGAAATACCTTTTCAGAGTTAAATGCAAGGCTGGTAAAATAAATTTTTACTTATGAGAAGTAAGAAGTTGAATATTGCAAAATAACAAATGTATCATAAAAAAGAATGTGATTCAGATTAATTTCAGAAACTAAGTAATGTGCTGAGTAAATAAGCATATATTTTGACCCTAAGTATCTGACAGTATGCATCTGTAAATAAATATGTTTTTAAATCAGAGTATTTACAAAGTTGTTCCTCCTTTGCTAATCTGTCAGGAATCAAATTTAATGTTCTTCTTGCTTCACTGGATAACATCCAAAGCAACAAAGCCATTGAAAAGAATTCCACTTCCTTTGCTAGTTGAGGTGATAGTGACCTCATCAACTCTAGCAGGGGAAACTAGATAGTTCTAAAACCAGCTGTTTCCAGAAGGAAAAAATTAATAATTTTATGACACTGCATAGTAATTTTTTTCCACTTATTTTACATTTGTACTTTTTGAAAATTAAAGTACAGATCTGAAAGGGGCTATGGAATTTAGTAGTCAGTAGCATGTCTTTTTCACAAAAAAAGTATGTCACAGGAAAACACAATGGTTAATATTTATGAATAAGAATTGTGTTTTCCTTTCCCAGTTTTTATGTTGCAACAAAAAAGTTACAAACCACTGAAAGTAGATCTTCTTTTATCTATAAAATATGCTACGTTAGTCTTATCATATTCTGAACTTCTCATAATCTGAGTAAAAATATACTCTTTCTGTTCAAAAAATATACTCTATTTGTGATTTTTGCATATACCCACTATATATCGGACAGTAACATTATATTTGATGAATGAAAAAGAAACATAGAGAAACACACAATGAAGAAACAGAACAGACAGGAGAGGCTGCAGCAGCCATAAAGCACACCTCAGATACTTCCATGGGATAGAAGGTCTCTTTCCTGACCCACCTTTCACAATAATCACTTAGCAGAAATTCTTTTCAAAATATTAATTTAATTCCTAATAGTAGAAAATAGCATTACTTATTTGATTACAGAATTTGCTTTATTTTTAAGATATAAGGAAAAATGAGAATTAAATTCTTTCCTGCTGAATTCTTAATGAACTGAATGATAATTTTCAATACTTTTAGCTGCTGGAGCTGTAATGAATGAAACTCGATTTCTACACAACTTATGTCTTACCCAGCATATAGGGAAAGCTTCTAAATGAAAAGGTAATATTTCACCTCTCTACTCATAGTAAGTAAATGAAGAGTTGGTTTCTACATCTTGAAAATGGAAAAAATGTTTCTAAATCTTCAGCTATGCTCAAAATGTCAATCACTCTGGCCAACAGAAGCAGTCATCTTCCCAGGTAGTTAGACTTGAAAAATATCCCAGGCCCATTTATGCTTTGGCAATCACTATATGGCTGGATTCCCACACTCTACCTAACTCTTCATTGAATAGATTTCTGAAAACTTTTCCTTTGCTTAAGTGAATTTTTATTTCCAGGAGGATGTGCTTTATGCAATAGCAAACAGCTTAGAAGTGATAAAAGCCTTCCTCAATATTTAGCATAGGCTCCTTGGAGCCATCTGACAGTACTTTAAATTGAAGTTGAAGGTGAAAATCTAAAGAATGGCAGCTTCTAAAAATGATTCTGGAATCATGCTTATAAAAAATGATATTAATTTGATACTCAGATGGCCTTAAATATAGGAAAACAGCAGTGTTCATGCTTCCTGGGCAAAAGAGGAGTTAATATTTCTGTGTTCTCTGCGTGACTTGATGAAGTTTGCAACTTAGGGGAAAGTCACTTCTGTTTATTTTTGCGTGTGGACATCATTTAGTGTGTATGTGAAGTAGGGATAATAGCTCCCACTTGGAAATCACTTTGAAAACTCATGTATAAGTAGGGAGCAGAATTGCATTAGTATGATGTAGGTTTTGGCAAATGTACTGTAAGCTATTGTAAATAAGTGATCCCATGAAGGTACACACATAAATCTGCTTCCATAGAAAACTTCTATATACATTTATTAAAGTGCAGTCCCCTGTAATATTAAATTTCATGCTGGGCAGCTTCTCCAACTTTGTTCAATCTGTTGACCTTTGCTGCAGAGAAAACCACTCTTATTTGTTTGCAGGTCTTGACCATAAAAACATGAGGGATGTAAAAATCAGTTCAATGCATTGTATGCAAGGCAGTAATGACAATTTAGAAATCAAAAACAAGGAAACTAAAAAGATGTTAGTATTTTAAGATGTGATTTTATTTTTCTAAAAAGTTGTTTATGTTTATTAGATTTATTCTAAAATTTCTTTCTAAAAGTCTTCATAATTAAACAAAAAAACTTGCTATGTAGTTGCATATATTGCATATATTTAAAATAATTCTTCATAATTAAATGCTAAAAATATAAGGGAAAGCTATTTTGTATTAACTATATTATGAATTCATGGTTTATATCTTTTCATAAAATATAAATTAAAGTATCATATATATTTTACATCTATTAATGTTTTGGAAAAAATAATTGAGTACACATTTAAATTTCTTAATACATGTCAGGGATCTCAGCCTTAAACTGGGAGAATTATTTATTTTTGTCTATTTTTCTCAGATAAAATTGCATTATTCTTTCTACTTATTAGAGGTGTTGAAGAAGATGTTTATATTCCTTGATTAAAAGTTATTATCTTATTTTTCAAATGTATAATTAAAAAAACTTACACTCTGGCCTCTCAGGACACCAATTGTTTTTTAAAGTTATGATGTTGCAGCTCATGAATAACATAAATTCAGATATTTATATCTTTAGGGATTTGATTTCTTTTTTCCTACAATGAGGTCATTTCTTCAAAGGGAAAACATCTGTGAAGCCAGTCACAGGTACAATTTCTAATTTTTCTCAAAGCCAACGTTTCTCAACAGGCACTAATCATTGGTCTATTCCATTGTGGGCACATAGATTATTTTTCTTTTACATTTTTAACTTTTCCCAATCCAAATCCTATCCTCAAAAGCCAATAAACGCTAAGATTTATTTATTGAGTGCTTACTAAGTGGCGGGTACTGTGTTAAGTAACTCATATAGGCTCTCTTGCCAAATCCTTACACATGATCTATTAGGCTTTTACTATATTCATTTTAGTGAGGAGAAAATGAAATCACTAAGAGTTTAAATAATTTGCCCAAGGTCATGCAGCCAATGCATAGAAAAACATTTTAACCTGTTTGTTTGAGTCTGTAGTATAATGTTAAAGAAGAATTCCATATAGAATGATATTAGAAATGTCCCTGATGGCAATTCTATAAGGGACTAATGTAACTGTCTTAAGTAATCATAGAAAGGCTTTGAAAATAAGTAATGTGATGTTTGTGGAACATCTAAAAGTAGAAGAGTGGATATTCCTTAGTAAGGAAGAATAATTTGCAAATTAATCTTACCAGGATGAACGCTTTATTTTAATTAAGATGAAGTATTTTTCTTTCAGTTATTGGTTCCTAGAGATAAGCGATGATTATTTAAATTTCTAACAATGTAGTTGAAATGAATTCGTTTTGCATTTCATAGCAGAGACATGAGGAGAGTCAACTCTTGGGGTAAGTCAATCCATGCCAGTACATTCAAGCTGGCAAACAACTTTCGAATAACATAAGTTAAACTCTGCTTCCTGAATTTGCTAATCTTTCTTATAGGTATTACATACCACTAAAAATAAACAGTAAAAAATATAAAGGTCTGGTGAGGATCGCATTACAGAATGGCTTCTTCTTTCTAGTCTCTCTGTCTCAGTTTGGTTAGCCTTCTATTCATCCTCCACAGTGTTTCTCCCCAAAATTTCTAATCAACTTTTATGTCTTTGTTTTACGTTCTTTATTTCTAATTGATTTATTATAAAGTTTAGACTTGAAGGAGTCCTTAATATTCTGATTTCAGCTCTCCTTTCTAGCCAATCTCTCATCGTATCTCTACACACAGTCTAGTACAGCCCTTCTGATCTGTTTATCCCTTTGAATGCCAAGTTCTCTGAGCTGTTCCTTTGCCTAGAATACACTCCTCTCCCATTGTGACTTTTTAAAGATCTATTTCAAGAATCGCCACATCTTAGAAGTTGCTTAGCAAAGTTAAATGTCCTCTTCAGAGCATTTCTTCTAAGCATTCTTAATATTTTGGGCACATTTTTAATGTAAATGTATCACATAATATTATGGTTATTGTTTTACTTCTATGTCTCCCTTAGAATATTCTGATATTCTTTAATTAAGTCAGAGATTCTGTTCTGATATTAATTGAATGATAATAAATATGCTCAATTCCTTGAGTTTTCAAACACTATATATATATGTGTGTGTATATATATTCAGTGCCCACAAGAATAGACTCTATTGAATTTAACAATCATTTTATTTTTTGCCTACCTTACATAATTTTACTATGTAGCAGTTGCTCAATAAATATTCAATGACTGTAATTAATGTTTTCACAGCACTATATAAAAAATGTAAAAACCAAATTAACCCACAAAGGAATATATATTTAAGTTTCTAGATTATTTGTTGTTTGTTTCAATTAAAATATTTTTTAAATTCACAAAATAATTTGAACAGTATATCAGTATGGACATCTATGGAATTCTAAATTTTATCAACAAATAGAAAATATATATAACAAAAATATTATCCAACCTGAGCTTTTCCTGTAGTCCCTCCCTCTCTTTTTTCCAGGGAATAAGGCAAGTTTGAATTAAAGGCACGATCCACCCATTTACTAGGTGTTTACCCCACGTAAAACATTGCTTTAGAATCTATTACAAATGACCTTTGTATAAAATGAGGTGTTCCATATTATATTATGAAATTTAATGGCCCTCTGCTCTTTCACTAGATGCTATATTTGGGGGGATACCAAAAAATTTTAGTGGTTAATGTCTAATCTATTAATTCCCTCAGCATGACAGCAGAAAACAAGTTTTCAAGGGCTTCCTGAGTATAAAATCTGGACCCAAATCTCTAGGTCTATAATTTCATCAGCAGGAAGTGGCTTTTTGCAGACCTCACTGCTGCGTGATAAAGCCACTGATTCTGTGGCTGTTGATAAACTCCCTACATTAAAGTCTTCAACCTTCAACAATTTTCAATTCCAAGCAAAACCTAACAATTTTATTTTCTGTGTGCTTCTCATTTACCCAGAGTAATACGCTGTCCTTTCCCACGGCCTATCAGGTTAGCTCAGCTCACGATGGTGAGAAAACTTTCCTAGGTTCATCTTCCAGAACACTAGCTGCTTCACATTGACTGGATTGGGACTCTTCTTTCCCCAGCTAATAAAGAAGGCATCTTTACATGTCATCCATGGTGGCAAGGAAAAATTCTAATGGATGGCTAGCTTACAGTTGAATTTTCTCTCTAGTCTGTGGGTTTTCAGAAAAAGCTACCCTATAAAGCTCTTGTAGGACTTTTGAGTACAAAAGAATGAAAAACAACAGAGAGAAACACCCAACACTTTTCTTATTCAGCATTTTTGGTCAAAGTAGATGAAGAAGACAGATTGAAGGGCTGGTTAAAAATGATGGATGGTTTTCGTGTTAGCTGCTGCTGCTGCTGCTGCTGCGTGTGTATGTGTGTGTGTGCGTGTGTGTGTGTGTGTGTGTGTGCAGAAGCTGTGACCAAAATGTTTTTGCAAAGACAAGTGTTAAGTTAATCAATGGTTTTCAGTTCATTTCCGCAAACAGGCTCTGCTGGAAACCATGGTGTCTCCACAGCCAGTCCAAATGGGTTTGTTGACTATCATACGAGGGTGAGGGAAGGCAGATGCTAACATGAAGTGAGATAGGATGCAGTAAGAAGTTTTGAGATTGACCTCTGGAATCAAACTCGGCTGCCAGAAGCCCTCTAGAAAAAGCAGGCGTTAAATGCAATGATAAATTGAGGTCAGGATGCCACTTTCCGATTCACCAGAAATCCAATATAATCACAAGAGAGTAGGGGTGGGAAAGAGACTTGTGTAGATTTGTTTCTATTTACTAATAGGTATTTCTGCAGAATAAGGAACTATAATACTTGAAGACAGGTTATGCCAGCAGTTCGTCTACCCTCTTTGCTCAAGAGTATCCATTTGCCTTATTTGCTCAAGAGTGTCTTTGAATGAAAAATGTGGCACAAATGAGCATTTCTAGTGGGGAGACGGTGAGGATATGCATGGTGTTCATCTGAGTCTCAATGTCATAGGCTCATAGACAGACAGTATCACATGTAGGAAATCCTGCCTGGATTATAAAATGAGCCTGGAGTGAGTACATGTGTACATCTGACAACATAGCCGTTTGCATTTTCTTTCAAACTGCAGTCTTGTTTTGGAGTGGAGAATGTGGGAGAGGACATTTTGAGTCCAGTACTAGCATAACTTCTTAAGTTTCAAGATGCATGCTTTGAATACCAGAGATGTGTCAGGTCCCAGTGTGACTTTAGATTGGAAAGGACTGATCAGCTGAGTCACTTGCTTTGAAACCCATAAGAGAAACATATTTGACTAGACATTCTGACAGGATTTATGTCAAAAATCCCCATCAGAATTGGTTTGTTTCTTCTAGTGAAGCCTGAGGTGGGTGTAGTAAGACTAGTAGTCAGCTTGGTCAGGTCCTCAATAGTCACTGCCGTTTTTCTTCATTGTCTAGTGACTAACTCAGCACTGCCCATGGCCCTTCACACACAGAGGGCTCTTCGCTGATAGCCAAAGCGGTGAGATACCCAGGCTTTCTCACTGCTGCCAACCAAGAATTCTTTCTCTTTTTTTCTGTTCCACGATTGCTTTATACTGTTCAAATCTTGTTGAGGCTCTAAGGAGAAGGCCAGGCAAAGACAGTCATGAAAAAGATAAAGACAGCATTTTAATAAATTGCACAGTGAAAAGTGACTTTGAATGATCAATGTTGGAGAACAAGAGTGTAAAAATAAAACTGTATTTTAGTGCAGTTGGTAAAACCAAACACATCTGGATGTTTTAATTTTAGGAAGCAATGTTAGATTCCAAAAAGTGAAATTACGTGTGTGAAGCTCTAGGGAAGAAAGCAATCTGCTGTCAAATAGTGTGTGTCCAAGTGATCATGTGTATTCACTTTTACAATACTCTGAGAATTTTCTTAGATGTAATGGCTTCATTTATTAAATAGGGCTATTGATAGCTGGCCTATTCCAAATTTTTAAGACATAAAGAGAGAAAATAACCTGCATACTTACAGGTCTTCACACAAAGTCTTTAAATAAATAAACAAAAAAATCCTCTCTTACTGTTAATTTAGTGTATTGCCTATTTATTTTTCTTCTGTATTTTTCCTGAATATAATAACAAAATAATACAGAATAAATATAAATGGTTATTATTTTACCACTCCAACACATGAACTATTTTCTTGTGTTCACATTCCCTTCTAGTTCTTTTACAATAAATAAAATTCATTGCAGTGCCTCCTATAAGTAACTTTATAAATGTACCATAGGATGTTTTCCCATGATCTTCTCTACTGAAATGTATCTTTGCAGAGCCAGCAAAACCGCCATAGGTTTTTTGAACCCCTTCTCTGAAAAGGCATCTCTCTTCTACCTCAGCTCCCTCAACTCACCTGTACTTCACTGAGTGACCCTCTCTTCCACAAGTTTCAACTTAATCACTTAATTTTATTTTATTTCTTTACCCATTTTCCGTCACTATTATATAGTAAACAGAGACCAGAAACCTAGAAAATTTAGGTATGTGTGGTCTCTTAGGGGAAAGCAAGTCATGATTTTATTTTATTTTTCATAGCAGAATGGAAAAAAATCAATGTCTGGATCATAATACCATATTAAAAAAATTGCAGATGGAATATATAATAAATTTCCACTTTAGGGGTTATTCCTAAATTTCTTGAAGAATATTTTTCTTTTTGGAAAAAAAAATCTACCAATGTTGCCTAAAGACAAATTCAACTCAATGCCTCACAAAAATTTAGGTGTAATTCACGGCCAAATATGATTGATGGCAAACTTATAGTATTTGTTTGCTATATCCCAAGGAAAAATATTCATAACAAAACCCACTAGATCTCAAAAAGGTGCAGTCCTCATTAGACAACCCAGCCATGGCACTACCTGGTCCTCTGCTAGACAAGGGGATATAGGAGTGAGGGAGACTGACAATATTGGTTTTTTCTTGAGGGCAATAAACAAATAAGCAGAGAAAAAAAATTCCTAATTCTACTAAGGAAAGAAATTGAGGCCCAGAGAGACTGGGCAACTTGCTTGAAGTCACATTTCTAAGGTAGAATGGAGTTAAACGATGTCCAGTATTATGATTGCTCACTGCTGTTTGTTGCTAAATGATTTCATCTGAGATACAGGTCTATCATTTTCTGTATAATTGGGATTCTCAAAACAGAATATGCTATTCTAATACTTTTAAAAATGAGTGTTGCCATGTTTATATTTGCCCTATTCATATATCTAGATAGATAGATAGATAGATAGATAGATAGATAGATAGATAGGGCAACATTTAAAAGCAAAAAAAAATTAGAACTTGGATTTCTCTCTTATGTATCAGAAAAAATTAATAAAAGATCAGGAGGGATTCAAGTCAAACAGAAAAGAGATGACTTCCTTACTCTGCAAGTGAGGGAGAAACCAGGCTACTGCTCAGGGAAGAGGCTGAATTCTTAAGAAAATATGATTTCTAAAAAAAATCCAAATATGTTTAAATAATCATGTAGTAAAGATGATAAATGGAAAAGATGGCTATCAAGGCCATTTCTGGGCAGATAATTTTAGTAGTGAATATTCATATCAAGTCATTTCATTCAAACATGTGCAACAGCCTTCATGTCTACTCCTCCAACCAAGCTGAGTTGTGTCATTGACACAGAATAAAACAATAACTTTTCAGACACACTTACCATGAAAGGATGAATTGTAAAATTCTGTAGAGTGCAGCATGCAAATAGAAAAGATACATGTTTTTTGTTTAAAACCCGGGTAAAACAAACAACTCATAGCAATTATTTCAAAGGATAAGAAATATAAGGAGAAGCCTTACTAGCACCATCAAAGGGTTTTACAATTCATCAAATGAAAAATCATAATTTGACTTTTTGACAGTCAGTTGCCTTTGCATTTTTTTCAAGTTCGGTTATTGTTGAGCTTACTCCAGTTATCTCTGTTTGCCAAGTACAGACGGCAACATTTAAAGCCACAGCATATAGAAAAATAGATTTGAAGCTTAGCCAGGGACACTTTGGATATTTCCAGAAAAAAATAAATACAAACTTTATTTTAGTTGATGGGGCAGGGGAGGCATGCATAAAAGATAAGTAAATGCATTTTCATGACAACTCTAATAGACTGGCAAAGAAGCAGTCTGTTGGATTTCAGAAGTTAGAGATGCAACTATTTCTATTCCATTTTCCTCCCATCCTTTCTTTTAAAAAGGAAAAGAAAAATGAAGGAGCAATACATTTTCTTAGAGTTCAAAAGAATGACCATCTAGAAAAATTAATGTAACTTGAAGTTCCCCCTAGGAATCACTTTGAGGTTGGAGTGACAGTTTTGACAAAGTTGGCTGCAATTAAAATGTTCTCGGTCCAGTTAGGAGCTTTTTAAGACTGGGCATATTTGTCTACACTACCTTCATTTTCATTTAAGGATTTTGAGAAAGAACAGAAGAGCAGACAAACAAACTCAGAGCACCTTCCCAATTTTTGGATAGAATTTCACTTAATGCAACTGTGGCGCCAGTACTGTAGATAGGATGGTACAGTTCAAAATATGTTTATATAACGTGGCTGCATGCCTCTGAGATCTTTTAAATTCTTTCCTGAGAGCTTCAGTCACTCAATGTTCACTCATCCAAAACCCTTTATATTCTCAAATATCTCAGTTAGTTTCACTGTAAAAGCCAAACATTGAATAGAAAGAGAAAATGAAATAGATGCAGGTATTTCAAAGTTCTTATTTTTCTCTTGACTAAAGTGGAGAGATGTTTAACACAATAGTTGTGGCATTACAAAATATATCTATTTTGAGCTTTCTCTATTACATAAAACCATGGAGTTTGATTAGTGTTCTGGATATCACAGTTTAAAAAATATTTACCATTAGAAAGGACTTTGACCTCATCTGTATTTTGCCGTTGAAGGAATGAAGTCTCATAGCCCTCAGGTTATTTAATTTATCCATAATCAGGTAGAACAAGAATCCAGTTATTGTTATTTCAAGTTCAATGCTCTTTGCATACATAATGCTATCTCTCTGTTTAGTAGAAGTTCAAATCTGGCCCAGAGTCATAAGAATGAATATTTCTTGTCACCTAGCTGTTCAACAAGCAATGTAAATGAGTTATATTCTTCGTATGTATTGATTTCATCCTGAAAATCATTCAATTGATAACAATTAGCAGTCTTAGATGGGTGGATGAGTATCATCGAGTGAGGATTGAAGCTAATTAATGAGGAATTCTGGGAAGCCGTGTTATTCCTTTCCTGTTGGGTGGTTAGACATTAAGCCTTGGAGATGTCAAATGTGCAACACCTTTGCATCAGTATTAAATTCACACACAAAGAAAATTAATTACAGGAAAGCTGCCTCAAACCCGCTTTGTCAACTCTCTCGACAGGAAATTCTCACTTAGGCAGGAAAAGTCAAGTACCGCTACCGCTATCTTAAAATATTCTTGTTTTTATAAGACCGTTCTCATTTTTAATTTTCTTCTAGAAAAGAAATTATGGTATACAAGCTTTTTTTTGGTGGGGAGGGGTTACAAAAAGGCAAACACAACTCTCTGAAAGATTAAGGTTTAGTGAAATAACAAATCAGACTTTGAACTAATTCCTATTAGATTGTCACTACATAGTGTCCCCACTTATAATGACAAGAATTCAAATGTTCTGTTCAGCACTGAGCTCATACGTAAATGCTAGACCCTAGAAAGGGTCATGTGTTTCTTATTTTACAAATTGGCTAGAAAGGTTGCACCTATATTCCAAATGAGCATGGGAAAACAAAATAATTAGTTGAAGTCATCCTGGTTTATCTGATGTTATTTGGAAGCTCCAATTGTAACATAATTTCATTTAAATCTTCCTTTTCAGATAAATGCCTAGAATTATAACATTTTTAAACTCGAGTGATTTGAAAGAAATTCTCTGTGTTGAGTAAATATAGATTGTGAGAATTGGGCTAAAATATTTTGGATTTAGGACTGTTGATGATCTTGGACAGGGTATCTATGGTAGTAATTTCCAAGTTCCTTGCTTGGTATCCTTGCGATTTTCTGAGAATAATGTCTCCAGGAAGCCCCTCTGTGATTATTCAATAGTGTGTTCTGTGTTACACTGCTTACCCAACTTGCCAAAGTTGATAGTCTTTTGTTCCTTCCTTACTTTTGAGAATTTTAAGGCATTTATTATGGTTCCTTTAGGTTTCTGAGTGAAAAGGGATGTTATTATATATTACCCTCACAATTCAAAAACCCCCCACCACTAACCACACATAGACTTGACTGAGTATAAATTACATGTCTATTAATAGTTGAAAGCTGTTTCAGACAGCAAACTCTGTTTTTGGCCTGAGATTAATGGTGTTAAGTAGGTAAATCAGACTAAATTTTCAACTGTTCATCTCCACAAAACCCATATAGTTATTGGAAGAAGCTCTTGCATAAATCTATAATACTATCTAATAATGATGTTGATAATAGACTAGAAAGATTATAATAAATTGAGGAAGATACATATGCATTTCTAATATTTGTAGGGTAAATTCTAAGGTCACACATAACTTTGTGTTACCACACACAACATAATAGTTAAGAGATAATATAACTCATACAATAATTAGTTTAATTGTTATTTTTGCAAATTAATAAAATCTATAAAATTCATAGTTAAAAACTGGTCAAGAAAGGTATTTTTCATATACTATTTTTTTGCCAATCACATATTACTCATCTGGAAAAATAACTAACACATTTTATCTTATTTAGCAACAATTTACTTCACCAAACATTTATTGAGTTCAAAGTTTAGGTAAGTGTGATGTATAGGGGATATAATGAACATCAATGGAGGTCAGGCTGAAAGAAAGAAGACAATTAGGAAGGTTTGAAAGCATGTGATGAATTCCATTTTTCAGAATATGATTCTCTGAAAGGCAGAGAAACACCTTTCATTGTCAAACATATAAAAATGAAAGGTAAATATGTAAAATATCTTTCTTAAGACTAAGAAAAAGAAAGGAGTTTAAAAAAAAAATCAAAAGAGAAAGTACAATTCTCCAAAGGTAAGGTAGTATTGGCATTGGCTTTGACCATGAAAAGTATGCACATTTCTGGTGGGCTAAGGACTGAGTCTCAATGGGTTGTGTGTGGAGGAGGACCAGAGAGAAAGCCTATGTCCCTTTGCAGGGTGAGTTCAAATCAAAGATCCCTCTGCTAAGTAAGAATATGCAATGTGTGACCAGCTCCAAGAGTAAGCAAGAGAAGAACCACAAGTACCCACCTTTGCCTCGACAAGAGTAGAACATTCTTCTGACTATAAAACCCACCTTATAGCTGCAGATGAAATTCAGCTATTTTTATAACACACAAAATACTAAGCTGAAAATTTAATTTATAATCATGCTAGGTTGGAAGCATCTCAAAGAGCCTGGAAGAAGCAAACACAAAGAATCTCCAGTGAAATATGTCTTAAACTAGGCTTCAAATTACTTTTACTGATAAAAGTCTAAGGAAATTAGCTCCCAATTGAGAAATTAATAAGTAATGAGAAAAGATTTTATGACTGAGTGTGATAGGAATAATAATCTTAGCTATCAGATCTGTACATTATAGAATATAGAACATAAAAGAATTTGGTTTAGCTTATTAAAGAAATAAAGTCTGAAAGCATCATAAACAAAAGAAATAAACATTTAAGCAGATTTGGAAAAGTATCAAATTAAACATCTGGCTATTAAAAATATAATAAATAAAATTTTAACAATTGATGGATGGATGTTTACTTCCTAGAATATGGAAGAATAGGTTATTTGGACCTATCTGGCCACTGAAAAGAATTGAAAATGCAGATAAGAACTTTTTTAGAAACTTAAAATGCAAATACTAAGAAATTACCAGGGAAAAATCTAGGGAAATATAGAGATGTAAACTAAGCAGTTAAGCTGCCACAGCCTTCAGATCATTTGATAGTCTTAAATGGACCTTAGAGATGAAGAATGAATAATTTAAAACCCAAAACTAGTAGGGTATTCTTTTCATTTTTAGCTGGCACCCTCTGTAGCTACAAATTTAGAGAAACAATGAATCAGAAATAAACCTTTCCTGCCCCAGCCTCAAACAGTCACAAGGAAAGCTGGTTTTGCACTGAACATGAGAGAAGAAAAAGAAAAGTTTTCTAATTGCTGTGTGCATTTTTAGTTGAGATTTGCATCCCCTGAGTGGTCCAAAAATTTACTAATTTAGAATTTAGTTTAAACTAGTTCCTGACTGAAAGTCCCTAAGTGCCTAACCAAAGAAAATACAGGATTAAGAGGAAGGTATTTACTTTCTTTGAAAGAAAGCATTAATTTTCATCACAGGTCTGATAGTAACCCCACAAATAATTTTTCAAGGACAATTAGACCATATAGTTAAAAAATAATAAATATACAAGGAAATAAGGAACCATGGCAATGAACCATCAGAAGAAAAGGATAAAACAGAGACCCAAAATAAACTGGTAAATATTAGAAACATCTAATAAGAATTGTAAAGAAATTATACTTACTGTATTAGTCAGGGTTCTTTAGGGAAACAGAAACAATTGGAGAGATATATCTATAAAGAATTTTATAGGGAATTGCCTCATACAATTATGGAGGCTGAGAAGTGCCATAATCTGCCATCTGCAAGCTGGATGCTCAGACAAGCCAATGAAACTTTCAAAGGTCTGCGTGGCAAAGAGCTGAGGGTGTAGAGTCCAGTCTGAGTCTGAAGGCTTGAGAACCAGGAAAACCAAAGGCAAAAGAAGATTGTTTTTGCTCAAGTGGTCAGGTATAGTTAATTCAACCTTCCTCCACCTTTCCATTGTATTCAGGCCCTCAGTGGACTGGATGTTGCCTATGCATAGTAGAGGGATCCATTTATCCAATCCTCCAATTTCAATGCTAATCTCTTTCAGAAAAACTCTCAGAGACACAGTCAGAAATAAAGTTTAATCAGGTATCTGGGCATCTTTGGCCTAGTCAAATTGATACAAACTTAATCACCACATTATACTATGTTTAAAATACTCTAAGACAACACCAAAAATATCTGTATATAACAAGAAACTATAAAGTGACCTAGTATATTTGAAAAAAAAATAGATTTTCTAGAAGTGAAAACTTGGCAGTTGATACTACAAATTCGATGAATAGGATTACTGCCAGATTAAATATAGCCAATGATAAAATTAATAAACAATATATGTAAGCAGACATTGCTTAGATATGTCTTGTAGAAACAAAAAGATTGCAAAATCAACCATGATAAAAATTATGAGATTTAAAGAGTAAGAAAACAAGTTTTACAATATATTTAATTAAGGTCCTAGAAGGAGAGCAGAGAACGGCTAGGGAAGATAAACATTTTCACAGATAGCTGCTAAGAATTCTTTATAAATGATAAAAGAAACCATTCACATATTAAAAGAATTAAATCTCAATACATACATGCATATATACATATGTGAATAAATAGTTATATAAATTAAGGTATATATATCTGATAAACACAGAGTATTGAATGAATAAGAGATTTTTGCCTAAAGAAGTATAGAGAAACTGCATGCAGGAGTGTGGATAGGGAAGGGAATGCCTTCAAGAACCGGCCATCAGAGGAACAGCTTACTTTTTAACAGCAATATTAAAGCCAAAAGATAGTGGAAGGTATCCTCAAAGTCCTAAAAAAAAAAAAAAGTTAGCTTAGATTTCTATACTCAGCTAAAATATCTTTTAATAATAAGGGTGAAATAAAGTCAAGAGGGAAAGTGGCAGCTTCCAGGCCCCATACAATCTAGGTCTGATATTGCACAGTTTTATTTCTGCTTGATACTATTGATTAAAGCAAATCACAAGGCCAGCCCAGATTCTAGCAGATGGAGGAAAACTGACTCCATTGCTTGATGGATGTAGAAACATTTGAAAACAGGTAAGGACACAATTGATGATGGCTGTCTTCAGAGGGCATCTACCACAACATAAAGAACTTCTCTGGATTTTATGGCAAGGGCAAATAACAAGAAAACTTGAGCAAAAACATGAATATAAACACCTGAACAAAAACCAAATGTCAATTAACAGTAAGCATTGTTTGTATTCTCTTAAATACTTTATAGTTGTGAAAATAATCTAAAGCTACACTCAATAACATGGATACATTTAAAATACAATGTTGAGCAAAAGAAATCAGGTATAAAAGAATCAAATTTTTGTGTCTCACTTATATGAAGTTCAAAAACAACCTAATTAACACGCTGCTTATTTGTGTATTAATATATGGCAAAACTATTAAAAAAGCAAGAGCATGATAAACCCAAATTGCAGAAAAGTTCAGGAAAGAGAGTGAAATATGAATGTTCTCTTTCTTAATTTGTGTTGTAGGCACATAAATGTTTATTTCTTCTTTTTCTTCTTCCCTTCTCTTCCTCTTGTCTTCAAAATTGCTCTTTTTTCACCCTTTTGTATATGTTACATATTTCACAATAAAGGGAAAAAATTAAAGTATGAAACAAGTTTCAGGTGAATTTGGAGAAATAGACATTTACATGTTTCTGGTGAGAGTGGAAGGTGGTATGATCACATTTCAAAACAACTTGTCAATATTTAATATATTTGACCCTGCAAATTGTCTCTGATCCTGAAATTTAGCAGAGAATCTGTCACCCAGTTGCAAATGAAGCTATAGTCAATGGTGTTTATTGCAGCATTGTCTATAATTTAGTACTAAAATTGCAATTAATGGGAAATTGATAAAAAAAAATTGGTATATCCATGCAAATGTGCACCTAGTTAAAACTTCTAAATGTGAATTTATATATCCATATAGATAAGCCTGGGAAAATAAAATTTAAGCAAAAAGAATCAGAATGACATGGAGTATATGGTATCCTATTAAGTAATTTTAAAAACATGCAAAATATATATAATGCTTACAGATGAATATAAAATAAATATGTGAAAGAATACATTCCAACTTCAGAGTAAAGCTATTTGAAAACCTCTGTCTCAAAGAGGTCAAATTATTTTCTCAAAATTACTCAGAATTCTCAGAATTTTAATTTTAATGTCTGTTTTTTTTTTGTTTGTTTGTTTGTTTTGTTTTGTTTTGTTTTGAGACGGAGTTTCGCTCTCATTTCCCAGGCTGGAGTACAATGGCCCGATCTCGGCTCACTGCAACCTCTGCCTCCTGGGTTCAGGCAATTCTCCTGCCTCAGCCTCCTGAGTAGCTGGGATTACAGGCACTCGCCACCATGCCCAGCTAATTTTTTGTATTTTTAGTAGAGACGAGGTTTCACCATGTTGACCAGGATGGTCTCGATCTCTTGACCTTGTGATCCACCCGCCTCGGCCTCCCAAAGTGCTGGGATTACAGGCTTGAGCCACCGCGCCCAGCCATGTCTCTGGTTTTTAAAATAGATTGCTGGGAAATCAGGAGCCAAACCATCATGAGGATAGAAGGAACTAAGGAGTTGGGGAGAAGCATTGATAGAAGTGTGATGTGGAATGAGGCATTTCTTCCTTCCAGAACTGTCTTTGTCATACTTCATGCAGGAAGATGGGAAAGCAAGAGGAAACCTGTTTAATGACTCTCTCTCTAGTCTTTGACAAAGTTACTAAAAAACTGCAAAGCTACTATATTTTTGTATAATGTTTTATTCCTTCCACAGCACTTTGACATTTGAGTTGCTATGTACAAAGAAGTTAGGGCAGGAAGTATTTTTCTAGTACTACTTTTAGGAGCCTGAGGACCCCCAAAGCTAAATGTCTTACTTAAGGTGCTAGTGGTAAATATTTCAGGGTGGAATTCTTTTCACATTTAGAATTGTAGTCTTTTTCATTTTACAACCCTGTCCTTGCACTCCTATGTTGATCTGTCTTCCAATGCAAAGAAAATATCACACGTGTTTTTATCTAACACAGCTTATTTTTATGTTCAGGAAAACTTTGAATAGAAGGAAAAGAATATGGTCGTGCATTCTATTGATATCATAACTGAGCAAAGGAAGTTCATAAATCAAATTGGCAGTAAATCTTCAGTGGCACATAAACTTGGGAAAGAGTAAAAGTGCAGCTTACTCTACTGAAATGATATATCTGCAAGGCACGCTGCAGAGTGGTGTGGGCAATGTTATGGCACACTGGTAAACTGATAGATTAAAAAAAAAGTGGTCAGATCCTCATTATCCTAGGCAAAGTCCACTCTGCACAGCCTTGCTTGGATCCTGAGTGTCCTGAGAAAATAAGCTTCTCTTCCTTAAAATGTAATCCCTGTCAATCTCTCTTCCAGAGGTCAAGCATCTGGCCTCATGCAGTTGAAGTTTTATATTATAATTAATATAAATTTATATTAATTTAGTAAACAACAATAATGAAAACAGTACTGATACATAAGGTTATGGGGAAACAAAGTCTTTTGACAACTATACTGAGTTCAAGGCTAGTTTGGGAAGTGCACAGATTAAGTGGGGTATTAACTTTAGAAGATAACATGTTCCTTACTCAGTTATATGGTTGAAAACATCAAAGACACTGTTTTTATAGCAGGACTTATTGAAAAAAATTGTAGTATAATCAGAGGAGTACATGATGTTCACCCTAATTTCAGCAATCTTATAAAAATTCTAGTTGTATACATTGTTATCATATCCACCTGTTAAGGAATCTTTCAGGGATTGGGGCAGGAATAGGAAAATGGATGACCAGGGTGAGAAAATGATTCAGGGAAGTTTGGGACTTTCAATCAGTCCAAAATTAGCAACATAGCTTTCTGATTAAGAGCTAAATTCTACAATTCAATATAGAATTGGATTGAGACATCAGCTCATCTTTAGATATGTTATGTGATGTTTCACAATTTTATTTTCTTAATAATTATATCTGTACAATATAATTAACATAATGTTAATATAATTCATCTATACAAGGTAATATACATTGTAACACACATCTGTAATATAATCCATCTGTACAATGGGAAGAGTAAGAGTATTTACCTTAAAAAGCTGTTGCAAGAATGTAAAACTGTGATGCAGTTTGCCAAGAGAAAAACGCCTGCTGCATAGAAACTGTTAAATTATCATTAGCTATTCATTTCTGCGAATCGTGTTATTATAAATCTGTTTTTATCAGGGTACCCACTCAACTCATCACAAAGCGATTCCCTTCTTTTCTTCTCCATTTATGGGGTTAAGCTCTAGAGAGAGATTGCCTAGTTTTGTAAACAAACTCCATAAAGGGAGAGAAATTTCTTTTTTAAAAAATTTTTATTGTAAGTTCAGGGGTACATGTGTTTGTTATATAGGTAAACCTATGTCATGGGGGTTTGTTGTACCAATTATTTTACCAGTAGTAAGCCTAGTACTCATTATTTTTCTGATCCTCTCTCCCCTCCCACCTTCTACCTTCCAATAGGCCCCAGTGTTTGTTGTTCCCCTCTATGTACTCATGTATTTTCGTCATTTAGCTCCCACTCATAAGTGAGAACATACAGTATTTGGTTTTCTGTTCCTGTGTTAGTTTGATACTCAAAGGAATACAAATTATTCTATTATAAAGACACATGCATATGTTCACTGAAACACTTTTCACAATAGCAACGTCATGGAATCTACCTATTCCTTAATGCACGCATATGTTCACTGAAAGACTTTTCACAATAGCAAAGTCATGGAATCTACCTAAATGTCCACCAATGATAGACTGGATAAAGAAATTTTGGTACATATGCACCATGGTATCCTATGCAGAGTAATTTCAATCTTAACCAAGATTGTAAAACATTAGTGGTTGTTGAAAACAGAAATTAGGAAGCATATACTCATTGCTTTAATTCCTCTCTTCACATGAGGAAATGTTTTATGAAGAAGTGAAGAGGGGCATAGTGGTGGGTGCCTGCAATCCCAGCCACTCAGGAGGCTGAGGCAGGAGAACCGCTTGAAACCTGGAGGTGGAGATTGCAGTGAGCTGAGATCGTGCCATTGCACTCCAGTCTGGTTGACAAGAGTGAAACTCCATCTCAAAAAATAAATTAATTAATAATAGGAAATATATCCTTAATGTATGCAAGGCACTACCCTAGAAAATGTGTTCCAGTGTGTAACACATGTGCACTAGACAGGTCTGTGGCCTCCAATAGAACTCCACTCAGATTGTTCAACTATGGAGACTTTAAGGAAGGACTATTTACAAAGGTGAGCAGGTTCAAGAGAAGACTTTACAGTTCCTAGGATCAGTAACAAAGGAAAGTATTATTATTAGGCAACAGGGCTTGAAGGGGAAAGGGGAGGCAATAGCTACCAGAGCTCATTGTAAGATGGACTTGTGAAGGTCGGGCCCTTCTCGAGAGCTGTAGTTGCCAGGACCAAGGCCCAAGGAAACACTGCAAATTCCTCTCCTTACTTACTTCCTGTTTCTGCCTCCCCCTGGGCAAACCCAAGCCCCAGGACCTAGCTAATGTAGTCTGTGACAGAAGGCCTCCTGGGCACAGAGCAGGGCTGAAATCAGTGGAGAATGGTTGTGGGACATTGTTGGCCAAAATGTTGCTATGTGGCACATGACTGTATTCAAAAGTATAAGATGATTGAAAGAAATATAAAATTTCATTTTAATTATAATTTAATACCTGTTTCACTTGCCATGTTTTACTACCAACCAATAGTTCTTAAGCTATTAATGTGTTTCTCAAGAAATAGGTTTTTATGATTAGAGATAATAAGGTCAGAAATATTAGAAAGAGGCTAGGTTAAACAGGTATCTTTACAGCATGGTTTCTGAGTCTTTGTTATGTTGTTATGCTCCCTAATATCTGAATGAGCTGCTGAGAATTCAGCCTCCCAAACTCAATTGAAGACAGAAATAATTTACCAAGAATCATCTTTTGGGTCTGGCATTCTGAGGAATATGCTTATCAAGATGTGGAAAATATATTTCCTCAACTAAGACAAACATCTTTCCAATCATATATAATGTAAATGAATAAAAATTCCCTAATACATAAGTGAATATGAATCAAATGGGCTAGTTTCTCATTCCACATCTATTTATGTGACATAATGGTGGCCCATTTTTATTTCTGTGCATCTTGACATTTTTTATTTTATTTTTAAAGACCGTAGGGTCTAACCCTCTGGGACTGGAAAAAAGACCTAAAAGATGAGGTGTAATCTAACTGTAGAAATAGGAATTGGGACATGGAGATGTTTTCCTTTCTCATCATTTTCATTTGCAGTTTCCACCTAAAAAGTGATAACTAAAGTTGAAAGAGCTACTTTCCCACTCCTGTTGCTATGCATATATTTTCAAGTTTTGGATTAACGATGGGGATTTACTATTATTTCCTACGTTTCAAAGTAACACAAATTTACTGTGGGTTGAATCCAACTTGAACAGCTTGAGAAAAATCCAAGGATCTGATTGCAATGAGCAGAAATGTCAACATTAGAAGATCAAGACTGCCTGATATTTTTAATAAACTTTCAAAATATATCTTACTCTATTTGTATTGTGTAGATTTCCCACTTGATAAAGTGCAATATTTAAAGGAGACCACTTGAGCTATTTAATGTGTTTTCCTATTACATGTGGTACGCTAAGCTTTTTCCTGCCCCTGCTTTATGTGGTATTAGGCAACAACAAAGGGTTTGGAAAGGTGAGTTTATTTCTTCTGTAAGATTCAGTGCTCAGTGTCTGAGGGACCAAGATGTATTAAATTTTATACGAAGCTTTGTGTCTGCCCCACGATGAGTGAAGTGTTTTGGATTTATACGAATAGATGGATTTAGTCTTTTGACAAAATCATAAAGATAAAGGAATGCATAAAGATGCAGTCATATGTATCATCACAAAGCATTATAATATATTGTTTTTTAAGTAACTTCACAAGGCAAGAATGCCTTCAACTCAAAGAGCTGGGGAAAAGTGACTATCGGTCCCAGACTTGGCCCTATAAGCAACTTGCTTCACAAATTTTGGCTAGGCCATTTGAATTCAGTGTCTTTTATACCAAAAACCGATCAACCAATCAATACAGTAAAATGCAAAATGAATGGAGGAAGACTAATTTTCCTTATGAAATTTCAGGAGGCAAATTGCTTACCGATTGTACAATACTCTAAAAATGTCAAGTTATCCTCCAGGGATGTGCATCTTTATTCATTTTTATGTAAAATAGATCACATCAAAAGAGACAATTACTACTTGAAACTAGATGTTGCTTTCTTAATCACCCCTAAATTGAAATCCTTGTGCGAATGGATAACAGACACTGGAGGGGAGATGAAAGAATCAGACTTCTATCAGGGGTGCCAATTCAATCAGTAGGAGCATCACTGAATTTTCAGCTTCAAAACCATTCCAGAGGATCAAAAAGCCCAGCCAGCAAAGCTGAGGAAACCACGACTCTGTATTTCAGTCACCCGCATATGACACGGCTTAATTTTGTCAGCTGTGATTGGTGTGAATCGCTCTGATGAAATCCATGGTTATGACATCACAGGAAGTGAGATCTGCAAAAGATCCCCAAAATGGGAAATTCCTTGAGGGCACTGGGTCTTCATCATTGCTCTAATTTTGTCAACAAAGTAAAGTGACCTTTAATGAAGGAAGCATGGGATGGCATTCTAGTTTCTGTGATTTCTTTTTTCTTGTTTGACAGCATAACAGCTGCATATGTGAAAGTTGGGTCAGAGAATTTCCCCCCAAATGATTTTGATCCATTTCTAAGTGATGATCTGTATAATTATTCAGTGTTGAATGTCCATTCAAAAATCATGCAATGAACTGACACATCTAGATCAGAACTCTTCTTTGATCTACATGATATGTGTGGAACTCCAGATAAAATCAATCTCTTTAGGAAGTTTCAAGTTGGTAACAGAAAAGATAGACACTCTACATTTTTCTGATAATTCATTGCGTTTTAGTTCCCACATTGTATGTGAGATGATAACTTGGGAAAAATATTCATTCTTCTAGTTGATATGTTTTGATTATTTTTAGACCTATTTGATTTTTTTAATTTGTTATTGAAATATGACCTACATACAGAAATGTGGACAGATTGTAAGGGCACAGGACAATGAATTTTCATAAAATGAACATGCTCATGTGGCTGGCACCCAGATGAAGAAATAGAATGTCACAAAACTTTCAGAAGAATCCTACTGATCCTTCTCAGTTACTATTATTAACTATAAGAATAATAATCAATATTGCCCATCAAAGGATGATATTAGAAGAAATAAAATACCATAAAAATTTCAAAATAATCCTATGGATCCTTCTCAGTTATTATTAATTTATAAAATAATAATATTGCCCATCAAAGGGTGATATTATTTGACTTCTGGTATCCTATGCTAATGCTTGAACATTATGTAAATGACTTATGTGTTTTTTGTGTGTGTCTGTCTGACTTCATTTCCTTAATGTTACATGATTAATTCACATGGTTACGTTCATTCTCACTGAGCATAGTGTTTTATGGCACAGACATACCACATTTTGTTCATTCTACTGATGATGGACATTAGGTTGCTTCTAATTTTTGACGATTGCTAGTAATACCACTAAAAACGTTCTTGAATGTGTCTTTTGGTGAACATACACACATTTTATTCAAGTTCATACTTAGAATTGGTATTGCAGGCATGAAGGTTAAGAGATGCTCTACTTTAGTGGATACTGACACATGGTAAGGTGATGGTCCTAGGATTCTCGAGGGATGAAAGGTATATCTCACATTGACTCAAATGCAAGAGCTAAACACAGGTAGAAAGTGAAGATGGCATTTTACTTCATAGCAGGTTCACAGAGTTGTGCTTTTAACTCGTGTCAGAGTGAGTATAGAGTTGTCTCCGCCATCATATCCTGGAGTTTCTCACACTATTACAAAAACTGGCTACCTTTCTGAAGTCTCTAAGTGTTCAGCCATACAGTGCCTAACTTAAATCTCCACTGCTTTTATTTATTTACATGTTTTTAACAGTTAGAAGTTAACTTCGACAAATATCAAGGAGTCTAACTAGAAAAGCGTATTAGCTTTGGGGGCAGAATAGCAGGATGGGGTGGCTCTCAGAAGGTCCTGTTATGTCACATTGTTCCAAAATAATCACGTTATGGTTGTAGGCAAATCAGCTCCACAGACAACCTCTCCTTTCATGTGTGAAAATTCACTTCAGGTTGGTCTTGCAGTGAATTGATCAGAAAAAGAAAAAGGATTTCAATTTACATGAGAAAAATGAAGAGCTAAGGGTAAAATTCTGTCATCAAATGTATAAATACGTGGTGAAGTCTAGGGCTTGATCAGAAAAGGATACAAAGCAAAAGGATTTCTATATACTGGCTCCTTCTAAATGGAGATTAAATGCTGCTGGAAGTCAGTTTTTTTGATATATCTAAAATTGGTTTAATCTAAAACCTATCTATTTAGATGCAAATTAAATGGCTAGATTAGGTAAAGTTCCATAATCCCTGGAAGAACGTCAAAACGTATCAGTGAATGAAACCACATTTTCTGTATGGAAAACAGAACATATAGAGGGTTCCTTTACAAATTTTGTGTCTGTAAGGTATACCCTGCATAATTTACTATCTACTATTTATGGGCTGTAAAGCTCTGATGCACAACCTCAGGAAATGAATAATTTATCAATCTTTGAAAGATATTCTGGAGAATTTCTGAAGGCAGATGGTAGAATTTGCAGTGTACTAGGCATAATTTTTCAACAATAGTAACAAAATTAAATCATCATTCAGAAAAATACAGACATGAGATTTTAAAATTTTACATGGCGATGGAAATATTCCCTTCTTTATTTGGGAAAATAGATTTTTATTGGCTATAAATGTATCCATTGCTCTTAGAGAGATTTCTGCTAAGGAAATCTCTCTAAGAGCAATGGATACATTTATAGCATAGCAGTTATATTTCTACTTCCCTTTTAATAATATTGAATGTAATGGACTTACAATTATTTGATTTATATTCGCACCTAATTTTTCCAGGAACATATGCTGCAATTTGACTTAGGGAGGAAGGGAGGGAGGTGATCAATATGATTCTTCACTGAATAGTTGAAGGAAATAGGGATTGTTCCTGAAACCTGGCTAAAATAAAAACATTGAGCACTGACGAACATAAACGTGAGAACAGTAGACACTGTGAACTATTAGAATGTGGAGGGAAAGAGCAGGGTATAGGTAGAAAAGCTACTGGATACTGTGTTTACTAGCTGGATGCACTATAACTATGTAACAAACCTGCATATGAACACCCTGTATCTAAAATAAAAGTTGAAATATATATATATAAATTTGGGCAAGATAACTATTGAAATGGAAAGAATTGAAATTTGTATGTAATATATGCATGTATATGAGTATATATATATATATATATATATATATATATATGGGCAAGATAACTATTGCCCAAATAGTTATAAAAGATAAAATGACTCTGCCTTCAAAAAAATAATAACAATTCAATAGTTCATAGCAAGCCCTGACTGGTTTCACAGACCTTAACACTTTTAGTAAATATCTCAACTGTGAAATAGACATCACACTCGTTAGTTAACATGATTTTCAAATTGGTGGATTTTTTTTTCTTTTTTTAAAATAAGCTTATCTTTTTTAGTTTTGAGAGTTTTTTATATTAGGGCTATAAGTATGTATGTATGTATGTATGTATATTCCCAGGCTTTGGTGTCGCTTTTTCTTTTATTTTTTAATAAGCAGAGACTTTATTTGGGCCAAACTTTTTTTTTTTTTTAGAGAGAGAAAAAAAGAAAGAGAAAAAGAAAGAAAAAAAAATGAAAGAGAGAAAGAAGAATAAAAAGAGGGAGAGAGAACAGGAGTCTTGCTTTATTGCCCAGGCTAGAATGCAGTCTAAAAATGGATATTGAAAACCTCTTTTATGCCAATAATTGTGCTTAACAATGAAGACAGGAAGGAAGAAGGGAGGAGAATAACAAACAAGCAATATTTCATTTAAACCTGTGAAATGCTGTGCAATTACTGAGGAGTGATTTACTTCCAATTATGTAGTCACTTTTGGAGTAGGTGTGATGTGGTACTTAGAAGAATGTATGTTTTGTGGATTTGGGGTGGAGAGTTCTATAAATGTTTATTAAGTTTACTTGTTCCAGGTCTGAGTTCAAGTCCTGGATATCCTTGTTAATTTTCTGTCTCATTGATCTATCTAATGTTGACAATGTGATGTTAAAGTCTTCCACTATTGTTGTGTGGGAGTCTAAGTCTCTTTATATGTCATTAAGAACTTGCCTTATGTATCTGGGTGCTCCTGTATTGGGTGCGTATATATTTAGGATCGTTACTTCTTGTTGCATTGATCCTTTTACCATTATGTACTGTCCTTCTTTGCCTCTTTTGATCTTTGTTGCTTTAAAGTCTATTTTATCAGAGGCGAGAATTGCAACTCCTGCTTTTATTATTATTATTTTGCTCTCCATTTGGTTGTTAAATCTTCCTCCATCCCTTTGTTTTGAGTCTTTGTATGTCCTTGCATGTGAGATGGGTCTGGATGCAGCATTTTGATATATTTTTGGACTGGCTGATACTGGTTGTTCCTTTCTATGTGTAGTGCTTCTGAAGCAGTCCTGGTGGTGATGAAATCTCTGAGTACTTGCTTGTTCACAAAATATTTTATTTTTCCTTCACTTATGAAGCTTACTTTGGCTGGATATGAAATTCTGGTTGAAAGTTCTTTTCTTTCAGGATATTGAATATTGCCCCCACTCTCTTCTGGCTTGTAGGGTTTCTGCTGAGAGATCTGCTGTGAGTCTGATGGGCCTCCCTTTGTGGGCAACCTGACCTTTCTCTCTGGCTGCCCTTAGCACTTTCTCCTTCATTTCAACCCTGGTGAATCTGACAATTATGTGCCTTGGGGTTGCTCTTCTTAAGGAATATCTTTGTGGTGTTCTCTGCATTACCTGGAGTTGAATATTGTCCTGCCTTGTTAGGTTGGGAAAGTTTTCCTGCATAATATCCTAAAGAATATTTTCCAACTTGGATTCATTCTCTTCGTCACATTCAGGTACACGTATCAAACGTAGATTAGGTCTTTTCACATAGTCCCGTATTTCTTGGATACTTTGCTCATTCCTTTTTACCCTTTTTTCTCTAATCTTGTCTTCTCATTTTACTTCCTTGAGTTGGTCTTCAACCTCTGATAGCCTTTCTTCTGCTTGATCAATCTGACTGTTAAAACTTGTGCATACTTCACGAAGTTCTCATATTGTGTTTTTCAGCTCCATTAATACACTTATATTCCTCTCTAAGTTGTCTATTCTCGTTAGCATTTCGTCAAACCTTTTTTCAAGGTTCTGAGTTTCTTTGCATTGGAGCACGTTCTTTTAGCTCACAGAAGTTTCTTATTAGCCACCTTCTGAAGCCTGATTCTGACAATTCATCACAGTCGTTCTCCATCAGGCCTTATTCCCTTACTGATGAGGAGCTGCGATCCCCTGAAGGAGGAGAGGCATTCTGGTTTCGGATGTTTTCAGCCTTTTTGTGCTGGTTTCTTCCCATCTTTGTGGATTTATCCACCTGTCGTCTTTGTAATTGCTGACTTTCAGATTGGGTCTCTGAGTGGACCTCCGGCTTGTTGGTGGTGATGTTATTTCTGTTTCTTTGATTTCCTTCGGCGGACACCCCTCCCCCGCAGAGCTGGACCTTCCCCGGTTCAGCTGTGCTTGCTGTGAAACTCTCAACCGTCAGCGCTTCCAATTGCTGTTTTTTTATGGGGATGGGACTAGCCGAGCCCGATCACTTGGCTCTCCGTCTCGGAGCACCCTTTTTTTCTTTTCCTGATTGAACGGTTGATTCTCTCCCAGGTGCCCCAGTCGCCTGCCTAAAAGGCACCGGGATCTCTGCAATCTCCCGTGTGGCTACGGCGCCAGCTGAGATTCGTGGCGTTTTTCTGCCCGAGGATCTCCTGGTCTGGCTTCTGGCTTCAGTCCCCACTTTAATTGGCGACTCTGCCTTCCTGGAGCTCCAAACGCCAACCAAAAGGGCACCCAGTCCTGCACACTCAGCACTGAGAAACGCTGTGCTGGCCGAAAGAGTCGCACTGGCGACCCGTGGGGCTCCTCTGCTGGGAATCTCCTGGTCCGTGGGCAACAAAAATTCGTCTGGAAGTCTGGCGTCCACTCACTCCCTGCACCTTCACTGGGAGCTGCAATCCTGAGCTGCTGCTAGTTGGCCATCTTGGATCTCTCTCCCTGGTGGATTATAAGTAAGTGTAGCATGTTAAGAATTTGTCCAGAATGATTATAGGCAGATATAGCTTGCTAAGAATTTGTCAAGAATGGCTGCTGCTATCTGATTGCTCTTACATCACGCCAAGTACCTTCAACTTCTCCAAAGATTAACCCTAGGGAAGGCCTTGGTTACTTTAAAATAATGAGGGCTGGTATACAATTAAATTTATTTTATTTCTGAGAAGGCCCAGGTTTCATTTTCACTTGGTGGTTTTAAAAAATAAATTTGCTTAGAGCTAATGAAATGATTTTTTTTTTTTCCATCATCATTGAGAGGCCTTCGGGTGGATGGGATGGTATATGCAGCACACATCAGACACATAGGTTCTCACGGTGACAGCTGTGGCTACTGATGGTTCGTTTGTTGGATTATAGAGTCCCTCGGGTGTTCCTATGTGAGAGCTGTATTGCCGTATTTCTGCCATTTATTCTTAGGTTGTGAAGCAGCGTTGTTGTCTGGGGCAAATACCCAGCTATCGACATCTTGCGCCAAGCAGATTACAGACATGGACACACATGAGTAGTTTAGGAGCAGAGGTTTTTGTTTGTTTGTATCTGTTTTAACAAATCAATGCACACACGTCAGCATTATTTGTACAAGAGAAATCTAAAGTCTGGTTGCAGAGAAACCTGAAATCTGATACCCACCCCCTATCGCTGACTACTGCATCTACCCTGTTCCTAGCGATGAAGGGCTGAGCAGGTTCAGCCCCCAACACTGCAGGGCTGGAATGTGAACCTGGGCAGGGGCCTCAGAATCCACCCCTGGGCATGTAAACCCTGGACAGAGATTCGGAAGACTGAGCAAGTGGAGGTAGGGAGCAGAGGTTTAATAGTGAAAAGAAGGTGAAAGGCGAAGAGCTCTCTTCCTAGTGAGGGAGAGGGGCTTCCAAAAGGAAAACCCGGCCTGCGGTGATGGTAGCAGATTTTATAGGCAGGCTTGAGGAGGCGGTGTCTGACTTACTAGGGCCCACATATTGGTTTGACCAGGTGTGATGTTTAGGTATCACTCGGGGCAAGGCTGGTCACGTCCCCCTAGTCTTACTATGCAAATGAGCTTTCTGCTTCACCAGCACCACCTTCTCTGCTCTTTTCTACTGTACACGTGGTTTGGCAAAGAGAAGGGAAGATGGAGTTGCCATTTTGATCATGCCTACTCCCAGGTAGGCTTTTCCTGTAAACACAGCTGCCGGCATTCACCCACTCAAGCTTCCAGCTCGCTTGTCTATGTCTGCAGCTCGATTTTACAGGCTGCTCTTTGTTAGAAAAGAAAATTGTTTTGGGGCTGCTTTTCATTAAAAGGAAAACCTTACCGAGGACTTCCTTACCCTTACTATCTGCCTAAATAATTTCTTTTTAACTCCCATGTCAGTTGAATTATGCAAAACGTCAGTTTTCCATTTTCTGGGGTGCTGGTGGGAAATCTTGGCAGCATTTATAGTATTTCCTCTTAATACCTTTAAAGTTTCCAAGGCTGTAGCATACCTTTCCAATTCACAGAATTTGATCGATCAATTCTACGATTCTAGGTATGTTTCTTAAATTATTTTCCCAGGTGTCATTCTACTCCCCCAGAAGTTGAATGACTTTGTCATGACGCAGGGACACGGGGGCTTTGCTGTCGTTGGTGTTATTCTTGGGTAGAGATAGACAGCTAGATAATCCTCACCTAGATCAGCATTTTGTGCTTTGCTTACTATATGTATGTGAAGTCGAGATAACAATATGAGACTTAATTTAAGGATGTTTGTGAGTAGTAACTACGCACTTCCTTGTGGCGTCTTTAAAGAATTACTGCTTTTTCAAAATATGGGTTGTTTACACTCATTTTGAAATGTTACTTAATGTACTTTATATGTAGTCAATTGTAAACAAATTATGCATAACTATATATGTGTATTTATAACTTGTGAATGTATATTTATATTTTAATCCTTCAGAACTGATTAGATCCAGCAGTTAGCTAGAGTGTCACGGTCTTTTCTGAAGAAAAATATAAATATAACCACAATCCCTGCTTAAGTTTTAGCATTCAGCATTGAGTCATTGTACCTCTGGCTACCAGTCAGGATAAAGCAGGTGTGATTTTCAGAGTTCTTACTGTAGTTTTCCACTTTTCCACTCTGCTCTGCTACATTCTTACATACACCTCCCTCAAATTTTGGCTGAAATTCTCTAATTTTCTAAGAAGAAAGACAACATAAGTATAGTTGAGGCAGAAAATGCAAACATTCCTGAAGATTAATGTGATGGATAAATGCATACAAATTATATGCATCTATCAGAGGTTTGCAAGAGAAAACTTTCTAAATCATTTGATTAATAATCAAAAGTGGAGTGGAAGGAGAAGAGTTTAGAAATGAGTACAAGAAATGGTGGCCTGCTAGGTTGAGATAGACTTTTTTGTGCCATATTTTATTTTTAAAGTACAAATTATTTGTGGAAGCCCTGTTGTTTTCCAGTGATATTTTAATATTCATTTGCATTACTTGCCTGGCTTGTGTAGGTTTTTAGTCTATAGTTTTGGAGTTTATGAGTACTGAGTGCCTAAAACTTCTGCTTTGGGCTATGAGAAGATAAAAGAGCCTGAATTTACTCTTATACATTAAGCTACTAGAAAACCAGACAGAATATAATGAAACAGTGGGTTTTGGATATTGGGAAAACACAGAGCACACCACACCAGTACTCAGAAGAGAAATGATTAAGATGAGTCCTGCAAGTGCTTCAGCTCACAGAAGGAAAGTATTTTCTAGCATACAGATCAGGGAAGGAAAACCCAGATAATATCTGATGGTCTTGCTGAGTTGAGGAGGCAGAGTTGAGAGTTCCGAGGAGAAGTTGCAGGGCTAAGTATCAGAAAGAAGCTTGGTACACGAAGAGAGAGTGAACTTTAAAATCTTAAAGAGCTTCCTTGAGACTTTGGCAATGCACTCATCTAGGTGTGTGTGTAAGGAGACTGAGGGCAGGGAAAAAATGCTGGAAAAGTAGATGAGGTGAGACAATCACTGGAGCACACATGGGGCTGTTAATATTTTGTGCTCCTGCCAGACAGAGGGAGAAGATCTTTTAATACATGGGGGATTGTGGAGTGTCCTCAGAAGGCCTTGGTAGTGGTGCCAAATTAGCCCCAGACTATAGGATGTACTGGCCCTGTCTTAGAAAAGCTTAAAATTAATTCTGGAAAGAATCAAAATAATTCTAAGTTATGCAACTTAATCACAGCAGCAAGCCCCACAAATTTTTAAAAGATTAGCATCCAACAATGTGAAATTTATAATTTTTTTCTCCAATAAAAAATTATCAGTCATGCAAAGACGCAGGAAAATATAACCCATAACCAAGAGGCAAAAAATTAATCAGTAGAAACAGCCAAAAATAAAAGAGATGGCCATGAGTAGGCAAAGATGTTGAGGCAATTATAAACGTATGCCTATGTTCAGGATGTTTGAGGAAAGAAGGAATATAAGAAAAGGGGAAGAAATGAAAAAGCATATTTAATACCTAAAGATTAAAAATAAAATATCTGACCTAAAAATAAAACCACACTGGATTAATAGCAGCATAGAAACTGCGGAAGGAATATAATTGAGTTTCTTTTTTTCCCCTGTAGTTCGCTGTGGACAGTGAACTATAGAAAGAAAAGGAAACTAAAAAACTGAAGTGAGTGTTGGGCAGCATCAAGCAGTCCAAACACATGTATAATTGGTCTCAAACGGGTAGGAAAGAGATAAAGGAATAGAAAACCATATTTTAAAAAAGAACGAAACTTTTCCAATTTGATGAAAATTATACATCCATAGGTACAAGAAGCTCCAAGAACAACAACAACAAAATGCAGAAAACTGTTCCAGAACACATGATAATCAAATTTCTAAGAACCAGTGACAATATTTTATATTCGAAGGAAAAAGAAAACGGCTGTGTCACCATTTTATTGCTACATAACTTGTTACCATTAAGTTAATAGCTTGAAGCAATTCCCACTTATTAACTCATAGTTCTGTAAGTCAGAAGTCCCGTTGGCTCAGATAGGATCCCTGCTTATGGTCTCACAAGGATAAAAATCAAGATGTTAGCCTGGGCTCTTGCCTGGAGGCTCTAGGGAAAAGTTCCCTTGCAGGCCCTTCTGGTTGTTGGTAGGTAGGATTCAATTCCTTGTGTTTGTAGAATTAATATCCCCATTTCCTCCATCCTGCTCTCTGTCTTTTTGTGGCTATCCACATTCCCTTTCATACTTAAAATATTTCTGACTTCCTCTTTTATCATCAGGTTGAGAAAACTCAGCTTTTAAAGGGCTCCCATGATCAGACTAGAACCACCCAGATAATTTTTCTTTTGATGGACTCAGTCAACTGGTTACTAAACTTAAGTACATCTGCAAAATCCCTTTTGCCATGTAATGTAATATAGTCATGAAAGTGATGTGATATCCCATCATATTCATATGGAAGTGACATATCTCATCATATTCATGTGTACAGTCCTATAATTGAACAACATATAAGCAAGTGCTGTACATGTACTACTAGGAAACATTGCCAGAAAAAAATTAAAACTTTAAATGAATAGACAGAAATGCCATGCTCATAGATTTTAACCAGTCAAGGATTTTGATTGTTTAGATGTTAGTTCTGTTCAGATTAATCTATAGATTAAATGCTATCACAATAAATATCCCAGTAGAATTTTGCTCTAGAAAGAAAGATATATGCTGGGGCTGGAAAGCCTGAGGAACTATCTTAGAATTAAGCATATCACAACTTCTCAACACATTTTATAAAACCAGCATTACCTTGGTACTGAAACCAGACAAGTCAGTAGATCTACATCTTCATCACGTAGATAAACAAAGTAACAACATATTACTGGTCAAATATAGCAATTTATGAAAACAATAATAAATCATGGCAAAGCAAGTGTTATCTCAGAAAATTAAGGTTTGTTCAATATTTTAAAATTATATATTGTAATTTACTGGATTAAAAACAAAAAATGTAATCTCATATTCAAAAAACATTTAGCAAAATTCAACATCCATTCATCATTAATGAAACTCAAAACTGTCAATAAACTAAGAATAAAAAGAAACTCTTCTGAGATAATACTGGATTTGGGAGGAAAAACTAACAGCTAACAAAGTTATTCATAAAATATGGTATATTTTCCTCTTAAGAATGGAATAAAGCAAGGATGTCTGTGCTTATCAATTCCTTCCAATATTAGACTGAAAGTTCCAGCTTGTGTAATTAAACAAGATAAGGAAACAAGAGTCATATTCAGTAAAAAGAAAGAAGTTAAACTCTTTATTTGCAGATGGTCTGAACATCAATATAGGTAATTCTAAGGAATTTACAAAATCTGTACTGAAAATAGTGATTGAATTTAGCAAGAAAATAGGATATGAAATCAGTATTCAACAAAGCAATTGCATTTATATATATTGGCCAAAAGCAATAAGAAATTGAAATTTAAAATTCAGTATAGTAGCTGGCATAAAATTGCAGGGATAAATTGAACAAAGTATAGGCAAGCCCTGTACATGTACTAATAGAAAACATTGCCAGAAAAATTAAAACTGTAAATGAATAGAGAGAAATGCCATGCTCATGGGTTTTAACCAGTCATGGATATTGGTTGTTTAGATGTTAGTTCTGTTCAGATTAATCTATAGATTCAAATCTATCACAATCAATATCCCAGTAGAGTTTTGCTCTAGAAAGAAAGGTATAAAATAAAATTGATATAAAATTGCTTTTCTGTAGAAAAATACTTGTAGAATAACCTTTATATGGAAATGCAAAGAACCAATTATATAGTCAAAACAGCTCTGAAAAAAGCAAAGTTGAAGATTATTAACTCCCTGATAGAGACTTTTTAAAACTGAGGTAGTCAAATAGATGTAGTAATGACATCAGGATAGATAACTAGCCCAATGCAAGAGAATAAAACTCCAGAAATGGTCAATCACATATGTCTAATTAACTTTCTTTTAAGCTGGGGAAAGGATTTTTTTATTTTTTATTTTTATTTTTATTTTTTGTTAAAGGTAGGCATAGAGTCTGAGCCGTGAGGTGCTAATCCACAGATTATCTAAAGGTCAAAACATTCCTAGAATTTATGTGATTGGTCAGTGACTTTTGCATCAGTTAATGAGTGGCGTGTCCACTAACCATCTACATAATACCAGACTTTTCATTCAGTTAAAAAAATTGTATTGCACTTGTATTGCCACTATTCTGGATGCTGTTAGTTTTTTTCCCATCAAGTGCAAGTCAAATGGTCCTAAAATAACACCCCTGTTTCCCACTTACTGCATTCAGGCTGCATAATGCTATTGAGACACTTCTTTCCCCTTCATATTCACTTTAACCTGATGTCTTCAGAATCATGTGTTGTTGGGAAAACTGTAATACTACAGTTTGAAACATCCCTTTCCCTTATGGCAGGGACAGTAGCCCATTCGTCCAGTGCTGTGGCACACAGAGGCCCTCATGCTGCCTGATGAGTTCAGTGAGGGCAGGTGGGACCTCTTTCTCCCAATGGACAGAGAACCAATGTCACCACATCGAGTTGCATACTCATACTATGTTCCTTTTCTCTGAAACAATTATGTTGTGAGGAGAACAGGGATGGTTGAGGTTTTAATTGCACCAGGGAATTTGTAGGATGCAAGGGAAAAAGAGTAAGTATTAGGTGTTTGGGGTTTTATAAAAATTTATTGATATTGGTAGTTGTAGGAGTTTGAAAAATTTTGTGAAAAGGAACCTATTATGTTGAAGAGATTTGACATGGAATGGTGGTTGTGTTGGGCATTGTAGGGGGATCCCTGAAGGGAGGCAGTGGAAGAAGAGCATGGTTCTGTTGTGGCATAAAGGAAACCTTTAGTAGAACATCATACAAGTTATGAGAAACTCTTCAAAACATGGTTCTTTTGGTATTTTTACAAAATAAGTTTCTTTGTAAAAAACTTATTTATTTATTTTTTCTGAGATGGAGTTTCGCTCTTGTTACCCAGGCTGGAGTGCAATGGCGCGATCTCGGCTCACCGCAACCTCCGCCTCCTGGGTTCAGGCAATTCTCCTGCCTCAGCCTCCTGAGCTGGGATTACAGGCACGTGCCACCATGCCCAGCTAATTTTTTGTATTTTTAGTAGAGACGGGGTTTCACCGTGTTGACCAGGATGGTCTCGATCTCTTGACCTTGTGATCCACCCGCCTCGGCCTCCCAAAGTGTTGGGATTACAGGCGTGAGCCACCGTGCCCAGGTAGTAAAAAACTTATTTTTACAAAATAAATTCTTACAAAATAACTTATTTTACAAAATAAGTTTGAAGTGTTTTCTTGTGGTTAGAAACTCTTTCAACAATGAATGAGAATCCTGATAGATATTGCTACACATTGAATCATGGTTAAGTCCACCAACAATTTATGTCCCATCCATAAATGTATGTTCCACATTAATGGGAAAAAATGGAATAAACATGCAACAAATAGGAAGGGTTAGGAATAAGTCAGTTCACATACTAATTGTTTATTGAAATTAGACACTAATTTTATTCTTGGTTTTTGATCAGGCCAGGCTAAATGTTAGAGTCTGAATTTTGTGGGAATGCCGATACGTTTCTTTAAGTCAGACAATCTCTAACACAATATGGTAGCAAAAGTACATCAGTATCAGCTAATACAAAATAAATAAAACCGATGAGAGTCCATTCTGGTCAGAATTGACGTATGGTCTGTAATAGCCCTTGAGCTGTTTTTACTGCTGACTCATATGATGAATGGCAGTAGACTGATAGGGTTCTGGACCAGACAGGTAGCTGCCTGTGAACTGCAGCTTGCATCCATCATACACATATTAATTGTTTCATTAATATGAGTTACACAGTCCTCTTTTTTCTTACGTGCTGTGTTTAGACTTGTTACTAACAGAAATCAAAATACCAATGTTTTAAAAGCCAAGTCAAAATTGCCTTAAATTCAAGAATAGTCCACATTTTAAGCAAGTATTTTTCCACTTTTTAATATTTTAAATAAATAAGCTCCAATATTTCTTTCCTCTTTAAAAAAATACATAATGCAAAGCACAAGATAAAAAAATCAGATATGTTTTCATAATGGTTTTCTCCAGTACCCTTTTTAAGTGAAACAGGATATTATGCTTAATAGCCTTGAAATTAATTGTTCTTGTGTAGTCCTATTGTTATTGTTCTTGTGTAATCCTCTCCTTAGGCAGTAAATATTCTGTTTATTGGGTGTATATTATATGCTTAGCATGTGTTAGACCATCTGAGTGACACAGAAGCAGCAAAAGAATGGGTTCTTCCCTTAAATACCCATGCTGTAGGTAGAGAGACAAGGAAGGCACATGAAGCAATTTCTGACAGTAAAATAATAGAATGATAAATTATGTGGTGCGCTAAATTGTGGATTAGAGCATTTATAAACCCAGCCCTGGTGAGTAGGAGAGTGCATCTGCGTTCGGGATTCAACAGGAGCAGACACAGAAATGAGTGTCAGCCCTTTATATTGTGGGAACCCCTAATCTGAGCTAAATGTATGTGTTTCTACTGGGCTAAGTGAGCTGTGGCAAAGTGCAATACAAGGTAGAAACACCTGTCGCAATGCTCTCAATGTTGGTGTCCCCCCAAATCTTATGTTAGAACCTAATCCACCTAGATTAAGAGGTGGAGCCTTTTAGAAAATGATTAAGTCACGAAGGCTCCACGCTCATACAGGGGATTAAGGCCTTTATAAAAGAGGTTGAAGGCGTTTCTTTGCCATTCTGCCCTGAGGGGGTAGGTGTCGGGGGTCACAGCAACAAGGCATCATCTCTGAGGTAGAGCACAAGGCTCAACGGACATTGGATCTGTCATTACTTTTGATCTTGAACTTCCCTCCTCCAGAATTGTGAGAAATAGATTTCTGTTGTTTGTAAATGACACAGTCTAAGGTATTCTGTTATAGCAGCCTGGACAGACTAAGACATCTATACTTGATGCAAAAGTCATTTAGCATTTAAGGATGTGATAGATTTAAAGGGGGAAACAGTAAATAAACATTCTTTGTGAAAACTAAAATTGCTTCACATGTCAGGGAAGTGTTACCCCAACATTCCTAATCATATGACATGGAAAACTCTAGGTATTTGAAGGAAATTTTCAGTTTTATTTGAATTTTGTACATTTTCTAAATAGGTTTTAAAATTTTACTAAAGAAATATGAGGCTGCAAAATAGCATCTAGACTTTCCAGTTATCACTAAAATGTACAAACATTTTGCTGTGGTTTTTGTGTGAAACAAAGGTGAGATTTGTCTTATATGTGCACATTCATGGCTATTCCCTAATGGGCTAAAGTCTTCAACCATATAAGTAATAATTATGCAACTTTCTCTATATTTTACCCATCAGTTCTGATTTAATCTACCCATCTTCTCACTTTTTCCTTAACTACTTATTCACATGCAGTGATTGTGCTAGGTACTCAGGATACATTCAGATGAGCTGAATTCTGTTATGTTGGGTAAATACTTCAGTTTAAGTTGGAACTAGGATGGTGAAACTTCGCTGAGGTTGGGTTGCTATTTTCTACCATTTGAAAAGTTTACTATAAAGTAAAGGGGATATTAACTTCAGATACATTTATATTATGTAAAGCATATAATTATTGTATTTGAACAAAAATAGAAGTTTTTATATTTTCCATTCCATTAGAACTGGAGGAATAAATGAAACATATTTACTAACATTCATGTTAATGTAGTAACGTATGTTCTATTCATCCATAGAAAAGACACTCAGGAATGGGATGGAGGGATTATGATTATTATTATTAAATTATTTTTAAAATGAAAATTTACTGTATTAGAAAAGGAAAATTCATAGCAAAACAAAGACAAGAATCTCAATCTGATCCCTACCATCTGAAAAGCTAGCAAATAGGAAAAGCTCCCTCCCTTCTGAATTAAGTTGAATCTAGGTATATATGTTGAACCTAAGTGCAGTATAGCTTAAGACACTTATTTTAAGCTAGAAATGTTTATAGGGATATATGAACAGGAGGAGGTGGATATATTTACTGCAGTTTAATCAGGAAAAATAAATTGGGATAATTATGTTGGATGCCAAATAGTGTTTGACTTATTAAAAATACACTAGCTTAAGGTGACTTAAAATTATGTTCATAGTTTTAAAATAATATTATAAAGAGAAAACTAATTAGCTATTCTGGTTATTTAAGTGGAACTTGTACTGGGACAAACACAAAAGAAAAAGTAACCTTTTGTTAGACCCAGAGAAGTACTTCATGCCTTCTTGAAGTATGAAGTAGCAAGCGTTGAAGAGCCACTGTGAGAAGACATTGTGTAATTGTCCCTGCTTTGAATGATTTACATATAGACGAACTGCCCAGTAAACTCCTTGCAACATCTGCTTATATAATACATTTTTTTAGAGTAAAATCTAGTTTCTGAACTATGTTGGAATCATGAGCTGATACCACTGTTGTAATCAAATCTGGAATATTAGAGTTTTATAAGATGTTCAGCTTAAACATCACGCTTAGGGTTAGTAACAGTCTCTAGACTTAAAGAATTTAAGTTATTCTAAGGACATGACAGAAAAAGGTTCATCATGAATGTGTGTTTTTCTTTTCAAAAGCAATTATTCATCCTGTTTGGTGTGAATTATTATGGAAAAAGACATCACCACTGGAAAGGGGTTACCTATTGTAGAGTCAGAATCATTATAATTTATATAATATAAATCACTACAGTTTTAATTTTACTAGCAATAGAGTTGAAATGTTATTACTTGACTTCTCATAGTAAAATATAAAAGACATGTATCTTAAAAATCCAATTTTGAGTTACTCTTTATGGGTAGTAAACTTCATGTATCAAAAGAAAAGCTCAAAAATATTGAGCATCTCCATTATAAGTATTGTTCTTTGTCCTTGAGAAACTTACTGTGCAGTTAGGTAAAGAGAATCTCTTCATATGGTCTGTTTGTATATCCATTCACCTATCTATTGATTTGTCCACTTATTGACTCATCTATTATTTATCATATATGTGATAAAATGTCCCCAATAAGGTATATAGATAGTATTATGGGAGGCAAAAGAAATGAGAAATTGCTATAAACTAGGAGAGAAACTCTGTCATTCTCAAAGGTTTCAAAGCAAAGGTAATATTTAAGCTTGGGTGTAAAAGCTAGAAATTATAATTGAAATAAACACAGATGGTGAAATTCTTGGACTCAAATTATTGTCCTAGGTCTGCTAGTTAGTTGCATGATTTTATACAGGTCACTTAAATTTTCTTAATTTAACCTCCTTCATCCATAAAATGTGAACAATGACAAATTCTATTTCTTAAACATCAATAACCATAGCAACTCTCCAAGGTGCATATTATTTAGTTACAGTTTAAATATTAGGATATGAAGATTTATGAAGGTTAAGTAATTTCTCCAAACCTACAAAAAGATAACCCATGGATTCAAACTCAAGCCTTATCGATTTCACTTAGACCTGTTTGTTTTTCCTCTATGCCTTGCTTGTTTTTCTTCCAAGACTATTCTGAGGATTAAATAAAATAAACTATGAAATGCAACCGAAATGTGATGTATGTATTGCTATGGTGATGACTATGATAAGGATTATTTTGATTCAAAGCAGTGTAAATCAAATCTTGAGGGTTTAACTCCTATGTGCCTTCTAATCACTGTTCTACCAGTGAAGCAATTAAATAACAAAACTAAGTTTAATTTCTGTTTTAGTATGGATTTTATTATTAAGAAACTAGGTGATTGTCAACTTATTATAATAAGTGTCTCAAGGAATAGCTAGAAATGTTTCTCTAGTTTATCTTTCATGTTCATACATTTTGGAAGACCCTATTGCATAAACCTTAGCTCCTACCATGAAATGTTTTAGAGTTATTTTTTCTTTTACCTTTTGAGAGTGTCAGGTAACTTTTAAAGATGCCATATCCCTTGAGTTGTGTAATGGCTGGTGTCTGTCTGAATGTGGAACAGGTCTGCTAATAGCACAATGTTTACCTACTGCTCAATCTCAAATCAATCACAAGTCTGAAAAGAAGGCTAATTGTAAACATTTATAAAAGGTACTGGTTGCTATCATTTATTTTGGGTAAAGGTATTTAAAATTTTAATTTAGTTTTGCTAGAATTCAGGAAGCAAGACTGATTTATTATTCTGAGATATTGTATACATTTTTTCCTAAATATGAATGTCTTCCTGAGCTGTAAGATTCAGAAGCAGCAGAAATGTAATTCGTACTTTTCAATAACATTTCCGGGGCTTGTTTGGGTTAATTCTAAATGGCCCATTGAAAATGAGAGAAATAATTGCTAATTGTAGCCCTTTGGTCAGTGGCCTGAATATACCATGGTCTTTTGTACATGGAGGCTGCATTGCTGGGGGGAAAAAAAAAAAAAGAAACACCTTTATTTAATGATTTCTGCTTAGGGTAGAAAGGATCTTTTGTCACTTTAAGTGAACTCCATTAATGGTCTAGTCGTGGTGAATTGGTTAAAGGCAGGAATGGTGTTTATGTGTAAATACAGCCCTACTTGATCAATTGTACATGAAGAAATGATAAGGCAAACCTAGGAACCATCAAATCAGAGACCAGAGTAATAGACTATTTGTGGATGCCACACCTGGTTCATAGTTGACCTTTACTTGAATAATGACAGAGATATACCACATTCTCAAGAATAAATTTGATGGTTTAAAAACAATTACCTAAAGACAATTACAACATTCTTTAATATACTTTTGGGTTAGTTTACCTGTTACTAGAAGCACACAGACCACCTGGGAAGCTCTTTCAGGAGGACCTGATTCGTAATGCAGATTGATGGGTACCCTACACCCTCTTCAGTAGTACAAAGAGTGTGTAACATTTTTACAGCAAAAGTATATTTCTGTCATCACCCAATTCAGAAAATTTGTTGCTTTCAAAGGATGAAATATAGCTATCTTCTTAAAGCAATTTGAAAGAAAAAATTGTACTGAAGGTATTTTTGTTCTTTTTAACCCTGTGGGTTTGGGTAGCAGTTACACATGAAAATTATTCTGTTTAAGAAAGTTCATTAAGAGTGCCTTTTCTGAAGAGATGCCCAATCTTTTCACATGTTTCTTACAGTTTATGTAAGAAATCCATCTCTGAGGAGAGGTGACGTGAATATTCATAGTTAGAAAACTTACATAAATTATGATACTTAAAGAGGACCAATGTTCTGAATTATCTTCTTCCTAAAGGATCTCCCTCTGTCTCTGTTTTTCATTTATAAGACTATAGAGTATAATAAAATTAAGGCCAAGCATAAAATAAATCAGATTGTTTATTTTTTTCAATAGAAAGCATATTTGCAACTAGCTGCATTCTTTGTAAAAGGTAAGCAAAACAGTTAATGAATAACAATTTATTTCTTTTATTTTGTGAGTTTTAAAAGGTAATTTTACCATTTACCAAATTTGGTATTATTATATACACAGGTAGTTTTATTGTACTCTGGCAATATACAAACTGATAATCGTAATGATATAAAGGTGTTAGAGGGTATCTAGCCTGGTCCCTTAATTTTATAGAGACTGGAAACACATTCCATGGGGCTTGCTTCCCCAGGCTGACTTAGACACTTTATGACAGAAGAGACATGGGGGCTGATTACTCCCACATTCTATTTATAATTTCTGGGTGTGTTATTGGTCTGTCCACTTTTGTATTTAAGGAATTCTAAAAGTTTGTTATGCTATTAAAAACTAGCAGGAGTATACATCGTAAGGGTGCATTCCTTGGCTTTTACTATTCAGTTATTTTCCTAATTAAACATGCTCATCATTTAGCTACTCTGATACAACTCTTATTCATGAATGCTTGGCTCTGGCTATTTATGATGTATAATAGCTTACTTCAGAAATGGTAGGCTGACCCTGTGCCCTATTTTGGATAATCTTTTCTAGCCCTTTAATATTAAGTTTGAATTACTGAGTTTTCAGGGAGAAATATATTCAAGTAAAAATTCTGACCTTTGTGTGGATTTCATATAAATTTTCCCATTTCCAAGTGCTCTCGAAATACAAAGATATTTTGATTATTTCTTAGTTTTCAGTCAATAAATTCATCATTGGGCGATTTATAACATTATTGCTTCTTCAGGTGACTAAGCCTTAGGACACAGCTGCACCATTGTTCTGGCCAACGTCATTGTTTGTAAAGCTGGGGAAAACATTTGCAGATGAGTACATTTTGGGAAACTTTGTATAACATGCAAGTATAAATAAGCTTTCTATGCATGATTCACTGCCATATCTTTGCCGACAGACCGAAGAGAGGAAATAAAAACTCTGCATTTTGGTAATTCTTTTCTTGCGGAACAACTTGTTAATACACAGAAAGGCACTTCAAGTTTTGATTTAAATGGGAATGGGTTAAATCAAATGAGTATTGGAGTGCCATGTTCAGATATGAACATGTATAGACTGATACTTCACAAAATGCTTTCTAACATTTAAATTGGTGAAGCCAAAGCTACTCATTGGCCAGACAGTTAAGTACCATTAACTTGAATTGACTAGAGCATAAACTGAGATTCAGAAGGTTTAAGTCTTGATTGACAGACACATTGATCATGATGCTGATCAAAGATAATGAATCAATCAACTGCATTTGATGGAATCACATCAATGTCTTGGTTATTACATTGGTGAAACAGAGCTTTATTTGTAGTTATCCTTCCATTCTCACATAGGCATGTTTATTCATGTCATTCACAGACCTAGTCTGAAACTTGTAAAAAGTTTCATTTTTTCTTTCTGTATCCTCACAGCATTTTCAGTATTTTCAGAATATTGGAGGACTCCATGAAACATGGCCTATCTCAGTAATTTAATGGCTAGACAATTCTGCCAACTACAAATTGCATTTTCAGTGGTTTTAACTCTGTTTTCATTCTTCATAGGTATAAATTCATATATAGTTCAAATAAAATTACACCAAGGAATATAACAAAATTTTCAAGACTCAAGATTCACTTGTTTAAGGCAAAATGTAATTCATGCTATTTATCAAGTTGCATAACATTGGCTAGAGAATAATCTACATAATTAAATGTGGTTTAATCTAAAACAAAAAGCAAATCTAAGACAATATACATTTCCACCATTACAGCTCTTCAAATACACATTTTCTACCAGCACATCTCTTCAACAATGTGTTGAAGCTCATGCACTGAAAAAGGCGATACTTCTGTGTCTATTGTGGGAAAATGTTCTTTCCTTCCTCTTTAAACTGGAAGATACAGTTTAAAGAGATGCCAATCCAGATCACATTCCCTATTTCTTTGAGGGAAAAAAAAGTAGGTGAAGCTCTTGCTCACTTCCACAATTCAGAGAATTTAATGTGTAGAAAAAGATTGAGAAGTACGTTGCCTATCTAGGAAGACAGTAACTGCAGGTCTAAGTAAACTGATAGGCTTAAGTCGTGTAATAGCTACATAGTTTTAAAATAATTTCTTCACAGAACTCCTTCACTCAGTCATTGCAAAAGGTCTTGAAATTATTTCTATGAGATTCTGTTCCCTGACTAAGTTGAAATGTGCAGGTGTATGGCTCTGCGAAGATCATACTCACTCCCCGTTTTTCCTCTATTCTTGTTATTTGAGTCACCAATTTGAAATGCACCATTACCACCAAATAACTATTTAGCAGTACACAATCACACAATTGTGTGAAGAAACAAACATAATGAAGGACGCTGGGGAAATAGGATCCTTTATTCAGGGTACCTATCCTGCACTGAAATGATGGAGGCTTCTGTAGCTTTTGTAATAGAGTATCCTCTCAACAATTACCTTCAGCTAATGGCATGCTAAACTGGACAGGAAATCAAGTCTTGGAATGAATGGATCCATTGGTCCAGTGACAGAGAGTCTAGCGTGGTTTTTACATGGCCTCAAAGGAGCCAATGTTCTCATTACACAATTATAGCTCCACTAAATTAAAGAATATTGATATCTTTTCTGATTTTATATCATTGCTTTTTCAATTCAGTTTTAGTAAATGACATACCTTATAACTTGGGTATGTAAATATCTGTTATTTCTTTTTATCACTGTAAAACATCTTTGTTTCCTGGCTCACATGGTATTCGTGAGCTAACACAAGACTTAAGGTGATCACTCACAAAATACCATCATTGTTGTATAAAAATTATTGTAAAAATCTGAAATTATTTTCTGAACATACATCTAGAAACATTAATTTAGGTGACTCTTACAAGGGACTCAAGAAATATATTTTTATGTAATGAAGGTCAAGAGGCCAAATAATTTATATCTAAGACTTTTTATTTTTCAGTGAATCAAAGTTTAATCATATTTAGCCCTCAAAAGATACATATATGTAAAAGTTTAATCACATTTAGCCCTCAAAAAGATATATATGTATATATACATATATATATGAGATATATATATATATATTTTACAACATGCTCAAATGAGATGATTTCTACTTTGTTCTAGGTCAGTAGCTGGAATCTTCTGCCATACCTGCCTCCAGAGCATGTACTGCTGTGCTTTGTAAAATGAAATGGCAAAGTTGAAATGCATTACCTTGAGAAGCCTCATAGCATTTTACTAACACATTTGGGGTGGTCAAATATGACAGGCCAAGAAAAATCATCATTCCTGGAATACTCCCATCTAGAAACACACAATCATAGTGTGTTCAACTGAAACAAAATTCCTTCAGAAACTAGACTTCAGATAGCTTCTTCAGCTTTCGGTAGAAAAGTTTTGAGGAAAATTCATGACATGTTTTGAGGTATAGTTTTTTTATTGTTTCCCTTAGTCACTTTTCCTCTCATTTAGGAATGAGACTAACTCAAGGGCACATGTATGAGTTGCGACGTGCACCAACCACACGTGGAGAGTCCAGGTGGCATGAAGTCTGAATGAGCAAGCAGTGATCGAGGTAGTAGGCGATGCGTTGGCTGCATAGATTTTAACAGGAAGAAGAATTTAATAATACTAAACATAATTTTCCCAAACTTTACAAAATCACCCAAATCCATCAATACAACAGATGATACAATTTTATCTATTTATGGACTATCAGGCAACTGTTAAAAGGAGTGTTTTAGATCTCTGTGTGCAAAGATTACTCATAACATATTAAGAAAAAATGGTGATGCACTACAAAAATAATGATCGTTTATAAATACAAACACTAAGTGTGCATGTTTACATACGTTTACACAAACCTGAGAAAAGGTATGGGAGAAGAGCGATATATGTGTATTTTTGCTGTGCCAATTCAGAATTTTAGCATTTTAAAGGTTTTAAAAATAATTTTTTAAAACTCTCAAAATTTAAAAATTCCTTTCAAACGTGTGTGTGAAAATGTTTTCTTGAGTGACTGTGTTCCTCTCTTCAGGGGCTTCATGAAGCCCAACTAGCAGGTCTTTTAACTTCCATAGGGTTGTTTCTTTATCCCATGGAATAATAATATCTAATTCTGATGGTGGTTGATACAGCAATTATTAATATTATCTAGGGTTTCCAGCTGCCCATAGCATAGAAAATATGCTAAACTCATGATTTGATGTGCCTCCTTATACTCTAAACACCTAATAATTATGCTGAAAGTATTTTTAAAAAAGAAACAATAAATATCATACCTAGATGCCTAAAGAGGTAAATCTGCCCCTGATACACAAAACGGTGCATGTAGTGTTTACCAATGAATTTGTATTATTCTGGCTTAATGTGCTACTTCCAAGTACTGGTTCCATGGGATGAGGAGAACTAAGAGAGCCTCCATAGCAGCAAATTCACAGAAGCTAGGTTTTGGCTTATAGATAGATGGTGAGGGAAAGCTCCTTGCTTCAAGGAAGCTGAAAAACACTACTTCCAAAATAGTGACGATTATGTGGAGCTGTGGACCTAAGGAGGCAGAAGAACGTAAATATATTTCTACAACAGGAAACTGAACTTCATTACTTGATTATAATGAAAATAAATTTAAAATTAACAATTTAAAAAGAAAAATTCTTTATATGTGGGAGCTTAAAAATGCATTACTATATAAGTTATGAGTTAAAGGGAAACCTCAATGGAATTTATAAAGTATTTTTAACTAAATAAGAAAATACATAGAACAACCCTTATTGGATGAAGTGAAAGTCATGCTTAGAAATTATTAGATAGCCTTCAATAGATTAAATATATTGAAAATAAATAATATGTCCTACTAGAAAAAGTCAACAGATTAAATAGAAAGAAAGTGTATTATAGAAAATAAAAAGATAAACAGTGAATGAGGCAGAAAACAAATATTAATGAAATAAAAACCTTTTGAATTAGACAGTATATTAGAAACAAATATAAGATATAGACTGTGATCATTAATGAGAAAACTCGAAACCCTAAGCTGGACATTTCTTTTTTTTTCTTTTTTTAATTGCATTTTAGGTTTGGGGGTACATGTGAAGAACATGCAAGATTGTTGCATAGGTACACACATGGCAGTGTGGTTTGCTGCCTTCCTTCCCCTCGCCTGTATCTGTCATTTCTCCCCATGCTACCTCTTCCCACCTCCCCACCTCCCCGTCCCTCCCCCATTTCCCCCCAACGGACCCCAGCGTGTAGTGCTCCCCTCCCTGTGTCCATGTGTTCTCATTGTTCAACACCCGCCTATGAGTGAGAACATGTGGTGTTTGATTTTCTGCTCTTGTGTCAGTTTGCTGAGAATGATGGTTTCCAGGTTCATCCATGTCCCTACAAAGGACACAAACTCATCATTTTTGATGGCTGCGTAATATTCCATGGTGTATATGTACCACATTTTCCCTGTCCAGTCTGGACATCTCTGTTGAAACATCCTGCAGTTCTACTAAACATACTAACAGTGCATGTCGTGACCGTGAATTAAGTAAAATTCACATGGTAAATTTTAGGGCAATCCTAAAAGTGGAGAAGGATAATACGGATTAAGGTTAACTTATCCTCCTGAATATCAAGACTTGTTATGTTATTATAACAAATAAAGTGAGACAGTGTTGGACTAGAGGTAGGCACACAAACATAAACAGCTAGAAATAAACATATATGGGAAATAAACATAAAAATATATATATGGGAATAAACATATATATATGGCAATACATATATGTATATGTATGTATGAAAAATCCACATACAATGGAGTTGGGATTATGAGTAGGTTACTGATCTCTACTTAACACCCTTGTTTGCATCGAGGGCACCTTGACAATGTAGGAAAGCTTGTGCAACTTTCCCATACGTTGAAAAGATCCAATTACTCGAATTTCTTTGGCCAAAGAAGAACTTTTCTAGTATGTGAACTTGAGTCCTTGTCTCTGGCCAGCCTGGTTCTTTTTTGTAAACAGCACTGTGTAAAAAGTAAGACAAGACAGCCAAGCTGCATTCCCTGCCTTTCCCGTTCTCTCTTCACTGGCATGTGTGGTCCCATGCCTTTCTTGGGAAGAATCGACCGTGAAGTTAGAAAAAATAGGTAGAAAGACCAATAGTGACTTTATCCGTACAGATGTCCTTTTTCTTTAAAAAAAATTCAGAGATTCTGGGATGTATGAGAAGTGATGAGATTGAGAAAACTCACGTAACTCCTATTTCTAACCTCTTGTTGACTCTCATATACTAGCTCACATGATTGATACACCGACTGCAAGTTTAGCATTGCTAGAAATGAGTCTAGACATCAAAATATAAGAAAAATTTTGTCTGAAACTAAGTTATGTTTAATTAATGATCAGTTAAGGTATTGCTCAGTCTATGTGACTAACCTTCAGTAAATTTTATATATTCCTGCCCTGACAGGCTTCCCTTGCTTAAACTAGACTTTACATTTTCAAGGGACTTAAAAAAAAAATTAACTCCTAGTAATGCGGTTTGGTGACTAGATTGTTTCTGAGTGCTACTGTGGAAAGTGGGGACATCCTTCCATCCTAAGTGAGTCTCATAACTGTTAAGCCTAGGAACTGATGGATTAGATCATTAGGTAAAATGCCTCTCTAAGTAAGCTTTGCCAAGTTCCTAATGTTACTAATCTTTAGCATACTATAAAAATTGCTGTGGATTTACACGGGACAATTATTTTGAGTACAAGGAAGAAAATCTCATTACTCAGAGTTATTACTAATAATCACCATCATTAACATTACTGGCAAGAGGGCAGTTATATGGCAGGTTATACTAGGTTAGTACCAGAGACAGAAAACAGGAAAACCCTTCCCCGAGGGCCCCTAGTCAGTGTACAATTTGCATAGACAATCTGCAGTAATGAGCTGTCTTAAGAAGATCTGGAGCTCTGTTGCCAGTCTCTTCAAAGAGGTGAATTTCCCATGAATTTAATAGTTGTCTTGAAGTTTTAGCTAGCTGTAAATGCAATTTTGTTGTCTTTATTATTATCATTTTTTAAGTTAAGTGAAATTTCATTCTCAAATTGATAGTGGGAAAACTTTGAAGCTACTTAAGGGAAATGAACTGCGAGGAGAAAAAATACAGTACGAGTTAGCTTTGCTCACAAACCAGTGAACCAGATCGGTTTCCAGAAAACTGCATTTTAGGTAAGTTTTCTTGGTTATAGGCATGTTAGTCCGAAATCCTTGATGAGAAAGCCTGATAACCAAGAAAGGTTATATTTGAATTTGATGACAATCTACAATAAAACTTGTCTTTTCTTCTGCTGTCTCTCCATAGATGAGACATTCAACTCAAACTATAATAAAAACATGTATTTGGCTGTGCACCAACTATAAATATCATTTGTTAAGATTTGATAACACAGTTGATCACTGTGATGAATTTTCTAATCTTCTTGCCTAAACTGAATTTGAAACCTTGAAGGGTTTTCCACATTTTCTAGGACCTATGACTGATATGTCAGGAGACTTCAGTTTTGACATCTAGCACGTACATGATCAGATGAAAGAAAAGAATTGTACTAAACACAAAGATGTTAAGCTGAGATTAAAACCACCAAAGGCTAGTGTGTACTCTGTGCATGATAACCATCTTTGTAAGAATCTCAAGAAAAGAAATTCCTACGTCAGAAAGATGGGTTTGATAAAATATAAATATAAGGTAAAGTCAATTTGTGGGTTAATTTCAAAGAATTGCACTGTGAACTGAAAATTATCTAAAATCTCTTATTTGGTAATAGATTTAGAAATACTGATGGCATAGAGTTTTTAAATAAAATCATATGTAAGGAAGGCTTTTAAAAATGTGTATATAAATATATATATTTTATTTTGCTGAGGGAATGGGATGTTTATGTTCTTTTCTCTTTAAATTGACATAACTAGATATTTAGTCAGATAACTATGCCAATAAAACATGTCTGCTATATCAGAGTCCTTTTTCTAGAAAGACTTTAATGATTCTAGTATCAGAAAATTTGAAATGAGAAATATTCACTACGTTTTCTATCTCTGATAAAATATACCTAGATTTTCATTGGCTTATTTTTGTTTGTGTGTGCCTAAGATTTTCACTGGTGTAATGTATCTCCCAGCGTTTAGAATATTAGTTTTACTATCAAATTGCTTGCTGACCTTAAACTCTTTATATTATTTTGAAATACTGGCCAGGCACAGTGGCTCACACATGTAATTCTAGCACTTTGGGAGGCCAAGCCGGGGGGGGGGGGGGCAGATCACAAGGTCAGAAGTTCAAGACCACCCTGGCCAACATGGTAAAACCCCATTTCAACTAAAAATACAAAAATTAGGCAGGCATAGTGGCGTGCACCTGTCATTCTTGGGAGGCTGAGGCAGAAGAATCAGTTGAATCCAAGAGGCAGAGGTTGCAGTGAGCTGAGATCAGTCCACTGCACTCCAGCCTGGGCAACAGAGCGAGCCTCCACTTAAAGAAAAAAAAAGAAAAAAGAAAAATACTAATATAGATTTCTGACTCAAAAGAGACATGAAAGCAAATAGTACTTTGGAAACTACATTGTTAGAGACCTAATGATTGAATTCCAGATTTGATGTTTTGCCAGCCAAAAAATTGGTTTAATAATAGATCCTATCTCATAAGTTTGGTTAAAGGGTGAGTTGAGATCATGCATATAAGATACATGACAGATAAATATAATTATTTCCAGCAATCATTAGGCTCAATGAGAAAATGATTCTCTTTACTAAGATAATCTAAGAAGTGGGAGGCTTCTCAACCGAGTGTCAGGACTTACCAGGTGGTAGGTGTGCCACAGTATTAATTATTAATCTCCTTAGCTCCTCTGCACATGGACTGGATGACTCTTGCCCATGCTGCCTTGTAATATATTCCAAATATTATCATTTTAAAAACCATATTTTCCAAAGACAGGGTATCTTGATGTTGTCCAGGCCAGGCCTCGAACTCCTGGCTCAGATGATTCTTCTACCTCAGCCTCCTGAGCAGCTGAGACTGAAGATGCCCGCCACCATGCCTGGCCAAATTTGTGTCTTCACATGAAAGTTATTGGAAATTATTGACTAAGGAACCTCATATGACAAAATTCTACGTTGAAAAGTTGATGTAGAAAATGGGCAGGGAAATTTCCACTACTTGAGAATTATAAATCTATAGAGATAAAAGTTTATTATTAATGTTTAGGTGTCTGGATTTTTCTTGCATACTAGTCGTCTTCTAGTTTTCTGTCTTAATATTCACCTTTTAGTGAACCTGTTCAAATAAGGGCTTCAATGAATACCTTTATTGGGGTAAATCTCTGTTCTCTGTTTCACTTGTTTTATATTTTGTTTTGCATGATAATTCCAAAATCTTAAAAAGGAATGCCAGTCTAAGACTTTCAATGTTTGAGATTGTAAAATAAAAGCATTATTCAATCAAATGTCTGTTTAGATCTAGGTACTTTTTTCATCAGGAATCATAGAAATACTGTGAAATATTTTCCTTTTGGTATTTCAAAAATTTTACTAAAGTGTTTAGATGTGGAAGGCAAGATGCTAGGGAAAGAGCCAAATGCCTGGATTCTAAGTTGTTCTCAGCACGTTACATCACCTAGACCTGGATGTGTTGGAGAGAAGAGAATGAAATATTGACACAATTAATTTAAAATAACTAAATGTGTAACTTCTGCTAATCGTTTTTACTGGAGTCTAGGGTACATACATTATCAAAGGTTCAGGAAATTTTATGAGAAAAAAGTATGAAAATTGTATCTCTTTTTAACTACTAGTTGAGAGGTGCTGTTAATTTTTTTGGCAGATTGTTTCAGTTCAATGGGTAGAACACAGATGTTCCTTTGAGGCAGAATTAGAGAACACCTGAAATAGAAAATTTATTAGATGATATGGATCATAAAACCAATTTGCCACTATTATCATTTTTTTAATGAAAATGACAGAGAATTTGAAAAATGAATCATTTACATAATTTCTTCAATTAACATTGTTTCAGTTAGTAGGTTTCTCTGTAGTCTCAGTATAATTTCTTTCTTTAACCCCCATGTACTGTTGTGGGTTGACTTTTGAGTGTTTCTTTTTTAGTCAAAGAAATGTAAAAAAATAGATAATTGAATGTTTCTATGGGGGCGGCCTCCAGGGCACAGCTCTTTGTCCTTTGGAGGCTCTAGAACAATACATTTCTGAAGGGCAGATGAAATTCTATTTTCTTGAGGGTATTGTACTTATGTTAGGTCTCTATCAGTTATGAAATACATTGTTGCTAAAGACACAAACTACATAAAAATGTAAAATTATACTTTGTCATCACAATAGTGTGGCAAATTTCAATTAGGCAGAAAAATAATTCTACAAAGCTGAAATGCTAGAAATTAAAGAGATTTGCATGGTTTGCTTCTTGTCATGAGAATAAAACCTCATATATATACACTACAGAATAGATATCACCTGTTTCCCTCAGCTCACCCTGCTTTTATAGTTTGAGAATTTTAGGAATAGTCATTTCCCTTCCATGTGGCCTGTGCTAATACTTAAATGACTACCTCACTTTAATTTTCTTTATATACGTGTAATATAATTGATTTAACACAATTAAAGCATTTTAAAAAGTGGGAATGTATCGGTGTTGGGTGCTTTCTTACAATACACGTGAATTGAAATGAAGACTTTCTCAGTCACCATTTGCTTTCCTTTCATTTCTCAAGTGGCTGTAACTATTACCCTTTCCTCACGGTTCTTGTGTTCTAACCATTCATTTTTCACTTCAGTGATTCTTCAAATCTTCTCAGATATCCCTGCCTCTAGAAACTCCTTCCCTGTGAAAAGTGGTTTAATGCATTATCTTGAAATAACTACTCCCATAATTATTCTTTACTTTTATATGTTATTATTTGACTAAAAAATATTCTCATTTACAGACTCAAAAAACTATAGATCTCTGTCTTCTTGCCTTTGTATTTTCTTATGTCTTAATGTATCTCAAAATACCTTGGATCCATTTCTATTTCTTAATATTTCTCCTGCCCATGTTTCTAATGGTTCAAATATTTATTGGAATTTCTTAAAGCTTGCAGAAAAAAGCAAGAGACAGGAGTAAAATTCAGTATCTTTTCCTCATTGGTTCCCCTGATTAAGACTGAGTTTAAGATGATCACAGCTACACTCAGAGTAAATGGTAGTTACTCCAGATTCTTGTACTATAGTTGAAAAAGATCCATGCTTTAGTTTCTCATTAGAAGATTACTTAAGATTGTTTATCTTGTAGCCAGGGTTGTTAAAATAATGTCACTCAGTGATTAAATTGTGCAATAGCACAAGGATTAAGGGTCTAATAGCGTTTTAAAGTAATGATAGATGCTTCATTATTTTTTACTTAATACATGCTAGTTTATAATGTTGTATCTGAACTGCTCATATTATTGGACTGTGCATTATGGAATGCCTTTTCAAACAATTCTTATTTGTCCAATTAATATACTAATCTAACAATGTCTATCACATCCTATCTATTTTATCTTGGGAAAGCTATTTCACCTTCTGAAAGCTGAGTTTTCACATCTACACAAGTGGAGAGAATAATTCAGACCTTAGAGTTACTGTGTGACTTTAAAGAAAGTGTCATTTGCAAACTTTGATGTGGGTGAAATGTGGTCATGAGCAACAGAGTGGTTTACATTTGTCCTTGAGTTGATAAAAATCAAAGAAAAGCACATGGGGTGAAAAATGGAAAAACCATGTGAATGGTCACCTGTGTTTGGTGTCTTCAGTCTTTCTTCAGCAGATCATTTTTGGAAAGAACACACTCCATTTAGATTTCAACTATTTCCCCCACTCCATGATCTCTCTAGGACATGGTCTTGGGTTAGTGGAGGATGTATATTAGAGACCAAATCAAACTGACCAAAATTTTTTTAGGGATTTGCCTGATGTCATCTTGAAAATGTGGTAGAGAGAAGGACTGAGCACACATTCAAGGCAAGAGGACAAAGACAGGTGTGGTGAATGAGACATGGGACAAAGAGGCATATCCAATGAGTATGGTCATTAATAGTCCTTTTCAGGCTGAGTGTGGCAGCTCACACCTGTAATTCCAGCACTTTGGGAGGCCGAGGAGTGAGGATGGCTTGAGCCAAGGAGTTTAGGACCAGCCTGGGCAACATAGTAAGAACACATTTCTGTGGAAAAAAAAAATCAAATAAATAGCTTGGCATGGTGGCACATGCCTGTAGTCCTAGCTACTTGGGAGGCTGAGGTGAGAAGATCACTTGAGCCCAGGAGGTTGAGGCTGCAGTTAGCTGTGATCATGCCACTGTACTCCAGTCTGCGTGACAGTGGAAGACCTTGTCTTCAAAATAGATAAATAAATCATAAATACATAGTTTCAGTTTTCTTTTCTACACTGTGTAGCAAGACCCACTCGTGAGTCAGGAAACCAATTTAATGAGTTATAAACAGTCTTTTCTTTCCTTTCCAATAAAGAAAAATAGAATAGAAAAATCATGGTTTTTTTTTTTTTTTTTAAGTTATATGCATGTGTGTTACTATAGGTTGTAGTTAAATAAAAAGGAAAGCACCGTCAATTTGCCTCGATGTAACAGGTAGGACCAGGAAAGTCACTAGGTGGGTGGGCTTGATAAGCTGAAAGCTATAGTTCAAGATGAGCAGCTGGGATAGCTCCAAAATAAACAAGTAGTGGTTTTGGCCAACTGAAATTAAGGCGATTTGATATGAAGTTAGCTTATGTCTGCAGGAACAGTACACTCTCAAGTTAGACCCATGTTAACCTTAAAGTGATAGAAGTAACCTTTTTTTTAGAGCTTTGCGTTCATCTTGGAAGTCTCCTTAGATTTATTTTCTGTGGATAGTAATCCAAATATATCCAAGAAAATAGTTAGATCCCTAGTTAAATAAATAGGTATGTTGGTGTTATGCCTTGAGTTTCTTGAATATACCTTCAAATGGTATTGCTCTCCTCTGAAATACTCTCAGAAATCAAATTCTGTGCCTAGATAAGCCCCTGCCCACAGCGTAGTCCTGGTCCACTTCTAGCCATGCACATTTTAGTAAGTCAGTGAGATATTGTGTGAAAATCACTCAACTTAAAGCATATGGAAAAGATGTTCTGTCTCAGCTCTGTTATTAGTTTTGAAACCTTGGAATAACTACTTAAACTGCCTGAAATCACAACTTTTTTGTCCATGCAATGGAATATGGATTGATAAATCCATATGTATCTTTTTAAATTTGTGGATCGTTGGTGAAAGTGCGATGATGCATGTAAAAAGCAGTTAGTAAAAGCTGATGATACTCAGAAACATAAAATATTACCATCTAGTCCACGTATATCTTAAAATTTTGTATTTTCTATTTAATTATGAAATTATTTTCTACAAGATAAATTCGGTTTAGGATTATTAGGTAAGACAGGGAAATATTCTGACATGACTTTCTGGTAATCCCTTTTTATTTTCCACGTCATCCCCTTCCTAAAAATCCATTCTATTTCCCAAAAGAAAAGTGGTGAGGTGATTTCATGCTTATGTTTAGAAAATTATTTCTACAAGACTCTGGGATATATGATAAATGAAAACTGTATCTAGATACTGTTAGCTCTTTCTAGTCATATCTCCATTTCTAAAATTCTGTCTACTCTTAAGTTCATTTTTTGGAATGTTGACTTGAGTTTCTCATTCTTCTCCTCTGCTCACATGTGGCCTTAGCTCCCTCTCACACTTTCCAAAGAACATTATGCCTGGGATCCCTTTTGATACCCTTTATGCCAGCCTCATCACTCTCTACTGCCTTTGGAAAGTCTTCCAAACTACTCTACTGTTTGCCAATGGTATCCATCACCTCCCATCATGGTTTCGGTGCATATTAGTCAGGATTCTCTGGAGAAACAGAACCAATAGGAGATATCTCTGTCTTCATCTTTCTCTATCACTATTATTTCTATCTCTATCTTAAATGAGGTTTTTATGGGGAATTGGCTTATGTGATTATGAAGGCTGAGATGTACCAGGATCTTCTGTCTGCAAGACAAAGACCTAGGAAAACTAGTATAATTCCAGCCTCAGTCTAAAGGCCCAAGAACTCAGAAGCACTGATGGCATAAGTGCCAGTTCAAGTCCAAAGGCAGAAGACAGATGTTTCAGCTCAAGTAGTCAAGCAGAGTTAATTTAACCATCCTCAGCCCTTTTGTTCTGTCTGGGTCCTGAACAGGTTCAATAGCACCCACCCACATTGGTGAGGGCCATCTGCTTTATTCAGTCCACCAATTCAAATGCTAATTTCTTCCAGAAACACCCTCAGAGACATGCCCAGAAATAATGTCTAATCAGATATCTGGGCATCCTATGGCCCAGTCAAGTTGACACATAAAATTAACCAACCTACCTGTTACTCTGTTTCCCACATTCTTTCTCTTACCCGCCATAAATTAGCATTTATAATATAGAATATCCATTTGCTAATCTCTCCAGTTTACTGCTGTAGACAATTAAGCACAGATCCACACATTCCCCTTTTAAAATGAGAGACTTTTAAAGTAAAAGCATAGTTTTTAGGGAGACATAGTAGGTGTATATATTTATGGGGTACATGAGATATTTTGGTAAGTCCTATGTGACTTACAGGATAAAAACACTGGCTTACTTCCTTTAATATCCACAGTCTCTGCATTAATCACTGAAGCTGAGGCCCTGGGCCAGGCCTGATTGCCATGTTCCTTCCCATATAGTTCTTCTTTTGATTAGTAGGAAATCTTCATGACTTGTTTGTTCTTTACTATGACACACCCGATATTCTGTATAGCATCAGGTTTCTTCTTTTTCCTTTTTCAGTCTTTTTGCTTTAAGTCTTTCTTAATCAAACCAGGAAGTGTTTGTGTAATTTAATTTTGCACAAGCTCACCCCCTCCTGGAGATGAACAACTGTGGTTTGTTCTTGAACACTGAGATGCTCAGATGAGTCCTGTGTATTCCTATCTTGGCAAAGCCTCCTTTATCAAATCTGTTTAGGTCCTGGACTCTATACTCAATCTTCAGAGACAGGTTTTATAGGAATGCTTTCACACTGTTGATGGGAGCGTCAATTAGTTCAGCCACCATGGAAGAGAGTGTGGTGATCCCTCAAGGATCTAAAACCAAAAATACCGTTTGATCCAATAATTCCATTACTGAGTATATACCTAAAGGATTATAAATTATTCTACTATAAAGACAAATGCACATGTATATTTATTGCAGCACTATTTACAATAGCAAAGACTTGGAACCAATCCAAATGCCCATCAATAATAGACTGGAAAAAGAAAATGTGGCACATATGCACCATGGAATACTATGCAGCCATAAAAGAGAACAAGATGATGTCCTTCACAGAGATATGCATCAAGCTGGAAGCCATCATTCTCAGAAAATCAAACACTGCATGTTCTTACTCATAAGTGTGAGTTTAACAATGAGAACACATGGACAAAGGGAGGGAAATATCACACACCAGGGCCTGTCAGGGATGGGGGGCAAGAGCAGGGAGAATATTAGCACAAACACCTAGTGCATGCAGGGCTTGAAACCTAGATGATGGGTTGATAGGTGCAGCATACCACCATGGCACATGTATACCTATGTAACAAACCTGCATGTGCTACATATGTGTCCCAGAACTTAAAGTAAAATAAAATAAAAATAAAAAGTAAAGTAAAATAAAAATACAGATCTCAGTGCTGGGAGATTAATAAAACACATTCAGGAACAGAAGGAGGATTGAAAAAAATATATATAGGGTTTAGAGATCACTGTTTGTAGATCCATATCAATTCCATAAATAGTTTCTGATTCTCTTTTCATGGGAAACTCTTTTGGGGGGGTTATTCTTTTACAGTTTTTTTTATGTCTTTATTGCATTTTAGGTTTTGGGGTACATGTGAAGAGCATGCAAGATTGTTGCATAGGTACACACATGGCTGTGTGATTTGCTGCCTTCCTCCCCTTCACCTATATCTGGCATTTCTCCTCATGCTCTCTCTCCCCACCTCCCTACCACCCCGTCCCTCCCCCATTTCCCCCCAACAGACCCCAGTGTGTAGTGCTCCCCTCCCTGTGTCCATGTGTTCTCATTGTTCAATACCCACCTGTGAGTGAGAATATGCGGTGTTTGATTTTCTGCTCTTGTGTCAGTTTGCTGAGAACGATGGTTTCCAGGTTCATCCATGTCCCTACAAAGGACATGAACTCATCGTTTTTGATGGCTGCATAATATTCCATGGCATATCTGTGCCACATTTTCCCTATCCAGTCTATCATCGATGGGCATTTGGGTTGGTTCTGGGTCTTTGCTATTGTAAACTGTGCTGCAGTGAACATTCATGTGCATGTGTCCTTATAGTAGAATGATTTATAATCTTTTGGATATATACCCAGTAATGGGATTGCTGGGTCAAATGGAAATTCTATTTCTAGGTCCTTAAGGAATCGCCACACTGTCTTCCACAATGGTTGAACTAATTTACACTCCTACCAACAGTGTAAAAGTGTTCCTATTTCTCCACATCCTCTCCAGCATCTGTTGTCTCTAGATTTTTTAATGATCGCCATTCGAACTGGTGTGAGATGGTATCTCAATGTAGTTTTGTTTTGCATTTCTCTAATGACCAGTGATGCTGAGCATTTTTTCATATGTTTCTTGGCCTACAGTTTTTTAAAACTATAAGAAAAAAGATGCCAAACAATGTTTCAAAAATTGCAGGTCTCCCATTTTAATGGGGCAATGTGCCCAGATTGTCTACAAGAGTAACCTAAAGAGGATAGCAAATAGGTATTCTCCTATGTTTGTGAATGCTAAGCTATGGTGGGTGAGAGAGAGAATGTGAGAAACAGAGTAACAGTGGGAGTCAGGAGATCTGCTATTGCAATTATGACCATGAAATTGTGAAAATATAAGAGGAAATAGTAAGAATATTGATATGAAGGTGAGAGGCAAACCTCGAGGGGCCATTTTTTAAATGAGTAAACATTGTCTCAGGCCACAGAAGTAAGTTTCTTATTACAGAAACTCATTTCCAGTCTGAAATAGAAAAACAAACATCTTTTAAAAATTATTTATTTTAATGTTTTAATTTTTAGGGGTAGATGGTAAGTGTATATATTTACAGGGTACATGAGATATTTTGATACAGGCATACAATGTATAATAATCATATCAGGATAAATGAGGTATCCATTACTTCAAGTGTTTATCCTTTCTTGGTGTAACAAACATTCCAGTTACACCCTTTTAGTTATTTTACAGAGTATAATAAATTCTTATTGTGATATCAAATACTAGATCTTACTCATTCCATTTTCTTGTAGCAAAATATAAACTTGATGATAGTAATTCAGCCACCTCCTATTTACATATGTATCCCTATGAGTAGTTAGTGAAATGAAGATTCTTCACTATCATCCTCTCTTAATTTCTGTTTCTTCCTGGTTATCTGTGGAAGGGAAGAGAGGAGAGCATGATTCTGGGGAACAGTTCTGCTCTATGTTCAGGTCTTGGGGTTTCACTTCTGCTCTTACCACTAGTATCTGATGTCTCTAAACTGCGTGTGTCCTCCGTCTTGTATGAAGTGGGCTGGGTGTGCTGATTGGACTCTTTGGCTGTGTTCTTGTATCCTCTTTCAGTTGAATGGGGCTCTTGGTCATGTCCATGTCCTCCAGGGATATGCATCTGAAACTTGCAAGTGCTTACTCACGGGGCACATAGGGCTCTAGCCATTTGGAGCCTGCTTTTCTGACTACTCTCCTAACTCAGCCATTGCCATTTATTTTTTATTTATTTTTTTATTTATTTTTTTGAGACGGAGTTTCTCTCTTGTTACCCAGGCTGGAGTGCAATGGCGCGATCTTGGCTCACCGCAACCTCCGCCTCCTGGGTTCAGGCAATTCTCCTGCCTCAGCCTCCTGAGTAGCTTGGATTACAGGCATGTGCCACCATGCCCAGCTACTTTTTTGTATTTTTAGTAGAGACGGGGTTTCACCATGTTGACCAGGATGGTCTCGATCTCTTGACCTTATGATCCACCCGCCTCGGCCTCCCAAAGTGCTGGGATTACAGGCTTGAGCCACCGCGCCTGGCCCGCCATTGCTATTTTAATATTTGAACCAGTCTCTAAAGCCTTTTAGCCAGGGTCTACTGCCTGGAGACTAAAGTACACACACCTCCATTCTTTAATTTCCTTTAAGACTATCTTATCTTAGGTTTCTGTTAATTTAACTTTCCCTAGAACTTAGTTCAAAGTAAAGGTTGGGAAATGGGAAGAGGAAGGAGTCCTATACTAGCTTGTAACTTGGTTTTCTCCAGTCTGAGATTCCTCTATGCTCCGGCCACAGGTCAGATAATGTCATATCCTCTCCGTGGGGGAGGAAATGCTCTTATTTCTCTGCGCATCACCTCTCACGGTTTGGCTTATGGTAAAAATCTATAATCTGAATCTTCCAGTACTTAACAATTAAAATGAAAAGCAAGCTTTTGGAATGCAAAAATGTATTTTACCCCCTTCAAGCCATTGGCTGCCTAATCTTTCACTCACTCACTGTGTTAACTTGGACTAGTTTAAACTTAGAGTCACACCCTTCTAGAAACAGGGACAGCAAGAATGCTTAACCCACTGAATTATTTTGACAAACAAAGGTAACATATAAAGATCTAAGTAGAGTTCCTGACTGTAGTAGGCTTTCAAAAAAGATTAGTCATTGACTCCAATGCATTTAATATTCCGGAGGTATATCCACAGTAGGACTAGTTTGGAACTATTTTAAAATTAAAATTGCACTTGAGAAGAATGTAATAAATTTTTGGTATGTGAAAGTTATACATTTTTAATCTTTGAAAAGTGAGTGTGGCATGATATGATTTGTAATTTTGCATAGTCATGAATTGGAATGCACCAGTGATGCTGACTATGCAAGACAGAGTCACTTAGATAGTTAATTGAACCTCCCTTGAGGGATGCTCAATAGCATCCTAATATAATCTTCTGTTTTTAAATGTATAATCACATTTGTTATTTTTGGGACTCACTGGGCTCTCAGAGTATATACTTCATGCTACAGGTCTAGTGTAGTTACTGCTACTCTGAAATAGGTGACAATTTTCTCCTCTTTGACTCAGTTTAGCAAGACCATAATAGAAATGATGGGAAATATTTGCCTTATTACAGAGTTAATTGGTAATATAAAATGCATTAAGATCCTTGGATATAATGTTTAAAAATAATTAAAAAGAAATTACCATCATATTAATATATTTCTATAACAGTGTTCCTTGATTATCTTTAACTTAATTATTGCACTTGATGATGTCTTAAATATACTTTCATGATATAAGGTATGATTATATTCCCTCAAAGTTTGTTTCCATTATCTTCTTATCCACTGCATTTTTTCTAATTAAACTTTTTATTGCACTTTCATTACCCAGACATAAAAATAATTTCAGATTATTATACCAAACATTCAATTATAATATAAGAATTCTTGAATTATGATATATTTAAAACACTTTTGCAGCTGTCTTTCCAACCTATAATTACTTAATCCCATCTTTAACTACCGGGCTGATTTTAACACATAAATCATAAATGATAACTGCTTTATTCTTCCAAATTTAATTTTCCTACATATTCCACACAATTAAATCAAAATGAAGAGATGCTACTTATAATCTCAGTTTTAGTTACCAGATTGGAACTTTCCATATTACAAATCAGTGCGCCATCAATGCAGCTGGTGACTAAAAAAGAGATTGGTCAACATTTTAAAAGCACAAAGGTTGCATGATTTAATTACTATAGCAATAAAATTTGAATATGTGAAGTAACTTATTTTGTGAGAACTTCTGTTCTTTGAAACTAATTATTTGGGACTGTGGAAAATTTCCCAGCCTGCTTTGTTTAGGAGGTCTGTTCTTGCAACCATCTTACTTGAGCCACACTTTTTTTTTTTTTTAATTGAAAAATGTATTATAACACAGAAAAGCAGATCATGTATGTGTAGAACTTAAAAAAGATTGTAAAACAAACCTCCATGTGCACGTTCTACATTAAGGATTAGAATATTACCAGTACTTTAGAAATCTCTTTGCCTTTCCATAATTGTGTACTTCTTCCAATCTCAAGAAAAACATTTGCTTGCATGGTGTGCTGTCCATCTCTTCGTTTTTCTTTAAAAATGTATTATCTGGGTATATAGACCTGAATGATATGTGTTTCATTTTTAAAAAAGGAGTAGCCAGCATACCCTAGCTATATAAAAGAAAGACAATATTTACATTGTTAGATGAAGACTCCCAGAAAAAGTTTCTAGTAATTTGGTTTATTAGAATAATTTATATGTGAATCTTGCATTGAGACATGAGCAGAGTTTACCAGGCTTGTGGCTTTTAGTGGTGGACCAAGGACTAGTATTCTATTAATATATGGTATCTATGTTTGCCTTCTGAGCTTATTCTTTATAGGGATAGGTGATAGCAAAACACTTCTGGAATGGTATGATGGGAAAGGTGTGCCCTCAGCTAATCCAGGTAGGAAGGCATAGAGGCAAGAACAATACATTTATCAGTACAAGATTAAGACAGATTTAGAAGAGATAAGAACCTGGACCAGGCTCAGCTAGACATTTCACTATCAGATTCTAATGGCCATATCATAACAATGGAACTCTTAGTAATGGCAGCCCTCAATATGTCTGTTTCTTGAGTCATATTGCTGCAACCTGTCCAATTCTGGATCTTTCCTTTATCTTCCTCCAAGTCTTAACGCTTTGCCGAACTCTTGTGTTCTCTCTTATATCTGTATTTCCCATCTATTTTAAATTTAATTTTTGTTTTGAACAAGTATATTCTATTGCTAGTGGAAGGACTGTTAGAAAGGCTGTCAATATTAAGAGAATACTGTATTCTGCTCTGACACTCAAATGACAGTTTGTCTGGGAGTAAGAATCTAAATTGGAAATAGTTTTCCTTTGCAATTCTGAAGACATTGTTCCACTGATTATTGTTTCTAGTATTTATGTTAAAATGTCTGAAGTCATGTTGATGTCTGACTTTTTGAGAGCTTTCAGAATATACTCTTTGTCTACTATGTTCTGAAATTTTATTCCTTGGTGTTGGTCTAATTTCATTTATTTTCCTGAGCACTCAGCTATTTCAGTCAGTCAATTTATTTTTAGAAATTTTCTTTAATTATTTCAATGACTTTTAATTTCTCTTTATTCTCTTTATTTATGTAGGAACCTTATAATTTTGGATATTGAACTATACTACTTTTATATATATATGTAAGTTTCATTTCCCCATCTTTGTCTCGTTCTTCTGAGTCTGAAATTTTTTTTTTTTTCTTTTCAATGTTGTTGTCTGGACTTCCATGTACTTTTGAGACTCTGCTAATATGTATTTAATTTCTAGATGTTGTTTTTAGCTTTCTACTTCTTTTTGCATAACTTTTCTTTTTTTTTTTTTTCTTTTTTTTTTCATTGCATTTTAGGTTTTGGGGTACATGTGATGAACATGCAAGATTGTTGCATAGGTACACACATGGCAGTGTGCTTTGCTTCCTTCCGTCCCCTCACCTGTATCTGTCATTTCTCCCCATGCTATCTTTTCCCACCTCTCCACCCCCCCGCCCCTCCCCCATTTCCCCCCAACGGATCCCAGTGTGTAGTGCTCCCCTCCCTGTGTCCATGTGTTCTCATTGTTCAACACCCGCCTATGAGTGAGAATATACGGTGTTTGATTTTCTGCTCTTGTGTCAGTTTGCTGAGAATAATGGTTTCCAGGTTCATCCATGTCCCTACAAAGGATGTGAACTCATCGTTTTTGATGGCTGCATAATATTCCATGGTGTATATGTACCACATTTTCCCTATCCAGTCTATCATCGTTGGGCATTTGGGTTGGTTCCAGGTCTTTGCTATTGTAAACAGTGCTGCAATGAACATTCGTGTGCACGTGTCCTTGTAGTAGAATGATTTATAATCCTTTGGATATATACCCAGTAATGGGATTGCTGGGTCAAATGGGATTTCTATTTTTAGGTCCTTGAGGAATCGCCACACTGTCTTCCACAATGGTTGAATTAATTTACATTCCCACCAACAGTGTAAAAGTGTTCCTATTTCTCCACATCCTCTCCAGCATCTGTTGTTTCCAGATTTTTTAATGATCACCATTCTAACTGGTGTGAGATGGTATCTCAATGTGGTTTTGATTTGCATTTCTCTGATGACCAGTGATGATGAGCATTTTTTCATATGTTTGTTGGCCTCCTGTATGTCTTCTTTTGTAAAGTATCTGTTCATATCCTTTGCCCATTTTTGAATGGGCTTGTTTGCTTTTTTCTTTTAGATCTGCTTTAGTTCTTTGTAAATTCTGGATATCAGCCCCTTGTCAGATGGGTAGACTGCAAAAATTTTTTCCTATTCTGTTGGTTGCCGATTCACTCTACTGACTGTTTCCTTTGCCGTGCAGAAGCTGTGGAGTTTGATTAGGTCCCATTTGTCTATTTTGGCTTTTGTTGCCATTGCTTTTGGCGTTTTGGTCATGAAGTCCTTGCCTACGCCTATGTCCTGAATGGTTTTGCCTAGATTTTCTTCTAAGGTTTTTATGGTATTAGGTGTGATGTTTAAGTCTTTAATCCATCTGGAGTTAATTTTGGTGTAAGGTGTCAGGAAGGGGTCCTGTTTCTGCTTTCTGCACATGGCTAGCCAGTTTTCCCAACACCATTTATTAAACAGGGAATCCTTTCCCCATTGCTTGTTTTTGTCAGGTTTGTCGAAGATCAGATGGTTGTGGGTATGTTGTATTTCCTCTGAGGCCTCTGTTCTGTTCCATTGGTCTATATCTCTGTTTTGGTACCAGTACCATGCTGTTTTGATTACTGTAGCCTTGTAGTATAGTTTGAAGTCCGGTAGTGTGATGCCTCCTGCTTTGTTCTTTTTGCTTAGAATTGACTTGGCTATGCGGGCTCCCTTTTGGTTCCATATGAAGTTTAAGGTGTTTTTTTCCAGTTCTGTGAAGAAGGTAATTGGTAGCTTGATGGGAATAGCATTGAATCTGTAAATTACTTTGGGCAGTATGGTCATTTTCACGATGTTGATTCTTCCTAACCATGAACATGGAATGTTTCTCCATCTGTTTGTATCCTCTCTTATTTCGTTGAGCAATGGCTTGTAGTTCTCCTTGAAGAGGTCCTTTACGTTCCTTGTTAGTTCTATTCCTAGGTACTTTATTCTCTTTGTAGCAATTGTGAATGGCAGTTCATTCTTGATTTGGCTCTCTTGAAGTCTATTACTGGTGTATAGGAATGCTTGTGATTTTTGCACGTTGATTTTGTATCCTGAGACTTTGCTGAATTTGTTTATCAGTTTCAGGAGATTTTGGGCTGAGATGATGGGGTCTTCCAGATATACAATCATGTCATCTGCAAATAGAGACAATTTGATTTCCTCCTTTCCAATTTGGATACCCTTTATTTCTTTTTCTTGCCTGATTGCTCTGGCTAGAACTTCCAGTACTATATTGAATAGGAGTGGTGAGAGAGGGCATCCTTGTCTAGTGCCAGATTTCAAAGGGAATGCTTCCAGTTTTCGCCCATTCAGTATGATATTGGCTGTTGGTTTGTCGTAAATAGCTTTTATTGTTTTGAGATACGTTCTGTCAATACCTAGTTTATTGAGGGTTTTTAGCCTAAAGGGTTGTTGAATTTTGTCAAAAGCCTTCTCTGCATCAATCGAGATAATCATGTGGTTTTTGTCTTTGGTTCTGTTTATGTGGTGGATTACGTTTATGGACTTGCGTATGTTGAACCAGCCTTGCATCCCCGGGATGAATCCTACTTGATCATGGTGGATGAGCTTTTTGATATGCTGTTGCAATTGGTTTGCCGGTATTTTATTGAAGATTTTTGCATCTATGTTCATCATGGATATTGGCCTGAAATTTTCTTTTCTTGTTGAGTCTCTGCCGGGTTTTGGTATCAGTATGATGTTTGTCTCGTAAAATGATTTGGGAAGGATTCCCTCTTTTTGGATTGTCTGGAATAGTTTCAGAAGGAATGGTATCAGCTCCTCTCTGTATGTCTGGTAGAATTCAGCTGTGAACCCATCTGGACCTGGGCTTTTTTTGGGTGGTAGGCTCTTTATTGCTGCCTCGACTTCAGACCATGTTATTGGTCTATTCAGGGTTTCGGCTTCTTCCAGGTTTAGGCTTGGGAGGTTGCAGGTGTCCAGGAATTTATCCATTTCTTCCAGGTTTACTAGTTTATGTGCATAGAGTTGTTTGTAATAATCTCTGATGATGGTTTGGATTTCTGTGGAATCTGTGGTGATATCCCCTTTATCGTTTTTTATTGCATCAATTTGGTTATTCTCTCTTTTCTTTTTTATTAATCTGGCTAGTGGTCTGTCTATTTTGTTGATCTTTTCAAAGAACCAGCTCCTGGATTTATTGATTTTTTGAAGAGTTTTTTGTGTCTCTATTTCCTTCAGTTCTGATCTTAGTTATTTCCTGTCTTCTGCTAGGTTTTGAGTTTTTTTGATCTTGCTCCTCTAGCTCTTTCAATTTTGATGATAGGGTGTCAATTTTAGATCTCTCCTTTCTTCTCATGTGGGCACTCATTGCTATATATTTTCCTCTGGAGACTGCTTTAAATGTGTCCCAGAGATTCTGGTATGTTGTGTCTTCGTTCCCATTGGTTTCGAAGAACATCTTTATTTCTGCCTTCATTTCATTGTTTATCCAGTCAACATTCAAGAGCAAGTTGTTCAGTTTCCATGAAGCTGTGCGGTTCTGAGTTAGTTTTTGCATTCTGAGTTCTAACTCGATTGCACTGTGGTCTGAGAGACTGTTTGTTATGATTTCTGTTCTTTTGCATTTGCTGAGGAGTGATTTATTGCCAATTATGTGGTCAATTTTAGAGTAGGTGTGATGTGGTGCTGAGAAGAATGTATATTCTGTGGATTTGGGGTGGAGAGTTCTGTAAATGTCTATTAGGTTTGCTTGTTCCAGGTCTGTATTCAGGTCTTGGATATCCTTGTTGATTTTCTGTCTGGTTGATCTGTCTAATATTGACAATGGGGTGTTAAAGTCTCCCACTATTATTGTGTGGGAGTCTAAGTCTCTTTGTAAGTCATTAAGAACTTGCCTTATGTATCTGGGTGCTCCTGTATTGGGTGCGTATATATTTAGGATCGTTAGCTCTTCTTGTTGCAGTGATCCTTTTACCATTATGTAATGTCCTTCTTTGTCTCTTTTGATCTTTGTTGCTTTAAAGTCTATTTTATCAGAGATGAGAATTGCAACTCCTGCCTTTTTTTGCTCTCCATTTGCTTGGTAGATCTTCCTCCATCCCTTTATTTTGAGCCTTTGTGTATCCTTGCATGTAAGATGGGTTTCCTGGATACAGCACACTGATGGGTTTTGGCTTTTTATCCAATTTGCCAGTCTGTGTCTTTTGGTTGGGGCATTTAGTCCATTTACATTTAGGGATAGTATTGTTATGTGTGAATTTGATGCTGTCATTTTGATGCTGCCTGGCTGTTTTGTTGGTTAGTTGATGCAGATTCTTGATTGTGTTGATGCTTTTTTACCATTTGGTGTGTTTTTGGAGTGGCTGGTACTGGTTGTTCCTTTACATGTGTAGAGCCTCTTTCAGGAGTTCTTGTAGAGCAGGTTTGGTGGTGATGAAATCTCTGAGTGCTTGCTTGTTCACAAAGGATTTTATTTTTCCTTCACTTATGAAGCTTAGTTTGGCTGGATAGGAGATTCTGGGTTGAAAGTTCTTTTCTTTGAGGATGTTGAATATTGGCCCCCAATCTCTTCTGGCTTGTAGGGTTTCTGCTGAGAGATCTGCTGTGAGTCTAATGGGCTTCCCTTTGTGGGTAACCCGACCTTTCTCTCTGGCTGCCCTTAGCATTTTCTCTTTCATTTCAATCCTGGTGAATCTGACGATTATGTGCCTTGGGGTTGCTCTTCTTGAGGAATATCTTTGTGGTGTTCTCTGTATTTCCTGGATTTGAATATTGGTCTGCCTTGCTAGGTTAGGGAAGTTTTCCTGGATAATATCCTGAAGAGTATTTTCCAGCTTGGATTCATTCTCTTCATCACATTCAGGTACACCTATCAGACGTAGATTAGGTCTTTTCACATAGTCCCACATTTCTTGAAGATTTTGTTCATTCCTTTTTGCGCTTTTTTCTCTGTTCTTGCCTTCTCTTTTTATTTCATTGAGTTGATCTTCGACCTCTGATATCCTTTCTTCTGCTTGGTCAATTCGGCTGTTGAAGCTTGTGCATGCTTCACGAAGTTCTCGTGTTGCATTTTTCAGCTCCATCAACTCATTTATACTCCTCTCTATGTTGTCCATTCTCGTCAGCAGTTCGTCCAATCTTTTTTCAAGGTTCCTATTTTCTTTGCGATGGGTTAGAACATGTTCTTTTAGTTCATTGTAGTTTCTTACTACCCACCTTCTGAAGTCTGATTCTGTCATTTCATCACCCTCCTTCTCCATCCGGTCTGGTTCCCTTGCTGGTGAGGAGGTGTGATCCCTTTTAGGAGGAGAGGTGTTCTGGTTTCAGGAGTTTTCATCCTTTTTGCGCTGGTTTCTTCCCATTTTTGTGGGTTTATCCACCTGTTGTCTGTCTCTGTCCCAGGGAGTTGGAGCTTTATGAGTTTCCCTTGCACTACTGCCTTTTTTGATTTTTCTTTCAGGTCGGACCCGCCCAGCTAGCAGCATGCCTAGCCACTGCCTGCCCGCAGGGGCTTTGCTGAGCTGCTGTGGGCTCCGCCCAGCTGCCCTGAGCTCTTCCCTGTAGTCCTTTTTATAAGGGCGTAGTTAGAACTGTCTGGGCAATGGTGGCCCCGCCTCTGTTATGGCGGACTCTCTCTGTTGCGGCAGGTTGCCTCGGCAACGGCAGCCTGCCTCCGTAGCGGTGGAGAGTCTCAGTAATGTTGGAAGCCCCTCCCCCGCGGAGCGGGACGGTTCCGGTTCAGCTGTGCTTGGTTTGAAGGGCTCAACCCAGAGGGTTTCCAATTACTGTTTTTGTTTTCGTTGTTGTTGGGGGTGGAGGGGTGGGACCAACCGAGCCTGATCACCTGGCTCCCTGACTCAGAGTCTTTTCTTTTAAGTTGAACGACCCTGCGTTCCGGTCGCTTGTTGAAAAGGCGCTGGCATCTCCCGTGCTGCGACTCACGGAGTCGGCTCGAACTGCGGCGCCGGCTCCTGGCGGATTTTTTGCCTAGGAATCTCCTGGCCTGACTCGCTATTTCAGATGAATGGGCTATTCTGCCGTCTCAGGGCTCTGCTCGCCAGCTAAGAGGGCTCCCAGACCAGTGGCTTTTGTAGGGAGAACCGCAGCAACAGGGAGTGGTCACAGCAGCCGTGCGGGCGGAATCAGCCCCGCGGGGGCCAAAACAGCCGCACCGGCTGGGACTGCGACGCTGGCGACCCCTCTGCCTGGGTATCTCCTGGTCTATGGGCAATAAGAGTTCGTCTGGAAATGCGGCGTCCACTCACCCTCTGCACTTTCACTGGGAGCTGAAGTCCTGAGCTGTTCTTAGGCGGCCATCTTCCCAGCATCTGCATAACTTTTCTTCTTGCTTCAGTCACATAGTATCTTGTGTTTCTGACTATTCATCTTAATTTATTTTGAACTTATGTTTTTTTCTTAGCAGGTGAAGAGGCTGATTGATATGGAGTTTTCTGGGACAATTATATACATGAGTTTTTTAGAAAAGAAATGTGATGTTATTATGCTTAGCTTTTTTCTTTTGAAGTAATAAAATTCCTTAGAAATGTATCATCTGCTTTTTTTCTAGAAGGGACTAGGACTGGCTGGCACCGCTGTAGAAGTCAACTAGAGGAAGAAAAGGTTGAGAGTGTCTGCAGTCTGCATTCAGTGTGCATAAGGTCACTTAAGCCCCTGTTTTCAAAATCACATTCAAGCTCTTAACTGTGCATGATGTCATGCAATCCAGAGAGACTCCTACCTGAGTGAGAAAGAAGGGGGTATGGAGTGGCGGTAGGGAATGGAGTAGGAGTGACTTTCTAGGAATCTGTCTCTTAACCTTTAAACAGTCCCCATTTTAGTTTCTCTATTTCCAGAGGACCCTGTGGTGAAAATTAGGTTGGTTCTCAGTTTTCCCCCACTACTGGGTTAGGAATTAAAATTTTTTCTTTAGTGTTACAGAAGTCAATTTTAACTGGATCTACTTTACAGCTGCCAAGATTAAGAAGTTAATTTTTTCTTAAATTCATATTTGAAAGTAATTTTAAAAGATTAGAAAAAGTGAAGACAAATTAGATGGTTGTACCATCTACAAAGTTAATCTCTTTAAAACATTTAGCAAATTATTTTTATTTTCATGTAGTGAAATTTTCTTGAATATAAATTACAAAAAACAATCCAATTAAAAATAGGTGAAAGACATAAATAGACATTTCTCCAAAGAAGACATACAAATAACTAATAAAAACATGAAAAAATGCTCAACATCATTAGTTGCTAGGAAAGTGCCAATTAAAACCACAATGAGATCCACTTTACACTCGCTATTTTTATAATAGAATGGGTATCATGTAAAAAACAGAAAATAATAAGTGTTGGTGAGGATGTGGAGAAATTGGGACTTCAGTATATTACCAATAGGAATGTAAGATGGTTCAGCTGCTATATTAAACAGTTTGATAATTTCTCAGAAAATCAAACATAGTTATCCCAATACTCAAGAGAACTGTAAACAAATACTCAAACATGTACATGCATACACATGTGTATAGCAACACTATTGATAGTAACCAAGATATAGAAGTGGCTAAATAACCATCAATGTGTAAATGGGCAAAGATGTGATATGTATGTGTGTGTGTGTAATATTATTCAGTCATAAAAAGGAGTGAAGAAATACGGATATATGCTGCAATGTGGTGTTAGGTTAAATGAGAGAAGACATATGCAAAAGGTCATATGTTCCATAATTCCATTTATATGAAGCATCTCAAATAGATTAATCTACAGGGAAAGGACCGAGATTAGTGGTTTCCAGGGGCTAGAGGGAATAGGGACAAATTGCTTAATAGGTGAGGCAATTTACTTTGGACTGATAGAAATGCTCTGGAACTTGAGGTAGTTGCACAACATTGTAAATGTATAAAATGCCATGGAATTTTTGACTTTAAAGGTTAATTTTGTGTTTTGTGAATTTTGCCTCAATAATTTATTTAAAATAATGCATTATATTTTTTGATAGAGATGGGAACTACCCTCTGAACCTATTACTTTTCTGATTACGGTTCACAGATACAGTGTCCTTTTCTTGATATCCTTTTGAATGTGCAGTCAGTGTAGTTTCTGAGACAATTCTAATGGAAATAGATGGGCTTTCAATAACCTGGAGACTTCAGATGATTTTTACAAAGCAACTGAGTCTCATAGTCTAGTTTCTTGGATATTTAGGTTGAGTCTTTGGTGGAAAAGTGCTTCTAGATGGAATATCTTTTATTCTGTTGGCTTGGTCCAGTTTTTGGAACACTGTCTTGGTTTTCTGCTTAATACTTCAATTCATAACTGAAACCAGAACCTGCATGATATGCAAATCAATTAAGTGGAGACCGAATACCCTTGCTACCTCTTGGTGCCTAACTTATGTGATGATAGGGGAGCTTGATCTGTTGTTTATGTGCCCAGGACTGGTTGGGTGCAGCTGTGAAGGTACTGATGACCTGGACAGAGAACGATGCCTCCAAATGAGGATATTGCCTCTGGATGAGGCATTGCTGTACTTGGGTTGTGCCTGATGCCTTTAGAACGTTCTGTTTGACAGTTAGTTTTTCTCTCCAAGACATGCATGTGCTAGTCCAAGGGCCATCTTGGTTCAGCTTCCACATTTTTCCTACCATAGTATACTGCTGAGGTTTCAGTATGCTTCAAAGCTGTGCCTTCTGGAATTATGCACTTGAGTAAAACTGAACAAGAGAATGAAAATAATCATGCTGATAGGAATAATGAGTTATGGTAGAATTAATACAATATATAAATAATATATATTTGATAGAAAATCGACCAAATTCTCCAGTGGAGAGACAAAGATTAAAAGCATATAGGAACATGGAACAAATACAAGTAAATAAATAATAAGATATAACCTAAAGGAAAATGAGGCATTTAGAACAAAAATTGTTTTTTTCATAAAAATAAGATTTTGGGTAAAATGAAGTAAGTAATTATTAAATTAAAAACTGAATGCCTTTCTAGTGACAAAATAATTGAGAAATTGTATGGTTCTAACAAATGTCTAACAACATAGTATCAGTGTACATGAAATAAAAATGGAGAGAATTAAAAGGATAATTTGAAAACCAGAGTCACAGTAAAATATTCTCATAGATCTTTCTCATAAACTTATAGATCAAGCAATCAAATATAAGCTACAAAATTATAGAAAAGGCAAACAGATGTATCATCTGACATACATAGACTACATTCTTTTCAAGAAAAGAACTGAAGCATTTGCTGTAACACCAAGTAAGGATATTTTTATATTACCAATAATTTATCATATTATACTATCTCTACCAGTAGAACCATGCAACTAGAAATCAATAACAAACATATAGCATATTTTCCTTAAAAAACCAAATATTTTTTGTAAAAATAAATAAAAGCCAACATATTTCTAAATTATTTATGTCATTAGAGAAATCCTAACATTTACAAAATATTGGAATGGAATGACAATAAAAACACTGCAGGCTAAAGCTTGTAAGAGGAAACTATATTCTTAGAGTGTGATGTATAGCTTTAATTGCACTTAATAGAAAAAAAATAAGAAAAGAAAATCAATGAGCTAAGTGTTCAACCCTGAAAGATTGGAAGAAAACCCCTAGTGACCCAAATTGAGTAGAAATAAAGTAAAAGTAGAATTAAATTAAATAAAACACAATTAAAACACCATAAAAATAAAAGTGTCTTTGAAAATATTAACAAATATAAAAGAAAGCACTTCCTTAAGCATAAAGAGAAAAACAATGAATAAATTATGAATACTGAAAAAAGAAGACGTAATTCAGATACAGCAAACATTGGAACAAGGAGAATGTTAGAAACAAATTTGTATTATATTTTAAAACTAATTTCTTGAAAACTAAGAATTTAGTGGGAAGAAAGATAAAGGTCTAAATAGATGCTAAAAAAATTGAATCACTGGTCAAAAATTTATCTATATCAAAGCACTAATTTCAAAGTTGCTCCAAGCTAGTTCTAACAATCTTCAATATGTATTTAACTCCTATCTTATATAACTTGTTTCACATGTGAGAAAGAGAGGAAATATTACTTGAAGGAAAATGTTATGGAACAAAAATACTACACATCAAATGTGGATATTATTACAAGTGAAAATTAGAAATTGAAATCTAACAATTTTTGGAAAAATGCACTGCAACCAAAAAGGATTTAACCCAGGAATGGAAGTAAGCTTCAATACTGGAAAACTTACAAGAATTTAATATTAATAGATGACAGTAGAAAAACAATATATTACCCATATTGTAGAAAAGCATTACACTTCCATGTACATTCTTGATTTGAAGGGGGGAAAAAAGCAAAGCAACCTAGAAATAAATGAGAATACCTTTAATCTAATAAAACACACATTCTGGAAACCTATAACAAACAACTGACTAGTGAAATATTTGAAATATTTTCTTTTTCTTTCTTTCTTTCTTTTCTTTTTCTTTTTTTTTTTTTTTTTAATCATTTTGAGCTTGCTTGATGGACATTATCCCTTCCTCTGAATCTCTGAAGATTAAAATAAAAAACAGAACATTTATTTTAAAGCCATTTTAAGATGTGGATGTTATCTCTAGTTCCTTACATGTGAGTTCCTTTTTGCATTGGACCTGTCCACTTACATTCTTGATGCTAGAATTTGTCATGTGTTTACTAATGATTTTTTGTGAGCTCATTTTCCATGGGAATTATTTAACATTGGACACAGTTTGTATAACCTTATTTTGGGATTAATTTCATGGCTGTCTCTGTCCAGTCCATGCAAAATTCACAGGTCTCAAACTAGGTTTTAATGTTATGTTTTAAGAAGTCATCATATTATAACAAAATGAATCTGATAGATTGAATAAAATGAATCTGAGCCCTATTCACTGTAAAGACACAGATTCCTGGTTTTGAAGTAGTTATAGGCATCATTCTATTTGTGACCAGTGGCAAAACCTTTGATCTAGGAGCCTCAATTGGAAATATTCTGGAATCTCTGTAAAAAATCAATTGCCTCATGGCTTGGAAAGACATTGACTACAATTTTGCTAAAACTGAGGTTCAAAAAGGTTAAAGCTGTCCTATGTGACAACATGGATGAACTTGAAGGACATTATGTTCCATAAAATTAGCCAGGCATGGAAAGACAAATACTGTGGCATCTCACTTATATGTGAAGTCTAAAAAAGTTGAACTCATAAAAGCAGAAAGTAGAATGGTAGTTACTAGGGACTGGGGGAAGGGGGAAGGGAAAATGTTGGTCAAAGCATGTAAGTTCCAATTGGAGAGGAAGAATAAGTTCTGGAATCTACTGCAGAGAATGGTGACTACAGATAATAATCACATACTATAAGCTTGAAATTTCTTAAGGGAGTAGATCTTAGATGTTCTTAGCATAAAAAACAATATGTATGTGAGTCGACAGATTTGTTAATTAGCTTCAGTTAGTAATTTTACAATGTATACATACATCAAAACATTACATCATAAGAGTATACAATTTTATTTGACAACCATGCCTTAATAAAGCTGGGGAAAATATACACACAATTTTTTCTCCATTTTAAACTATAAAATGTTGTGACTTTTTTTTTCTGCTAAACCATACTAGTAATGTCACCTGAGAATGAAATTCATGCAATTAGTTAGTGAATTTATGCGTGTTCTTAATGGTCAGTTTGGGGCTGAGCTGTATGTAGGTTTTTAGATATCCCTTGAGAACATTTAGATGAGCTTGGATTATGTCTACATTGGCAAGGCAGAGTTATCTAATAAATTTAGTACAAAATGTGTTTGTTGAATTGTCTAAATTGACTTTCTAGACTGTCCAGATGATCGCTCAAGCCTCTGAATTATTGACAGTTTAGATGTGAGTTTATGATAATCGCATATTTTATTGCCTATTTCTGAAAGATTAAAGTCCTGACTTTACTGCATAGATATGCATCAGATATTATCTTACTTAATGACCTTAGAGGCTAGTTCTGACCAACCTGAATTGATCACAAGTTTCAAGGAATAAAGAAATGGTTAGGAAAAGGGAATATTTTTTATTATCTACTAAAATAGTGCAGAAATATTTGTGAACACAGTTTGCTCATGGATGATTTCCAAAACATCCATAAATTGCAAATCAACCTGTTCCATGCCATGAACTATTGAGAAACTTGTAATATGTATACAATTAAAAAAATTTTTTCTTATGTAAAATGTGTTTTCCTCAGCCAATAATCATTAGTTCTAGGTCCAATATCGCTTTCTTTACACCAGATTTAAAAAATCTGGGAGAAATAGGGTACTCAAAAGAGTGGAAATGGCTTGTATTTTATTCATATTTCTAACACTTCAATATACATACAGCCTTTGTACTTGCGTAGATACGGCCAATGTAATTTTAACAGAGGCAGAAATATACAAGACCTTTCCTTCTCTTTCATCATTATATAAAATAAACCTCTCTTGTGCGTTAGGCTCCTGGATAACCAATTAGCATTATTAACCATGTCAGTCACTTTCTGCCAAAATTTAATATTGAAAGGTGCGGCAAAAGGACTCCCAGGCCATCTTAACATACTGCTAACGGATAACTTTTAACTGCTCCGACGTTTTGATTTCAAAGACATTTGCCAAAACAAAATCTGTTTTGATCTTTGGTTAACCAGCCTCCAGCTATGGTTCATCACCTCCAGTTGGAAGCCGGCCCTCCAGAGATTCACACAGGGGCTCCAGGAGAAAACCTGCTTCTTCCTGCAGGTAGCACAGCCTGCAGAATGTCAGGAGAGGAGAAGGCAATCATCCTCCCAGCCCTCCTCAACAAGTCAGAACCACCCAGAGTGGCAATACACCTCCGACTAGGAGCTTTATATTCAATTCTAAGATTTCTAAAAGACGTTTTGCTGAAAATATTTCATAGCATGTAGTTGAATGTAAGAATTAAGACAGTTTCTTCTTAGACCAATTTCTTTTCTTTTCTTTTTTCTTTTTTTGAGGAGTCTCACTCTGTTGCCCAGGCTGAAGTGCCGTGGCTTGATCTCAGCTCACTGTAACCTCTGCCTCCTGGGTTCAAGTGATTCTCCTGCCTCAGCTTCCAAAATAACTGGGATTACAGTAGTGTACCACCACACCGAGCATTTTTTTTTTTTAAGTAGAGACGGGGTTTCACCATGTTGGCCAGCCTTGTCTCAAACTCATGACCTCAAGTGACCTGCCCAGCTCAGCCTCCCAAAGTGCTGGAATTACAGTCGTGAGCCACCACACTCAGGCCTTAGACTGGTTTCTAATATTCAGGATTGGTTGAACTCAGACAGGGTGAAGGAAAGAATATAAGTTAACATGCATTTATTTTATTCCCAAACACTATTAAATTGATTCTGCTAACTTCAACTATCACTGAATAAGGATTCAACTTGTTTTCTAAGAAGCTAAAATAGGTATTCGTCCTGGAAGATTGTTCTCTATTCATTTTATTTTAGGAAGTAACTATTTCTACTTTGGTTAATTTATGACATATCCAAAAAGTATGCATTAGAATTTCTTGCACAATTCAAAAGGATTTCTATTTACCACATAGCTCCTGCAGAGGCTAACTTGTTTCTCTTAAGTCTTATGGTTTTCAGAAGAATCAGGGCACTTTATATTAATTCCTACTTTGAACATGTTTGCCATTTCATTGGCCTTCTTGCTATCCACTCTATTCTCTTATTTGGAGAGACCAGCACCAAACTGGTTTGGTTTGGGAATATTATCATTTGTTAATAATGTGCTTAGAATTTTCTCACATGATTTAAGAAGTTAATTATATCATCTCAGGGTAATAAAAATGTACAATACACATTAAGTCAAGTTTGATTCAAGCCTTTAGCAGCCTTGAATTCCTTCCAGGTCTTTTTAGGGGAAATTTTCACCCGCAGGGGTTTGGGAACTTGGCATGGAACACCCATTAAGTGTGACGAGGGCCTGATTGCCAGTACACAGCAGTGAAATCTTGCCCTTCAAAAATTCTCTTTGATTTTACTTCAATAGACCGAAAAAGAAAATTTGTGCTTTGTGTCTTTGTCTTTAAATCATGATTGGACAAAACATAAACTATCTATGTCCCATAAAAACTTGGTATTATTTTGTCTGTATACCACACGCTGTGATCCTTTACAACTTGCTTTCCAATATAGCAAAACCCATTGGTGTATAAAGATATATCATTAATTAAATACAAATGTGATAATGTTTTGTTTAGCAACTTATTACGGGTCCTCTTGGGTCCTCCGTGCCTCGTCTCCTGAGAAGGTAGTGTTAATTTCCCTTTTCAGGGGCCCGTGGGAATGCAGCTAATAGGATAGAAGAGCACATTGAGGACACTCCTGGTTTTCTGCTGTATATGCAAAAGCTCATTTTAAGCAGGAACGTTATTCTGTCAACTTCAGTCTTAGTATTTTTTCCACAAATGCCTGTGTTCTGAAATCATATTTCTAATATGGATATTCACATCGAATGTGTAAAAATAATGTTAAAATGGCTGTTGGGAATGTTAGTAATAACATCTGGAAGGCACTTGAGCCATAGGAGGTCAGGAGAGAGGTACTCTGTGCTGAGTTCAGAAATACCCTACATCTCTACCTACGAATTTGTTTCTAGTGTTTTAATTTCTCTGCTTGAGGCTGGGTGTGGTGGCTCTGGCTTGTAATCCCAGCACCCACCTGAGGTCAGGAGTTCGAGACCAGCCTAGCCAACATGATGAAACCCCATCTCTACTAAAAACACAAATATTAGCAGGGCGTGGTGGTGGGTGTCTGTAATCCCAGATACTTGGGAAGCTGAGGCAGGAGAATGGTTTGAACCTGGGAGGCAGAGGAGGCAGTGAGCCAAGATTGCACCATTGCACTCCAGCCTGGCTGACAAGAGGAAAACTCTGCCTCAAGAATAAATAAATAAATAAATAAATAGTTAGTTCTCTGCTTGAAATATTAAGTAAAGCGAAGTAATTCCAGGGTTGGATAATGATACTACATATAACTGAAGCAATGGGACTTGGAGTGTGAACAAGGTATTTTTTTTTAAATTACAAAGCATAATAGTCATGATTCAAGAGTGTGACAAAATTTCTACAGATATTTGGAAATATAAGCACTAGAACACAAAAGCCTCAAAAAGAAGAAACAAGAAGATAAGCTGATCGAACAGAGTCTTCTCCCTTCCCTCCTTTGATTCCTTGATAGCCTTTTCTTTTTTCCTCTTATTTTATTTAAGAGGAAGTCTTACTCTGCCAACCAGGCTGGAGTACAGAGGCACTATCTTGGCTCACTGCAACCTCTGCCTCCCGAGTTCAAGTGATCCTCCCACTTCAGCCTCCCGAGAAGCTGGGATTACAGACATGTGCCATTAGGCCCCGCTAATTTTTTATGCTTTGTAGAAACAGGGTTTCATCATGTTGCTCAGGGGTCTGAGGCACTGTTTCTGGTCTTTTCTATCAAGCTTCTGGGGTTTGCTTTTTTTCTTATGAAGAAAATAAAACCTCTAGTTGAGGGCTTAATAAAGTGAATTCAAATAGTGATATTTAAAAGTTATGTGAGGAAATATAAAGGCTGTTGAAATATTCCTTTCCCCCATATTTTTGGTGCCTGAAATGATACCATAAAATATATCTCTTTTGACTAAAATAACTAGTTTTAAGTTCAAATGTAAATATGTCTGCTATAGAAAAAATATCTTCTATGTAACGGCAGTCTTTACTATAAATAAATATATCCATCTCCCCTTCTATCTCTTGACAATGTGCTAAATATATACATATATTTTTAAAGTAACTGTGTGTGTTTATATACATATATGTGTATATGCATGTATATACACCTATACATATTATATATACATCTGGTGTGTATGTGCATGTTGTATATACATATTGTATATACATATTGTGTATACATCTGGTATGTACACATATATACATGAATACATACATACATGTATATACATGTGTATATGTGTGTGCACATGTATGTGTTGCCTAAAGTACTTCATACATGTGCACACACATATATACATATATGTATATACATGTATATATGTGTTAATTTTTTCTGGTTTGTTTTCTTCTAGCTTTGAAGAATGCAGTTCAATATATGAATTATCCGTAGAGACCAGTAGGCCTATTGAAGATCCCTAGGGTGGAGTGCTAGGAGTCAGAGGTGCTGAATTCTCCTACAGTTCTATAAATGAACTAAGCCACACTTAGTGACCCTGTTACTGAAAACCAGTTGCCTAAACATTTTGTCTATTTTTTCATTTGTAAAGTGAGAAATGTACTTACTGAACAGAGTCATCATAAGAGACAAAGATGATTGTGAAAGTGCCTTGTAAATGGTACATCTGAACCCCAAATTATCGACAAGTGCCCATTGTCTGTGCCTCACAAGAACTCAGAGATCAGTGAGTCTAGTTTAATTCACTTAAATCATGACATGGGAATGGAAGGACCAAGGGGTGAGCATTTCACCCAGAGTCTCACAGCTCTACAGAGATATGGATGCAATATCATACACTTCAATCATGTCACATTTTGTTTCCGTAACATATGGTACATTACATAAAACCTGAAAAATGAGAAAATAAAATTTTAAAAAATTGGAAGATGAGAACTTTGGGTAATTTGAGTCTAAAGTACTTCATACTACTTTAAGTTACCTCCTATTGAGGGCATGATAAATGGGTAAGCAGAGAATATCACGAAAAGACATGGAGCATAGTTTATGCGAATGTTGAGTTACTCAGTGTCATGTGTGAAAAAGGAGTTTCGTTAAGTTTCGGTCAGGGAAGAAGGCAGGGTTAAAATTTCTGCTTGAGAGTTTGGAGCCTTGAGAAGACTTTAAAGGTGGAGAAACACAGCACATTAGATTCCTTTGGTAATACTAATATTTGGTAAGGACAAGTATTTTGAAGAGGACCAGGACGAAGGAAGGTAGAAAGACCATTCTATCACTGCAATCTATGTGACAGGTTATACAGACCTGCGTGGCAACCTGAATTGAATGGAAAAGGTGAGACGGAGTTGAGAACTATTTAGAAAGTAAATATTAGAATCAATGGGACTAATTTGATGTAGGCAATAAGGGTATAGGACACCAGGAAGAGTTTCCAATTTCTAGGTGGAAGGGGATTTATAGGAGTGTGTTAAAGGGGAATATGGGAGGGAAAAGAGACCTAGAAAATAGGTAAGTAGTTTCGAAATGCGGTTTTTGATATTCTAGTACAATACCTAAGTGAAGTTGCCACTTGGCAGTTGCATATGTGTCTGAACAGAGCAAGGAGTCTCGATGGAAAGAAAACTTTGGAAATCAGTCATATAGCCATGGGTTGTTCAAAGCAGGAAAGTGGACGGGAATACCCTTTGAGAGTATAGGATGACAGAACTCTGAAAACTCGGGTGTCTGTTAGACTCTCGTCCTTCTTCAAGTAAGTGTGGGAGACATCGCAAGGAGAGGTTATTGGGACAAAGTGGCACAGCCTTTGAAGAGGATCTGTTTCACTCATAAAAGAAGCCCAATTTGCAGGATACTTACTTAACATGAAGGCTTGGGAACCTGATTCCAGGTTTAATAAATCTGGGAAAGCGGCCAAGTTCCCCAAATTTTAAAGACTTTAAAGAGTCTTTGAGAATGTGTCCCAGGTCACTGAATTTTAAAGAAGCCCTCCAGGTGAGAACCAACGCTCTGCGGGTTGCAAGCCAGGGCTTTATTTGTCAGTGTTAACACTTTGGCTGGCTCTAGGTACAGAGCTTTCAGATGCGGGCATAAGAGGAGATCTTCAACAAGTTCCAGATACTGAGTGATCCTTTTCTGAAACTGAGAGGCCTCCCAGACTCTCATCACAATCTAGGAAAGTAGCTGTTGCTGTTTATTGGCCACCAAATGGTGAGAGCTGCCACCCTCATTTTTAGCTCATTCGAAGCAACAGGGTTTTCCTCTTGAGAGCAGGAGACAGAATCCATCATGACAAAGCATGGTTTTAGAGTAAAGTGTGAAGCGTGTAGCCATGCCAATAAAAGGGATAAAGAGGCTGGACACCGTGCTTTTGCTATAGGGTCAGCATTGCTTACTTGCTTAGTGATCTGGGTCAGTCACTTAATCTCTCTGAGCCTCAATTTCCTCATCTGTATAAGGGGATAATAGTACTTCTCTCATTATTTTGTAGTGAGGACTAAATGAGATCAGATATCTGAGGTGCTTATCCTCTGGAAAGCTCCTAATAATAAGATTAGCTACAGTTAATACATGTGTTAAGAAATGTGGGACCAGAGGCTCTGAAACTCCTGGTGAGTAGTTCACAGAGATAGCTGAAGGCTCTGAAATCTTTTCAGGTCCTCAGATTCCCAGGGGAGGGTATGATCCAGGCAAAGATGATTACATTATTTTTCTCTCTTACACTTATTTTCCTAGAAGATATTTCTCAAGGAATATGAGAGCCTTTGTAATTTTCAACCTTTAAAAATCAATTATTCCTGAGTTATTTTTGCATTTGTGAAAAGCACCAAATTAATTTCGACCAAATTTTCTTTTCTGTGATCAATGAGGAGGTCGGCTGGTAGAGATGACAAGATTCTAACAGCATTGGGTATTGCCCCTCGGAGTTCTAATTGCCTTAATTCTCTATAATTCATTTCTGAGAACTAGCATCTTTTCACAGTTTTAAAAAATCTCAGCTTCTTAATATATGCATGAATGGCAATACACTAATATGCAATTCAAGTGGCAGAGTTTACATGTTATAATTCTGCATGGAGAAAAGCCTTGAAATTCAGAAGCCCTGGTCTCAGATGTTCTTCATTCCAACAACACACACAGAGACAAAACCTCAGAACAGAGGTGGGATCATGATATCCTTCTCTCATTCATTATTTACAATATTTCTGCCTCAGTACCTAGATTTCCTTGCACACCTTAGGAAGTCATGGGGAGATAGATTTGAACTAGAGTCAAGAGGTAAATGATGCCATATTCCATTACCTGAGTCACTATCTCCCCAACACCTTTCCCTCCCTCCTTTTTTTTTCCCCCCAAAAGAGTACATCTTTGGAAATTGAGAATATTCAGTGAACAGGACTCATAAATCAAATCATTATCATTAATAATCAAAGTGAGACATTGTAAGAAATAGTAAATTAATCACAACTGGCAGGTGAAGCTACTTCCAGCCTGTGCTTTCTGCATACTAAAGGGAGCAGAATTTTCCCCAGTGGGTTTTTATTTTTCTTAAATTTATTTTCTTAGTGAACACTGCACTCTTTGGTTGACTGGGAATTACGTCCAAACCCGTTTCCCTAGTACTAATATGACTAATTCTGTTTAATAAAATTTGACTTTCAGAACCATTTTTTTTTCCATAAATAATATATATTATGATTTGGTGTACTGTATTAGTATATCATTGCATATTTTAAATTAAATACATTTTTCTAGAGGAGAAAAATAACTAACGGTATCACAAATTGGGATTTGGATGTAATTATTTATTTTCCATGTCTTGGGTCATACTTACGTGACGACCTATCATCTTAGTTTAAATGCCTTTTTGGTAAAATGGAAGAAAAGCCTAAATATAATTATTTCTACTGTTATGATAGTTTTCCAAGCATGATTAATAATAATTCATAAATTTTGAGCATTTTGAGAACATATTATTTCTCCAGGAGAAAAATAAATACTCCTTTTCCATCATATTAACCTTCTCGGCTTCCCTGTGAAGTAAGCACTACTTTCTATAATCGAGAGAAAGTGAGTCAGAAAGAGTTAAATTTCTACCATGTCACACAGCAATTCGGATTTTAAATTTAAAATAGACTCAAATTTCCTGCCCCAGCATTAGACAATGTTGTCAGAATTTTCACTTCTTAGTGACTTTCGAAATGACATGCACATTTTTAAAAAGTAGGAGAAAATAAGTATATTAATACCTGAATTATATTTTTATTTCTATAGTTTATTAAAATTAAGTGATTAAAAATACATGAGCTATTTCAGAAGATGCAGAAATATTTTCAACTCCATATTTAAGGGAAAGGCAAACAAAATATGGGGGATTAGAAGGAAACAAAAATAAAAAGCAAAGTGTATTTAATATCGAGAAACACAGTATTTCTGTGAGGGCTGTGTGCTTACAAGAGTCTGTGCTTTCGTTAAGCGTAACTTAACTAAGAAATGGGGAAAGAGGGGCCTGAGACTGTCATTGTCCTTTACCGAGAATCATTTTTCCCTTCTGTGACTGTTGCAAATTACCCAAAGCTCAATTCAATAATCCTCATCAGTACTCTAGGAGTTTAACTGGAAAGCAACATTAAGGTTTAAATATTAGAGTTTTGTGAGTGTAGGATTCTGAAAATCTTTCTAGCAGATTCCTGGATTATTCAGGAGTGACAGGGTCTATTTCTTTCTTATTACTTACATATGGGGTTTTCTTTCTTTTGAAAGCATCTCTATTTGGTAAAAAGCAAAATTAAAGTGATCGTATGTTGCATATTATATTGAAGATGGACGAGGAAAGTGCTTTAAAAATAGATAAATGCACTTTCTTTCTTTAACATTACACATATTGGTTACTCTTTCCTGTCTACTTTCTAGACGTTTTTTTCAGTTTCTGTTTGCAAGATGATTTGTCATTCTCCTTGAATTTCTTTCTCTACTAATCTTCTGCAGGGGCAGTTCGTCATCTGACGTGATGAGATGGTTCCTGGGTCTGATGAGTTCTTCACTGGTGGACCCAGCCCGGCTCTTGAACACACGAATGTCCCCTCAAGTCTGAAGGGATGAAATCCCAACTCCCTAATGAGGGAGACAATGGGTTTCTCGGAAAACTGGGATAGATTGTTTTCCTTCCTTTTTTTCTTCCTTCCTTCCTTCCCTCCCTCCCTCACTCCATTCCTTCCTTTCTCTTTCTCTCTTTCTCCTTCTCTCTCTCTTTCTTCTTTCTTTCTTTCTCTCTCTTCTCTGTTGCCCAGCCAGGCTGGAGTGGATGGCATGATCTTGGCTCACTGCAGCCTCTGCCTCCTGGGTTCCAGAGATTCTTCTGCCTCAGCCTCCCAAGTAGCTGGGATTACAGGCATGTGCCATCATAGTTTTCTATTTGAATGACTTGCTATGTTGGTTATCTGTGAGAAAGTGATTTGCTCCTTTTGGAAGGAATACATAACCATGATAATTCAATTCTGAACTTGAAGAGAAAGGAAAGCAAAGTGGCATAAAATTGTCCTTTTTGTTGTAATTTGTTTTGTTTTTTAAAACATTTGAGACAACGTATTTGAAGGCATGATGTCCCCCTTTCTTACTGAGTTCAGAATATTCCGCAAGTGAGTGATGAATAAGACTTTGTGAGTTTAATCTAACAAAGCACCCCGTTTATACTCACTCGGACCTGGAGAATTGTTTGTTATTGGAAACCCAAAGAAAACCACTTTCTGGCTGTTGATACGGGGACCAAAAAGTTGTAACATCTCAGGATCACACAGGTAGGTTTCTTGATTGTTGTATGTTTATTTTTCTATTATTCGTGACTTGTGAATAAGGAAATAAGTCATTGAGAAATTGCTAAATTAGTTTGCAAACCATGGGCAAGAAAGAAGTCAAACAGATTCCTGAACGCAGTCGATCAGCTAAGTCTAATTTTTTTCCGCATTTCTTTTTATTTTTTCCTGCCCTGTTGCCTTTCTCCTTCTTTCCCTTTCAGGGGAAGAAGTTTAATTTTCTGTAACTGACATAGTGCTGCAGAATAATGTTAGGCCTTTGCGGTTTATTTCTTGCAATTTAACTGCATAAATATAAAAAGTGCCTGAGTAATAATGCACATAGAGTTATTCAATAACACAAGGCATGTAAAGCGATTTCGTATCTCCTTGAATCAGGAACATTAATTAATCATATGATGAGAATGCAACGTTTTATTTACCAGTGCAAGAGGCTGCCAAGATCTTTCTGAGTTTAATAATTGCACATGCTGTGGAGGGAGGAAAAATTAATTTAGTTATTAAATTGGAGGGTGCTTTTCTTCTATCACGGTGATGCTGGAAAGTAGCCAGGCCATAATGTTAATGTTACCAGAGTTGAGATGTGGATGACTTTCACTAAAAGCTTTCCCCACCTTTACTAAAATAAAAATAGAAAAAAGAAAAGTGTTCGGAATGGTGCATGAAACTTGTTTTTCATGAGTGCAGATAATAAAACAGAGTTTCTATCTTCCCCCTCAAGCACAAATGGATTGCAATGGACTAGATGCATGAAAAATAGCCCTCTCCCAAGTTGCAAGTGTTGCCTGGAGGAAGCGCCTTGTGCCATAGGCCAAGTGCAGTAGTTCCATGGAAGCAGAGAAAGTCATCATCAAAGCGCAAGGTTGCCGGGGAACGAAGATGTCAGCGAGAAGGCAGTGTGGCAAAAAGCAGCAGGGTAATTTGCCGTAACCTTCTTGCCTCTTCATCTGTACACTTGTTAGTTTTCCTGGCACAAACGTTTTCCTTGTTGGCTTTCCTTCTCTGCTCTCAGATTTCAAATTTCCATTTTCAAGCGTGATCTCAGGTGCCTCCACTTTCTGGTCTTTCACTGGTTGCCTCAATCCAAAGAGATCTTGATTTTAATTTTTCCCACATCCTTCTACTTCTCCCTCTTCCTCTTCCTTTGCTGCTTCTTCCATTAACTAACCTCACTTCGACTTGCAGCACTTTCCCAAACACATAATATTGAACCTATAGGTTCCATACTCAAGTGTACATTGTCTTTTGTTTCCTGAGAATCTTCTTGAGGGTGTTACCAATCTCTACAATCCTAAGGGTTAAACAGTGTCATTTGAGATTGCAGAGATCGGTAACAACCTAATCTCTAATTAGTTCCTTATTGCCTTCATTTGAAGGGGAAACAACATTGGTGTGGAGGTGTGGCTACCAGTTCTATCAATTTATTAACTGTCTGTATCCTTCATCAAGTCAATTAATGATCCTGGTCACCAGTGCTTTCATCTGTAAAGCATATTACTGTAAAAATCTTTATGTCTATGATATCGTGTGGTCTAACATTGTATGCTTATTTTTACATGATACATTTAAAGTACAATGCTTTTTCCAAGACACCTATAAAACTTCAAAGTTTTATAGAAATAGAAGACTAGAGATGAAATTTGAGGAAAAGGGAAAGCTATGTATTATTCGCTATCAAATTTGTCATCTAAATTGTAAATTTATATTTAGTGCTGGATAAAATTTTTGTAGATTTTCATTATATTTAATAATCACTGAATTAATCAGATTTGAGGGTTACTGTTAAATGCATGTTCAAATGCATGCTGAATTACAACTGGTGCTCTACTTACGACCACGATTGGGGCAGGCAGACTGGTCGTAACACGATTTGGTCGTAAGTTGAGTACACTGTATGTACAGTGAAATGATGTACATTTCACTGTACATATTTCACATAGTACTGTGAAATGATGTTGTACACCCAGCTGGGCAACGTTTGCGCTGCCAGATGTGGAGCAGTTGTGGCTAGCGATTGTGGTTGTAAAGCCGAATGGTCGTAAGTTGCATAGGTCGTAAGTCGATCAATACCTGTAATAGATATGCAATAAGTTATAAGATACGTACATAATAATATGTATATAAACTATGTATGGAATCTGACTGGATTTACCTTAGGAAAGATAGTCTTCAGAGCATCATTGGAAATGATTTTCCAAAGCCTATACATCTTTAAACATCATTTTGAGATTCTAATGTTTAATCATGGTCTGTTACATGTTTAACAATGTTACTTCAAATTTCTTTTCAGCTCTCAATTGCACTAAAATATTCATCTTTATCTTGTGTTGCACTATAAAGGAATTGAAAGAATATAAGCATTTACCTGCAGTTAAAATTCCCACAATTCCCTCTCTAGACATGAGTTTCTATACTTGTGTCTAGAGGAGAGATGAAAAGGATACTCGTTGTGTGTTTTAAAGGAAGCCCTGGGTGTTAGCAATATTAAGCACTTAATATATAAATAAATAACTTCTAAAAATTCAGACCCTGGAGCCAGTAATTAAAGGCAGTGCTTCAAAACAAGTTTATTGGAATTGCCTGTGTGAGAAAGGAACCGCTGCTTTGAGTTTGTGGGATACTATTATATTCATTAAAATAACTGACTACCTCCATCCTGATATACTGTCAAACTGCTCGCTTGTGGAGCAGAGTAGAAAGCCAAGAAATTGAGCCATACATACAGAGATATCCGACCTTTGACCGTGGTGTAAAATTAATTTAGTGAAAAAGAAGAGTCTTTCAATAAATGACACTGAACAGTTAGATATGCCAAAAAGGTGAACTTGATTCACACCTTGCACCCTATATGATGTATTAACTATGAATTTATAAATCTTCCAGGGAAGCGAAAAATCCACTCCATTAGCCCTTTGCCAACCAATCACATTACAGCAGAGTTGAAGAAATGTTTAAGTAGGTAGTAGCCATTCTATCAACTTGTGGTAGGACAAGGAGGTAGGGTTTACTGGCTGAAGGAAATTGGGAAGTTGGAAAGTTTGGGAAGAGTGAAGAAAAGTGTGTTATTCAAATCTGGGCAGCACTAAGGGGCAGTTTTGAAAGGTGATAATGACTTGAGCTGGTGTGCTGTCACCAAGACTTAGTATCAGTCAAAATCTACGGGGAGGTAGCCACATACTGACAGCAAGTGATAGCTGACATTTTAGTTCAAGGGAAGAGAAATAATTATTTAAAAAAAAAAAAAAAAAAAGAATAATGAAGTCTTCCGAGCCTTGTAGTAAAAATGCTAAATTCTGTTCTTTATGCTGTTTTAGAAGATCAAGCAGGCCGGGCGCGGTGACTCACGCCTGTAATCCTAGAACTTTGGGAGGCCAAGTAGGGCAGACCACTTGAGTTTGGGAATTTGAGACCAGCCTGACCAACATGGAGAAACCCTGTCTCTACTAAAAATACAAAATTATCTGGGTGTGGTGGCACAGGCCTGTAATCCCAGCTACTTGGGAGGCTGAGGCAAGGAGAATTGCTTTAACCCAGGAGGTGGAGGTTGGGGTGAGCCAAGTTCATGCCACTGCATTCCAGACTGGGCAACTAGAGTGAAACTCCACATAAAAAAAAAAATCAAGTAATATATGATACATTTTAAAATATTTTAATTAAAAAATTGTAAAAAATATTGCTTATAAAGAGTAAACTTTTTAATTTGAATAACTTTTTCTCAAAAATTATTGAGTTTTAGTATATTACTAAATGCCATTTATTTTCTAATGTAGTCCACTGTTTCCTACTGTAAAAGTGAATAATAAAAAATGTTTAGAAATATGTAGGTGAATAACTTCAAGCATGGGTAGAATTCTTTTGCAAATGACTTTGTTAAGCAAAATCTCTTGATTTTTATATAATTCCTTGTAATTATTTTAATATTTTAAATAAAATACTGATTATACATGTTTTGAGAATTGAATTATTCTAACTTTAATATCATATGTAATGGCCTTTTAAAAATGTAATTAATAAAGCTCATATTAAACATCTTTAATGTACAAAGTATTGTGTCAGTTACTGGGGTAATTCAAGTTGATTTAATACTCAGTCCCTATTCTGGTTTGAAAAACAGAACTCAATAATAACTAAAAAGAGAATGGTTCATAAATGGAGTAGACAAATCAGAGTAATCGTTATATTCAGGATATGAAACTCAACAGGCAACCCATCCACACTGCTGCCCTCTCCCCTGTTTAAATCCCCTTTCACATTTTTGTATGGAGTAAGGAGAAAAGCACCCAAATGAAAATCAAGAAACCTTAATCTTATTTCTTATTCTATGCAATTTTGACATGTAATAAAACGTATCAGAATTCCATTCTGCAAATCAGGAAACTTAAAACATGCTGCAGATAGAAGCTTCTGTGGACTTTCACTTAAATGAATACCTGTAGTATGTGGACATGGACTCCCTCTCTATTCATATCGACCAAGTCAGAGTTTGAAGAGAGTTATTGGGATCTTATGAAAGCTACTTACATGCATTGTCTCTTAGTTGAATTTTCTTCAATATAGATATAATATTGCCTTCTTGGATTGAAGACAGGTACTCTGTTTGCTTTCAAGTTCCCTGCTTGGTCAGGACCTGTGGGTGTATGAAAGTCACTAATTTTATGATCATGCACAAGGTTGTTGTTCAGAGGTATGACTTGGGAAATGCATCCACTAATGATGTTTACTGCCACTTCGATGATTGTAACACTTGCTCCTTTTAGTTTAAAATACCAAAATAGTGGCCAATTCACCTAAATAAATGTGATATATAACACATTTAGGGAATACACACCAAGTGTATCTAAAAGCAAAATCCCATCACTTTCCATTTTTCTCTTCTTTCTCTTCCTCTCCCTTCCCCTTCTCTCCCCTCCCCTTCTTCCCTCCTTCTCTGTTCTCTCCTTTCCTCTCCTCTACTTTCCCCTCCCCTCCCCTTGCCCATCTCCTCTCCTTTCCTCTCTGCTACTTTCTTTCTCTTCTCTTTTTGTGTTTCTATTCCATCGTAGAAGCTCAATAAATACCTGTTGCATCAAAAGGATCTAAGGTCAGCATAGGGAATGCAATGGAACATCAACCCAAATTTGTAACCACAACATAGGCATTTTTAAAATGAATATTGTCAGGAAAGATACAGTTGCACTTTGCTTTATGCAAAGATACACAAAGCATAGCAGTTTTATAAATCTAATTATACCTCAAATTTACTAGTGGCCCAGAAAGATAAATAAATTTTATTTATTTTCAATAAATTGAAATTTTTTAAAAAAAATTGCTTAAAATTGAGTAACAATGACTTCTTTATTCTTTGGGGACATCTTGATTTAAATATAACAAATTTGTTTAAATAATTTTTTAAAAAGTTAAAATCCGTTATTAGTACGTTATTAGTACGTTATTACAAAATATCTGAAGCATGTAATTTTAGTAAATAGGCCAAAAAATATGGGGCTGGAAAAAGTCCCAAACTGTACAACTGTACAATTTAAATGATCACAGGACTTCATAGTTTCTTTGATCTGTACTCTTGTATTCCAGTAATAAATTCATATGATAAGGCAATGTCTGAATGACACAGAGGATAAAGAGAAAAATGAAGTATCCAAGGTGCATTTTATAATTAATCAGGGTATTCTTATAGGTCTCTGATTTTAAGTACAGAAACATATATTTAGCTCAAAATAAAAGTATTCAAATTATTTATGATATTATACTTAAAAATCAAACCCGAAGGACACTATCAGAGAATAATCTTATCTTGATGCATGCTAATTTAGTAAACAGGACATGAACTATTTTGGAATTAGACATGCAGCTTTCCCTGCAATAAACTCCAGCTATGTAAGTGACCTTGTGCACGTTACTTAAACTTTCCGATTCACTTTCCTCACCTGTAAAACAAATGACTATGCAGGATTGTTGGAAGTGTTTGCTGCTTCCTTGTGAGTGTGAGACACAAATCAAAGAGGCTTCCTTGAGACCTCTTTGCTACTTAACTAGAAAACTCTCATTGAGTTTGGAAGTCATCCAATTTGGCTAAATTCTGTAATCTCGAAAACAGTGATGGAGACAGGGTCTCCCCTATTTCCAGACATAAATTTTACTTCTCTGATCAGTAAGAGAAAAAGCTAATTATGGGATATTCCAGTGAGGCTGCTTGGAGATAAACTTGTCCAAATGTTTCCATAAAGCTAAAATTAGTATTTAGATATGTTATTATCTAGAGTCATGATTTTATTCTTTTCAGGAGATGCTATAGAAATAAGAGCTAGAATTACTTACGGTAGCCGATTTCTGGATTGAGAAAAAGGTTCAATATACTGTACTTCTCATTTTCTTACTTGAATTCTTGTGTTTTTCTTGACAATGAATGTCTGGAAAGAATAATCAAGTCTTAGTATTTCAGACAGAAACTTGTGTTCTAATGGTGATGTTTTTGTTCTCTTTGTTTTTGTTTGTTTATCCATAAACTTTCCTGAGTGTTACAAATCTAGTTATAAAAATCTATATAATATTTTAACAAACAACCCATAGGTTATAAACCTGGAAATATGTATGAAATAATATAGTAATAAAATAATTTGACTAGGGTCAAGGGAATTTGATTCTAGCCTCATTTCTGTCTTTAACACTGTGGGATTCTGAGTAAGTCTCCATGATTCTGGCCATATTTCCCTGAACAGAAAATCTTAGTTGGACTGGAAATTTAATGAACTTTTATGAATTTCTAGCTTTAAAAATCTAGAACCAACATAGGAAAGAACTTCTTTAGTTAATTCAAACAAACCCTAAAAGTGTTTGAGAACATAGAACTTGTTCAAATTACTTTTACGAATTCCAAACTTCCCTTAAAGTATACACAAATAAATAATAAGTGAGATTAACCTCTTTTGGCATTCATACTACTCAGATATGTTGACCTTTATTAATATTAATTATTTTGCTTCTGTAAAATTATGTTAGCACTTTATTAAGACAATATAAGAGTAGGTCAGCATAGCAGCTGAGCCAAATAAACTGATGTTTTCTAATAAGAAATAATTATTTAAGCAAAGACCTGGGACCAACCCAAATGCCCAACGATGATAGACTGAATAGGGAAAATGTGGTACATATATACCATGGAATATTATGCGGCCATCAAAAACGATGAGTTCATGTCCTTTGTAGGGACATGGGTGAACCTGGAAATCATCATTCTCAGCAAACTGACACAAGAGCAGAAAATCAAACACCGCATGTTCTCACTCATAAGCGGGTGTTGAACAATGAGAACACATGGACACAGGGAGGGGAACACTACACACTGGGGTCCGTTGGGGGGAAATGGGGGAGGGATGGGGGGGTGGGGAGATGGGATGAGATAGCATGGGGAGAAATGACAGATACAGGCGAGGGGACGGAAGGCAGAAAACCACACTGCCATGTGTGTACCTATGCAACAATCTTGCATGTTCTTCACATGTACCCCAAAACCTAAAATGCAATAAAAAAAAGTTTATTAATGACATGTAAAGAATACCAATTAACAATGAAATGGAAAATAAATGAGAATAATTTGGTACAAGGAATATTACTAACTCTGTGCATGAATAAACTGCTGATTAAAGAAACAATATAGATAAACCTCAGAGTTGTAATTTTGAAAGTGGTTATCACAAGATTGTGTTCAAGAAATATCTATATTTTATTCTATACACTATAAGTAATTCCTTTTAGCTCATCACTTAAACTTTACAAATGTCAGTTTTTTAATTTATAAGATAACTTATCTTTCCAATTTATTCGACTTATTTTGAAGATATGTTTTCTGTATAAGTAAATGTGTTTAAGTTGAGAAGAGGGTGGAAATCACTGAAAAATTGTTCAAATTAAAGTATTGAAATTGGAGCAGAAATTAACATGTATAAAGGAAGCTTTGAAAGGATCTCTTGGATTTTAGATTCAGTGGAAAGACTTAAAGGAAATGTTTAAAGAAAAATAAAGCCACCCTTAATTTTGTTCGCTTCATGTTAGACATAAATAATTAGAGTTAAAAGAAGCAATGTAGTTTTTTTTTTTTTTTTCTTTTTTAAGGAGACATTTCCATTGTTCAAATGTGGCTTTGAATCCTAGTTTTGTCTCTTCACACTGGATTTGGAGTACACATTTTAAAACTGACAGATAAAATTGTATGTCTTTATCATGTAAAATGTGATGTTCTGAAATATATATATATATATATATATATATATATATATATACACACACACACACACACACACTGTGAAATGGCTACACCTAGCTTATTAACAGATGCAATACCCCCAACGTAAAAATAATAATAATTATTATTTAATATGTATTCATACTTTGTTTCCATGTAGACAACTGGGGATTGTTGTTTTTCTTTAGAGCTCTTTAATTCATCACACAGATTGATCATGAGAAAATGTCATCAAATCTTTTTCATGGTGACTGTTGGAAATGATCACCTCCACACTATGCTTAGGTCCCTGGAGGAGTTACCGAAGGACTCACTGAGATTGACTTGTTGCTTTTGTGTCATTTCAATGAGATCAACACTAGGGTTGATAAAGAGATGGACAATTCCATGACATGGGTATTTCAATGGTATCAAACAAAAATGCCAGCAGAAGCAACTCCTGTTTTGTGTTTTGACTGGTCTCGGGTAAGACCCTTTGTGTGGTCTTAAAATGGAGAAAGAGGACCGTCACCCAGGCAGAGGTTCTCAGAATGAACCTTCACCTAGGAAAAGAGATTCTGTCTCCATGTTCTTGCATTTGGTCATTCCGAAGGTGATACTGGAATGGAGGAGCAAGTTGATTACATGATAATCCTCATCCCCATGGTGAGGTCCTTTGAAGATAAACTTGGCCAAAAGTTTCTACAAAGCTAACGTTGTTAGTTAGGTGTGTGCTTATCTAGAGTCATGATGTTATTCTCCTCTTGATATAAAAATAGAACTTGAATTTGTGATTTCAATTTCTGTCCTTTCAAATAGCTCTATGATCTTAGGGAAAAAAGTTAACTTCTTTTTTAAAAAGTTATTTATTTTTAAATTTACTTATTTATTTTTAACTTTTATTTTAAGTTCAGGGGTCCATGTGTACATCTGATACATAGGTAATCCTGTGCCATGTTGGCTTGTGGTACAGATTTTTTCATCTCTGACGTGTTAAACCCAGTACCTATTAGTTATTTTTCCTAAGCTTCTTCCTTCTCCCACCCTCCCCCTGACAGGCCCCAGCATATGTTGTTCCCCTCTGTGTGTCCATGTGATCTCATCATTAAGCTCCCACTTATAGGTTAGAACATGTAGCATTTGGTTTTCTGTTCCTGCTTTAGTTTGCTAAAGACAATGGCCTCCAGCTCCATTCATGTCCCTGAAAAGGACATGATTTCATTCTAAAAAAGTTAACTTCTCATTCTCAGTTACAAGATTTGTAAAATGATGATGATGGCCAGAATATAAGGTTTATTTCAGAATCAAATGCCATAGTGGATGTAAGGCAATTGTAAACACTCTAAAGGCAAAATAAAAATGGAAGGTATTATTAATATCTAGGGTGGGCTTCTCCTTGTAGTTAAATGAAGGCACTAGTGTAAATCATTATCTGGCTAAGGTTTGCACATTTAGTATTTTGCCAATACCATACCTAGGTAGGTAAGTTACAATGCACACATAACTTTGATAATGATCTGAGCTTTGTATAGTAGACGGTGCCATTGCTTGCCTTTATCAGCACATAGTGGAAGTGACCCTATTTAAACTTAAGAAGTTCAAAAAGAAGAGAATTAATGCATTTCTCTATCTCATCATCATTTGTAAATTAAAAGAACAAATAAGAAAAAGTGAGGTAGACAATCAACTAGGTAGCCCAAAGACATAATAGGAAATGCTGTATTTATGAATTGTACAGAAACTCCACTTTACAGCGCATGTATATAACATTTGTACCCTTAGACAGGAAACAGCAGTATTTCATAAAGCTGGCAGCATTCTGGGTTAGCTGTGCCTAGAAACAGGGTTGTGGAGCAAGGGGTCCACTGTTTTCCTGAGTTCTGGCTAGACGGTAGCCACATCACAAATCAGAGAAAGATTATCTGAAAAAAAGGTTCTCAAAGATGCTTTCTGTTTGCAAGGGGGATTTTACTAAGTGGCCTGTTTTATAAGTGCATTCACAGGATTTGTTTGTTGTGATTAATAACAATAAAGAGACAAAAATGATTATTGACATTTGGGAAATGTCGTCTAAAAGATCCCATTTTAAGTGTGATTCTGAAAAGCCGTTTACATAATCTCAATATTATTCAGAAAAACTTGAGGATAATTTTATTTTTTAGCAAGTTGTTTGTTTTGCACACAGGAAAACACATCGCTCCTGGTTTGTCCTGAGAACAAATTACTCTAAAATGGCTTAGAGAATATGGGAGATTGCTTATCTTGCTATATTTAATAGAATAATACAAACCGGTAAGCTTTGACTATTTAATAAGGAAAAGATCTTCTGCCATCATGTGGAATGTTGGAGAATCTTCCCTTGTTTGATGTTTTTGTGCCTTTGCTGGATTCTATATAAAATAAATAGAATTTCCTTATAGAGGAGTAATTGTTATGATCACAAATAAAATGTTTAAAAATCATGAAGTTTACAAAGTGAAGGCATTTCAGAAAGTTAAGTCTTGATTATTTAGATGGTGCCTTTTCCATGAGACAGTTTTAAGAGAAAAAAGAAAAAAAAAGCTTCTTGCTTAAAGGGAAAAAAAATCACACAAATTAAAAATATTAAAAAAGAGATTAAAAATATCTTTTGTCTTGTCTCTTTTTCTACCAGGGAATTTTTAAAGGAGGACGTATATACCAGTGGTTCTCAAATTGATAGAATGGCTATACTTATTTATTTATTGTGATTTTCTTTGGATATTGTAGGTATTTTGTTATGTTATTTAATGTTACGAGTACTCTTTTATTATCTTGGCATTTCTTATGTCAGCATAGTTATTAAATGCATCTTTCCATTTCCATCTTTCCATCTTTGCCCCAATCTCTCTTTTCATCTCCTCAATCGTTTTCAGGGTGTGGCAAAGTGACCCACTTCTCTTTAATAAAGGTTAGAGACATCAGCTAGCCTAGGAACGCCTCCTGCCGATAAAGTGAGAATACTCAATTCTACCTGCCACACAGGAGCCTGTTTCAAAGAAAATGTTTGACCCAGCTGTCATTCAAGCTTAATTTATATGCTAGAAAGAACCCTAACCAGATGCCACATATTTCTTGTTGAGGTGATTCATCATATTCCACAAGTAATACAATCATCTCTCATGTGAGAAGAGAAGTGGGAGAAGTGCAGTAAGAAATAGACAGAATTATATGAAAAGCAGAATGGGTCCAAATTATCCCCTATTATTGGGGTTAAAAAAAATGATGTCCACAGCAAGAAAGACATTGTTAAGAATTGCTGCTGACTGTGCAAGTGCCGTGTTAAAACGAAATTTCCAGTTTTTCATGGAGGAATAGATCTATATGTAGTGGGACTTATATGGTCGATGTAATTTTCCACTCTTTCACCTAATTTTCCACATAGATTCATCGCTCTTTCCTCCTTTAAATACCTTATGGAAAACTCACTTTCCCCCTGAATTATAGAATTCTAGGAAGGAAGGAGTTAAACCTATTTCTTTCGGTGAGGGGAAAGTTGTTTCCTGCAAATATATCTCAGTAGCCTAGGAGAAATGTTCTGCTAGATTAGGTTGATTGAAAAACCCCACTGATAAGGAAGAAAATGAAGAAGAAGTACCTGGAACCGTGTCCCTCATCCTCTCTAGAAGACTGTGGCCACTCCATCATTTTCAACTCTTGCTTACAACTCACATTTTCAGTGGGCCCTTCTCCAACTGACTTAAATATGATCCACATTACAGACACCCAATTCCCTCACTTTCTTCAAATATATGCAATTTAAGTATATGTATAATCAAGGAGTGTGTGTGTGTGTGTGTGTGTGTGTGTGTGTGTGTGTGTGTGTGTGTCTACCTATTTTCCTGCAGAGGTGACTGTGCCAAATTTATGGCAACTGAAAAGACTGGGATAGGAAGGGCATGCTTACTCAAATTTCATACAGGATTGCAAGCCTTTTTTCCTTCCTCCTCTCATGCATCTTCTGTGTGTCTAGGACACCAGGAGTCACTGGCCTATATAAATACTTGCCATGATGCCTAATCATCAAGAATTTATCAGGCAACTAAAAAAAGAGGACTAACAGACAGAAAGCAAGTGGTCGGGAAGCTTGTGAAGGGGTTTTCTTCTTGGTGTATTTTACAGAATCCAGGTCAGTGTCTGATATATAATGAGCACAAGAGAACATCAACATGTCAAGTAATAAGGGACTTTCTTTCCCACTGTAGAGTTCTTAAAATATTTGTCTATTATGATGCTCTGACCACCAAGCGATTGCTGATATGAAGCTGGCCTTAGTTTGGAGCATATCCTGTTGCTTCAGCTTTTATTAATGATTTCTATCTGGAATCTTTAATTACAGTTTAGTTATGAGTTCCTAGGAGTCAAGGGTAAAAAGCTTTTCTATTTTGAATCATGTACTTTCAGCCTTCAGTTAAGTGTTACGTGTGCACGTCTGCTGAAGATACTCAGTATGTGTTTATCACAATGACTGTGTGGTGAAGAGCTAAAAAAAATTCACATGGCCTGCAGAAGTGTTTGGGCACAGGGGGAAAAGACTGAAGAAGAAAACATAAGAATAAAAAGAAATTATGTAAGAGAAGGCAAATTGTTGATATTTGTTGTCATGGGGATCACAATGAAATGTATTTAAATAGATGGTTACAACAGGAATTTTCTATCAAGTCAGTTTTCTCTGTGCTCCAAAGCCATTCTTTGATGGTGAAATATTTGAAGGCATGCTGGTCTTTTGATATATAGTTTTCTGACTTGAACTTCTAAAGCCAGAGGACAGAGACTCACCATTCTCTCTTTAGTTCACTGATAAACAGCATGCTCTGCTTCCACTAATAATTAGTACTCATTGAGACAATGGCCACTTGTCTTGGATTCTTGGTTGGTTGGCTTGTGTGGTACCTAAATAGTTTTAAGTTTGCTCAATTTAAACACTGGCATGATGTCAATGAACACCCCTTAAGGTAATAACAAGTATTTTACATTTCTGCTTCATGAATCGGAACACGTATGTTGGGATACTTAGGGCACACAATGATCCTTTCTAGAAACCATAACAATTGTACTGCACTCAGCAAGAGAGGGACTTGATCTTTTATAACAGCATTGACTTTAAACTTCAACTAGCTATGATTCATTTCCTAGTGTTAACATAAATAAATCTCCATTGTAATATAAGAAATTAACATGGGTTGTTTGTAGACATTCGTAGATGAAACACAAATAAAGCTTAGAAACCAGATGAGTCTCCATGGAACAACTGTCATCGCAATGGCAGGAATAAGTGAAAATGACAGCATTTTCTAATAATGTGCTAGGACAAGTTTAAAAAAATGAAATTGTAAACTACTTTGAAAGACCACAGAGCAAACTGCAATGATAAAATGTAACACAATCTGTGTGGATGTCCTTTTGAGATACTCAGTACTTACTGCTCTTTGGATATTTTTGATGTTAAGTGCTGTTAAGGTAATTACAGTAATGTAGAGATTTTCAGATGTGACACTGATGACAAAGAGAGATTCGACCAACTTTTCTTAGATAAGCTCTGTAAGAAATACACTGTGCTGGATTTTTACTTTTCGATACACAACGAAGAAAATTCCTATTGATTTCCATGTGGCTATTTACCTCAGAGAATTTGTGAAAGTGTCTCAGTCCAGTAAACACCACAAAAACCACAAACACACACACACACACACACACACACACACACACACACACACACACGGGAAGAAATGGGCCTGCGTGAAAGACAAATGGAAATAAAATATGAAAGGCTTTCATTGCTACCGTTTTGTTTTGCAATGACACAAAGGTCATGCATTAAAGATCCAGATTTTCCTCATTATTTGTTCATAAGAAGAGGTACAGAAAGGCAAATCCATTACAAATGAAATTTCCCTCCTGGTACTCTACAGTATTAATTGGCAAGGAAGATCTTCTATGCCTTATGTCAAAAGTATTCTAGTTTAAATCAGTAAATAAGCTAGAATAGTCAAGCGGTGATTGGTCTAAGGAGGACAAACATTTACTGATGAACAATCACAATTCCAGCAATGAAAAGAGGCTGTTTAGGTTAAATGTTGTTATTCTACTGTGTCTCATTTGCCATCTTCAAAAGGTTAAAAAAAAAACCATCTCCTGGGAAACATGTTTATTTGATGGTACAAAATGCCTCTGAGATACTCCCAGTTTTCACAACTGATGTTTAAATGGTTTTGAAAACTTCAAGTTGCATTGCTGTGAATAGTTCAATGACAAAGGTGGCCATTAGAAAAATCAGAACCACAGAGTGACCTGGAGTCATACAGAAATGTTCAAGAATTTACATCATAGCAAGCCCTTGGCAATGTGTTGTATGGTGCGTATTTATGGAACGAATGCCAAGGGAAGTGTCTTGAGAACTCGATGTGCTTTAACTTAAAATTGTTAAGTAACTGTAGCTGGCAGTATAGGTGATTTAAATTTCGAGTCATCTTTTAAAATGTAGATTGTGATGGTCACCAGTGGGAAAGAACAATAATCTCACAGCCTATATATAAAGATAGCTGTTAGTGCAAAGAGTAAAAAAAGCCCACTCTCCTGGGAGAAAAGACAACCCTGTTTGACAAATGCATTGAGTCACTTAATACATAAATTAGTGTTAATTATTCAATAGATTTTCAACAAGAATTTGTTAGGTACTAGCAGAGAAAGGATGAATAATATTTTAAAAACTCACATTCAAATAGGGAAGAGGGATATGGGAACTGACTGCATCTATAATAGATTATGTGTTCTATGCTCAATGGACAATTGGGCAATGTATGAAGAACATGGAGAGGCATAGGAAAGTGGCATTGATTCTGCCTAGAGAGACTGGTGTGAGATGGGCAGGTTGGGAAATCTGTGTCCTAAATAAATTAATTTATTTATGAGTGTTCTATACGTATCAGTCTGTCCAACCAGAGATGCAAAAGCAATAGGTGATATAGATTAAGAGATTTATTGCAAGGAACTCACTTGTCCAATTGTGGGAGCAGGTCATTCAGAAAGACAGGCTGAAACTCTTCTGTGTGGGCTGAAGCTGCTGTTCACAGCTGGACTCTATTCTTCTGGGGAGCCTCAGCTCAGCTCATGTTGCTCGTATGTTGCTCGCTTATGGCTCTAGCAGTGGGAGGGAACAGTAACCATAACGAATGTGCCTAACATGTTCTCCATAACTTAAGGAGATCACCCACTTCCTCCTGGGTCTCCTGCTTAGCCAAGAAACTCTATCAAGACAGTACGTGGAGCAGCTACTATGCTTATTGTGTGTTTGCAGCCTCTCATGGATCACGGTCCCTCACTGCCTGAGGTCTAGTGCCTTGAAAACCATTATTTCACATATCTGTTTCGTTTTTAGGTTGTTTTAGGTCAAGGGTAAATCTAGTCCTGGTTATTCCATCTTGGTCACATGCAGAAGTCCCAAATTTACATTTGAAGAGACAAACTGAGGAATCTCCTTCAATTGTGACTTTATACGTATATGTGCCTTGCAATTTACAAAAGATTTTGTACTAATACAAGAGAAAACAATCTGCAAAATATGTTATCTATTCCTAGTCACACTTGTGTCAACGGTTAGTCACTGTTAACATTTCTTTTACAGTTCTATGTTTGTTGTTTGTTTTTAGTTTCTTTCAACAAATATTCATTCCATAAAGCCTGAAATGATGGATACCCTTGAAAAGTTTTACAAGGTATGTGTGATTCAAGTAAGTCAATCTAACTTTTATAATCACGGTTGCTCCATCTTATCACCTCCTCTGAACTCTAACGTCACTTAAACATATATAATTTACTTAGCATTTATGATAATATATTGAGATTACCTAATTACTTAACAGTTTCCCTCAGTAGACTATAAACTTATGATTTGTGGTGATCATCATATTTTATTCATCTTTTAACCTCTGGTATCTAGCCCAATTTTTGCCCCTGTACCCCCACATATAATATGCCTTTTTTTTTTTTTTTGAAATGGAGTCCCAGTCTGTCACCCAGGCTGGAGTGCAGTGGCACAGTCTTGGCTCACTGCAACCTCAATATCCAAGGTTCAAGCAATTCTCCGGGCCTCAGCCTCTTGAGTTGCTGGGATTACAGGCATAAGCTACCATGCTCAGCTAATTTTTTATATTTTTAATAGAGAGGGTTTTCACCATGTTGGCCAGACTGGTCTGGAACTACTGACCTCAAGCGATCCACCTGCCTTGGCCTCTCAAAGTGCTGGGATTACAGGCGTGAGCCACCATGCCTGGCTAATCAACTTTTTATGTATGTTTATTAGCTAAACTGAATTATCCTAGATCTTGGATAAACATATTGGGTTACTATACCCCCACCTTTCAAACATGAATGTTTCACTTTTGATATAAACAATAAAAACCTACTTATAAAATAATGTACCGTTATTCCGAAAGAATGAAATTTGACCCAAATGTAAATCTTTAGTTATATCCTCTGACATTAAAACTTCACTTGTCTGTGGTTCCTGTCTTTTATTCTGCCTTCTAATTGGTATTCACTTGATTTATAAATCCCATTGGCATTATCCTTCTTATAAAGGCATTTTGTCTATCTAAATTAAATCTTATTCACTTGATTTTCGCTTATATCTTAAACTCTCAAGATCCATCTGCAGTTTCTCCGTTTTTAACTTTCTAGTCTTGAGTGTGTAATCTCCTCATTTGCAGTCATCTCTAGGGTTTACTCAAGTTATTTTTTCTCTCTTCTCTTCAAGTTAACATAGTAGAAGGATATTGACCATAGGATTCGTTACCTTTTGAAATCTTCCCTTAATTTTTGGGTTATTCTTGACTATTATAATCAGTATTCATTATTTTCAACCTTGAGGCATCGTTGATATGCTTCATGGCTATAGAAAGTGAAAACCTTCTTGCTTATTTGTATTGTAGAAAGAAGGTGATTAATTCAGCCTAAGTTTCATGGGCTGCTTCCCATGAGACGACCCTGCCACCCAGAGAAGCACAATCTTCAGCCTCCAAGAAACTTTGGACTTTGGCTATTGAGTTTCTAAATTTAACACATGGATACAGGGAGGGGAGCATCACACACTGGGGTCTGTCAGGGGGAAAGAGGGGAGGGACAGCATGGGGTGGGGAGTTGGGGAGAGAAAGCATGGGGAGAAATACCAGATACAGGTGATGGGGAGGAAGGCAGCACATCACACTGCTACGTGGGTACCTATGCAACAATCTTGCATGTTCTTCACATGCGCCCCAAAACCTAAAATGCTATTAAAAAAAAGGTAAATTCAGTGTCCTTAGAACCAATTCATTTTGAGGAGGATATAATTTTTTGAGGAGTTCAAAGGGCAATTATTATTTCTAGGTCATTTGTTAAAAACTGCTGCACAACATATTTTAATACTATTTAGGTGCTTACCTATCATAGATTATTAAAACTGATTGTGTATGATGCCTTTGCTCCCCTAGAGAAGTAAGAGGTACATAAGCCCTGCAGGAAATACCAAATCCAATCCAACATTTTCACGAAGAGATCATAACTGTAAATCCAAATTCTATAATTCAATTGTAATATTAAATTTAAATCCATTAAAATTATGCAATCATTATACATATAATTTCTAATAATTGGACTGATAGTTTGACGTAGAGCTAATGATCCTCCCCTGTTGTAACAAGAATTTCCTGGTGCTTATATGTTATGAGACTAATATACAGGCTTTATTTGTTGTATTCCTTTTTTTCCATGAGAAACAGAGGATGAAACATATAGTGGAAAATAGGTACATCAGCAAATAGAACATGCTTATAGGAGAAAGAAAACAAATGACTCCTGTGGGATCTTGATGAGGTAATGTATGTGAAATTATTCAGAAAATTGAAAATAATATGCAAATGCAAAAAGTTATTACAAACCATGCCAACTCTTAGCTCCCAGCCCAAGCTTCCAACTGGAGCAAGCTTCCCAGGCTCTTATTTTCCATGAGGGAAACTCAGCAAATTTAAATGATATTAATGATATATTAATGTAGTAATGTGATAATAAGGCACTTAGCAATAATGAAATGACTATATACTATAAAGAAACTTGATTCCATATAAACGTGTCAATATTTACATTACAGGATCAATTCAATTCAACAGATATTTATTGAATTGCATCAGGCACCATGCTTGACCCTGTGACTTAGCGAAAAAAGCAGGTGGCCCCTGTTTTTGTGGAGGTGACAGTCTGTTGGGGGTAGAAAGATAATGACAGTTGTAATTAGGTAATAATGATGTTATGTGATAACATGTTTTTCTCATTTAACAGATTCATTCATGAAACACAAAATAATTATTGCCCCTTACAAAATGTCAGTTCTCCTAACAGGCTCCATAGATATATACCATTGAAAACAAAAGTCAGGGTCTCTGATCTCAGAAAACTAGATGTGCAAAGCAGTCACAGCAGTGCAATAAAGGCTAGCATTTTGGGAAGTCACTTACAAATATTAGGCAAGTAAATTTCACTTTCCAATTTTTATTTTATGTCCCTCCCTCTCTAGAAGGAGATATAAGAGACACAGAACAAGAATATAAGTACCACCTTGATTCAGTAACAGGAGACTGTATTAGAGTTCCCTAGAGGAAAAAAAGTAATAATATAAATATGTATATATACATCTATATACCTGTTATAAAAATTGGCTCACACTATTAAGGAGGCCAAGAAGTCCCATGATCTGCCATTTGCAAGCTACAGAAGCAAGAAGGCTAGTGGTTTTATTCAGTAAGACTCCAAAGGCTTCAGAACCAGGAACATTGATGTCCAAGGGCAGAAGAAGGAAGACAGAAATGGCAGGAAGAAGAAACAAATGCAACATATAGAAAACAGGTACAAACATGATATTAATCCAACTGCATTAATAATCACTTTAAATGTGCATGGTCTAAATATGTCAATTAAAAGACAGATTTCCAGAGTGGAAATAAATAAAAAACAACTGAATTTAAATTTAAAAAAACTCAGTTGAACACAAAGGGAAGAAGCAGAATGATGTATCATGCCACTCTAGTCAAAAGCAGTCTGGAGTAGAAATATTAATCGCAGAAAACACATACCTCGGAACAGGGAAGATGAGCAGGGATAAAGAGGGTGATTAAATAATAACAAAAAACTAAATAAAAACAATGAAAGATAAAATAATAGTAAAAGACTACAGTGGAACTAAGCTAGAAATTCCTGGAAATTACTGGAAATCTCTAAATACACGGTAAATTTAAAAGCACACTTATATATGACCCAGGGATCAAAGAAGTAGTGTCAAGAGAAATTGAAAAATAATTCTAAACTAAAGAAAAATGAAAACAGAACTTACCGAAATTTTTGGAATGCAGCAATAGTAGTGCTTAGGAGGAAATTTATGGCTTCACATATTTATATAAGAAAAGAAGAAAGATTTAAAAAATCAATTATTTTAGCCTCCACTCGAAAAAACTAGAGAAAGAAGAGCGATTTTGGCTTAATCGGGAAAAGATTTAACAAAATTAGACCTGAAATAAATGAAATTGAAACCACAAATTTCACAAATGTAATAGAAAAAAATCTCAAAAACCAGAAATTGCTTCGAGTTTTTTTTTTAAAGGAAAAAAACCTTGCTAAATCTCTAACTGAACTAACCAAAAAAATAGATTAATATTTCTCATAAATATGGATGCAAAAGTTCTCAATGAAATATTAACAAACTGAATCCAGCAATGTATAAAAAGAATTATGAACTATGAACAAGTGAAATTTATTTGAGGTATACAAGATTGGTTTCACACTTGAAAATCAACCAATATGATCTACCATATCAACATGCTAATGAAGAAAAATTATATGATTATATTAACTGCTACTGAAAAAGCTTTTGACAAAATTCACATTCATGACAAAACTTGCAGCAAAATATAAATAGAGTGAAATTTTCTCAGCTTGAAAAAGGCATCTACAATAACCTACAGCTAATGTTATACTTAATGAAAAGACACATTTTCCCTAAGATAGAGAAAAAAGGCAAGATGGTCCTCTCTAACTACTCCTAAATTATTATTGTACTGGAAGTCTAAGTTAATAGTAAGACAATAAAAATCAATTTAAAATGTATAAAATGGAAAGGAAGAAATGAAATTATTTTTATTCAGATGACATAATTATCTGTATACAAAATAATCCCAAAGAATCTACAAAATACTACTAGAACTAATGAACAAAGTGGCAGGTTAAAAGACGAATATACATAGTCAACCAATTTTCTATGTATCACCAATGAGTGACTGAAATGTAAAATTTTAAAATCTACCACTAATGATAGCAGCAAAAATGGAATGTTTTGTTATAAACCTAAGAAAATATGTACAGGATCTACATATAGGAAACTATAAAACACTGATAAAGGAAGTAAAGAAGATACAAAGAAATGTTCCATGTTCAGGAATCAGAACACTCATTACTGTTAAGATGTCAATTCTTCCCAGTTTAATTTATACATTCAATGCAATTTCAATAAAAATCCTAGCAGAGCTATTTTTCAATATTAACTAACAAACTGAGTCTAATTTTATATTGAAAGGCAGAAGACCAAGGATAGCCAATGTAACCTGCAAAAAAAAAAAAAAGTTGGAGGACTCATACTACCCAATTGAAAGACTCCCTATGAAGTTCATTAATCAAGACCATATGGTGTTAGTTAAAGAAGATTCACGTGGATCAATGGGACAAGACAAATAACCCATAAACAGACCAACACATGCTTGTGTCAACACAAGCATAACCAAGTGATCTTTGACAAAGGAATAAAAGCAATCTTTCACTAGAGAAAAGATAATATTTTTAGCAAATGGAGCTGGAACAATTAAATGCCCATATATAAATATAAAATTCAGACAGAAACTTTACATTTTCCAAAAACTTGAATCAAAATGGATCATAAGCTTAAGTGTAAAATGCAAACTATAACATTCCCAGAAAAAAAACAACAACAACAACAAGAGAAAATATGTATAATCTGGAGTTTGGCAACGTGTTTTTAGATATAAGACAAAAAAGTACACCCCACAGGAAAAATGATAAATTTACTTTATTAAAATTAAAATCTTCCACATTGCAAAAAACTAAGAGAATGAAAATCCAAATAATAAACTGGGAATTGCAAAATTTGTATCTGATGAAGGAATTATATCCAAAATATATAAAGAACACTTAAAATCCAACAATAAGAAAACAAACAACCCAATTAAAAAATAAGCAAAAGGTCTGAATAAACATCTCACCAGATAAGATATGCAGATGGAAAAGAAACATATGAAATGATGCTCAACACCATTTGCCTTTAGATAATTTTATGTTATTACAACAATGAAACACCATTGTGTACCTACTATGGTGGCCAGCCCTGTCATCCTTCTTCAATTGAAAATACCAGTTGTTGGCAGGGATGCAGAGCAACAAGAAGTTTCTTTTCTTGCTGGTGGAAATGCAAGAGTAAAGCCACATTGGAAGAGAGTTTGGCAGTTTTTAACAAAGCTAAACATTGTCATAACATACAATTCAGTAATCCTGCTCCTAGGTATTTACCCAATTGATGTGAAAACTTATGTCTGCAATATGCATGTGAAGATTTATAACACAGTCATTCACAATTGCCAAAAACTGGCAACCAAGATGTCCTTTCATATATGAATAGATAAACTGAAGTACAGCGACGCAATAGAGTATTATCAGTGATAAGAGATAATGAACTATGAAACCCTGCAGAAACATGAGTGAAGAGTAAATGCATATTGCTAAGTAGAAGAAGCCAGCTTTAAAAAGCTGTGTGATCTCCTTTATAGAATATTCTGGAAAAGAGGAAACTGTAAAGACAGTAAATGTATCAATGACTATTGGAGCTTTGGAGGAGGTGAGTTAAATAGGTGATGAGCAGAGGATATTTTAGGGTGGGGAAACTTTTTCCTGTAGGCAGGAAGAGGTAACAGTGTTGCAGGGCAGATCAGCCTCAAAACTGGGGCTCATCCCAAGAGGGCTTTTAGTTTCGCTCAGGAAAGAATTCAAGAGTGAACCCATGTTGGTAGAAGAAAACAACTTGACTAAGACAGGAGTGTTACATCTCTGTGAGTGTTCCTGCAGAGCAGGGCTACCCCACAGGCAGTGTGTACAGAATAGCAGCAGGGGCAGTTCTGCAGTCATATTTATACTCACTTTTAATCACATGCAAATTAAGGGGCTGATTATATGGAAATTTTTAGACAATGGGTGGTAACTTTTGGGTAATTGTCATGGAAGAGGGTGGCAACTTCCGAGTGTTGCCATGGCAATGGTAAACCAATGTAGCACTGGCACGAGCATGTCTTATGGTGGGATGCTTTTGCCTCTTTCCTGTTTTAGCTAATCTTCAGTCTGGTCCAGAATTGAGTCCAACATCTGGAGTTGAATCCTGGCTCCTACTTCAATAGCAGATACAAAGGCATAAAAGAGAAAGCAGAGAGAACAGGACATTTTTTGGAAACTACGCCATGATGCTTAGAGAATGATTATAGGAGAGGGTGCTGAGAAGGAAGGGAGAAGACGCAACTAGAGATGCACGATGCAGGCAGGGTCAGGTCCTGCTGATTTTTAAGTGCCATGACAGTTATCAACCCTTGCCCACGTAATTAATAATAAAAATTCAAGGCATTGATGTAATTTGGTATCAAAGAGCTAATTATGGGCTCTCATCATTATGTATTAGAGTCATAGCTGATCACAAGTTCCAGAGAGAAGCATAAAGTCATCAAAAGCAGTCAGCCGAATCTGGCAAAATGAAAGTGATTGCTGCAATATTTTAGGATTCAGTTCAGAGTTTAAATCTTTTACATCTGTGCTTCCAACCGATTCATTTTAGAATTGGTTCTGAGAACAAATTGACTGGCTTGTAGAATTTCCATAGTTCAAGGACTTGTTGCTAAGGTGGAAACAAGTCAGGTTTGAAGAATGACCTATTGCATCTGGTGTGTTGATAACTTCCTCTAACTGCAAATAATGTAGGGGAAAAAAAGGGCAACTGAACATTTCCTGTCTGCAGAAAACTATCTGGAAGTAAAGCATTCATCATTTCCTTTGAATGTCAATAGATTTGCATTTGCACTATCTTGGTTGCACATAGACTGAAACACCTGGTGTTTGTATGTTCAACCGCACATTATTATTTGTTGGTGGGTTATTTATTGCCACTTTATACACTAGAAAAGTAAATAGAATTAAATTCTGAAACCCTGGATTTAGAATGTAAGGCCAAAGGACTGTGTCTAACACACATTCCTAAGGTCATTTCTTTATCGCTTTTTCACTTTCATTACAAGTTCAGAGCAGTGTTTTTTAGAGGCATTGATTGCTATATGAAGGTTCAAATTCAATGTTGTGCTACCTTAACACTTATTTCATTCAGTTTATTTCAAATTGTTTGTTGTTTTCCGCACTCTGTTGGCAGAGCCATTTGGAGGCTAAGATTTGTTGTTGTTGTTGTTATTTTTGAGACGGAGTTTCAGTCTGTCCCCCAGGCTGGAGTGAAATGGTGCGATCTCAGCTCACTGCAACTTCTGCCTTCAGGGTTCAAGAGTTTCACTTGCCTCAGCCCCCCAAGTAGCTGGGATTACAGGCATGCATCAGGGCAACTAGCTGATTTTTGTATTTTTATTATAGAGGGGTTTCACCATTTTGGTCAAGCTGGTCTCAAACTCCTGACCTCAGGTTATCTGCCCACCTCGGCCTCCCAAAGTGCTGGCTTGAGCCACCATGCCAGGCCTGGAGATTAAGTTTTATAGGAGGAATTCACCTTGACTCTTAATAACTGTTTCCACTGGCAGTACATTTCTCAAGGGTCTTTTCTTCTGAGATCTGCCCTCTTTGTCCCTGATAAATGCCCCTTAAATAGGGAGAGACCCCATTACAGCTGTCTGTTGAACTCTGCTCCACCTGCAGGGTACACCTAGGCACTAACCACACACTGCTTTAGTCCTAGAGTGTCGCAGTATCAGCAACTCTGTATCTGTGAATAAAAACAGTTTTTTGTTTATGTTTCAGAGGATAAACATTGAGGCAGCTTTGGGATAGAGTCATTATATACAACTTTTTATTCAATAGGTATATGTGTTGTGCCTACCAAGTGCAGAAAACGAAATGCAAGCATCTGTTCCTTGAGACACTTCCTTCTTCTGTAAGCTCAACACAGGAAGTCAAAAAGTCCACTGGGTGGGAGTTGAAGAGATATTTAGCAGCTGGAAGTGCTTTTTGGCATCTACAAATCATATTGTTTTTGTGTTGCCTGTTGCCTATCCTGTTTACATGAACACTGATGATAGAGCCAAAACCAAGTCAGTCTTTCTTCATCTTCCTTCTCAAATTCTTCATTGCAGGCAGCCGTTATCTGCTAAAATAGCTTTTTAGTCATACTCGCATCTGTGTGGTGAAAATATTTCCCTCCTAGAGGAAATAGAGTTCCCTCCTTTATTTGCATTGAGTCACAACCAGCTCTTATTTCTGGCTCACGCCTAGGTTATTGGGCAGCTGTCTTTTCACCAATAATTCAGGACTCGGGTTTCTTCAAGTCGATGACCTAAAAGTCCCACGCATTAGTGGGCTGAAGGAGAAAAATCATTGAGACTTAGGAAAATCTTTGTGGGGCTAGAAGCACATCTGCTCATATTCTACTAGTTGGAAATGGGTCAGAACTCATTTGTCTAGCCACAAGAGCTATGGGAGAGGCTGTGCAATGCAGTCCAGTTTGTGCCTAAGAAAAAAAGCAACAGGAATTGATCTCTGCCATGCCTCTCACTTTTGTATCAGCAGTTGGGTGGGAGTGAAGCGAACAGCAGGTTCCAGGTATCTGCTGAGGACCCACTGCCGTTCAGCACTTCTGACTGCTTATGGTGTCACTTTCTTTGGGGACAGCAAGATTATACCTCACAAAGGGTTTATGCTTTCCTGGAAATATTCAGTCATTGAAGTGAACCTGTATCTTCTATGGGCTAACAAGGGCTGAGACGGAGGCACAAGCAGTGCATCCAAGCCCAGCTGATAGAACTTTCCACTCTTGTATTTGTGACACGGAATAACCGTGCGCTGTTTATCATTGCCTGCATAATAACTCCAGATGAGGAAAATGAAGGAAGCAGAGCAGTGTTCAGACATTCACTCTACATGAGACATTTTCTCAGAGCCACGTGTGCATCATTTCGTTTAACTCTCAGGACCATCTTGCACTTAAGCACTTTTTAAATGTCACAACTGTACCTGATCCTTAGAAGATTTAAATAAGTCATGTAAGGTTATGTGGGTAGTGAATAGAAAAGGTAAGATTTTAATCTCGGTTTTTCTGATATTTAAGCTTACCGTTTCTCTAATCGCTTTGTCAGCATTTTATCAAGTACTGCCTCTTCACTGAGATTCCGTGAATGACACCATTTGACATATGTCCTTCACAAAGTAGACCCTTGACGTATCTCTGTGGAGAAATGACTGATGGGGGTGACTTCTTTGAGGTTACATTTCTCTTGGTTGAATCTGAGAAATTTTACTAATTGTGTTGAACACTGGGGTGCCATGCTATACACATCAATATTCTTTCTCTTTTTGTCATTGTCTTCTTTCTCAGTCATTATTCGTAAACAATTGCTCAGAAATTTACATTTCTTTTCAAGTAATGGTTTGGGCTGATTTATTACTGTTCATCTTATTCATGTAGCCATTTCTTCATTTATTTAATAATTATAATTTTTTTTTTTTTTTGACATGGAGTCTTGCCCTGTTGCCCAGGCTGGAGTACAATGGCGTGATCTCAGCTCACTGCAACCTCTGCCTCCCGGGTTTAAACGATTCTCCTGACTCAGTCTCTGGAGTAGCTAGAGTAGTCACCATTCCCAGCTAAATTTTGTATTTTTAGTAGAGATGAGGTTTCACCATGTTGGCCAGGCTGGTCTCAAACTCCTGACTTCATGATCCACCTGCCTTGGCCTCCCAAAGTGCTGGGATTACACGTGTGAGCCACCGTGCCTGGCCATCAATTAAATTTTTTAAGAACTTATGGTGGGTAGGCATTCTGCTTGGTGCTAGGAATAAGGGAGAGGGTATAAAAATGATTGTGACCTGATTATTCACCAATGAGGGAATCTCTGGGGTTGTGATTTGCTGAAAAGATCATCAAATACTTAAAGGAGAAAGAGTTATGCGCCCTTATAATACAACTGCAGTCACAATCAGTGTTGGTTTTACATTTTATGAATATTGCAAGACAATGAGTTGCCTAGGAATGCATATTTTTTGAAACTTTCATTTTAAGTTTAAGGGGTCATGTGCATGTTTGTTACAAAGGTATCTTGTCACCTACGTATTGAGGCTAGTATCCATTAATTATTTTTTTTTATCCTCTTCCTCCACCCACCCTCCACCTTCCCATAGGCCCCAGTGTGTGTTGTTCCCTTCGATGTGTCCATCATTTAGTTCCCACTTACAAGTGAGAACATGCAGTATTTGGTTTTCTGAAATTTTGGGCATATGCATGAAAGTCTGATTTATTTTATGCTTAAGGCATGTTAAGTGTTTTCACTACTTATTATTCACCTCCTCACTTTTATTTTTGGATTTACTCTTTGTTCACATTCAACCACTCTATGTACATCTCAGACATTTGAAATCTTAACAACATAAATTCATTAATATCAGAGGACATTTTGGTACGGCTAAACACTTCTTCAGAAGAACTCCTTACCTATGAACTCCAGCTAAGATTTCTTGTCACCAGAACTCTCAACACATTTCTCTCTGTACATTTTGCATCTAAAGAAGCTATGCTGCAAAGCTGGCTAATGAAAGTTTATGGCACTAGTTGCAACTTTACCATTGACTAGTTGTGTGAACTTTGGACAGTTGATCTCTTTGGGCCTCAATTTCCAAAGCAATTAATAAAATCAGAAACTCCATTCTTCATTCTGGATTGTTCCACTTAGGAATTTTGACTAGTTTTTGTCTGTGGTTTATAAAAATTTAAATCCATAGCTATAAACATTGAAACTCACCAAAACCTAAGATCTTAAGCATATTGACTGTTTTTAAAGGTGGGGGTTGGGTGGGTGGGAATTCTACAGCAAAATATTCATGGTGCAGAGAATTAGGAAATCACATCAAATACTTGTTTTGGTGAAGTCTTTGAATGCATTATTCAAACTCTTTGGTGCAATTTCCACCATTTGAAATAAAGGGAGTAAACAGGAAGTTCTCTAAATCTTTAGAATGCAGTGCTTTGAGATATGATATCAAGTTAAGTTGTTGAAATTAACATGACAGTATAACAACTCCTATCTGAATGGGTCAGGTGTTTCTATTTAAAAAGAGATAAAACCACTTTCATAAAAATCAGGGTTTTTTTTTTTTTTTTTTTTTTTTTTTTTTTTTATGAGAACACATGAACACAGGGAGGGGAACAAAACACACTGGGGCCTGTCAGGGGTGAGAATCGGGGGGAAGGAGAGAGTCAGGATAAATAGCTAATGCATGCTGAGCTTCACACCTAGGTGATGGGTTGACAGGTGCAGCAAACCACCATGACACATGTAACAAACCTACATGTTCTGCACATGCAACTCAGAACTTAAATGAAAATTTAAAACTAGAAACATAGTCATTTTTAAAAATTTTGACACAATTAAGTGAGAATTTAGCAGAAATACGGAATAAAACAAATATTTTTGCTGTTTTCTCAATTCTCATTATTTTCCTGAATTATATCTAGATAGATAACATAAGCATATTAATATTAGTACATTTAAGCAGCTCTATGAAAATTCAAAGTGAACGAACAATTATGAAAATAACTTTCTCACTTAAAAGAGCATTTTCTTGGAGTCAGTTGTTACACACACGTTTTCTTATTTTGTTAGAGCCTTTTGGGAAGTAGCAAAACGTAAAACTACAACTGAAAAATTACTATAATTGTCCAAAAATTAGGCCAAGGGTCATTCAGTGTCTTGTAGATGCGTTTTTCCCATTGATTTTAATCTAAGCAAATTAATCCTCTTTCAACATTAAGCATTTTTCCACAAACCCAAAAGTCACCAGAGAATTTGTTTATGACCTTAAAAAAAAGTTCTATTTGTACTTTAGATTCAGGGGAACATGTACAGGTTTTGGTACCTGGGTATATTGTGTGATGCTGAGGTTTGGGGTACGATTCAACCCATCACCAAGGTAGAGCATAGTACCCAATAGGTAGTTTACAGCCCTTTCCTTTTTCCTCTCTCCTCCTCTGTTAGTCCGCAGTGTCCATTGTTCTCATCTCTACACCCAAGTGTACCTAATGTTTAAGTGAGAATATGTAGTATTTGGTTTTCTGTTCCTGCATTAATTTGCTTATAATAGGATAATAGCAAATATAATGATTTGCTTATTATAATAGGATAACAGCCTCTGGCTGCATCCACGTTACTGCAAAACATGATTTTCACTCTTTTATAGGGTTGTGTCATATTCCATGGTGTGTATGTACCACATCACATTTTCTTTACTCAGTCCACCACTGATAGTCACCTAGGTTGATTCCGTGTTTTTGCTATTGTGAATAGTGTGGCAATGAACATATGCATGAATGTACCTTTTTGGTAGAATGATTTCTATTTCTTTGGGTAAAAACCCAGTAAGGGGATGGCTAGATCAAATGGTAGTTCCAATTTTAGTTATTTGAGAAATCTCCAAATTGCTTTTCACAGTGGGCTGAGCTAATTTACGTTTCTACCAACAGTGTATAAGTGTTCCCTTTTCTTCACAGCCTCACTGGCATCTGTTATTTTTTGACTTTTTGGCAATAGGCATTCTGACTGGTGTGACATGGTGTCTCATTGTGGTTTTGATTTGCAGTTCTCTGATAATTAGTGATGTTGAGCTTTTGTTTTTTGATATTTGTTGGCTGCTTGTATGTCTTCTTTTGGGAAGTATCTATTTGTGACTTCTCTTGCATTAACAATCTGTATAGGTTAAGTAAGAGCAATCTTTAGTAGTTAAGTGAGTATCATATTAATGATCTGCTTCATTTTTACTAAACTAGTGATTCTATTCCAGAAAGTGGTAAAAGAAACCTGGTGAACATAATATAATATAATATAGTATAATATGTATATAATGAGCCTGACTGAAAAATTTATGATGATATTTTCCAAGTTAATTACTAGATTTGCACAGCAATGTTTAAAAGAGAAATACTGTAAGTCAGCAAAAAAGGTGGGGTGTGTTATGGTAATTTCCATACACCACACCCCAAACTGGCAAAGGTATATCACAATTAATCATCCTGTGATGTTAGAGGAGTGTCTATTTCCACCCAAGTTACACACTGGCAGAGATATATAAGCACTGAATTCTGCTGCACCTTAAACAAAGGATACATATTGCTCAGGAAAGGATAGTCTCAGCCAGCAATATCCATTCTCAGAATCAAAAGAGAAAGTAAGATCTTTTCACATGCTTCCTGTTGCATTTTGCATTCTTCTTATCCACTCTATTTCCTTTCTCACCCCTCCCAGGCCTCTATCGATTAAAGTTGTAGTGCTGCACAGTTTTCCACCAGGGTACAGTGGCTACATCTCTCTCCTTGTCAAAACCTGACTTTGCATACCCAGGAGAACTGCATTTTAACAGGAATCAAATGTGCTCGCCTAACAAATGAAACTCTTCCTCTATAATTTCAGGCATCAGTAGGCAGATGCAGTATTTTTCTGAGGGGTTTTCCCAGCCTCTGGAACTATGTGGGACTTCTCCAATCCCATCTATGTAGAAAGTTATTCCAGACATTGCTAATGTTACCATCATCTGCATCACGTTTTTGACTCTAAGATGTCACTAACTTCAGCAAACTCACCCTGCCTGGAGACCCTTGTCTTGGGCAATGTGTATCACACTCACATGTGAAACTCCTCCACATCACCCTTCCCTGGATTTATCTAGACATTTCAATGCTGACCCATTTTTATCTTTTTACTGTATCTACTCTTAAATAGAAGAATCAGTGCCAGGCAGGAAAAAAGCATAAACTTGGGAAGAAGAAGAAAAAGAACTGGAATAACCTATAAAGAATATAACAAAGCAATGTAGAGTACAAAGAATATTATCTTGATCTTTCAAGCCGATTTACAGGTACCATCCAGTTTATTTAGGCTATGTCACTTAAGGTAGTGGATTCTTTGAATCAGATAATAGTCTCAATCTGTCATTTCCCTGTTCCTTGTATAGATAATATACCTCTGAGTCATACTCCTTAGAGCATAATTAATTGATTACACTGAGGGTGGTTTTCTACTGAAGTAGAAAAAAAAAAAAAGCAAACCAACATCAAGGCAGCTAACTAGAAAGAAGAAGTGTAACTGGTTGCATGATTTGATTGCTAATCTAATCACTGGGAACACCTTCATGATTATGTAACCACAATACATAGTGCTACTATGTATTGGCAGAGTCAATATGAATGTAATTGCTGAAATGAATGTATGATGCCTCATTTCACTTAATTAGATAGACATCATTTGGTTGACTATAGTTTATTTGCCATGACCACTACTGCTCTAAATTAAAAATCTTATTTCTGGGTTAAATTCTAGACTATATCCTACCTGGTCTTTATTCCCTTTGAGTCTTTCCATTGTAGTAGACTCTCCACAACTAGTTTCTACTTTAATCTGAGAAGTGATGGTCATTCTGTCATATTCCTTTCCCCCGCATATTTTATAGTCACCCAATTTCTAAAAGAAAAAGATAAAATTCTTTAGTTTATCACTAAGCACTTTGTAGTCTAAATCTACCTGCTTTTCTACCTAATTTTTCATGACCCTCCTGCATTAATCCTCTACTTTATTCTGGGTTTTTACCTATTTATCTCCAAATTCCCCTAGAATATTTTACTCTACTTTCCCTTTATCTGCCTGATTTCTCTTCCTGAGATTTGTGCCTACCTGTATCTTTTAATGTTTTAATAGGTAACTCTACTCACACTACTTCTAAGATGCATTTTCTGACTGTCCAGCTCTCAGGCAGTTCCTCTTCTGTGTAACTCTTTATTATTATTTTCTTTATTACATGGTAGTTAGTTAAATGCTGCCTTGTGATAGCAATTTATTTTGTCTAAACTATTGACCTTTCCTTCTAATCTGCTTTATAATATAAGCATCTTTTCTTCACAGGTCATTGAGCAGAAATTCATAGATAAGAGATGTTCAATAAATAATTTTTAGATAAACAGATGATTCATCAAATATGTCCAGATTGAATCCATTCATTTTTGGGAAGTAGAGAATTCTTTATTAGAATGGGCCAAATTTTTCATGCTACTATTTTTGTAGATTTATAAATTTTTTTCCTAACATAATGAAAGGGACTTCTATTGATTGCATAACTGTGTCTTCAAAAATTTTTTGTTGTAGAGAAATTGAAAGAAAAATCTGAATCTGCATAAAATATGACTTGAACTGTTATCTTTAGTCCCATGATTAGCATGCAGTCATTTCATTGGCGTTACAGAAATAGTTTGGCACTTGTACTGGCAAGTTTAATTTTCATTTTTTTTTTAATTCTGTGAAATGGGGAAGAATTAGAGTAGCCTCCTTAGAAGATTTACCAGTTTATAGAAGTTTCAATTCTAATATAGAATAGAAGGTTCAAGAAGGCAGGGGTTGAAAGGACGATAATTATTATTTGCCAATTAAGTAAATTTGTGGCCATATATTATTTTTCTATCATTGACCTCATTTACGCTGGGTATCTTCTGAGAGTTAAAATTTTGTGTTTTCCAGTGGCAGTTGATGTCTTTGGCCAATCTATCATACATGTGATGCGATACAGCAATTTATAAGACAGACTGTATAGATTTGACTTTCTAAGACCTTTATGGTGTTGTATATTATAGATAAGATTTATTACATAACCATTAACCAATAATATATGAGTCATATAACCTACTTTTATCATGATGAGGGTTTCAATGTATGTGGACTACACTTATCAAAAAGTATTTACAATATTCTTTATTTTTTGAAGGTAGTCAGTCCTGTTTATTTTGAGAAGGCCAACTGCAAAGGCTGACATGATGAAAAGTGGCACATTCTAGGCAGAAACAATAAATTGTCAATAAATATTTATCCAACTAATATTATCAGTAGTATTCAACAAAAACTATCAAAAATAAGCATTCTGGCTGGGCGTGATGGCCCACACCTGTAATCCCAGCACTTTGGGAGGCCAAGGTGGGTGGATCACAAGGTCAAGAGATCGAGACCATCCTGGCCAACACGGTGAAACCCTGTCTCTATTAAAAATACAAAATTTAGCTGGGCATGGTAGCATATGTCTTTAGTCCCAGCTACTCAGGAGGCTGAGGCAGGAGAATCACTTGAACCCGGGAGGCAAAGGTTGCAGTGAGCCGAGATCACGTGACTGCACTACAGCCCAGTGACAGAACAAGACTCCATCTAAATAAATAAATAAGCATTCTGCAGATACTAACTTAACACATACAATACAATGCAAACTGAATTTTCAACTCATTTGTTGAGCAACTAAAAGCCAGCTCCGAGCTTCTAATTTTTATTCATTTGGTGAAATCCTCCTACCCATTTTTTATGTGTTTTGACAGGATTTATACCTCTATGAAGTTTCCTCCAATGTTGCTCTGCCATTGCTAGCTCTTGGTATAATTAAGAGCTTCCTTTTCTAATCCCCTAATATCTCAGAATTGCTCTCTTATACCCTTAAATTAATTGTATTGTTACTGTTTATTTTCCTGTATCTTCCTTCCCCCAAAGTAATTCCTCGCCTCCATCCTTGACAAAACCATGGAGCTCTTTAGGTAGGACCTTAGATCTGTGTATAATTGTAGGTTTAGCATCTCCCAAAAAGTAGATGTAGTGTTTATTGTACAGCTGAATAAATATGCATGGTATACTGAGTTCTTATTTCTAGGAAGTAATATGGAATCCAAAAATAGTTATATTAATGTCTGACAATATGCTTAAGAGGTACTTATTCTTCAAGAACTCAGCAAGGTTTGGAAATCTGGATATTATTCAACTTCCTCATGCACCTTTGCTGTTTCACCTCTAAAATAAAACCTGCCAAAGGCCCTGGTCTCTCTAGAAAATGTCCCTAGTTGCTTTCATCATTCACTGCATTGCCAGCTCTGTGCTACCCTTGAAGGTAGGATGATAGTCTAGAATTTCTCAGTGATTTTTGCATGCTGAATTACAAGACAGCTGGAGGCAAAGAGAGAAGGCTTAACTTAAGTGAAACTCTAATAATATCTTCTCTTTTTTATTAAAGTAGATGAAATTAAACTGGTTACAATCTAACTTAGACGAAAACTGCCATAAACTGATAAGAATTAATGACAAAAGCCCCTGAGCCCTCCCATCAGCAATAATTACGGTATATGATGTATGATTATTATGCATGCAGTTGGCCTGCATGCGTTTGAGGAGGCTTATGCACTGCGCTCAGGATTCTGGTTTCAATTCTCCCACTTACTAGTTGGTGCTTTGGGAAAGTCACTTTACCTGCCTGTGCCTGAGATTTCTTATCTGTAAAATAGGAGTAATACAGTACCTACTTCATATTGTTATTGTAAAGATTAGACATAATTATAAAATATGATTTAACTATTATAATCTATTATAATTATTAAATTAAGCATTTCTTGTATTGTAATCTAGTCCAAAATACCAACAGCATTGCAGGGTCAAACAATTTGATTTCTTAACACTGATACACATTTTATGTCCAATCTCAGCTAAGGGGTTATATCTTCCTGTTTTTTCTAAATAATATTCCTACAAAGGAAAAATTTAGTTCTTTCTACTTCTAACATCTCTTACCTGTGGAACTAGAGAACTTGACAGCCCAATTATCAGAAATGTTGTTCCTCAGCTTTCTTTTAACTCCCTAGAGCCACTCCTATGCTGCTAAGCATTCTAAAATGTTTTGATATCTGTGTAATGTTTTGGAAATAGAAAGCCAAATGATGGATCTCATGGATTAGTTGAGAGCCTGAGAGATGAGGATCAGACGAGAAAGGGATGAATACTTTCTCTAGCTGAACTGTTTACTTCCTTGATAAATATGGTGCCTTTGTAGAATATTTTTTTCCTCCTCCTCTTATACTCACTACATAGTGAATGTAACTTTAAGTTGTAAAACTGTTATATTTGTCTCTTAGTTTTACTCCATTTTCTCTGATCTGCCCCCTGGAATACTACATTCCTTCTTTGAAATTCATATCTGGACCAAGCTCTTTCTGAAACTAAGATTAAACACATTTGCCTTTATACAACCTGTCTGTGATTATCACCACTGGAGGTATTTTCCAGTCCATTAAAAGACAGAACAAAAAACAAAACTTAAAAGGATGAGGGAGAGAGAAAAGAAGAAAGAGAGAATGGGAGAGAGAGAAAGACAGAGAGAGAAGCTATCTGTGATGAGAATCTGAAACAGGTATCAAGTAAGATTGATTACCTGACTCAGTGATGAGTCAAAATGAATAAAATGCTGTTGGTAACTCGGTGTTTCTTCCTGAGGCCAGTTGACGATTTCACATTAGCAGGACAATGGCTGTGCTTTCATTTTTTAGGAGGGATTCAAGAATTCAAAAAATTAAGAATCTATTACAATTCAGAATCTACAGTTCCATCAGTCCACAAGAATTTGTCTAATTTAGAGTAAATTCTGCATAAATTCTAATGCTGCTACATTCATGAACTAAAAATATGTGTAAGACAACCACGACTCTTAAGTAAGTTGAAATCATACTAGTTGTGTAAGTAATGTTAAACAATTGAAGAATGAGAAATTACACTAAAGAGTGCTATATAATCTGGCATATAGAGTGAATGTCTTCAAAAGTCAACAAAAGAAGAGAAAGGCGAATGTGTGAGTTGGAATCATCAAAGACAACGCATCGGAAATCTGAGACATTGTTTTCATCCATTCATGAAACAACTGTTTATTGAGTACCTACTATGTGCAAGGCAAGCTGTCACATGACTTATTCATACTATAGGTGTTCTCCTTTACCAGTGTTTATGGTATTTTGCTTAAGATCATGGAGAAAACAGACCAAGGTTTCAATCCCAGTCCCACCATTGACAATTGTGTGTTCCTGGACCCATTATGGAGCTTTCTGTGATGTGGTTTCCACTTTTGTAAACCTGCATCATAAATTTCTTGTAAGAACTAAAGAGAGAAGGTTTGTGAAGTGGTGAACACAGTATTCGGGACCTGGCATTTAATAAATGCCAGTGATTTTGATGATAAGGAAAAAGAAGAAGATGATAATCATAAGAAGTTACATTATGCAGTGATTAGATAATAAAATTTGGACTTGAATGGCTTGTTTCAAATTCTGATTCTGCCACTTTTTAGCTATATAACCTTCATAAGTTACTTAACATCTTTGTACCCAATTTACACATCTGTAAAATAAAATAGCTGTATCTCATACCTCCTAAAATTTTTATGAAGATTATAATTTTAAACTTGATTGAGATTTAGAAAAGTACTTTCCTGATAGTAACCATCTTAGATTTGTTATTAAATAATAAAATAAAGCAGATAGGTATTATTTCACCGAGTTCTAAGTACCATGAGAATAGCTTACCATGTATATTTTGCTATATCTCCTGAATTTAGAAAAGTTCATGACACTTTCAAGACAATAAATATTTGTTGAATAATAATAGTAATTATTATGCATCTTATTTTGGGGACTAATTATTATAACTCTTCTGACAGAGGCAGCATAAATGTTACAAGTGTGGCCAGAGTGATACTCTATCTAAATTGTCTACATTTACAAGCATTGTTTTTGAGTGTATTGTATGAAAAAGTTAAGAAATCATGACTTCTCATTACATTAAATTCACTTTTCTACCTCACTGACATTTGGTAAACCATGACATATATATGTTTATAGTTGCACATGTCCATAAACTAGTTTAAATGATTACCCTACAATGAATAGATAATTTTAAAATAATAATAGGAGGAATTTATGTGTTTACTTTCTTGTGACCAATTAATTAGAATTCTATGTCTTGTCATCTTATAACAAATGATCATTGATCCCATGAAACAGTTTCAAAATTGGGGCTTTGAATAAAGATCACTTATGATGAGTCCACAGTGTGAACTTTACAGGTAATAATGCCTATGTGGAGTCTTTTTTTGTGGTATTAAATGGTTTAAAACATTTTTTGAATTATCCTTGAATCCCCACTGCTCTAAATTACTTCTGTTTATGTACAGAGAGTGGAGCTCGTGGAAGAAGAGGCATATAAATTGATACGGTCCTTTCCTCCACTTGAGCACAACATAGCTTCAAGATCAAGGACGTGATAGGAACTATGGCCAAATAGCACTTACAAACTTTAACAATCAAACTAATCCCTCTTAGCGAGGGGAGAAAATATAAAACATGAACTGCTTCACAGAGAGCCTGGGCTAGGAGGTGAACAGGCCGTAAAGACTTGCTCCATGGATTCAGTTACTTGGTTTAACTTTTAGAATGTGAAAAATAAGGGTATTGACCTCAAGAAAAAGGGCTCTGGTCTCCATCCCACTTTATATTTTGTTTAAATGGAGAAGTTCATATTAAGGAAACCCTTTGGAAAACAGGTAAATATGGTCAACCCCCTAAGAGTAACTCTGTGTGTTTTTCTCACCAATATGTCCCCAGTTCTAGTGCAGTTTTTGACACATAATTGGGGAATTGGTAATAATTTGTTGAATGTCTCAAGTCTTTCTTATGAAGATATCCTAGACTTGAGATATTCAACAAATAAATAAATAGATTGACCAATTATGTACAGTTGCTTCATTGCCTTTCCATCCTCTCTCTATTGATTTTTTATTTCTTGGAACCCTTTAAGAGTTCAGATGAAGGTGTGCTGATGACCTTTTATCCCTAAATAATTTCAGTGTATACTATTAAAAATAAGAGCACTCACCAATATAACCACTACATGAATTAGGAAATGTAAAGTTACCACTGTTAAATATAACACATCGTCTAATTTACAGCCTGTATCAGTCTATATTCAAATTATTTAATTGTCCTAATTATATATATATATATAAAATTTTTAATTTTTTTTTGAGACAGAGTCTCACTCTGTCACCCAGGCTGGAGTGCCGTGGCACAACTGTGGCTCACTGTAGCCTCAAACTCCTCGGCTCAAGGCATCCTCCCATGTCAACCTTCCAAGTAATAGGAACTACAGGCACACGCCAGCACACCTGGCTAATTTTTGCAGTTTTTGGAGAGAAGAGGTTTTACCATGTTTCCCAGGCTAGTCTGGAACTCCTGGGCTCAAGCAATCTGCCCATCTTGGCCTCCCGAGTGCTAAGATTATAGGTGTGAGCCACAATGCATGGCCAATAATATTTTTAATAGAATCTAATCCAGAATCACACATTGCATCTAGCTTCATGAAACATTAGTCTCATGTAGTCCTGAGCAGTTTTGCACTCTTTGTGTTTCCGGGCCTTGGCATTTTTGGAGATTAGTCAATTATTTTTGTGTAAGGTTCCTCAATTTGAGTTTATATAATATGCAATATTATATAATAGAGGTATTAATGATATTATAAACATAATATTTACTGTATGACAATATTGTTATTATAATAATATGGGTTCTTCCTTTACTTCCCAAGAATATTATGAGTAAAAAAAAATCATTATTATGATGGATATTTGAACTCTTTGATGAAAGGTAATTTATCAAGGCCAGGTCAAATTATTAGTTTCTATTATGTCTATAAAATTTTTTCCCGTTTCTGAGGGCCTATATCTCCCAAAATTTATTCTATATTAGACACCACTGCCAACTCCCATGACCTGATTTTTAGAACACGTAACAGCTCTTGCCAAAGGAGTCTGACACAAATGAAGCATCCTCTAGCCTCAAGTCTTCCTTATTCACACTTTCTCTCTAAAAACATTTCTGATTGTTGCCTAAGGCATCTATTTCACAATCTTAATTTCAATTTGCCTCACCCTTAGGTGGGACTCTCTCCTGCTGATTTTGCAGGAGTTCAACTTTTTCTATTTGCAACTAACTAGACTGGAAATGGTTAGAGACTGAGGCAGTGTAACCGGCAAAGTGACTCCCCACTGGGATTAAGTCAGCTCAGCCGCCCAGTACTAAGGAAGGCTCACTGCCAACTCAGGGAGCAGAAACGTGGTCTGCAAGTGGGGATTCTCTTAGCTGATTTCTCTTTTGAGAAGATACACAAAGCATGGGGACAGACCAGTGTGGGGCTGTTCGGGAACACCCTTTGAATTTAATGGGAGAAGTAGCCATGCTGCAAAGTACTTTGAAAGACAGATCTTTAGCCCCACAGACTTAACTCGTGAGTCAGCTTGTTTCTGATCATCCTTTGTCAAACACACAAGAGGAGTGACACATTGTCATTCTCTCACCTAGATACAAACCCACATCATTTACTCAAACTAGATTAATCCTCTTAACACTGCTGCAATGAGGATTGCCTGTACTCAATTGCAGGACAATTCTTGCAGTTGGTTCTTGTCTCAGCAGGAAGCATATAAGAAGCTTCATCGCTAAGCCAGAATTGTCTTATATGCTCTGGCAGCTTATTGGTATGATGTAACTGAAGGGCCTGGTTTGATTCTCGTTTGCTTGTGTTTACCCGGGTTCCCTGACTCCCTCCCAAGTCCAGGCCTTGTTGCTGTAACTATAGACACACTCTATCTCAATGAACTTTATTTGTCCCAACTTTTCCTTGGCAATCTAAGCTCTGGCTTCTCATGCTTATTTGTTGTGGCCAATAGTCCCAGTTGACTAGGAGTGGGAATGCATTATATGTTGAAAGAAACTGGAAACTGAAGCATTAAAACCATTCTCATTCCTATTTGGGTGACTGCTACATCCCTTTCCACCAAAGAGTTCATTGGACATCTCTGGGATATTCAGCCACTCCTGTAAAACAGGCATGTTGTGAATCTGTTACTCTTAGGCTGAGTACTTTATCGGTATTACATACATTATGAACCAATTCTACATATTGGCTGTTTTGGCATAGCTAATACCAATGGTCACAGAAAGAGCTGATGACATCAATAAATTAGTTCCTTCCATTTCTAATTTAATTCTGTACAAAACTCAAACTGAGGTAGTGACATCATATCTTAGCCTAAGAAGAGATTTTCACATGAGAAAAATCATGCCTAAGAATTGGATAACTCATTCAAAAATGAAACAGACCATCTAAACTTGAAGTTTTGTTTTTCTGCATGCTAGTTCTACCTTTCAATGACTTTAAAAACCAAGAATGGCTGGCTGCGATGGATCACACCTGTAATCCCAGCACTTTGGGAGGCTGAGGCAGGCGGATCACCTGATGTCAGGAGTTCAAGACCAGCCTGGCCAAAGTGGAGAAACTCCATCTCTACTAAAAATACAAAAAAATTAGCTGGGTGTTGTGGCGATCACCTGTAATCCCAGATACTCAGGAGGCTGAGGCAAGAGAATTGCTTAAACCTAGGAGGTAGAGGTTGCAGTGAACTGAGATTGCGCCATTGCACTACAGCCTGGGTGACAGAGCTGGACTCCATCTCAAACAAAACAAAACAAAACAAAAACTGAAGAATAAGAAGGAAAGGAAAAAATGCTTGGAGGAGAAAATGTAGTTGGTTTAAATATTGTTACCATCAGTATTGTCACTGCAATTAAATCCTGATATTGTGTTCAGTGATGTGGGTATGTCACTTAACGTTGTTTGTTTTTGACTCAGAAGACTTGGAAGACACAGTGAAATGCCTTTAGCATTTTTCTAAAGACAAAATTCACATTCTTTTTCTTGAGGAATATCTACATTTCCCAGTAGTACTTTGAATTTGACCATGTGCACAGATGTGGTTGATGTTGATTTTGGGTGTGTGTAAGCTACATTCTAAGCCATGTACATATCATAAAATCAAACATGGTGCAATAGAGCTTTAGGAACTGGCCCAAGGGCCTCAGCCAGAAAATGATCTCAAGTCTCCTATGACATTGAATACTATATATTAAATATATTTTCTTGAATTTTAATCACAGTTGAAATTCTCTGAAAGTCTGAATTAGTCATCTTTAATTACAAGAAGATCCTTTGATCTTTTTAGTTTGCTGGATTAAAAGTCTCAAAGCATTTCTTATAACAATATAGTTTTTAAAAACCTTTATAAAAGTAAAGATTAATGGTATTTTTCATGATAATAAATGTATTTTAACTGCCAAAGCTTAAGCTCAGGACTGCGATGTAAAGTTGTGCACAATTTTAGGAAGATTTGGGCATTCTTAGGAGTTGAGGATAAATCAACCAATTTTAACACCATCTCATTTGGCTGCTCTTAGGGAAGAAATGGGTTTTGGGCTTTTCTTGCAATCTTTTTCTTGCTTTTCCAGTCATCAGACAACACACATACACGCGCAGATATACAGACATACACACACACACACACACACATCAATAAGGAGTCAAGGAGAGGCTGTCGTTTCAAAGTGTGACTGCGTTTAACATTTTGAAAAATTTCCAAACTGAACTCAATGCAGTGGAATGCTTGAAGTTTTCAGAGAGATTTTTTAAAATGTGCTCCTTCCTGTCATCCCCACATGATTTGATGGGTGAGGTGAGAGATCACCTGAAGATTATTTCCAAGCCAGGAACAGAAAAGATGAAGAGAAACAAAATTGATAAAAAATATTAGGTCTTTTATATGTGAGATATTTTGTATAATACTGATCTAGCATATAAGGGAGATACTTAAAAAGAGGAACACACAACATATTTACCTATATCTATCTATGTATTTATGCATACACACATATAAAGATGATTTGCCTGTCCTAGCTGAAAATGCAATCGTTTTATTCTAATTGTGGATCTAGTTACACAATTGCTCTACATTTAATTTGCTGTTAAAAATATATACTGTGGCAACTCAAATGCCCATCAATGATAGACTAGATAAAGAAAATGTGGCACATATACACCATAAAATACATGCAGCCATAAAAAAATAAAGGGTGAATTCATGTCCTTTGCAGGGACATGGATGAAGCTGGAAACCATCATTCTTGGCAAACTAACACAGAAACAGAAAACCAAACACCGTATGTTCTCACTCATAAGTAAGAGTTGAACAATGAAAACACATGGACACAGGGAGGGGAAAATCACACCCTGTGGCCTGTTAGGGGGTTAGGGAGTAGGGGAGGGATAGCATTAGGAGAAATACCTAATGTAGGTAACCAGGTGATGGGTGCAGCAAGCCACCACGGCACGTGTATACCTATGTAACAAACCAGTATGTTCTGCACATGTATCCCAGAATTTAAAGTATAGCAATAATATTTTATATATATATATATATATATAATGTGCGTTCTCCAGAAGGCAATTTCTTCTCCCCAAAACATGTTCTACTTCTTTTAAAGCCTCTGGTTAAACTTTTATCTAAGCCATCAGATTTAGCAATTTGTAACTGATCTAATCTCTCCACAAAATCCTTGCTTACTGAAATTGCATCCAACAGTTTCTCACTATAAACCTTTCAGCTCACATAAAACTAAATGACAACCTATGTCTTTCTTCTTTTTTACTTTCATAATCTCCTGCTGTTTTTCTTTTAACCCCTCCAAATAGATAAGCTTAATCAGAAATCATGAATCATTTCAGTAATTACTGGGTATGGCATTATAAAATAGATAATCATTTAGAGTTAATATAAAAAAATGAAATACCACAATATGGGCCATCATCAGATGGAATTTAAGCAATTACAGTGTTATTTTTTATAAATCTTCCAATAGAATATAAGGGTTTCTAAAGGTTTATAGGTAAGTGCCATTATCTAAAAAAGGCTTTCCTTTTATTCATTTATTATTTAATACATTCATTCATCAAATATTATCTGTGTATCAAATATTATGTAAGTATAGAGGATATACTGATGAACAAAAATAGGCACATGATTTATAATTGTTTAGTTTAAACATAAAATTGTCTCAATTAACTATGAGGCTGAATGACAAATGTCTATTACATAAACTTCTTGAATAGGCAATTATGTTCGGGAAAAATACTTCTTGTCTTCTCTAATAATTAGTGGGTTGTCTAGCATTGTGTCTGATGCAGACTAGATGCTCAACAATTTATTTAATGATGAAATTTATATTTGTATTAATATAAAATGTTCGATCTTTTAGATTTTGAAATTCCACTTACTTGAAGTTCTACTTTCTTGAGTTCCATATTGAGCTTATAATAAAGGTCTTTATTTCATTATAAACCCAAATTCTGGCCAGTATCTAAACTACTTTTTTTACAAAAAATACGTCACTATTTCTTGGGCTGCTTAAATTACGTAGATTTTATTATATCTCGATTCTTCATCAGTCACTAAAAAATGCCTAACCAAATGGACATTAGCTATGGCAGTTGTGAAATTGGGAACTGAGAATCCAGGGGATTCCTAACAGTAAGTAGATTGATCCCATGAAACTAGGAAAATTTACTTAATTTACATGTTATTTGAAGTCTTGTCATACCCTGGAACAATTGGGTTTAAATGCTGAAAAATGAGAAATCACTGTGAGAAGACAAGTAGGTACTCTCCAATTTTTTGTGTACCATAGTACTTTGCAGAAAAGGCATTTTATGGCTATCTACGGAGCAAGCGGTCGATTGACAGGTTGAATCAATTATTTTTTTCCCAGCAAAGTAAATAGGAGTACTAAAAAGTGTAAAATCAGTTCTGTGTTGAGATTTCCAGATGTGATTTGCAATGTCCTAACTTTGACATGTGACAACAAAAGATGAATCTATCTTATATAGAATCGATATGCAATGATTCCCTCCTTTTCTCCTGTTCTACTCAGCTGCAGGAAAACTTGGAGTTCTCCAAGCATGATGAGGCTGGCTGACTTCTGTGTATCTTTAGTTTTCCCCTGAAACTGTAGCTGTTTCAGAACCCTGCTTCAAGTAGAATGGATGTCTCCCGTTGGATGGTACGTTCTGGTTAGGTGCATAGACTTGGTCTCTGTCTCTCTTGCCCTTAAGTTCAAGTTTTTCCGGATTAGCCTATGTCCTCAGAATGCCACTTACTCCTCTGGTTACTGCTCTAAAATTCTGGCCTGATTATTTCTTAACTAATCTAATGGCTCTCTGATGCTTCTAAAGAACATTTATATCATTATCCTCAGCAAACTAACACAGGCACAGAAAACCAAACACTGTATGTTCTCACTGATAAGCCGGAGCTGAACAATAACACATGGACACAGGGAGGGGAAGAACACACACTGGGGCCTGTCCAGGGCACAAGGGGAGGGAGAGCCTTGGGATAAATAACTAATGCATGCGGGGCTTAGTACCTGGGTGATGGGTAGATAGGTGCAGGAAACCACCATGGCATGCGTTTCTTTATGTAGCAAACCTGCACTTATATCATGCACCTGAGTCCCATAGAACTTTGCAGAATTGGCTATCTATGGAGCAAGTGGTTGATTGACAGTTTGAATCAATTATTTTTTCCCAGGAAAGTAAATAGGAATACTGCAAAGTGTAAAATCAGGTCTATGTTGAGATTTCCAGATATGATTTGCAATGTCCTAACTTTGACATGTGACAAATAAATTTTATTTAATTAAAATTAAATTGAAATTTAAAAAAATTATTTAGTATCCTTTTTAGTTTTCAGGAGGAAGATTGCTCTAATCTGACTTATGTACAGACACAGAAGCTGAAATTATCAATAGTTGTTTTTTTATTAATGGATTTATTTTGGGTTGCACCATTCTACAACAGCCAGCATGATAATGACCACAAGATACTCTAAGTAGAAAAAATGCTACCTTAGAATTGGCTCATGTCCTAAAATTCCTATATCCTCACCCTTTTACAAAATGCCTAATAAACTATAGATTTGCAAATTTTCTTTCTATGTTTATAGATAATTCTTAGCATATTCCATCTATATATATAGAATATGCTAAGATATCGAGATATAACATTTACATAGTTTTGAATCTTTTATTACTATGGTTCTGACTTTTCTGTGACGTACTAAAACATTCTGGACAAATGAATCCCCACTGCATCAGCTAGAGTTTGAGTGTTTAAAGTAAAATCTTCTTTAAAGCAAAATCTTCTTTAGATAGTTCTTTCCTCACTCTTTCCATGATATTTTACGGTACTATTTTTCATTCTGAATTAGCACCATCTTTGAATTATTCTCATTTCACTAAAGTCATCTGTCATAATATTACTACTTGATAAAGTATAGTGTCATTTAATTAATTCCTCAGCTCCAGGATAAATTTTATTTAATCACTTGTATTTATCCACCCAAACTAAATGGATGCCTGATATATGCTAGGCACAATGTTAGACATTGAAAAGTAGATTAGTTGCAGAAAAAGTGTTGCACAGTTATTCTGCTTCCACTGTCTCCATGTGAGAATCTTTTTTTCAGTATTTTTGAAAGAACTTTACAGTGGAATAGCTAATATCTTCAACATGATTTCCTTTTCAGATGACACTCCCTAATAATTTCCTAATATTGGTAAAATGAGGACATGTGAGTCAATTGTCTTTGAATTCATTTTTAAATGATTCATGGACACAGTCATCTAAACAGGAAAATATGAAGAGCTTGTATTTTACTTCTTCATATTAAAGGTTCCTTAAGAGTATCTCTACTCAAATAAAATGCACCAGTGTTAATATTTTCTGGAACCTATTTAATCCAGTAGTAGTTTAGTTGACACATCTCTCATCTCTATAAAATTTAATTTTTTAAAACTTATTCTTTAGGACAAAAACTTTTATTGGAATGCATTGTATCAGGTGTATCAGCTTAAATACAAATAGAGGTGTTGCTATATACAACATTTATATCATCAAAAATCAGATCCAGTTCTTCTGCATATATTGAAAAAGACTGATTTGAAAATCAATAGGTTTGGTTGAATACATGGGTACATAATACGGTCTTGAATGTACTTGCAGTCCTCTACTCTAAATTATCTTATAATTTTGAAGTTACACATCTTTCTAAAGATGTAAGAACATGTATTATGTCCTGAATATTTATATGAGAGCACACTAATTTAGTATGTTCTTTCAGGTCTACACTTGAAATTTCTTTCTACATTTAAATTTAAGGCTTGATTAGTGCATAGAAAGTATACATCTAGGAACATGCTTATTTCTACCCAATATGAAGTTTCATTATTTTTTGAAATAAATAATAAATTACTTTGAACCCTTAGAGAAATGGAATGAGCAAAATTTTCAACGTGATTATTATTCTTAAAACTTCCTATGTTAACCCAAATTTAGAACTAAGAAATATATACTTTTATAATTACCCCCATAAGAAATGTATCTGTAAATTATAATTTACATCTCATGTGATTATAATATTAATCTTGAAACTTAACAATTCTACATTATTTTTCATACTTAAAACACCTTGGAAAAGCATTAACTAATTAATCAAATCAGATAACAATTCTGTTATGAACTGAACACTATATTGAATCATTTGCTGCAGAATATCAAGATGGCATACGAATAGATGTCACTTTTGAAGTAATGATTATAGCTATGTGCAGTAACGTATTTATTACCTTATCTAATTAATACACATTTTGGCATGTCAGGGTTTGTGAGTAATTGCAGTTTTCTATTGCGGTAATAATTTGTATGATTTATGAAGACTATGAAACAACAATGTGAGCCAAAAAGCTGTCTGGGATAATTACAGTTAAGCAGTGTGATCAACAGGTATACCCAGCCAAGGGAACACAGCCCTGGGGATAAGATCCTCAAACAAACAGAAGCGACTGAAGGTGTTCACTTCTCAGCCTGCTTTTTCTCATCAGAAAAAAAAAAAAAAAAAATGGCCCACCCACTGTTCTCAGCTGCATTAACAAAGCACTGATTGCTTAAGTCTATGTGGTTACTTTCCAAAGGTTCATGTGCTGATGTGGAGGACTTCATAAAAGAATAAATACAATAATTACGGACTATATAAATTTTCAATTATTTCAAGGAAGACTGAATGTCGACACGTTTAATTTGTTTAAGAATGTGAGTGCATTCTGTGGCTACTGAAAACTCTTAACTAGAATCTGAATTCGTTCTATTCCAGTTAGTGACAGAACACTCTTGGCGCTGCCATACTGGCCATTAAAATAGGCTCTGAGTCTGACTTCCTTCTGGAAGCAAGATACCCGGAGCCATTGTCCTAGTGGGGGTATAGAATAGAGTCTGTCTCCCAAGAATTTTGCTAATATAAAGGAACTGACTATCCAGAAACTTAAGAGTCGGAAAAGAGCCCAACTATCATTATCCACATTTATGTAACAAATTTTAGGAAGTTGGTGAGTTGCAGAAGATCTACAGGTTATTCTTGACTGGACATTGCTTTTGCTTTGCTAAGTCTACTTTGACCTTCCCATCAGTCATTTTCTTTTGCTTCATATTAATGTCCTCAAGGTATGTAATGTTTTAATTGGCTTTCAGCACATACACTGAAGCAGGAGATCCTATCTCACAGAAAGAAGCAGCTGTAAATTTCTGTGAACTGTTCTCAATATGTGGGAAGTTCTTAAATTAGTTTGATCTTTCTCAGGAAGACTAACACGTTTATATGTCACAGGAGTATATTGAATTTTTAGTTATTAACTCCAGGTAGAGAAAAGTTCTTACTGTTTTCTTACAATGGAAGACTAAATGATACCATCGAATAATACTGACTGTTGAAAGCAGTGTCACAGAATATTCCACTTTAAAATTCATGCTTTATTGTAGAGTCAGCAATCCATAGCAAGACAGCCACTTTTGTGTAAGTTGGGAAACTATAATGCAAGAGCAGAGCCACAGCTCCACGAGTGGCCTGGAATGGAAATCAGGAATTTCTCTTACATTCAACTAAGCCGTCGTCTTTATTATCTCCCCTTTATCAATGGCTTGTTTTATGGTGTGACAAGGCAAAGAGAGGAAACAGGTGAGGTAGATCAAGGACGTGAGTTAGGGCCTGGAGAATCTGCAACTCATGCCAACCTCAACCCTTGGTGACAAACTGACTTTGAACTGGCAAGCCTTTTCTCACAGTGGGCTAATGGTCATCTAAAATGAAAATCTCTCTCACTGACTTTTAAAATATTTGTTAGAGGGAAAAAAAATGGAATAAGCAACTACACACACACACACACACACACACACACACACACACAAAGTATAAAGATAATGTTTTCATTCCAAACAAAAGGATTCTTTTGGTAGGAAAATGTGTGATTTTTAGAAGCAGTAAAATATTAAAGAAAAATATCCTTACTATTTGAATTCTGAAGTTACATTTAGGCTTTTTCTATTTTACCAGACACAGTAGAAAGTTCAGGTCAAATGGTAGCTCTAGAAAGAAACAATGTCTGTGCTTTAAGTGTTTTGAGTAGAATTTTAGAGACAGATGTTTAATTAAGTCCATTCTGCCCCTGGGCTTGGCATGCAAGCAGCATCCAAAATACTCAGTCCCTTACCTCCTCTCCTCTGTCTTCTTACTTGTCAGCTTGTCCCCTTCTCCCACCCACAGAGGCAGACACACAGGCTTCCTGTAGCTTCCTGTAAATGACAATGGCCCCAGTAGGTTAAAACCTTTCCAAGAAAACAAACAAAAAAAGGTAAAATAAAGTTCAGAAATCCAAAGGTCAGAGTAGAGTGAAACCAAAACTATGCCAGAATATTAAGGGGAGGTAAGAACAGGGTGAAAACATATCGTTAATCTCCATGATTATAACTTTATTTTACAATTTGCTGCTCATCATGGATGAAGGCAAACAATCTGGTAAAACTGAGGCTGGAAAATATGTGTAGCACAGATGCATATATCCATATATATGTACACACACATATAAAACATTCTGTTACACATGTTTAATTCTGTATGAGCTTTTATGTATAGCTTACGCATAAAAACTAAGATTATGTATTAAAGACATTTACATCTTCAACAGCTTTTGCTTTCATTTCTAGACATCACTCGTGTCTTTCCCTTTTTTGGTAACTATAAGCTTATTGGTTAACTTCTGTTTCTTTAATATTTGCCATTTACCAATATTGATGTTGTTATTCAAAGGATGTATATTTTTAAACATTTCAATTAAGGCTATGTTTGTATAGTAGTTTGCTTTTTCAGATTATGGTGTCCTTACAAAATTGATTTAAATAAAATTTATTTTTTAAAAAAGTGTATGGTTAATAAATACACTTTATTTATTTATTTTTGAGACAGGGTCTCGTTCTGTCACTCAGGCTGGAGTGCAATGGTGCAATCTTGGATCACTGCAACCTTGGTCTTTTGGGCTCAAGCGCTCCTCCCACCTCAATCTCCTGAGTAGCCAAGACTACAGGCACATACCAGCAAACCCCAAATATTTTTTCTTTACTTTTTGTAGAGACCAGGTTTCCCCACATTGCCCAGGCTGGTCTTGAACTCCAGGGTTCAAGCGATCAGCCCACTTGGGCCTCCCAAAGTTCTGGGATTACAGATGTGATATTTATCATAGACTAAAAATATTAAAATGACTGCTATTAAACATATGAAGCTGTTAATGTTACTTCCCAGAATCATTTACATGTAGACAAGTCTCATTCACCTTGTCCAGCTGTTGTTTTTTTCCACCATTAGTTTCTGGTTTAATTGCATTATCTGGTAAGGTCATCATATGAATGTACTCCTGCCAAAGGCACTAACAAAGCTGAATGTGAACATAGTTTCCCCCTGGTGTCTGTAAACAACAGGGTTTGTGTTCTTCATTAAATGGTGACCACGGTGTTATTGGGAATTACACTGCCTCTTCTTCCCAGGAACTGTCTTCTTTCACCTCAAGAGGCAAAGACTCTGTTTCATTTTGATTTGCTCTCAATAGCTTCTTTCGCAGGGAATAAACACACTAAAATCTTGTGTATTTTAGGCATATTTTTCTTCAATTTGCCAGAAAATGATTCTCTGAAGAGTAGCTTCCTTGCTTTGAAGTTGCAACTCTTTTGACATTAATTCTTTTCATTGCTCATTTTTTGGCAGTGACCCCCACTAAAACAAGAAAAAATATGAAAGCAAACAACCTGGATTGGACTCCTGCCAAGTTCACAAACCGATTTTGCAAGTGAGAGGACTCATTGCCGGAAGCACTGTAGACCTACTGACCTTAGCGTTTCTTTATTTTTTTGTTTTTTGAGACAGGGTCTTGCTCTGTCACCCAGGTGGAGTGTAGCGATGCAGTAATAGCTCATCTCAGCCTCCAGAGCTCAACTGATCCTCCCACCTCAGTCTCCCACGTAGCTGGGACCACGGGTGCCATCACTACACTCTGCTTATTATCTTTTTAATTTCTTTTGTAGAGATAGAGCCTCACTATATTACTGAGGCTGGCTGAGTTTTTTCAATTTTTATTTTCTATCAGTTGGGGCCAGTGATGAGGTCTGATTTTAATCTTTCTGAATTTCAGTAGATTTATCATCTGCATGTGTCTTCACAATGTGTTTTTAGAGTTTGCTTTGAAATTGTTCCTGAGATATATTTTCTTCCTCCTGATCATAGAAGTGAAACAGCTAGATTGCAAGTCATTAAATGTATCTAAGAACTTTGATTCTTTAAAATTCCGCTTGTATATCATTTAATATTGAAGAGTGCTTCAACATGGATGGTAAAGTGGATAATTATGATGATCACTTATAAGTGAGAATATGTTGTGTTTGGTATTCTGTTCTTGTGTCAGTTTGCTGAGAATGATGGTTTCCAGCTTCATCCATGTCCCTGCAAAGGACATGAACGCATCCTTTTTATGGCTGCATAGTATTCCATGGTGTATATGTGCCAAATTTTCTTTATCCAGTCTATCATTGATGGGCATTTGAGTTGGTTCCAAGTCTTTGCTATTGTAAACAGTGCTGCAATGAACATACGTGTGCATGTCTTTATAACAGAATGATTTATAGTCCTTTGGGTATATACCCAGTAATGGGATTGCTGGGTCAAATGGTATTTCTATTTCTGGATCCTTGAGGAGTCACCACACTGTCTTCCACAATGGTTGAATTAATTTACACTCCCATCAACAGTGTAGAAGCATTCCTACTTCTCCACATCCTCTCCAGTATCTGTTGTTTCCAGATTTTTTTTAACGATTGGCATTCTAACTGGTGTGAAACGGCATCTCAATGTGATTTTGATTTGCATTTCTCTAATGACCAGTGATAATGAGCATTTTTTCATATGCTTGTTGGCTGCATAAATGTCTTCTTTTAAAAAGTGTCTGTTCATACCCTTCACCCACTTTTTAATGGGGTAGTTTTTTTTCTTGTAAATTTGTTTAAGTTCTTTGTAGATTCTGGATATTAGTCTTTTGTCAGATGGGTAGATTGCAAACATTTTTTCCCATTCTCTTGGTTGTTGGTTCACTCTGATGATAGTTTCTTTTGCTGTGCAGAAGCTTTTAAGTTTAATTAGATCCTATTTGTCTATTTTGTCTTCTGTTGCAATTCCTTTTGGTGTTTTAGTCATGAAGTTCTTGTCTATGCCTATGTTCTGAATGGTATTGCCTAGGTTTTCTTCTAGGGTTTTTATGATGTTAAGTCTTATGTTTAATTCTTTAATCCATCTGGAGTTAATTTTTGAATAGGGTGTAAGGAAGAGGTCTGGTTTCAGCTTTCAGCACATGGCTAGCCAGTTTTCCCAATACTATTTATTAAACAGGGAATCCTTTCCCTATTGCTTTTATTTGTCAGGTTTGTCAAATATGCATCAGTTATATTTTTATATAAAATGCATATACTGCATATTAAACACAATATACAATATAATATATTATTATTACATAGCATCATTGTCTGCTGAAGTACATAGAATTAAATGCGGAAAGATAGAGGAAGTTAACATTTGTATCTGGCAATGTAGTCTGATATGGTTTGGCAGTGTCCCCACCCAAATCTCACCTTGAATTGTGATAATCCCCAAGTATCAAGGGTGGGGCCAGGTGGAGATAATTGAGTCAAGGGGATGGTTTTCCCTGTACTGCTCTTGTAGTGAGTAAAAATCATGATATTTAATGGTTTTATAAATGGGAGTTTCCCTACACAAGTTCTTCCTTGCCTGCTGCCATGTAAGATGTAACTTTGCTTCTCATTCACCTTCATCCATGATTGTGAGGCCTCTCCAGCCATGTGGAACTGTGAGTACACTTAACCTCCTTCCTTCATAAACTACCCAGTCTCAGGTATGACTTTATCAGTAGCATGGGGACAGACTAATAAACAGTCTATTAGTTATGAGTAGACTTTGAAGCCAATCTCTATCTCTCATTTTCTCTGTCTTCCCCCCAACCTTTTTGAGATGGGATCTGGCTCTGTCACCCAGACTGGAGTGCAGTGGCATGATCATGGCTTACTGCAGTCTTGACCTCCCAGCTCAAGCAATTCTCCCACCTCAGCCTCCCAAGTAACTAGGCTAGCTTTTTGTTCTTTTTGTAGAGATGGGGTTTCACCGTGTTGCCCAGGCTGGTCTTGAACTCCTGAGCTCAAGGAATCTGGCTGCCTTAGCAGTGCTGGGATTGCAAATAAGAGCCAATAAGCCTGACTGAAGCCAGTTTCTTAGTGTTTGATTTCCAGCTCTGCAGTTTCTTAGTTATGAGATCTTTGGAAAATCTCATTACTCTGTTAAGCCTTAGTTACCCCATCTGTAAAAGAATAATAGAATGAATAAGGTCTTAGAGATGAAGTAAGAGAATGCATAGTAACATTGAATAAACACTAGCTATTATTATTACTACTATGGTAAAGATAATTTGTTCTCTGTTCCCACGACATGTTTCTAATCACAGACTTGGGCATATAGAAAAATAAAAAAGAAGAATAAAAAAAGAAAATTGCCATGACTGAGGTTGTTGGCAGTTGCATCTCAAACAATTTATAGCAGGCGTCCCCAAACTATGGCCCCCGGGCCACATGCGGCCCCCTGAGGCCATTTATCCGGCCCCTGGCCGCACTTCAGGAAGGGGCACCTCTTTCATTGGTGGTCAGTGAGAGGAGCACAGTATGGGGCAGCCCTCCAATGGTCTGAGGGACAGTGAACTGGCACCCTGTGTAAAAAGTTTGGGGACGCCTGATTTATAGTTTTAGAAAAAGAACAGACAGCCGTAAATAATGTGAAGGAGAAGTCCAAATTTAGATGTTGTGGTGGAAGACAGAGGTTGGAGGACAAGTCAATAATGTAATTTCTTGACCCTATTGTTATCTTGTGTGTGGGAAGAGGTATTGCTCAGGAGACAGTCATAAGAGTGATATGGTTTCCAAGTCACTATAAATGCCCTAGACTATGTCCTCAATCCACATGTTATAGATAAAAAGGAACTGAGTGCAATATTGATAGAATGGAGAAAATAAGAAATTTACTTTTTATCTACATTGTGATGCATCATTTCTCACTTCATAGCCTGGATTAAGTTTTCTAATATTGACAACATTTTTCTATGTCTCTTGTTCATCCATTTATTCATTGATTCACCAAATATTTTAGGTGCCTATTATGCACCAGGCCCTATTCCAGAAGCTGGTCTACATGGAGAATATCTTCTAGTGAGGCATTGTGCTAGGCATGACTATATTCTAATACAGATTTTGGAGACCAGTTAATCATTTAATTTTAATTTTACATAAACATTTATCCAATCTCGATTCTCTTCCAGACGCTACATTCAGGGCACACAAATGAACTCAACAAGATTATCTCAAGCCTGTGGAGATAATTTAGTGAGAAAGCCATGTTGGACAGGCAATTACAAGAGTGATGAATGCACCACAGTGGCAAATATGGGATGCTGTGGGAATACACAGCTGGAGGAGTTCCCTGATCTTTGAGGTCAGAAATATGCTCACTGATGAATGGAACTTACATTGAGAAGTAGCTTTAAAAACGAAGCCAGTGCTTAAACACTGGATAGTTCCATACCTGACTCACATTTAATACTTTCTGATCTTGTTTTCCTTGCCTATAATGTTTGTGAAAACTTATTTTCTATAGTAAGAGATGTCAGGTTCCTTTCTATGGTAAGCAAAACATAATATTCACCCTCCTGTTTTTTTTTTTTCCTTACAGCATCTGGCTCCATATAAATTTGTTCTTATTGTTCAATAATGGTGATGATAGTAAAGATGGAATAACTCATGCTCGAAAGTATTGCTCAAGGATCTCAGTTAATAAGTGAGGAAGGCTGTATTTAATTAGAGTTATTTTTCCAAGTAATTTTGAATATATTAAGTTTTCTTTCCTACTAGGGCTTATTATATAGATTTCTAAAACCTATGGTAGAATATGTACATGTTAATATACATATAAGAGTATGAGCTATGGCAATTCTTTTTTTTTTTTTTGAGACACAGTCCTGTTCTATCTCCCAGGCTGGAATGCAGTAGCGTGATCTTGGCTCACTGCAACCTCTGCCTCCCAGGTTGTAGTGATTCTCATGCCTCAGCCTCCCAGGTAGCTGAGATTCCAGGCTTCTGCCACCATATGTACAAGAACCTCGAATCAGATTATTTCATCAACTACATCAATAAATAATATTTAATTACTACTATCGTCCTTTATGCCTATTAGAATTTGTTATCTTTGAATAACTAAAATACTTGCAAATCAAGCAAGGGTAGTGCTTAGTCCAGAAATGCCTTGAAATTGCATCACTCCTCTTCTTGTTACTGCAGAAATTTTTACTTTTAAATATTAAAAGGAATAATCTATTTTGCCCTAGATGGCATTGTTTTATGTACCTTATAGCAAGAGTTAATATTTCTCTAAAGAAATGAGAGATCACACTTCATAATAAAAACCAATTTTTAAAAATTTCTTGAGTTTTATAGTGTTAAAGGGCATATTTAAAACCAAGTATTATAAGAAATTCAAAACAGAGTTTGCATATAGGTAGGCTAAGATACAAATTTAAGAATAATAACATATTTACCACATCTATTACTATCTCTAGTCATTGTTGTAGGATTTTCCATTTATTAACATGTATCATCCCCACTGGGACCTTATAAACGTTGACCCATTTTACCTGTGAGGAACTTGAGTTCTGATTGGTTATGAAACTTACTTCAGGTAATACAACTAGTATAGAGGCACTGAGAATTTTTTTTAACCTATTAGTCTTGCTCCAGAGCCCATGCTCTTAATTTGTCTGCAGAAAAGTAACCTTAAAGCTTTCATTTGTCTAATAGGTTGAAGCCGCTGCTATGGTGAGGTTCAAGGAATTTATTCGTAAGCAGGCAACAAGAACAGGGACTATCCTGTACAAATAGGAAATGACAGCTCCTTTAAACATGATCTACTAAAGCCTCAGGAGTATTTTTAGATGGGACCCAGTGGGTTCACACTGATGGGTTAGATTCTTTAAATTACAATGCATTTTGTTTAGAAGAGGGATTAAAGTATTTGCCAAAATGATTTGTGTTGACAAAATGGCTTAGTACTTTTGGCAGATTTATTTTGGAGAATGGAATAAATTAAGGTGTCTAGCAAAAGATGTGCTACAGCCACTGAAACAATTTCAAGTATTTCAGAAACTCTATTTTTATTCACTTTGCAAAATGTGCTTAGTTGAACTGCCAGTCCCTGTTACATTTTCATTTCTAAGCAATTAATTAAAATCCCAAATCAGTTTTTTCTTGATCATGCCAGCAGGAGTCGGTTACCATGGAAATAGGAAGATCAGTAGTATTTGGAAAAGAGAGAAAAAAATGGTTTGTGTTGGTCTTTCACTGCGGAAACATAAGTGACGGTCTAGAGTAGCTTATTGGCGCAGCCATAGGAAGCTCTGCCCCCAATAGCAAGAGAGGCAGCAACAATTGGAAATTACCGACAGTCCTGAGGATTACATTTTGCCCCCCAGGGATATCATTTGGCCATTTGAAAAAGTCATTAACTCAGCTTTTTCATGTCTTCTATCTATAGGTTAAACCTCCAAATGTAATTGATTACAGAGTATTCTGTTGTGGCTAAGCAGGATTTCGAATCAATAATTGGTTATATTTTGCAAAGAGCCATCAAAAACCATTTATGATTTTTTTCTTATGTCGAGCCAATATGCTTTAGTTATAAAGCTCATTTCCAGACAATAGTGCAAATGAAGAATGACTGTGATTGAAGCCACACTTACTTACACTTTAGAAAATGAAAGCTTTTAGGGTATCATCATCTTGCTAATTCAGTAATGTTACCCCCTACAGAGAGTACTTTAAGAAGGGAAGTATAACAAATACTAATATGCCTATATTAAAACAAATTATGGTTGTACTGAAAAAACTCTAAACCTTGTTAAAGATACGATTATAATGATATAGATAATAATAATAAAAACTTCTAACATTTGTTAAGGGTTATATGCCAGGCATTTTCCTAATGTTTTGAAAGTAAAACCCAGAGTTCTCAACACCATAAGGAATACCCCAATATGCATAGATGCTGTGATTGTTTTACACTGTTGAAACTTTTCCATGAGAATAGATTCTGTGCTTTCATGTGATGCTCATTAAGCTGTCTGTGAAATCAGAAGATGAGTAACAGCATTGCACCACGCTTAAGGTTACACAGGTCCCACACAAAAACTTCTCTTTGTGAATTAGCTAATAGTTTTCTGAAAATCAATATGAAAACATTCAGATATTAGGAAGAAAGAGGAAGCAAATCAGGATTTCATGTATCACTCCAGCATGAAACTCCAATGGGGAAATTAGTCTAAAACTATCCAAGAGAAGCTCTGGTCTATATATAATGATAATAATTAGGAAAATGGGATTTTTTTTTTCAGTAAAGTTTCTCTTTATTGCTATACTCAGTTGATATAATATTACCATTTGCATCTATGAAACATTATTAGGTTTCCTCATGTGAAAATCCTCAAGGCATATCCACATGTCTTAGCCTATAAATATTTTATGGTGATAGTTATTTAAGATGAGTGGCAGTATTTTTTTAGTCAACCTTTGGAAGAAAATAACAAAGCTAAAAATCTTCTAGTATACTGTAAGATGAATAAAAAGTTCCTAGCCACTGAGTCACCTTTGGCAGCACAGATCATATGGGTATTTAGAATCCAGGTGCCGTATCACACACTATGTGCCACAAAGGTTATTAGCTTTATAAATTAGACTTGCTTCCCAGCTAGTTCTAGCTAGGTGACTAGAATGAATTTCAAAACGTATATACACAGTAGAAAAGGTGACATGGTATGCTAATATCTGTTGCTATTCAATGCCATTCCTGTCAATCTAAGCTCTCCCTATATAATTGTCTGGAAGCTTGAATCAATATTCTGCAGCTTTCCTTGCCTGTAGGATTCTGGTTTAGATTTCCTATTGTTTTAAATCCAACATAATTATCAACTGCATACTAAATGATTAATACTGCACTATTCAGTATGGGGAAATCCAAAAAGAATGAGACCTAGCTGTTGATGTCAAGGGATATAAAACCTTATAATACTCCCTATAGCACATAGTATCATGATCTGAATGCCTTACAAACTTAGAAATTCTTGTTACACTGATCTCACAATGAAGGTCTCGTAAACTCTAGATAAACAGAATATATAGATCAACATCTATTTAATTCATTTGGCAGTATCTACTGAGTTCATGTTATGTTCCAGATACAGTACTAGGTACTAGAAAATAAAAATATATGTAGGATACATGCTGTATTAATCTTTTTTCATGTTGCTGATAAAGACATACCTGAGACTGGGCGATATATAAAGAAAAAGAGGATTAATGGACTCACGATTCCACAGGGCTGGGGAGGCCTCACAATCATGGTGGAAGGTGAAAGTCATGTCTTACATAGTGGCAAGCAAGAGAGAATGAGACCCAAGTGAAAGGGGAAACCTGTTATAAAACCATCAGATCTCATGAGACTTATTCACTACCATGAGAACAATATGGGGGAAACCAACCCCGTGATTTAATTATCTCCCATGGGGTCCTTCCCACAACATATAGGATTTATGGGAGCTATAATTCAAGATGAGATTTGGGTGGGGACACAGCCGAGCCATATCATATGGTACATTCTACATATACCATAGTTATTATATAATATTTAATAACCACAGTTATTAAGCATATGATTTCTGATGCCTGGCTAATTGGCTTTAAATTCTTACTCTCCTGCTTATTTTGGACACTAATTTCCTAAGACAGATTCTCAATGAACCATGCTTCTTAGTACACATTCTCTGTCCTGTTAAAATTGCAGGCTGGCTCTGGGCAATATAAGATGACAAGTGACTCTTCAGGCTAGGTCATAAAAGTCTTGCAGCTTCCTCCTGGGACTTCCTGGGACGTTTTCTCTGTAGAGAAAATCCAGCTATCTCTAACATGGTCAATCACTCTGACACTGCCTTGATGGGTGGAAGCCTGGACTTAGCCAAATGGAAAGCCACACAGAGGAAGATAAATGTGTCTGCCAAGCCTCACTTTTGTGCTAACCAACCCAGTGGAAACCCCTGACATGTGAGGGAAGCAGGCAGCATCTTTGTCTAGCCCAATTAGGCCTTCAGCTGACTCCAGTTCTGGAATAACAGGACTTCAGGCATAGGAAAGAGCCTCTCAGCCAGGTCAGGTCAATCCACACAACAGCATGGGAGAATTATAAACTATTGTTTTAGATAATCATGTTTTGGGGCTAATTGATTGGATAGGACTAGATCCTTACAACACTTATACACTGTATGAGTGTAACTAAGTTAATTTCCATTTACCTTAACAACTTTATTGAGGAGATGGGGACAGTCTATATCTCCTAGGCTTGATGGGCCTGGACTTTAATAAGGCCTTAGCTTTCACTACCCTGTAGACCTGTACCGTTCATTATTGCAGCTACTTGCCATCTGTGCTAGTGACTTTTGAAAGGTGGCTAGTCCCAGCTGAGGGTGCTATAAGTGTAAAATACACAATGATAGATAATAGAAGGATGGTTCCCAGAGGCTAGGAAGGGTAGTAGGAGGTGGGGGGAAGGTGGGGATGGTTAGTGGGTACAAAATATTGTTAGAAAGAATAAACAATACCTAGTATTTGATAGTACCATAGAGTGACTATACTAAGAATAATTTAATTGTATGCTTTAAAATAACCTAAAGGAGTATAACTGGGTGGTTTGTAACACCAAGGATAAACATGTAAAAGGATGGTTATCTCATTTTCCATGATGTGATTATTATGCATTGCATGCCTTTATCAAAATATCGCATGTACTCTATTGATATATACAATTACTATGTGCCCACAGAAATTAAAAATATTTTTTAAAACCATAAGAACAAACAAAATAAATATACAATGAATTTGAAATAGTGTGGGGAAAAAAAGAGTGTAAAATATTGCATTAAAATTTTTCAATTGTGTTTACATATTGAAATTATAATATTTTAAATATAGGAAGTTAAATATAACATTTTACTAAAATTCTTTATTTTCCTCCTTTAAATGTTCTTACTAGGAAACTTTAAAACTACAAATGTAGGTTGCATGTGTGGTCTCATTTTATTTCCATTGGACAGCATTGCTTCAGGATATCAATAGCATAAGCGCAAGACTTTGTGCCTCTAAAAACGTAGTGTCTCTAAAAGCATATGCCATATAGAAGACACAGAATACACACACACAAACACACACACACACACACACACACACACACACACATACATAAAATGGGTACCTTGTAGGTATATATATTTATGTGGTACATGAGATATTTTGATACAGACATACAATGTGTAATGATCAAATCAGGGTAAACGGGATCTCCATCCCCTCAAGCATTTATCCTTTGTGTTACAAACCATCCAATTGCACTCTTTCAGTTAGTTAAAAACGTACAATCAAACTATCATTGACTATGACTATCTTGTTTTGCTATTAAATCCTAGATCTTGTTTATTCTTCTAAATATTTTTTTGTATCCATTAACCATACTCACTCCCCCAACCTCTACTACCCTTCCCAGCCCCTAGTAACTGTCATTTTACTCTCTTTCTCCATGAGTTTAATTCTTTTAACTTTTAGCTCCCACAAATATGTAAGAACAGGAAAAGTTTGTCTTTCTGTGCCTGGCTTATTTCATTTAACATGATGACCTCCAGTTTATCCAAGTTGTTGCAAATGAGAGGATTTCATTCTTTTTTATGGCTGAATAGTACTCCATTGCGTTGACGTACCACATTTTCTCAATCTATTCCTCTGCTATGGACAGTTAGGTTGCTCCCCAATCTTGGCTACTGTGAATAGTGTTGCTACAAACTTGGGAGTATAGATATCTCTTTGATATACTGATTTGCTTTCTTTTGGGTACGTACCTAATAGTGGCAAAATAAATATTTGTTGAATAAATGAATGATGTCCACATCCAAATTTGGTTTTTCTCATCTTAGTAATGTTTCCTTAACCTTCTTTAAATACTTTTGTGTGATGAGCCCATACATATTGAATCTACCCTTAGATAATCCATGATTATTTGATAATTCCCAGGATATAAATTTATTTGCAAATGATAAATATATATATTTGAGATGGAGTCTTGCTCTGTTGCCGAGAGCAATGGCACAATCTGGGCTCACTGCAACCTCTGCCTCCTGGGTTCAAGCAATTCTCCTGCCTCAGCCTCCTGAGGAGCTGGGATTACAGGCATCCACCACTATACCCAGCTAATTTTTTGTATTTTAGTAGAGACAGGGTTTCACCATGTTGGCCAGGCTGGTCAAACTCCTGACCTCAGGTAATCCCCCTGCCTCCCAAAGTGTTGGGATTACAGGAATGAGCCAATGTGCCCTGCCAATTTTTAAAAAGATTTTAGGGTCATCCAATCACTCTTTCAGTGAAGTATAGTAAGACAAGTTTCACGTTCACACAGTATGTATGCATGTAAAACTTGCATGAATTTCTCAAAGCCTTGGTTGGATTTGTTTACATTTAGGAAAACTGGTGAATAAAGACATATTTGCATTGTTTGGAAGGCCTTTAATGTAGCACAAATAGGGTTAGCCAGGGCAACATTTCTGTGAAGTAAAAATCAAGCAGTTATTTGTGTGTACTACATGTTTTCCCCATGAAATGCTGTAGCGCAATTGCCCAGCCTCCATCCTGAGGCACTGTGCCATTTATGTTGAAAAACAGAAATGAATGCATTGTGACCTATTTTTATTTCTCTTGCATCCTTTGTAGGTGATGTGGAATTTTTTTATTGCAATCAACATCAATTTAGTTTAAACAGAGAGTAGCTTTTTAAGAAGGGGATGCAGTAGGTACAGGAACAGTTAGCAAGATTACAGGACTAGATTAAACCACCAGGATCTGGAAAGGTAGAACTAAAGGTGGCTCTGAAGAGGGACTGGCATCATACCTTCAAATACCCACCTTGACCCTGTCTCTCCAGCTTGGTCTCAGCTGATGTTTCTGTTTTCACCGAATCCTCTCGGACCAACTTTCTCATGAGGCCTAAATGGGGCCCAGCATTTTTGGGGTCTGCAGCTTCAGATTCCCTATTGGAGAGAAAAAGGTCACTCTTCTATGTGCTATTTAAAAAATCCTGGAAAATAAGCTGGCTTGAATTGTGTATCTATCGCTGGATCACCCTGGTGGACTAGGGTACCATTCCCACAATAAGCACTTTATTAAAAGGAATAGGGTTGAAGTAGTTCCTGAAAGAATGGAGTGCAATTTGGAGAAGGGAAAGGAATAGGAGAGGATCAGACAAAACATGACAAGTCCACTGTAGTACGCAGTAATGATCTAACCACTGGATTTCATATTTTAAAGTATGGTGGATATTATTGCCTAGACATAAATTCTTCTCAATGGTAACAGTTTTAACAGTTGAAAAGTGGCTATACCCCTTTTACAGAGAGGCAAATTAAAAAAAAAATTGAAATGCTTGCATTTTAATATTGTATTTAATTTTGGATATTTACCAATGAGGAAGAGAAGCAAGGATGTTTTCTGTTCCTGACATTGCGTTTAGCAGGGCAGGAATAATGTTATCTATTAATGAGCAGAGATGTTAGCTGAAGAGGTCTGGCTGTGTTCCAATTTGGTTAATTAAATCCTACCTGCTTAAATTCTGTCTTTATTTTCAAATGAATATTCACTGTTACTTCTCATTTGAAAAATTGTCTCATGTTATGAGTTTTGGACCAGTAGCTTATTTGTGAGGCAAATAATTTTAGTTTACTTTGAGTTCAAAACATCCTAGTTGCTGTTTAATATTATATTATTTTTCAACTATTATATTCTTTTTGTCTTGTCTTTCACATGCTTTTCTTATGACTATAGTAATAGAATGATACCTTGTTTAACAATGATAACACAACCTTTTAAAATCATTTATCTGTTTCTCCTAGTGATAGCAAATTATACAACAACAGGACTGATGGAAGACAAGCTTGATTTGACCCATTAGATATGGCTTTTCTACACAATAATATTTGGATTAATGAAGCATGTTGCTAATTGGGAAAGGATCAAATCAAAATTAAATTATCTCTAATCAGGGATTATTTTGTGAGACCCTACCCTATTTCATGGAATCCTTTGTACAATATGCTAAATTGTACAGTGCAATTGAAATAAAAGATATGTTCCAACTTATGTTTCTAAATTTTTATTGAAAAGTAAGACTCAGGGGTGTGTGTGTGTGTGTGTGTGTGTGTGTGTGTGTGTGTGTGTGTTTACTAAACAGAGGCCATGTGATCTAATGAGTAATTATAGTATTATGTTTTGGGAAGAAATTGTGAAGTTGAGACTAGAATTAATTTATCTGCATTTTTTTGGTTAAAATTTTGTTATTTTTTTTCAAAGGAGATGTGAATGTTTTATCTCTTTTATAATTATACTTAAGTTATGGGATACATGTACAGACGTACAAGTTTGTTACATAGGTATATGTATAGGTACATGGCTGCATCCATCATCTGATCATCTACATCAGATATTTCTCCTAATGCTATTCCTCCTCTAGTCCCCCCAGTCCCCCTGCTATCTCTCCCCTAGTCCCCCACCACCCCAATAGGCCCCAGTGTGTGATGTTCCCCTTCCTGTGTCCATTTGTTCTTGTTGTTCAACACCCACTTATGAGTGATAACATGCAGTGTTTGTTTTTCTGTTCTTTTGTCAGTTTGCTGAGAATGATGGTTTTCAGCCATATCCATGCAATGTATATATTTTGTTAAAGGTCCTACCCTCCCAATATTAGAAAGAACAGTGCAGTTTAAACAAGAAAATAAAGATCATGTTATCTCACAACTCAGGGATAACCATTTTTGCCTCCACTTTGATGTACATTTAATTTTTCTATATTTTTTTCCTTTTCTTTCTTCCTATTTTTTCTCATACATGCACACACATATGTATGCATTCTTTTCAAACATGAAGGAATCCAATGCAATAGGTTTTATAAACCTTTTTACATTTAACAGTCAACTTTGTGCCAGTAAACACTCATTAACCACAACATTCTTAACTAATTAATGTATTCATTTCTTTCTTAAGCACTGTCTATAATATTCCTGTTGTGTATTGGGCATTGTTCTAGATCTGGCAGATACCCAGATACCCAGGGAGCTTGTATTCTAGTTATAAACTAAATACAGTAAGTACACACACAAATTAGAAAATATCAGATGTTGATTCGTGTAAGACAGATAAATAATTTACAGTGAGGGAATAGAGAAAGATTGATTTGTGTGGTCCAAAAAAATCCCTGAATCCATAATATTTGAATTATAAGATTTGAGTGGCAAGAAGAAAGAATTATGTTGGCAGATTATATTTGTGATAGAATTCCAGAAAGAGAGAACACTGAGGTGAAATGTCCCAAGGCCTTGAAATGTTGGCATAACAGGTAAAAGGGTGTGGGGTGGAGAGAGTATTACATATAAAAGGATGAGAGAGTTCTAGGTGCCAAAATTTGTAAGGTTATGAATACCAAGTAAACAAACTTGGAGTTTATCCTCAGTGTTATAGGAAGTTACACAAGTGCCATGCCCTTTGCCTGTTTGTTTAAATTTTTATTTATTTATTTATTTAGAGACAGGATCTCACTCTGGTCTTTTGCCCAGGCTGGAATGCAGTGGCACAATCATGGCTCTTTGCAGCCTTGAACTCCTGGGCTCAAGTGATCCTCCCGCCTCAGCTTCTAGAGTAGCTAGGACTACAGGTAAGCACCACAGCTAATAAATAAATTTTAAAAAATTGTAGAGACTGGAGCCTTGCTGTGTTACTCAAGCTGGTCTCAAACTCCTAGCCTCAAGTGATTCTCCTGCCTCAGCCTCCTCAAATGCTGGGATTACAGCCATGAGCCACAGTGCCCAGCAAGTGATAAGTTTTGATTAATATTTTTAAAGAAAGATCATTCTAGCTGCTGGGTGCAGATTTTACTAGACAGAGGTTGGAGGAGAAGCACAGAAATCAGGTGGCAGGTTCTTGCAGTGGCCAGGGCAGAGACCACAGGCTTCTGGACTGTGACTACTGTCAGGGAGACAGGCAGGCTCAGAGTAGGTTTTGGAGAATGATGAAACAGGGTCTGCCAATGGCTGGGAATTGGGGTGATATCTGAGAAAATGAGAACAATTAATATCAGCTCTATATCAACACAGGCCAATAGAAAAAGGTGTAAGACACATTTGTAATTTGTTTTCTAGCAGCCAGTTTGAAAAAGTAAAAGGAACAAGAGAAATTGATTTTAATGATCTATTATTTTATTTAATTCTTCATATTTAAAATATAGTTCCAATGTATAGTTAATAAAAATATTAATAAATAATGTTACATTAAAAAATTTTTTTTGGTGCTGATCCTTTGAAACCTGCTTTGTATTTTACACTTAGAACACATCTTAATTCAGGTTAACCACACACATTTCAAGGGCTCAAGAGCCACGTGTACCTAGATAGTTAGCATATTAAACAACATCACTGTAGATGTTTGGCCTCACAGTTGGAAATATGGTGGTATCTGTTCCTGAAATAGAAGAAAAATAGAGGAAGAACAGAATTGCAGAGGCTGGGATCAGGAATTTTATTTTAATCCTAAGAGGTTTTGATGTATGTTAGACATCCAAATGGAGTTGAGGGTTAACAGCTGAACCTATTTAATAGCTTATTAATATTCAGTTAAACAGATGTAACATAATTTGTATTAACAGCCCTTTACCTCAGGAATATTTAAAACATTATGCTTTTATCAAATACAGTACAATGTAATCTCATGTACTTGTAACTTTGTTTACTTTCTGAAATCTTCAAATCATTATCTCTAGAAGCAGAAATTATATGTCTTAGTATACTCCTACCTTAAAGGCTTTTGATATATTGGCGAATTTTTCTGCAAAAATATTAGATTCATTTATTTTTTATTAGCAATATATGACAAAGCTATATCTTTCATATTCTAACTATTACTGAGTATGATGAGGTTTTAAACACACATATCTTAAAAACCCATCTCTGATGAAGAGTTTTTGACATTGTGCAAGTAAAACACAATGACCAGAAAAGAGTCATTTCAGTAAGAAGCTCTGATTCCAGTGAGGAAAGCTTTATTAGAAGGATATTCAGTGGTAACTCAAATACGTGGCTTTTTGTTTGTTTTAATTCTTTAGCTTTTTTTTTTTTTTTTTTTTCTACAAGCAAACATTAGCTATCAACAATAACATTTTCATGGGGAAAAGCTCATGGAATTTTCTTGGTTTATGTAGACTGAATCATATTTATAAAAAGATATTTTGAATCATTAAATCTGTAAGATGTTTGCCCTCTAAAATATTTCTCAATTTAGAAAGCTGTGAATAAAGATAAACTAATCTATAAATTATTCTTTTCAAATATATGACCAACTTTTGTAAACATAGAGGTCTATTTGTATTACACTTGTGTTTACCTCTGGCATTCATTTGTGGTTATGTTTGTCCCCAATTCAAATTTAATGCAAAATACATTCATTAAAATTGACATTAGTAATCTCTCTTCATATTTAGCAAGTCATGGTCTCCAAGGGTTGAGGTTGTGAGAGCTATTGTGTTCATTTATTCATTATATAAATACATATTATCCTGAAAGTGGGTACAGATAATCACTTATGAACAGAAGACATGCACTATCTCTAAAATCTGGAAGCTTAGATGCTGGTAGGGAGACAGATATTTACAAAATAATTACATAAGTAAATATGAAATATCAAATTTGTTATGTGGCATAACAGATAAATCCATGGTAATAGAAAAGCCTAAAATGGAATAATTTGATCTATTCAAGAATATCAGGAAAGACATCCCAAAGAAGACAATTGACCCAAAGTTTACTGATGAGTGGGAAGGAATTTACTAGACAGGAAGGAGAACAGAAAGATACAGAAAGGTCAATGTAACTTTGATGGAAAGAGCGAGGACAATTCTTGAGAGCTGAGTCCACTGAAGAGGAAGAGAAATCAGACAGTTGTCTGGGCTATAAAGATGCGATGGGATTTCTCTTGCATTTATTCTAAAAGCAAGAGAAAGCTTTGAATTTTTCCATCAGGGATGTTCCATGATCAGATATGATACTGAGAAGACCATTTTGAATGCAATGTAGAGAACATCTTGGAAGGATTAAGAAAGAATATCAGTAGGTCATTTAGGAGAAAAAAAAAAGTCACAGTAGTTCAAGGGGAAGGTGATACTGTACTTGGATTCAAATGAAGGTTGGGATTGGGGGAGAGAGGGATTAATTAATTTCTTAGAAAAGTAATTCTACGGGATGTGCAACACATTAGATATGGGGTCCAAGCTTAACTTTTAGATTCTGCTTCACGTTGCTGGATGGATGGTGATAAGATAGGGATATGTGGAAGTGTCTATAAGCTCGCTTTCAATATGCTTTCTTTAAAGTGTCTATGAGAACTTGAAGAAAGGTCTTTTAAAGACCCTTTGGTAAGAGATACCTAGACATGATAGACAATATATTCATGTGATAAGAGAGCATCGAAGAGGGGATTTTCTCAAAGTGAGGGTGGATCAATAATTCAATAATATCTACAAAGCACATATCTTCTCAAATAAGGAAGGCAGCAATGTGTCAGAGTAATAAAGAAATCAAACATGAGACCACTTATTCAGGTTACATACAGAATAAGAAGGGAGGATGGATGAATGACAGCTAGATAGATGGATAGATAGGTAGGTGGATAGGGTAGGTAAGCAGATAAGGTAGGCAGGTAGGTAGGTAGGTAGGTGGGTAGATAACATTATACCTGTTTTATCTATGATGTCACAGCACTTTTACTCATATAGTCAACACTCAATAGGAATTGAGTGAGTAAAGGAGGATGATCAATATACGTATATGTGCATATACATGCAGGAACTCTGTTTTGAAGACTGATGACTAATAAAGTTGAACTTTTGGATTTAAGTGTAATGTCAGATATTCTAGTGTAGTAGTTTCATTAATAGTGTGTCCAAAGTAATTTAAATGTGTCAGGATCTTAAAATTTATTAAGGAGCTTATCAGCCAGTGTATTAGTTTTCTAGGTCAGCTTAAGGAACATAGGAGACTAAACAACAGAAATTTATTTTGTCTCATATTTCTGGAGGTCAGAAGTCCAAAATCAAGGTGCCCTAATTCCTTGTGAGGGAAGGGCTGGTTCCCTCCAAGGCCTATGTGGAAAGGCCTGTTCCAGGCCTCTCTCCATGGCTGGGAGACAGCTGTCTTCTCCGTGTATCTTTCCACATCGTCTTCTCCCTAAATGTGTCTCAGTATCCAAAATTTCCCTTTTAATGAGGGTGCCAGTCACCCTCATTAATGGATTAGGGCCAACCCAGGTGACCCTATTTTGATAATATCCATAAATCCCGTATCTCCAAATCAGGTCATGTTCTGAGGTACTGGGAATTAGGACTTAAGCATTTAAGTTTTAGGAAGGTACAACTCAATTTATAACAGGCAGGGTCTGGGCACGGTGGCTCAGGCCTGTAATCCCAGCACTTTGGGAGGTCGAGATAGGTGGATCACTTGACATCAAGAGTTTGAGGCCAGTCTTGCCAACGTGGTGAAACTCCATCTCTACTAAAAATACAAAAATCAGCTAGACATGGAGGCAGGCACCTGCTATCCTAGCTACTTGGGAGGCTGAGGCAGGAGAATTGCTTGAACCTGGGAGGCAGAGGTTGCAGTGAGCCAAGACTGAGCCACTGCACTCCAACCTGCGGGACAAGAGTGAGACTCTGTCTCAAAATAAAAATAAAATAAATAAAACAAATATATGTAGGCCTATGCTTATGGATATGTATGTGGTTATAAACATGCATGCATATACATGCAAATGAGTATACATATATGTCTATATATGAGATTATATTTTTCATTATGTATTTTTTCTTGGAAAACCTTTAAGAAATAAATGAAAATGTCATTAATTCATCTTAGCAAATAAAATCAAGTTTAACAGGACCAAACATTCTAGCAGTTATTTAATTGCTGACGTATCAAAACCTAACACTTTTTAGGGAAAAATAACATAACCCAGCATCCCTAATTTATCATCCACAAATACAAGCATATAACAAAAAGTTACTAGACACAGGAATAAGGAAGAAAAATGTGACACATAATCAATTTAAAAAGCATATAATATTGTAGTAAAAGCAGATTGAATTGACTTAAAGAAACCAACCATCTTTAGGATATTGAATCTTTCCTCCTAAAAGAATAGTATCACTTTTATTTGTTCAAGGTGTTGTTTTTGCCAATCATTTCCTTCAAATAGATTTTTATGTCTTCCACCCCAACATGGCTTATTTTATTTTGGTTTATTTTACCTTTTGCTTTAGTTAATGATTGCTTTCTTCAAACCTTCTAATTGATGGTTGGTTTGGTTTCTTGCCTTTTCTTAAAGGTGACAGGAAATGCTATTGATTTTTTCTACATTGTTTTAAGGCTTTCTGTTTTGTTCAACCACAATATTGTGTGAAATTGCTTTATAGTTGCTTTATAGTTGCTTTAAAATTGCTTTTCCAGGTACAGCATATTTCTGAAAATAGTCATAGTGTTTATTCATCCTTCTTAATGTTTGCCAACTCTTTTTCTTATCAAATAATTTTAACTAAAAATGCTAATAGGAGTCTCTTTGTTACCTTCTGTAGGTACACATGATGCTGGCCTTTTGGCATTCTTCTCTATTAGCTTCTTTATTGGCTGAATCTTATCACCAAGTAGGTCTTTGCTCTTTCATTTTAACAGGTGATCCAAATGATTTTTTTGGTGTTTCAGTAAGTGTAGTTTTTCTGCTAGGTAAAAAATAAAAAACAAGAAAAGTAATATAAACATTTGGCAAACTAGTAAGGAAGCTATTGTAGAAGTCTAAGAAAGACAGTGATAAAAATTCCAAATACATTTTGACTGGATGAAGAGAAAAGTTGGTTTCAGGGTATATTTTGCAGGAAAATCTTGATGTGGATGAAAGGATTGGGAAAGAAAGGTAAAAGACAAAAGGAGAAATCAACATTATTTCCCAGGTTTTGCTTAAGCAATGGGATGGATAGTCCCCTGTTCATGGGACGGAGTAAGTTTTGGAGAAAAAAACTCCCCAAACTTCATTTTCACATGCCAGATTTGTGAAGCCTATTAGGCATCCCCAGGTAGACAGTCAGTTACAGATAGACTCTATTGATTAGGGTAGAATTCCAGAAGACATGACTCTGGTTGTCAACAACAGGTTGATGTACTTAAAGACATGGTACTTGGTGAGATCTCCTAGATAATAGTATACATGAAGAAGAGAAGAGGATCAGAATCTATATACAATACTTATAAGCAAACTAGAATTGCCAAACATTACATAAAACCCATACCGTAAAGGCTGTGTATTTATTTTACAAAGGTATTAATTTGATGGGCCTTTAAAATAAAGACTTGATAAAGATTTAAATATTGCTTTCTAAAAATCCAGTTTATATGTAATACTTAACGAGTACATCTGGATTAAAGAGAAGTTCAATTTTACTCAGTACTTAACATGGAATGATAAGTAGTTCATTCAGAATTCTTCCATTTATTTTTTTGTTCTCTTCAATGCACAATCATCATTTTGTATTTCTCCCTTCTCCCTCATACAAGAGTATTACATTCAGGATTTCAAGTGGAAGAAACAGACAAGTTCATGTACATTTGATTTCAGGCATTGTGTAAACAAGCAAATGATATGAAATAGAGTCAGAATTTTAAGGGACTTTATCTTTTGCTTAAAAAAAATTGGTACTTCAGGATTTTCTAGACATAAGATCATATCATTGGCAAACATAGATAGCTCAACTTCCCTTTTCAAATTTAGATGTCCTTTATTTCTCTCTCTTGCTTGATTGCTTTGTCAAGGACTCTCAGTACTATGCTAAATAGGAGTGGTGAAAGTGAGCATCCTTATCTTGTTCCAGTTACTAGGGGGAGAGCTTTCAACTTTTCTCCATTTGGTATGATGCTGGCGGTGGGTGTGTCAAAGATGGATCTTATTATTTTGAGGCGTGTTTCTTCTATGCCTAGTTTCTTGAAGGCTTTTAATCAAAGGGTTACTGGATGATTTTTCTGCATCTATTGAAATAATTAAATGTTTTTGTTTTAAATTATTTATGTGATGAATCACATTTATTGATTTGCTTATGTTGAACCATCCTTGCATCCCTGGAATGAAACCCATTTGATCATCTTTTTGATGTGCTGTTGGATTGGATTTGCTACTATTTTGTGGAGGATTTTTTCATTTATATTTATAAGGGATATCATGTAGGTCTGTAGTTTTGTTTGTATGTGTGTGTCCTTTGTGGGCTTGGGTATCAGGGTGATCCTGGCTTTGTAGAATGAATTAGCAAGTTTCTGGAATGTAAAAAATAAACAGTGATATTAAGAAACATATTTTTTACTAAAGGTTTAATGCACATATAAAAATATTAATGTCTTTAAAAACATTCCAAAGTTTTTATAGACATAAAATAAAGCAAGGGAAGTGTTGTGTCATTTTGAAGAGAAATCTGATATTCAGCACTCTGGGGATATGTTCTACTAATCCAAAAACTTAAATTGACTTTGACCTAAATAGTGCCAACCAGTTTAACTAAATATAAGGATGGAGGAAACATTATATGATTAGTGTACTCTAAGTGCTATCTTGATTTTCTCACTATTAACATAAACCCAAAAATTGAATTTAGAATTATAACTGAATAAGAGCAACTTCACCATCACCTCCAATCCATGGAAGTCTAAAAAATCAAACAAACAAGCAAAACAAAAATTTAAAAAAATGATAGATAACATACTTGACCAGAAAAATTAAGTTGTCTCAATTATTCTATTGTGTTACCTTCAGCTTTTTTGAATGTAGCACATAAATTGGGGTTGCTTTATGCTTAATACAACCACATGATCATTCACACACTCTCCCTCTCTTGAGTTCATAGATTTAAGCATATAGCTTCATGGTTTTTATCTCTGAAAAATCCACCAATCTGATATATCAGATTTAATATTTCAAAACTGTAGCAAACACAAGAAACTCCGACAACTCTCATGGTGATACAGGAAATTTAAAACCAAGTATTTGTTATCAGAAAGTTACCTAAAAGAGCATCGAAGTTTTTCTTTCTAGATTCCATCTTGAGGCAAAATTCATCATGCAGCCACGGGCACACCACATTTAAAATAGAGCAAGTGCTGATACGGTGTTGAGCTGTGATATATGCTGGGCTGTTTGGGAAGCAAAGGAAAGATCTCATGTTTACTGGTAAAATATAGCAACCAAAAATAGATTTTTTTTTCCCATTCTATGGGTAATAATAATGAAAATGAAAAGTTGGGTAATGCTCTTAGCCAACTATTCTGTATTACAAAGAGACAATCCATTCCTAATTTAAATAAGATCAGTGTTTGGCATCTGTCAAAGATGCCTTTGACAATCTTACAAGTTCTAAGATTTCTATGTCTCTCCCCAAATTCCCCAATAGGGCCAGTCTTAGATTATATTTGGAATTTTCAAAAACTTATATATATATATATATATATATATATATATATATATATATATACTCTATTCTATTACTTATGTTAATGTGAGTGCATGAGCATATTTTTCAACTGGAAGGCTACCTCAGCATGATGAAGGTGAAGCATGAATAGGGAACTCCTACAGGAAGCCAAGTTAGGGGAAAATGGGAAGGTAAACACAGTCTGTTCCTACTAAACTTTTTTCTAAAATCACTATAAATAGGCATCCAGGTTAGGAGAACAGTGATGTGTACAGTGAGAGAAGAATATGCAAGATTCAATTACATTTAAAACTTATTACCTAAAGTCTTGACTCCTCCAGCCAAGCAAGTAAACAAACAAGTACACAAAATGACCTTTTCTCTTTATGAGAAGACCTAAATGTCATCACTAAAGCAGGTGAAGAGACTCATTTAACTGAACCAGTTTGGGAAATTAGAAGTGGTCATTGAACAAATAGAAACGAAGGACATTGGTTATGAAAGACATGCTCATCTTTATGTCTTCCCTAATCCAATTTATATTCATAAAACATCGTGCTTATAGCATAAGCACCCTAAGTGAAAAGTTATGCATAAATTGGGATTTGTTTTGTGGTACTGTTTGTTGTATGTTTTTAATTTTATATTATATTTTCTTCATGTTGGTTGTTCTGTCAACTAATGCTACTCAAGTGTGAGAACATTAACAACATGAGGAAGATTTACAATTTTTACCCTACCGAAGTCTCCAAGATGTCCTGAAATAAAAAGCACGCCATTTGTGATAAAACTACTGCTTATTGCAGTTATTTGACTATATGTATGTAATTTTTCTTTTTTAAAAAATTTATTTATATACTTTAAGTTATAGGGTACATGCACAGATCATGCAGGTTTGCTACATAACCTTTTTCAAATAAAATCCTATTGATGGATACAAAGTCCTATCTAGAAAGAAAAATTATATCAAAGAAGATGTGTTCAGAAACACTGACCTAATGCACCACAGACTACAGAATAAATGAAATAAGACTACTCAAACTAATTAGAAAATAAAATTATAAACAACATTTGGATCATTCCAAAAAGTACATTTTTTTATTATAGAAATCAAAGGTGAGTCCTATTATGTGGGCAGTACATTTATATTTTACATTAATAATCCCTGTGATTAAACTAGAGATCAGAAATTTAAGCATTAACTACCACTCATACATTTTTCTCATTTATAAAATACCTTGTTTTCCCAATTGATTCAAACAAAAAGGAATTACTTTTAAGGATTGTTCTTGATGAATGCTACTGAAATTGTAAAAGTAGTTTTTTGTTCTTTTGAGCTATCACATATTATCCATGAGCTCTGAAGTTCTGTCGTTTTGTCTTATTGAATATTTGCTGTTCTAACAAAGGACATTGCTTCCGTACTTCCTTCATGAACTCAAAAGAGCATTTGGTGACATTATAAAATATATTCAGCTATTGGATTTTTATAATAGTTAATCTTCAAGGAAAGCATGAGAACTAAAATGTCAATCAGCAAGACATTTAAAAAGAGTTGTTCGTTTTTTTTAAACTTCATCATGATACAAAAATAATCCTCTGAGAATCCTTTTTCTACCACAATAAAAGACACAACAATTATGATGAAGATAAACATTCACTACACAGTTGATGAAAACTAGCCGTAAATTCACTGGCATTATAAACTTGGACAAGGTCAAGGTTATCATTTTGTAGGCTGGCTAGTTTTAGCACTAATGTGTCCCTATGACAGTTTCTATTTTTAAAAATTTTTCTGTATTTATTTTTAAAAAATAATTAATTAAAATAGTTTTTGGGGAACAGGTGGTTTTGGTTACATGAATAAGTTCTTTAGTGTTAATTACTGAGGTTTTGGTACACCTATCACCTGAGCAGTGTACACTGCACGCATGTGTAGTCTTTTATCCCTCGTCCCCTCTGTCACCCAGGCTGGAGTGCAGTGGTATGATCTTAGCCCACTGCAACCTCGACTTGAGCCTTTTAGGTTCAAGTGATCCTCCCACCATAGTCTTCCAAGTAGCTGGGACTACAGGCACGTACCACCTTGTCTGGATAATTTTTGTTTATTTTTTGTAGAGCTGAGGTCTTACTATGCTGTCCAGGCTGATCTTGAACTCCTGGACTAAAGCAATCCTCCTGCCTTGGCCTTACCAAAAGCTGAAATTATAGGCATGAGCTACTGCGCCCAGCCTGATGACTGTTTAACTTCACTTTTCATACTTTCTTCTCCACGTCCAGCTTGGTTCTTGCCAGTTTTTGCAGTCATAAATTTTCACATCAGTATCTTCATCTTTGATCATTGCAATATCATTCACAGCACCACACAAACTAGACCAATTCTCTCTGTAGTCGAGGGTAGTTTCTATTTCTCCATTCAGATTTTTTTATTCAAGTTATGTCATCTGCAGGCTACCATATTGTTCTGCCTGTCTTGTAACAGAATGTTCAGAATTTCCATCTTGCTCAGTGAACTTTCTCTGTCTGTCATGAAAGAGTTAGCGTTTCCTTTGATATGCAGGATTAGAAATAATTTCTCTGCCCTTTATCCCAACAAAAACATTTGATCCTTTATTAAATGCAATAATAATATTTAACTAATTTAACAACTATTTGTTTTGATCCTTTAATAACTCAGTCTGCATCAATATTTGGCTGGAGTTTAAGTTGCCAGGAGGTAAAGGCTATTTTGGTTTAATTGCTTTTATAAAAGCTTCACGTAATGCCATATCCTGTCAGGTGTTTCATAAAGATGTTTCATGATTGCATGCACTTAACATCACATACAGGTTAGGTGTTTTAAAACAGTAGCTAAATACTTTTGTGTATGCAAATATTGAGGGGTTGGAAAAACACCATCTTCATTCTCAGAGTCTACCAATTAAGATTTATTGATTGTATAATATTTAACCACTCATAGGTGAAGATGCTATCTTAATAGTTATAAAGTCTGGTTATAACATGGAAAATGTTTATGATATAATAAAAGCAGCCACTCTTCACTGAGTACATACTATGCAACAGGAACTTTATATAGATCACCTCAAAGTTTCTTGACCATACCTTGAGGGATGTATTTTGTCCTCCTCAGTGTACAGATGAGGAAATAGAAGTTTACTTAGCTTAGAGAACTTTTCCACTGTTACTTAACTACTAGATGGTATTGAAGATTATAACCAGGGCCTTTGACTTTTGAGTTCAAGAGTTTTTACTTCACTAGCCAATATTAACACTATTGAAACAATTGGGATGCAAAGTTTGCATGTGAAATGATGCATGGTTTAGAAAACAAGGTACAACTAAGAAAGTGAAGACTCAACATGGCAGTGAGTGGAATTATCAGGGATTTGTTCTCTTTTTCAAAATTTTCTTAATTGTTTTTGCAAGAAATAACAATGGAAAAAAGAAAGGAAAAGTAGAAAAAGAGCTAAGACAAGTTCAACATTGAGGCACTCATTTCTTTTATATGAAAGGACTTGGATTAATTAGATAAAACTTTGTATAATTTAATTTTTCTTAGGAAAAGCATATAAAGACCTGCTCAAGACTAAGTAGGCATGGTTGTTAAAGGAAGCGAATGTCTCGATGACAACCTATAAAAGGAACTGATAAGAAGTAAGATGAGCCTCAAAAGACTGGTATTATTATGTTTTTAATAATGAAGGCATTAGCACTGCAATTGTTAGAATTTTATCTGTTCTATCGTGAAATAAGGATCTAGATAGTATGCGGTAATTAAAGATTGACTTTGATTTAGATAATCCATTTTAATTGCATTTTTAATTGTAGTGAAAATTTCATGAAGTACCATCTAAAAATGCTGATGTAGAAAGATTAGCTAATCAAGATCATGCCGTTATATTTGAATTATTAGAAATGGACCATGAGTGGTTAAGTGTAAAATACATCTCTCAAGTAACACACAAGTCCCTGTAATCTCATCTCACCTTCTGGGAACAATGCATAACAAATTAAAGCTGGTTCATGAAATGTCATACAATCTGGCAGCAAGATTCTAATTGATGAAGAAACGGCTATTTTAATGATTCTTTAACAACCATAGAAAATTTCAATTACTGGGAACCATGACAAAAACCTGCTTAAGGGGACAAAATAATTTCTAACAGTTTTCTTCAACCAACTCAGAGGCCACAGTGGACTTTTTCTGATCTATATCCACTTTTTTTTATTTAGTTTGGCTGAACAGATGGACAGCTGATTTATACTGTGAATGTTTAAAAAATTATATACAAAATTAGAAAACGTAACTTGCAGTTTCCAGATATGCCTGGCCTATGATCACATTTCACATGAACTCAGCAATCAATGTCAGTCTTGAAATGAATTTTTGACATGTGAATTCAGGTTATATTGGTGGCCCTGCCCTTCTTTTTTGTCCTCTGCATGCCAATCCCGTTGCAGCATGTATCACACTGTATTTTTGGAATAGAAATTTATGTTTGGTCTTCCCCAGCAGGCCATGGGGTACTGTATAATGTTCAATACATAGTTTGATGTTGAATAGATTATTATGACTTTCATTTTGATTACATTATGGATGTTATAATATGTGTTAATCTTCTGAGTATAATATCTCTATGTCCTTCCTATAAATATATGGACACAATTTCATTAGATCTATCTATCTATCTATCTAACATCTTCATTCTGGATATTCCAGACATTTCAGGGTGTATCTGAAACCTACCTATGAGTCCGGCTTTATGTCTAATCTATATAAGACAAAGAAATTAATCCTATTTTAGGCCTTATTTTTACAATTTAATTCCTCCAGAATCATGACAGTAATAAAGTCAAGGTTTTCGTGAAATAAGAATTGCTATCAAGTAGGTTTTGAAGGTTGTTACAAAGAAAGAATAAAGAACTTGTAAAGATGAATTCAACAGAAAAATAAAAAAGAATTATAATTCAGATAAAATCTGACAAATGTTATTAGTTTGTCCTACATTCTGTACTGTCTGTAATTCTGGTGAAGTCAAAATCATATTATGAATCTATTTCTCATATCATGTTTTCTTCCAAAACAGATTACTGAAAATAGAAAAAGCATAATGAACCTGAAAATTTTGGTTTTCAGGAAAACAAGACTGTAATAATTAACACATTTCAGAATTTATTTTTCCAGCATCTAAATTTGTTTCTCATCACATATCCACTAGCATAAATGAAGATTAAGACATAAATATTTCCAGATTATTTTTACTCAAGTATTTTTTCAGTCCTAGGCAAGAATTCTCAATTTTAGTTTGCATAAGAAGACTCAAAGGGAGATGATTAAAAGTATTTAACTCTTTGACTTACTCCTAGAAGGTCTTTGATGAGGCCCACCAATCTGGAAAATTATGATATAATATTGCACAATGATTATATAACAGCATTTAAGAAGTAATTGCCATTTGGGGTCACAGAACAATACTAATCTCAATTATGTCACCCCCTAACAAATTGAATATAATTAAATCACTTTCAAAATATATGAGTTGAGATTATTTTCCTACTAAAATTGCCAGGTGAGGAGCAGCACTTCTCCATCTGCTGCTGAATGTGCTGAAACACTGAATGGTCACAGAGGGTCTACCAGATGTCCCTTTGAGAAAGTACTGTGTGGAAAGGGAGCTGTTCATGTGCACTTAAATTAGCCTTTTAAGAAGTTGTGTGCTGGAGGCCATTAGAAAATAATCTGTGCTGTTCTCATAAATATGAAGACCTTTGGAAATACCTCTATGAGATCAGATGCAGTTTGTGTTTGAGAAGTATCACCGTTAACAAATAGTACTAAAAATGAACAACCCCATTAAAGAGTTGGCAAAGGACATGAATAGACACTTCTCAAAAGAAAACATTCATGTGGCCAACAAACATACGACAAACAGCTCAACATCACTGATCATTAGAGAAGTTCAAATCAAAACCATAATGAGATACTTCTTAAAGGGCTAAATACAATTTTGTATTTTTGCTCTTCCATCTAAATTTTAGAATCACATTGTTAAAGTGCATGGCGGGAAAAATCTGTTGAGACTTCTACAAAATTGCCTTAGGTTATTCTGCGAAGAGGGAAGAATTGCCCCACTATACCTTGAGGCTTGTTCTAAAGCTATATTAAGAGAGTATACTTTCAAGAAAGGAATTAAAAAAGTAGGTCATGGAAAAAATATTGAACACACAGAAAGAGAAAGAAAGAGATCAGTGGGGCGGGAGGGAGGGAAATATTAGAAATATGGCAAAAATAACATTACAGATTAATAGAGAAAAAACTACTCAATATATACTGTTATGAAAAATAATGTTCTGTAAGGGGAAAAACGTATTCTCTACTTCATACTGTAAAATGTATTTATGCTTTCTGAGTAGGCTGTATTTTTTAAATGTATTACAAAAATAGTAACCATAAAGGCAATATTGATAACTTTCACTCAGTACAGTTTAAACTTTTGTTCATCAAAACGCATCACATAGTAAAAGAGAGGCAAAACTGGAGAAAAGATTTTTATCATGTAATATTAGCAAATAACTAGAAAACATAGAAAGTAACAGAACTTAACAGGAAATAAACAAGCTAGTAGAAAAATCACAAACACCTAAGTAGATATTTCTAGGAAAAAAGTGCAAGTGACCTGATGCATAGCTGCATAGTCACTTATTAATATGCAAAATGTCAATAAGATGACAGTGAGATACCATTTTACCTCAGCTAGACTGGCCTGAACCAGTGTTTAACAAGTGTTGGTAAATATATGGATTAATGAGAACATTTGTAAAATGTTTTTCATAAAAGAAAACTGCAAACAAACTAAATACATCATCATGGGATTGGGAATAAATTGTGATACATTCAAAAATGGAATTCTGTAGAGATATGAATATTGAAGTACAGCTGCAGGCATCGACATGTATGACATTGGAGCCAAAGTGTTGAGTGAAGAAGCAAACTACAAATAACACTAAAAAGTCATATTGTCTCTCCTACTAAGGCTACCGTAACAGAATACTATAGACTAGGTGGTTTAAATGACAGAAATGTATTTCCTTACAGTTCCGGAGGCTAAGATCTAGGGTTGCCACCAATTTATTTTATAAATGAGGACATTGGCACAGATAATTTAAGTATTGGCTCAAGGTCACAGAGCTTTGTAAAATAATCTTAGCTGATGGCTTTAAAACCAAAAGCCAAATCTATAGAACATGGGTCAAGTATTTCACCATTTCATCTACTCCCATTAACTAGCCCTTGGAATAAGAATTAGAGTAAAATTCACAAGTAATTATGTTCTTGAGGAGTTAGAACCACTCCTGTGTCACTTCAAAGAACACAAGTGACATATGCGATCTGTACCATGTTAGAAATGTTGCTTTTTCTGTTCCATATTTCTTCTGTGATGTACAGATACAAAATTATTAACTTCTAAAACTGTATATGAACTTTAAAAACCTCATCATTGCTAATTAAAACATCTATGGCTGCTTCAGTCCTGGTGAGGGCTCTCTGCCTAACTGGCAGACAGCCACCTTCTTGCTGTCTCTTCACATGGCAGAAAAACACAGAGAGAGAGCAGAGAGAGACATATTGAGGGAGATAGATCTTTTCTTCTGATAAAGCCAGAGTCCTATCAAATTAAGGCCCCAACTTATGATCTTATTTAATTCTATTTATGTCCTAAAGACCCTATGTCCAGATATAGTCATATTTTGGGTTAGGACTGAAACATGAAATTTGGGGGACACTGTTCAGTCCATAGCATCATCTTCCTGAGGTATAAATGCAATAGAAGCAAACTTATATATTATGTAGACACTCATACATATTCAGTGAAACTATAAGGAAAACAGTGTAACAAGGAAAATAAAATTCCAAATTCCTCCGTAACGCAGGGAATGGCACCAGTAAGAGGAACACATCTTGCCTCAATGGTATTCATAAACTTCTTAATGGGGCCATTGGTGATTATTTGGCTACTATAATCTATGGTTTATCATTTATTGTAAAAATCAGAAAAAATTTTTATAGACTATCCCCACTTGGGTAAATAAATTACATACATCTAAAATGCATTTTTAATTCTGTGCATAGAGAATTTTTATTGTGATACATATTTGATTGATAAACTTAGTTTTCTCCTGATGGCAGAATTATAGGTAATTTTTGTTCTTTCTAGTGACTTTAAAACATATGGTGGTGCATGCCTGTAATCCCAGCTACTCAGGAGGCTGAGGCAGGAGAATTGTCTGAACCCAGGAGGCGGAGGTTGCAGTGAGCCGAGATGGCGCCATTGCACTCCAGCCTGGGTAACAAGAGCAAAACTCCATCTCAAAAAAAAAAAAAAAATATATATATATATATATATATATATATATATATTCCCTAAAATATATTTTTTATGTTACATAGGTAAACCAAGTAGTAAAGGTAAAATAAGTTCACATCTAAAGGCCAAGCCTTAAGCATATTGAGCCTGGGTAGCATTAACAGAGAGTGCCCAGGGCAGGAGGGGAACGGGAACCGAGGGTTTTCCTAGCCAAGTCTCTTTCCTAACTATTAAAAATTAAAAATTGCATTGCTAAAGAGCTCAGTTGTTATAATGGAAACTTAGGGATTTCTGGCTACAGGTATTTCTTCATTTTGAGGCGTGACTGCTTCTCCATTAACTGTCAGATTAAAAGAACTAGCTTCCTTGGTTGGGTTTTATTTACTGTCATTACTAATGATCCAAAGGATGGAGTAAACATAGAGCCAGTTAAGCCGGGAGGGCTTGCTAACACCTGGGAAAACAACACACAAATTTCAGTACTGTTGCTCTACTTCTAAGTAACAGCTCAATCTAAAATCAGTCATTTAAATTCTGTTACTATCAACTTTCTCTCTCTCTTTTTAGGACATATGACATTTTTTTTTAACCAATGTTATTTTGCTTTTAAAAGATTACAGAATAAGACGGTCTCTTTATTTATAGCTTTCCTATAAGGAAAGAGTCCTGAAGTATCTTGCAAATACGTGTAGAGAGGTTGTATTGCTTAGTAGGAGAAACTTTTTCAAGCTCAATTAATTTTTTTTTCCTACTTACATTGCCTGAAGGTTTCTTCTAACTGTGAAGTTTCAACAGCTGTGAGGAAACCTCAGGGACACAGACATCAGCGAGAATAGAAAAAGACCTATGGGTTTACAAGAGACCTAATTTTGTTCCCATGAAGAATGAAGAAGGTCTTCTGCAGAACTTCCCAGCAATGAGCAGTCTTAGATGGCAATGCTGATTTGTATGAAAATAGGGAATCATGAATATACAAAACATGGGAACAGAACTACCTGTTGTTTACATGGTGTGACAAATGGCATGCATGCAAGCATGTTTATAGCAAATGGCCGTGTGATTCATAGCCAAGGTATAACTTGTCAGGACCAGGAAAATCATATGGAAGAGGGCAGAGAAAACAATGAAGAAATTTACTATGCAGACTAGATTCTGAGCATAAGAAAACAGGACCTTGAAATGTGGAAATGACCATTATCTTGAAAACATCTCTTTGGATGTTTTCAAGAGCAAGGATTAAAACAAATGTACATGAACCCATATGGCTATACAGGGAAGCCAGTTTTCACGAGTGTGTGTACCCCAAAACAATCACAAGAAAGCAAAAAATTTTTAAAAAGCAGTAATTGACCAGTGGGATCTAATTAAACTCTAAGCACAGCAAAAGAAACTATCAACAGTATAAACAGGCAATCTATAGGATGGGAGAAAATATTTTCAAACTACGCATCTGACAAAAATATCTAATATCCAGCATCTGTAAAGAACTTAAATACATTTACAAGAGACAAACAAGCAGCCCAATTAAAAAGCGGGCAAGGGCATGAAAAAACACTATTCAAAAGAAGACATACATGCAGTCAACAAGCATATGTAAAGAAGCTATTTAATAAACCTTGCTTACTAGAGAAATGCAAATCAAAACCACAATGAGATATCATATCATCTCATACCAGTCAGATGGGCTATTACTAAAAAGTCAAGGCTGGGCCTGGTGGCTCATGTCTGTAATCCCAGCACTTTGGGAGGCCGAGGCAGGCGAATCACAAGGTCAGGAGTTTGAGAACAGCCTGGCCAACATGGTGAAACCCTGTCTCTACTAAAGATACAAGAAAAAAAAAAAAAAAAAATTAGTCAACATGGTGGTACATGCCTGTAATCCCAGCTACTCAGGAGGCTGAGTCAGGAGAATTGCTTGAACCTGGGAGGCAGAGGTTGCAGTAAGTTAAGATCACACCATTGCACTCCAGCCTGGGCAACTGGGCGAGACTCCCAACTAAAAAAAGAAAAAAGTCAAAAAACAACAGATGCTGGCAAGGTTGTGGAGAAAATGGAACACTTATACACTGTTGGTGAAAATACAAATGAGTTCAATCATTGTGGAAAGCAGTATGACAAATCCTCAAAGAGCTCAAAGCAGAACTACCATTAGACCCAGCAATCCCATTACTGGATATATACCCAGAGAAATAGAAATCATTCTGCCAGAAAGACACATGCAAGCAAATGTTCACTGCAGTACTATTTACAATAGCAAAGACATGGAATCAATCTAAATGCCCATCAGTAATAGACCAGTTAAAGAAAATGTGGTACATATATACCATAGAATACTATGCAGCCACAAAAAAGAATGAGATCGTGTCTTTTGCAAAATCATGGATGGAGCTGGAGGCTATTATTCTTAGCAAACTAATGCAGGAACAGAAAACTAAATAATTCATCTTCTCACTTATAAGTGTAAGCTTAATGAAGGAAACAACAGACACTGGGGTCTACTTGATGGGGAGGGTGGGCTGAGGGAAAGGAGCAGAAAAGATAACTATTGGGTACTGGGTTTAATACCTAGGTGATGAAATAATCTGTACAACAAACCTCCATGACACGTGTTTACCTGTGTAACAAGTCTTCACAGGTACCCTCAAAGTTAAAGTAAAATAAAATATACCTATATTTAAAAATATTTTGATTGTATACGTTAAAATGTACTTTAGGGCTGTTACTTTTTCTATCATCCATATGTATCGGTTACTATAATAAAGTAATTGAGATTTAGAAAAAAAAGAATGCAGGTACATGAGATGGAATAAGAATGCCTACCCTATGATGAATACAAAAGAAGGAAAAAACCTGTAAAAATTGAATGAGGAAGGTCAATATCTCCAAATAAATTGAAACTCAATAAATGTGAAAATGGGAAGAGCTGGTTCTCCCATTGACCTTTGGGGGAAAGGCTCCAGTAGAGTCACCTGACTATAAAAATTTGCAATGGAATTTTCATGAATAAGAATTAAGTGTTCTGTATGTTTGGCCACTGAGCTTTGGGGCTTGTTGTGACAGCCATTAGCCTACCCTGTACTAAGACTAGATTGAAATGCCAAATAATAAAAATGTCTTCCTTTAAAAAATTTTTATTGTAGTTTTAAAACTTGCAAATGTATTTGCATGATAATCTTTAAGAAATAATGGGCAATGTAAAAACTACCAGAAAGACAGAAATTGATGAGTGCAAAGTTTTGTGAGACAAAAAAGGACAAATTGGTAAGATGTATGTCAATTTCAGGCAAACAATGTATAATAAATTATTGAAGAGATAATTTGTGAGTACATTAGAGTCCTTGTTATCAGGAGTCAGCTTTGATTCCCTAAGAAAAAGACTTACTGTAGTCTCTTCTTTCCCTCTTTGAAAAACGTTTATAGGGAAGTAGTTCAGGAATTGGAATATAGAACTCCTTGTAGATGGCGTACACAAGTGCATAAAATGGAAATAATAGAAAGAATGTTGTCTAGTATGTATCATTAATGTTTAAGAATTTTTTTAAAAAAAGAATTCAATTTGACATGTAACAGGTTTCTTAAAACTATTTGGCATTTATTTTAAGAAAACATGCAATAAAAATGACTCAAATATGCCTAGCTCTTGTGCAGTGATTTATAGTTTACAAAGCCCCACATGTACATTTTCCCTCCTGATTTTTATAATAAAGAATAGGTAAGAAAATTGACATTCAGAGAAAAAAAGGATAACTTATTGGGACCACACAGTAAGCTGCAGCTGGGATAAACCTGAACTTTCTACACTAAGTAGTTTTCTGGCCACTACATGATTTATTGTGCCACCTGCCTGAAGTCAATACTACAAATGTGCAACTTGCTATATCATAGTTATTTCAATCCTGGCTAATGACAAAAAGAACCACACTGGGCTAGATGACTACTGTACAATATCACAAGAAAATACTTCCTAATGGGATGCTGTACTAATGGATACCATTTAACACAGGAGCTACAGGGGCTTGTTCCATTTCATCTGGAACTTGTGGACTCCGTGCATTGATTGAAGGATGCAAAAGTGCCTTTGATATATGTGATTGGGTTTCTTCCAGGAGCTAAAAGCCAACAGTAGCGTGCATAATGAGAATGAGCCATTCTGTCATCAGAATGGATTTTTGAATTAAATAATGTGTGAAAAAATGTCTTTTTGAATTCAGGGAATGATGGCATCAAGCCTCTACAACTGATACTAACATATTCTAATTTTAAAATAGCATATTTAAAAAAACACAAAAGCAGTGTGTTCCAGTTTGATCATTAAATAAACTATTGGTGGGATTGTGAGTTAAGGTGAGAGTCATAGGAGGTAAGATCAGAGGATGAAGGAGAGGAACAAATGATGCAGAATCTTATATGTTTTTATGGTGAGAGTGGTGAGAAGCCACTGAAGTGCTCTAAACAGAGGAATATGGTGATATAACTTACTTCTCATCACAGAATTAAGGGAGTTCCTTGCATTGGGTTCTAAGCAACTCTGCCCCAGCTATAAAAGGAGTGGAGAAAATCCAGAAATGAGAAGAAGACAAGTCCTAAAAGGTAGGTAAGTGTAAGATCCCACTGGTTGCCCTACTGACAATAAACTGAAGAGACAACATGGGAGCAGAGAGACTAGTTAGGAGACTATTTATTACAACTATCCAAGTAAGAAGTGATGATAGTTTGAACCACTCTGTTGATCATGGAGGTGGGGAAAAGCAATTGGATTTGGATTTTGAAAAAGAGCTGCCATGATTTTTCTAAACAGTTGGATCTGGGGATGACAGAATTGTCAACAATGACTCCAAAATATTTGTCTAGAAGGAGTAGAAACCTAGACTTACCAGACACAGCATTTGAGACGTTTATTAGATAATCTAAGAGATGATATTAATAAGTAAGGGGATTTTCATTTTGTAGTTTAGGGTATAGGTCTAGACTGGAAGTTTAGTTTTAAGGGTCACTATCACCTAGAAGGTACATAAAACAATGAGTCTAGAGAGGATATGTAGACACAAATGACAAATAGAAAAGAGAAGAGGCCAAAGGACTGACCCCTGGAATATGTCCAAGATTAAAGTTAGGGAGATGAGGAGATAACATCAAAGGATCCTGATAAGAAATGATTAGAATTTCTAGGTAACAAGGTAACAAGTTTAAGAGTGACTTCCAAACTGGGAAATTTTAAAACAAAATACACCTGAAGAATTGTTAAAAGAATATAGTCAGTAAAAATTGAATAAAGCATATTTTCAAAAATGCTTTATAGCACATCTATAATGGAAAAACAATCCCCGTGTCCAACTGTTCTCCTTACAGTGGGTCACCCAAAAACTGTAAAGGGAGTGGAGAAGAACTGGAAATGAAGAGAGGACAAGTCCTAAAAAGTAGGTAAGTGTGCGATTAAGTAACTGTGATTTGTTTCATAAAAAACAAGACACCATCAAAGGGATAAGAATCCAATGAAGGATAGGTATGTATGATACAACTGTTTCCTATATAAATAATGTTTAATAAAAATCTCTCTATAGATCTTATTCAAGTTATGAACCTTTCACCTTCAAATAATAAAGATACATAATACATTCACAAGCTGTTTTATCTACAAATTATGGCATCTGTAGAACTTTTAAACAAAGGACTCCATGTTAATATCAACTGTATTATGATTGTCTCATCAACTCCACTGCTTCAAGAGAGGAAATTCACCACAGAATTAAGGGAGCTCCTTGCACTGGGTTCTAAGCAGCTCTGACTGAGCTGTCTGGTTGGAGCATGAGATTCTTACTGGTAGAGCTTAGTATCCATCTGCTAATAAAGAGACAAACAAGAATCCTCTCGGGATGTCTGTGCCAACTAAACATTTCACCAAAAACAATTAAATCAAATTTTCGTTGCGAATTGTTAAAGTAGCTTGAGGCAGTGTCACTTACATGGCCTCAAATAATGTCTCCAGCGTTGCAGAAACAACTATTTTCTCTGCACTAGATGAAGAAGGGCTGGGTTTATTTTTTTCCCCTTCTCTTCCCTGAGCAAATCCCCATAACAAATAAAGTTACACTTCAAGACCGGATTACTCAGACTATTGGTTTTGCATGCCAATGTTTAAGTAAAAAATGATACTTCCGAGAATTCAAATAATGTTTAAGTATTTCCAGGCTACAGTTCTACTTGCATTTGTCTTGGCACCAGCTCACCATGAATGCGTCAGGTTTTCACAAAGATGACTCTTTAGTCATAGCTGGATGTCTTCATCCAATGTCTCACATGTGCTGAACATGTTTCTATGGACTTCCTGCCTACTGTCATTTGGTGAAGAGTTTACTGTCTCATTAGCTATATAGTTTTTTTTTTTTATAGGAACCTGCAATCTCTTCAAGAAATGGTCTTAATTTGTTTAAGACAGAAAAATTTAAAAGAGAATGAATGAGAGAGAAAGAAAAAGAGAAAATTTAAAAATTCAATAAAATACATAAGATATTACAAAATTTATGATAATGTTCATAATCAATCATTAATCAACTAACTCTCCCAAAAGCTTCAGCTCTGGCCTTCCTTTTAAGTGTGTTAATTTCACAAGTGTCAGAAAATAACATTTTGTAAATGACACAGTAAACTACATTATCTTAAGGATTGCACTCTTAATTTTTTCAAACTCACAAAAACGTTTCCTTCTTTTCTCCCCTCCACCCCAATTCTGTGTCTTCTAAGGTATATTCTAAGGTATATTATCAGATGAATAGAAAAGTTTGCATTTCTTGTAGATATCTATTTGTACCTTTTGATGATTACCTACCTGAAGGATTATAGTCCATACATCTATAATCCGAGAAAATATGAGGAGACACTGGTAACACATAATCTATCTTAACATTATCTGAAGCTCAAAATTTCTTTTTTAATAAAAGAAAGTATTTCAGGCTTTGTGGTCGAAACAGTGTGGGAGATATTTTAGGGTACTCAAAGCTGTCTTTAATTTCATCATTCATTTCATGGTTTGGGAGATAATAGTGCTAAGATTCTCTGTGATGGCAGGTATGGATTCAGTGGTGCATGATTGCTGTCTCTTACCTGACAAGATTGCCAGCTATAAAATATGTGTGTAAATGATGTTGGATATTATACAATGGATATTAAAGAAAAACTGGAAGGGAATTCTGATTTGAGTTGTGATTATTTTTCAGCCTTTAAAAAAATATAACTGACATTTGTAATGAAAATTTCCTAATTATTTTATATAATACTCTAAAATATTTCACTAGGGATTAGGAGGTTCTTTCTATGTATAATAAAATTCCTCCTGGATAAATGTATTTCTTCTTATTTTTCCCTCAGTTGATATTGAGGACAGCTATTTACTATGGTTTTGAAATACAGCTTTATAAATTTTAGGGATATATTATTTTGTTTGTATATGCATAGGGCATGCCAAGATATTTTAAATTCCTGGAAAAAAAGAATATTATAGATACAGAAAGCAGATCAGTGACTGCCCAGGTGTATTAGTATGTTTTCATGCTGCTGATAAAGGCACACCTGAAACTGTGCAATTTGCGAAAGAAAGAGGTTTATCGGACTCACAGTTCCACATGGCTGGGGAAGCCTCACAATCATGGTGGAAGACAAGTAGGAGCAAGTCACATCTTATGTGGATGGCAGCAGTCAAAGAAAGTTTGTGCATGGAAACTACCTTTTTAAAAACCATTAGATCTCATGAGACTCATTCATTATTACAAGAACAGAGCAGGAAAGACCCTCCCTCATAATTCCATCACCTATCACCAGGTTCCTCCTATGACACATAGGAATTATGGGAGTTATGATTCAACATGAGATTTGAGTGGGGACACAGTCAAATCATATCACCAGGGCCAAAGGTAGGAGCAGAAAATGACTATACCGTGTCATGTGAAACTTTATAAGGTTATAGAAGTGCTCTAAAACTGCATTGTGCTGATGCTTAAACAGATATATAAATTTAGTAAACAATCATTACTCTATATAGTTACAATGGGTGGATTTTATGGCATATGTTTTTTAATTAAGCTGTACATGTGTGCATATAGATATGTACATACATATACATATTTATGTGTGTTATATATATGCAAGTTGTGTATATAAATATATATAACATACATACATGTGTTAAGCATAAACTCTGAATGATTGAGCTGTCATATAATTAACACACTACTGTAAAATCTTAGATTAATTCTATACATTTCAAAAATAATATAGCTTTTTTCATAGAATTTAGCTACATTTACATAACCATACATGTTAACAAAAAATGTTTTTGATTGCTTATATGTGCATTTCTTGGGACAATATATTAAATGGTTCATAATGGATTTATGTATTGGTAAAAGTTTAAAATAGTTTCAAGGTTACTTGTTAATGACTAAAAAACAATTCAACTTTTTCTTTTGGTAAATTTTAGATGGGAAATTTTTCACCAAAGGTATATGGTTCTCTGTCTTCTAGGCATATGCCAGGATGACACACCCTGGCTTCCGCATGTTTGGGTAGGGTCAGGTGATTGAGAACAGAGTCACGCCTGTCTGCTGGAGAATTTAATCTGTGCTCTGAGATTTGTGAAAACTCTCTTTTCCATAGAGACTAGTTATTTAGGGGGTTATGGCTGCTCCAGCAGCTTGGATTCAGAGTGAGAAGGCATGGAGGAGAGTTCCCAACTGACTCGTGTAGTGTTTAACTGAAATTATTCAGACAAGAGATGATGGTGTCTTGGACCAGGTTGGTAACAAGAGAGGTGCTGAGGACTGGTCAGATGTGAGATATAATTTGAAGGTAAACTTGACAAGATCTACTCATGAGTTGGATTCACTTTATGAAAGAAGATGTAAATCAACGATGAAGTAAAAGTTTTCAGTATAGCAATTGGAAAATTAAGGTTGCCATATACTGAGATAAAGAAGACTCATAAAGAAACAAGTTTAGAGTGAAATACTAAAAATTAGATTTTGACGTGTTAATTTTGAGAAGTCTATTAAAAATCCAAGTAGAAATTTTCATTAGCAGCTATATACATAAGCTTGTAGTTAAAAGGGTGATGCCAGGGTTGATATATGAATTTACGGTCTAAAATTTACAGTCTAAAATCTCCCTAGTTCAGCATAATTCAATTTTTATCATGTAAATGTGACTATGAGCCTTTTAAAAAATGGAAAGATTCTGAATGCAGTAAATACTTTCATGGAATAAAAATCTTATCATATATGTGTAAAGGAACTATCTACATAATGAAATATACGAATTAAACTCTTCATGTGGGTCTTATTTTGTCTTAAATAATGAATGAAAGGAAAAGTTAGTTAAGTTAATTAACACTTCCTTAAAGAAGAAAACGGCACAAAGATAGTTTTAGGGATGGCATGACACTGAGATAAAGCAATAAGTTATCTTGTGGAGACCATGAGAAGAGTCCTCGCAAGGTTACCATGACTTCGACAATGACCATGGTTGTATTTCACTCAGAAACTCTAAGTGGGGGAAAATATAAAGAAAGAGGGAGATAAGAAAATTGGATAGGTAATTATGCAAAGGTCTTCAGTGAGGGTCATGTGGTTTCCAGAAGGTCAAAAGGCAAAGTGTGTAATCAAAATGGCTAAAATAATAGTTAACCCTAAATGCATTGTCACTTTTCAAACTGACATAAAAGAAAATTTAAAAGGCTGATAATGGTTGTAAGAAGATAATTAGAAGGATAGCCATAGACTATACTAAAGTAGCTAGATAGCAACAGTAATTAAAAACGTTTCCAATCTCGGAATACAAATGCTTCAAAGTAAGAACGACACTAAAACAAACGCAAAAAGAGAGAGAAAATTTAAAAGTAGTTGCAATGAACACAATTTGAGCTTCCTGTACTAACAGTCAATATAAACAGCAATTTAAAATCTTTGGAAACAGTATATTTCTTAAGCTGGCATCCCTCATTTTGTCACATAAACTTTCTTAACTTTTTAAGATGAACATTCTTTGGTATTAGTTGACTTTTAGGATTGTTTGATGGGTTCCAGGCTCTGTTGTCACTACACAGAACATTGGAAGACCCTTTTGATGTATAAAAGGCTAGCATAAACTTGAATGTGAAAATGATATTTTACTGTCTGAAGTTCTAAGATGATGAACTGAGAGAGCTATCATCATGTTTATTAAGTTAATGGTGCTACTTATTTGCCAAACCAATAATATAAAAGCAAATATGCTTGAGGCACTTGAGTAATTAAATCTGTTGGGAAAAAGTCCAAACGGAAGGGCTTACACTGCAATTTGCTTCATAGTGAACCCACTTATCCTTCTGAGCACTTTTAGGAAATGCACGTTTTGGGAAATACGTACAACTCTGTGATAGGTATAGCTTACCTTAAAGTAGAGTAATGAACTAGTCTTTTTCCCTATTTACAAAACATAACACACAAAATAATCTACCCGGAGGTTTTATATACTGGGCACAATTTGAATTTCCTAAGCTTGCTGGAAATCTTAAAACATAATAAAATGTAATTCTCTGTAAGTTTAAGGTAATAAAGACACTTGTTTTGGGAATTTTTAAAATAACTTTAAACATTTTTATGTAGCCCTTCATATTGAAGTTTTCACATCCAATTACATTTATGAACCAGCTGACATACTTTTGCATTTTCCTTACTTTATTTCTATAAACTAGGTGTTTAATTTTATTCCATGATAAAATAATTTGTACATTGATTTCATGCCATGATGGAATAATGCATATATCTAGTCTCTTAAATGTCATTATATCATATTAAAATTTAGAGATAGGATAGTTGGCAAAGGCCTTTCTTGAAAAACATTACTTTCACATTTTTAGTGATGTTTTTGATCACCAAGACAGACTTTTGGAAAACATTTTCATGCATTCACAAATCTCCTTACTTTCAGGAAATGACCAGATCATGATAAATCCATTGTGTTTTTTTCTGTTTATAAATACTTAAGAGCCTATTTTTCAAAAATAAATATTTTCATAATAAAATGCATTGAAAGTATGATTTCTAGGTAATACTGAAATATCTTGTCAAGCACTGGTTTGACATAGGAGTCTGTATCACTTACTATAAAAATGTTTAAAGATACTTAGATTGAAAAACTGAAAATTGTAGGTTAGAAATAAAATATTGGTCTTTATATTTTAAAGGCTCAACAGTGAACAACAATCTGTCAAGTTAGTGTTACAAATATTTTTTCTTGAATTATAATTGGAATTGAGCAACTGAGAAAGCTGAGACATTCAGACACAAAGACAAGAATAGTATTGGTTTTATCAATGACCTATCCTTCTTCCTTCTTCTCATTTCTGCCCAAAGATTCAAGGCCCCTCTATTAAAGCAATACATTCTTATATATTCTGATACTGTCATTTCTACTTCAGGGGATGAAGAAGGCTACAAAATGTGTCTACCTGTATTCTGTGAGAACTTGTTTCGGGGTTTTAGATACTTTGAATATGGATCAGGAGAGAGTTTATCTAGACTGTCAGGGAAAGATGTGCTTCCTTCAGCTACACGGGATTAAAAGTAGACATATGTTGAACAACGAGAACACATGGACTCAGGGAGAGGAACATCACATATTGGGGGCACTTAGGGGTGGTAGGGGAGAGACAGTAGGGGGGTGGGGAGGGATAACATAGGGAGAAATGCCAGATATAGTATTCACCTAAAGTAAAATAAATAAATTTTTAAAAAAAGGAGACATTTCTGAAGGAGAAAAGGGAAATGAAAGAAATGATGTTTCAAATTGAGGATGTGCTGTGTGGTGAACTTTTTCTTCACTCTGTGGCGTTCACAAATGACTCTTCACTGCCCTCTTGGATGAAATAAACTGGTTCCCATAGAAACAGACCTTCTCTGATTTCACAGTCTAGGGCACACAAATAACTCAACTTTCTGGAAGCAAGGGTGATGGCTCGTGAGAGCTCAAGGACAAGCAGAAGTCTATAGACGCACACCTGGACTCCAGGAAATTATTGACCTCTCATCCTGAATAAGTAGCGCTTGAAAAGACTCTCTTTGAATCAGAAAAATAACGCAAGTGCCTATCAAACTACCTTACACAGCCAACTGAGTGATCACAGGCTTGGGTGGAAAAATGTAATTCGAAGAACCTTTTAAGAGCTGAGATTCCTTAATCAACGTGGGTGCCGTCTTGTTAAATGAGACCGAACTGTGCTACGCAGAATTCAGTTGCATGGTGGCTGGAGCTGCCTCTCTGGGACCCAAATCCCAGACCTGTTGCAAAGTGACAATATGATCTGAAAGTTGCTAACCCTTCTAGGCCTTTGTTTTATTATTTACATAATGAAGTGAGGGAATATGTTCCTTGTAAGTTTGTTAAGAAGATTAAATGAGTCAGTTCATGTCAAATGACTTAGAACACTGCCTGACACATATTAAGGACTCAACAAATACTACCTATTATTAACACTGTGTCCCCAAACTGTAAATCATTAAGTGGTACATGATATTAGGCTAAATATGGAAAGCAGAAGGAAATAAATTGTCCAGTAGCTAAAAATATGAAAGACTCTTCATATATTTGATTTTTTTTTTTTTTTTTTTTTTTTTTTTTTTTTTTTTAGACAAAGTCTCATTCTGTCGCCCAGGCTGGAGTGCAGTGGCATGATCTCATGCTGTCAAATCATGAGTTCAAGTAGGCTACCTCAGTCTCCCAAGCAGCTGGGATTACAGGCTTCAGCCAATATGTCCAGCAAATTTTTGTATTTTTAATAGAGATGGGATTTCACCATTTTGCTGAGGTTGGTCTCGAATTCCTGACCTCAAGTGATCTGCCCACCTTGGCATCCCAAACTGCTGAGGCTATAGGCATGAGCCACGGTGCCCAGCCTGTAATCTCTCCTTCACATCTTTTGATATGCGTATATGCTTTTAAAGGTACAGAGATATACATTTTTTATATAACTTGGAATCATGCATTTTCTCAATGTATTTTTCTTATTTTTTACTTGATATAAATACTTACATATATGTTTAGATGACAAATTTATATACTTATTTTACTTATATAAGTATTTTTCTGTTATCAAAAGTTAAAATTCCACTATATTTTATGACATTGATTAAATGTCACTTTCTCTTCTCAACAAAGTATCATACTGTTTAAAAATATTAAAGTGTGTATGTGTGTGTGTGGGGGGGGGTCTGCTAGGAATTCCCTTTGATTCCATTGATCTACCTCTTCAGTCTTGCAAGAAAATCTTCCTATTTTAGTGACTATAGCTGTGGTGAGTTTATTTATGTTTTATATTGTTGGACTTTTGGACTCTATCACTTGATATTCTTAACCATGATTTAGCTGTTCTCTTTTTTTTTCTCCAGGTGATTCATAAACAAATTTGTGTAAGTTGTACAAACTAAATAAAAGCTGAAACAAAAAAGTTAATACCACTATTGGAACTGTATTCCAGATTGGATTCATATTTATTCATTTGTGAAGAAAATATAGGTTACTATATTGAGTGCTGCCACCCAGAAACAACATAGGTATCTTAATTTTTTTTTTTTTTTTGAGATGGAGCCTTGCTCTGTCTCCCAGGCTGGAGTACAGTGGCAGGATTTCAGCTCCCTGCAACTTCCACCTTTCAGTTTCAAATGACTCTCCTGCCTCAGGCTCCTGAGTAGCTGGAATAAGAGCCTTATGCCATCATACCTGGATAATTTTTATATTTTTTAGTAGTGATGGGGTTTTGCCACGTTGGCCAGGCTGTTCTCAAACTCCTGACCTCAAGTGATGTGCCAACTTCGGTCTTCCAAAGTGCTGGCATTACAGGTGTGAGCCAACACACCTGGCCATATGTATCTTAATTTCTTAAAATCTGTTTTCATGATCCCCTGTAAATATTTCAGTATTATTTTCTATTTGTTTATATCCCCTTGTTTTTATATAAATAGGAAAAAATAATAAAGACAAGGTGGGGAGGGATATGTTTATGTTCTGTGATCTTGTAAACATTTATAATTTTTAGCTGAGTATTTTTGACGTACAGAGCTGCTGATGTTTTTACATATTCATCTCATCCTCAATTTATTCTCTGAACTCATTAGTCAATTTTAAGAACATTTGGCAGTTTTTTAAAAATATGTTTTTAATAGACTTTATCTTTTAGAGCAGTTTTAGGTTCACAGCAGAATGAGTGGAAGGTACAGAGTTCCCATAGTCTTTGCCCCCTCCCACACACAGACTCCACTAGAATATTGTAAAAGAATCTATCACTCACTTTCCTCACCTCTCTTATAGATATCTCTCTTCAACAGTGACAAAGTATTTAAAACCTCTGTGGTGGGACTGGGCTTGTTTGTGCTCAAATCCGTGACTCACTGTTTCTGTGCTTTTCTGTGTGCCACAGGTGGACTGATCCCCCTCCAGCCAGATTCCCATAAGCCACTGACTTCCAACTGGGAATGTCTCAGGGGATGCTGGGGGTGGGGCACGGAAGTATAGAGAAAGCATAAGAGAATACTGGATATCTACACGTTTCTCTCTCTGAGTCTGATGACAATGTGATAGTCAATGCTGCATCTGTGACTCCAGCTCCTGCCTGGCAGGCACACTGTAGCTCCAGCTTCCCCTGGGAGACCGTGCATCTCCTGGCTCCACTTCTTCTGCCCTTCCACCCTGGAGATGATGACCCTGCTGGCCTAGATGGGCTCTGGATTGCCTCCCTATTCCTGTTTGCTTTGTAGCTGTCCTATTATGCTGTCACCAATTCCCCAGCCTATGCTCGATTTTAAATTCTCAAGTGAGTTCTCTTCCTGTTTAGTCCCTGACTTATATACCACTCTCTCTGTTTAGTTTTCCTGTTAGGTTGTTGCAATAAAATAATAATAATAATAATTTTCAAACCTACTACCACCTACAGATAATGTATTACGATAACCTAAAAAGAATTTCACAAGAGCATTGCCACGTGCATTGGTGAAGAAAGTTGTGGGTAACTTGGTGGAAAGGGTCACAGATATAACTTTTTTTTTGTAACATCATTTTTTTTTCTCTAAGAGTGCCACTGGATGGAGAAGACACTGACAGATGTAGGGGGCCTGAGTGCAGACAATTTGATAAAATATTTTTATAGAACTGAAAGGATGGCACTTAAAAACAGGAGTGACCACTTATTCACTGATAAATTTGCTTCTGCCAAGGCTCTATTAATTGTCCTTGTAAGACAATATGAGATGCAAAGCATCACTCACTGGGGAATTTCCCTAAGGTTGAACTGAAGACCTGGTCTTCTAACCTTGTTATCAAATTTATTGAGATTCGATGCATCACTGATATGCCATTCCAGACATACAGAGTAATGGTGTCTGTGTTTCTGGGTGTACAAATCATTCTATCGACTAAATGCCACACCATACACCAGACAATCAACACCATAAAGAAAAGGCTGTGTCTATGCTGTTGGCCGCCGTACACCAGCTCTTCAAATACTGCCTTATGTGGAAGAGATACTCAAGTATTTTTGAACAAAAATGAACGAATACAAGAGTTGGCTTGAAGGACCTACTCTGAGAATTACCTAATGATTGATTCTGGGGATATGGGAGGAGAGGGACACCTTACCTGGTTCCCAGTGTGGAAGTTGTCTTTCTTCATCTTCTCACATTTAAAAGGAGTGGCTGGGCCATGCACAGAGGCTCATGTCTGTAGTCGCAGAGGTGTGGGAGACCAAGTTGGGAGGATCACTTGAGCCTAGAAGTTGGGAGGTTGCAGTGAGCTGTGATCCCACCAATGCCCTCCAGCCTGGGCTACAGAGCAAAACTCAATCTCAAAAAATAGGCCACTTTAACTCTGCATTGTGACTCCTCCTCAACCCCGCGCACCCACAGTAACATAATTAAGAACTGTGCATTTGCAACAGAACTTTCAGAAAGGATCCCATTTTGTGAGCAAAAAAACAAAACAAACTAAATAGCAACTAAAGCACTTGAATCTCCTCTCAACAAAGTGTTTTCTTATTTAAGTAAAGCACAAAGTAAAGCTTTTATTGGATGGACAATGATATAAATTACCTCAGAGAGGGAAATAATAACCCAATATCTCTCATTTTCTTCTCTGTTTTTCTTAAGCAACTTCAGAGCCAGCTGAAGAATTAACTAACAGAATGACGGATTTTCTACATGTGGGTAACACCTTTCAGTAGGTTAAAACTCAAATTTGAGTTTTACAAAAGCACAATGATTTTTGCCGATTTGTGTGCATTAAAGCTTGGGAATATCTACAGCAGTTCGATTATTTGCATCTTGGTTCTTTGGGTTTTTGTTTGTTTAAAAGAAAGGGTTTTCCAACATGGAAGTTGCAACTTATGAACTGGAAATTTGCTTTGGAAATTCAGCTACAGGCACTCTGGTGTCCCAATGCACAGTTTTTGTGATGACTTTCTCTGTTCTGTCTTCATTGTCCCATTTTCAGTCGTCTCCTTGGTGATCAGTAGAGACCCACTGTTTCCATACCTAGGTCTAGCTAAGCAGCAGAAAAGGATGTCGAATCTACTCCATTGTAATACTTGCCTATAATCAACAGAGGACATGGTGAATTTCCTCACCCATAAAACAGAGTTAATTAAACCTGTGCCCTTGCTAATGACAAGGATGCATTTTGAATTAAAATGATTATATTTTAAAGATACATTTGGCTTCATAAAGGGCTTGCATAAATACAAGCTATTATCATTATAAGTGGGTTGATTTATTACTGAAACCACACCTGCATTACTATAAACAACTCACCTGCTTGTTTTTGTTAATTTTTAAAAATTCTTTTGCACAATACCAGCTTTCAACCTGTCCTCTGCATTGCTTAGCCTTGGCACTGCTGAGTTGTGTAACACATTCTGAGAGATGCCATACAATGCTGCAGGCAAACTTACAGAAAAACAGGAATGAGTGATTTTATACAAGATGTGTTTCAGCAGTCCAATTCAAAATAAATCACGTCCAGGTGCATTCTTTCCTAATTTGTGACTCACAATGCTTTCAATTAATACATTAATAATCTAGTTTTTTTCAAAAGAGACTAGCTCTATCATGAAGACAATGCTATCTAACCTGTCATGATCTATTTTTCTCCCTTAAAAAACAATTGTTACCTTTTCATAGGTGTTAGGTTTAATTTACAGATTTAAATGGAGCTGAAAATGAACTAATCTATGTGAATCAGTAAAAGCAGGGTACTTAATGTTGCTTCCATGGAAATATATATTGTATATATATATATAAATAAATATATATTTTTTCATTTCCATGAAAAAGAGCATATGCAGGCTATTTTTGGCATAGCCAAATTTGCTAGAAATTTTCTTCCATAAATTAAATACACTATCAATAATACTTAGTGAGCCAGCCTTTAAAATTCCCATTAAATTTTTTGAACTTTAATTAAAATCTTCTGAATTCCTAGTGTGTTTCTCTTTCAATTTATGAAGAAAATACTTCAGTCTAAACCCACAGGATTACAAGCCTATAACACCATTTATAATCACAAGGCTTGAGATAGCTGTCACAGTTTTAAAGTCATCTCATCTTTAATACAATGTTTTAAGCTGACAAAAATGGAAATGGTTCCAATCAGGAAAATAATATTTCCTAGAAACGATGACTTATTCTTCCCTCCAATAGTGTTAATCAGATTTCATTTATTTTTATAGCATGCCATGCATTAGCATTACCCTTTAGACACAGCCCCCTTTCTATTTGTCCTTGGATAAGTTATCTGCTATATTAGGATAACTTTCTTCCTCAAGATAAATGTTTCCTGATAAAACAATATTATTAACTTGTAGCAATTGCAATGTGAAATAAATGCAGGTTGTCAAGTCAACTTTGAAGTGGGCGAAGAGCAGTGACAGATTTAAAAACCACAGTATTCTCTGCTTTTCTTGAGTTCATTTGTCTTTCAAACTATCGTATATGATTGAATAGTAGAGAAGGCACCTGCAAGTAGAAGCCAATGGCAAAAGATTGATAAGCATCGTTCCTGGACTCCGGAATGATGTCCTGGTGCTTCAGGGGTGCGAATAACTGTGGTCTGAGTAATCCTGGTCATTTAACTTCATTAATTGAGAGAGTTTAATTTGGAGAACTCATGATTTCTTTCTCATCAAGACCAGATGAGCATTGTTTTTGCAGTTCTAACTTCTTTGCAAATTAAATAGCCATATATCTCTAGACCTTCCTGGACACCAACCAGAGGTGCCCCTCTCTTTCCCTTTCAGCATTATTCTTGCTACACAGTGTTAACATTATCCATCCAAATGTCCATCACATCATAACATCATATCATTGTTGAGAGCTAATTACATGCTAATTGCGTAAGCTTATTGAATTTTTACAGCCCACACAAGATAGGTATGGACTGACATCACCTCCATTTTACAAATGAAGACACTCATGGTACAGAGATAAAGAACTTACCTATAGTCACACAGCTATTAAGCAGGGATAAATTCTTTAGCTATTGGACTGCATTCTACTCTTTTGCCTATGTCTGCCTTCACCAGCCTGTAAACTTCCGGAGTAGAGAAATTGTGCCTTATTTGTTGCTGGCTTTGAATTTCTTCACCCCTGGTTTTTTGCACAGTGACCAGTGAATACAAGGTGTACAGTGAAAGTTAGCTGAAATGATGGAAAGATGGGCTATCCAAATAGTGCCTGGTTTTCACTTTTGAGAAAGCCATTCAGCATCCAGGCTGCTTAGAAAGCAGCTCTTACATTAAAAAAAAGTGCAACTCCCTGGGTGTGAGGAAGCAGGAACAGGACCTGGAGCACGATGGAACAATGCTCCCACTGGATGAGGGAGCTCTTTCTTTATTTCGGAAAAAGAAAAAAAAATAGATGTATAGCATGTCAGCAATGCCCTACTTACATAAGTATTCTTACCTTGATTAAGAAAGCAATGACTTCAAAGAAGCAAAAGGGTGGGGCCAAAAAAGGCAAAAGCCAAGAGAAAAATCCAAGTTTGTGCAGGCATAAGCAACCAGCATCATGATCTGTGCACACACTGCACAACCCGAAAACGTGTCAATAAATTAAAGTCCTTTTTTATTAATTGGATAAAGCATAGATTACGCAAAGGCAGAACAGCAGTGTTTCTGGGACTGTTTTATTTCATAGTACTATACTTTCTAGGCTATTTTAATATTAACAAATGGAATATCAATAGCTCCATAGTTATCAGAAATGACTCCAATATACTAAATAATGTATTAAATAAAATTACTCCAGAAATCCACATTAAGATCAAATAACATAACTAATAAGATAACTACAACACAGAAAATGTTTATGCGACCTAGGATAAAGGTGGTCAAATTGATGTAAGAGAGTCTCTCAAAACAATTCTGACCTTGCCCTACAACTCTCATAAATTAGACCCTCCAATGGTATGGCCCATGGACATCCCACTATATGACTCACCTAAAGAAAATGGCCCCAGAAGGAAGATGGGTCAATGTCACAGGCCTCACTTTTCAGAAGCTTGTTCTTATCTGTTTCTTTCTCTTCCATGATCCTTTTCTCCCTTTTGAAGTGAGAAAGCCTGAGTTAGACACATCATCATTTTAACATTGACAATAATACTAAATAAGAGTGGAGGATTGTATCAGTTCTGAAACCCTACACACATTTTCCATGTTGTGTTGTATTTTATTTATTGTGTGTTAACATTCGACATTATCAGGTATACAGATACAGATGTAAATGCATACAGATAATCTCCAAGTAAAAGAAAAAGACAAAGAAGTTACTTGGGAGGCTGAAGTGGGAGCATTGCTTGAGGCCAAGATTTCAAGACAAGCCTTGGCAACATAGTGAGACTCTGTCTTTAAAAAACAAAATATAAAATAGCTGGGTTTCGTGGCAGCATATCCTTGTAGTCCTAGCCTAATTAGAAGGCTGAGGTGCACATTATTTAGTTCAGACTTCCCTGTTTTAAATTATTATGAATATAAATTTAGCCATTTCTCATGCTGACATGTCCCTTCCAGTGGGAAACCATGGTGAAAGCCTGATTCCCTTCTGTGTAATATTTTCCAAGCTAAGAAATGCGTGAGGTCTGTTATTTATGAAGCACCTATACACAGAGATTGTTAAAATTCTCAAACATTTGAGCAGGTACTCAGTTTTCTTAGTACTCTCATACCTCTCAAAATAGTGTCTAACTCTGCATAAGAAATTTATGTGTGCTTTTTTCCCCCATATTTATCTTGTATTTGTGTGTTGCATTTTAGTTTTCATGTAAATTTTTATAATGAGATAAGAGCATAGATAAAAGAGGTTCTGTGATTACTTTATAAATTATGTACCTATTGTTAAGTGGTTCTCAGAAGATAGTATTCAAACTTTTCATGTTTTTTTTTTTTTTTTTTTTTTTTTTGAGACGGAGTTTCACTCGTTACCCAGGCTGGAGGGCAATGGCGCCATCTTGGCTCACCACAACCTCCGCCTCCTGGATTCAGGCAATTCTCCTGCCTCAGCCTCCTGAGTAGCTGGGATTACAGGCACACGCCACCATGCCCAGCTAATTTTTTGTATTTTTAGTAGAGACGGGGTTTCACCATGTTGACCAGGATGGTCTTGATCTCATGATCTTGTGATCCACCCGGCTCAGCCTCCCAAAGTGCTGGGATTACATTATGATTTTATACATTCTACCAAATGGTAGGTTGATTTTAACCCAGTTCTTTCTACTATGCCTGCTCCGCATTAGGTGTCCAGTAAATATTTAGTAATTATCTTTTGGAGGCACCTCCTGAAATATTTGTGTAATACCAGGTTTTTAAATATTGAGCTGCCAAATGCCAGAAATGAAAGAGAATGTATTTCTCAGTCTTTTTTTGTGTGCATGTGTGTATTTGTGTTCAGTCTAGACTCACTTGAGGCAAGAAAACAATGTCGTTGTCTGACATTTGCTGCTGAAACTTACTTCATTCAGTTTCCATTTGTTTTCTATATGTGTGTTGCAAAATTTGTTTCTAGTCATTTATTGCAATATTAAATGTGCACAGCTTTAAGGCAGCTCTCATCTTTTTAATAGACTTGGAATTAAATTGAAAATTATGAGACTATGTTTTCACACCTTATTTTCATAAGAACTGTGTTGACGTCAAATTGGATTAAACAGTGTAATATTGTTACTCCTAAATGTTATAATTTTGTTATGTTGAACTAGGTGATAGTTCATATATGTGTGTGTGTGTGTATGTGTGTGTATGTGTGTGTTTGTGTGTGTGTGTGTGTCCCTCTATGGCTCAGTGAAAACTTTAAGTTAAGGAGATATATTTTAGGCTTGAAAATAATAATGAAAGATATGCCAAATAATAAAAATAAATTTGTTAAAATATTATTCGTTCAGAGCAATATGCAGCACAAAAATAAAGAACTTGCAAATCAGCTAGAAGAATCATCTGGTAGATATTAAGCTTTGGTTTGCTTTGCTTTAATGAATGACTATTTGACATACACTTTTCTTCAGGAAAAACTGCTTTCATTTTCTCCTGAAAAAAACTCTGAATACTAGTCGATGCTCTACTAAATTAACCAAAATATATAAGAACATGTAAAGATGTAAGTGCCCAAGTGGATTTTGCTTTATTGAAAGTAAGAAGCCAATACACTTAGAAAACACTTGATATACTTAGGAATGACTTAATTTTAAGTTAATCCTTGGAATTGGATGGCTCAGCTAAAATTGGATTATTTCCAAATTAATAGGAGGCTGGTTGAGTTGACATGGCTATTTTGATTTTTTTTTGAAGTATTTTATAAATTGACTTCTTTCTTTTCCCATCCTCACTCTCCTTTATTGGACTTTCAAATAATACTAGCATTTGCCCATGAATGCAGAGTATGCCATAGATCAAATTATTTTCATTTTATTCATAAACACTCCACTTAACCCTGCCCCCATTCAATATACCTTCCATTGAAGCAAGCAAAAAGTGACTTTATCGGCAACACAAAGGAACATGCTCTGGAATAATTCTCTCTTTTATGTGTTAGAGCAGAAGGTCACTAGAGCTAACCATCTTCCCAAGAAGGACTCTTTCTGAGGGTATCAGGGAAGTGTGTTTGTCAGGATTTCCCCTTTCCTGCCACTCTTCACGTATTTGTTATCCTGTACTGCTGAAGCAGGATCGTAACAGCTTGTTCCTTTTAATCAAACATGAGTCATAAAAGAAGAAAAGAAACATGAGTCAAGAAGCTAGCATTTCTCTATGTGGGTTGGGGGAAACTACAGACTTTTCCTCTTTTAAAAAAAAATTTATTTACTTACATAATATATATATATAATTATATAATATAATCAATTATAATTATATAATATAATCAATTATATAATTATATAATTATATAATATAATCAATTATATAGTTATATATATATATATATAATGTAAGCAAATAAATTTGTAGAGATGGCATCTCACCATGTTGCCCAGGCTGGTCTCGAACTCCTGAGCTCAAGTGATCTGCCCCCTTTGGCCTCCCAAAGTCCTGGGATAACAAGCATAAGCCACCGTGCCCCAGCCTATATAATTTTTTGAAACTGCTAACAAACCTTTCCACGCATAGGTTGTCAATGGAGGTAGAAGTCCTATCTCCTCAGTGAATATTCTTTAGGACTTTTACTATGTTGCTTGATATGCTGCTCTTCCACTCTTGCTCTGGGTCAAGGTTGTCTTCTAGTGGCTTTCAGGGCTTTCACCTTTTCATATCAGCTGCATTTGAATTGGGCTCCTAAATTTAACTGGACAGACATTGCTCACAAACATGCTGGTTTTCGAAGTAACCACATCCAGGACTCAAGTATCCTGGTCACTTCACTAAGTAAGTGAGCTTCTATAACCAGAATATCTCATGTGTTTTCTTTCTATTCTCTCTCTCTCTTTTATTCTACTATTTATATAATGACATGGAGGTAGGATGTCATTACTCTGGTATATTTTTCACATTATTTGTGTAGGAATTTAAATGTATACTTGCAGGATATAGTATCTAAATCACTCAATCAATTTTTATGTTATAAAAATAATACAGAAAGTCTTCAGCGATTAGCTTTCTCACAACTACTATTGATGGGTTTTCTGAAAAATGAATTTTTTGTGTGTGAACTCCAAATCTGAGTGCTTCTCTTTTGGATCAAATCACCGCCACAATGAAAACAATAACAACAAAAAAGACTTTATTGTGGCATCTATCTTTCGTAGGTCTCATTATAACCTTGACTTCCTCGCCTTAACTTTTTGGATGACAAAATGTACAGTGGTCAAACACAAATAAAATAAGTTGTGTTGACCTCAGATAAGATTGATTTGGTTTACTACCACTAAACAAAATGAAGTTTAATTTTGCACTAGGCAAAAATGGCCTGTTTAAGTTACTTATTTCTGAGACTCTCTCCCAAGTTTCTAATCTGACACTTCATGGCTTCTTCTGTTTGTCTACCGAACACAGTGACGTGAACTTTCTACTGGTAGTATTAGCTGTATCATGAAGACATATTTCAGTATTTTCACTTTTAAATACATGTATTTTGTGAGCAGTGAAGTGGTGATAGAAGAGACTTGACCGTTATTAAGCTAAATTATATAAATGGGCATTTCCTGTCCTTTTTTTAAATATTGGGTGGGGGTAGGGGGTGAAGGCAAATATATATTTTAAATGATTGAAGGGTCCTCTCAAGAATAAAAACAAAGTACGGTACAGTGAAACTACCAAATACCCTTTTCCAAGGTGCCTTTGTGTGTAGTGAAATGTGAAGTGACTCAATTGAATGGGGTCTATGCCTTGGCATATCACATGAAGGCAAGGCCAATACAACCATTTCCCCCAGAAACAGTGTTCTTTATTAATGCTACCAGGCAGTAGACAAGCTGTCACCAACAGAGTCATTATAATGCCCGAGACAGAGTATCCCGATAACTCTGCTTTATTCTGCGGGAGTCACTCCGTGCCACTGCATGATTGAGCATCTCCCTCACGTTTAGAAAAAACTCAGTTCATGTTACCTCTGTAAACTCAATCCCTGGACATATCGCCTCACAACAACAGGGCGAAATGCAAATGAGAACACTTTGTACTTTATAAAGAATGTTCCCGGAAAGACTGTCAAAGTGGTTTATAAACTAGGACTATCTTTTCTGAGTGTAAACAAAGGCACAGAGTGGCCAGGTAATAGTGTCAATGGGCCAACTTATTGGAAGTAGAAAAAAAAAAAAAAAGCTTTGAAGTGTATTATGACAAATAGGTATTATCTTTACACAAGTATTCTGAAAACGATCATGAAAACCATGTGAAAACCTGACTTTTAGTTCAGCAGAGAAGGTGTCATTTCTCCAAAATGACAGGGTGGTTCACTGATGAAAAGTGTTCAAATGTTAAACATGAGTCTTTGGGGTAGTATATGAGTCCAGTCTTTAATTTCTATCAGTGTATACATAAGTTGGAAATCGGATTTATTAATAATAATAACCTGATTTAAGAGGCAGTACGTTTGGCTTTCCTCAAACCAGAGCCAGTCTTCTCAGCAATTAACCTGTCCGTAGAATGGGGACTTTATAAACTGCTTCAACTTTCAATCAGTTGTGTACAAATGTTCTCTAAGAAATTATTCCGCCTTCAGTAAGCCCAGAACTCATATAACATGGAGCAAAATTGACCAGTGACAACATTTGATGATAAATAACAGTGACAAGAGAGTTGTTCAGGAATAGTAATCCCCTGTTTCTGTCCTCCTAGGGCCTAGTGATTAATTTATTTAAATGACTATATCGAATTTTTTTTTTTTTAAACCCACTCAGCTTGGTAGACACGTTAGAGGGGGACCCTCTTCAGACTTTTCAGAGCCTGAAAAAGTAGCTAAGTAGCTACTTGGCGGGCCCCTAAATGGGATGGTCAAGAATTCTACTCTCAAAGACTAGTCAATCTGTTTTCTCTTTTATGTCACATGCTACCTTTTGTTGGTGACAGACTCTTTTGTTCTTGCTTGTCCCTGTTCAATTGTATCCATGCAATTACTCATCAACAGGAATTGTTTTCCTTTGGTCTCCAATTTTAATTCTGAGAAGATTTTCTTACTTGTGTTTTTACATTTTTTACAAGATTTCAAGTTTTTAATTTTAAAGTGTTGTTCTTGTACTTTTCAAGTGGCATGGTTTTACCGTAAAATAAAATGTCCCAGGAAAATTACAATCTGGGGAATCAGAATCATGTATCAAATATATTTGTTTTCCTCTTCAGTGATTTTTCCCAAACGAAAACACACTTAACATATTTGATCCACAGTCTTGACATTCTCCTTTGCCATGGTAGTGTAGGGCAGGCAATTCTATCTATAGCAGAAGAAAGAATGGGAAAGAGGCAGTTGCTTTAAGTGAATGACAATCTTAGTCCTCAAAGTTCTGGATGCCAGGTCAACAGCTCTATGAGGAGAGTGGCAGAAAGGCTGTTCTTTGAAATTGCTGGAGTTATACATCTCTATACTATGAAAAGAAAAAGAGAAAATGAGAGACACAGAGAGAGAAAGAGAGGGGGTGATATTACATTGAATAATTTGAACTAGTGTATACACGTTAGGGTCACTAGAAAAGGCTTATATGATCTACTCTTCTTAACAAAGTCATTAGGAATAAGGTATCTTTTTATAAATAATAATGGATAATAATTCTTTATTTATATTATAGGTCCAATGGAGAAGGTAGGATCCAGGTTAGACATTTTTGAATCAAGAGTTACAATCCTCTCAGGATAGACACTTTGAGGGTAAGCCCAGCCTCTCTGTAACAAACATGTTATTTTTTAAGTTTTTAAAATTAATTTTTCCCAATGTTTCAGAGAAAAAATATTGGAATGATTTTTTTTTCTTGTAGGATATTAAACGAAAAAATAAGAATAAAAAGATAAAAGACATTGTCAACACCAACTCCTGGGTAGTAAATTAACTAGACAGTGTCATACAATGATAACTATTGCATTTACATTTTGTGAAATGTATTGAATATGTTCACCATCTAGCATCATAAAGGAAGTGACTATAAACTAAAAATACCACCTTCCATGAAAGCTTTACTCAAGGGACTGCTTAGGTTTGATTAACCATTTTCCAACAAAAGGGATCTCTTCTCAGCTGAAGACATGGACAACATTAATTGGGTGAACTCTTATGGTTGCTTTGGCATATCTATATCTATATCTATATCTATCTATCTATCTATCTCTCTATCTTTCAACTTGTAATTTGTGAAGAGCTAATTCATGACTTTATTCCGAGCAGGAGCAGTAACATTAACTAACAACAATAATCACATATTTCCAGAATCATAACAACACTGTCACCTGTAGCATCCATCAAACTCTCTATATCTAATGCCATCTAATTCCCATAACAACAAACCGAGTAAAAAGACTTTTCCATATTTTATAGATGAGCAGAAAACAAAGGCTCTGAGAGGTTAAGTAATATTTGCAATTTAAAAATTTAGATTTGTCTCATTATGCTAAATTATCATGGTCCTTTTTTATTTTTTTTGTTACTTTTTTCTAGATGTGTTTAGAAATATCTCTTAATTTTTAATTATTCAACTGAAATCTGATTAAAATAAAACTGAACGGTTGTAGAATAAAGCTATGACCTTAAGTACATCAGTGGGTGGGAAGATAAGAGAGAAGTAAGGATATGAGAACCATGTTCAGGAATGCACCAATGCCAGGCTACATACATGGTCCTAGTACAAAATTTCTTGAGTTTCATGGAGACATTTTCAGGGAACAATTCACTTGAATCACTAGCTCCAGAATCATCTGTAAAAAGTAGATAGCTGAGAACTCTTGGAATGCTTGAAAACTATTAAGATGCAAAATTAAACACTTCTACCTCCATTACACCCATTTGACTGACATTTGGGAGTCAGCCACTCCCAACATTCAAAACACATGATTCTTTTAGGAATCTCTTTTAAATATTTTTTAAATTTACTACTTTTTGACAATAAAATTTTAAAATCACATTTCCCTGTCTACCTAATAATACACTGTTTCTTCCAGGTATAATTCAAAGTTTTTTTAATTAAAAATGGAAAATATCTTCTTTTACTTACTCATAGTTCAGTAGCGTGATAATGTCTAACAGTGCATTTTTATATTGAAAAGTGCTGCATTTGGATTTATATGGCTTTAGGCTTCAAGTTAATCATCACATCCTCTTTACATCTAAAAATAGTTCATGTCTTTCCAAATGGGTACCAAACCCTCTGATTTCTTAGAATTTGTTTTTCCCCCTACTTACATTTGAAGCCACCCACCCGTTTTTTTGTGTTTTTTTTTTTTGTTTTTTGTTTTTTTTGTTTTTTCGTCTTTTCATGGCTAAAAAGTAATATTCTGCAGAAATGTTCATTCACCTTCCCTAGGAACCAACGTTCCATTACTCCCATTACAGAATGTCTTTGATGTGCACATGGGTGAGAAAGAGCAAAAGAACCAAAGTCAGAAGAGGTTTAAATGTGTGGGGTATGACATTAATTTGCACTTTGAATAATCATCTCAGGATATGTCTACAGGATGTCAGCATATCTGCTTCAAAAGTGGGGAAAAAACCCTGAAGTCAATCAACTCACTGGTCTACCAGTTTAAAACTGATTTGAATTTTTTAAAAGTCTATTATTGCTCTGTATTATATAGAGACAAATCTGCATGAGTATGAGTACATAACCTTCTCACAAATCTTAATATGTACACACTTAAACAATGTGCTCATAATAAAAATCATGGAGCTTTAAAAATATTAACATATTTATTTTTATCTCTTATATGTTTTGCTTTCCTAAACTAGTTTAGTTCTAATGATATTCCTATTTCAATAACTTTTGAAATGAATGACAGTGTTGTTTGTTTAAACTTATTTCAAAATAAACATTTGAATAATTATGATCACCTATACTTAGAGTTGAAAAATTTATATCAGCACTTTCAAAACATTTAGAAAGTAAAAAACATAACTTAGAAAATGCTTAGTTTTCTTCTAATATTAATGCAAAAGAAAGTTATGGGGTTAATTGTAAGCATTTTACAAATGTTGTGCATTCAGAGTTTTACTTTTAATCTTTTGACTTAGATAAAATAAGGCCAAAAATATATCAATTACAGTAGCTACTTGTTTTTATGTTGCTTAGGACATTTATCTACCATTGCATCTTGGGAACAATTTATTTGATAACCTAATGAGGGCTTTGTCTGTTACATCCTATCCATTGAATAAGAATGAGAAAATCTGTTATGAGTTGAATTGTGTCCCCCAAAATTCATATGTTGAAGCTGTAACCTCTAGTGCCCCAGTCTGTGGTCTTATTTGGAAATAAGGTTGTTGAAGATGTAATCAGTTAGGATGAGGTCATACTTCATAGACGAGGGTGGGACCCTAATCTGACTGGTGTCTTTATTAAAGGGAGAAATTTGAACACAGAGACAGAGACACACAGGGAGAACAACATGTGAAGGTAAGTCAGGGATTGGAGCAATGATTTATAAAGCCAAAGGACACCAAAAATGGAGAGAGGCATGAAACAGATTCTCCCTCACAGCCTCAAAGGCAGCCAACCCTGCTGACACCTTGATCTTGGACTTGCAGCCTCCAGAACCACGAGATTTCTTAAGTGTCCCTGTCTGTGGTACTTTGATGGCAGCCCTAGCAATCAATGAAATCCAGTATAAATTCTAACCTGAGGAGGCCCATTCCCCTTCCTTTCAGAAAGAAAATAATGTTTTATGTATTCTACATGATTATTGTCAGCCCCTTCCTCACATATCTTCATATATAGAAAAATCATTTATAGAGAGCCTATAGGACAGATTAGTACATGATATAAAGAATTTGTTCATGCCCCAGAGATTTTCATTTATGCAGAAACTGGATTATTCATAACAACACATCATGGGTTTGCAAATCTGCTCTTGACTTTATGGTCCAAAGATTGCAATCAATTTAGTCCTAATCAACCCTGCACTAATGGCAATGTCACTCATTCTTCCACCTAAGAAGGGAGGCTCAGTTTTCTCATCCAAAAAAAGAAAAGAATCAATTGCATTACAATTATTTACTTTATTGCACACATTTTTACTTTATGTAAAAACCATTTTGAAATGAACATTATATCACTAAATATTTGACCAAATATAGATTTGGATCTTCAGTGTTATTACTATCAAAGTTTTTTGCTTTCACTAAATTGTACGTGTTGTATGTATATTTTAACAAGAAATCTGAAAACGTGTCTTATGAATTAATATCTAATTAATCTCTCCTTAGCTTCTTTAAAGGATAAGACCTTGTTGAATGACTGAAGAAGGAAGAAGAATCAGTTCAGATAAATCTGGAAAGAGTAAAGCTGTGTGTGTGTGTGTGTGTCTGTGTGTGTGTGTTTAGTTTCATTGACTGGTTTGAGAAGGTCTTTATTCTTCCTTCATTTATTTCTAATTAAGCTTTTTATTTTGCAATAATCATAGATTCACATGGAATTGTAAGAACTACTAGAGAGGGATCTCATGTGCTTATGCCCAGTTTTCCCCAATGGTAACATCTTGCAAAGCTATAGTAAGGTATCATAATCGAAATACTGACTTTGATACAGTAAAGATTCAGAGCATTTCATCACAGCAAGGATTCCTCATATTTCCCTTTAATCACTACATTCACTTCCTTCCTAAATGGATTCCCATCTTAACCCCCTGGCAACCTCTAGTCTATTCTGCATTTCTATAATTTACTCATTCAAGGATATTACATGAAGGGAATCATATCATACGTAATCTTTGGAAACTGGCTTTATTTTCACTCAGCAAAATTCTTTGGTGATTCATCCAGGTTGTCAAATATATCAATAGTTTGTTCCTTTTTATTGGGAGTTGTAATCCATAGTGAGTTGTAATACATTTTGTTTATTTATCCATGGAGAGATATCTGATTATTTCCAGTTTTTGATTATTATAAATAGATGTGCCACAATGTTGAAGTTGGTTTTCATTTCCTGGAATAAATGCCAAAGAGTACAACTGCTGGTCATATACAAATATAGTTGCATATTTAACTGTTTAGAAACTGCCAAAGCGTTTACTATTAGAAGAAAATGCAAACTAAAACCACAAAGTATTACTGCACCTCTAGCAGAATGATGAAAATAGTGACAAAACCAAACACAGCAAGGATACAGAGGACTTGCGTCACTGTCACATGACTGGTGCCAAAACAGTTTGAAGAGACATATTTTATCTGTATTTCCTGAGGTCATTTGTTCTCCATTTTAGATCCACTCTTAGAGACCTCTTGGAATCTACTCAGTGAACCTAACTTTAAATAAAGGTACACATCAGAGTTAAGGACAAGAATCTACATTAGGTCCTTATTACACATGGATTTCATATTTACAGACCTGCCTACTCCCTAAAGTTTACCTGTAACTCCCAACCAATACCCATAGCTACTTCATGTTTCTACACAGACATGGGCAGAGCAGCAAAGTGCATGTGACGACCCAAAGTGCATGTTCTCAGATGAGGTTGAACAAGACGACATTCTTCCTTGCTCCTGTTTTATATCTCATACTGTAAACAAGTGTTCTTTTTGTGTGTGGTCTATTTAGTGCCACATTTTTCTCATTTTGTGCTTTTTTGCTGCTGATTTCACTACGGTGATATAGTGCCATCTAGTATTCCTAAGTGCAAGAAGGCTTTGATGTGCCTTAGGAAGAAAAGAGATGTTTTTTCATAAGCCTTGTTCGAGAGTTAGTTAATAGTGTGTTGGCCATGAATTCAATGTTAATAAATCAATGATGTATGTTAAATGAGGTGTCCTTTAACAGAAACACACATACTACAAAGTCATTTATTGATTGTTTTATGACAATGTGTGACTAGAGACTTGAAGGAACCTACTCTGTATTTCCCGTGGGAACAACGGGTCAGTATTTGCTAATTCAGTGCTCACAGCAACTTTAAAGAACATAATTATTACAAACAATACGAGCTGACTGCGTTTTACTCTATGGAGGAATCACAGTCAAATCATCACAATGATAAAAATCAACCTGAAAAAAACCTCCCTCCAAAAAACACTTTTCTCATTCCCAACTCACTTTTCTTTTTCTCCTTCAGTTTTGGGGAGACATTTTTAGTTTGTTGAACCTATTGACAGTTTGCTTCCTTTTCATTGGGAGCAGTAAACCATGGACACCACTCTTTCATGTAGGTATTAACAGTGTCTCATTTTGTAGTCAAAATATGATGATTGGAATGATAAGTCACTTTTGTTAGGGATGAGGAGGGTGGCATCTGAAACATGTATTTTCTTAAGCGTATAATGAAATTACACCTAGGAGAGTTATAATTTACTCTATGAATTTTTATGTATACTTAAATCAATACATTCTTACAGACTAGCTTATTTACTGGTAGCATACAGGCTGATTTCCTTACTCCATGAATGAATATGGATCTGTATCTAGGAGTAGAGGCACTTTAGCCACCAGCTCACCCCAGATGCCTTTCTCCTATCTTTCAGAGGGGAACACTGGCTAGGGTTTTCTCTCTGCCATGTGCTGTTCTCCAAGACTTTAGGTGAATCGAGGTGTAGGAGAGAAGGCAGCCTCAGCTGTAAGATTCAGTGATGTCCCTGGTGCAGCAGAATACAAACTGCAAACCTGGAAATGCCTTTGAAACTCCTTGGCTCTTCCTGGAAGGTCGAACTTGAAGGAAAGTGCTGATTCGGTCGAGACTCTGGGCTTGAACACTAGAATGAACCCTCCTTCATAGCTCTCTTGTGGGGAGTCCCTGGGGATATTCCCAAGTAAGTCAAGGGGCTACTAGTGTAGCTGTGTTTGGTTTGGTCACTATTTTTGCCATTCTGCTAGAGGTGCAGTAATACTTTGTAGTTTTAGTTTGTATTTTTTCAATTCACCATCAATTTAATATTGTAAAAATTTGATAGTTAATGGTTTTAGTTTGTATTTTTTCAATTCACCATCAATTTAATATTATAAAAATTTGATAGTTGATACTAACATTATTCAGAGGATGGTGGTTTTATAGATTGATTTGGGAAAAGTTTATGTGTTCATTCATGGACTCCCCTCTCCCTTCCTTCCTCCCATTCTCTCTCTCTTCCTTTTTTTCTCTCTCCTTAGGACACATTCTGAGCACATATTATATGCTCAGCACTCTTCTGGGGCCTTGGAACATGATTATGATTAAGATGCATGCCGTCTTAAAACTTTTATTCTTTTTTTGAGAAAGTCTAAATCTGTCATCTAGGCTGAAGTGCAGCGGCATGATCTCGGCTCACTGCACCTCTACCTCCTGGGTTGTAGAGTATTTAGGAGACAGAAGTCCTAAGATTGTATAATGCATGTGATGCCCAGGATGAGAAGGAGAAATTCCCCTCCCTCTGGCCCACATTTCTGCCATATTTTCAAGAGGGCAGCTGCGTAAATGGTTAATAGGCTTTCCAGAGTTCGAAACCTGGAAAGGAGAAAAGATAGTTTTTAAGTGGGGGGAGGATGGTGGAGGAGTGCAGGACTTTTTGGAAAGGAGAGCATATGGTAATGGAATTAAATGATTTCTCTGTTTGGCTTTGCTGGATTTGAGCACTCAGATGGAGAAGTACTGAAGGCAATTGAATATTTTGGTCTCAATATCAGGAAAGAGAGAAAGATTGGGAATGAACTTTTATAATGTTTCTGTATGGAAACTGGTATATAAAAGGAGATTTGGGGCTTTAAAAATCTCTTTTAAGCCTTTAGCCTACAACTTTTTTTGTGTGTTTGATGAGTCATGGGAGTCTATGAAACAGTTACTTAAAATACTTAAACTTTGAAGCATTTTTTAAACAAAGGTTTAAGATAGGAATGATTTTTAACTGCATATAATATCTAGCCAAGTGTGATATAAAAGTTAAAACCACACCTCAAGAATAAACCTTTTATTTTATTTTTTTTTACCCTGGGAAAAATATAATGATCTATTTTCAAGTAACGTATATGTGTGTGTGGATGTGGATGAGGAGGAATTGGATTTTATAAGCTATTTTAAAGTCTCAAAGGGCTTATATACATCAAATCGTTCTTCAAAAACAACAATGTGGTGACTGAAGAGTAAATGAATCATGCAATATATGGATTAAATATGCCTGGATTTATTACACATAATTAAAAATTTAAGACTTGCTTTGGGCAAAATATGACTGAGGTTTTTCTACTGAACTTCAAACACCCAGAAACACTGAAACACTGTAATACCAAATCTTTCCAAGTTTGTATACCCTGAGATTTCTATAGATTATATCATGTATTTTCCTTTAGAAATATATTAACCTTTATTTCAAGAGGTCTAGAATACAATATCTAGAAAGAAATAAAGTTTCCTTGAAAATTGAAATACAAGTGGGTCTCTTTAGAAATAAAATATTGAAATTAGAAAATTGAGTAGAATTGGATCTGGTTGACAGAATATGCGTATAAAATGAAACAGTCGTCTTGTAGCAATGGATTACATCTAATCAGTTGAAGAAAAGGAAAGCTCATCATGAAAACTGTATCACTTAACAGCCACACATGTGACAAAAAAAAAACACAGTTTAGGGGTTTTTGTTATGAACTCAGTACATATCTGCAATGTGATGGTGCTGCCATTGAAAATCTATTTCCACCTTGGACTAAAAGAAGAATTAAAGCATCTGGACACTGCTCCATCAGGCAAAGCATGGTTTAGTATTGTGTCCATCACACACTAAATGACTTTTTCTAGGGCAATTGAACTCCATCACGAATGCATTCCAAGTAACTCCTCAGGCAGGAAGCTCTGAGCAAGCTCGGGAAAATAGCCAGTGCTAGAAGGAGACGAAAACTACCTGAAAATAACTGGAGGAAAACAACCTTTAAGACGGAGCCAAATTCTGATTCATAACAAAGAACTTTCCAGCCAGATGTGATGGCTCACACCTGTCATCCCAGCACTTTGGGAGGCTGAGGCTGGAGGATCACTTGAACTCAGGAGCTTGAGACCAGCCTGGGCAACATGACAAAACCCCATCTCTACTAAAAGTACAAAAGTTAGCTGGGCATAGTGGTACATGCCTGTAATCCCAGTTACTTGGGAAGCTGAGGCAGGATAATCACTTGAACCCAGGAGGCAGAGGCTGCTGCAGTGAGCCGAGATGCACTCCAGCCTGGGCCACAAGTGAGACTCTAAAAAAAAAGTGCTTTCCGTCTCACGCCAGTTCGAATGGCGATCATTAAAAAATCTAGAGACAACAGATGCTGGAGAGGACGTGGAGAAATAGGAACACTTTTACACTGTTGGTGGGAGTGTAAATTAGTTCAACCATTGTGGAAGACAGTGTGGCAATTCCTTAAGGACCTAGAAATAGAAATTCCATTTGACCCAGCAATCCTATTACTGGGTATATATCCAAAGGATTATAAATCGTTCTACTATAAGGACACATGCACACAAACGTTCATTGCAGCACTGTTTACAATAGCAAAGACTTGGAACCAACCCAAATGCCCATCAATGATAGACTGGACAGGGAAAATGTGGCACATATACACCATGGAATATTATGCAGCCATCAAAAACAATGAGTTTGTGTCCTTTGTAGGGACAGGGATGAACCTGGAAACCATCATTCTCAGCAAACTGACACAAGAGCAGAAAAACACCGCATATTCTCACTCATAGGCGGGTGTTGAACAATGAGAACACATGGACACAGGGAGGGGAGCACTACACACTGGGGTCTGCTGGGGGGAAATGGGGGAGGGGCGGGGTGGTGGGGAGGTGGGGAGAGATAGCATGGGGAGAAATGTCAGATATAGGTGAAGGGGAGGAAGGCAGCAAATCACACTGCCATGTGTGTACCTATGCAACAATCTTGCATGCTCTTCACATGCACTCCAAAACCTAAAATACAATTAAAAATAAATAAATAAATAAATAAGAAAAAAAAAAAGAAAATATAAAACAGCAGAAAAAACAAGTGCTTTCCATTGGTTGCACTGGTTTGAGTTACCAAGATGGTAATGGTACTATTGTCTATTGCCTACTGCTCAGGGAATAATAATTCCTCCTAATCAGAGGCCTTTAGGTAAATAATTTGGGTTATTGTAAATATAATTTATTATCACTTACAAACAATTATTTAACCGTTTTCTGTACACATGAATCATATGCCTTATGTGGTTTCCCAGGCAATCTTAGCTTCCTCAAATAAACTTTTCCTTTCTTTACCATCTATATGTTTTTCACAAGTTGTAATAAATTTGGGACTTTTGCCTAAGAAACCAACAAGACATTGACCAAAGGCATTTCAGGATGATGTTTGCAAAGTTCTGTTAACTTGGCTCAATAATCAACTTGCATCCTTTTAATCATTTTTTTAAAAAATTCTCCATTACATCTTGAATCCCACTGGCAAGCTACAAAGCCTATCTTTCTTTAGTTTTGAGGTATATTTTAAATAACCAATAGATTTACACTCAGACAGCCCCTAGATGTCAGAACTAGAGGTTGTCATAGGACTTTGAGCTTACATCACTTGTGAAAGAGAAGTGGGTGTGTGCTAAAAAATCATTCGATATAGACATTATGCATAATGTATTCCATCCTAAACTCTGAACCATTTGTCATTTTTTTGCCAATCTCTTTTGCTGAGATTTTGCTAAAAGGAGTTCCTTTTCCCAAACCATATTGACATATTTTTAGTTATAACTCAGTCCCGTATAACTCTGGTCAAGTGCTTAAAACAAACCAGTAAGCCAGTGGTAGTTTATATGTTATATGCTCAAGGCCTTGGCCAGAAGGGTAATAAAAGGACATGAACATTTATTAAGCGCCTGTTCTATGTGTTAGATGCTTTCAGTCATTCGATCCAGGTCACATTATTGAGATACAGGAATTATGATTACCATTTTACAGATGAAGTAACGGATCTTAAGAGAAGTTAAATAGATGGTATGGGGTCCCAGTGGGGAACTTCATGTATGTTCCATTTGCCACAGTAAAAAAATAAAAACAGGCCAGATGCAGTGGCTAACACCTGTATAATCCCAGTACTTTGGGAGGCCAATGCTGGTGGATCACAAGGTCAAGAGATCGAGACTATCCTGGCCAACATGGTGTTTTTTTAGTAGAAAAAACACTAAAAATGTTAGTATTTTTTCCAGTCTCTACTAAAAATACAAAAATTAGGTGGGCGTGGTGGCACACACCTGTAGTCCCAGCTACTTGGGAGGCTGAGGCAGGAGAATCAGCTGAGGCAGGAGAATCACCCGGGAGGTGGAGGTTGCAGTGAGCCAAGTTTGCTCCACTACACTCCAGCCTGCTGACAGAGCCAGACTCCATCTCAAAAAATAAAATAAAATAAAATAAAATAAAATAAAATAAAATAAAATAAAATATGTTCTGAATCCTCTGGTAACAGAAATTTAATGTATTCCCTTCCTTTACTTATAATAATTTGTTTTACAGTTTATTAACAAAAAGTGAATAAGTACTTACCCAGTTTAATTTGCACTTGGCAAATGGATGTGGCATAATTCTTTGCCTAGACTAGGTGTCCTAAAATTATTTAAGAGTTTGTGAGTAAATGAACACATGAATGATAATGCATTTCACACATATATTTAAATGACTTTGCAAGCATACTTGAATTCTACAGTGGCATGGACAAAAATTATTGATGAAATTTCTAACTCTAAGACCCCTAACAATTATATAATAACTCGAATGGCAATGTTTCCACTAGAGTGTGATGTGAAAGTCTGAAAAAAAAGTGTGTGCGTGTGCATACATGTGTGCATGTGTGTGCATGCGTATATCTGTAAGCATGTGTCTGTGTGTGTGCACACGTTTGTGTGTGCATGTACGTGCATATGCGTGTGTGCATGTGTGTATGTGCGTGCGTATGTGCACGTATGCTTATGTGTGTGTGTGTGCGCATGTGTGTGAATTTGTGTCTGGGAGGCTGGGCATTTCTTTTGTTTTTTACCTAACTAATCACAAATATATAGTTCCAATTATTAAGTGTGGCTTTAAATTCCAATTATTGCTTTTTTAATAAAAAACTGACTCATATTTAAAATAAATATTTATACTCCAGTGAGTATTTTGGGAGACACTGGGGACAGCAAATCTCTTCAGAAGATCTCTAAGAAACACTTTTCTTGTGGAACAAATGCCTAAGGAGTGAATGATGGGTGTAGAGCACTGTGGTCCATGTGCATCTGGTAAAGTGAATTCCCTGCCTCACCTTGGCCTCTTCCTCTCTCCTTTCCATCATTGTCCTTTTCCTCCCTGTTTTTTAGAAATGAAAAAAAAAATTTTTAAATAATAATTTTAATGTTTTATTTTAAAGATGCAGAAAAGCATGTCATTTCTAACCACCTAAATGCTTCAAAGGAACTCCAAGAAAGGATAACTGCAATGCACAGAGAAACCTAGGCTATCGGAAAGTGAGGAGAAGAGAGGCTTCGGCAAACAAGAAAGTGAAAAACTGTTCTTAATCAACCGCCACACAGATTACAGTGCGTTATGCTCAGTTCCCACAAACATGTTTTCCTCTGCAAAATATTTAACACTGAAGTCTTTTCTAACTAAGCCACATTTTGCTTTTTGACACATACATGTCTATCATTTACTTATTTAGTCTTATATCTAATATGTGAGAGAGAAACCTCCGGATCTCTGGGTTTTATATAATGAATACACGTTTTATATACTCATTGCTCTTGCTCTTTCTTCCTTCCCCACCTGTGTGCAAATGAAATCTGTGATTTTGTTGTCCAATAATTCATAAAAGCACATATAAAGACAGTGTGAAAAAAATAAGAGGCTACATATTGTATAATATCATGTATAACTTTGAAGGGAATTAAAGCATCTTAATAGTTTCATTTGACTTCAAAATAAATGTGTATAAAAGTTAATAACAATGCTATGAACTTAGTTTAAGTATCAGCTAAACTGTAGCCATTAATATATCATACAATTGTTGCTGACAGTTGGAATAGAATGTTCCAGGCCCAAATATTAATAGATGCATTTATTCCCACTGAGCAAGCAAAAAAACTAATAAAGTATTAGCTTGGCAATAAAGTAATTAGTAAAACTAATAAGTATTGCCTACAGATTATTCTAATTCAGGTTTATGAAAACATAAATTTGTATTCCACAGGAATGTCTTTACATGTGTCACATTGCTTACCTAATTTTATTCAATCTAATCAACATTTCCATGCATGATTTATCCCTTGTTCTCTATTTTTCTATATAGTATCCATCCAACTACCTACCTACAAATTCACCTAACCTATCCATTTTATTCTTTACATCTAAACTCATTTCACATATTTCAAGAAATTAAACTGATACAGCAGTTATTTGTTGGAAAAATAAAGATAGAATGATAAAGTCACATTTTCCCAGAAATGTGGTTATTACAGGTAACTGTGTGTCATGATGTCTATACTATAGTTGAAGGTCATGGTCATTTATCGAAGTCATACATTTGGCAGGATAATATATCAGTTGCTCAATAGGAGTGACACTTTTACTCCTACATACCGCTAATAAAACTTTCCATCATGAGTACCTAGGAAATCACTTGGTGAGGTAATGACATGTGGGCATTTCCACAAAATCCCTATAACTGCTGATGACACTTATACAGTTGCCGAAAATGCATAGAGCATATAACATACAAAATAACATGAAATATTTTTACATGCTGTGCTCAGGTATTACTAAATTAAACCTATCATTTCCACGAGTTCCTTTTACACTGCAGTGTCCTATCTAGAAGAAAATGTAGAGATTACGTAGAACGCACAAATATCCTGCATTTCAGTTTTTTAAAGTATGAAGCAAGTTTTATCACATGAAAATTATGACAGTCCTTGACCTTTCTTGGTTGCCAAAAGCCCGTTGGTCAAGGAAGTCCTGTTCACCTGGAGAAAACTTAAGAGCATCCCATTTCCCATGTGTGCGCATGCACACAGCCACTAAGCCTTCACTTGTACCCCTCCAACACTGTATAGCATCTTCCCCCACCCCGCCTAAGTGATGGAGCTTTCCTTCATTAGGGCTGCTCGCATACCTGAGGGGGATAATAGCAAACACCTAGGGAGGAGCCTCTTGAACTGAACTCTCTTTCCGCGTCATCTCTATTGCATGGCTTTCTTAACAAAACCTTTAAATCTATCATTAAAACTAAGGATGAAGAAACAAAAGGGCTCAAACAATGCAGCAGGTAACATAAAGTCACACAGAGAAGCAAATAGTCATTGATAGCAGGTAGCTTTTTCTCACAGGCAGCAAGTTAAACAGTTAAGAGTAAAACTTAGGGCCAAAGACATGAGTTCAAATCTCCTACCAGCCATTTCATTAAATACCTTCTCCTGTCCAAATTTCTGCTTCCTCATCTCTAAAATAAGGACAGTAACACCAGGAATTTTTAGAAGCTGAAGGAGATGAAAGCACTTCTAAACTCGAAAGGGCTAGCTGACTCTTATTTAATGCCTTGGCTTCTATTAACCAATTTAAGAGCTTTCTCCAAGACAGCCGCATTCTGAAAAAGTGGTCAGAGTGGGCAGAGAGAATTCACTGGGGGATAAGTGTGGGGAACGGAACAAACAGGGAAATTTGGGTGCCTTTCTAGATGGTTTCACTTTCTTCATGGTTTTCCTAAAGCACTTCTGTTTTTGACCCACTGCAAGAAATTTCACATAACCATTAGCAAATGGAAACTTTTGTCAAATGTGGCCACCAGAATGCAATGTATCCAACTGTACCTTAACAGACAGAAAAACTGAACAAGCCTGACCAGGAGCAAACACCAGCTTCTACGGCATAACTCACAAGTAATGAACGCTCGATCATATATTGATCATATATTGTATGCAAAAATCCATTCCATTCATTTATCATCATACCTCTAACTTAGAGGTTCTGGAGCATGCCGTGCACTGTGTATGGAGAACTGGGCTCCAATTTAACCTACTTTGGAAATTTTATTCAATCTGTACATACGCATATGAGGATAAACACAGCCAGTTAAAATGAAAAAATAACTGAAATCAGCATTACATTCAACAGATTTGCTCTATAAATTCTGTTCATTACGTATAACTAACATAGACTCTTTGATCAAAGAGAGATCAATGTAATTCTGTGACTCACCTTTTATAAAGAGTGTAATGAAGCAATTTTCACTATCGGGATAACAACTTCTTGCATAAAACCTATTTCAATATTTTTAATCAAATATTTCTGAAAAATAAAGCATGTGTACCTTTCTTCTCTTGGATACAATTAAATTAATACCAATAGCTAAAGCAGCAAATATCTCTCTTTATTGGCTAGATATGTGCAAAATTGAATAATCTAATAATTATTCCCATTTACTGAATTTCTGAAAGAAGCTGAAACAAAACGCAGTTCATCGCTAAATAACAACTAAAATCTAAGATTCTTTTTGCTATTTTTTCCTTTTAACAATGCTTTCTGAGAATTTAGTTTTAATTGTATTATTCCATTTAATTCAACCCAATCCATTCTAACAAAAATAATCAAATTTTGAGCACAGTGCTTAGAGTTTGAGCAGGGCCTGAATGATGTATCAGCAGAGTGCATTCTAGAAACAAAACATTTAAGTAACACAAAACATTAAAAATGAAAAATGTGACTGCCTTAAGTGATGTATACATGTGGTTTAAAATTTTAATCTTGACGAGTTTTGAACATAAAAACTTACACCATAAAGGACACAGGGGGTCAGTAGAAACTTCGGGCTGGGCTTTAGACTTGTTGGCAATGCTGTGATTTATTTAAAATCAGAAAGCATTCCCTACTAGTAAAAAAGGGAAAACCAAACCAAACAAAAATTATACTCAATATTATTATCCAGTACTAGATCAGTAAACTTAATAACCTAAGTCTACTCCCTTCAGAGAAAAATATATTTCTGAAAAGTTAAACCCTACTAATATTAATCAGAACTGAGAGAACTATTATTAAATAATTATATTTAGGGAAATGTTTATTGAGCTCACTTGAAGTTCAACTTCATAGGTATAGAATTCTGTCTTGTTTTCTTCAGCTCCTTATAGTAAATACTAGATTGTTACTGAATGAGTCAGTGTGGTGGATTCAATATGCAGCAAATATTACATATGTATAACAATCATAAATTTTTTAGTGGTAAGAGAAAGAATTAGAGGGAAATATCTCCAAAATATTAATAGTGAGTTGCTTAAGGGAGAAAAAATACAGTGTTACAGTGTTATTTCCCACTCCCACTCAATTATATCTTTACAGTTTCCAAACTTTCCTCAGTGGGTACAGATTATTCTCACAGTAAAATAGCTTTTAACAACATCCTTTCACTTTCCAAAGTAACAATCAATGTGAATGACTGTGGCTACCAACTGGAAAAAAAGAGCAGTTCAGAGAGGTGAGAATTTGGTGAAAGAAAATGGACCTTTCCTGTGTTTCATCGAAAACAAAGGATTACAACATGGTTAACATAAAGTAATATTTTTAACAGGCTCGGCTATGCCTATTTGAGAGGCAGTAAACTGCAGTGGCTCAGAACTTGGGAACATAACTTGCTGATACCGGCTAGGGTGAGCTGGGAAACCCACGGGCTCACTCTGTTGCGGTTGCTTAACCTGAAGTTACTTAAACTCTATTTCAGTGTTTTTTGTTTTTGTTTTTTCTTAATCTGTGAGATGGGGTAACATTAGCACTCATATCTTACTGTGAGGATTACCAAAGTTAATACTTGTTAAAGCATGTCGAACTGTGCCTGGCACATGTTAAATGCTGTTAATGTAAGCTCTTATTATTAACCATTGTTCATGTTATACAAGGGACTGCAGTGAAACAAACACAGCCACATTCAGCTCCATTCTGGACTTTTAAGTTTGCCAAAACCCCTTCCTGTCTAGAGCAATACTTCCCTTCCCCCTTTTCTTGTTTTGCTCAGTGCTGTGTCGGCTCTGTGACATCAAATATTCTCTTGTATACATGGCCATCAAGTCTATATTCTCCCAGATATATATATATATATATATATATATATATATATATATATATATATGAATGAAGAAATTTTTATATAAAGAGTTGCTGAAGGAAAGAGATACTCGCCCATACCAATGAAATGACCTAGTCTCAGTTATCAGTGCAAATGGTGGATATCACCACCATTTTTTTTCTAGCATGCTTTTCTGTTACATAATCAGGCAGGGGCAAGACGTAACTATTTTGAATTGGTGCTGTTACCTATGGTGCACAATTCAGATTGGAATATTTTAAGGACATGATACTAACGGGGTTTTTATTTTTTTTCCACCGAACCATGAAAAATAAAATTGTATTTTATAACTATGTAGACTGAATCCATTTAAGATGCTTATAATTGGCTATTATTTATTTAATTCTATCTTTTCATCAGCTATTCTCTACACATACACACACACACACACACACACACACACACACACACCTCCACACACACACTTAAGCCCCACACAGTCTGAAGCTTCCTGCAAGTATCACATACAATTAGCCACAAAGGTGGTGTGAGACTCTTCAATTCTTTGCCATGTATGTAGATTTTGCTGTATACAGAATTATTCTACAGAAATACCCAGATAAGTTTCTCAGTTATTCCTGGCACTCTATTTTAAAGATACAGAAAGAATGGGCAATTGGCTGAGCATGGTTCCCATAAATTAATTCCCTTATTTTTTAAAAGGTACATATCCTGTTTAACCAACAATATTCTTTTAGGGGGCCAGAAGTGGTCCTGAAACAAGGAGGCACTGCTAACCATCTCCAAAACATAAACCAACATCAAACCCATTGAAATCTCAGGTCCTGTGAGGTTTCCCAGGTTAAGACAAATAAATAGTACAGCTGTTCACTACTCCCAGAAAGAGGGACCAAGTATTAGTTCCCAGGTCCTTACTAAATCTTTTACAGATTCTTACACTAAAAAAGCACAGAATTAACACATTAAATTCTTAGCAAGATGTTAGAGTATTCCCATTAAATGCCAAGCAGGGACAGAGGGAGCGAAGGATTTCATGTGTGTTTGACCTAAGGCTCTTTCTCTAGTGAAAATTATTTCTCTTTCAGCATTAAGAAGAACCTATATAAAGAAGTGCTGAAGGAAAGAGATACCTGCCCATCCCAATCAAATGACCTGGTCTCAGTTATCAGTGCAAATGGTGGATATCACCAGCATTTTTTCTAACATCCGGGCCAGAGAAAAAATCTATGTTTAGCTTCAATGAATTTAGGGTTGAGACGAATGCTTCAATAAGGAAAAAGACAACAAAAAGTTAAGTGTCTAAATATGTGGTTTTTTTAATGCAAACCAATGACCATTCCAAGAACCCTCCTCTCTCTCCAATTTCCAGGATTGAGAAACGACTAAAATACTTAGAGAGCAAGCCCAGATCATCTGAGCAAGACACTATGCTTTAAGAATAGAAGAAAACCTATCAGAATTACCATAATTTCAGGTTTCTAGAAACACGTGTAATATTAAAAAACAAAGGCTCACCTTAGCTTGAAGAAGGACATAAAATATAGTAATGCATTCACTGGGTTTTGGGGAAAACCTAACTGGATGAAGCTTGGTGATGTTGATGGCAGACTATTTAGTAAACCAACCAATTTTGTGAGACTATCTTTTAACTTTTTTTTCTTTTTTTTTTTTTATCTTGAAAACTGTTAATGCTTTAAGACTTCCCAATGATTACTAAAGTGGCCTATGTTCCTTCATACAGTTGACTGTATGTTGAATATACTATTGAAAGAATGTCTGAGAACAAAAAAATTGAGTGAGTCAGTAAAATGTTGAACTCCAAGATTATTTGCTTTCTGGAAATTCTTCTGTATCTCTTATTCTGCTTCCTTAAGTAATATTAGCGTATTTTTTTAACCAAGCAAGCAGTAATAAAACCAGTCTCTTCAAGTTTTCTGTTGCACAATTTATTTTGAAGGATGTTATTCTCTGATGTTATATCTAAATTTTGGAAAGAAATATTGAGAATGTGGATGCTTAAGAATCAGAATTTGAAAAACAAAACAAAAACAAACCTTGTTTCCTTTTTGAAGTAATCTGTTGAAGGATTTTTTTTTCTGTGTGTGTGTAATGGTATTGCTTATGGAAGTCTAATTCTTTTCATTTTAGACTGAGACAGTATTGTTTTGGACAAAATCAGAAAGCATATCCATTTTATTCTTTCATTATACCTTGATGTACATATGAACATCTATCTAGCTGTCTGTTTTCTGTTTTTTTTTAAGTGTGCTCTGTGCCCTGAAAGGGAAGTTTAAAAAAATAAAAAAAAGTTGTGGCATTTCACCATTCAACCCTCAAAGTGAGAGGTGAAAGACAGACACACAGAGTTTGCGGAGCAATCTCAACTGTGTTTCCACTTCCTGCTGTGCAGCAGTACTACCAAGCACCCTTGCCTTGGTTCTCAGCTTTATTTATTTTGCTTAAATGATACATGCAGGCTGGTTATTCAAAAACGTTTGAAATCAGTGCTGTGTTGATACTGAAATTGAAGTGCGTCTCATCTTGGCAGTGCTTTGATTAGTTTACCACTTAGAATCGACTCATCTTGTTCTACGTTTTGGCCCAGGGCAGTATCAGGCAACATGTAGGAAATCAATAAATGTCTATTGATAACTATGCTTACCAGAATGCCTCCAGTTAATATTTAGAAATATTACTAGGCCTAAATCCAGGAGCTAAAAGGAGAAATTTGTGTTTCCTTTCAAGGTATGGACAGTTACTGTCCCAACAATGACAGTTTTTAGCTTAAAAAAATAACGTCTGCCGGGCACGGTGGCTCAAGCCTGTAATCCCAGCACTTTGGGAGGCCGAGGCGGGTGGATCACGAGGTCAAGAGATCGAGACCATCCTGGTCAACATGGTGAAACCCCGTCTCTACTAAAAATACAAAAAACTAGCTGGGCGTGGTGGCGCGTGCCTGTAATCCCAGCTATTCAGGAGGCTGAGGCAGGAGAATTGCCTGAGCCCAGGAGATGGAGGTTGCGGTGAGCCGAGATCGCGCCATTGCACTCCAGCCTGGGTAACAAGAGCGAAACTCCGTCTCAAAAAAAAAAATAACGCCAAAATTCTATGATTATATTTTTCTAAAGTAAAATCTTCAAGAATTTTTAACATCTTATTAATTGAATTACTGGCAAAATGTGAGCATAGGAACACTTCTTTCACCTGATATTCTATGAATCTTTGAAATGTTAGTATTTTTGCTCAGTTTAATATTATTTGAATAAATCTATGAATATGTTTATTAAAATAAAGATTACCTCTAAAGAACAAATTCAGTGCAAGGTACTTCAAAACTTACCAGATAATAAGGTAATTTTTACTGACAAGTAGTATGGTGTATTGTGGGAAGGGGGTTATGGCAAGTTCACACAATTATAATTCCAAATATGCTATTAAAATAGCCACAGGAGAGGTAGAATCAACATGTTCTGCATTGTCAAATAAATGAGAAATCCTGGGCAATAAGTGAAGTTGTCTCATTAGGTTACAGTATGTTTATGAATTTCAAGACTGTGATTTTATAACAGCTATGAAAATGTTTTCAGATAAATGAAATATATTAAAATAAGCTTAAACTCAAATCTGCATTATGAATTATTATGGAAGGTATCTAGAGCATTCTCTATTTTTTTTTTTGTTTTTCTTTATTTTATGTTTTGAGACAGTTTCTATTCTGTCACCCAGGCTGGAGTACAGTGGCAGAATCTCAGCTCACTGCAGCCTCTACTTGTTGGGCTAAAGCAATCCTCCCACATCAGCCTCCTGAGTAGCTGGCACCACAGGCATGCATCACCACTCCTGGCTAATTTTGTTTTCTCATAGCACATTACATTACTGATTTCTCAGTTTATAAGTACCAAGATGCTCAAATAAGCAAATATTTTCTTTGAGTATGACTTAGTGTGAAACAGACAAAGAACAGAGAAAGTAGTACTGAAAGTAGATTTTTCTAAAACCTATATCAGTATTTGATAGCTCAGACCATATAGGAGTTTTGACCAAAATGCTGCATCTTCTATTAACATTCTTCTATTCCATCCTTTCCTTCACTGTTTCATAAATTATTTGGATAAAAGGTATTTTTACCATGTTTCCTGAAATGTCATTGATTTTAATTTACTTGACAAGCTGTTAATTTAGAAAGAAATTTGTCTTTAAGGATTAATAGTAGCATTTGTTATTTAATTTCCCTTTAGTTAGTATACTTTGCTCCACTTTATAGCATATGATTTTCTGTGAAAGAAGTAGATTCTGGCAATTGATTTCTATTTGCAACCTACCTCCCTGATTACAAGAAAGTAAGTCATTTTAAGAGAACATATTTGCTTTGGATTCAAACAATATAAGGGCCAGGGGGCGGGTTGGGGGTTGTATTTAAAAGTATCAGCTAGTCAAGATGGCCATCTAGCTTTTAAAACTGCTGCCAAGCAACTTAAATAGGTTTTATTCTTCAGAGATTTGGAAGAAACACAAGAAATATTCTACTTATCTTCAGAAAGAATCAAGGAAGGAAGAAGAAAGAGGAAAGGAAAGAAGAAAGGAAGGAAGGAAGGGAGGAAGGGAGGAAAGAGGAAAGGAAGGGAGGGAAGGAGAAAATGCTTATAAACAAAATAAGTAGTTTATTTATATTTTTCTTCCAAACATTTGCCCCACATATTTAAAAATTTTAGTCATCATCATGTATGTAATCTTAAAAACTCAGTAGATATTTTTGGGAGTAGTTGGTTTACCTCTAAATATAGTATTTTCAGTTGGTATCTATAATCTCTTCATAGCATAGAAATCTGTTCTGCGTGATTTTACCTCAAGGAATGCTATGTTGTCTACCAAGCATGAGACTTTGGAACTAGAGGAATTCATCAGCGTATGGGAAACAACATGTTCTGAGCTACATGATTCTGAATCATCTAGAGTTTGGTAGTAAGTGCTTTATGCTACATTCAGATATTTGCAAAATTAGTCACACAAAAATATGTCAAAATATTTAGCAAATAAATATGTCTCATGTGTGCTGAGAATTTTACTTTTGATAAAAATATATTTTACAAAATTCCACTTATTGCAGATCCTACAAATAAAAAGAAAAATTAACAGATCTTATTTTTAAGAAAAATGAACAGTCCTATTGTGATTCCTGATTTTAACTTACATTGAAATTGATGGTAACATACAGATAATAATCTAAAAACTCAACAACATACTCATATGTTTCCAAAGATTCAGGAATTGGGCATTATGTAGATAGAATGTATAAGGCTTAGTAATCTATGACTTTTCAGTCAGTATTCCAAATATGATAGCAGTCACCCGGTTGGGCTCCTCCAATAAACTTATTTATTCTCTCCCAGTTTCCCTTTCATGACTTTAATAATCATTTCCATTGGAATTTCAACAGTATCAAATACATTGTAAATCACAAAGGAATAACTCCAATCTTTGTAGCAAGAATACGAGCTTAAATATGTCATGTATTTTCTAGCTTATTATCCTCCTGGAATTTTTGACAGAGATGACTGTACAGGAAAGTGCACTAGCTTCCTTAAATGTGAACAAAGTCGTAAGAACTTACTAAAGATTTAGATCATTTAATTACATTGTCAGTCACAGAGGCTTATGAGAAGCAGGTTACTAAATTCTGCTTCAATGCTGTTTCTTTTAAATGTTTATCTTCCCAATTTCTATTGTTCCTATGTTTTCCTCAGACTTCTACTGTTAGCATTCTAATGCATGTTGGTTAAGCTTCACAATGACATCTTTCTCTATTAAAGCAGGACTTCTGGAGGTTTTCTTTGGAGTGGTGGTTTTTACCCCCAAGTCTAGTCATTAGCTAGTTGACTTATGTAGGGTTAAGCCAATAGAGAAATCTCATTTTATTCTACATAAATGTACACATGAATCACCTAAAAGAGACGTAACAGACTTTATATACTTGTCACACCCTATTGAAAATATCACTGCAATACATATTAGATTCAAAATTACTAAACCTGCCTTTTCTTATCCTAGCTTCCTGTTTTCATCTAAAAAGGACCATGTGAATCTGTTTTCTCTAAATATAAAATCAAATAATTTTTATCATGTAAATCAAATAATTTGTATCATATAAGTATAATCATATATGACTATACTTTCATAGTTATATCTATAATATAAACAAAACTAATTTATCACTTATAATTTTATCATAGCCATTTCTCTTTTAGTTGACAACTTTTGTTTTGACATGAACCACAGATCTTGGACATCAGGTTTTTAGATATTTTCATTCATGTGCTCCATGTTTTTCTAACACTGCTATTTTAAACTTCTCTTTCAGATTTAACTTTTCGATTCCCCTCTTTACGTAAATAAGTATTATTTTAAACTTTCAGCCATATGTATCTATAAGTGTAAAATAAATGCGGAAAAAAAGCACAAAAAATGTCTTTTTCTTTCTCCTTTGTGCAACTCAAAATAGCTGAATTGATTTACCTCCAAATATCTACATAGAGTTTAACTTTGAACAGACCTGAAACAGACACAAGGTTTTCAGAAACTTGTAAGTGACCAAGAACATAGAGGAATAACAAAAGTCATCTTGAAACCTTAAATGCACTGGTTCTTGCCACAGACATTTTAATTTAGTAGCTGGGGATGGAAACCTCTGAAACAACCATTTACTTTTTAGTTAAAATGTAGCCTTGTAAATACATGCATCTGTCCTGTATATCTTTTCTTTTTTTTTTTTTAAAATCACAAGCAGTATCATCTGTAGAATAGATTTCATTATATGTTTTACCATTCACCAAAGCATTTACATGTTCTTTCTTTAGAAAGTAGAATCTTGCAGATTAGAATAATTGTGTTGAAAGGATAAGAAATTCTCCTTTACAATTGAGGAGATAATCTTGTTTCATTCTTGGGTTTTATATGATTCAATAGAGGTAATGTTGTCATGCTGATAGTACCACGTCAATAACCTCATTTAAGACCTTGGGGGGCCTTACGTAATCATTCTGAGGGGGAATCACTACCACATCCAGTTCAGTCATAAATATTTTTTAAATATGGAATTCTTTTAGCTAAATATTCAAGGTTTGTTTTTAGCCAGAAATAATTTCAGTTAAATTTAGGTAATATTTTTGAAGAGTTTAATTTTCTCTTTCTCACCTTTAGTTATGTATTAATAGCTAACCCTTGAATTGCTGGGGTGTTTAAGGAAGAATGTTATAATGTGGGCTCAATACTTTCATGCAAGTGAAACTATTGCTATTCATAGCCTTAAACACTGTCTTAACATGTACTTGTTTGAACTGTTTCCTCTCTGCCAGTGCAATTTTTCCATCCTTTTCTGTTATCAGCTGAAGAAAGATCTATTTTTGCAATTTGTTCCCATAACTAAAATGAGGTGGATTAACTTTAGCCATGAAGCTAAGCATTTTGAAGAAGGAGATGTAAAAGTCAACACTATTAAATTCAACCACTCTCTGGGGACCCCTTCTCCTTCTGATAGACTCATAGGGTTCATTAGTTCTTTTGAATTTCTATGGGAGATCTGTGGGCAGAACCAAACCAGGAAATAGTTGCCTCCTAACTTTGAAAATACCAGGGGACCACATTGACACTTTCCACTAAGTCATTGTGCTGACCCTTGAGCTCTGCTTTTATCTTCCTTAAATGAATCACTCCACTGTAGTCTTAATTAAGAAAAATCATGTTGTGGGAGTGAAATGATCTGGGAAGGATCAAGCCAAAATTTATACCTACATGGCTATCTTACAAACACAGTGGATTTTCTTCCTGCATAATTCATTCCTTAAATGTAAACAAAATATCCTTAAGGAAGGGGGGAAACTTTATTTCTGCAAAAAAAAATGTTTTCAGTTAAAATCCTAAAATGTTCATTTATTAATTTTATCACAGGTATTAATGAATTCGCTGTAGGTAATAAACATCCTGGATTGTCTAACAGTGTCTAAAGTACCCTAACCATTTAAAAAATAGTTTCGCTTCTTTTGAAGCTCCTGTTTTAGTTTCCTGGGTGCTATGATGAAAAGCAAACAGAGCTGATATTTTCTTAGAATAATAAGCAACTTAAAATTTGAAGTTGTTTTTTAACTGTAGTGTCTTAGCTGACTATGATAGTTTAAAGGCATGGTTCTAGAAATGGAATTTGTTACTCTTAGAATTGTGCGGAGTATTTTAAAGGCATGACAATACGATGGAAAAAATGGTTATTTCTAGGGAATTTCTTCAGATAAAACATGGGTTAAATATGGTAATAGGCATACATAGAGGAATTTAGTAACACTAAACACTTTTAGCAGTTTAATAGTAAGAACTGGGTGGGTCCAAGAAATTGAACTGGAGTTGAAAACAAACTCATTAAACAACAGAAATGAAAGAAAAATGGAAGCAACAAAGAATGGAGTTCTCTTCATTGGATGACTAGAGTTAAATGCAAATATGTGATGTTTGGTTTAAATGAATTTAATTGATCCTAGGAAATAGTCAAGACTTCAGATGCTACATCTACTATTTCTGTAATAAGCCAGATATTGTAAAATCATCTTACATCAATATAACTGACTAATAGAAGCTAAGTTTATTTTGGGAAGCCTAACATATTCAAGGGAATTTTTCATTATGTAAGCAAGTGATTTGAAGAGACTTAAAATGGCTTTCATGTTTATGTTTTATAAGTTGATATCAGCTTCTGAAAATACAAACCACCATTAGATTTTAACACTGTGCATGTAAGCCTACTTTTTCTTAAAAAAAAAAAAAATTCTACTTGATGTTAAGTGGAAATTTACCTCGGTGCACAATTCAGATTGGAATATTTTAAGGACATGACAACATGACAATAACAGAGTTTTTTTTTTTTTCATCTAACTGAAAAATAAAACTCTATTTTATAACTACACAGACTGAATCAACTTAAGATGCTTATAATTGGCTCAATTAATAGCTTATTTAATTCTACCTTTTGATCAGATATTCTCTTCAAAATGCAATAGTAAGATGCTTGGGATACAATGTAGAGAAAATTAAAATTGTGGATGGGTAGGCAAATAATCTAATATAATTCAGCGACATTTATATTCATGAGTCCAGTTAGCATAAGGCACAGTGGTTTTCTTTAAGTGTTGGAAGAATCATAGAGTGGGCACAGTCTTAGAAATCAGTGGCTCCCTTTACAATAGCCATGTATGTTCCTTAAATTCTGATGCGGCCCTTTTAAGGCCCACAAAGACAAGATGTTGAGAGAAGAGAAACAGCTTTATTTGCATCCAAGTGAACAGAAAAGTGCACCCTAGCACAAGGTAGTGCCTGAACCTGGCCAGAGGAAAATTCAGTCCAGAAGTGTGTACAAGGGTAAGGAGGGCACTGTGGGAGCTGGCCCCTGGGCATGAGGACAGAGAGGTCTGCAGTGCATCTAAAGAGTGTAAAAGTAAAGGGGAAAGGTGGACTTGGTTAGAGAGCTGGGGTTAGTCTCAGACACTCACAAATTGTTATTTGTCAAATGATATAACCAAGACTCTGTCTTCTTATTTACATTGTGAGGATTATAGTCTCATGTTGGTTAAGAAAATCAGACATGTACAAAGCTAGGTGATGCATCAGATGGACTGAACAGGTCTCCCAAATAGGGTTTTAGATTTGGTGAATCTCTCTTTACTAATTGTCCACATACTTAAATATTAAAAACAGTTTATGTAGACTCTCCATGGAAAATTTATTGCTGGACACATCCTCAGGCCCTGGAGGGACTTTCAAGGGAACATTTAACTTTTCAAGTAAGCAAGGGGGATGACACAAGAGAAGTTTCATTCCTTTGAAAATCTATGGGTGACAGATATTATTTGAATTATAATGAATGATCAAGTAGTATTTCCTTCTGTCTATATTTGTTTCTCCCCATTTCCATGGCATCTAAAATATTTGGTTAATACCAATTAAGAATATCTAATTTACAAGAAAATATAAAAATCAATGTATTGTATATCCTGGAGTATCTTTACTGTGATTTCCTCTATAAAGTAAAAGGTTAGCCAAGTGCTAAGCCATCTGCTATACGATTTTTTAAGTCCCCTACAATTGAAAAATTGTTTCCATTGCCTTATGGAAAAACAGCTTCAGAATGATCAGAATGACTTCTCTGTGAAAAATTAATATATAATTAAATCTACTTTTTCTCCTTTCAATGAAATTGCTTTCTAGTTTCCAATGGATAGCCCAACAAAATAAAACTTGTTCTAGTATAAAAATGAATGCTGTTGGGTGGCATCTGGAATTCTAGCAATTAAATTCAAGGATACTTCATCCTTAAGGTCTCAAGCTATATTGGATTATTATAAATAATACACTGGTAAAATATTCTGATGTTGGTTTTTCTACTGTGCTTTTGTTCTTTGAAAATATTGAATTTGCCAAAATGGACTTTTTAATTTGGAAATAAGAAGTGCTTTGTACTTTTTGTCTTCTTGTTTTTCCAATTTTTTTTCTTTGTTTCTGGGAATCTACACCAAACCAAACACGGTAATTTCAGAAAAGATTAACTTGATTTTTTTTCTTTATCGACAGCAGACTCTAAGTTAACCACCTTTTCCACTATTTCTTTGAGTTAATGATTTGAACAATTTAAGCCTTCATATTTGGAATTTTATCTCTTTAGATCTTTGTAAATATTTTGAGTAAAAATCAGGAAATGCCTCATTGGTACCCTTGGTTTCTCAGACAACCCAGTGTGTTACGGTCTTGAGACTGTAAGCTCATTTTCCTTATATGAGTGATATTTCCACATCTACAACAATACCACCAAATATATGTATCTGGCTCTTACTAACTGCAAATCCTCAAAGTGAACCACATGCATTCTAACATTGTGTAGTTTGCTGATTTACGATTTCCCTTAATGTACATAGTTCAAATTTTTTGGAATAATTCCACTAAAGAAGAAGAGAAGGAAATCTAATCTAAAAATACTATTTTGGAGAGGATAGCAGATTGAAAAGAAAATTTTGAAAGTTTCAATACTAGTGGGGAAAGCATTTGCTACAGTTTTGAAGGACTGCATACGGTACTTACATGGGATCACCAGAAGCCTGGAGCATTGATATCCTGAGTCCTCTCGAAGAGCAATAGAGGTGGTTTCACTAAGTGCAAAAGCATTTTTCTTAATTTGAAAACTGTGGGCAGAAACAGAAGTCCAAGGCTGATTTTTTCCATTGCTTACTCTAGAGTCTCGGCCACTGAAGTCTGAAGATACTCTCTTTGAGAATGCATATTATTTTACTCACAGCTAAAACATTAAAGTATCTTAACTGATCAGTGGAGTGAGACTGAAAGGTTTCTTTTTTGAATCATCAGATAGAGATGTACAAGGAAAAGAGCATGCAGGGTGTGTTCAGAAGAGCCTGTTAAGGTGCCTGGCTCTTCGCATTAAAAATGTGATGTTGATATACCATCCTGATAGAAAACACTGCTTTCCAAATCCTATTCACCAGATTGGAGGAAAGTAAGAATAGATCCAGCCAACCACTATTGATTTGTTATTCTCCTCATTGAAATTGGGACAAAATTTGTAACATGCCACTCTGAAATTGATTACCTTCTCAATTCTGTCAATAGCAGAGAATTCAGCCTCAACAGTACCCATTCAAAATAGTTTATGTCTTGCCCCTGTCTGATTATGTAACAGAAAAGCATAAAGTTTGGGGGTGGAACAAGAGGTGGTTATTTTTCTAGGAAACTTCCTTCTCTTCCATTAATGTGTGAATGAATAAGGACAGTAAATCTCTGTTCCTGATATAAATATTCGGTCTAGGGACAGAGTAGAAGACCCTCTTTTTGTTTACAGTAGCTCATTCTTATTCACCAAGGATAAGAGAGACTTGGCTGTCAGCTATAAGTGTACACAGTGTATGTCTTTAGAGAGTAGAAATATGTCTGCATATAATAAAAATTACTTTAAGTGATAGAGTAGAAAATAATGTCCAACAAACCAGAATTTTCTTCTAAATTTAGCATCATGTAGGTATTCAGCATTCTTTCTGTTTCTAAATTGCTCCCCCTTCCTGTTTTTTATTTTTTTAATTCATCAACCCTTTTTTTCCTCATTAGCTCATTGGAAATAAAGATTTTTATTTTAATGTTTTTGTTTTGTTTTTTATTCTGCAGAGAAGCACATATGTATGAGATTTATGCAATGACTTCCCAAGAAAAAAATGTGTTTTAAAAGTACAGTGCAGCTGGTGGTTTCAAAAAACATAGTCATTCATGTCACTGCAACAATGTAAGATAAGCCAGATAGATCTGTTATTTCCAAATTAAAGGCGATTAAACTAAGATATATGGAGAGATGACATGGCATGTGAAGTTTATAGGGCTAGAGACTGCAGAACCATGTAGAACCCACATTTAACTACAGTACAGCAATGGCACACTCTGTCTTCATAATGACATCCTGTACAATATAGTATGCTCTGTATCTCACTTTAAATGTAGCACAAGGATGTAGAAGTAGAAAATGAACACCGGGGCTTTTAATAATGAGGCTCTGGTTTGCTATCTTAATTTCAGGAATTAGGGATGGGAGGGATGCTAAAGAGACACTTTAAATTTTAAAAAGTTCTCTCTATGCCTGATACAGATGCAAATTGCTTGCTCATTACATTCTATCAGCCTTTTTAAACAAGTTTACTAAAACAATCATTCTCTGGCAGTAAGACAGCTTACCTGCCAAGCTTGACATTTCTATAACCAAATCAATATTTCAATAGCCTCCAACTATAAATCTGATGTTGATTTGAATTCTAGGGAGTAATGAATGATCCAATTAGAAAACAAACAAAAAAGTAAAAAAAAAAAAATAATTAGAGTGTTTATTCTTCCTTGATGATAAGGAGCCCTTGACAAGACAGACTGCTGTTGCCAGCAAGCCTCCTTCTTTACGTGTAATTGATCTTGGAAGTTAAAGGTTTGTTTGCGTTTGTAACATTGGGAGTTAAATATATTCCTTTGATTGAGCTGTTAAGTGGCAGTTCACCTACCCAAGAGTTTATTATTCCTTTGTGTCTGAAATGTGCAAGAATTTTCTGCTACCTGAGATACACTTACAGATGAACACAGACATGGTTTAAAAAAAGTACTCGGTGCACTCCCTGCCATCTAGGAGGATCTCAAAAGGTCTGTTGAGCGAATAATAAATGTTATTGCATTTTTTCTACTTTTACAAGTTTCTTTTGGGGAGTTTAGAATTCGATAAACAATCAGACCCATTGTGTTGATTGTGTACCTGATATGATGAAAACGCTTTTTGAGACAAACCAGATTGAGATTCTAACAGGTTTGGTCTATTAAGGACAATTGATTGGATGAACAGGTTTCTCTGTCTCTCTCTCTCTCTCCTTCTCTCTCTGTCTCTCTCTCTCTCCCCCCCCTTCTCTCTCTCTCTCTCTCACACACACACACACACACACACACACACACACACTTATTTATTTATTTAAAGTGCTACGAACAAAGTGATAAATGCTCAATGCATTGTGTACATGAATTCCTTCTTTGCTGGATAAACCAGCAATTCCTTTGAAAGAACTGAACCTAGAAGGCTCATGAAAATGTTGTTGGGCTGAGAAAACAATGCTGATTCACAAGTATGAGGAAGAGCAGAAGACAGGAATGGATCCCCAGTGGGTCCTACAATGATACACCCTAGCTTGCCTGGGACATTAGAGGAATGAGGTGACATTATTCAAAGACATCATGGATGCTAGGGTAAAGAGTTTTATTCCATAGGCAGTGGGATATCACTGCCTATGGAAGGTTTTGAGCAAGAGCTCAGAATTTAAATTTTGAAAATTTGCAACATGTTGTGACTAACTGGAACTAAGGGGTCATTGAAATAAGAGAAACAGTTAAGACTCTTGGAAAGCCAGGGTCATGGTGTTGAAAGGTCTGGATGAAGGAAGCTGCAGTAAATGTGCAAAAGGGACAGGTGCAGAAAATAAATCTGGGTCTAGAATTAAAATGACTCCCATTTACTTGACAAACATGCTTCATTTTTACCATAATTCTCAGATGCTATAAGGAGCTATGGACATTTGTACAAAGACATTTTATTTATAAATATACCATAGCAGTATTTTCTCATGGGGCTCCAAAGTTGTATATTTTGTTTATCTATTTAGCAAGACAATGGTGCAGGTTAAAAGACATGGTAACATCAGAGCTATGTCTGAGGTTTCAAACCTGGATGGAGAAGATGATTAAGAACCCAGGCTTTGGAGTCAGAATCACCTTAGGCTGAAATTCCAGCTCCATTTCTCATTTCTAAGTTGCTTTAGATCAACTTCTTAACCATCCTTAAGCCTGTTTCCATTCCTATAAAGCAATCACCATAATGTGTCCTTTGCTGTTTGTTGTAAGAATTAAATCAGGCAATGCAGGTAAAGTGCTTATAATAAATAGTAGCTGGTTAACCAGGAATTACTACCATGAGTTGGTTTTAAAAAGTAAACTTAATGTCAGAATTTGGAGGGCATATTATGAATTCAGAGTGATACATATCCAGTAAGTATTTAGAAATGCAGAACCAAAGAGCAAAAATCCCAAATGGGAACTGCTAAATCTAGAGATGGTAGTTGAATCTAGAAACACAGATGTTAGAGCCTTCCAAGGGGGCATACGCGAAGGTGACAACTGGCAACAGATCCTTGGGAAATACCTGAATTTAAGCAGTAGGAAGGAAAGCCAGAAAAAGCACACAGGAACTTTTAAATATAAGAGACACATCTTTTAAATTTTCTCCCTTAAATTAGTATCATTTGCTCTATTTAAGAAAAGAAAATACAAATTTGAATTTCATGAACCTCATATGTGGTTTGATATCATCATGATTCTAAATGGCTTTCTTAAGACACTTCTGGGATATGAACACTGTAAATGTTTCCAAGCTCAGAAATTTCTACTCCATAATGGCTGTTTTTTGGTTACCGTGTAATTGACTAGAAGCTCACTTGAGCTTTGTTAGATAAATGTTAACTTCACAAACTTGGTAAATTCAGCAAAATGCCTGTCAGGAATAGTTCCTGATTGTAGTATGTGGTGCATGCCTCTACCACATGCCTTTTAAAATTTTGTTAAAATGTCATTTTGTTAACATTTAAATCCATGAACAATTACTAGTAAAGATGTGATGTATATTAAGCAAAGCAAAGTGACCTGATGATCTAATAATTCATTCATTTTCCCACTACTATAGATTAATCAGGTCCATGATTAATTTCATAGGATAAACTTGAAACCTATGAGGCAGCAAAGATTTTAAGCCCTCCAAATGAAATGTTCAGAACACATGTTCCAGAAAATAAGCTGGGTTTCAATACATCTCAGTACATATCCAGAGCATGTATTTTAAGAACTCAAAGTCTTCAAATTACATGGTTGCAATTAATTTCAAATTTTTAAATGGTAAAATTGTTGTCTTCTTTTTTTCCAAACAAGAAATCCAGAATCTACAGTGTTTTGGGCAATAAAGGCAGCAGGTAGTTATTATATTTTAGGAGTTTATTAAAGATAGAAACTTCATATATCATCACACCCAATTTCCTCTTTCTCAAATATGGTCATTTACAAGAGAGAGCAAAACAGGAGACATAAAGAAAATAAGAAAATTAGTAAACTAAAATGACAGGACAGTGTCTCCTGGTATACAACGCAGGTTACATTTCTCCACGTTGGGATTGAGTATAGTTATTTATATTAGAGATAGGTTTGCTTTGAGTTAAAATCATTTTAAGAAAACAACAATGTGACTTCATTTAAATTAGTGCTATGATACAAGAAATGTGCTACATGGTGAGAAGAAAAGATTTTATCCTGTTATTTCCAACATTCATGAGATTCTTGTTACTTTTAAAGAGACGTAAAGAAATACAATATTAAAAACTGATAGATTATTTCTACGTTTCTGCGGCAACCTTTTGTTTTAAATATTACTATTTTTTTTTCCTACACAATGAGATAAAATGGGAACTAAAATAAAGTAGCTTGCCCAAATACTTCTGAAAGGAAAGATTAGGCAAATCAAACATATTTCTTGCTTCTGACATATTTTGAATTGTTCAAGTAATTCAGAACTTGACTTCTCCTTATGGTCAAGAAGTTTAAAGGCAACCTCTTAAAAATAATTATTTTAAAAGAATATAATTGAACAGATAGTATCCACTTATTTAGGTATAATTATTATTAAAGATACTGAAGAGAACTGACTCTGTTTCTGTTTCCACCAATCTTATATGAATGAAGGATGAAACTATTGGTTAACATTATGTTTTAGAATTGTCCATGAATATTGTTTCTTCCTCAATGCCAGGGCTGGCTGCTTAATAATTAAGTATAATATTATATAATATTGTCCAAAATGCTTTGTCCTGAAAACTGTGAAACCAGCTAGAAAAATGAACAGATATTGTAATACTGAGGTCAGTACACAACATGGTAATTTGGTTGGTGTTAGCGATATTTGGAATCAGACGAATTTGGATCCAAATTTCAACCCTGTCCCTTCCTCATAGCCATTTGGCCCTTGTCTTCCAGATAGATTTATAGGGAGTTGTGGGGATTAAATGATGTCTGTGGCATCCAACACAGTGTGTATTTTTAAGAGCACTCCCTTGATTTCATAATCTCCTTCTTCCTTTATTTTGGATTTTGCTTTGTGGAGTAATGGTCAAGGACAACTGTACTTGGTTTTATGTCTACAAAACAGTCATGTGTGAACTAAAGAGTATGTTATTGACTCAAGAGTCATAATAGAACCATGAAGTAGATTTTCTATGGTTAAAAACACTGGTTTTAAAACTATGGAAAGTCATGAATGAGTCATGGCAATCTTTTGACAAAAGCACAGATTATACAGAAATGTATGATTCATCTGTGTTTTCCTCAAACTTTTACCTGGTGAGAGAGAAGGTTTATTGATTTACACATCTCCTTCTAGGATTATTAGAGCATATGCTTGAACAGTGAAGTTTACATTCAAAATAGAGAAGAATAACTGCCACAAAATTCTTCATTTTAAATTGAGGGGCAAAATCTATTACAGATTTCCTGTCTTACACAATTTCTATAATAAGAATGGATTTTATGATCTGTAAAGAAGTTCAATAAAAACAATAAAAGCTGTCCGTAATAATAAAAGCTATAGCCCATTAAATATAAGAAGTATGAACATACATGAAATTCAGAAAAAAATATATATGGTGTCCCTCTGATTTCCAAATCATTTCCCTTCAATATACATGAGAATAAATGGATTCTATTTAGGGGGAACAATGGTGGATTTTTCTTAAAAATTATAAAACCAGTGAAAGTTTTCTGGGTTTTTTGTTTGTTTTTGCTCTGTTTCATGAAATGTTACAATACATAAACTAGCATATGCATCCCCTCTCAATTGTGGGCATATATTTATAAGATATATGCCTAGAAGTGTGATTGCTGAGTGACTGGATAGCAAATTTTAAACATTAAAAGATATCAGCAAATTTCTCTTAAAAGTTGCACTAATTTATGTTGCCACAAAAGGTATATGAGTGTAAACATTTCACCACATCCTTACCAGCACCAGATGGTATCAACCATTTCAATCTTTGCCAATCTGATAAGTAACATGGCTTTTTATTGCTTTAATTTGCATTTATTTTATGATGAATTAGGTTTAACCTTTTTCTTATATTATTAATCATTCCTGTAAAATTTTCTCCAAATTTTATTCTCAGGAAATTTGGCATTGTCCATGACCTCATTTACTTTTCATACTAATCCTATAATATGATATGGGTATATTGTGCATTATGTTTTACAAAAATAAACCTTAGTCTCATAGCTATTTAGTATTGTGCCCTGTAAAATCTGACTGATAAATGGCACAGGTGAAGTTTGAACAAGAGCCTGCTTAAGGCGCAGATCAAACACTACATTCAACTCCTTCCTATAAAGAGAATTACGTGTTTTTATTAATTATGCTGTACTATTTCAATACTTCAGACATTTGTTCAAAAAGTATAAACACCTGTTATGTGTCCAGTACTGTGACAGGTTCTGTATTTAAAGCAATAATAAAAAATTTATAAATTTATTATTATTACTTTTTTTATTGTACTTTAGGTTCTGGGGTACATGTGCAGGTCATGCATGATTGTTGCATAGGTACATACATGACAAGGTGGTTTGCTGTCTCCATCCCCCCATCACCTATACCTGGCATTTCTCCCCATGGTATCCCTCCTCAACCCCCGATGTCCCTCCCCTAGCTCCCCCAACAGACCCCATTGTGTGATGCTTCCCTCCCTGTGTCCACGTGTTCTCATTGTTCAACACTTGCCTATGAGTGAGAACATGCAGTGCTTGAATTTATAACTAATAAGTAAGTTCATTAATCAAAACATAGTTCCTCTCAGTAAGCATACTATGTAGATACATTAAAAATAATTTTACAAAGAAGTGGTTAATTAGTATTGCAGCAAGTACCACAAAGAATTGTGGAATGCTGTGTGGGGACTTCTGGGTTGACTGGCATTATATTTAGGGAGCGTTGCATAAACATAATCAAGATGCATAATTTGTAAAAAGTACCAAGAGAGATAAAAGATAGATAAGAAACACTACAATGAAGTACCTTAACATTTCTATTTATCTTAAGAGAAATGTCATTATCCAAATTTTTAACTTGGTTTCCAAAAAAAATCTTCTAAAATGTTGGAACTTATTGACTATTTCATTTCTTTTTCTAAACTTTCACTCTTCTAATAAGCAGAAAAGACTTAGTAAGAGGACTGAGACTTGCATATAATACAAAAAAAAATGTGTATCTTGAGAGACTAAGGAAAGAGATAGATGAGGTTGTTACAAGAAAAATTAACCATGAATAGAAAAAGAGACCCACACTCCCTTACTCAACCCTCCTTGTAATCAGTAACCAACATTTACTCTTTTTTTTTTTTTGAGGAACTAACTGGCATGATAGTACAGTGCCTTAACTGATTGAGTTAACCAGAAAATAGAACACAGTCAGCTTCATAATTCTAAACAGTTCAGCATATATTTAATACAGTTCCATGTATCATAAGAAAAAGAAAATGATTTTACTATCATAGAACACCTGTGGAAAGAGACAGCCACATGAACCAGTCACTGCTTTACCATTTTAACTTACAAAACAATGCAATTTTACATGGCTTATGGATGTATGTAACAAACATACAACAAACTGTGTTTGTTCCTAAGTGTTTTCTTATAGATAAATGGGAATGCCTACAGGTGATGTGATACTTTCCTTATATGCCTTTCTCTGCCATTCACTCATGTGAAGAGAGTAAGAGAGAGATTTAAGGGGAAAAAAAAAAAAGATGCTGGAAAGAGATAAAAATGCAAATACTTTAGGCAAGAGACAATGGCTCATGCCTGTGGTTCCAGCATTTTGGGAGGCAGAAGAGGGCAGATCACCAGAGGGCAGGAGTTCAAGACCAGCCTGGCCAACCTGACGAAACCCCGTCTCTACTAAAAGTACAAAAATTAGCCGATTGTGGTGGCACACGCCTGTAATCTCAGCTACTCGGGAGCCTGAGGTAGGAGAATGGCTTGAACCCCGGAGGCAGAGGTTGCAGTGAGGCTGGGAGACAAAAGTGATACTCTGTCAAAAGAAGGAAAGAAAAGAAAAGAAAAGAAAAAAAAGAAGGAAGGAATGAAGGAAAGGAAGAAAGGAATAAATCTCTTGGAAGTTTTGAGTTCACTGGGATTTATGCATTTTAAATATGTATCAAATTTGATCATATCAAATTTGTTTTAAAGGGCATTTTGATATACTCATTTTTGAGTAAATAAATGTTTCAATTAAAAACACACAGATAATTTTACTTCATTAATTATTTACCCTGCTTTATTACAAATTAATTTATTATAGAACTCACTTGCCTGGATGATTCATATTTGAAATAAAGACAGTGTGGCACATATACACTACGGAATACTATGCAGCCATAAAAAAGGATGAATTTGTGTCCTCTGCAGGGACATGGATCAATCTGGAAACTATTGTTCTCAGCAAACTGACACAAAAACAGAAAACCAAATACTGCATGTTCTCACTCATAAGGTGGTGTTGAACAATGAGAACACATGGACACAGGGAGGGACACACTACACACTGGGGTCTGTTGGGTGATGGGGCGCTAGGGAAACAACAGCAGGGGGTGGGGAGGCTGGGGAGGGATAACATTAGGAGAAATACCTAATGTAGGTGAAGGGGGGATAGAGGCAGCAAACCACCATGGCATGTGTATACTTATGTAGCAAACCTACAAGATCTGCACATGTACCCCAGAACCTAAAGTATAATAATAATAATAATAATAAATTTTTTGAGTCTCAATAACTAAATTCATTGCTCTTATGAAATCTGGCCAGAGAATACCCAGTAATGGGACAAAAATGTCTGAGTATGTGGTAAGAATGGTGCTATGGTCTTTGATAAAACCATCATTAGTAACTTTGTTCACCAGTGTTCCATCCTTGCACCATAACAGCAAGACACACATTCTAAATCTAGGTGAAGTTTTAGCCACATGAAATAAAGACAAAATATATACAAAATATTTTCACGCCTTAAAATTCTACCTCTACATGAGTTACCACTTTTCATATTTGATGTATTTATGGAGTATGAAGTTGTGGATATCTAGTAACAAAGCTATTTTACATTGGAAGAAGGAAATGTGATGCAGGAAAAAGCCATATTTAGGGTTTAGTTAGATCTCAGTATTAATTTTGGCTCTGCCTTTCACTGATCCTTACCTTTATATAAAATATGAACTTTATGAATATATTTAAACTCTCTGAACTTCAGTCCCTCATTTGTCGAATGGAAATATTACTTCCCTCACCAGGTTGTTCTGATAATTAAACTTTATCTGATAGATAAAGTGTGTTAAGTGCATAGCAATTAATAAACTGTATTTGATACTTGATTACCTCTTGCATTTTTTTGTTTTGCCCCATCAATTACCATTTATTTAGTATTCTCCCTAACAGATTTTTTTTTTTTTTAAGTTCATGGGGTATAGATTTACACAAACTTTTTTTTTTCCAGGTAAGAATTAGCTACCTATAATACTTAGAAATAAATATATTTTGTGACTTAACGGTATATGGATATCATTTTTTTGCTCTTGGTATGTAACCGTCTGGGACAAAATCCTATCCCCAGACCATGGCAGTCAGACCTTGTCTTTTTGCATCCATCTATGAAATAGCTGCAGCATCAAACCCTCATTTTGTAGTTCCTTGCAGCATAATACATACAAGACTTTCTCAGTGAAATGGGGCTGAGAGACACTGAAAGGCACTTCTTAATAAGCACCAATCTTCTTTAAAAAAAAAAAAATCAGTTTTTCAGAATGATGAAAGATACCAAGATCTCTTAGTAAGAGACCATAATGACTCATTTACAAGGAACTATATAGTTCAAAGAGTCATGGGAATATTGAAAAAAACTGCATAATTTATTTTCCAATTCATCGTTGACAATTTCATATCGTCCTTATTTCAACAGTATTACTACATTACTGTAAAATTACAAATTATGAAAGGAGAGAGATGGACGTAGAGTCAATGAATGCATAGCGGTGATTCATGGCTAAAATGAACTGAACTCATAAAATAGACGTTCTAACTCTATTTCTTCTACAAATCGTTTTGCATTTTCTGGTTTGGTAAAGGGATTCAAAATTCTTCTACAAGCTATCCAAAATGTATTTTCAACTAATGTCAGAAAAATTAAGAGAATACATTTATTTACTTTATAGAAAGAAAACAGAAAAGATCAATCAACACAAGTAGTTTATGAAAGCTTTAAGAATTAAACGAAAGTCTCCTTTTCTCATAGTTCATTTTTTTTTCTACAAAACCGACCTGCCCTCCCAGAGATAACTACTACATGACACTAATTATATTTACCTTTACAGTATTTGTAAATGGCAGACTTTAATGTCATGCATTATTTTTATTTTACGGATTGCAAGAGAGTGAAGAGCAAGAAATACTACCCAGAATTGGTGAAATAAGAATCAAAAGGAGGTTATGACATTACAAGATGAAGGTGTGAACAGAGAAATCCTTAGTAACCAAATCAAAGCTTTATCAGTTTTTTCTTAACCAGAGGTAACAATCAAAATAGTATATGCATTTTTTTGGGTAGACTACTGGTCTTTTAGTATGTTCATTGATCTTTCTGGGATTTAGAACAACATTTAAAAGTAAAGAAGTTGAGCTAAATAGTTACATTAGTTTACTTTCATCTCTAAAACTTTAACTATAAATAACAAAATCATATTTTATTATGAACATAATTAAATATATCAGTTAATCTCTTGAGCAATGGCAATTGATTTATGTTAGATATTTACAATTCAATTACGTTATTTTTCCAAACTTGCATTATACAATATTTGAAATAGACACAAAAAGTATTAAAATAGTTCTTTAATCTGTGACTCTACCACTTAACTTTAAAATTCTTTATCCTATTTCATTCAAAATAAAAAAGAATTGAGGATAACTGGAAAAAAAAAAAAAACCACCTTAAACTTCATATGGAACCAAAAAAGAGCCCACATAGCCAAGACAATCCTAAGCAAAAAGAACAAAGCTCAAGGCATCACACTACCTGATTTCAAGCTATACTACAAAATGACAGTAATCAAAACAGGTGCTGGCAACAAAATAGAGATATAGACCAATGGAACAGAACAGAGGCCTTGGAGGCAGTGCCACACATCTACAACCATCTGATCTTTGACAAACCTCACAAAACAAGCAATGAGTAAAGGATTCTCTGTTGTCACTTTATCTGACATCATACTCAAAATCAATGCAAAATGTATAAAAAACCTAAATGTAAGACCTGCTGATATAAAATTCCTAAAAGAGAACATAGAAGAAAAGCTCCTAAACATTGACCTTAGCAAATCTTTTTTTTGTTTAATATACCACACCAAATGTTCAGGCTAGAAAAGCAAAAATAAACACGTGGGATTACATCAAATGGAAAAGCTTCTGCACAGCAAAGGAAACAATCATCAAAAAGAAGAGACACTTACTAAATGACAGAACATATTTGCAAACTATACATTTGACAAGAAGCTTATATCCGGTACATATAGGGAACTCAAACAATAGTTCAAAAACAAATAATCTGATTAGAAATGGGCAAATGATCTGAATAGACATTTTTCAAAATAACACACACAAATGGCCAAGAGCTGTATGAAAAAAATGTTAACATCACTAATCATCCAGGAGATGTCAACTCAAACTACAGATTTCTACTGCACAGTAGAATGACTATGATCAACAATAAGATACTATAGATCTCAAAACTGCTACGAGAGGATTTAGAAAGTTATCACCACAAAAAAATGATAAATGTTTGAGGTGATGAATATGCTAATTAATATATGTATTAAAGCATCTCATTGTACTATATAAATATGTACAATTATTATTTGTCAGATAAAATAATTTTAAAAAGAATAGCAATGGAGAACGCTAAGGGATAGGAGAGAGGGTAGCCTTTCAGATTTCACAAGTCAAAGATTTTTCCTTCTGAAATGCAAATAAAAATCACAATGAGATATTACTTCACATCTGTTAGGATGGCTATTATCAAGAAGTCAAGAGATAGCATGTGTCGGCAAGGTGGAGAAAAGGGAACCCTTGTAGGTTGTTGACAGGAATGCAAATTGGAGCAGCCATGTGGAAAACAGTATGGAGTTTCCTTAAAAAAATTTAAAATAGAACCATCATATGTTCCAGCCATTCTACTTCTACATATATAGCCAAAGAAATGAAATCATTATTTCAAAGAAATATCTACATTTCCATGTCCATTGCAACATTTTTACAATAGCCAAGATATAGAATCAACCTGAGTGTTTAAGATACTTATGATGTCCAACAATGGATGAATGGATAAAGAAATTGTGATGCACACCCCCCCCCCCCAGAGTGGAATATTATTCAACCTTACAAAAGGAGAACCTGCCATTTGTGACAACATGGATGACCTGGAAGACATGCTCAGTAAAATAAGCCAGAAACAAAAAGAAAAATGCTACATGATCTCTCTTATATGCGGAATCTTAAAAGTTAACTATATGGAAACAGAAAGTAGAATAGTGGTTACCAGAGGTTCAGAGGTGGGGAAAAGAAGAGCTGTTGGTCAAAGGCTACAAAGTTGTAGTTACGTAGGAGGCATAAGTCTAGAGATCTAATGTACAGCATGAAGACGACAGTTAAAAATCCTTATTGTATACTGGAAATTTGTTGAGAGAGTAGATTTCAGGTGCTGTCACCACACACACACACATAACTATGTGAGAGATAGATACGTCAACTTGATTGGCTATAGTATAAATAATTTCACATATGCAAATCTAAATATATTTTGATATGTATTAGTAATATATATCAATTTATAAATGTGTTGTAAAACCTAACTTTGTACAATAAAATGAATAAAAATGATTTTTAAAAATACTTCTACATTTCAAAAGATCCCATTGAAGTATTTGGGGCTCAGGACATCCTACCCCAAAATATGGCAACTTGGCACAGATAAGGTTTTAAGCAAAATAAATCTGTGAAATGCTAGGTGCAGAAAGGATTTCATGACCTCCCCCCGAACAGTTCATAAGGCCCTCATGTGAAAGGTGCCCTTCGCATACCTGGAGGAAAGAAGCATCCTTATCATTGAAGACATCGGGGCTCTAAGAGGAATATGAACAAATAGGACTTGTCACTTCCCCAATTTTCTATATTTATCTCGTATTATTTTCATCCTATCACTTTCTTCCATGACTTTCTACTTTTAATCAGATTCCTAAAATGTAATTGACTAATTGTTGGAGGCTCAGTGTAGAATGAGTCTGAGAGTTAATAATAACTGCAGGGGAACCCAGTCACAGGGATGTCCCCAGCTTTGGTGAGTTTTATGTCCAGGAGCTCAACTCAGTTCTCATGGTAAATAAAGGAGTAAAAGCTCCTCATTCTCCTTTCAGGGGGAGAGAGAGTCACCACTTTGAAATACACTAGAGCACTCTATTTTTTCTAACAAGATCTGTCCTCAGGAGAAACCATTTCCCAGAGCCTTATCTGCTTGGGTTTTATCAGATTCTAAGCCATCTGGGTGAAGGGAAATACCCAAATGCAGCCCTCTCTGAACTGCCACTTGGAGAAGAAGAAATATGCAATTCCAGGCCCTCCAGCCATCCTGTCTTCCTAAGAGGGGGCAAAAAACTGAGAAGTATTTGTGAAGTAAACAGTCCAGCGACATGGCTCACTAAAGGACTTGTTCTACCACCATGTTACTAGAAGCTATTTGCAGAAGTTCCTTTAACTCAGTACATCATGTCAACTTTTGACAACAAAATTTCAAGGTAAACTAAAAGGCAAAAAAAAAAAAAAAAAAAAAAAAAGAGAGAGAGAGAGAGAGGCCAAATAAGCATCAGAACCGGAGTCAATTATGGCAGAAATGTTGAAATTATCAAACTAGGAATTAAAAAGCAAACTATGATTAGTATACTAAGGTTATTAATGGAAAAAGCAGCAATGTGCAAGAATAGAAGGATGATATAAGGAGATGAAAATTGTAAGAAGAAATTGTAAAAGGCTGGAAATTAAAAATGCTGTAACAGAAATTTTAAAATGCCTTTGATGGGTTTATTAGTAGACTAAACATAGCTGCAGAAAGAGTATCTGAGCTTGAGAATATGACAATAGAAACTTCAAAAATAAAAAAAAAATTAAGAGAAAAAAGACGTAATGAGACAAATGAGACAGAATAGAATATTCAAGAACTGTGGGGCTACTGCCAAAAGTGTAACACATGTGTGATGAGAATATCAGAAGAGTAAGAAAGAGAGAAAGGAAACAAAGCAACATTTGAAACACTGACTGATTATTTCTCCATATTAATGTCAGACACCCAATAACAGATCCAGGAAGCTCAGAGAACACCAACCAGATAACTGCCAAAATTACTACACCCAAGCATTTTATAGTCGAACCTCAGGTAATCAAAGACAAGAAAAAAAAAAAAAAAAAAAAAAAAAAGGTCTCAAAAGAAGTCAGAAAAAATAATACCTATAGAGGAGCAAAGATAAAGAAATGCATCTGACTTCTGCAGAAAAAGCAATTGACAAAATCTAGCAGCCACTTATAATAAAAGCTCTCAGCAGAATAGAAATATAGAGTAATTTCCTCAACTTGATAGAGAACATGTACAAGAGACCTGCATCTAGCAGCATTCTTTAGTAGTGAGAAATTCAAGGTTTTCCTGTGAGATCAGGAATAAGGCAGGGATGGCTCCCTGTGACCATAGCTTTTCAACATCATTCTGGATATCTCAGATATCTTTAAAGGGTCCACTCACCAATGGCTTTCTCCATAATCTTACATCTCCTCATGCATAAACTTATCACATAGCACAGAAACTGTTCTTACATACTATTTTCTTTCTCTTAGCTCATTAAGCACTTTGTATATCTCATGACCATTTTCATTTTATAATGTGTATGCATTTTACCTTACAGGGTGCCTCCTCTGACACAATGTCATCTTCCACTCTGTCATTCACACAATGTATAGAACAATGATTTGACCCAGTAAGTGCTTGGATTTGTTGATTTTTTAATAAGATACTATCAAGTGCTTATACTAGAGCTGGGGATCAGAGAAGAAATTTATGCAGAACACTTTAAAGAGAAGAGAGGTTGCATGAGCACAAGAAGACCCTGGACTCAAAAGGATGTTCCTGCCATTGCACCCCATTTAGCTCGAGGGATGATTTTGATGACCTTTCTAAATGTACACAAAGCTGAACAATAAAAATAAGTTGGAGCACATTAATAACAGGAAACAGGATTTTTATTATGTCTCTATTTAAATAAAGTAATCTGAAACAATAAGAAATATAGATGATTTCTTCTGTCTCTGGATCTAGTGGTAGAATGATTCTATTAGTCACACTGGGTAAAGTGATAATGAATGTCTCCTTGGAGATTTTACTGCATAATTTGCAGAAGTAAGCAATAATCTATTATCTCCTGGAGATGACTGCCAAGGATCCCAGAGGAATTCATTTACTTCATCTCTATTCAATACATATGGTAATTATATCAGTTTTTATTACTAAACGAAATATTTTCATTAAATCCTTTGCCACAATGAGATTTTAAAGTGATATTTTTTTGGATTTTTATTTGATTAAATATGGTCCCATTTATCATCAGTTCTAACTTCTTATTACTATTGTTTTTTAGGTCCTTAAAGAAAAATTTAAGACTCAATCTAAGTGTTTCAGTGTTGATTACCATTCTATTTAGAAAGTCAGAATTTTAGAAGATATTTGTCTAAAGTGTGTGTTCTGTATTCATCAAAATAAATGGAGAAAGGGAATGGTGAGCTGGGATGGATGGAGGGAGAAAGAAACAGACAGACAGAGTGGGAGAGAGAGAAAGAAAAAACTTCCCATTCCTACCACACATCTTCTGGGGAATCATAAGTAGGACACTGACTCATTCCAGAAGCCAAGTGGTAAATATTCAGAAATTCTGCGGGCCAGTTAAACCAGTAGTAACTTGAAATCAGTCTAGGTGTACGACCTAGACTTTGTAAATGCTACAAATGCTACAAAGTGGAGTTTCTCTGTTTGTTCGTTTGTTTGATGAGTCACCTTACCAGCACACCTACTGGATCCATCAACATGCTAACATATTATGTGATCTGAGAAAACACAACGCTTTAAAGGTTCTGAGAAGCCCTGCAGTTTTAAAAAGGTGTAGTACCTTCATTAAACCAAATATCTTCCAAGTTTTATGGAGAAGGGACACTTTTTACTGGAATAAGGAGCTGTATTTATGGTGGTCCAAGGATTCAGGCTCTGGAGCCAGACTGCATGGGTTTAAATCTTTGCTCTGCCATTTGTTAGTGTCTGGAAGGAAAAATTTTTCAACTGATCTGTGACTTATCTTCTTCATTTGTCAAGTTCGTCTAATCTTTACATACTTCATAAGCTTGTTTTGAAGATGAAACGATTTAATTTTTGTATATACTTAGAATGGCATTTGAAACATCATAAATTATCAATAGATAATAAGCTCTATTATTTTAAGAAAAGAGTGCTCCTCAGACCTTATTTTAGATAACTCTCCTCTAGAGTATAAAATAGTTTATAGAAAGATAAACTGGGAATTCTATTAGTCATTTCAAATTGTGTTACTTTTAATAATACTACTTAAAGCAATTTTATGTATAGATTCTATAGTTTCTAGGTCAGTTTTTATTATAAGAATACTAAAATTAGGGCGTTTTAATAGAATAGCTTAGAAATTTGAATAACTTTAAAACTGTCTCTGCTTCTCATAGAGGATTCCTTCTCTACACATGTTTAAAATATTTCCTCTATGAACATAAATGACTACCTTTAGGCTACAGTTAAAATATACTTTTACCAGAGAGAGAAATGAAATGGGTACAGCCTACATACTTTAATTAGATTTTTAAAATGTTTTCTGGGTGTATATAATCCAAAATAAGTAAGTTTTTAGATAAACTTTTAATAACTTTTCCCCAGAGTCTGTGAGGCATAGGGCCATTAGAAGTTAACCACAAAACTGTAATTCTTTTGGCTTTTGGATTCAGAAAACGGAACTTAGGACTCCCAGAGCACCTAAAAATAGGAAGAATAACAGTTGGAATATTGAAGGAGTTGAATAGAGATTTCAACTGCTGCTCACCACTGAGTAAGGGGACAAAGATTATAATTTAAATCCTACTCAGCATAGAGGAGCTTGGCCCTGTGACCTTTCATTAGAACATCAGAAGGGAAACACGTCTGGGATAAAACCTACGTCCCAGGATAAAGAGATTTCACTCTAGGAATAAGGATAAAACAGAAATAGACAAAAGCTTAAAAGCACAATTTTACAAGGTCAAAGTGATCTAGTAATTACAGTGCCTCCTGGGGCAAAATTCGGAGCTTGCTAGAAGACAAAAGACAGAATCTGAGGAATATTTACTGCATTCAGACACAAACTCCAACATGCAACCTAGAATTACTAGACACGAGGAAAAACAGAAAAATTGGCACATGGTCCAGAGAAGAATCAGTTAATCAAGTGACCCACAAAGAACTCAGATGTAGGAGGTAGTGAAGAACTTTTAAATAACCGTGATGAATGTGTTAACAACTTTACAGTAAGATATAATGGGTGATATGATAGAAGGATTTCAGAAAAGATTTGGAAACTGTAACATACAAATAAAATGGAAATCTTAGAATTATAAAAAGAAAATATATAAATTAAAAACTCATTGGATAGGATTAGCAGCAGATTAATCATAACAGAAAAAAGAAATTAAGCAATGTACATCTATCTAAGTTACTTATTGGTTAAAGAAGATATTTCAATAGAAATTAGAAAATATTTTAGCTGAATTATTATGAAAATAAAATATACTGAAAGTAATACGGTACAGCTAAATTTGGCATAAGAGGACAATTTTAGGTTTCAATGCTCATGTTGGAAAAGATGACAAGTTAAAATCAATGATTAAAGATTACATTTAAACCAGAAAAAGCAGAGCATATGAATCTCCAGGTAATTAGAAGAAAAGAATAAAGATAAAAGTAGAAATTAATAAAATGATACATAACCAAGAAAAAAATACCTACATCAAAAACTGTTTCATTTGAAAAGATTAATAGCATTGTAAATCCTGAGCTAAATCAATTAATAAAAGGGGAGAGAATACAGCATCAAGAATGATACTGTATCTCACAAATTATATAGATATTATGAAGATGTTAATGTCAGTGATTTAACATCTTAGACAAATGAACAACAATAAAGGAGAAAGAATGACTCCTCAACTCATTTCCTCAGGACAGAATAACTCTTAATCCAAACCTCACAACATCATTAAGAGGAAATAATCACAAATCAATATCACTCATGAACAAAGATGCAAAGATACTTAATAGAATATCAGCGATCTGAATTCAGCAATATATAAAGAGCATCAAACACTGTGAAAAAGGGTGCTTATTTCATGAATACAAGGTTAAAAAAATCAATCAATGTAATTCATCATTGTAACAGTTTCTGTGTTGGTCAATTTCTTTCCAAAATTACAAAACTTTTAAGGTGTATTTCTATTTTTGTAAGACATAGTTGAAAATGAGTGACAACTGATTGGCTAAACATTGCCTCTTTTAAAATTAACCCTACCTAGGCATTCAGCTTCTTATGCAACATAAGCATCTTGCTCCCTTGCCATTACTTGCTAGAAATCAGATGAATATCATCTTAATGTTATACAATATATTTGTCTAAAGTCTTTAGGCCTATGTACCCAGACTATCTGCCACCGAATCTTTTTAGGTCTCATTGCCACTTGAAAAAGGTAAAGGATTCCCCCTGCTATACCAAGTTCAGAAGTTTCCAGTGGAAAAACTCCACAGGTTCGGACAGGTTTTTCACAGCTAACCAGGGCTGCATAACCCTCATTGCTTAAAACACAAGGAATTGTGAAATCCAAACCAGCTGGCAGGTGAAGGCCTAAGTTGCATGGCAGCTTCTGGCCAACAGATTGTCAAATGCCAAGCCAGGGTAGATGGTGACCTACTTACTCAGTAATATGCAAGTACAAAACTAGGTTTCCAGTCTCTCCTTAGATTAGGCTCCAATATAGTTGAAGTACCAAGTGATCCCCCAGCTTGAGTGACCTTGGCTGGTCATTGGAGTCAATAGGATAGACATACAGTAATTGTATCACCCACGTTTCTTTTGCCTTTGCCAGTATGTGACTTGCAGGTGAATTATAAATAAAAAGTATATTTAGCCAATTAAACTGGTGACTCATATATATGTAGCTTTTTTTTTTTGGTAAAAGAGGCTATATATTTCTTCATAGTCCAATTTATAAATTATAATTTGCAAGCAAATATTCTTTTCATCTTAAAAATAACAATAGCCACTCTTTTGACAAGTACACTTAAGCAACTGAGAATGTTTTTTATTTATTATTATTATTATTATTTGAGATGGCATCTCACTCTGCTGCCCAGGCTGGAGTGCAGTGGTGCGATCTTGGCTCACCGCAACCTCTGTCTCCCGGGTTCAATCGATTCTCCTGCCTCAGCCTCCTGAGTATCTGGGATTACAGGTGCCCACCACCACACCCAGCTAATTTTTGTATTTTTAGTAGAAATGAGGTTTCACCATGTTGGCCAGGCTGGTCTTGAACTCCTAACTTCAGGTAATCCACCTGTCTTGGCCTCCCAAAATGCTGAGATTATATGTGTGAGCCTCTGCACCCAGCCGAACCTATTTATTAATCAGACCATAGAATCTGTTTCTTTGGTGGTCAGCTGCCTGATTGGCTGGTCTGGTCATACACAGGTAAGGAGGGACAAAGTTTGTTTGGAGGCCTGAGTGAGCTCAACAGAACTAGATGAAATTGGCCACTGGGCACTGGGACCCAGAAAGGACTCATTGCCACAGAGTTGCCTGAATACTACCTTCTCTCCCTTCTCGATAGTTTATTTATTTTTTAATTTTTTTTTCCTGAGTGTCTTAAGTGTGGGTCCCATTACCAAAACCTTTTCTATGGTGCATCCAGTTGGCTATGACTCTTCCAAGAACAGCTCTGCAGGAAAATGCAAGTTTGAAGGACAATGAACGCACTGCTGCTTCTCTGCTGCTGAATTTTCCCATGAATAAAACCTGTCTTGTATTTGTACTGCTAGTCCAGGTTGCCGTAAAAAGTACCACAGATGAGATGGCATACACCACGGAAACTCATGTTCTCCCAGTCCTGGAAGCTGAAAGTCCAAGATCAAAGCATTTTCAGCATTGGTTTCTTCCAAGACCTCTACCATTGGCTTACAGATGATTGTAGTCAGTTCACGTGATGTTCCTCTTCTGTCACTGCCTGTGTAGATTTTCTCTTCTTATGAAGACACCAGTCAGATTAAATGATGGCTCACCCAAATGATTTCATTTCATCTTAATTACTTCTCTAAAGGCTCTATCTCCAAATACAGTCACATTCTGAGATATTCAGGGTTAGGATTTGAACGTATAAATTTGAGGAGTGGAGCACAATTCAGCCCATACTACATGCCATGGTAGTCCCAATGTCCCTGTTTTCCAACAGCAGCAAAGTGTTTATGTAAATCATGTTCCACCTGTGACCTTTCTGTTCTTTCTTCTACAATATTATATCACTTTCATGTCATAGTTTTACATGTATTTTTTCCTTTTCTCCAAAACACATTTGCAAACTCCGGGAGAGAAAAAAATCTGCATTTGAAACTAGCAGGTGTACGGTAACTGTTAACTAATATAAAATGACATTTGACAGAAACAAAGCCCACAAATTTTTTCCCATGCCTGTCAATAGAGACTTAAGAAACATTGTCCTTTTGAAGAAAATAACTTCGTATTGTTGAAAAACTAGATGGTAATTTGAAATCATACTTTCCATGCTAGAACAGACATTTAAATAGAGGAAATAAGTCCAGGAGCAGTGGCTCATGCCTATAATCCCAGCACTTTGGGAGGCCAAGGCGGATGGATCATGAGGTCAAGAGATCTAGCCTAGGTAACAGGAGCAAAACTCTGTCTAAAAATAAATAAATAAATAGAGGAAATATCCTCCTCCCATTCTCCAGTCGCCACCTCCTCCATTCCTCAGCATGTTTTACATTCTGCCCTTCACCGAAGAGTGGTATACAAGAAAGGAAATTGAAAATCCATCATTTTCCAGTATGCCAAGGCTCATTTATTCATTCAATAAGGATTTATTGCTTTGCTGCGATGTGCCAGGTACAGGGCTTGGTGCTGGTAATACCTTAGTGAACAAGACATAGATATGCAACAGAATAGTAACTGAGTTCAGATTTTTTATGTCTCAACCACTTCAGTGCAGATTAGCATATGAATGAGCTATACAACTTATTTTCCAGCGCAATTTTGGTCTAGTCTTTGATATTCTTCTTCCATCCTATGAAATAGCTTTTCTTTCATGAGCAGAAGAAGAGCAGAATGAAATAGAGAGCTCTGCTACTCCTCAGCCAATTTCTTTATAAAATTACACTTGGAACTTTCTATTTAATTGGTCCCTCCAAGGGCTGTGAGCTGAAAAATTTATGGGCTGTGATATGGTGACAGACGAAAAGTGGTCCAAGTAATTTTTGAAAAGTGCCTACCAAAATAAATGAGTTTTTACCAGTGATATCTCTATAAGGCCTCCTGGTACATGAGGATTCAGGAATTTGGGGATTTATACTCTATTATACTTAGGACATCTCATTAGAGAAGTGTGTCGTATGACACACTTCGGGCCAACTACGTTTTTCCATGACATTTTCTAACTGGAAATAGAAATTCATTCCTCCCAGTGATAAGGTCTACGGAATGGGATCCATGGGAGCTGTCTGGTCATGTGGAGGGAAGTCCTGAAATCAGCAGTGATGGAGAATGAGGTCCACACAGACTCTAGATCACACGTTGTATATAAAGCTGCACACTGGCACTTCCTGTCACCACCTCCACAGCTGATTCCCTGGTCCAACCTTCACCTCTCACCTGCCTGCTAAATGATCTTGCTTCTGCCTTTACCCCTATATTGTCTCTTCTCAATAAAACACCTGAAATGATCTATTTTTAAAGTTTAAGAGAGGTCTTGTTACTATGCAGCTCAAAGCTGTCTAGTCTTCCTCCATTTCGTGCATAGTAAAAGCTGAAGACTTTCCCAGGGACTGTAAGGATATTCCCTGTCTGTCCTCATCACCTCTATGGCTGCCTTTTCCCATAATCTTCTGCACCTCAGCACTTCAGAATAGTGCCCTTGCTCTTTAGACATGCTCCCTTGAATTATTCCCCAGCAGATAGTGTTCTCCCAGATATGAATGTGTCTCCTTGCCTACTTTAAGTCTTCACTCAAATGTAGCCTGTCCAGCCATCACTGACCCAACTATTCTCTTTAAAAATCAGTAACTTCTTGGCACTTCCTCTCTCTCTCTCTCTCTCTCTCTCTCTCTCTCTCTCTCTCTCTCTCTCTCTGATACGAATCTTGCTCTGTCACCAGGCTGGAATGCAGTGGCACGATCTCAGCTCACTGCAAACTCCGTCTCCCAGGTTCAAGGGATTCTCCTGCCTCAGCCTCACAAGTAGCTGGGACTACAGGCATGCACCACCATGCTGGGCTAATTTTTGTATTTTTAGTAGAGATGGGATTTGACCATGTTGGCCAGGATGGTCTCGATCTCTTGACCTTGTAATCTACCCACCTTGCCATCCTAAAGTGCTGGGATTATAGGTATGAGTCACTGCGCCCAGTCAATATCTCCCTTCTTTATCTTATTTTTCTCTATATCAGATTTCATTATATTATTTTGTACCCAGGTACATTTTCAATAAACTTCTATATTTCATGGTCTATCTCTACCCTCTAGAATATAACTTCCCACCCCCAGTGCCTAGGCCGGTACCAGGCAGGAAGCTGGCAGCTTTAAATAAATAGGCTAGAAACACTGAATTAAACTCATGGAGATACCAGGTCAGGCAAAGCTCTGCATTGTGTTAGGATAACATTTGGGGAACTACCAATTAAGCTTTGTGGAAATGCCCAGCTGAGGATATACTTTGCCACTCATTTGCTGGAATTTTGGTATAAATTGGTGGGAGGTCAAAGTGACATGTGCCTTGTATCAGACAGTCCTTAACTTCAAAATTGAGTAGGATGAGTTATGGTTGGGGTATTTTGGATGGATCCCCAGACACAAACCATATTCAATATATGCCTTTACTGAGTTAACTGAGCTTAAAAATATGCCTTATAAATTTCTCAACTAGAAATTACATTTTATACTCTCTTCTGCTGACCCACATTTGTTGTTTTAAATAAATTTGGAGTCCTTTGGGCACATCAAAAGATGGAGAATGCCAGGTTCCCTTGGATATGTTCAAGGCACAGCCCTGTTTCCCATAGACACTGGGGTTTCTGCAAACATGGCTATTCCTCGCAGGCATCCCCAAACTAGGGCCCACGGGCCCCCTGAGGCCATTTATCCGGCCCCCCGCTGCACTTTAGGAAGGGGCACCTCTTTCATTGGTGGTCAGTGAGAGGAGCACAGTATGTGGCGGCCCTCCAACGGTCTGAGGGACAGTGAACTGGCCCCCTGTGTAAAACGTTTGGGGACGCCTGCAAGGCTTGCAATCCACTCAGTTTTGGGATCACAGTTGCAGAGATTTCCTAATTTATGTGTCTGTGTCAATGCCTCATTTGGTACTTTGAGTGTTGGAAACTTTTCAACAATGTCTTTAATTCTACTAATCTTTGCTGTGGATTGCACACAATAACAAAAAACACCGATTCAAGGGGCACTTTTTATTTCCCCTGGAATGATTCTACTCCTTTTTCAGAATCGTAGGTTTCTCTGACTCTGTAATGAGTATTCTCTTCTATGTCTCAAGCTGTGTTTGTGAGAAGAATGCACACACCCTTGCTTTGCCTGTTAGCTAAGGGACACCTACACAATTTTACCTGAGAAAGGTCTCCCCATTTCCTGGGATTCACTAATTTCTGTAACTTCCTGCACAAGATTATCAGTCTCATCTTGGGTGTCAATGCCCCACATATGACTTGAGTTTTAGGAGGGCCTCTATACGCGGTTTTTATTTCACAGGGATAATCAGATCATTTATCCTTTGTAAAGCCAGTAAATAACCTATAGATTCAACCACAATGTAAGGCTGCAGAATTGAGGGAAAAAATTAAAATAAAAAATAAAGTTCTTTTTCAAACTAATCATGTCAGAAATTCCTTTGACATGGCTTTAAATCATCATTTGGGTTTTCAACATTCGTATGCCATTTCTTCACCTTAAGTTTGTATTTCATGTAGTATCTTAAATTATCTCTTAGGTAAAGTGTATCTTTAAAAAAAAAAAGCAAAAGAGAAGCACATGAAGGCAAATGAAGTTTAATATTTTAGTTAACTGTTAAAAAAAAGTAAAACTTTGATATGCTAATTAATCAGGACCATAACTGTAAACCATAAGCACCAGAATCTACACAAAGAATGGTTTGAAAACTTGGACAAACTAACAATGGAAGTCGAAGTTAGCTTCGCATGTTGTCAGCTAACCTTCCCCAGCCTCCTTGGGCTCAGATCACGGCATATATAGTAACTTTAGGAATTATTCACTCCTGATGCAACAATTATTAAATCCCCATTATGTCTTGGGTGCCAGTACTAAGAAAGATTCTGTTAGCGTTCATTGTTGGTATTCCAATAAAATCATCTGTGTAATGTGCTTCGGCTGGCATTGCTAGATTGAATGTGAGCCTGTTTAGCCTTAGCTGTCATCATTGCTATTGCAAAGCTGTAAAAGTAAGTCCTGGTCCCTATGCCCAGGGCTTAATAGAGAAGAGAGTCAACTAAGTGAAAATCAGACTGTGTGTTTAAATAGAAACCTGGAAAAGGCTTGAAATGTATTTAGTCTATCAACAGTCTTCTTTATGTTTTTATTTGGGTTCCATGGGAATGGATTTCTGTGTAGAAGCTTTGATGCTTTAGCTGCAGGAAAATATATGTGTTTTCTTTGGCAAATTTTAAAGAGGGCCATAGAAAGGCATCCAGGCAGATAGGGACAAATGTAGGAGTCGGAACACTGCAATGAATTTTACGTAAACCTAGTAAGGTTTTTTTCTTTATTTTAAATGTAATTTTTACATGTAACAGTGGCAATAAACTAATAACTACACTGCTTCTATTTTCTAGAAATTTGTGAAATTCTAGTGGATGTTAATTGTTTTTAAGTGAATATGAGTGTGACTATAAGTATATATTAATTAAAGGTAATACGGATAGCTCAAATCGAATCGAGAGCAGATTATCCAAGGGAAAGATGGAAATTGTGGGTCTCCTAGTTGTGATATTTGAGAGTATTCCCTACACTGGACTGGTGCCAAGGACTGGTCATTTAAGGAAAGTAAGAGCTGACATCTGAGATTAAATCCAGTTTTATTATGGAATGGAAGGTCATAATTATATTTTCAATAAGATACCAAGCCTGCAACATTGACAATGAGTGTTTTGCTACCTACAACCCAAGCATTTTCCCAAATTCTTTCTCTTCTCACTTTTTCTAAATCTCTACACCATCTACTTATTGCAGCTTTTAGAGATATCAACGTGTCTTAGTTTATTTAAATAAGAAATATAATTGTTCTTATTTTTATTGAGCCTAAATTGATTTCACTCTAATTTCAAGGATCACAGTGTGATCTGAATTTATTTAGTCCAAATTCACATTTTCTCCTGTTAAAAAAAAAAAACCACACTATTTCATTAAAAATTTTTAAAAAAGAGAAAGAATAAGCAAAGCAGGTTGCTAAGACTTCTCTGTACCTTTGAGATTAAACATGATTTCCTTGCAATGGTCAGTCTCTCCACTCTGACCCCTCTTCTTTCACCACTGCCTTTCTTCTCCTTCTTCTTGACTTTCTTCCACTTCCTCCAATGATGCATAACCCAGTATGCTCAGGCCTTCCTGCCTGCTACTGCATATTGCAGGATAATTCAGCAAGTGGTTGCTTTCACCACTAGTCATGTAGCAAAGTCTCTATTGATTTTACTTATATTTGCAGTTTGTAATGAATATTGTAAGTGTACTAGCCAAGTGGAATAGCTTTGTGTTTGTTTGGTTTTGCAGATTATTTTCTTTGTGGTCTTTGAGATTCCTTTCTAAAAATGATTTCAACTTTTATTTTATATATAGGAGGTACATGTGCATGTTTGCTGCATAGGAATATTGCATGAGGCTGAGGTTTGTAGGATGCATTCTGTCACCCAGATAGTGAACACGGTACCCAATAGGTAATTTTCCAGACCTATCTTCCTCCTTCCCTCCCCTTTTATATAGTTCCCAGTGTCTGTTGTTCCACTCATTGTGTCCATGTGTACACAATGTTTAGCTCCTACTTAGGAGTGAGAACATGTTGTATTTGGTTTTCTGTTCCTGTATCAATTCACGTAGGATAATGGCTTCCAGCTGCATTAATGTTGCTGCAAAGGACATTATTTCATTCTTTTGATGGCTGCATAGTATTCCATGTTGCATATGTGCCACATTTTCTTTATCCAATCCACCATTGATGGACACCTAAGTTGATTCCATGTCTTTGCTATTGTGGATAACACTGTGATGAACTTGAAAGTGGAAGTATCTTTTTGGTAGACTAATTCGTTTTATACCCAGTAATGGGATTGCTGGGTTGAATGGTAGCACTGTTTTAAGTTCTTTGAGAAATCTCCAAACTTCTTGCCGCTGTGGCTGAACTAATTTACATTCCCACCAACAGTGTATAAGCATTCCTTTCTTCCCTTCAGCCTTGCCAGCATCTGTTAGTTTTTAACTTTTTAAAAGTAGCCATTCTGACCACCATGAGATGGTATTTCACTATGGTTTTGATTTGCATTTCTCTGATGATTAGTGAATGTGGCAGATTTTTTTTTTGGTATGTTTGTTGGACACTTGAATCTCTTCTTTTGAGAAGCATCTGTTTATGTCCTTTGCCCATTTTAAAGAGTTTTTTTGCTTGTTTTTTGCTGTTTAAGTTCCTTATATTAATAAATTCTGGATATTAGACCTTTGTTGTATGCATAGTTTGCAAATATTTTCTCCTGTTCTGTCAGTTGTCTGTTCATTCTGTTGTTAAGTTTCTTTTGTTGTGCAGAAGCTCTTTTGTTTAATTAGGACCCACTTGTCAACTTTTGTTTTGTTGCAATTGCTTTTGGGGATTTAGCCAAAATTTCTGTGCCAAGGCCAATGTCAAGAAGAATGTTTCCTAGGTTTTCTTCCAGGATTTTTATAGTTTTGTGTCTTACATTTAAATCTTTAATCCACCTTGAGTTAATTTAGTTAATTTTTGTATATCATAAAAAGTATAGATTGAGTCAGTTTTCTGCACATGGCTATCGAGTTATCTCAACATCATTTATTGAATAGAGATTATTTTCTCCATAGCTTCCTTTTAATTGGTTTTGTTGAAGATGAGATGGTTATAGCTGTGCACCTTTATTTCTGAGTTCTGTATTCTGTTTCATCGGTCTCATTGGTCTATGTGTCTTTCTTTTTTTTTTTTTTTGACAGTGTCTCACTCTGTTACCAAGGCTGGAGTGTAGTGGCATGTTCACATCTCACTGAAGCCTCGTCCTTCTGGGGTCAAGCTATACTCCCTCCTCAGCCCTCTGAGTAGCTGAAACTACAGATATGTGTCACAATACCCAGCCTTTTTTTTTTTTTTTTTTTTTTTTTCATTTTTCATAGAGACAGGGTCTCACTTTACTTCCCAGGCTGGTCTCAAAATCCTGGCCTCAAGAGATCTCCTATCTCAGTCTCCCAAAGTGCTGAGATTACAGGCTTGAACCGCCAGGCCTAGACCCATGCTGTTTTGGTCACTGTAGCTTAGTAGTATAGTTTGAAGTCAGGTAATGCAACGCCTCTGCCTTTGTTCTTTTTGCTTAGGAGTGGCTTGACTGTTTGGGCTCTACTTTGGTTCTGTATGAATTTTAGAAATTTTTTTTTCTAATTCTGTAAAAAATAACATTGATAGTTTGATAGGAACAGCACTGAATCTGTAAACTGCCTTGGGCAGTAGGGCCATTTTTATGATACTGAGTCTTCCAATCCATGAGCATGGAAGATTTTTCCATTTATTTGTGTTGTCTTGAATTTCTTTCAGCAGTGTTTTGTAGTTCTTCTTGTGGAACTCTTTCACCTCCATGGTTATCTGTATTCCCAGGTATTTCAGTTTTTTGTGGCTATTTGGAATGATATCATGTTCTTGATTTTACTCTCATCTTGAATGTTATTATATTACTGATTTTTGTCTAAATGGGATATCTTATTTGCCTTAGAATTTTATATTTTATGTTTTAATGATTAAATTATGGGCCAAGAGAAATGGTATTTGGAGGAGAAATATCTGTCCTTTCTACATTTACACCTCACCATATTTCCTTTCAGCTTTTATCATTTTGCACTGTATTATTATTATTTTAATTTTTCTAGAAATAAATACCCACTGCTAAAGATCATATATGTCAAAATTATAAATGTCGATAACCTTTTAACCCAGCTATTCTACTTCCAGGGATTTGTCTAATGTGTATTTTGAAACATGTACTGTATTACCTGATTTATTACAAGCTGTTTCACCATTAAAATCACAAGAGTTTGGCAACAAAATATATTTCCATCTATAGGGTATTAGTTCAGTACATTATGATGTACTTATATCTAAAGCTAGAAAAAGAGAATGAGTCAACCAAATTCTGGTATGGAACATATTCTAAGACACTGGTAAGTATAAATAGCAGAGAACAGAATAATATGTATAATATGTATTAAATATAAATACATTGCATAGAATTATCTCTATATTGGCATAAAATGTCTCTGGAAAAATACACAATAAACTTCCAACATTTGCAAATTCTAAGGAAGGGAGGCAGGGATATTCAAGATACTTTTAAAGAATGCACTTTAGAGCATTCTGAATTTCCAACAATGTAAATAGATTGCCTATCTCTAAAGAGTGAAAATTTTAATTTAAAAAGTGAAGAGTTTCACTTTTTAAGTGGATGGCACTTTGGACATGTGATGGCAGTTTGGACATTTGAATTTACCTTTGCTCCGTCTCCAAATGCCAATGACACAACAGTGTACAAGTGTCCCATTGCTGCCATAATAGGTGATAATGCACTCAGCAGCCTACAACAACATAAGACCATTATCTCAGAGTCTTCTGGCAGGGGTCCAGCACAGGTCTCACCAGGTAAACACTGAGGAGTTGGCCAGTGCTATATACCTGTGTGGAGGCTCTAGAGGAGAATCTTTGCTTTGCTTTTTCTAGCTTTTAGACGATACCTGCAGTCCCTGGCTCCTGGCTCCCTTCCCCTATCTGCAAACCAGCAATATTGCATCTCTCTAACACTATGACCTCACATCTTCCTCTAACTATAGACTGAAAAGGTTTCTACCTCCAAAAAGTTATGAGATGAGTTTGGGCCAATTTGAATAATCCATAATAATCTCTTACCACAAAGTCATTAACTTAATTAAATTTACAAAGTCCCTTTGCCATAACATATTTACAGGATCAGGAGATTAGGACATGGACATCCTTGGTGGGAGAACATAATCCTGTCTACCTTAGACAATTACTTGTTTGTTTTTAACAAAACAAATATACAAGAATGGGGACATCTGGAAAGTAATTTTGAAAGCTAGAGTACACAGGGAAGTGAGATAAAAGACCAAAAAGAGAGCTGGATTCTAAACTTGCAGTGGAGAACACTGGAAACTAAGCCTATAATGTTGTGCTGGTTACTTTGGAAGTAGAAATAAAGCAAAAAAGAACTTCAAATAAACAGGATTATGCATTTGAAACTCTAAGAAGCATATACATTTCCCAGTCCCCTCTGCATTTCCCTTTTTGTAGCATTCTGTTCTTTTTTAGTTTTATGTAGATTTTAGGATTTTTTTTTTTTCTATATGTTAAAGAATGTCATTGGGATTTGATAGACATTGCATTAAATATGTAGATCATTGGGAGTATTATGAACATTTTAACAATATTAATTTTCCAATCCATGAAAAAGGGATGTCTTTCTGTTTAGCTGTATCTTCTTTAATGTTCTTCATTTTTTTTTTCATATTGTACAAGTCATTTACCTCTATTTTTTTATACACTGGAACAAATTTCATTTTAAAAATTCAATCCATAAAGGTCTATCTAAAAATATGTTTTATATAAACTAGTTCAATTATTTATTTTCACCAACCTATTGATTTCTCCACCAATTTTGAACCTAAAGATTCACTGTTTTAGTTTGAATTTGCCACATTGAGTCTTTCAGAATTCAACAAACCATTAGTTATTTTGCCTCTCATTGGTGTAAGAGATTGATATGCTTGCAAATACCTTGTCTCAGCCTTCATTTATTACTACAAATATTCCACAATTTTCCCCATCTCATCTTTATCTCATGCCTTTCAGTTGTCTAGGTTACCATTCTCTTACATTATGCATTCTCTATAAGCTAACCTTCAAGTGATAGTAGAGTCTGCTATTAAAGGGAAATCTTTTCATGTTTGCTATGCAGTTGCATGAATACCAAAATATAGTCTCTTATTGCAACCTTACTCTATATTTATCCCTGTGGCTTTTGACTTCATATTTTTTTTTCCTTTCTCCAAGTTAAATACTAAAGAAAACTCCTTGTTCCAGTCCATAAAATACAGAGGTGAAATATTTGTACAATACATTTTTTTTTAATTATGAAGAAAATTAAGAAGATACAGCTAAATGGAAAGATATCCCTTTACAACCCTTTTTCATGAATTGGTTGCAAGAATATTGTTAAAATGTTCCTACTACCCCCAGTGATCTACATATTTAATGCCACGTGTATCAAAATCTCAAGGACATCCTTTACAGAAAGAGAAAAACAATTGTAAAATTTATATGGAATTACAAAAGATTCTGAATAGCCAAGGCAACCTTGAACAAGAAGAAAGCTGGATGCATTACACTTCCTGAAATTAAAATATATTGCAAAACCATGGTAATCAAAACAGTACAGTACTGGCATAAAAACAGATGTATAAATTAATGGAACAGCATAGAGAGCCCAGTAATAAATCCACACATCTATGACCAACTGTTCTTCAACAAGGGTGCCAAGAATACACAATGGAAAAATAATTTTTTAAAAATAAATGGTTTTGGAAAAACTGTATATCCAACTGCATCTATATGGAGAAGAATGAAATTGAACCCTTATTTTACACCAGGTACAAAAATCAACTCAAAATAGTTTAAAGACTTAAACATACAATATGAAACTGAAACTATTAGAAGAAAACACAGGGGGAAATCTTGACATTGGTTTTGGAGATGATTTCTTTTGGTTATGACATCCAAAGAACAGAGTAAACACGGACAAGTGGAATTACATGAAACTGCAAAGCCTCTGCATAGCAAAGTAAATAATTAACAGGTAAAAAGGCAACTTACAAATTGGGAGAAAATATTTGCCAATCTTGTATGTGATAAGAAGTTAACATACAAAATATATAATGAACTTATGTAATTAAATAGCAAAAAAAAAAAAAAATCCTCAAATAACTCAATTAAAAATGGACAAAAGACCTAAGTCGACATTTATCAAAGGAATTCATACAAATGGCCAACAGGTATATGAAAAGGCGTTTAACATTACTAATAATCAGGGAAATGCAAATTAAACTAAGATGAGCTATCACCTCACACCTGTTAAAATGGTTATTATCAGAAAGACAAAAGGCACTAAATATTGGCAAGGATGTAGAAAACAGGGAACTCTTTTCCGCTTTCAAGAAAAGTCAACTATTATAGCCAAAAGGTTTCCTTAAAAAATTAAATTAAAATTAAACTACCTTATGAGCCAGCCATTCCACTTCTAAGTATATGTCCAAAGGAAATAAAATTAGTTTCTCAAAGTGGTGTCTGTACTCTCATGTTCACCGCGGCATTGTTCACAATAGCCAAGACATGGAAATAAACTAAATGCCCAGTACAGATGAATGAATACAGAAAATGTGCTACATATACACAATGGAACATCATTCAGCCTTAAAACACAAGAAAATCCTCAATCCCATCTGAGACAACACGGATGAACCTGGAGGACATTATGCTAAGGGGAAATAATCCAGGCATAGAAAGACAAATAGTTCATGGTATCACTTATTGTAGACTCTAAAGTAGTCAAATTCATAGAAATAGAGAGTTGATTGATCTTGCCAGAGGCCAGAGAATGGGGGAAATGGGGAGATGGTCAAGCAGTGCATGGTTTCAGTTATGCAAGATGAATATACTTGCAAACCCAGTGCAATGTGAATATTATTAACCAAACTCAACTGTGTGTTTGACTTTTTCTAAGGAGGTAGATCTTAATTGCTTTCACCACAGTAAGGAAAAAGCAATGAAATAAAATGGTAACTATATGAGGTGATGGATATATTAATTATCTGATTGCTGTCATTATTTCACAACATATACGTATATCAAAACATTAAGTCATATATACATATTATATATGTTATATATATAATTTTTATTTGTCAGTTATACCTCAATATAGATGAAAAGAAATATGATAAGTCCTGAAAATGAATGACATAAATTGAAAAAGAATCAGAATTACAGGTGGAAAGAATATGTGGGAAGGAAATTTTAAGACTAGAGATGGAAATTTCTTATTTAATAAAGATTTATTTTCTATTATATATAGCATGTCTAGAAAGTGCTATAGAAAGATTAAATGATGAAGCATATGCATTGTAAAAATATCATTTTAAAAACAATTCATATATGCAAGTTATAAAGAAGTAAAATTTATCTGTAGGTAAAACTGATAAGTTCTCAGAATAAATTTTGTGAGATTTTTTTCCTAGAAATGTTTCATTCTTTGTAGCAAGAGTGAGTCATTGTTTGGATGAGAGGACCTCAAATGCACTGGTCTCCCGGCTATGTTCTTGCATTCTTACAGCAAAGGAAAACCGTTAAACCTAAAACAGCAGATCCCTGCCCTGCTAAAAGGCTTCTAATGGCTTATCTACACACTGAGAATCAAACAGTAAAAGTAGTGCATGTTTTATGAAGTCCTACAAAGGCCAACATGAACTAACACCTGCCTACTTCTCCAGCATCACCTCCTGCCACTCCACGCTCTGGCTCATTGGGGAAAAAGTTAAGCTCATGGCCTCAGGGTCTTTGCACTCGCTCTTTTCACCTTGAAAGCTCTCCTTCTAGATTTCCCCATGGCTTTTTTCCCTCACAGCATTTAAGTCTCTGCTTAAAATGCCTTTCCTTTGAAAAACTTTCCCGTACATTCTATTTAAATAACTCTCTTTCTAAGCCCCAACCACATCATTCTTCTCTCTAGCACTGCCTGATTAATCTTGTAAGCACAGCTTGCTAGTGGGAAGGGAAGGGTGAATATGTTATCCTGAGAACCAAAAGTGGTAAATGCTTACTTTTGCAGATGTGCATGTGTGCATGCTTAGAGGTTGAAGCAAGCTTTATGGATTACAAAGTCATGTAATTAAGATAGTTTACTGAAGAGAAAACTAAGGTTAAGAAAGAATAAGTAAATTGAGAAAGTAATGCACTTATCAATAGGTACAGCCTGAATTTATATGCAGGTTTCTATGCCACCAGAGTTTAAATGTGTTTCCCTTCCTTCCAAAAATGTGTTGATGCATTTTAGAGTTTTCCCTATTAGTTAATACAAATGGAAACTAGATAAACCAAATGGGGGCAGAAATCTGTGCTATTTAATAAACAAATGCTTAACCTTGAATACATTTTGACATATGTATTCACCCATGAAGCCATCATCACAATCAAATAGTGAACATATCATCGCAGCCCAAAATTTCCTCAAGCCCTTTGGAATATGTTTCTGTCAGACCTCCATGACCCTGCCCATCCCTGTCAAACTCTGGTCTGCTGATCATTTTAGACTGTTTGCATTTTCTAAAGTTTTACGTAAATGAAATTATACAGCATGTGTTCCCTCATGACAAATGATACTCAGTATCCCTGTGCTTATTTACACAACTCTGTATTTTCTTTGGCCAAGTATTTGTTCAAATATTTAGCCCATTTATTTGAGTTGATTTTGTTTAATTTCTTATTATTATACAATAAATTTCTTATTACATAATAATTTCTTATTAAATTTTGACATCATATACTTTACATATTATGAATATAAGTGCTTTATCAGATATATACTTTGCAACATATTCTTCTAGTCCACAGTTGTCTCTTCATTTTGTTAATATTATCTTTCAAAGAACAGTTTTTAATTTTGATTAGGTCTAACATACCAATTGCATAAGCTATATTTAAATATGACATCAGTTGATTTATTAGTTAATTTTTCTATATTATTTAAAATATGCATCCAATTTCTTCCTTTTTTCTTTCCTTTCTTCTCCTTCTTCTTCTCTCTCTCCTCCCCTACTTCCCTTTTTTATACATATGGATATCTCATTATTACAGGAACACTTTTTAAAAAAAACTATAATTCTTCAATTGAGTTGCCCTTGCACCTTTATCAACAGTCAGTTGGGTCAATATTTTACTCTATTGAAATATATTAATTCATTTTTCTATCTTCACGATATGACACTATTTTGATAACTCTAGATTTATAACAAAATCTTGAAACCAGGTAGTGCTATCCCTACAATTTTGTTCCCCTTTTCTTAAATTGCTTTGGCCATTCTAGGTTCTTTGTATTTCTATGTAAATTGTAAAATCAAGTCATTAATTTCTATAATATTTCCCACTAGGATTTTGAAACTACAAATCAATTTGTGGAAAATTCCCTCTTAACACTGCTGTCAAACTTCCATGACACCTTTCATCAGGTTGAAGAAGTGGTCTACTATTTCCAGTTTGATGAGAATTTTTGTAAGGCATCAATGTTGAATCTTGTCATGTGCTTTTTCTGCATCTATTAAGATGGTCATATGGCTTCTGTTTTTAGTTTCTTAACATAATAAATTATTTAATTTTCAAATGTTAATCCAACCTTGCATTCCCGAGATAAACAAAACTTAGTCATGATGGCGTGTTTTTTCATATTACACTGTTGGATTTGATTCGCTAAAACTTACTTAGAAATTCTGAATAGAAGTTTATAAATAATGTTGGATGAAGATTTCTTAATTGTCAGTTTTTGTGTTGGGATAATGCTTGCTGCATTGAATGAGTTAGGAAGTATTCCTTCCTCTTCACTGTTTTTAAAATGTTGTGCAGATTTTGTATAATATCTTATTTAAATATTTGATATATTTCTTCCTATTGCTGAATACTCTCTTTGTGTATATATGCAACTTTTAAAAAAATCCATCACTTAATGATGGATAATAAAGCCAGAAGGTTGGATATTTATTTGTGTTTTTTTATTTTTTTCCTCTTGTGGAAATTTTTAAACAACATATTTACTTTCTTGAATATTTTCAAGGATATTCCAGTTTTCTATTTCTTCTGCTATGAGGTTTATTTGTTTGCGTCTTTTAAACAACTTGTTAATTTCACCTAAGTTTTCAAATTTATTGACATGGAGTTCTTTGGAATATTTTCTTATTATCCTCTTATTACTGTAAAATATGTAGTGAGGTCACTTTTCTCATTACTAATATTGGCAATGTTGTCCCCTCTTTCATTTCTCATCAAGTTAGCCAAAGATTTATCAATTATATGCATTTTCTGGAAAGGGTCAACTTTTGGTTCAATTGATTTGATTTTCTTTTCTTTTCTTTTCGTTCTTTTTTTCTCTTTCTTTCTTTCTCTCTTTCTCCTCTCTTCTCTAGTCTTCTCTTCTCTTCTCTCCTCTCTTGTCTTTCTTTTTTCTCTTTTGAGACAGTATTTTACTCTTGTTGCCCAAGCTGGAGTGCAGTGGCGCCATCTCGGATCACTGCAATCTCCCCCTCCTGGGTTCAAGTGATTCTCCTGCCTCAGCTTCCTGAGTAGCTGGGATTACAGGCACGTGCCACCACACCTGGCTAATATTTTGTTTTTAGTAGAAATGGAGTTTCACCATGTTAGCCAGGCTGGTCTCAAACTCCTAATCTGAGGTGATCCACTCGCCTTGGCCTCCCAAATTGCTGGGGTTACAGGTGTGAACCACTGCACCCAGCTCAACTGATTTTCTTTGTTTTTCATTTCACTGATTTCTACAAGAATTTATTTTTACAGCTTACTTTTGATGAAATTTTTCTCCTAGTATTCATGCAATTTATACTAGATTTGTTTAAAATCTCATATTTTAACCAATTTATTAACCATTTATAATTATCCTTATTTTGATTTAAATTTTTTCATGTGTATATTTGTAGATCTGTATTTCTGTCTAATATTATCTATTATCTGCCTGAACAACTTATTTTAAATTTCTTCAGCTAATTTTTGTATTTTTTAGTGGGGATGTGGTTCACCATGTTGGCCAGGCTTGTCTCAATCTTCTGACCTTGTGATCTGCCCACCTTGGCCTCCCAAAGTTCTGGAATTGCAGGTGTGAGCCACCGTGCCCAGCCAAAACTGTATTTTTTGACAAATCTTCCCTGTTTTACCCTCCTCCCATTCCTCTGGCAACCACCATTCTACTCTTTGCTTCTAGGAGTTTGACACTTTAGATTCATCATATGAATAAGATCATGTACCATGCAGCATTTAATAGAATGTTCTTTTTAAAAGGCAGAATCATATTTTATTACATTTTTATTATCTATTTATCTGTCAGTGGGCATTTAGGTTGCTTCTATGTCTTGGTCATTATGAATAATGCTGCAATAAAGGTGGGAATGCATATATCCCTTTAAGATCCTGATTTTATTTCCTTTGGATATATATCCATGAGGGGGATTGCTGAATCATATGGTCATTCTACTTTTAATTTTATTAGGAACCTCCATACTGGTTTTCATAGTAGTGGCACCAACTTACAATACCAACAAGCATATGAGGGTTCCCTTTTCTTCAGATTGCCAATATTTGTTTTCTTTGTTGTTTTATGTTTGATAATAGCCATTTCAACAGGTCAAAGTAATGTCTCATTGTGATTTTGATTTGCATTTCCCTGATGATTTTGGGTTGAACACTTTTTCATACACATTTATTTTATGTCTTCTTTTGAAAAATGTCAACTCACTTTGTCAATTTTTTAAAAGTTTTCTTACTTTTTGCTGTTGATTTATAAAAGTTATTTATATTTTGGAGATTAACCTTTTATCAGATACATAATTTGTGTAATAATTCCCAAAGATATTTAGAGATTCAATGCAATCATTTTCAAAATCCCATGATCAAAATGGCTTGTCTTATAAAAATAAAAAATCCAAAAATTAACATAGATCCACAAAAGACCCCAATAGCCAAAGCAATCTGGAGCAAGAAAAATGAAGCTAGAGGCATCACATGTCCTGATTTCAAAATCTATTACACAACTACAGTAATCAAATCAGTATGGAACTGGCATAAAAATAGATCTGTAGACATATAGACCAATGGAATCAAATAGAGATCCCAGAAATAAATCCACATATCTATGGTCAACTGATTTTCAGAAAGGATGCCAAGAATACAAATGGGGAAAGAATGGTCTCTTCAATAAATGGTGTTGGGCAAACTAGATATCTACATGCAGAAGAATGAAATTGGACCCTTATCTTTTGCCAAAAATCAACTGAAAATGTACTAAAGATTTAAAAGTTTGAACTGAAATCAAAAACGTATTAAGAAAAAAAAATATGGAAAAGCTTCTTGACATTTACCTTGGCAATGATTTCTTGCATAGAATACCAAAAGCACAGTCAGCATAAGCATAAAGAGACAAGTAGAATATCATCAAACAAAAGTCTTCTGCACAGGAAACAGTTAACAAATTAAAAAGGTAGGATGCTTTTACCTTTTGTACTTTAAAGGTGTTGCTACAATGTCTTCTTGCCTGCACTGTTTCCAATGAATAATATACTATCCTCCTTATCTTTAACCTTGTGTAGTTTCCATGTCTTTTTTTCTCAAAGTTCTCTTAAGTTTTCTCTTTACCATTTGTCTTAAATAATTTTATTATTATATTTTATGGTGTATCTTTCTTTACATTTTTTTGGGCTTTGGGTTGTTGAGCTTCTTATCTGTGAATTTATGGTTTTCATAGAAAAAGTATTGAAAATGATTTATTCATTTTTTTTGCCCTCTACCATTAATTAGTATTAATCCATATAATTCTCCCAAAGCCAACTAGTGCATTTTTCAGTTGTTAAAATTCTCCTTATTTTCTTTGTATTTCATTTAAGTTTCAATCACTGTGCCTTCAAACTTACCAATACTGTTTTCTGTAATAATTTTATTATTTATGATATTATTTCTGTAAAATATCATTCAGTGTATTTTTCATACCAGACACTGCAATTTTCATCTCTAGAAGTTCAATATGGTTCAATTTTATATTGCAAATTCGACCTTGTTGGGTGCTTGATATTTTTGTGTTACTATAAATATATTTGTACCTTCTTTGGGATGCTATCTTTTAGCAGTTTATATACTCAGATACTGCTTTTAGGATTTGTTAGGTGGGACCAGAGCCCCTTTAGTCTGTGGCTAATTATTCCTCACTACTGAGGCAAGAACTTTCTGAGCCTTGCCTCTGCAATACCCCATGATTTATTACATTATCCAATTGGATAGAACAGGCTCAGTACGAGCTCTAGATGCTTTTTCTCTGGCTACAGGTGGTTTCCTTACACGTGTGCTGATCACTACCTTGCTGAAGCACAGATCTCCTGTGTTCTCTTTCCATGACCTCATTTTTTGTCCTGTTCTCTGTCCCACAGACCAAACAACATGTTCTTACTAGAACCTCGTCACTATAGAACTCAGGGATTCCATCAGGCTCTGCCTCAGTTGCTCTTCCTAAGACACAGTCTGGAAACTTTCAAAGCTGTAAACTGGGGTTCACCTCATTCATTTCTGAGATTGCAAAGGTGATTATCCTTTTTATCAAATACCATTGTTTCTTATATTTTGTGTGCTTCTAAATTAAAGGTAGGAGGATGAACCTGTTCTATGTCTCTACCCTGGCTGAAAACAGAATTTCATATATATGCGATTTGGACTGCTAACCACGTCTTTCTTTCTTTCTTTCTTTTTTTTTTTTTTCAACACCTGAATGTTTCTTTGGATAATGACTTTTTTTCTACTTTTAGTCCATAGGGTTGGCCATCCCCTTAATACCTATAAAAAGAGATCCATACAGTCTAACAAATTACCATGTTCATAATGATAGTTCAGAAATGGACAATATATAATACATAAATATATAACATATACATATAGAAAAAGTACATTTAGCTTAACTATATTAAAAGCAAATAGCCAAATGAACTAGAATTTAATGAACAACTCTCAGTGTGGCGATTATTAAATAAGTTTTGTTATAGCTACACACAAATGATTATCATGCAACCTTTCTAAGAGCATTTCAGCGTAAAATCTGATTCGTGAAGACTAAATGGGAATGGCAGGAGCAGATGTACAGAATTACTATAGAAACTTATTCAAGATGTCTTGCTGTGAATAGGGAGCGATAAATAGGAATATAGCTAGAAAAAAATGAGCTAGAAAGGGATTTTTCAAGATGGATAATATTAATGCATGTGTCATGAAGAGGATAATGATGTCTAGTCTGAAAATTTCAGGGTCCGTTAATTTAGTTTCGGTGAAGTCAAGATAATGCTAAAGCAGCAATGCCAGGTGGAATAAATGCCCGAAGAAATTAGAGGTACTGGTGATGGCTCGTGATGCTTTGAATCAAGGTTTCAAAAGCCATACTCACAAAAACAAGTGTAGAATTATCAGAGTTTGTCAGGATAGAAAACAATCTTTTAGAGTTGAGGAGCCTGGTGTGCTGATAGATTATCTATGTGAAGGTTGAAATAACTCAGAATGGCAACAAAGATGGAAATGAACAAGACCGTGAACCAGGGCTCAGCCCATCAGTTAACACTTAGAAGTGGCTGGGTGGCTGGTAATAATGAGAGGCATTGAAAGATTATTTCTTTTTTTGTTTTGTTTTGAGACGAAGTCTTGCTCTGTCTCCCAGGGTAGAGTACAGTGGCTCAATCTTGGCTCACTGCAACCTCTGCCTCCTGGGTTTCAACAATTATCTCTGCCTTAGCTTTCCAAGTAGCTGGGATTACAGGCATATGCCACCACGCCTGGCTACATGGGGTTTCACCATGTTGGCTACGCTGGTCTTGAACTCCTGACCTCAAGTGATCTGCCTGCCTCAGCCTCCTAAAGTACTGGGATTACAAGCATGAGCTACCATATCCAGCTGAAAGATTATTTCTAATAGGCTTATGTAGAAATGTCAGTTCATGTAAATTAGAAATTATGAGGCCACTTTACCATTCTTCACACCTGTAATGAACAAGTGTTTATCTACATTTCTGACTTATCTCTTGAACTCTATTTGCATGTTGCAGTAGGACATGGCTGGTGCCCTGTCCAGATCTTCTTCCAGGCCAGTACATCCATCTATGCTTCCATATTCCAGTGGCTGGGAGTGTTGGCTGTTGGTTGACAGAGGAGTTGCATCCTCCTGGAGGAAACTGAGTTCAGCTGATGAAAGCCACCTGGTCCTGGAGGTGAAGCATCTCCCAAATGATAGCCTGCAGTCAATGACTGATGAATATGGCCTCACTGCCTCATGATAGGCTCTACTCTGAGGTATAGATCATGTTTCTGAGCACTTCCTGGGATCCTGCTGAGGCTCAATGCCCACTGAAACCACACCCTTGCTTGCATGCTTTCCCTTCTCTATTCTTCTTCTCTTGCTTCATTAGAGATTCCTCCTGCAATTGCTTCCTCAATAAAGCATTTTCATAAGCAACCTCATATCAGCCTCTGCTTCCACAGAACCCAATGTGAATTGAGCAAGCGTTTAACTTAGGATGTTCAACATAAAATTACTTTTTTCTTCTCATTCCCTGCCTATAAACTTTCTCCTTTGCCTACTTCTTATCTCATTAAAAGGCAATAATATCAACACAAGTATTCAAGTGAAAATAAAAGGATCTTCTCTGATTTCTTTCTTTCTGGTGTATTATTAAATTCTATTGATATTACCAATATCTATCCAAATAGCAACCTAGTCCAAGATACTGTCATTTCTCCTCTAGACTTCAACTGGGTTCCTAACACTTATGGTATTATACAGTTTTGGCAATGAAGTCTTACCCAGCTATAATCCATTTTCCATAAAGCAGCATGATCATTTTCTAAGCCATACACTATAGCTTTAAGACAACATTTATTGCAGAGATGAAGGTCTTGCTGTGTTGCCCACGCTAGTTTCAAACTCCTGGCTCAAGGGATCCTCTCACCTCAATCCCCCAAAATGCTAGAATTTCAGGAACATGTCACTACACTTGTTCTGCACACTATTAGTGTTACTTGTTATAAAGTCCACTACTCATAATTTTATTTTAGTACACACACACACACACACACACACACACACACACATACCCCACAGTAGAATAAGCTAATTACATTTTCTACAAAAAATATTTTCAATCATTTATTACAATGAGTATCATTTTAGCATCTTAAACTGTCGGGAGAGGATACCGTACCATGCAATTTGTTTTCTTTGCAAAAATCTGTTCGTGTACCTAACACTAAATTTTTAATATAAAGATCATTTACATCAAGAGAATCACATAGTTAAGTATATGAAAGCAAAATTCTCAAAAACGCCCTTGCAATGCATTAATGATTTCGGGGGGAAATGGTTCAGACACTGGCACCTGTTGATAAGATAGCTAGGCCACATGGAAAGCAAAGGAGCTCCAGCAACAGATGAAATGTAAGTCAAAGGGCAAGCTCTGCTTTTCTTCCTATTGCTTTGTGTAGGGTCATTTAATCATGGTTCTAATCACTACAATCAAAAATGTACATGACATAACAAAAAGTCTGCATTAATCCTTCTAGATGCAGTATCAGATAATGTGCAAAAAAAAAAAGCCCTTCTAGCTACTTCCTGTGGCAAACACGCACAGCGCTGTGCTTATCAAATAGCTCCTTTAACGACAGCACACTCCTAGTTTTATTAAATCCCTTTTTGAGTGTCATCTTTTTTTGGACTTCATCTTTTGTCAGTGGCTGTCGCTAGTGATGAAAAAACCTCCAGAAGGTGAAGAGAATGATCAGAAAGAGAATCTGACTTAGGACAAAATCTTAACTCTGTATGTAGAAGGGCTACTTTTGTGAATGTTATTTTCATTGAAAATGTAGCTGTATATTTGTTATTTGTTTTATCTCTCTCTCTTTTTTTTGAGACGATTATCTCACTTTTGTCCTTCTGGGTAGAGTGCAATGGCATGATCTCGGCTCACTGCAACCTCTGCTTCTCAGGTTCAAGGGATTCTCCCGCCTCAGCTTCCCAGGTAGCTGGGATTACAGGCACATACCATCACGCCTGGCTAATTTTTATATTTTTAGTAGAAACGAGGGTTTCACCATGTTGGCCAGGCTGGTCTGGAACTCCTGACCTTGTGATCTGCCCACTTCGGCCTCTCAAAGTGCTGGGATTACAAGTGTGAACCACCATGCCCAGCCTGTTTTATCTCTTAACTAAAACCAAAGTTTTCTTTCCTAAAAAAACAACTCTTCATTTTAATTGGTAGGCTACAAGCTAGTTCTAGAATAGTCTACTGATTATAATTATTCTAGATACTACATGTTTCTCTGCACATCTCAGTTCACTTTTCACATAGCCCAATTAAAATTTCTTATCTTAATTTGATTATCAATGTTATTAGTCACACCTGTAGTCAGAAAAGATAAATGTTTTGGGGGAGTTTTTCTGGACCATCTAGATAAATGAATGTGTTTCAACTTATAAGCTCTCAGCTTGTCTTTTCAGGAAAATGAGAGGAATAGTGAATTCTAAACATTTGAATTTGGAATATGTATGTATTTTATTATCAGGTAGTAGGATGTGGCTGAACACCACCTTCTAGCCAGGCCCAGGAGAACAACAGGACAAGTCCACTTTTTAATATGGTTTAGTTTTATACTTAATGATACAAATCAAGTATTTCACTTTAAAAGACTGATATAGAACAAGTATTTTTCATGAATGGAAAATTTCATGCAGTGGAAAACTGAAAATTTTAGATAATAAGGTTAACATACATTATTAACATAAGGAAATCTCTGCTTTGCTGAAGCAACAACTTTGGAATTTCTAAAATAAGCAGTAATTTTTTTCCCAAAGTTATTGATATTGAAATGGATATTTAATCACCACGTTTTAGCACACTTTATATTATAAAGTGAAATATGTGTCTATAGCATATTGAATTATAAGATAAACACATTCAAGGACAGCATTCTAATCTGGATATAAATTCTTCACTACTATCTACTATTCTTAATTTCCCCCCAGTCTGGTCTCTTTCCTAAAGGATAATCTTCTCCCTATTAGTGTAATATTCTGCCAAATAGTACTTCAATTAGGACTCCGAGGTCATTTTGTTGGTGGGGGTAAGGATAAGCATTGAGATAAGGACATGCCTTGCTAACAGGAATTATTACAGAAAACTAACTGCAATTAAAAAACTGCAAGCCTACATTTGGCTGCTCCGGTATCCAAATAAAATCGTATTATCTTAAGTGGAAAAGTAACTTAGAAATTATCTGTTCAACCAAGAAACGGAGAATACCCTGAAGGGGATTCATCTATTACTGTTTACTATATGGGCAGAATTCCATGAACTGCAACTGAAACAGGTAATGTTTGTAGAGAAGAGAAAATAACCAGTAGTCATTAAGCTCTTAGAGTTTAGAAATTAAACATTCCACACCATGATGGGAATGAAAACATTGAGTGACATATATTACAAACACCTAGCCATTTTCTTTCCCTAGAATATGCTTGCTACTATGTAATACTGAAAAGGCAAAAATGGCCACTAGGGAAATGGCATTTTTCAAGGATATTTATCACTGAAAGCACTCCCCATGACTACGGTCATTATCAACTTTTAAAAATAAATAGTGGCTTGCAGTGCTAACTTGGCACAATAGGACTGACAGAGAAAATGCAGTGTTTTTGCTGTCTGGAGCCATGGACTGCAGCAGAGTCCATCCTGTGCAGGCTGTAAAGTGTGAAAAGCCACCCACCATGCCCACGGGGACCCCCTTCTATGCTGGAAAATCATTTAAACTTAGCCTTGCCTTTGTAGACATGGGGGATCCAGATACCTTACTGTGAAGATTTTCAACTGAGTTCCAGGTCATAACCTATAAAACATGCATTCTACCCACCATAAATATGAAAGTAATTTATTTGCTGATGCAGAATGGTAGGGATTAGAACTAAATTCAGATTAGACTAGAAAAAACTTCTATAGTTCTTTTTGTTGCATTTACATACACACACACACACACACACACACACACACACACAGACAGACACACATATAAGAGTATGTGCACATGTACACCAGTCTTGCAAGGAATAGAACTATTGAATATTAAAAACAATATTAGAAGTTATGTATGAGGTTATTTAAATTCAGTTCAATAGGGAAATATTTTGACCCCAGCTAAAAGGTAATGTGGTGAAGAATCTGGATGCCTGATACTGAAATTCAGTGTCTACACCTTATGAAGTAACTGGTTAGCTTATTTAAAAATATTTTGTTTGAATAGATCAACTTAATAATCATTCTTAACGTAAAACTTTATGCATTGTCTAGAAAATTTTAGTACTTCAACATCCCAGCTTAATCTTCTTTCACCAAATTGTTATCTACTTTATCATATTCATATACTTTAATACATTACTTAGCACTAGTTATCTCTAGTAGTAGTATTAATTATAAATTTATTAGTTTTTCCATGGAATTTTGAGCCACTTGATGTCAGACTTTTTAATCTTATTTAGATATACAATTAGCATTAAGACTTGGTTTATAGAATTTTTCTCAACAAAATGTTTTGTTGAATGTCACCAACTTCATCCTAACAAAAGTTCAAGTTTATACTTCTATTGTCTCCCAAATATTTCTCTTAAAAATAGTTTTGAGTATCAAGTAGTAGGGCAGAAATGGAAAACGCACAACTTTAAAATCAGGATTAGTAGCTACATTGCTATTTGCCAGATGCGTAATCCTCAAAATTAATTTAATCTATTGAGGCATCATTATTTTCTCATCCATAAACTGGGTATAATGACACTAATTAACATATTTTCTTGTGAGAACTTGGCAATATTTTATATAAAAAGCACCTTATTGGCTAAAAAGTCCTATGTTAAAACATTTTTATGTATCATATTGCTATATGAGGTAACTCATTCAATTTTGCTTGTTTTAGTTGTTACACACTTTTCCAATTACTTAACTGATCGCTTCTTTCCTAAAATAGAGTAAATATCATATACTGAGAAAACTGGGACTGCAAAGCTCTCATACTAAGATGTCATGTGTTAGTCAAACGTCATATAAGACAGAGTTTTGCTATGTTGCTCAGGATGGTCTCAAACTCCTGATCTCAAGTGGTTCACCCACCTCAGCCTCTCAAAATGCTGGGATTACAGGCATGAGCCACCATGCCTGGCCTAAATTTCTAACTAAAATACTCATCAAATTACTAATCAGAGAACATCACAATTTGTTCAAGAATCAATATGCATATCTTATACATGTGTGTTGGTGTGTGTGCATGTGTATAAATATAGCCTTAGAGGTCTGTTTAGTACAGGCAGAATGAAGTGAAAAATGGGACAGTTATTAAGGTCCTAAAACTCTATACTTTTTTTTTTTCTATTTTCCCATTAAAATACCAAGGACAGAAAAGACATCTCAACCCAGATTCCAAGTTCCTAATTTTGTATCCCATTCAAATACCAACATATAAAACTGTGCATCTAAAGTACATTCTGCACAGAGACACACATACATTCCCTTTCCATGAGGACCTCACTATTCTGAAACATACACATTTGAAAATAAATGAAAAATATCTTCAGTTCTTTGAACTGTGGCAGCTAAGTCCATTTTTTTCATGTCCTATAAATGAATTCTATTAAATTGCTGAAATGGTATACAGTATTTACATGCATTTAAATTCACTATAAATATTTACAGAACTTCAAGATGAATGCTAGTAATATAAGCTAAATATGTCTGACCACAATGACTTTCCATGAGTAAAGATACTATGCCAAATGGCTTTTTTCCCCTAAAAACTAAGTTTTTTGAATTCTGTTCAGATAACAGCAGTAAAAAGATAATCACTCTCCACAATTCCCAGGAAGTTGAAGAAAACTGTAGATTTTAAAGGAGATTCACTGTTAGGTGTTTCGGCTTCATGCTTTTTGACGGCATTCTTTAGTATGCATGGATTTTTGCTTAAAGGGGAGAAAAATGGACCATAGGAAGTAATAAGAGGGTGTCAACAGAGTTACAAAGTGGAAGATTCTGTAAGCAGTATTGGGAGGCTGGTGATTCAAATGACATCCTTAAGCAAAAATCCCTGGGAAATAAGCCGTTTTCAATAGTTTGCTAGAAATTATTTTGATTGTAATGCATTTCTAGCAGTGACACAGGTACATTTTTAGAGCTTGCAATGTGATACGGACAGCAATAAATCACCAATACAGGGCCGATGGCCTCTTCCAGGCAGATCAGTCTACACTGGTAACAGCAACCATGACCAGTCTCTCTTTATATCAATAGCAATGAGGCTTATCATCATTACCATGCCTTTAGTAACATCACTTTTTTAAATGGCCATTTTCACAATGTAATCTGCAGTCTACATACAACATGTACTCTGTATTGAAGGCCATATTTACAGTTTGATTTTGAGTCAGCTTAGCATTCTAAATCAGAAGCAAACAGCAGAATCATGTTGCACAGACACTTAGCAAATCTGCAAGGAATAATAAAGACAAAGTCGTAAAAATAGTAATTTTTTAAAAAAACTTATTGTATGTACAATGCATAATTGATAATTCATGGCATCTGATCTTTGGGAGATAATACACATACAGATTTATGTAGCTACAGATTTTACATTCAATACCCAGTCCCTCAAGGAGCTATTGTTTTTCTCCTAACCATAGGAGTTTTGTATTCTAGTTCTTTCCCTACGCTAACTAAATATGTAAACTTGGAAAAGTTACACTGAATATCTGGGCCAGAATTTCCTGATCTAAATAATCAGAAACAAACCTAAACTATTCCTAGGGTCCCTTCCAGTTTAATGGTGGACATTAATTACTCGACAACATTTTAGAGAACCTTAACTGAGGAAAGAAACCAAGGCGTCTTCTGACTGGTAGACTTTCCTGTTACAAGAGATGTTCAGTGTATTTTGAAAGACTGGAAGGTTTACCACTTTGTTTCCAAGACAAAACTCTGTGCTTTGCACTGTGCTGAGCACTTACTCAATATTTACCAAATTTAAATCAATGAAAAAAATCTATATCATAATTGACATGAGGAATCTTCGTAAAATACATCTTGCTAATTTGACAAATGAGACATTGGCTTAGAACAAATCAAAGAGCTTATATATGTTAAATAAAGTTTTAAAAGCAGCTTGTGTTTTTAATATATTATCTATAAATGTGTAACTTTGTACAGAAAACACAGTGCTTTCCGAAGGATTTTTAAAACTTAATTTTAAAAAATTTGATCAACCTACCAAAGACAAATTAAGAGTAAATGAAATAAGGTAAGTGGCAAGTAGCCTGCAGAAATATTTGAAGAAATATATGTTTGGCCATCCTTCCTTCTACCAGATAAACATTTGCTTTTCCTCATTATTAGAAATTCTCAGTTTCTAAACAAACACATGCAACTGAAACAAACATGTGAGTTGTTTTGCACATCCAGAATAGCGTACACTCATTAAAACCATCAGGTTTTTTTTTCCCTAATTTTAGTTTTATCATCATAGTTATATTCTCTGTAAAACAGATCCAGAAGTTTAGAAACATACCTTGATTTATACATGTTTGCTGAAAAGAAACCAAATCTTGCCATTGTACTTCACAGATAAGGAAACTAGAGCGCTGCAGTTTTTATTTGTTTTCCCAAGAGAGCAGAATTAGTTAATGGCAGAGCTGTTACCAGAAGAGGTCCGATTGGATCCTACGTGTGCAAATGCTTATTTATTCACCATGTTCGTGAATAAACCATGCAAACTGTGGCAGAAGTGAGGATGTTAGCTGTTATAAATCTACAGGAAAGTAACCACTTAGAAGAAATAGCTAGGAGAAAGTCCCTACAGTGGGAGCTTGCTCGACAAGGTGAAGACATCTTCATAGCTGGAATGGAGGGAAGGAGGAAGAGCAACCTGAAGATGGGTGTAGAGAGATAAGGCAGGACAGCTCCTGCTGGGCCTGATAGGCCACTGCAAGGACTTTGGCTTTTACTCCAAGGATCATGGGAGCCACAGCAGGGTTTTGAGCAGAAGAGGCACTTGAGCATGACTTCATTTTTTTAAGAAGAAATTTAAAACTATTTTCTATAAAGGGACAGATGTTAAGAGTTAGGCTTTGTGGTCCATGTGTTCTCTTTTGAAACTCCTCTGGTCTGCCACAGTTACATTAAAGCAACTATAGATGATGCATAAATGAATGAGTGTGTCTGTGTCCTAATAAAGTTTTATTTACTAAAACAACTGATGGGCCAAATTTTCCCCATGGGCTCTTATTTATTAAGCCCTGGTTGAATGACTCACGCTGGCTGCTATGTTGAAAATGGACTCTGGGAAAGCGGAGGTGGAAGCAAGGAGGCCAGTCAAGAGACAATGCTGTGTGCACGTTTATCCAACCAGGATAAGAGACACTGCTGTGTACACATTTCCCTACCTAGTGCATTTCTGATGGAGTCTCCTCAATCCCAGAGAGGTTTTAATGGCAGGGGTAAGAGAGGAGAGTACAGGGAAGGGAAGGGAATAAGAGAAGGTGCCACTCAAGAAAAAAGAAGGAGCAAGGATGTCATGAGCATGCTTTTGCATCATTTCTATTTATACGGCAAATACATAAAAATAAAATACTGAAACTCCTCCTTCCTTGAAATATTAAAATAGAAATTAAACTAAAAGCTTTTCACATCATGGTAGGTAGGAAATTTGGATATGGTGACTTTAAAAAATACGTTTTATATGAGGAGAAAAGAGAAACACATACGAAAAAGAGATCACTTCCGGACCAGAAATAACTCCATACTCAGGTATCTTTACTTGATTCTAAAGTAGTGCAGAAGCGGGAAAAGTGGTAGTACAGCTGTGAAGTGTAACATTCTTCCTTCCCTTTTCTTTCCAAGAAAGGAAGTTTTTAAAGAACAAAAACTTTTCTCTGCCACATAAATTATCTGCTTCTCAAATGACACTTCCCATGTTCCACAGCAATCAGCAACACTTTTTAATTTAATGATGTTTTAGTGTAAATTTACAATAGCAAATATAAATATTTTGAAGTATGCTACCATAATGATAAGAAAATTACAACGTAGGACAATGATTATTTAAGATAGTTTGAAATTAAGATAATGAAAATATTAAACTGTACAAACAGCTTTAATTGAAGCTTTTCATTCATTCTCTATTAAAATAATGATTGATTTTCTTCTGATTACGAAAATGATAAATGCTCACTGTTAAAAAAAAAAAAAGTGAAAATAAATATACACATAAAAGGAAATACATTTCCCCTGAGTCTGCATCATGGTATGTTAACCAATTTTAACAATGATCACTTTTATGGATACTATGTGTACATATAGATTTATTGTCCTAAGTTGGATTATATCACACATAGGATGTTTATATGTGTTTTCTTCTCATTATCACATTTTTGCAACCATTTTTCTTGTATTTCAATATTGCATCTCATCCCAATGAATTGTATTTGGCAATGATAGTTGAAGTCAAAATTTAGCAGATACAAAACAATTGCACAAGCTGCATTACTAGGTTTTCTCACAATTAAAAAAGGGATGAGTTGAAAAGGAGTAGAGAAAAGGAAATCTTAATCGGATGAGTAATGAAATAGCAAACTTGCTGTTCATCAGAGACAATCTCCCCCAGTGTTGCAGGCAGGTCCACTTATCCTTTGTAGATCAGCAGTTCTCGCTACCTTTGAATTTGCTCCACTGAGCATCCACTTCTATAGTAGTCAGCTTCTTATTATTCCTGACTCATTCCTTCTATTTATACTGCAAACAACTGAGTTCCTGGTAATTTTACTGTACTAATTTGAAATGTGTGGTAATCTGGATGTGAACTAGCTTAAAAATTACCTTTGGAGGATCTACTTGGAGAACTGGTTAATCATGTCAACAATAAATGCTTAAATTGGAAGGCAAAGATTTAGGCAACTTCAAAAAAACAAAGCTTTCAACAATTAAAAATACTTAAGCAACAATAGCTATATGACGAAGCTGCTAATTACACACTATTCTTATTTACACATATAATCGGGTTTAGTGAACAATGTAGCAATGCTTCGTTATTAGTTTTGTGCTACTTTGTGCATTAAATTAAGAGGTAATATTGTATTTTTGGTGATTTTCTAGTTTTTAAATGCATTATTATTAAATATTTTGTGAGAGCTTGGACATAACCTACAATTTCTAAAAGAGAATACAAACAAAATGAACCCTCTTTAAGATGATACAAGATTTGATACACTGTAAGTCTCTACTGTGCCCTATAGATACATTACTTTGGGAAGTTAACCTAAACTTCATGTCGCACTACAGAAAGTGGGAGAACCTTACACAGGGCAATGTGAGAAAGGAAATCATTATAGAGTTTGCTTTCTGAGTACTGGAGGAATTTTCTAGGTAACATTCAAACCTACAGCACCTTTTAAAACTTCTTCCCTCATTTCTGTGGAGAACATTTTCAGTGGACGTTGAAATGAATTTTGTGGAGAACATTTTCGGTGGACATTGAAATGTTTGCACACACCCTTCAGTAGCAAAACATAAACCAGGAAAATAAAAATAAGTACTTTAAAGACTGAATATTGAGCCATTCCAGACAGAGAGCAAGAAAGCAACTGAGAAAGAAACAGAGGGGTGATCTAGGCTTTGCATTAACCTTATTTATTGATTTTTTTTAAAAAAATTATCCACCTAACATAAAGGATTGTGGATTCATTGAGAAGCAATACTGACCAGAGAAAGAGTAGCCTATCAGGGGAGATCTCTGATCCAGAAAGACAAGGTCAAATGTTCATGTGGATGCACAAGTATGTTCATTGAGGCACTGTTTACAATAGCAAAGACCTGGAACTAACCAAAATGCCCATTGATGATACAATGGTCAAGGAAAATGTGGCATGTATACACCATGGAATACTATGCAGCCATAAAAAGTGATGAGTCTGTGTCCTTCGTAGGGATATGGTTGAATCTGGAAACCATTATTCTCAGCAAACTGATGCAAGAACAGAAAATCAAATACCGCATATTCTTACTACAGGTGGGTGTTGAACAATGAGAACACATGGACACAGGGAGGGAAGCATCATAAACAGGGTTTGTTGGGGGTACTAGGGGAGGGACAGCAGGTGGTAGGGAGGTTGGGGAGGGATAACATGGGGAGAAATGCTGGATATGGGTGATAGGGGGATGGAGGCAGCAAACCACATTGTCACATAGGTACCTATGCAACAATCCTGCATGTTCTGCACATGTACCCCAGAACCTAAGGTGCAATAAAATATATATATTAAAAAAAAGTTCATGTGGACATGGCTACCTATTTCACTCCTCTTCCTTCTTGCCTTCACTCCTCCTCTTCTACCACCACTGCCACAGTATCTACCCTTCCTTTCCACCACCACCATCACCCCACCTAGAAATACAATTTTTTTTTTAATGAAGGAGTTTAGTACATTAAAAAATTCTAAACTTTCCTATGAACCTATAGGTTTTACCTCACTCTTTATAAGAAAAAACATGGTGGGAAAACCCCATGCAGTGTTACCCGTGTGTGTCTGTGTGTGTGTGTGTGTGTGTGTGTGTGTGTGTGTGTGCGCGCACGCATGTTTTATTCACTGTTTGGAAGTTCATATATCCCAGCCCATAGTGTGTATTGAGTTTTTCTCAAGTAATTAATTATGGGCCTGTGGGTATCCTGAGTTTAAGGAAAACTCTTAGCCACTCCTAAATCAAAGTAATTGAAGCAGGCTCCAGCTAATAATTTCTACTATTATAATGTCTTTTTCTTTTATAAGAAAAACCATACCCTAAACATTTTGTTTCTTTTTGAGGGTAACAAAAACTTTAAAATTATTTATATCAAAATTTGAAATTAGACCAACCAGTTGATAATTAACTTGGATGAACTCAACATCAATATTTTATTAATTTTAAAGTAGGTATATACTTTATACCTAAAATATGTATATATAATTCAAATATATGCTTTATACCTAAAATTTTTATACTTCCTTTAAAATTAAATAGTAATACTATATATATATATATATATATATACACACACACACATATACACACACATATATATATGTATACACAATACATATAGTATTGCTAATACATAATATACATACAGTATTGGTATTATATATAATATGTATTATTATATATAGGTTTTAAATAGCAATGCTATATATATGTGTATATGTATCAATGATTTTTGTATGCCTTATGTTTACATAAAATAGTAGTCACTAAAGCATGTCTCTAAAGGTAATTTAAATGGAAACTGCTTATTTTGAAAATTGTCCCATTTATACTCTTGCTTTGTTCCTTAAATAACAAGATTGTATTCCTTCTGCTTTCCCAATTTGTGTACTGAAAATCACAAGGAAATAATTTTGCAAAGCACAAACTTTCTTTCATGCTTTAAGGTTTAGACTTTGTTTAAAAAAATCTAAAGAATTTATTTATTTTCTGATACTTTAATCTTTTTGATAAGTAAAGTTCATGGAAAACCATGTAATTGGTATAGAACTTTTCACTTGAATTGAATCACATAATCCTTCTGTAGTAGAATACTTTTGCATCTTGCCTGGAGTAAATTAGTTTCTTTAGGTTAAAAAAAATCCTGGAATTATATTTTTCAATTTGAAATTCACTTAATATCAAAGTGACTATAATTAATTCTTTTTCTGATGATCTGAAAAACGGTAATAAGAAATTACAAATGACATATCAAAGAAATTTCATAAAGTATACCTGATAAAAACATTTCAAGTGTGAGTTGCTTTCTTTTTTCACACTAAATTTGATTTTATAATACATAAAAGGCATACAATGAGTGCCACCTAGTGCATTAACTCATCATGCTAGCAATCTTATCAATTCATCACATGCCAGGCTTTTGAGAAGGCATTATGTAAAGTCATACAATTTCTCAAGATCATTTAATTCAGGTTAATATTAAACAGTTGATTTAATTTTAGTTAAACACTAATCTATTTACATGTTACTTTTTAAAGTGACTTGAAAAATCAGATAGATCATTATTTTATCATTATTTTAATTAACCAGAATTTTCATTGAACATTACACAAGCATGACCTCCACATTCGTCCTGTGCATTAAACAGAAGAAATCGCTGCTTTAAAAGTATCATTTGCTAGAACTGCTAAGTGCAGCACTTGTCTGTGCTAAGTTGGCAATTACTTCTGGAGCAGCAATTCTCTTATGCAGGGGTTTTCCCTTATGTTTTAAAAAATATGAATATTTCTGCAGTCAAGGTAGATTTCCCTCATCATGCACTAGTGTTATTACTTTGAGAAAAAAACACGAATAATAAAATTCCATATACTGTACTTAAATTAGCCATGGGTACACCCACGCACGTTGTCTATTTAGTTCATTAAGAAACTCTTTGGTAGGTTGAAAGCCTGAGAAAATTTTGAGTCAGAAAATATGATGACTTGAAGAAAAGTCAAGTTGATTAATAATAGTAACTCAACCCGCAGATATCTCTCTGCATGAAGGTTCTTCACAGAGAAAATTCAGCTTCAGCTGTTTTTCATCCGATAAGCAACCTAACCTCAAGGCCAATGGTGCAACTGGTAACTGATGGGCTCTCTCCATCTGTGTTCCCTTTCTCATGCTGTTCTTTGCTCTCAGCTTTTCCATATGCTCTTTCACCTCCTTTCAATTACTGCTTTCTCCTGTTTTATTTCCTTTCTTTCTGCTTGTAATAATGTAAAACCAGCAAAGGTGAGAAAAGATGGAAGTCATACATTTACTGAGAGAGTGGCCTGCTGCCACATACAGCAGTAACAGATAAATTCACAAATCAGGTCACTGGAAGTACCCAGAATGTCCCCATTGGTCAAGTATATCCTGAGCCAGACAAAATTATTCCTCTTAATTCATTTTGATTTCGATTTCTAGTGTCAATTTAAATTATCCTGCCAACTAACCTGGTAGTGAAATTATAAAACTGATAGCCTGTTAGCCTTAGTGCAAACCTAGATTTATTCATCTGTTGAGTATTTATGTTACATGGTGAGAACTCCATCAGCTCCTGGAATACAGGGAACAACAGCAAGTAAAATGCTCCCATTTTACTTAGAAGAAACAAATAATAATGAATATAATAATAACAAATAAGTAGACAATTTATGATAGTGTCAAGTACTATGAAGAAAATGTAAGAGAGTGATTGGAATGAAACAATTTTAGAAGAGCATGGTATGCTTAGGAATATTCTTCTTGATGGACAGGAGAATATTGAAAGATTATATATATATATATATATATATATATATATGGAAGTATAACAGTCCACAGAAGTTCAGATGATGTGTAGCCTTCTAGACCATGCAGAAAAATTTTACAAAATTCTACAAGCAATGCAATATCATTGGAGGATTTTAAATAACAAAATTACAAGTTTTAATTAATGTTTCAAATAAATTACTGCTTTGTGGAAAATGGGTTTTAAAGGTCAAGTATTCAAGCATGGAAATCAATTAAAAAACTATTGCAAGTTTGCACAGAAAAAAGATTAAGGTAGTATTTTGGGGGAATAACTGAATTGGAGAATTATTTGTAGGAAATTAAAAATATTTAGTATTTCACCATTCTCTCTATATATACACTTTTTTTTCCAATTATGCCAACCTATACTATGAACATTTATAAGACAAAACTGTAGAAAATAATCATAGTAGATGAAATGGGTAGCCTCCTGGCAAAAAGTGAATTTATAAATTTGCATTCTCTTCCTAAACTGTTATTTAAATTGTAAGTAGAATTCACACCTACTTCATATGTATTTTTAGTCATCTATAACCTCCTATAATATCTAGAAAATGTTTCTCCAATATATATTAATATGGTATAGTAGTTGGAGCTATCAACCATTGATAAGGGCAGATTTATCAAAGACCTGTTTATAGTAAATAATATTTTTACTATGAATACTATATGATCCTGCTCATCATAAGTATTTATTTCCTTCAAGTAAGCTCAACAGGGAACAGTTATTAGACTTACATGTAGCACCTTGACTTCTGTTTTCTGTAACATTATCAATGTAAAAAGCTTTCTGTGTAGTCTGATATTTGGAATATTTGCTGTGACTTGTATGCAAAAACTAGAAAAATGGCATACCCGGGAAAACCAGCAGTTTTCAAGGGTTCTTTATTTTGTTAAAATAGTGCTTTATGTTGGTTTACACTCATTTCCTTCTTATAGGTGTTGTAAAAGTAAAAAGATTCTTTGGAAAGATGACAATGACTACGCAGATGTGAATCCCGCTGGATCTGCATGTAAAAATCACACAGAGCAAGTAGGTCGTAAAACCAAAATGTCGTGGACAATGCTTAAATAAAAATTAGATTACGAAACATCCCTATGAACCTCAAAATACAAGCAGATAAGGACAAACCAGCAGTAGCCACAGGTCCTTATGATTTCAGAGGATACAGAGGAAAGCACGGAGTAGTCTGGCTGAGAACAGAGACCCTTCAAAGAGCCAGGTGTAAGTTTTTGAAAAGCGCAACATGATGGCCAACTTAGGGATGGGTGTGGGGCACTGACATGGGGAGGATGTTGCCCAACCCAGTCAGGAATGAGTGCAGTGGTTATGCTGAAGGGGCAGGGGAGTCTAAGTCACCATGAACTTTGAAGACAGTCAGTCAAGCGCCTCTTCCAGAATATGGTTCCACAGCGAGGAGAGGCTGTCTGAAGTGGATTGAAATTGAGAAGGAAAGAAACAGCCTAGGTAAAAGTAGGTGGCCAAAAAGGGACAGGAGATAACAGAAAGCAAGACAGGCACTGCAGGATGCTACAGAAAAAAAAAAAATAAATAAATAAAGGAAACAGAGCTCTGAGAAGTGAGAAACTCTGTATGAGACGACACCTCCCTGGAAGAGTCCCAGGAAACTCATTTTGCATAAAACTGACGATGGAAGGACAAATCTCATAAAAATTTATTTTAAAGGCAAAGAGAATTAGTAGCAAACTAGCATCCTAGAAGATAACTGAAACACAAGAAACCCATGCTCAAGAAAAAGTCAAAAAGTACAACCTACTATTTTAGCCTACTATCTCAAAATAAGCTAAAAGATATTAAAAAGGTAAGATGTAAAAGAAAAATACAAATCAGAATTTGTAAAACTCAAAAATCATGTGAAAGCACTTAAAGAATTTAAAAAAGCAATAATTTCGGAATGACCTAACTACACTTGACCTCAGCCAAAAGGCAGAGAAAATATCAGAAAGACTATACTAGAAGGAAGATAAGCATAAAAGTTAATAACTTAGAGTAAATAAAAGAAAAAAAATAAAGTGAAGTAAATGACTTGAAAGAGATTTTAGGAAAATTAAAAAATCTTGACAAAGAAAATCAACACACAGTTTGTAAGAATTCCTGAAGAAGAAAACCAAAAAGGAAAACAGAATGGATACTTAAAGTCATAATTAAAGAAAATTTACTTTTGAAATTATCTTAAACCTCAGAATATCAAGCAGAGATTACCTAGAGAAGAAATATTCTACTGAATATTCTAGGGCAGGCATATTTAGCACATATTGCTGCTAAAATCACAAAAAGAGAGACAACCAGATATTTCACACCTCCACATGAAAGAAAGAAAGAAAAAAAAGAAAATACCAACAGTCTTTGTAAAAGACAGAATTTGAATACGGTCAAGCCGCAGCAGGCAGTCACCTATTTGGAGGAGATACACAGGTATGGACATGGTAAACTGTACTCATAGTGTTTCTTACAATACGGGTCATTCTCATTGCAATCATACTACTGAACCTTTTGCAGATTAAATGGCTTACAGCTAGCAAATTTATGAGAAAAAGAAAGGGATGGAGGAGAAACGTAAAGATTAAAAGGGAACTTAAAAAATATAATTGACAAGAAAATAAAAAGTTTTAAATGATGATCTTTTGCTCTATTAAAAAAGTAATAACAAAGAGATGAGAATTGCTTAAGTGGTTCTGTGATTAACAGAGATCATTTGATTATAAATCAAGAAAATAATTGATACCAAGAATATTAATAGCTTGTAACCAAGTGGATGTTTAAAAATATCTGAGTTATTCATTTGTGCTTAAGCACTGTAGAGAGGAAAGATCCTTGGCCTAAAGTGATTCAACGTTTACTTGGTTCTAACTCTTCTCCGAACTACCTGTATGATCTTCTGTAGACCTCATACGCAATTTTGGCTCAAATTTTCTTATTCTTTAAAATGGACATAATAATAACCTTATCAAGTTCTTACAAGATAAAATGAGATGTCATTCATATAGTCAGCTATAAGGAGCAAAATAGACCATAAATTACTTTCTTTAGTCACTTGAATGATTATATTAACCAGGTTAAATATCACTTTGAAAACAGATAAAACAAATACCATACTACTATTAATATTCAAAGATCAATTTGATTTTTGAGTAATTTTCCACCATTTCAAAGATGTATGAATACATGTATACATTTTCAGGCATCCAGATTCACCTACCATTATATCTTAAGTATATTTTAGTATCTGTGCACCACAAGTGCACTGTACTCCAAAAGCGCATATTTATCCACTGATAAGCTTGGCCACATATTTACTGTTTATTTCTATTCTGACTTATCAATTATATCTATTTTTCTGATATCCTAAATATTTTGTATTAAATACATTTATGTATATAGTTTAATTTGAATTTTTCCTTTATTACATTTCCATAAATAGAATTGCTTCCCAAAATGATTGTTTCAATGTATAAAATGAGAGCATACAAGTATCGTTTTAAGAATTTTAACTTTCTCTCCCTAACGTTGTTTAAAAATGTTTATCTTGCTAATAAAATATTTCTTCAAAGTTAGTAGAGAGGTTAGTCCCTACTGAGTTTGGCTGTGTGGCATCCAGACTCTGTGAGATGGAACACACTGCCAATCAGAAGGACATGGTTGTGTTATTATACCAATAGATATGGTCCCATCATTAAAAAAGGTGCTATTAAGCATGTAACAGAAGTTTTAATCAACTTCCTAATGGTGCTAAAAAAGTATTATTTGGAAATATGTGAAAGAGCTACAGTTGATTAAAAACAAATACGATTCATATATTTAAATGCACACGTAATTATCAGCTCAATCCAGACAGAGCTCTGTGATATAAGTGGTTTTTCAAATTGATGTTATATAGGTTATTGATAGCCATTTGCAAGTGATGCCAATTCATCCATGAAAGGTACTTAAAATTTATGTCTGGTGGAACACAGGGCAGCTTCAACAGTGTAAGTCACCTCTTCCAAACTTCATGTTAAGATCAGGTTAAACAACATCATGTTATTCCTACTTTTAAACTGTGGAAATAAGTATATTTCTCTATATTCTACTCACTGTATCATTTAAAAAATGTTGTCATTGTATATACGAAAGAGAACTTCATCAGTTTAGAGAAACAATTTGTCAAACTGAGATCAGAAATAAGTAAAATTAAAATCAAAACTGGTATTTCTATTGATAGTTTCTATCTTCCCTATCAGCTAGAGCCTCAGTCCAAGTCAAAAGCAAGTGATTTTTCACAGCAATGAACGAAAATTTCTAATTCACTCAGACAGGTATTTACACACATTTTAAAACATACTTGTGGGAAATAAGGATGTGGACATATATGTTTTTATAATATAAAATGGAGAATATTTTTAAAATGGAATTATAAGCTTAGATTTTCTTTCCACATTCTTGCTGATATTGTTCTTCTCCATATGCTTAAATCTAACTCTTTCCCTTCCATGCTTTCTCTCTATATTTTTTCTTATATCCCCAAATATCAGTTTGAGATGACTCATTAGCAGCACTGACATGAAATAGGCCAGGCACGATGACTCACACCTATAATCTCAACAGTTTGGGAAGCTGAGACAGGAAGATCACTTGAGTCCAGGAGCTCCATACTAGCGTGGGAAACACAGCAGGACTCCGCCTCTACAAAAAATATAAAAATTAGCCAGGCATGGTAGCACATACCTGTAATCTCAGTTACTTATGAGGATGAGGTGGAAGGATCACTTGAACATGGAAGGTGGATGTTGCAGTGAGCAGTGATCATGCCACTGCTTCCCAGCCTGGGTGACAGAGCAAAACTCTCTCAAAAACCAAAACGAAACATTAAACAAACTAACTAACTAAACTGGAGTCAGTGATTGTTCTTTGAAAGAAGGCAAAGGCTTGAAATAAATAGCTATGAGGCCTGGAAAAAAATATTTTCTTCTACGATGAAAATATTTAAAGGCAAATAGCAAATAAAGTAACATTATTTAGTTAATCCCTTCTACAATTTAGCTCTCTCCTAAAGGTACCAAGGGAAGAACTTCTATTGCAGAAGATTAAGTACATACTTTCACACACTTTACATAACACTTCACACCCCATCTCCCCACTCACATACACCCACTCGGTATTTACCAGAAAGTTTTCCTGGGTAGCAAAGGGTTAATGTTTCTCATGTCTGTTTGTGTGCATTTTGTGGTTTCATTATTTGTTAAATGTAATTCAGGCTCCAAAGGAGTACATTTTGTTAGCCCCATTCAACTTTAACTAGAATGTCACTAGTACGGTGATTCATTTCAGGGTTACCACTTGTTTCTCAAGTTCATAAAAGCTGTGAACAGAAACATCAGCTGGAAGATTGCAATCTCAATGTGAGTGTCAGATATGTCTTTTCTCAGCTTTATTTCATGCTATATGCACAACCAGCCTATTATTAATGAGAATACCTGAAGATAGACCATTTCTCATTACAAAACAACATTCTCTTCCCAGCTTTCTGTTTGTGCTTCCTAATCTCAAAAAAGACCCTCAAAAGACACTCTGAAATAATCCAACCTGAATAAACACTCAATCTTACAGTGTCCAGGTACAACCAATCTAGATGTCATTGTTACAAAGTAAATCCTCTTAATTTCACTAAAAACTAATAAAGTGTAATGTTTCTGTAGAAACTTTTTCTCAACACTTTCTTAAAAGAAAGGTTAACTGGAAGGAACAGAAGAACAACATACACATGTAAAAACCATATTGATGGACCAAATTAAAGATAATTATGATTGGAGTTGAATTTAAAAGTACCATAGAAAACTGTATCAGGATTTTTGAATATCCTTTCTGGATGATAATTCTACTCATTGCCAAAGTGATTGACAGAGCATTTTGTGTTGGGCATTGTGTTAGCTAAGTGTTAGTAGGCAGAGAATAACATCAATTTAGTTCTTATCACCTGGAGTTTACCAATTATAAGTGCTAGGAAAGAAAAAAGACTGAGCACTCAGAAAATGTGTAAGATTGAGTGGTCTTGGAAGAAACCCCTGAAGGCTGACCAGGAACTAAGTTAGGCAAAGAGCTGTGGGAAAAGTCTTCTGAGCAGAGAGAATTCCAGGAGCTAAAGGAAGTTCAGATATGGCTGAAACTAAACTCAGAAACAAAGAAAGCTACTTCAGATCAGATGGATGAAGCAGGGAGCTACCAGATCAAAAGAAGAGCTTGCAGGGAAGCCAGGAGGCTTTGAGAAGTTTAGGAAGGGATGTGGCAAGTGCTTATTTTCAGTGTTGAAGGATTAGTCTGTTTGCTGGTGACAAGGCATTACAACAGAACAGGAACAGAAGCAGAGAACTATATTAAGAGAATCTTTTAGTCATCCAGTAAACATTAATTTTGAAGTTAGTTGATGATAGAATTTAAGTGATAGAATGATGTAGTAGATGAGGGAGAGAGAAATGTCAGAAACAATGTTCTATTTCCTGGCCTGAAGGATGGAGATGCCATTTATATATATATATGTATACATATATATACATATATACATACACACACACACAAACACACACACACACACATACATACATATATAGCAATTCTCCTGCCATATACATGGTGGGCAGGTCATGAGGTCAGGAGTTCAAGATCAGTCTGGCCAATATGGTGAAACCCCGTCTCTACAAAAAAGTACAAGAATTAGCCTGACGTGGTGGCACATGTAGTCCCAGCTACCTGAGAGGCTAAGATTGCAAAAATTTATAATTAAATTTTAATATATAAATTAAAAATATATATTATATATATAAAATATCAGGAGAATATATATATATATATATATATATATATATGTAACACACACACGCACACACACACACACACACACACACACACACATAATTTCCCCAAACCTGTTTCTCATTCTTTCTTAAACTTGTTTCATCCATAGCCTCCCCTATATCCACTGATGAAATGCCATCTTTCCACTTTATGCAGAGCAAAAGGCTTGGAAACATTGTTGACCCCTCTCTCTCATTTTCTCATCCAAAACACCAGGGAATCATATTGCATTGGTTTTCAGAATATGTCCACCATTGAACCCTAATTACCATCCTCACTGCTACCACCTGATCTTCTCTGTTGTCTCCTCTTGCCTGGATCCCTGCTGTAGTCTGCTAATCTGCCTCCCTACCTTCAATCTCTCCCATTGCACTTTAATTCCAAAAGTGATCTGAGAATGAAACTTTTTAAATTATTAAAAAAATCATACTGGCTGGGCGCGGTGGCTCATGCTTGTAATCCTACCACTCTGGGAGGCCGAGGTGGGCGGATCATGAGGTCCAGAGTTTGAGATCAGCCTGGCATATATATATATATATATATATTTATATTTATAATCTCATATATATATATAATCTCATATATATACATATGTATATATGTGTATATATATATACACATATATACATACATATATATATATCCTGAGATCAGATTATTGAAGCAGGGAGCTCCAGATCAAAAGAAGAGCTTGCAGAGAAGCAAGGAGACTTTGAAAGGTTTAGAAAGGGATGGGACAAGTGCTCTATCTGTGCGTGTGCGTGTGTGTGTGTGTGTAACAAATGGTGTAATGTTTGCTGTTTTATGCTTCTGTTTCAGAATAACTTGTGTGGAAATATATAACTAAATCACCTGAGGAACTCAAGTATTTAGAACAGGTAAATATGATGGAGACTGAGAAGAAACGGTCATATTGGTAGCTGGGAAGTCAGAAGAAGGTGTAAAATGAAAATCAGAAAGAAAGAATGTATGTTTGGGCAAGGGAGTGACTAGAGCCAATGTGGGTATTGGTATACATTTTGTAGTGGAAGGATGAGGAGGTCCTCTCTTCTGACTTCAATCTTTCCTTCAATAAAACATAAAGCTAAGCTATCAGTATTTTGAGATGGAATAGAAATGTTGGGAAAGAGGTGACTTGAGTTTCACAAGAGACGAAAAGTGATGAAATCTATCACAGACAGTAGGTAATAGTAGACATTTTCCAGAAAAATGTGACAATATAATAGAACGAATAGACATTTATTTAGTTCTGAAGTCTCTGAAAAGAAATATATTAAGTTAAACACTTATTACAACCTAATAAATGGAAATATATAAAGTTAATGGAAGAGACTAACTTTATAAAAGAGAATTACATGGCAAAGTGGAAGTAGCTTCACAATGTCATAGAAATATTGTTCAATTAAATGCTTCCATACATTTACTTTTCATAAAAGTATAAAGTGGGAAGTAATTCACAATGTATTCTTATTCTCCTATAAACAGCAATTAATGGTATTATATTTGGTTCACTCCATGTGATATTATTTTCAAATTTTGAGAAATACGATTTAATTTGTAATTATTCAGACATTGTAAAATTTCCAACTTGCGCTAGCATCCCCTTCCGAGAATCCTTACATAATGAATAATTTTATTTTCAAAATTATTAACAATTCCCTTTCTAAGCGCTCTTTTTCTCCATCTTGCTAATATTAGCAATTCTTTCCAAAAACAGAACAGAATAAAACAAAACCTTCCTCCATCCTTTCTACATTCCTAAAAATTTTATTCAAATAATTGACCACTCTTTATGTGGGTGCAGTGGTTAACACCTGTAATCCCAGGACTTTTTGAGGCCAAGGTGGATCACTTGAGCTCATGAGTTCAAGACCAGCTTGGCCAATGTGGTGAAACCCCATCTCTACTAAAAATAACAAAATTAGCAGAGCGTGGTGGCACGTGACTGTAATCCCAGCTACTTGGGAGGCTGAGGCAGGAGAATCGCTTGAACCTAGGAGGCAGAGGTTGAAGAGAGCCAAGATAGTGCCACTGCACTCCCACCTGGGCAACAGAGCGAGACTACATCTCAAAACAAACTAACAAAAACAAACATCAGCAACAAAACCCACAAAGAATTGACTACTCTTTCTCTAATTCTTAACCTCTCCTTTGGGAATTATTTCAGCACACTGTAGTCTGGATTCCTGTTAAACCAATTATTCAAAAATGCACTTGCAAATATCAGTAATTACCTACTGTTTACCAAATCTAATAATGACTTTTTAGATCTTAGCTGATTTCACATTCCCTGACAACAATTAGCTCCAGAAATCCCATCTATGCTGCAGTTCTGATAATGTTGATTGGTGGTTCTAGGGACTTCCCTGAAAGATTGCGATCATGGAGCTGAGTATGTTATGGGAAACTGGGAAGTTTAGACTGGGTAATAAAGACAGTACAATTGAAAATTCAATTTAAAATGGCTTGTTAGAGAGAGAGAGATGCCAAATATTAGTTGAGAAGCCAGTAACTAGAAACACTAAGATAAAAACAAAATAAAACAACAAGAATTTCAGATTGATGGATAGAAATAGTCTCAGAGATTTTTTGAATTTAATCTGAATTTGAGGTGCCATATATCTTTACCTATGAAAGAAAACTGAATTTTTGAGGACATTAAGTGGTTTGAGAAATATCCTTCTTTAAAATCTTCTTTATCTTAGTGGACACTAGTGTCTCTTCCTATCCACCTACTAATTCTTAGTCTCCTTTCATCCCCTAAATATTCTTGTACCACAGGTACTATTCTTGGATATTTCTCTTTGCACTCAGTTCCATGTCTTCCTACTTGGTTCTCATTATTGGTTCTCAAATTCCATGTCTGGCTCTATCTTACCTCTTAGATTCAATGTTCCAAGTTTTGTTTTTTGGTCTCTTCTCTTCCCAATCTTCACTTAAATTTGTGGCAAACTTGTCCCATTCTGTGACTTTAAATAGCATCTATATGCCTTCAAGTCTCAAATGTCTATTTCCATATCAGAGCTCTCTTCCAAACTCAAGACTCGATAATTTCACTTGGATATCCAATATGCACATTATGTGTAATATATCCAAAGCTGAACTTGCATTCTTCTTTCCCAAACCTGTTTCATCTACAGCCTCCCCTATATCCACTGATGAAAACTCCATCTTTCCACTTTGTGCTGAGAAAAAGCCTTGGAAGAATCATCGACCCCTCTCTTTCTCTCATCTTCTCACCCAAAACACCAGGCAATCATATTGCATTTATTTCCAGAATATGTCTACCACTGAACCACTAATTATCACCTTCACTGCTACTATCTCTTCTTCTCTATTGTCTCCTCTTGCCCAGATCCCTGCTGTAGTCAGCTAATCTGCCTCCCTACTCCCAATCTCCCCCCAGTACATTTTAATTCCAATGGAGATCCCAGAATAATTCTTTTTAAATCATTAAGAAAGATCATATCACTTCTGTACTCGAAATATTCCAGAACCATTCCATGTCACTCAATGTGAAAATTAAAGGCCTTCCAATGACCCAGATACTCTTAAAAGATCAGAATTCTATTACCTTTCAGACCTCATCTCTTTTGCCTCTCCTGTGTTTAAAAGTCTCTTTTCAGCCACACAAACATACTTGCTGTTTCTCAAATGTGTTAAGCATGTGACAACCCTAGGACCACTCACTGTATTAGCTATTTTCTTAGATATCCGAAATTTAAACTCTCTCATACCCTTTATGTGTTCATTTGAATGTTCTTATTTTCCTAGTTTAATCATCTTACTATTCACCAAAGTTGAACTCTTTTTACCCTGCACTATATTTTGTCCATTGTACTTATTCCTTCTAACAAATAATTTACTTACTTATTTCACTTGGTTGTTCTAGTCTGTCTCACCCTGCTTGAATGTAAGTTTCACAAGTCAGAGATTTTTGTAAGTTTTATTTCCAGATTTCTTGCCTGGTGGAGTGTGGGCCTTGCTTCTAATAAATTTCCACCATTATCGGATCAATTCTTTCCACCTCTACCAGAGTGGTTTTCGGGAAAGATAACACTAAAAGATTTAAACAAGGCAGGGATATGACTATAGCTGCTTCTTGGTCTCAGTATGAATTTTCAGATGGGCTTTGTTTTTTAAGTCAAGTATCTGACACTGTTATGTTGTCCTGAAAATATCTATTACTCTAGAATTTTAAACACAGTCATCCATTAAACAAAGAAATAAAGCTTTAGTAGATCACGAAGAATATTTCATGTTACAGAGTTGAGATTCTATCATTGCTCTTAAGTCCTGGAAAGAAAGGGAAAAGCTTCCTGCTTATATTGTGGAATCCTGCCTGTCCTCTAAAACATACTAACAAACTAGGGATAAAAATTTCAAGATATTTGAAATGTCAAGTAAGTAGTCATTTTCGTTGAATCTAAATAGTTTAGATTCATTTTTTTATAGCTATGAAAATAATAGTCTATACTCTTAGATAGCGAAGTTTTTAGTTGACTTTAGAAGCAGTGGAAATAATACAGGCCCTGATGTAAGGTAGTCTTCTTTCAGCTATGTCACAAATTCAAAATTCGACCATGAGTATGTTGCCTTATGTCCTTAGGCTACACTTTTCTTGTTTGTAAAGTTAGATAATTACTAGAATCTCTTTCAGCTCTAGAATTCTGTGAAAATATTTAAAGGCATTGGGTGGCCTTTAAAATGTGTTGGTTGGTTTTAAAGCATATAAGCTGAGAGCATATTATAAATATAAATAAGTAAAGAGAAAATCTCAGCTGCTATTTGAAGATTCAGACAGATTGGACTTTTTGTGCTATTTCAGTCTGAACAGGGGTTAATGGAGCTGCATTACAAAGGATGTTCAGTAGTCAATATGAACAGTAGCTCTTATTCTTCAATTCAGCATGAGTTTGTGGCTATGGACCTTTCTAGTTTTTGTTGTTGTTTTTTCTTCAACAAACCATTCAAAAGAGGTAGGATGAGACTACTTTGAATGATAATTTTTAGCACCCAGTGATTTTTGATCATGTCAGAGAGGCAAAGCTTGTGGCCTTTGGATTGACAGAATGCAGGTAGATACTTGGTCTGACACCCAAATAGAGTCATATATGCTTTTGGCCACTATTAATTCCAAGCTTTAAAACCAGTGCTGGTGAGAAGTCTTTGCTCATGTCCTTTGCTCACTTTTTGATGAGGTTGTTGGTTTTTTTCTTGTAAATTTGTTTAAACTGCTTGTAAATTCTGGATATTAGACCTCTTTCAGATGGGTAGATTGTAAAAATTTTATCCCATTCTGTAGGTTGTCTGCTCACTCTGATGATAGTTTCTTTTGCTGTATAGAAGCTCTTTAGTTTAATTAGATCCCATTTGTCAATTTTGGGTTTTGTTGTAATTACTTTTGGTGTTTTTGTCATGAAGTCTTTGCTCATGTCTATGTCCTGAATGGTATTGCCCAGGGTTTCTTCCAGGGTTTTTATGGTTTGAGGTTTTACATTTGAATGTTAAAAAAATAAATAAATTACTTGCCCAAAGTCATAAGCCTAGTTGCACAGAGATATGTCCTGAATCTCATTCACCAGACCTTTCAAGGGATTTTTTTTAATTGTATCATCAGCAATATGTAAATCAATTGATAAGCTGAATAAGTAACAAAGCAAGCAGGAAAAAAAAAAAAACAAACACTGCTGGTGAACATCTCGAAACAATCCCATCACAAAGTATAAAGGCAAGTATATTGGGAGAACAGTGAATGCACAGTCGGAACTTAGAAGACTTTGGATTTAGTCCCAAGTCTGCCACTGATTCTCGTTGCAAACAATTATTTACTCATTCTGGGCTACAGTCTTCTTTCTTTCTCAAGGGAAGAATTGTGACAGATGAAGGCTAAGAGTCTTTGTATTCCTAATACTCCATGACTATTTGTAGGCAAAGTGCATTTGGTGTCCTTTTAATGGAGTCACAGACATCATATTTTCAGGAAATGATCCACCCAGTTCTGGGGTGGCTGACATGTAATTTACACTTTCTTCCCCAGTAACAGCATTATGCTGATTATATAAATGCCACAGAACACATACAAACTTTGTAATGCAAAAATAGAATTTGGGTAAGAAAAACATAGTGTGTTGCATCAGAGAGCTGTGTTGAAAGAGAAAGGCAAATAAAATATAAGAATGAGAAAAAGTATCTCTTTCTTTGGATATTTTAAAAAGTCAAGGGTTACCAATTTTCCAGTGATATGTAAATAAATTTGAAACACTGTTTAATGTTATGATAACATATATGTATATTATTTCCAATGAATAGTTAACAGTTAAACCTGAAAATAACTATCAAATGAATTATACAACTAAGTACTTAGAACAGGACTGAGAACAGCCTAACACTTTTATAAACCCAGTTATTGTTAATTTGCTTCTTCATTCCCCTAGTAAATGTTTAAGGGTTTTAAAATCATGTTTCTTAAGGTTCACCCAAAGCTGAAAAGCTTCAAACATCTAAATCGAAGAACCTCCCAATTTGTAAACTTTGAAATATGTTCCTTGTCTTACTTGCTGGAGAAGACCTATTTTTCCCATAGATTCAGTTAATAATTCTGTAAAAATCTACATGAAACAACAAATTATTTTCAGAAAATTTCACTTCATGTAGGAAATTAGTTAGAATTTTCTTTAGGACCCAGAATACATCATGTGGGACTGATTTCATTCATACTGAAAGCAGAAAGGAAGTGATGGGTGAACTCCCTCTACTTCTTTTGGTAGGGTGGTTGCTTTCTAAAATCTGAAAGTGACTTATTATTGCTTGGATATTGTATCTCAAAGACCGCAGGACCTGTGTCATTCAGTGAACTAAAAAAGTGATTCATATTTCTTAGGTACTTGCAAATAGAAATTTGATTCTTAGAAATTAAAGTTCAATTGTGTGGGAAGATGTTTAAGTTTCAAGAATGGATTTGAGTTGACTTCAATATCCTCCCAGCTAGCAAAATACCCTGTGAAAAGCTAATGATCTCTTAGATAAGAAGACCAGGCATCCATAGCTGAAACAAAAAAAAAAAATTTAGTAGTTTGATTTTCATTTCATTTTGATCAGCAGAAAACTATAGCTACACATGCTTTGCTACATCAAGTAAGAGGCTTCCTACATGTTTAAATAAACAGATTTATCTAGTCAACAGAATGGATGGCTCTATTCAAAAGTAAGTAGAAACCATGTAATTAAAAGTTACAGAGTATATTTGTTTAATAACAAACTATAATTAATTTTATCAGAAATGTAGAGAGACCAACCTGGATATGTTTCAGACCAAGTAATAACAACATCAATAGTAACAAAGACAATAGCAATAATGAGAGCTAACACTAGTGAAGGATTTATTATATGCCAGATATTGCTGTCATTAAGAGATTTATCTGTATTAATTTATTTAATCTTTACAATAACATTAAAAATAGGTTCCACTATTATTTTTATCATTGTTTCTACTGTCAGACAAAGCTTAATTTGGGAAGTTTCATAAGACCCTAGTTCTATGATTGCCTCTAATTTTAGAAGGGTGGGCTTAATTCCAGTTATGGTTCCACAGTTCTTAGAGAAAAAAAATTAACTTCCTCTAGCTTAGAATCTATATTATGGTTGGTGCCATAATATTGCTTATTTCCTGAGAATACCCTATTTTCTTTTTGTTCACATTATATGATAAGTTATTAAATCTTTTTAGCATAAAATTTCATTTTCAACTACTTTTAGCATTTGTTTTGATTTATAAATTATTATTTTCAACATGTAAAAGCAATCCACGTTTACTTGTCATAAGACAACTGCCTATTGGCTACTCTCTGGGAGTAAATATTGTAGCTACACTGAATTTAATTCTAGTCATATTTTTCATTGTATCTATGTGTGTGGCAGGGGGAAATGAGTACTGCCCACATGCATATAAATATAAATGTCTTCTCCTTTACCTCCCTTTTCCCAAAATAAGATTCACACTTTGGATTTAGTTTTGTATTATACTCTTCTCCCTGCCTAGACTTTTTATGAGCATTTCCTCATGACATCAAATATTCTTCAAATAATCTGAATTGCTCCCAAATAACCAATTGCAAGAAAGTCTCTTTCCATTTTTTTGTGAGTTATGTGGTTGGTTCCTGTTCTTACTGATATAAATAACTCTGTGATAAAGACCCTGACACATAATCTTCGACAGCATGTCAGATTCTTTCCTTAGGCTGAATTCCTAAAATGGGAATTATTGCATCCCAAAATGAGTCTTTTTCAGTTGTTTTGTTCTGTTTTCCTTAATAGATGAATAATTTAGTCAGTTAATAAAGTAATGCATTCCATATACAGCATTCAAAGCTACACATTGCTAAGTTTAAAAAAAAGTTTTACTTGCACCCTTCACTAGATTTTACCTTAATACAATAAAATTACTTGCATGCCCTGCTGGGTTCCACATAGTCTGATTCCTACCCATTTCTCTAGCTCAGTTTCACCCCCTGACCTGGACTCCATGTTTTCTCAAGCCCGGGTGCACCAGCCTAATTTTTGTACCTGTACTCCTGTACCTGTTTCCTCCAGTTAACTTTTTTCTCCAGCTATCCGTCTTCAGAACCCAGTGGGTGCAACTACCTTGTTGAAAAGTGTGTCAAAAAGAAGTTGGAACATTTCTCTTTCCAAAATAAATTATGAGGTGCCTATATTCCGAAATATTTTCTCAGATCGGTTTTTTCCTCACTGAAGAGTGAAGTTTATCATGTACTATTCAGGGTTTATAAGTTACATGGGAATTATCCTAGGTAAATACCACCCCTTTCCCCCTGCCAATCTCCTTTCTCTCTGCCTGTCCCACTCAGATTTCACGGTCCAAGCATTGGAGTGACAGATCTATGGCAATTGATCTATCTGTAGCATTTTATACAAATGATAAAGAACATCAGTTAGGATGTGCTTAGCTGCTAGTAACAGAACTTCTTCGCATATGTGACTTAAACTGCAGCATATCAATTCCCATAACAGGTAACCTGTGTGTCAGTTCTATACCCACAGCTCAAATACCCAGGTTCTTTTCATCTTTTTTCTCTGCTAACTACAACGGGTTGGCTCCTGTCCTTTTCCAGGTAGCCTCATGGTGGCAAACTGGCTGCAGCAATTCAAAGAATCATGCCCTTACATATGATGTACAGAAACACAAGGAACTATTTCCTCCTTGAGTCTTTTAATTTTTTAAGAACCAGAAATTATTTCTAACCAGGTCTCCTTAAATATATCGTTGTCCAGAATTAGATCATCTGCTTCTCCTAAACCAGTCCCTGGAAGTGAAATGGAGCACATAAAACATAACTGGCCCTAAAAACCAGGCATGATTCAACTTTGAAGCTGTAGGGGGCTCCAACTTCGCTGAAACACAAAGTGTTTCATTTAGACAATTTGAAAAAGTTAGATACAATATGATAATAAAAGCTGATTGGAAGAAAATGAGAAACTGGTAAATTTGGGATTTTATGAGATGTGAATAAGTTTTATTGAGAGGCAATTACTCAAAATTATATTTATCTCCTTTTCTCTCATACATTTACTGATCTCTTTTTTTTTCTGATTTGTGAACAATTAATATTAAAAAGTTTCAGAAATATAGCTATATATTCTATTTGTCTTGGGGCTATAAGTCATGCAGAAGAGAAAAGCAGGTTTTCCATTAAAAGCATAGGTTATTTTCAAAGGGATATTGAAAACCAATGCGATTCCTGGAAAAGTGTGGACCAGATATGACTAGCAGAGCTGTAATTATTTTCTGTTGGTCTACTGACTATTCATGGTATTTCAGAGATTAAAAGAGAGTAGATTATGTTGTATTTCTTTTGTTATTTATGGCATAGAACAGCAAAAGAAAAGTGATTAAAAGCACTGTAGTCTATGTTAACTCTTGGTTCTATTTAAATGACAGTTTAAGATCATAAAACAATTTTTTTTTTCAAAGCCACAAAGGCTTTCATTCAAATATAACAGTAAGTCTTTTTCTCCAGGTAACAAATATATAAGAGGATAACACAATGACAACAATGACAATGCTTAGTTAGGTAAATACCATGAAGCTTAATCCTCCTTTAAAGTTTAGATTATAGACCTACTCAGCAAGGAACAGTCAACAAACTGGCTGGATAAAGCAAACTTACATTAAAATAAATGAGTATCTAACAAAACACAGTTACTGCATAATGGGCTATCAGTTTAGTGCAAATCATTCCAAATTGCCAGGAAATAGACCATAAGCCATCTTACTTAAAGTGAAATTCTTCCTTTGCAAAGCATCAGGTGATTCAGGCAGCCCTAAATTATTTGAGATTTCACTTGCAGTGTGGGAACTCTGTGGGACAGTTAGCTTTAGAGAGAGCCCACGGGCAGCAGAGGGCAGCTGGGCCAGGCACCCTTGCTGTTGGCAGCTCGCCAAAGTTGTCTAGATACAAAACCTCTCTATGTGACATTTACGTTTGTTTTCTACTCATAGATGAAGTCAAACTTTAATCCTTAGAAAACAACTCCATTTAATAATCCCTTTATTCCCCACCCTTTCGTAGTCCCTTTACAAATACATATGGTTTAATAAAAGGTTATCAGTGTGTAAATTTGCAAACACTTCTCTAATATAGAAAATACGTTTTCTTGAAGACTGTTTTGTAGACATTTTAGTCATTTTTTTAAAAATTAGAATTTAAAGGATTGATTTCCTGAGTCAGTCTGTTATCGTGGAAAAAGGGAATTTTGGAGTCAAATCTCTGTTCATCTCCCATGTACTGTCCTATCACTTTCTAGCCATGTAACCTGGGCCAACATATTCAACGTCTCCTTCAAAGGAGGCATTATGAAGGTGAATAGAATTAATGTATATTTTATGAGCATTTGGTCCACAGAGTAAACATTAACCTTTTCCCCCTTTTTATTAGAGCTGCCTCTGTATTTTAAAAACGGTAAAATATAGCAAGTTGTTTCTCCAGCCACCTCTTTCTAGGCACCATCTTTTTCTCCCAGGAGAAACTGCCCAGGCTTCATCGCTCCATACAAAATAACTGCCAACATTCCCATGCCCCCGGCTTTCCTGCATCCTCATTAAAAGTTATTATCTAGCCTTTCAATAGAATCTGGAGATAAAATACTGGATATACTGCACAGTTACATCATGACCTATGTGTGTTAAACTTGGAATCATTTAAATGAACAAGCTTTATAAGAAGAAAGAGGAGAAGGGAAGAAGACAACAAAATATGTTCAGTATTGTAAATGTTGTCATCATTTCACTGCTCAAGTGTCATGGAAGGAGAAAGAAGGAATCTGGAGAAGTTACTTGTTTAGTTTTGAGACAGAGTCTTGCTGTGTCACCGAGGCTGGAGTGCAGGGGAGCCATCTCAGCTCACTGCAACCTCTGCCTCCCAGGTTCAAGCGATTCTCCTGCCTCAGTCTCTCGAGTAGTGGGACTAAAGATGCACATCACCACACTTGGCTAATTTTTGTATTTTTAGTAGAGATGGAATTATACCACATCGGCCAGGCTGGCTTTGAACTCCTGGCCTCATGTGATCACCTGCCTTGGCCTCCCAAAATGCTGGGATTACAGGAGGGAGCCACCACGCCCAGCCCAGAAGTGATTGTGGGTAATGTCATGGCTACTGTGTCTTTGAAGTAGTTCTCAAGAGCCAGTTTGACCATGGCTAATTTTTTTTCTGTGAGTGTTCTGTCTCCTATGGCAGGCTTCACACCTCCTTGTCAGAATCAAGCCCACCTGCGTGGTCTAAAGCCTGGATCTGGTTCAGATTGCACTGTACTGTCACCTTTCAGCTGTGGGGCATTAGATAAGTGACTTAATTTCTCTGTGCCAGCTTTTAATTTGCAAATTAAGAATAACAATAGCATACAACTAATGGGATTATCATAATGATTGAGATATCCATGTAAAATGCTTTTCATAGTTCCTGTAATGTAGCAAGCATTTGTTAAAATTATTAAGAGGTAGGAATGACAAACTGGCTGACCACAGTGATTGGGAAGAGGTATCTGACCCCTGCTGGGTCAGAATTATTCTCTTAAGCTATTTCAAAGGAGAGCTGGGAGAAAGAGACTTCTTTTTCTTTCCGCTCATAAAGATTTAAAGATTTGAGTTTACAGTTCCTGGACCCACCACTTATTTGAGAGAATGCTGTTAACACAAGGAGAGAAAAACAAGATTCTTCCTTCAATTCAGAGGGCTATAGCAGTACACTTCCAATAAACTCTGTTTTTGCTTAAGACAGAGTTGTATTTCTGTTCTCTTCAAAGAGCATAATCCTTTCTAATGCATGTATTTTGAGGAATAAGGCACACGAACTGCCATTTACTTGCACAAGTCTTCAGGTATTTGAATGTATCCATTTTTCAGGTAAAATGGGTGTGCAAATAGCCTCCGCTTTAAATTTGCTATGTAACCTTGAAATAGACATGAGTTGGCAATTTAGTGTTGAATTCATATCACTGATATTATTAGAAGTTAGTATTTAATAATATTTTCAAAACCATATTGAAACTGAATTTAGTCCAGACACGGTGGCTCACAACTGTAATCCCAGCACTTTGGGAGGCCAAGTCAGACAGACCACCTGAGGTCAGGAGTTCAAGACCAGCCTGGTCGACATGGTGAAACCTTGTCTCTACTAAACACACACACACACACACACACACACACACACACACACACACACACAAATTAGCCAGGCGTGGTGGTGTGCATCTTTAGTCCCACTACTCGACAGACTGAGGCAGGAGAATCGCTTGAATCTGGGAGGCAGAGGTTGCAGTGAGGTGAGATTGAGCCACTGCACTCTAGCATGGGCAACAGAGAGAGGCTCCATCTCAAGAAAACAAAAATGTATTTGTTTTCAGATATGATTTTTTTCTGCCATTAACTACTATAAGTCAATTCTTCAAAAGACATTTAATTTGAGAATACTAATATATTGACCTATAACTCACATTTATCAAGTTTATTTGATATATTATAATTTACTTATAGACCAATTTGAGGCTATTTGCATTTTAGGTGTCTTTTTCTGTTTTGCCTCCCTTTGATGATTTTAGGAAATTTATGGTAAATTCATCTCAGAAATACTGCTTCATAATACCCAACTATAAATCTGAAAGACAGTCTGAGAATTATGCCAAGTCTAGGAAAAGGAAGGCGTACTTAGAGAAATGACAGTGACCACTACAATACTAAATAGACAATGTGCAAGTGCAGATGAGACACACTGCCTTTACCTTCACGTTATTTCACATAGTAAAATAAATTACAGGTGGTTTATTAGAGTTGCATAAAAAAGTTATACCACAGGAATCATGGAAAAATGATAAGTAAAGTCTGTATTTACACATCGGGAAATGTATAATTACGTAAAGCAAATAAAAATAAAAGTCCTCGAAATTAGATCTTACTTTTTTAATGTATGAGGAAGATAATATAGTGTTAGATCCTAAAGCAGTTGCATTGTCTGATGCTTAAGGAAGGAATGAGAGATGAAAAATGGGAAAGTTTGGCTGGGCACAGTGACTCACACCTGTAATTTTAGCACTTTGGGAGGCCAAGGCAGGTGGATCACCTGAGGTTGAATTTGAGACCAGCCTAACCAACATAGAGAAACCCCATTTCTACTTAAACACACACACACACACACACAATGAGCCAGGTATGGTGGCGCATGCCTGTAATCCCAGCTACTTGAAGGCTGAGGCAGGAGAATCACTGGAACCTGGGAGATGGAGGTTGCAGTGAGCAGAGATCACGCCATTGCACTCCAGCCTAGGCAACAAGAGCAAAACTCTCTCTTTCTCTCTATCTCTCTCTCTCTCTCTCTCTCTCTCACACACACACACACACACACACAAAAGGGAGGGGAATTTTATGTGTAGTCACTACAACAACTATGAGTACAACTGAGTATTCGTAAATCCTCCAAGAGAGACTTAATGGGTTAAGAGATTTCTAGGAATCCTGTCTTCTAGGTTGAAAGAGATAATAATGGCATTAATGTTATATTTACAAGCACATAATAAATAAACTTATATTTTTTAAAATCATACATTCTAGAAACTATTATTTGCAAACATATTAATACATTTTTTAGATTCTGATAAATGATTACAGTAAAACGTAACAAAGATTATCATGCTAATTTGACAACTGTGGAAACTGAGGCACAGAAAAACTGACTTTTTTTTTCAAAAGAAACATACAAACAGTGCTGCCAGATTGCAATATAAATCTCAGCTGTGGATAGTCTCAATGAGTCACTCAACACCTTGGTTCAAGCACAGTGCATCATAAGGAAGGAACACGTGCCTGGAATCTAATGCGGCAAAGCGTAAGTTCTGCTCCAAATTGTTATGCATTATATTATATGTATCACATATAATTATAGCACAAAACTCTCCCTATGCATCAAATAACTCTTTCAGAATGTCAGTTCAATGAATTACATGTAAATGAATCAAAAACATATGAGTGAAGTTTATCTTGAAATATAGAACTTGACTAAATGTGTTTCGGGTTTTCACCCAAGCCAAATATCTGAAAGATACTGTCAAACCCGTTGACTGGTCTCAAGTCCCCACTGTGGCCCTTCACCAGACTTTCCTCACATTGCCAGCATTAGGTGCCCTCACTTTTGCTTGCTGCTAGCATTCCTTAGTGGTTTGTGGGCACTCATTGAATGCATATGGCATTTAGCAAAATCTATTAAATATATCTCAAAATTGACTAAAGTTAACATAGAATACATAATGCCTGAAATACATGGGTTTACTATGTATTTTAAAACCTTAGTTTGCAAAGGACAATGTTGATACATTAATTGTTCGGTACATTTTTAAAACTGTAAAAGTATGAAAGGCTGAAATCGTTAAATATTTCAGAAGGTTATGAAGTAAAAATTAAAATACACTCTGGTTTCTTCCAAAGTAACCATTATTAATGTTATCATATGTTATATAGTCTGTGTATGTATTCACACATATGTGAATATTATGCATGTGCGCTACTTACCATATATACATCGTTTTTCCCACAGATAGGCCAACACCACATATATTCTATTTTGATTTTATTTATTCATTTAAAGTATGTCATGTAGTCTTTGTAATATTATGGACAATATATGGAATTTTATCCCCGTTTTAATTACATATTAAATATTAGTCCAGGATGCTGTTTTGCCTAAAGTGTTTTCTTGTAGAAAATCAGAATTAATCAAATTTCAAAGACAAATAAGCCCAATATACAGTGCCCATTAAAAAAAAAAAGAATTTTAAAAACATGGCTTATTCACTTGTAAAGAAGACAAATCTCTGGGCAGAAGGCTGGGTTTATACTAACACTTTTAGATATGTTATGTGATCCATTTCAGAAATGATAATCTGTTCTGAAAACCTTTATCCTCAATTATGGCAGAAGCTGGCATTCTTTTGCAGTAAAGTCAGCAAATGGGAGAGATCCTGAGAGCCAATCTCTTGGGAACATGAATTTGGGATTATGTCACCACTTAGCAGAATAACAACACTGATGGGCTGAAATGAATCCCTCTCCTGACAGACTGAACTTTTTAGCCTCTCCATATCAGCCATCTCCCTGTTGTTAGTATACGGTTTCAGTAAAGTAAGAGCAAGTCCAAGTTCAGAAAAAGACCAGACCACAACAACAACAAAAACTTGATAATGAATAATACCAAGTCGTACTTGGATTCTTTATCAACTAGTGGTGTAAAGTAGCTTTCCTTACTTAATTCCTCAGTGAAACAATTGCACATTTAATAAATAATGACAGATAAATGGCCCAGGAATGATTTTTTTCCTTTAATCTGGGAAACAGACAAAAATGAAAGTATGCAAAATAGTATGTTATGTGCTTTGAGAATACAGAGATTAAAGAAATGTTATTATTTACATTTTTACCTCAATAATTATATAAACAGTTATCTTAATAAATGCCTATGTTACAATTAAGGGTGGAAACTTATTTGTCTCTGCTCTTAAGTAGTTTAATTAAGCAAATCTCATTATAGAATCAGAGTTCCATTGTATCTTAAACATGAAAAATTCCAGAATCATTAGTAAAGTCTGAAAATGGCTACTTAAATATTTCTATGCTGTTGATTTATTGAAAATATACAGTATGTAACGATGTGATAAGTTTTCACACAATTCAAAATTACTTCACTATTCTCAGAAAAGGCAAGTAATCCAGTCTTAATAGCAGATTTATCTGTGCTCTAACCATGTTAATTACACCTGGGATGTGCAATTCTCTACCACAATTCCAGACTTTGTTCTTCCTTTTTATTGGTATTACTTATTCACGCTTATTCTATCCTGTCTAATCATTTTCCCACATTCTCAACAAAACTAGAGTTTTTGACCCACAAATTTTTTATTACTTGTGATATCACAATTTTATACATGCTTAGTCACTCTGGAGGAAGTTTTTATTAATTTTATCTATAAATCTCAGTATGTACCTTGAATAAGCAAAGCATTAAGTATCATACCCGCCTGTAATTCACAAAACTTACAAAATGCTTAACTTAAATCTGAGTAGGCTCAATTCATGGAGTATCTCACTCCCAGCTGTAATCTTTTTAATAATGTAAGTATATGTTCACTTATTCGGACACTGGCCATTTCTCTAGACACTAGCCCTCCAACTGAAAAAGATCGAACCTTCATTGCAGTGCAGAAATCAAATATTTAACCCAAGAATGTTTCCTCTTTTTTTCTCTTTGTGTATTTTGTCCTTTTTATTATAAGTAGTATCTTTATTTTGCTCTTTTTAAGAGAATTTCAGGCAGGAATTTCATAGACTTCTCTGAAAAGTTAATTAGACCTGGCAAACTTGATATATTTAACTGTCTGCTATTTATGCATTTAGTCTTATCATACTTTTCATGACAAATTCACAAAACTGCAATTCAATTTACAGGGAGTTAGGCTAATACGTCTCTACACTTCTGAGAAAATATAGCATACATTTTGTGACCTGTCAACCAGGTACCTGAGATTTTAAAAAGCAAAATACACTATTTTGCATAGAGATATTGTTTTCAAAATGATGCTGTTTATCCTAGTTAAGTTGGAAACTTCGGAGAAGTCAAATTCACAAATTTATAAAATAATAATTGCATATTTCCTACAAGGATCTCAAATCACTTAAGTTTATACTGAGGCTTGTTTTGAATATATATACATCATATATATGATTAATTTCAATAAAATTAGTTATACACAAGAAACAACTCTGTTGGGTGAAACAGAGTATTCCATACAACCCAGGCTATTCTGAACACGCATTAGTTTTTTGACCTCTAGTTTATATGACTTGCTATTTATACCACTTTGTCATGATTTACTGTTCATGTTTTCTTATATACTGGGGTTTCCAATAGCATATCTACCTATAGTTTATCTTAAATTAACACTTTCACATTTTTCTCTCAAAAATAGTGTGGGGTTTAGTTGCTTAATTTATTTTGGCACCACATGTTAGAGAATTTAGAGAACTGTACAATTTAAATTAATATGACTAACTATAGGTCAACCTACTAATTCATAAGATAACTTTCTGTACTAAGTTTTTCAACTTTGCTATAAATATACCATGACTATAAAATTAAAAAAACTTTAAAATATGCAGGTTTAAGTAACTTGATTTTATTTTCAGTTTTCTCAAAGACACCAACTAGCATTTTAGACACACTTCTCATTTTCATTGTTTGCCACATTATAGGAAGAAAAAAACCATAAAGAAGTATACAATATTTACTTCCTAAAGCTTTTGTTTAAAACTTGTCCCTACCTCAATAAAGTGATTATAATTCTTTTCTTTACTCACTACTTATCTTTAGTATAAATCCCCTGAAAATATTTTACTGGATTAAAATCTTTATTGTTGTGATAAATCTGGATGAAATAATTGTATTGAAAATATACCAGTGTCGTGATTAAAATATTTTAATAAAATGGTATTTTTCAGTGAATAAATTGTGTTCTAAGTGTAAACACCTATAGTGGATCTAGATTTTTATCATTCATTATCTATGGATGGAGAATTTTCTATTTAAATTTGGGAACCTAGTTTTTGGAAATAGTGTCATTAAATATGACGTCTACCTGGTTGAATGACACAGTAACCAACTCTAGGAAACATTGTTTAATTAAACTAAAAAAGTTTATATGTGTGTTGTGTGTGTGTATGTGTGTGTGTGTGTGTGTGTGTGTATGTATGCACACATGTAGGTCCCACTCCAATATGTATTCTCTTGAAGAGATTATTACCTTCAATTACATTACATGAATGGGTAGCATCAGATAAATTAGTAGTTAAGTATGCAAGTAATTGTAATTAGAATTTAATTGTAACTGTGTAATTTAATTGTAATTTAAATGCAATTTTAATTTAGAAATGCTGATTTCTAAAAGAGAATTCTAAATCAAATTATTTCTCTTAACATTTTATACCTTCCAAGAACTTATAATCTACTTACTTTCATTAATATCTGGCATTTGCAAGGTTAGGCTTGTTCTAAACTATGAGTCACTGGAGGGCCACTATAGTGACTATGATGTGACCATATTCTTGCTGCTTTCCAAGTACTAAATGTGTGCATTCTATTAATATTCTTTCATAAATGCCACTTGTAGCTATTCTTACATGATTGAAAATCTCATCAATTTATAAACTTTACCATCATGAGCTAAGATCCTGAATCTATAAAGAGGCATGAGTAGGAGTGGGAAATTTAGAGGAAGCTGTCCCCATTTGAGAAGCCACTGAGTATCTGAAGAAAAATAGGTTTGGCAGAAATCCCCAATTTTGGAAAGGATAAAGTTCAGGGTTGTGAGTTAGTAGAGAAAGGAGTGTTATAGGGAAGGGAGAAGGAGAAATTGAGAGTGAGGTAAAGAAAAATGCATTGGGTTTTGTGTAGACTGGTGGGGACTGCAGTTTTGAACTCAGATAAGGGAGTTGTATCTCTGGAGGGGAACATAAGGATTGAGAAATAGACTAGAGAAGGCTGCAAGAAAGTAAAACCTGCAATCTGAGATTTAGGAGATGTTCTCCTGACTGTGAAGAGAGCTCCAGATGACTTAAGTAAATTAATGTTTCTGTGTATTTAAAACTAAGCCAACCACTGAGGAAATTTACACACACACACACACACACACGATCATCCAGAGCAAATGTCTAGATAATTAGAAAATAACCTGGAAACTGAATAAATCACATAATTATTTAAGTTCACTTGGAAGTTCCTAGAACAAATCACAGCATCAAAACACAAAGTCATTTTTAAAAAAGATATATGAAAGGGTTTGGGGGAAAAAAGTGATGAATAGTATTGAGCGTGTTTGGGGGAAGAGAATCAGTAGATTGAATGTGCTGGTGAATCCTGAAAAATATTTTTGGCTCAATGAAAAAGAAGGCGATAAGTGAAACAGGTATATGACTGTGAAATCTAATCATTTTTGGACAGAAGTGTTTTCAGTAAGTCTTTGTTAAAACAAGCACAGTTAATATGATTGAAAGTGGAGAGTAGGTAAAACGATCAGTGATGTTGAAACTGCATGTACTCTTTTTGCCCAAGTAAAACCACTTTGGGGAAGGGAAATAAAGATACTTAGAGGATATCAAGTGTTGAAATTGTGGCCTTTAGGTTGTTTATAAGATTGACAATATAATATTTAAGTGGAATTTGTAGTTAATGATAAGAAAGGATTAATACCTCTCTTTTTTTTGGATAAAGATATTTTCTCAAGAGTTTCTTCTAAAAAATTCTTCTTGGGCATGCAAGATTCTGTAATTTATCCATATTATATATCCCAAGCAGGATTATGCCAAGGGCAAGAAAGAGAAGTATTGACATTTTCTATCGCAAATAATAGACACTCACAGAAAGGTGATTTCTAGAGATCGTGGAACAGCTAGAAAAGCTATAAATGCCCCTTTATTCCAGAAAGTTGCTCTCAGTTCTTTACATTTTTTTTCTTTCAAAATATCTGGTGACATAAAAATGAAAGCCACAGTTAGATATGGCTATATTTTATACGTTGTAATATCTGTGACTTTTTCTCGTAGCCTTAACAATGCACCCAGGAATCCATGGAGCTGGTGAGAGCTAAAGTGTGCTCTGCAGATTCTGCTCTGGGGTTGAGTTGATCCTCATCAAACAAACAAATGGATAAGGGAAGCAGAGAACAGTGAATTCTCAATCAGAAGAAAGCAAATATGCAAAGGAAATATTAAAATTTCACTACCATTCTCTTCCTAGCTAGGAAGTGAATGGTAGTGAAATTATTCAACTCAATTATTGACTAGGAGCTCAATAATTGAGTCTCCTTCACTCCCCACAGCTTGCGGGGCATGTCCATGGCTTTTCATGAGACTCTCGATGGGTATGGAACTCCAAAATGGCAAAGAACATTGTCTCTGTTTAACGATTTTAGCATTGTCTTTATATGTTTGAATTTTCAACTATTAGAAGATGTTATTAAATATGTGTAACAATATATTTTACAGTTATTAAAACACAGATCATTAATAGACAAAAACTCTTACCCAAATGATGTAAGTAAAACTTATAGAGAGTTATGGCATAAAGTAAAGCCACGAATCACTTAATGACAGAGATGTATTCTGAGAAATGCATCATTAGGCAATTTGATCACTGTGTGAACATCATAGGGTGTATAGTGCTTAAAGAAACCTAGATGCTATAGTCTACTATACACCTATGCTACATTATGTGGCCTGTTGTTCATAGGCTACAAACCTGTTCAGCATATTACTGTACTAAATACTGCAGGTGATTGTCACACAAATTACTAGGTAATAGGAATTCTTCAGCCCCAATATAATCTTATGAGACCTCTGTCATATATGTGGTCCATTGTTGACTAAAAGGTCTTTATGGGATATATAACTGTGTATTAGCCCAAGCAGATCACTAAATTAAAACAACCAATCTAATTTAGCTAAAGAACAAATGTGTCCATTAAAAATTAAATTGATGAGTTTCATCTGAAAGTATCTCATTCTATGAGTGGTAGAGACATTTTGCAGATATTAATATTTACACTCCTTGCCACACCCAAAGGGGACTCTGATCACAGAAAATAAATCTGTTTAATACAAATAATGCCACTGTATAGAAAAAATATGCTACATAACTTTAAAGTGAAAATGTCACGCAATTCCACTAAAAAAACAGCATTTTCTTTTCACTTAGATAATAAGAGTGTAACACAAGCAACACCTTTAAATTAGGGAGATAAATACATGTTATCATTCCTTGGAAAATGAAATCAATAACCATTATGTTTTTGTAGCATTGAGCTGAAAATATCCATGATCTCTTTTATGACCTTTGTTGGATAATACACCACTAAAAATAAATATCTTAGCTAACTGTGATGCATTTGACAGTCAATTAGAAATCACGAATGGATTATGATATTATGTTAAAACCATCCATGGCCCATTTATGACCATAGTTATTTCATAACATCTTTTCCTAAGTGATTGAAAAGACACATATGTTTAGTCTATTAAGAGAGACAGCAGGCGCACTCTGGGAATAGGAGAGAGTTTCGGTTACACCAATTTAGGAGATAACTCTCACCCCGGTCACCACCTCGTCTTTTCTGTTAAGCTGGCTTCAGACTCCAGTATCTAATGGCAGCATGACTCCTCAGAGAGCATCAGAAGCAAGAGGGAGCTCAGCTACCAGCCCAGCCTTGGATGTCTGTGACAAAGTATCATGTTTTAGGACAAAGACACAAATGCTCGTCTCATTTGATGACACAACTGCCTATTTTGTGTATGTGTTATTTCACTTTGTTTTTTAAAAAATGAGACCATTTATTTTTTAACATCTGGGGATACATTTTAAATTATAATAAACAATGTAAAACTCTTTCCATTCTAATGAACACGCAAATCAGGCTCTAAAACATTAAGAGAAGGTTCTTTGGACATTTAGTGTTGAGTACACATTCAAGTCAACCAATATTTACTGAGGCAAACCGTCTAAGGCGGTCTGCTAACGGAAAGGAAAGAGGGAATGAATATTTACTGGATAGGATGAGTCAGAAAGGGTTTTATACACATAAATATGTATATATGTATATATACTATATATTTATCTCTGTGTATATATGTATATGTGTGTATATGTATGTATATATGCATATGTTTATGTATGTGTGTGTGTATATACATATATACATACACTATATAAATAATATATGTAGGTTTACCAGTTGCCTTCTGCAGAAACCTTCTTTAGTGAGTTTATGTACTGAGATCTCAGTGGCCCACAGAACACCTGAGGCATCTTCCCAAATTCCACTGTGGCCATGAGCAACCATAACCACATTAATGCAATCATTTCCTGAGGTCCTATGCCCACAAAGGGGCAAGAGTTACATCCTGACAATGGTGTTTGCACTCACACTCTTGAGTTCTGAGATTGGGCACTCCTCTGTGTATACTGTGCAATGGTGGGAAGACGGTGTTTGTGTCCATTTGAAATGGAATTTACACTATAGTTACTAAACGTGTAGTCCAATTTACAGAGGTTTCAGTGAAACCAGTTCTTTGTGTCTCTCCGCTCAAATTTTCCATAATTTATGAAGCCATAGAAGGCTGAACCAGAGCAAAATTTGACCATCAGCTATCACGATTTAATCAGAATTATCGACTTCTTCTCATTATAAGGATTTGTTTGGGGCTAGGCTTGTCTGCTTGACACTTTCCTTTCTTCAGGTTAATATGAATGAAGAAAATTTCACATGAAGGGCTTAAATCTCACCTATTAGAGACTAATACGTGGCTGAAGGTAAATTCAGAGATTTCTACATGAAAATAGGTTATTATACTGTGGTAACACCCATGTAAGGAGAAGGCCAACTGGGGTTTGTAGAAAATAAAGAGCCTTCACATATCAATTAAGCTAAGAGAGAAGTACAGAAGCGTCTTTGACTGCTTCCTATCTAATATATTCACATGGCTTATTTTTAGAACTACTTATATACAGCCTTCATCAATAAAATTTAAATAATTGAATTTACTATTTTATTAACACGAGTGGTGAGGAAATTTGAATTAGAGCACCAAGTCATGCATTAGGAACTCTACAGAAAACTACTTCATAATTTTGTTGATTCAATGTGCAATTTCTTTCCTCCTCTAGATAAAATTTTAATTATTCACTTCTATATAGCCTCTGTATCTTAGTGCCTGGCCACAGATACTCACAGCTCTGCAAAGCTACTCCCAAAGTAGAAAGCATGTTTTATGATGCAACAGGTTGCTACTAGATGTCCTATTTTTCTATGTCATCTAAAGGGTATAAAGTTTAACACTCTGATAATTAGGTGTTTATTGTCACCTTCATCACAGATATAATAGATAGTCCATTAATTCTTTAATTTTTTTGAAAAAAGCCAAAAGGTAATTTTTAATACAAGGCTTTGTAAAATGTATATAATAATGAACACTGTATCTGATTATTTCAAGCATTTCTTATCCATTTTAAGAAAATTCTGCAATGATCTTAATGTTTGTGAATTTATTTCCAATTGTGTTTTTTAATCAGAGAAGATTTTAAGCAATTACAGCTAATTATAAATCACATTTGACCCAAGTTTTCTAACATTGCCACTTGGCCATTCTGTGTCACAGTAAGATATGTATTAATTATTTCATTCCTCCCCTATGGTGACATAATACAGTTTGAGACCTGGCTTCAGTCACTGCTTTCTCACAGTAGAATTTCAGAGTAGCTGGAATTAATTAATTTAGATTTGGCTGCAGCTTGAGATCATCCTTTCTAAGCCACCCCTTTACCTAGTTTCAGCAGACCAGTATTATCTCATTTACTATGAGGGCATCCTGGGTACATAGCGCTGGGTATTGTTTCACCTGTTAACCCTCTCCTCTCAGATCTGCTTAAAAACAACTTCCTAACATGTATGCAACTTGTCAGTAGATGTTCTCCACCACACGTTCTTTCTCACAGAATTCCTTTCCAAGAAAGTAGGCTTGTATGCACAGACAGACACACAGATATATTCTGATAGTATAAAATGCTTCAACCTCTCTATGATTTATAAGACAGTGGCCTCCTTATCTACTATGCCTGAGAAGTTTACACTATGTTACATTCTTGGGTGCTTTTCTGAACCTGGTATAAAATGCAAACATTTGTCTTTGGAGTATTAACTGTAAGTAATTGTTGAGATAAACATTTTACAGGGAAGTTCTTTTTCATTACCTGTAACTGCATTATATACTTTCTCCAAAGAATTCACCCTGCTCTGCCATGTTCCTATTCACACCACAAAGCTTTCTGAACGATTGACTAAAATCTGTTTCTCACAACCACCTATTGAAGTTTGTCTCTTGGCTCTATCAGTGTATTCTAGCTATAGCCCTTTAAAACATAAATGTTCTCATTCTCTCTCCATATATACAAATTATATATTAGATATAGAATATATAAATAATAGATATTATATACTAGATATATACTATATAGTATATATTAAATAGATATACTATACAATATACATTACACATATATGCTACATATATTATACACTACATATATTATATATAATATATACACTATATATTGTATATATTATATATACACATATGCTTGGCAGATGTTCACATGCTTAGTAGGGATTAATGACTGTGTTTGTAATGATGCTTACAAGGTCAATTATAATAGATAAGGGTTCTATTTATATATGTAAACTCAAACGATTAGAGATACAGATTTTAACATTATTCTCACCCCTTTTATTCATTTTCTCATCAAATAAATAAAACACCCGTTATAATTTTTTTCTGGTATCCTTTCAAAGATAGAAGACATGAGGGCACTGTTCCAGCTTCCATAGCAACACATGCAAATCAACCAAAAACTTGAGGAGCTTCATCATGGTCATCATTTGGCTGATGTCTATAGTTCTGGAATATTCACAACTCAAATGGGCTTTCTAGTCTTTCTGTGCCATTTTAGGAATATTTAAGATATATGTTCATCATTTCTTCAGTGGGGCATTGACTTTCTGTAAATGTTGTCGGACATCCTTCTATATGTAATATTAACTGGATTTCAGGTATTTTAATGGTACAGCTTAATGATTTTTAAAGAAAGTAACAAGCATACCAAGACAGGAAGTGAAAATTTTAAAGTCTTTCTGATATCCTTACTAACATTTAACTTTTTTTTATGATCTGCAACCCATTGTGACATTTCACTTAGATAAGTGATTTCTCATGTTTTCTAATAGGCAGGTGCATTTACTGGTAAGAGCAACTAGCTGTACAAGTTTTATACAGGAATTAAAAACACTACACCTAAATTACCTCAACTGTAAAATGTAATGGTAGCTGGGTTGCTTTAAAGGGAGTAATTAGGGAGTGGAAAAATACTTAACATATTGTCTGACACATGATGGATATCAAATGCTGCCATATATATGATATGCTACATATAATACGTTATATATATGTTATATGTTAAATGTATATATGTTATATATACATATAATATATATGTATATTTTGGAGACAGAGTCTTGCTGTGTCCCCCATGTTGAGTGCAAGTGGTGTGATCTCACCTCATTGCAACCTCTGCCTCCCAGGTTCAAGCAATTCTCCTGCCTCAGCCTCCAGAGTAGCTGGGATTACAGGTGCATGCCACTATGCTAGGGTAATTTTTTTGTATTTTTTTTTTCCAGCATAAACAGGGTTTCACTATGTTGGCCAGGCTGATCTTGAACTCGTGACTTCAAGTGATCCACCCACCTCAGCCTCCCAAGTGCTGCGATTACAGTAGTGAGTCACTGCGCCAGGCCCCAAATGGCTATATTTTTAAAAGCGGATGTTATACGTTTATGGATAATTGATTCTGTATCAGAGAACACATATTTCTCAAATCCTATATTTGCATTTTATATCTTAGCAGATATGTTTCTTTTCTTTTCTTTTTTGAGACAGAGCCTCATTCTGTTGCCCAGGCTAAACTACAGCAGCATGACCGTGGCTCACTGCATCCTCAGCTTCTCCAGGCTCAAGACATTCTCCTACCTCAGCCTTCTGAGTAGCTGTGACCACAGGTGTTTACCACCACTGCCAGCTAATTATTTGCATATTTTGCAGAGACAGATTTTATGTTTCTTATATTTAACGTTGTTCTGTTGTATTTTGATTTTATTTGATAGTGCTCTTTGTTCCATTTTTATATTGTTAGGTATTTTATATAGATAGGTATAGGTTATATATGGAAAAATATAAACAGATACATATCTGTGTGTGTATATGTATAATTCTAACATAAAGCATATTATTTAATCAGATAAAAGATAAATCTTAAATGTAATAAACATGTAAATCCCAAGTAATGAAGAATGCCATCTTGTTTTTTGTCTTGGATTTACCTGTCAGAGGTTGTATTCTGAAGAAGGAATAAAAAAAAAAAAAAACCTCACAAAGAAATGTGAGAAGAATTTTAATATGATTATAGCATAGTGTCTGCAATTCAATGTTACATGCTTTGTAATTTAAAATCCACGCATCAAAAGAGTAATTCCTAGAAACTATAAAGGTAATTATTAAGGAAACACAACAATTACAATAAAATAGAAGGTAAGAATTGGCATACAATAGAAAGACAGTTACAGGTGGCAAGAATTATATTATAGGAGGGATTTAAACTAAATTAATTCAATGCTGGGATAAGAAGAAGGCTAACATAGACATTAAAAATAATGAGGTTTGGTAAGAAAATCAGCTTCTAAAATTGTCATTTCAAAATAAATATCTAGAGTGACCTTATGCCAATGTTCAGTTTTATTTAAATATTATTTTGATCAGAAGCATATGTTTAAAATTTATTTAAAGAAAAATATTTCCAAACATTTTCAGTTTTTTTTATCAGAAATCATTTGTCATAAAGCATAAATGTATTTTTCATTTTTGCTTAAAAAAATTAAAAACATAAAGACAAACATGCTATTTTTGTTAAAGTCTCACTCTATGAATTTTCAGTAGATTTAATTCAATTTCAAATAGAAGAAGCCAAGCAAAACAGCAGAGACACAAATATCTGCCAGCCATAATGACCGACTTCTTCCAGGCTTTACCTTTGATTGCTTCAGGACACTGGCATAACTCTGCATCTTAACTCATAAGTGGACAAAGTTAAACTGTCATGACCAGTAAATGTTGCACACAACAGACGTTTCAGAGATTCTTAAAAGTGTAAATAACTTTAATAAGAACCAAATTCAATTACTATTTTCAAAACAGTAGTATATTTCAATTTTCATTCATGCTAACTTCCATATTTTTAACTGTCATCATATTCTGAGCTAACTAAATATGATTAGTGATCATATTCAAATGTTTAGAGAAAAGTGCCTAAGAGTTTCAGAGCACAATACTGTTAAAGCATTTCAAAGCTGCCTATTTAAAAACAAAAAACAAGCCTTCATCTCAACCACCTACTATCCTTAAAACACATCATAATTAGGTAGCCAAATGTTGTTTGGGGGAAAAAAATTAAACTTCCAAAAATTCCTCAAAGCTCTCTGTTCTTTTTCAACAAATTGACTCAAAATACATGTTTCTGAAAATTACACATGCTTTTCTCCTGTTTATGCAAACCACCAGGCTGATCTGTGAAAGAGAGTGTTTCATATTTCCTTCTTTTTAAAAAATTTTTTTTTGAGGCAGAGTTTCGCTCTTGTTGCCCAGGCTGGAGTGCGATGGCATGATCTCGGCTCCCAGTAACCTCCCGGGTTCAAGTGATTCTCCTGCCTCAGCCTCCTAAAGTGCTGGGATTACTGGCGTGAGTCACCACACCCAGCTTGATATTTCAAAATGTTCCAAAAGTTCTTATGTGAACAAAGAAGCTATACTTGCGGTGTGTGTGTGTGTACACGTGTGTACATTGTCTATTTTAAGAAGTAACATATTCTGCCGAGCACGGTGGCTCACACCTGTAATCCCAGCACTTTGGGAGGTCAAGGCAGATGCATCACGAGGTCAGGAGTTTAAGACCATCCTGGCCAACAGGATGAAACCCCTCTCTACTAAAAATACAAAAATTAGCTGGGTGTGGTGGCGTGTGCCTGTAATCCCAGCTACTGGGGAGGCTGAGACATGAGAATTGCTTGAATCTATGAGTGGAGTTGCAGTGAGCCATGATCGCGCCACTGCACTTTAGCCTGGTGATCAAAAAAAAAAAAAAAAGAAAAGAAAAAAGTAACATATTTTAAAAACACAATATACAGAAAGACTTTAATTAAAGTAATGAAAAATTACTCTTAATTCTAGTAATGAAATATATTAATATTTACCATTAACATTTTGATGGATTTTCCCAGTATTTACATGTATTCTTTCTATACGTTCACTCAATGTAGTGTGTGTGTATCTATATTTGTATGTATCTATGTGTATGTCTGTGTATAAATAGATACATATAAATATAACTGTGCATATATAGTTACTTTATCCACAGATTAATACTAAAATAGTATATTTAATGAGTTACATAAAGTAAATAAAGTATATCATTTATTTAGATTACATACTTAAAAATTTTTACAAATCTCTTAATTTTCTTTAACTTTTTCTAATACATATACATGAGAAAAGATATGTATATAGAGAGAATGAGAGAGAGAGAGAGAGAGAATGTTCAGACTGAAGACAGTTTTATAGTTATATTTAAGCAAATAGGCTATAGTTTAAACCCATTACAAATGCTGAGTAATAATTTAAGAGATATAAGAACTATCTAATAATTTTTTCATATAGTTTAAATTCAAAATTCTTCATAGTTCAACCTACATTTTGGCTGTGAAAATCAACACTTAAAATAGGAACCTAATGTACTCATATTTGTAATATAGAGCATTTTATTAAACCGTGAATAACTTAAACAATAGCTAATTAATGGCAAGTAAAATCAATTACTATTTTCAAAACAGTAGTATATTTCAATTTTCATTGGTGCTAACTTCCATAGTTTTAATTGTCATCATATTGTGAGCTAACTAAATGTGATTAGTGATCACATTTAGAGAAAACTGTGTTTAGAGAAATCTGTGTAAGAGTTTCAGAGCATAAAACTGTTAAAGCATTTTACATCTGCCTATTTAAATAAAAACAGGTCTTCTCCATATTAAGAAATAACTCTGATTCATGTAAATCATGTTTTCTAGGGTGTTAAAGTGGGATTTCAGGGTCTTTGAATCTAGCCCCATAGCCCCCTCTTGATCATTCACTTAACTCTTGCAGCTCAGTTTCCTCATCTGTTAACTGAAAAGCCTGCTAGTAAATGATCCAAAGTTTATTTTATCTTAAAAAATTAATTATTTTTTCTGTAATTATTAGTTTCACTCATAAATAATCTTATCTTTGGTCACATCATATAGTTTCAATTTCTGCCTAAGAAAAAGAACCAAGCTAAATTAAAACAGCTGGAGATTTAATTAATGTAATATTTACCTTAATAATTTCAGACCCAAGCTGCTAACTCTGCCATGAGAATGAAAAATTCAAAAAAAGATGTATCTATCAGGGACAATGAATTCAAATGGAGTAGACACAGCCTTAGCACAACTCTACAAATCAAATGGCATCTTACTTTCCCTTAGAAATAAATAAATTATTTTTTCGGAGTATAACCCCTACTTTCTTTAAGTAGTGCCAAATGTATTATTTTTGGAGATCTCATTAAACACATTAAGGAGAAATTCCAGGTGATACTGTGGGCCAAGCAAATAAAGCCAAGCTTTATTGTCCTTTTGTGAGCTTTGCCACTGGACAACTATATATGCAAGATCACTCTTCTTGATATTTGTCAGGTAATAATAGGTAACATACTTTCTGACATAAAATAAGAAAATTACCTTTGGTTTATGACTTGGGCTTCAAATTACTAGGAAGAGGAGGGTACAGAGGAAAGATGTCTGGAAGAAGGCTTTAAAAAGCACAGGACTGTTTCATAACACACCTCTCTCTTGCTTAGGGCAATTTATGGATTTAAGCTTCTCTTTGATATTTCACCCAGAAAAAAGTTATAATGAAAGCTTCTCCACTGAGATGTTTTTTGGATTATTTGTGTGATGTTAAAAATGTACTGTAGGCACATTAAATCTTAAATCCTTATCTAGCAGACTAAGATTGGTATAATATATTGACTGACATAGGACTGAATAACCTAAAATAGCTACACATTCTGGCAAGTCAAGGGTTTTGAGCTAAAATAAATTACATGACCCCATTACCTTAAAAAGGCAAATGGAAAAACAACCTATAGCTTAGAATACGTCTGATGCTAGAATAATAATAATAAGTAAAAATAACAAAATATCTATGTGACTCATGAGAATCTTTATATAAACGTTTATTTCTTCCACTGAAAGTGATGTTTAGTGTCAAAGGGATTATTTATTCAACCTTAGCTATTAATTATTCATTAGTGTTCAAATATATACACCAAACTCTAAACCTGAGTAGTTGAAATATAGAAAATTCATATGTAATTATATCTCTTTTATATATGAAACAGTAGTAGTTCATACATATCTAACACAGGCACACAGAGAGGCTTTGAAAGCTCTCCTTAGCTCATATGTGCAAGGATGTTGTTACAGTTAGGAATCCCTATTGCAGGCACTTACAGAAAAATTGAGTGCTGTCCTCTATAAATACTGTGTAATGCACAGTTAATGCTGTGCATTGACATACATTACATACGTATATAATTCTGACTATGTAAATCAACCAAGAATTTGTGATAGGGCAATCATCAGGAGTTTCTAAAATGAAGTATTATGGAAAACATAAACACTGAAGGTAAATCAATGGGGGTCTGATTATATTAAGTATAAAGTTAACTCTAAAATGGGATTTGAGGGTCTCTTCTCGATCCAATGTCTATGTTCTGTAAAAGTTTACCATTTTACATCACTATGGTGCTCCTCTCCCTATATTCTTTTATTTTTTATGTCTGCCCAAGAGAAATAAATATTAGACTGAGTTATTCTTGGTTTAGCAGTTAAGTGATCCCAAGAAAACGCAGGATCTAGATTAATCTAAAAGCCCTTGGAATCTTGGTTAAATAGGGAGGTACTAGAAAGAAAGATTCTCTGTGGAATTTTGGGATTTTATTGTAACTCCTGAAAGGACTAACAGTCCTTGCATAATGACAATTTTTCCAAGATAAATTAGGCTCTTTTATACTGAACAACTACTGAGTGTGAGCCTTTATTCTTAGCATGTTACTTCATTATCTCTTTTAATAACAAGAATACCCTTCAGAGATGGGAAATTATTTTCATATTTTTTTAAATGCAAAAACACAAGTGAAAGAGGATAATGAAATTTCCAAAGTCATATAAATGATACATAATAAAGCAGAGACTTTAGCAGGCATTAATTTAATACTAAAGATGACACTATTTCCATCTGCCATACTGCACTATAAGTATTAGGAAGTCCACATTTCTTCTGGTCTTAGTTCCAGTAGTTATGGGACTTTGGGCAAGGCCAACAGGGCAGAGGCTATGGCTGTTTTAGTTACAACATTGAGTGAGTGTTCTATAAACATCTGAAAATAAATTAGTCAATTAGCCATACTGAGCTTTTATAATCAACCACTAAGGCTTGTTTTAGCCTATGTCCGAGGATCCTTGTGAAAATAAAATATTATACAGCATAGAAAAACAGATTCAAAAATTGATAAAAGTAACATTTGAACATAAGACATGGTTCTTATTTATTCATTACTGACAGGAGCAAATTTAAGGGGAAATGATATATTTTTAGCAAAAATAAAAAGTCACCACCACTATATAGAGAGAGCAAGCCTTACTAATTCTGAAGAAAACGTGTGTGTGTGTGTGTGTGTGTGTGTGTGTGTGTTTGTGTGTATAAAATCATATTGTGGACTTGAATTAATTGAATTTGGTCAAGTCATATTGTAGACTTGAATTAACTGAATGCCACACATGGGCAGGATAAGAAGAAAACCATTTAGACATGAGAGTACTTGTCTTAGCTTAAAACCTGAAAGGAAATGCCACTAAAATGACAAAAAGGAATACAAAAATTTATAAATCCATTCCAAGGAGAATGAAAATTGAGACAATAATTTGGAAGAGATAACAACCAGTAGAGAGGTGGAAAACAAATGGAGTTGTAAAATGGACTGAGGAAAGCCCAAGAAGCCCAAAGAAAGGAACCTGACAAGTAGAAAGGTGATTTGCTTCCTTGGACCCTCTGAAAATTTAGAAGCTAATGACCAAGATGCAAGGTGCAGCTGAAACATGAGGAATTATTGGGACTATATTGGACAAGCAATTGAAGCTCAGAGCCCCTTCCCTACCCAATACAAGGCAAGAGGTTTTCTCTCTGAAGAATTTTAATAAGTGATTCTTTGGAAAAGACAATTATTGATCTACCTCAGGGTGGACATGTCTTCTGCCCTGTCTACTGAATATATGATGGCATGAAGGGAATGACAGCCTGCTTTCAACGCTTCTGGTCAGATATTAGCTGCAGGTAGCCAGCGTTAGATCCGCCAGATTGGAGAATTTCCTAAAGGTCATGTGACTGCCTTGAAAGATAGGATATTAGACATTGATATTTTGCTATTGGAAGCACTCCCCAAAGACCCAACCCATAAGCATCTGGCAAACACCAATCTCATGCACAGAACTTCCAATGAGCAGAACACCAGCATGAAAGTCAGGAGCCAAAATAAACAGAACAGAATTCAAAGGAAGAAGAGGAAAAGAGAGAGCAGAATAAAACTTCTAAGAAACTGTATCTTCTTCAGAGAGATAAAAAGAAATTACATCCATGAGAAAGAAATAGAGGCTTGTAAAACAAACAAACAAAAGAAACAGAAAGGGACATTCAAAAGAACAAAAAAAAAGAGTTCATAGAGATTAAAAATGTCACAAAAGGGTAGCAATGAATAGAAGGATGATAAAACAGTGTTTAGAACTTCTGTAGGACTAAACAAAAAATAATCGAAAATAAGATATGGAAGATAAAAGTCAGTAAGATAATCAATCAAGAATAAAAAATATGTGACTAATGGATATTCTAATAGACTAATAGAACAAAATGACTAATGAAGTCCCAGGCAGAGAAAGTACAGATGAGAACAACATCAAAAAATTATGCGATAATATTTTCCAGAATGAAAAGACACAAATTTACAGCATGAAAACACCACCAAATATTTCCTGATGCCAAGTGTGGGAGAAAGGGGACTCACACTAAAACATACCTTTGGAAATATCAAAACACCAAACAAAAATAGAAGATTCAAAAAGCTTCAAAATTTTTAAAAAGTCACATACTGCCAGGCATAGTGGCTCATGCCTATTATCCCAGCATTTTGGGAGACTGAGGTGGGAGGATTGCTGGAAGTGAGGAGTTCAAAACCACCCTGGGCAACAAGCAAGTTCCCAACTCTAAAAATTTACAAGTTAGCAGAGTGTGGTGGTGCATGACTATAGTTTTAGCTTCTTGGCAGACCAAGGTGAGAGGATTTCTTAAGGCCAGGAGTTGAAAAGCAGCTTGGGCAACAAGTGAGATCCTGTCTTTATATTTTATTTTTATTTTTTTTTTAAGTTCTGGGGCACATGTAAATGCAGGATGTATAAGTTTGTTACATAGGTAAACGTGTGCCATGGTGGTTTGCTGCATCTATCAAACCATTACCTAAGTATTAAGCCCAATATGCATTAACCCTTTTTCCTAATGATCTTTTTTAATTAGCTAGGCATGGTGGTGTGTGTCTGTGGTCATAGCTACTCATGAGACTGATTTGGGAGGATTGCTTGAGCCCAGGAGGTCAAGGCTACAGTGAGCCATGATCACACCACTGCACTGTAGCATTGGTAACAGAACGAGATCTTGTCTCTAAAAAAAATACAAAATAAATTTAATTTAATTTAAAAGTCACATACCAAATGATGGAAATCAGAACAGCTCAGACTATTCAACAGGAATCCTCAAAGCCAGAAGTTAAACAAGTAAGTGGTTTCACAATGATAGTTAAATGCTATTTCTTTTTGATTTCACAATATGACCAAATTATCTACTAAGTGTAAGAACAGATAAAGTTCTTTTCAGGTGAAAAATATCTCAGCAAATGTACCACTCATACAATCTATCTCACGGAGCAGCAACTGAATGATACAACTCACTGAAACACAACAGTGATAAAAACGAATTTCAACATTGAAGGGAAAGACAAAGGATTGCAACAATGAGGCCAAAGATGTCCAGCCAAACAGCTGTGTCCTGGACTTTCCCTGGGAGGAGGCCACCCTGGAGCTAGGGAGGGGGTTGGGAGGTGGGCACAGGAAGCACATCATCCCACCCTGGAAATGCAACTGGAGAAATGACTAGTGTTTTTGTCCATACTGAGTGTTATAAAGTTTTCTAAGAAAATCTGAGGGTGAATTAAAAGCAGATACTTAGAAAACATAGTAAATAAAAAGTTGGGGCTATCGTTCACTTAAAAAAGGAAACATAATCTTAAAATTTCTGTGATTCAGCTCTGAAAAGTATTTTACTTAGTTATAATTGCGTATACAAAGAATGCTGATTTAACCAAAAATTTCTGTTCTAGTAGAATGGGAGGAGCCAAATAAAAGTGCCTGAGTGGAGATTATTGGTAGTATGAAAGAAGGCAGTGTAAAAGAGTGAAATATTTGTTTTTTAGTAAAACAATCAGTAGATTGCATAAACTAAAACTAGGAGCAATAGCTGTGTAAGTATGCCGTTTGGAAACATAAAACCTACTACTTAAAAAACCCAATCTAAACAATTGAAAAGTTTTTAAACAATGAGCTTGTTCTATTCTGAAAATAAATAAATAAATAAATAAAAATCAAATCAGACACAGAAAAAAGGCAACATTTTGCAGAGTAGCAGCCGTGTTTTCTTCATTTAGAATAGACTGACCACTCTACACCTTATATTTGGAGGATTCATTATTCAGAGAAGAAAATGGATTTTGGAAAATTTGTCTCACTGCTTCTTTATGAATGGCCCATGAGATAAGAATGGTTTATAGTTTTAAGTGGTTGAAAAATCAAAAGGATACTATTTCATGATGTGTGAAAATTACATGCAATTTAATTTTCAGTATCTGGATTAGTCCATTTTCATGCTGCTGATAAAGACATGCCCAAGACTTGGTAATTTGTAAAGAAAAAGATGGACTCACCATTCCACGTGGCTATGGAGATCCCACAATCACGGCAGAAGATAAAAGGCATATTTTACATGGTAGCAGACAAGACAGAATGGGAGCCAAGTGAAAAAGAAAACTCTTAGAAGACCATTAGATCTTGTCAGACTTATTTACTACCATGAGACCAGTATGGGGGAACTGCCCCCATGAATCAATTATCTCCCACTGGGTCCCTCCCACAACACATGGGAATTATGGGAGCCACCATTCAAGATGAGATTTGGGTGGGGACACAGCCAAACCATATCAGTGTCTGTAAACAAAGTTTGATTAGGATGTAGCTACACTCATTTGTTTATGGTTTATATACGGTTGCTTGCACACTACCATGGCAGAGTTGAGTAGCTGTGACTGTATGGCCTGCCAAGACTAAAACATTTACTGATTTGTTCTTTAGAGAAAAACATTTTCCACCTCTTATATACTAAGTTAAATAGTTCTTCCAAAGTTTCATGTCCACCCGAATCTTGTGAATGTGACCTTATTAGGAAACAGAATCTTTAAAGATATAATTCAATTAAGATGAGGTCCTCATGGATTAGGGTGGGCCTTAAATCCAGTATGACTGGTTCTTATAAAAAGAGTACTATTTAGACACAAAGATACAGGCTCAGAGGGAGAAATGCCATGAGAATATGGGCAGAGATTGGCGCGATAGGTTTCCAAGTCAAAGAACTCCAAGGATTCCAGCAACCACCAGAAGCTAGAAAAGAAGCAAGGAGGAGATTTCCCTTCAGAGACTTCAGAAGGAACCAGTCCTAACAACACCGTGATTTCTGATTTCTAGTTTCCAGCATTGAGAAATTATAAATTTCTGTTGATTGTAGTGTTTTCTTACAGCAGCCTTTGGGAATATACCCCAGACTAAAGGCTTGCAGCAATCCATATGTGTAATACCACGTGGCAGAGTTTATATGACAACAGGCACTCTATGACTAAATTAGCCATTATTAAAAATCACAATCTCATTTATATTGAATTCTGTTTTGTCACAATGATCTCTAAATTCCTTGTCATGCTTTAATAAAACTCTCTTATTGATCAAACAGTATGGAGGACCATGACCAGACCAGAGGGTTGGAAAGCTGGGTTGAATATGATTGGCAGAAGCAATAAAGGTAACATCATGGAGTTACAAGATGCAGCCTTGCAATGTGAAGAAAAGCAAAAGCAAAATCAGTGGTGTCTGTGTCTGTGGGATTCTAAAAAGCCACAGAGTCCACAGGCGGGGTAACCATGCCCACTGAACGCCAGATAGACGGGGCTCTCTGCTCTGGCAGGGGAGTTGGACCAGCTGACCTCATCTGTCCTCTCGGCTCCAATTTCTTATTTCTGGGCTCCCACCATCTGGCAGAGAACTGAGCTATTTTTCCTGCAACTATTTCCACAGAAGAAGAGGGGTGCCTGCTGCATGAATGATAATGATGTCCTATTAAAACTGAAATATTAAGGATTCAATGCTTCATTTCTGGACACAAGCAATTAAAAAAAAAAAAGATTGATTTCTGGATTTTGATACCACTGACTTCTCAGGGATCAGACTATGGTTCTTACACTCTCAGATTTGAAGACAATTATGTGTTTTATATACAGAGTATAAAGTTTAAAAAGAGTAACTAGTCTTGCCAATTTTTAAAAATATTTTTGAAATGGAGAGTTCAGTTAGATTAATTTTCTTTGGGTGACTTTTTTTGGTGACAACCCCATCTTCAAACTATAGAACATAAAAGTATAGGATTTTAGAGGTAAAATATTTTCTATGTTTATACTTCAAAATTTTTTCTATAAAAGCTTTCCATTTTATTTAACTTCTCTGTTTACTTTTATCTGCAGATAACAGAAATTTCCCTGTAATTTTTTCAATATTATCATCTCATGAGGATATAAGGGTTAGAGGACTATTTAAAAATCTAATCATCTAATTTTTCAACTTAAATTAGAAATACTGAAAGTTTGGTATATAAAATAAGATGTACATTATAAAATTGAGTCCTTCTCAATGTTCTAAATATCTCACCAAAAACATTCTAAGTTATAACCTTGTTTAAATGGTCAAACTCCGTGATGGACACGAAAGTCTCCTCCTTGCCCAAAATGACTTCAGGGTTGCCGAGAAACTTGGTTCCCACAGTTCTGTTTCACTATTGAAGTCATACAAACCATGAAGAAGGTGGCACTGTTGACCCTTCTGTTGCCATACGCCAAATTTTAAAGGTAACACGATCAGAGTTTGGGATGAAGAAACAAAGCCGGCCTATGTGTAGCCACATAACCAGGGGAATGACAAAGATGCTATAGAATGGAAATAGATAATTTCAGACAAGAGGAACGTAAAGTGATCCTTTGTGCCCTGTCTCCTGCACAATAGCATGTTCATACCTTTCTGTTCCCCTTCTTTCCTTTTTCACCTTTAAAGACAAATAAAGAGCTTTGCTTTGTAACATGGAGTAAAACCACCTTACAAGTGTTACTAATCCCCCCAGTTTTTAAATACAATAAAATGTCCAAGAACCTTAGTCTATGCTATAAAATTACATACCAACCCTTGAAAGGAGCATCGTGACATAAAATGCATTAAGAATGGCTCATTAAACATTTATTTATTCTTATTTGAATTCGCCAAGAGTTCACATCTCCATCATAGCCTTTTTCCTATTTGAAAGACCATGAAAATAATTTAAAATAAAAAGATAAGACTAGAACTTATAGGTGAGAAATGTTTCATATGAATATGCTCTCTCTTAAAAATGGCTCAATGCAGTTTTCATGAACATATATTAAGTTATTTAAATATTAATTATTCTTTAACTGCATGAACATATGCTTCAACTTCCATTCAAAGATCTGAAAATGTGTTGCAGATGTTCCTTAAAGATTAAAAAAAAACAGCTTTAAAAAAATAGTGAGGAACAGCTGAGCATCACTTTATCTAGGAACAAAATACCGCCTGAATTGAAATGAAACAAGTATCAGCCACTCTCTCTACTGACGGCATTTTTTCATCGACATCCTTTCCCCCCTTCATGGATGCTCAATTTGTTACTCATGGCATGTGGAATCAATTGAATTAAATATATGGTCTACATGCGAGTTTTGCCACTGGTACACAGAAAGAATCATTTACACAAAAAGAAGGGCAAAGTGATTAGTTTAGAATCAAAGCCTAAAATGAGTGCATTTATTCAACACTCAATATATAATGAGGTACTCTGCTTAGTGCTAGGGAAACAGAACTAAGGAAGACATATGCCACAAAGAAAACTGTCTCAAGAGGAGAATTAAAACAAGAAAGTATGGAAAATACAATGGAAATCAAAAGTATAGAAAGCAATTTAAGACTTATTAAGTCATTTCTTTTCCTTTTTTTTTTTTTTTGGCATAGTATAACAGCAACAGTAATGGAATAAAACACCTGTGATCTCAATAAAAAGAAACCAACCACTACTTCAGAAGAAGTTAGAATATTTTTATTTAGATCTGAAGGCTACTTCTTATGGTAAGTTGTATAAATTTCTTTTCCTCACTTGTAAAATGGAGATAATAATTACCATGACATGGGAATAATCTGAAATTATTTACATAATATACATAAATAAGGAAGAATAATTCTTAACTGAAAAATAATCAATTAAGATTTATTTATTGCTTACCTTGTGACAAGCACTTTTCTATATACTTCACATGTATTAATTCCTATAACATTAACCAAAATCCTATGTAGTAGTTACAAATAACTGCATTTTATAGTTGAGGAAAATGAGGCAAGAGAGATTCAGTAACTTGCCCAAAGAAACACAGCTTGCAAGTGGCAGAACCAGGAGAGAAATTAAGCTGTCTGGTTCTGAAACCAACACTCCTAACGTGAGACAATGAGAAAGCCTTGGGTACACAGGAGGCCCATGGCACTGCTGTTTCTATTTCCAAAAAGTTTTCTAAAACCAAGCATAAATTATTTTTAGATTATCTATATTGCTTACAGTATACCTAAATATTACAAGAAGCGATAGATATTATGTGGAAACACTGGCATTCCATAAAGTGGCATGTACATATAGATTATTATCGTCAGAGCTAATAATTGGTAAGTGGCCTCATTCTGGACTAATAGGTCACATCAAGGAAGTTGGAGTATCATGCAATAAATCCATTCATCTATAAATAATAGGCTATTTTCATAAAACACATAAATCATGGTTCACTCCAAATCTACAATCTCAAAGGATACATTTTGTCTTAGTGAGATGTGTGTGGGGAGGTTTCCTGTATGTATCATGTTGAAAATAGTAAATGTTTCCCTGAGGGCCAATTAAGCATGATAAATCTCAAGTTGTTCCTCATAAAGCAATTGAGTAAGCAACAAATTGTTTAAAAGTTGTTTTAAGATCATGCTTTCTTAGGGAGCTATTGCTTCCCACAGTAACTGTGGCACCACATTTTGATATAATTTGAGTTATTTTTATAGGTTTTGATAGATCTGTCTTTATCAAAATATTCCCACCCAAACCATATTAATCTTTGAAGGAAAACGTAGACTGCAGATAATTATTATAGGAATTCTGTGAAATCAAGACATATTAGACTATCTCTCTCAGGGTATTAGGGAAAACAAAGTTTGCCTAAAGAGGTATACTGTGAGATAACCAAATGTTTACTGAGCTCCTAATACGTATCTAACTTGTACAGGAACACAATATTAAAAAGTGCTATCTAAGTAGTTCACATCATGTCATCATGAATGCTTCTGAATTCATCAGAATATGATTGAGATCCTCAAATATGTCAGATTCATTATGCGTCTCTGGCACTAGATTAGTGTTTAGCGTACAAGGACTACATTTTCTAAGTGTTGCTTAAACTCTGTTGAGTTGGTGGGTGGGTATGTGTACACACACACACACACACACACACACACACACACACACACATAAAGTTTTTGATTTAAGGTACTATTTAAGTTCAGTTCATCTATTTATTTCTTTGGCTTTTCTGCTTTTGGTTTCATACTTAAGAAACAACCATGGCCTAATTATTTCAATCTCAAAGAAAATGTCTATGAGTTTACATTCAATCCTCAATGATCTGTCATATAAACAATAAATTGCATTTTTCAAAGCCATTGTCTATATGATTCACTTGTAATTGGGCTTTGGAATCCAGAGACCCCTGTATGAATAACGTATGAAACACCAAATAAAACACATCACACTACTTTCCTCATTATCCTCAACATAACAAAACTTTGTTAAAGAGTATTTTGTATTTTGGAGAAGGTGTTACTTAATAGATTTTGCTTTCTCACAACAATTAGATTTTGACTAAGGTGATCATTTGTAGTCTACTATCAAAAATTATGTTGTCATAGTCTTAGCCAGAGCAATTAGATAAGAAAAAAGAAAGACATCCAGATCTGAAAAGAAGTGTTTCTGTTTGTGGATAACATGATCATATATGTAGAAAACCTAAAGACTCAACAACAACAAATGTTAGAACCAGCCAACAAATTCAGTAATATTGCAGGATACAAAATCAACATGCAAAAGTTGGTTGTGTTTTTATACACAAATAATGAACTATCTGAAAAAAAATGATAAAGCAATTCCATTCACAATAGCAACAAAAACTAGGTATTTATAAAACTGAGATAAACTGAATTATAGACTAAATAAATTGAACTATATAGTTTATTCAGCAGTTCACTTGAACAATTTTATATATACAGTGAGCGACTCTCTTAGTTAGCTTTTTGCTGAGTAATATGCCATATATTTATGGAGAGAGAGAGACAGAAAGCTTGGTCGGCATGGTGGCTCTCATGCCTGTAATCCCAGTAATTTGAGAGGCTGAGGTGGGCAGATCACTTGAGGTCAGGAGTTCGAGACTAGCCTGACCAACATGGCAAAACCCCTTTTCAACTAAAACTACAAAAGTTAGCCAGCTGTGGTGGCAGGTGCCTGTAGTCCCAGCTACTAAGGAGGCTGAGGCAGGAGAATAGCTTGAGCCCCAGGTGGCAGAGACTGCAGTGAGCTGACATCATGCTACTGCATTACAGCCTGGGCAACAGAGTGAGACTCTGTCTCAAAAAAAAGTATATATAATTATATAATATACTAAATGTGTATATGTAAACTATAATATTATATATAATACATATTTATATATAAATATATAATAGTATATTTTAGGTATACATTATAATATATAGTATATATTATACACTATATACAATATGTACATAGTTACATACATAATTTTATATATATATATATATATATATATATATATATATATATATATATAAAATTTTTTAATAGCTTAGAAACTCTACTGGGCATTCCTTAAAATCTTCCTGCAGTGTTAACTAAGGGTCTTAAGGCTACACCCTTGATTTGACATTAACCTGATGGCATGCTTTACTGACAGGCACCCTGTCCCGCTAAATTCTGCAGACATACCAACCAGCCCTCTCTCTAGCTTATACCCTTTTTCCTCTAATTTATTGTCTATAGTGTGATGTGTGCTTTAGATACATTTTCCAGTTTTCAGGTTACTGTAGAAAAGGGTTTTGCTACTTGGCTTTTCACTACATGATGCACTCCTCCATTTATTAAGTCTGCTTGAGTAGACCACTCACTGCTTTTCAGTCTATGCTGTTTTCTTCATTACTTTTCAAGCCTCCATATGCTACCTGGTCCCACGACAATGCCACCTACTTTAGATTTTTGCTATGGAACAGTTTATTTTCTAGGCGTCACATTTTGAATCAGTTTGATTTTGCTGTATAATTTCTAACCCTGAAACTTAGTGGCTTAAAATACTAACCAATTATGTAGGTCATGATTCTGCTGGTGATCTGGGTGGTTCTTGTGGCTTAGTCATCTCAGCTTATCTTGGCTGAGCTCACACATGCATCTGCACTTAGCACCTAGGTACTCTGGTGGCTGTATGACCTAGGATGATCTTGTTTGCATGCCTAGTGATTGACAGTCTGTCAAATGAGCAACAGGTATGACTGGGGCTCTCATCATCAAGAGGTCACAGGATTCTTAAGAGCAGAAAGAAAGTGAACCTTGACATGCAAGTGCTTTTTAACTCTCGGCCTGCACCCTGTTTGCTACTGATCTGCTAGCCAAAGAAAGTCACTGTCAAGCTCAAGCTTTAAGCTGGCGTTGGCAAGCACTACCAAATGGCATGAGTGCAACAGAGACACTCCTGTGATCATTTTCCAAACAATCTAACTTGTATAGTTAATCTACGTTCAGATAAAGCATTAATTCTGAATCATTTTGGTAAAGAACAATGAAAAGAAACAATTCTATGTGGCTAAGATTTATTTTGAGTTATGTTCTATATATCATGTGTCATTGTATTTTGGCTCTAAAGCTTTATATACTTGCATGGTGTTTTCAGTTCTAAAATACATATTCCTCAATGTCTCTGTCTGTAACTGAGCTTTAACCACAGAATCTTTACCCACTTATCTCTATTGTCTTTACTATTTCTATTTCAGTGGGCAGACATCAGTCCATTGCTTCTCCATATGTTTCTCTTCTTTAAGATACTCTTCAAAATTCCAGTCATGCTCTTTGTCCTTCCTGGATGCTTCGAATTCTGTCTCTATCCTTTTTGCTTTCATCACTATGCTCTAAGTCTCCGTATTGTGACATGAATTGTGTTATTCAAGCATAAAATTTGGCTGAGAAAATCAACTTCTGACGATCCCAAGTTTTACGAAGGGCATTTCCACTGGGTGGAAATTTCCTAACTTTAAGAAACTTCAAGTTTAACACAATTATGTTCCCTCTGTGTCTCTTGTCTACATTTTTGTTTTGCAGGCACATTTGACACTCAGAAAGAGTATGGGATTGTTTTTGTACTTTTAGTTTCCATTTGTACACACTATCATTTATCATTGTCTTATAGATATGGTAGGAATACATTTAAAATAGTAACTGAAGACTCCTCATATGAAAACTATGCCCAAATATATGAAACAAAACAGATTTTGGCCCCAACAAATTCTAAAACAATGGACTGAAAAACAGACTTGCAATGTTTTTTGGTTTTAGTTTTGAGACAGAGTCTTGCTCTGTTGCATAGGCCAGAGTGCAGTGGCACAATCATAGCTCACTGCAGCCTCAAACACTTGGACTCAAGCAATCCTCTCCTCCAGCCTTACCTACTCAAGGAGCAAGTACCTGGGACTAAATGCACACCCCACTATGTCTGGCTAAACATTTTTTTTTTTTTTAAAGACAGGGGTTTCCCTATATTGACCAGGCTGGTCTAGAACTCTTACCTTCAAGTGATCCTCCTGCCTTGCCCTCACAAAATGTCAGGGTTACAGGCTTGAATCACTGCACCCACCCTGCAAAGTAAAGTTTTATTTGTGTGTGTGTGTTTGTATTTTACTTGATATTGACAGATTTTGAACTAAAAAATCACACATTGGAACAAATTTTAAATTTTTCTCATTGCACATGTAGTGTTTAGCTATGGAGGAAACACATTCATTTTGTTCTCCAGGCATCCCGGTGATGGAACAAAGAAAAGACAACTTGTTGGAATGTTTACTTTATCCTCATAATGTCTAATATAAATACTGAATCTCCAGAGCCCAAGGGTGTCTCTGCAATCTGGGACATACATATACAATGTCAGTTATTTAGGAGTATGAAAGCCCATGAGAACATACATGTAATATTCTCCAGCATAATACTGTAGTGTCAATATCCCAGTAGGAATAATAGCATTACAATTATTTTTATAAGAATTCTTCTTCCATTAAAAGAAAATAGCAGTGCTTCACTTCGATTGAGACCTCACTATGTGTCCAGCACTTTGAAAAGTGCCTTCTACGAATTATCTCATTTAAGAACACACACAAGACAAAGTAAATTGGAATGATCTGTTTGATTTTTATAAAAGGACTTAAATTATACTAGATTATTACTACCATCATTCTCATATTGCTGCCAAAACTGATCCAGTAAGCTAGATCGTTACTAATTTCTCACTTCACATTTTGCAATGTTGATATCCATTGACTTGAAATTCCATCCAGACCTAGCATTTAATTTCTCAAATATTACAGGAAATCATTTTCCTATCTAATTAATTAGAAGACATGAATTAGATTATTATTGTTTCAGTTTTAAGTCAACACCTACAGAATAAAAAAAAAAAACATATTCAACACACATTTTTTGAGGGGAAGCTGAGTCCAGTTAAAGGAAAATATCTTCCTAGTATCTTAATAGAGGTATCCATGTCCCACTAGAACTGAAAACCATTTTTACTCATCTTTGCACTAGGACTGTAGATATGACTTGTACATTCTCCTCAATCTTTTGTTTTTACTAAACTTATATAATGGAAACAGGATTTGGTTGTGTTTTTCAATGTGTTCTGAATATGACTGACATTGAAGGCTTGCCAATTATCCATGAACCATGAGCATATACAAAAAAGAACATAACCTGGCTAGAATTTAAAGTGTAGAGAGTTTCCTTAAAGCATCTGCTCTATCAGCTTTCTTTTTCTTTTTCTTTTTCTCATTTTCTTCCTTTTTTTTTTCTTTTTTTACTCTATCAGCTTTAAGGGATATGTTTTTCCTAAGTGTTGATATGGAATTTAAACATGAAGCTGTGTTGATAGGAAATTTTCCCTGTGACATGGTTATTAATATTGCAGTGGTAATTAGATTAGGAAATCTATCTAAAAGTACATATTTTACTTTGCTTTATCTCAAAGTAGTTCTGTTTCCACCTTTACTATGTGCCAAATATTAAATGAATATATTTATACCGAATCCTTTGTTGCAAGGGGCCCTTGGTTTCCTAGACACTTAAATTTAGGGAAAGACTGATTTCAGTTATATGTTATAAAAATGAATGTAGCAGAACAGCATGTGACTAAGAGATCTTATTAGTTAGGTTTGATATCTGTCTCTACTACTTGCTAGATGTGTAATCTTTGACAAGTAACCCAAATTTCTCTTTCACCATCTGCAAAGCAGGAGTCAACAGAACCAAACTCTGGAATAGTGGGAGAAGTAAATGAGAATATTTATAAGGACATTTGAATAGCTCAATTTATTTTAAGAGTTTAATTTATTTTAAAGTTAACAATCTCCTCTCCAAAGTCCTTCCACTTTTAAAAGTAGTATACTATAAAAATTGAATATGTGTTTTACTCTCATATTTAAGATAAGACAGTTGCAGTAGTCTGTTCTTGCACTGCTATAAAGAAACACCTAAGACTGGGTAATTCATAAAGAAAAGAGGTTTAATTGGCTCACAGTTCCACAAGCTGTACAGGAAGCATGGCTGGGGAGGGCTCTGGAAATTTACAATCACGGTGAAAGGCAAAAGGGAAGCAGGCACATCTTACATGTGGGAGCTGGAGGAAGAGAGCTAGTTGGGTGGTGACACACATTTATAAACAACCAGATCTCGTGAGAACTCACTCTATATCATGAGAACAGCACCGAGAGGGATGCCGTTTAACTACTAGAAACTGCCCCGTGACCTAATCACCTCCCACCAGGCCTCACTTACAACACTGAGTATTACAATTGAACATGAAATTTGGGTGGGGATGCAGAACCAAACCATATGAGTAGTCTACATTATTTGAGATGAAAAAAAAAAAAAAAAAAGAATGTTTTCTATGTGAGCTCATGTTTAATAATATATTAAACAGAGTCATTTTGTGAGGCCAAAATGTAAATAAAATCTGTGTCGGTCAGAATGAGTTTGCCCTCCTTGAAGGAAATGGCCTCCACATTTTCTGAGATGACAGTGACGCACTTTTCTGGTCCCAGTTAAAATGAAGTGGGGCTCCGTGCAGGCTGGGACAATGTCATACTTACCTTTATATTCTACACGGCACCAATTACATTACTTTCCACCCAATAGAGTCCCAATGCATATAGTCTAAATTCTAATGAATTGCAGGTGCCTTAATAATCCTATGGAATTTTTGAAGTAGTTGATGTTTCATGCCTTGGATTTCCTTATGGCATATTTTAAGGTAACAGCACTTAGTTGGGGATGCACCTCTCTTTAGAACCAAATATTCCACCTCAGAAGTAGGCAAATGATCCTGCCTTGAATTAACTATTCCCATTGCTTTAGAATAGAGTAGAATGGAGAAAATATTCATGTCTGGGGCATGGATTATAGAGATGTGCTTTCTTTAGGTAGGGGCAGACAAAACTTAAATTGCAGCATTCTGATAAAGAAGGCAATGCTATGTTTGATTTGCTAGAGCTGCCATAACAAAATTCCACATACTAGGTGTTTCAAAAAAAATCAAAAGTTTTTTCTCACAGTTCTGGAGCTGCAAGTCCAAGACCAAGTTGTTGACTGGGGTGTTTCTTCTGAAGCCTCTCTCCTTTGACTTATAGATGGTCAACTTTTCCCTGTGTCTTCATATCATTCTCCTTCTGTTTGTGTATGTGTGTGCATGTGTGTGTATCCTTATGTCTGTTTATAATGACACCAGTCATATTGGATTTGTTCCCATACTAAGGACCTCACTTTACCATAATTATCACCTTAAATGTCTTTTCTCCAAATACAGTCACACTATGAGCTACTGGAGGTTAGAACTTCAACATATGAATTTTTTGAGAGTACACAATTCAGCCTGTAACAGCATGCTACATAAAGTTTTGTTAGACTCAAGAACTTGTTCCTGGGCCACAGGTGGAATCTTGTTCTACTTTTATCTTTCAGTCCAGTGCCCTGTCTTTCCATGTACCACTTGCTGTTATCTTTCCAACAGTACACTCAGAGAAAAAGCAGAAACTACGTCAGGCTAAAGAAAACAATGGGTACAATTCACATTGTTGCCACATTCTAGGGTATGTTGCTTTCTAGGAACTATAATGGAAAGCTATGCAGATATGGCTTCTGTTCTCAGGAAGCTGAGTCTAGAGTCTAGGCTGGGAACTGGTCAACTCATCCACTAAGGAATGTATAATTAGGATGTGAGGAAAGTGCTCTGACGATAAGCAGTGTAGTTTTATGAGAGGAAAGAACAAAGAACAGAGACCTGCTCTAGACCACAGTGTAGGGGTTGTTTGGGGTGACTGTGGGCATTTTGATCGTGGTAGCAGCATGGGCACCTGACATGGAGTGTTCAAGAAACCAAGAGAACGATAAATGTAACGGGTGTGGGAGGTGTTGAGATGAGACTGGAGGTGAGACAGAACAGGTAATGGGTGGTCTCCTAAGTTCAACCAGAAGCCACAAGGGATTTGAAGCAATGGGGCAGAGTGACACAAAGGACTTTCATGACTAAAAAGTATTATTTGGCTGGGTGTAGTGGCTCACATCTGTAATCCCAGCACTTTGGGAATCTGAAGTGAGAGAATCACTTGAGCCCAGGAGTTCAAGACCAGTTTGGGCAATATAGTCAGATCCTGTCTCTACAGGAAAAAAAAAAAAAAAATAGAAAGCATTAGTTGGATGTGGTGATGTGTGCCTGTGGTCCCAGATAATTGGGAGGCTAAGGCAGGAGGGCCACCTGAGCCTGGGAGGTTAAGACTTCAATAAGCTGTGATGGCACCACTACACTCCAGCCACGGTAACAGAGCGAGACCCTGTCTCAAATATATATTTATAAATAATTACTTACAGTAGGGATTCAGCCTCTTTCAGTGGAATTTTCATCTGCACTTTATGCCACTACAGTATTAACCAATTTCTGAATACAATCAAAACCATCAAAGGTAATCAAATGATGGGGTAAAGAAGGTACTCAGGACAGTTAGGCATAACAGAGAGGAAAATATTTCATCACCCTGTGACTATACTATTTTGATAGAAATATAACCAACGTGATGAAGTCAGGTGTTGATCCAGTAGAAAATAGGCATATTCCACAAACTCCTCCGTCCGCCCCCCACCAAACACTAATTTTTGGCACATTTTCATAGTATCTGCTTAGCTAACATTCTGGATATAGCAAAAATACAGTGGTCTGGATCATAGCACCTGTGTGTAAATATTAAAACTGAGATACCAGAGCCTACAAAATGTATGGGCATTTGCTTAAATTTGGACAAATACATCTTTTAAATGACAACAGGCTGTATATCTCTTAAGATGACAGGAGCATAGGCATACTGTTTATTACATGTAATTCATTCAACAATATATTGAAACCCTATTATGCTTAGGTATCAATATTCTGAGTTACATTCCTGATAAGCATAATTATCTAAGATAAGTTATGACAGAACTTCTCAACACATACACTCCTTTCAGAGAAAAAATTTCCCAAAGTGTGATCAGAGGGAACTGACCCATAAGATTACTCCAGAGAAAGGGATTCTTTAGCCAGTTAAGTTTAGAAACCATTGTATAAAATATTTCTGTGCTTAAGGTTTCATAATGCATTTAACTATAAGTAGTTCTACATTGCAGAAATCTGTTTAACTCTTTAAAATATGTATACTTCTGCATTATGTTTACAGACTCAGAAACGGAAGCAAAACTTGAAGTTTTTCCCTTAGAATTTGATTGAGCTTACATTTTAAAGATAGATACCACATAATTGTAGCAATTAATATGTAGAGATACAAATATGAAAAATAATGATTAATAGTTTAAAATTACTATCTGTGCATTTAGGTATATAACCACTTATCTTCCAAATACATTTAGCTTGGTATCTTTATAGGTATCTATGAATTATAGTGACTGTTACCTTACAAGATGAATATTCTCTGGAAAGATGTCACTTCAGGGTTTTCTTTCTCCTACTATGTATTGAATTTAACGTATTTACTTACATCTAACTGCTATCCACTAATTGCCAATCTTTTACATCTGCCTTTCAGATACCTGCATTTTATGCAGTGGATACTAGATTGCCCTTTCTCTTACCTTATATAGTGAGACATTTTTTTTTTTTTTTTACAACCTGGTGTAATCATAGATGTAGAACAAAACTGAGGTCTCTGGCTTTTTCCCCTTTCCATTGCAACTGTTGCAAATATTCAGAATCACAACCCATGCTATTAATTTCAGCTGATATTTTCAACTCTCTTAACCCAGCACTACATCCGACAGCTGTAAAGGCTTTCAGCCATAATAAATCTCTGCCTGACTTCCCAAAGCAAACAGTGTTGAGGAGAGTGATCCCTCCAATAACATTTTGTCAGCTCAAATCACCACCATAACATAAGTGATTCAGACAGTCTGAACTGACTCCAGGCTTCCCAACCTCCGGTCCTTATTTCCTATTTTCTTTTACTTATGAACTGTTTTTAATATTCTGAAGACTCTGAAAATGTTGTGTTCATTCCTTAAGATTGGCTGAATGCCCACTTAACAAGCCGGTCTTTTTTCCCTCTCTAAGAAGATTCTGCCTCGTGACCTGCTTAGATTACTACATTTGGAAACAAAGTTTATTCGAGTCTAGTAATTTAGAAAAAACAAATAATAAAATAGCTAAACTCTAATACTTTAAAATTAAAACACTAGTAGTAAACCTTTACTTTTGGAATTTGAGGGAAACAAAGTGATTTCTCTTGATATACTTAATTCCAGAGAGTGTGATGTTCATGCAGCATGTAACTATCTACTGTGTATGTACATCAGTGCTCCACTAACCTTATCAACACCAGAGATGCGTTTCATGGAAGACAATCTTTCCACAGGTCGGGGAGTGAAGTGGAGGATTTCAGGATAATTCATGTGTGTTGTATTTATTGTGCAATTTATTTATATTACATTGTATTATGAATATATAATGAAACAGTTACACCACAATGTAAAATATGGTGTAATACAACTCACCATGTTGTAGCATCAGAGGGGGTTCTGAGCTTGTTTTCCTGCAACTGGATGGTCCCATCTGGGGCTGATGAGAGACAGTGGCAGATTGTCAGGCATTAGATTCTTACAAGGAGTATGCGCTCTAGATCCCTGTCATGCGCAGTTTATAATAGGGTTTGCGCTCCTTTAAGAACCGAACGCTGCTGCTGATCTGACAGGAGGCAGAGATCAGGTGTGATGCGAGTGATGGGGAGCAGCTGTAAATACAGATGGAGCTTTGATGGCTCACCCACTACTCACCTCCTGCTGTTGTGGCCTGGTTCCTAACGGGTACCAGTCAGTGGCCTGGGGAATCAGGACCCATGATGTACATCATCAGTAACGTGCTGGGTGAATGAATGGGCTTGCTTGAAGCTGAGTCTCCCTGAAAAGAAGTTAAATCAAGCTATGTGGGCATGGTAGAAGAACATATATATTGTTAAAGGACATGTTTTCAAACAGCAAAAAAATGCAACGATAAAGAGTACAGGGTCTTTGATTCGGACAGACCCATTTTCCATCCTGAAGCTACTGTTTGACAGTAGATACACAGGCCACTGGTTCCTTATATAAAAACTGGGGCTATTATGATCCGCCTAATTCAATAAAACAGGACTTGTTTTCTTTTTCTTGCTTCCAGCAGTGTCTGTGTTAAAACCAAGATGTTGCTCTTGGTTTGGGATGAGGTGTTACCCCAAAGCACCTGGAAAACTTGTAATTTCCCAAATACCCAAGCCTCTGCAAAACCTTAATTTGAATAATTCTGGCTAAAAAAAAATCAGCATTTCCTGGCTAGGTGTGGTGGCTCATGCCTGTAGTTCCAACACTTTGGGAGGCCAAGGTGGGCAGATCACCTGTCAGGAGTTTGAGATCTGGCTAACATGGTGAAACCCTGTGTCTATTAAAAAAAAAAAAATTAGCCAGGCATGGTGGTGTGTGCCTGTAATCTCAGCTACTGGGAGGCTGAGGCAGGAGAATCGCTTGAACTGGGGAGGTGGAGGTTGCTGTGTGCCAAGATCGCACCACTGCACTTCAGCCTGGGTGACAGAGCAGGACTCTGTCTCAAAACAAAAAACAACAACAACAACAAAACAAAACAAAAACTATGCATTCTTTTATTTGAATGAAATTACATGAGCATACCAATTACTTTTTATTTTTCCAATACTAAGATAATTATGTTGTTTATTAAATGCTGCTATATGCTGGGCATTAGTGTATTTAATTACAGATAAACAGTGTAAGGTAAACATTATGATGACTATTTTACAAAGGACAATGTTAAAAATCAGCAAGCTTTTGAGCTAATAGCAGTAGAAGAAATGAAAACTTGAACTAGGTTTTATAGCTTGATTCAATCAATGGAAAAGTCTTTGCTGTAACATTTTTACTATTATTCAACAATAATTTTTTTTTAATGAGACAAGGTTTCACTCTGTCACCCAGGCTGAAGTGCACTGGTGCAAACACAGCTCACTGCAACCTCAACTTCTTGGAATCAAGTCATCCTTCACCTCAGCCTCCCAATGTATGGAATTATAGGTGTCAGCCACAATGCTTTGCTAATTTTGAAACAGAACTGAAAAATGATGTAAGTGTCTAGGGAGGCCGTATAGTGAAATGGCTAAAAGCCTGAGCTCTTGAGTCTCAATGTCTAGATTCAAGTTCTCAATCTTACTACTCACTAACTTTGTCAGTATGCAGGTTGTTCAGGCCTTAATTCTTTCAACTCTAAATTAGGAATAACAAGAGTATCTACTTTGTTGGATTTTTATAAGATTGAGTGAATTCATTGCTCACAACAGCACTTGGTTCACAAAACTTGCTTCCATGTTAGCATTATTATTTTTAGCAAACAAGATACGGATAACTAGAAAGCTTAATGAATGTTCTGTAGGTCACACAATTCCTGAAAGAGACTGAATTATACTCAGAATTTCGGAGTCATATAGCATTCATTATTCAGTAACAAAAATATATTAGCTACTATGAGCATTTTGCAACTACTTGTAGAGGTGGTAAGAATAAAGTAAATTACATTCTTACATCTTACTTACAGTGTCATTTTGGAAACATATAATTACGAAAGCAATGATACTTTACACATGGGTGCTATCACACTCAACACGCAGAAGGCGGTGTGAGAACCTAGCCGGAAGAGATAACCCCCGCATCAGAGAAGCTTCCTAGAAAAATGGACCGCTCAGCAAAAATGCAAAAGAGTGAAAGACAGCTACAAGTTAGGGCAAAAGACTAGGTTATTTCAACCATCTGATGTTTGACTGTATCAAAACTATTAGTAGCTTTTACACCTAGAGAAAGCATCAACAGACATGGGTCCCCTGAAAATGGCAAGCATATGATAATTCCAGAAACTGAATAATTGGGATAAGATGATTACAAAATGCATAATTTCCTGAAGGTTTTAATATTATTATTATTATTATTATAAAGTTCTGGGGTACATGCAAAGATTGTGCAGGATTGTTACATAGGTATACACATGCCATGGTGGTTTGCTGCATCCATCCCCCTATCATCTACATTAGGTATTTCTCCTAATGTTATCCGTCCCCAACACCCCCACCTTCTGCTATCCCTCCCCTAGTCCCCCAACCCCCAAAAGGCCCCAGTGTATGATGTCCTCCCTGTGTCCATCCACTTATGAATGACAACACGTGGTGTTTAGTTTTCTGTTCTTGTGTCAGTTTTCTGAGAATGATGGTTTCCAGTCTCATCCATGTCCCTGCAAAGGACATGAACTCATCCTTTTTTAGGCTGCATCATATTCCATGGTATATATGTGCCACATTTTCTTTGTCCATTCTACCATTGATGGGCATTTGGGTTGGTTCCAAGTCTTTGCTCTTGTAAACAGTGCTGCAATGAACATGCATGTGCATATGTCTTTATAACAGAACGATTTATAATCCTTTGGGTATAAACCCAGTAATGGGATTGCTGAGTCAAATGGAATTTCTATTTCTAGATCCTTCAGGAATCACCACACTGTCTTCCACAATGGTTGAACTAATTTACACTCCCACCAATAGTGTAAAAGCGTTCCTATTTCTCCACATCCTCTCCAGCATCTGTTGTCTCCAGATTTTTTAACGATAGTCATTCTAACTGGCATGAGACGGTATCTCAATGTGGTTTTGATTTCCATTTCTCTAATGACCAGTGATGATGAGCATTTTTTCATGTTTGTTGGCTGCATAAAGTGGTTTTTTTTTTTTTTTTTTTAGAATTAATGACTGTTTTCAGAATTTGAAGCACTGCATTTTCAAACTCAGGCCTGGGATTAATAACCCTAGAAAGCTAAATGTTTCATGATGTGGGGGAAAAAAAGAAAGTTGCTCCTGTTGGTACAAATGGACATGAAGTGTCACAGAAAGGACATTGTAAAGGAGTAAAAACATACATTGTCACCCTATGGCTCTGGTTGTTGAAATTATACCCTAATTCAACTATTTTTTTCATTTAGGGAACATCTATTTTTGTTTCTTAATTAAGAGTGAGCATCAACGTATGATTTTGGACACCATGACTTTATTGAATCCTTTGAAAATATCTTAGAGATAGAAAGTGCTATTAACACTTGGCAATGGCTACTAGAAGAAAACTGTAATGCTGAAGATAACTGTTTTGCTGCTAGAACAATCCGTACTTTCATCTTTCAGTAACTACAGTAACACTCTTAAACTCTGGATCCCGTTCTCAGGGACTTGCAGCCCATCAGACAAAGCAATAATTCTGTTCAAGATATCTCATTTAGTTTTTCACATAGTATAGATAATAACAGTAGAGGTTTCACCACATTCCAGTTCTGCAAATGCACTAGGTTACTAGGTAATTGAATCTGGTTATCTTCAATTTATTTCCTGTATGTCAGTGGATACTAGTTGTTGAGTGTTTCTTTTCTCTCCAGAATTCATATGACATTTAAAAAATGTAATGTTGTTCTATGATCATTAAAAGGCTATTAAGTTTTTAAAAAATAATGGGACCACCTAAGATAATTAAATAGGAAATATGAAATAAAAATCTCTGCCTCCAGGTAATATTTGGTTCATAACATGCCACGGATGTTTAAACTCCATTCTACTCCCCAAAATTCTTATTAGGATTAATTTATCCATTTCATCAACCCCCAATCAAACATTAAACCATGTAGAAAGAAAAAGGGTCATTTATAACTGTGTTTATAATAAGTTAACCACTATTCACTGATATTTATAAGTTATCAAGTCTTGAATGTAAAGTGTCTGCTATGAGACATTTTAGCTTGTTTATATTTTACTCATTTTTTACATAAAATACAATAATTTTTTAAAAGGTTAACATATACCCTTATTACATAGCAGACACTATTCTAGGCATTTTGCACCTGGTAACACTGTCATTCATCTCTATAGAATCCTATATATTGGAATTCTAGCTGTATCCACATTTTACATTTGTGGAAATTAAGGCACAAAGAAAATAGATAAACTGCTCATTTATATAATTAATGAGGAGACTATAGGCTGCTAATAGATTATCCAATATGCGGTAAATGTGGTACAAGAATTAGCCTGGGATTGAAACAATCATGGAATTCATAGTTTTGAAGAGTGGCTATATATTATTTGAGTATGGCTTATAAAAATGAGAAGGGATTAGTAGAAATCACAAGTAACGGTTATGTCAAGGCACACTCCTTAAATCCTATACATCACATGAACGAATATGAGTGGGTAACACAAGGAACTGAAGAGAAATATAAGGACAAGTGACAGTACTATCTGGAGCTCAACAAAACCTAGTCTAAAGTGCCTGCTTCTCTCAAGGTAAAGAGGAAGTTCTTGCTAGGGTTACACAGCAGGCCTTTGCTCCGCATAACCTCTCTACCACATCTAAGTCCATCTGCCATATTTGCTAACTGCTATTACTCGTATCACTTCTGTAAATCTAGTTCAAGTTCCTTCATCTCTCCACGTGTGAAGGTCCCTAGCCAATACGATCCTAATCCCTACCTAACAATTCTATATTGTTATTTGTAGTAGCACCTCAGTCTTGCCTAACATGGTAGTTTTCTGTTTCTAGTTCAGTCCAGTGGTGTTTCCCTCGAAATAGCGTAATTCTTTCCACTTGATCTCCAACTCCTAGATTCTCTTTTCCATGCATCTCTTCTTCCTTTCATATTTTTCTTCACTCTTTCTTCTCATCTTTGATGTTTCTTTCTACTTCTTTGTCTCTCTAATCCCAAGATGAGAAAAACACCTTTTTCAGAGCCACACTGAGAGAATCAGGCAATTTTATTTTCTTAAGTGCTATAATACAGATTTTCTCCCCCACTTGAATCAATTTATTGTATATGTAATCGCTTTCTCCCAAAGAGTTCTGATCAGATTATTTCTAAAAATTACCATTGAAAAAGCTAACAACCTCTTTGGGGCTTAGGGAAAATGCTAACACAGTAGATGTTTTTAATCAAGAAAGTTTCATTTGAATTTATCACTAGAAAATATCATTTAAAAATACACATATTAAAGATTCATCTATTCAACAAATATTAAATATGCATTACATGCTGAGCCTTTTGCTATGCAGGTAGAATTGTTCGATAAATGCCCAGTGGGATGAAACTAAAGTATAAATATTTTTTGAAAATTAATTTTGAAAATATTTTACTTTGTAGGCTTTCTTCCAACAATCCATTGCTGCACTGAACCCTTTTTCCACTATATTTTTCTTCATTACTCCATATTTACATTTATATACATTTTTATTTATTTACTTACTACTTTAAACTGCGCTGAAAAACACATTACATTAAATTTAGTCTCTTAATTATTTTTAAATGTATAGTTCAGTAGTGTAAACGATATTCACATTATTATGGAACAGATCTCCAAAAGTTTCTCACCTGGTGAAACTAAAATTCTGCACCCATTGAACAAACCATTCCATTGCTCCTCTCCCTCGGTCCCAGGCAATCAGCATTTTTCTGTTTCTCTGAGTTTGACTACTTTAAGTAACACGTGTAAGTGGGATCATTCAGTATTGTTGCTTTATGACTGGTTTATTTCACTTAGCCTAATATTCTCAAGGTTCATTTGTGTTGTAGTACATGACAGGATTTTTCTGTTTAATGCTAATATCACATTGAATCTATACACTACATTTAATCTATTTATACATTTGTCCATTGGCATTTGGGTTGCTTCCATCTCTTGACTATCATAAATAATGCTATAAGGAACACAGGTGTGCAAATATCTCTTTGAAGTTCCACATTCAATTATTCTGATCATACACCCAGAAGTGGATTGCTGTATCATATGTGCATAATTCTACTATTAACTGTTTAAAGAACTCCATTCTGTTTCCTATAGTGGTTGCACCCCTTCACATTTCCACCATTACAGAGAGTTCCCGTTTGTTTACATTCTTGCCATCACTTATTATTTTCTGCATTTTTAAAAATGTTTTTTGTTTGTTTTGTTTAGCAGCTGTCCTAATGAGTATGAGGTGATAGCTCATTGTTCTTTTTGTGTTTCTCTAATGATTAGTGATGTTGACCATATTTTCATGTCATTTCTGTATCTTAGAAATTTGTATTACTTCAGAGAAGTTTTCATTCAAGCCCTTTGCCCATTTTTAAATTGGGTTGTTTTGTTGTTGGTGGTGTGTTTTAGATGTTATTTATATTTTAGATATTAATCTGTTATCAAATATATAATTTACAAATATTTTCTTCCATTCTGTAGGTTGTTGTTGTTATTATTATTGCTATTATTTTGACATGGAGTCTTGCTCTGTCACCCAGGCTGGGTTGCAGTGACACAATCTCCACTCACTGGAACCTCTGCCTTGTGTATTCAAGTGATTCTTCAGCCTCAGCCTCCTGAGTAGCTGAGATTAAAGGTGTGTGCCACCATGTCTGGCTAATTTTTTCATTTTTAGTAGAGATGGGTTTTTACCATGTTGACCAGGGTGGTCTCAAACTCCTGACCTCAAGTGATTCACTGACCTTGGTATTCCAAAGTGCTGTGATTATAGGCATGAGTCACCACGCCCAGCTGCTCTGTTAATTATTTCTGTCGAGGCACAGAAGCGCTTGAGTTTTATGTAGTACATCTACTTTCACTTTTGTTGCCTATACTTTTAGTGCATATTCAGGATATCATTACCAAATCTAATGTTATGAAGCTTTCCCCTGTTTTCTTCTAGGATTTTCATAGCTTTAGTTCTTATGTGCAGGCCTTTAATCCACTTAATTTTTATATATGGTATAAGGTAAGAGTCCAACTTCATTCTATGAATTTGGAGTCCCCCTGTATTTTCTCAGCTTTACCATTAAGAAATGTGCTTATCTTTCGAAAAGTGAGAAAATGTTTCTACTTTAAAGGGTTATCATAAGCACTGGAGGCAATGTATAATGATAGCTAAGCTTTATTACTTACAAAAAGACAAGTACTATTTAAATGCATTAAACTTACTATCACATTTAATTCTTACAACAATCCTAGAAGGTAGGTAAGATTACATATCCATTTCAATCAAGAGGAAATTGTGGCTTGGAGGGATTAAATCATTTGCATGAGGTCACACAGCTCTTATATATTAGAACAAGATTTGAACCCAGGCAGTCTCCCAATTTTTTTAACCACTGCACTGTAATGCTTCCCACTTCAAGTGCTTAGCATAATACAGTTAAATATTCTTGCTTTAGCTTTCTCTTCTTTTTCTTCCCCTCTCCTACCTCTTCTTCCTCCTCTTCCTCTTTTTTCCTTTTCAAGATGCACATTTGCCAATCTATTAACACTGTAGCTTCTCTGCTTTCTTGGTGAGCTGGCAGAATATTACCATCAAAAGAAAGCATATGGATGGCAACTAATTATTAAACTAGATATTATACTTTTTATCTTTGTTCTAGCTGTCCTGTTTTGGACTTATTTTATGGTAATATTCTGAACGATATGTCTACAGTATCTGGGGCCTTGAACAATTCAGGTTCAGACACAATTAGCAAAGTTAAGCATCTAATACTCCAGGCCCTGTGCTGGGCAGTCCACAACCACTGCCTTGTTTAACTCTCACACAGAACATGGAAGAATTCCAAGCTAAGAAGTCATTCTGTTATTCCACAGCCATCTCATGTGCATTAACCATTTAAAACAGTAAAAATAAGCCTTAGCTGATTTTGAACTTTCTAGCAATGTTTTCTTTCTGTGCATTTGGAAATTCTAATACCCAAAGTAATGTTGTTTTAAGGATCTGGCATAAGTTTACTCCAAAGCTAAAGTTTACACTACAAAAGGAAGAGAAAATATTTTATTTGTAAAAATGATTTATAATTTAGATTTTAAAAGATCAGATTGCAAGTAATATTCACAGAATTTCAGAACTTTTCTGAATGCAGACAAACCTGATTCTTGTACTCTCAAACACTACATAATAAAATAAATCCTCTAAAAATAAATCCATCTAAAATAAAAAATGATGTTGGAAGGATGTGATCATTATGGGATGGAGATTTACTGTCCTCTCTTTTGAGAGATGGCTCCTCTACGAAATACTGACTCATTAGTCTCAAGGCAGGTATTATCTTTATATTGCTAAATCACACACACATTTTACAAAGTGATTCACAAATGCATCACCAGCAGGTGCATACTTCAAAGCAAAACATTTCTGTGAATCTGTGGCAAAAAAATAAGGGTGTGGCCTAGGTTTTGTAAGACTGCTGTAGCAGGGAAGAGGATGAGTGATATAGGGAAAGACAGCCAGAATAAAAGTACTTGCAGATCTTATCTCCCAGATGAAACTATCCAGGCTTTGGGTGCGCAGAATATACAATGCAGACATGAACAGAGAAATCAAGGATTGGGCAAGACAAGATGAAACAAATGAAAGATCATGAACAACACGAATTAATGAAAAGATGAGACCTGCTGCAATGCTTCAGTATCAGCAATAGCCAGTAGTCTTTTCTAGAAAATCCTGAAGCTGAAAGTGGTTCCCTTTTAAGTTGTGGGAGGCGATGACAGCCTCCTGCAGATTGGCCTTTGGCTGATCAGATTTCAGCAGCTCCTTCAGCTCCAAGGCCAGGTTCTCTTCTTATATAACAGTTGAGCTTTCGCTTAGGTGAGGGCCCCATATGGTAAGTTTTACTGTGCAGAAGAACTTTTCCTCCTTCCCCACTCCCCAATGACACTTTAGGCAGCAAGAGACCAGCATCTCTAATGGGAGCCTAGTTCCAAGTTTATTTCCAGCTTTTCACAATTGCAAGCTGGCATTTTCATTATAAATGTGATGATGTACCAAGTCTTAATGTCATCAACATTAAAGTTTAAAACCACCTGGCCACAAGTAGCAAGTTTCTAAATAATCATTTGCAACAGGACAGTGCTACCGGCTTTAAATTTTTAAAATAACTTTATTTGGAGAAATCTCAATTTCAACTGGCTAGAAAATCAACATTTGTAATATTTCTTATGTTGTAGTACCTCTTACATGATAAGTAAGGAAAGCATATTTGAAAGACAGAACACTTACTAGTCAATTTTATTTTATGCAATGCATGATTTCTGCTAAGGGGAAATAAGTAGATGATGAGAAAGAGAGAAAAAAAAAGGAGAGAGAGTGAGAAAAAGAGAGAGAGGAAGACATGTCAGAGAAAATGTATTTTGCATGTCTGAGTTATGTCTTTCAAGACTCCACGTAACATTTCCCTGCTTCCGAAATTTTCCAGGGTTGCCATCCAGAGTCAACACACTGTAATAAATGCAGAGCCTCCCATTACCGGCTCAGGGCAAAAGACCCAAACAGTCACAATTGTTCAAAACTACTAGCGAAGCCTTCTTTGGAAATTGTAACTCACAGGCAAGCGTCTCTGCATCCCAGAGCAAATCCTCTGAGATACTCAGTCTCTCCTGCTGAAACTTCATCTTGCACTCCTGCTTTTGGGTCATTTCCAAACAGCAGGGCACCAGACATGCTCTACCTTATGTGGAGCCGTACCTAAGTACAAGAGGATGGAGTTTCACTGTCGGCTCAAAGCGTTTTTACCTCTGAGACTTTACAGTAAGTCAGGACCTTGCAGTAATATGATCATTTGTTGTTTTAGAATGTTAATCACTCCATTGAGTTATCTCATTATTTTTAAAATAGAAACCACATTAAGATAAATTAGCCCATCCTACTTATGCCATGTCAAGAGTTAAAAAAAATTATTTAATTATCTAACACTTTGCTAATTCTCTTGTAACGGTTCATGGTTTCGTGTTTAGGGCTGAAGTCAGGAAAAAATGTTTTTCCAAAATCACTTCAATTCTGGTTGTGATCCTGACTCTCCTTCGTGAACTGGTGCAAATCTCTCACAGTCTGTGCTCCATGTCTGAGTTACTTGAGTATTACCATCATTATAGTTGCATATATGGAGGTGAAAGCCTTCAGCGTTCGGAAATCAAACTTCCATTATTATCATCACACCCAGTGAGAATGAGGAAAGTTGAGCAGTTCTTCCCATTTGCTGACTTTATCCCACTGACTTGCCCTGCCCATTCTTCTGGGATGGCTTGACATGAAGAGCAAATAACAACAGTGTTAATCCGCAGGACTTGGAAGGGAGATGGGATTTTGAGCTCTCTTTACCTTCAGACCTTTGCAAAGGGTGTTGCTGTGGGCCCTGCAGCAGTCTCAGCAGGACAAGCTGCTATTGTTACTCTCCAAAAGTAGGGTTAACACTCAGAACAGCTTTGGCTCTTCTCTTAGTTTTTGCTCCTTCAAAAGTGAGAACTAGGTTGCATTCTATGGAAATTGTGAGCAAAAAGAACTGGAAAATGAATACTGAACTGATACAAAGAAGAAAGTTACTGACTGTCACTCATACAAACTTTACCTACAATGAACCTTTTCCTCCTGCTTCAGTGTTGATTAGATAGATGAACCATTCCTGAATTAGGCAGAGAGTAAGTCTCCTGGGTTGTGAAGGGTACATGATGATATGTTGTGCTGATCACAATACTCTCAAGTCAAAACCTGTATCGTGATTCTGAAAAAATTGGATGTTTTTTCCATCAGAAATATACTTGTTATGGATCTCAGGAGTGCAAAGTCCACAGTTTTCGAGTTTATAATATAATTAAAAGGCATCCTCTTAACCACTAAGTAACTTAACAATTTAAAACATCAGAGACATAAATAGCATGACTAAGTAAGTAGGTTAGAAATTCCTAAATGAATAATGTAATTAACTGTAGTATAGATGTCCCGTAAGTTTTGAAAAATATTTCCCTTAAACCTACAATGAAGAATAATGTAATCATATTTAAACTTTTCCCATGAAATCTACAGCAACACATTTTTCAAGAAGTTTGAGGAAACATAACATCCTATTCTGGCCATTAAAACTTTTACCATATCCAAAAAACTGTTAAATGCAATAATTCTTTACTTTCTGTCTTTCATGTTCCATGAAAAGCCAATTCTGCTAAGACAGTTGCCTACTTGAATATTAAAACATGTAACTTAGTAACAGACCAATTGACTATTGACATCACACACATCTATCTCATGCTAAATAATCCTATAAATGATGATCAAGGTCTTTATGGTTACTAAGTTGAAGACCTCTAATTATTCTGGTCTACCATGCTGGAAATAAGTCATAGTACTAGGGAAATGGAAAGCCAAAGCTAGTCAAAAAAGGCAACAGAATGATGCAACACTGACTCCTTTGGATTTTCTCATTGTCCTTTTATTCATAGATTTTTTAAATTGACAAATCATGGTTTTACATATTCATGGGGTACATAGTGGTATTTCAATACATATCATATGTAGCGATTGGTTCAGGATAATTAGGGATCTCCATCATCTAGAACATTTTTAATTTATTTGTGTTAGGAACACTCAGTGACCTCCTTCTAGCTGTTTGAAATGATACAATATCATTAACCATAGTCATTCATGTATTTTTTAATGCTGGATTATGATTTTTTTTCTCAAGAATTTGGCAAAATTCTCAGGGAGGTAAGAGCACAGTGTCTTTATGTTCACTCAGACTCATGAAAAAAATAGGGGCATGTTTGGAAGATTATCCCAACAAAATTTCTGAAACTTATCAACATTTTCAATGAAAATGAGCAGAGGGTTCTTTGAATCCCTATACTAAGGCTCCAGGCTGTTTCATTCTGTACTTGCCTCAGTTAATCATTAATATCTTCAGGAGCCCTGTAAAGCCTGAGAATGTGTAGCTAGACAACAACCTATTTAAAGGAGACAGAATACATAATTTGATAATACTTTGCTTGACTGCTTGAATTTAAAATATCATTATATTGTTCTTTCAGTAAGTACAAATGAACCTGATCAAATACAGAAGCATATTGGGAGATGTCACAAATTCAAAATGTTGAATACTAATTCTATCACTACTTTAATCTCATTACTGTCTTATTTTTGAAAGAAAAGTTAATCACTATAGAGACAAAAAGGTTTCTCCTTTTTCCTCAAAGATTCAATTGTTCTTAGAATGAAGGATATAAATATCTAACCGATATATTCATCAATTTCTTTTATTTATTTGTTTGTTTATTTATTTATTTATTTGAGACAGGGTTTCATTCTGTCATCTAGGCTGGAGTGCAGTGGCACAATGTTGGCTCACTGCTGCCTTGACCTTTTGTGCTCAGGTGATCCTCCCACCTCAGTCTCCTGAGTAGTTGAGACTGCAGGTGTGTGCTCCCATGTCCAGCTAATTTTTGTATTTTTTGTTGAGATGTCATTTCACCATGTTGGTCAGGCTGGTTTCAAACTCCTGACCTCAAGTGACCCGCCCCCCTTCGTCTCCCAAATTGCTAGAATTACATGCATGAGACACCATGTTCACCCTGATATTCTTCAATTTATGTACTTTTCCCTAATGCAGAGACTTTCTACATTTTATAACATTCAAATCATAAACATTAAATGAAGTATAAAACTGAAAACTTCTATAGTAAATTGAAATCAACATATACAGTAAATGTTTTCTTCTTAACTTAGAGAAAATATAGAGCATATAAAATAGAAAGATATTGATAGCCATAATTTTATTTCCTTTACATTCCTCTTCCTGTAGTAAGATTTTGTAAGTAGTACAACTGATTAATTGATCTGAATGTATTTTTTTCTCTGGTTTCTGCAAAAATAAAATCCTAAAATTTTGTTTTATGCACACAACTTTTAAAACTAATTTGAAATGAGTTGGAACTTCAGAAAACCAGATTTAGCCGAAAAAAGTGCATCCATTCAGGACAAGAAGTGCTAATTTTACAGCCCATTTGTGGCACCAAAATGCATCAATCTAAATCCCCTTCTGTCCAGTATCCTGCCTAGTATTCCCAGTCATTTACCAAATTATCTCCTGAATTTTCAGTTGAACTCACTATTTCTCATAGTGAGGTCTCAAAACTGACTGCATTGGAGTCACCTGGAGTATTTATTCACTGTAACCCTGGGCACATCCAAAGTTACTGATTCCATATTTCCAGGGATGGATCCTGACATCTGCACGTTCTATGTGCTTCTAGATGAATGAGAAGAATCAATCTAATCCACTTCAGCCCACCTGTACTCAGTTGGTTGATCTAAAACTAGACTAATTGATTATGGCTGTTAGAACTAGGATTTCATTATTGCCATCAAATCCTATTATTCTCTACCTCCTGCCCTATTCCAATGCCAGGTCTTAAACTTGTCTTTTCTTAAATCACTTAATATATTTCAAGCACCTTTACCATAGAGGCTTCACTTTTTCCTACTTTATGCAGCATTATCTTTAATAAATATCTTTTCCAACCAAATTATGCTCTGTTGTAACAGGGACATTTTTAGCCTTATTCAGCTTTGTATCCACAGGGCAAAAAAAAAGTCTAGTGCCCAGTAGGTATCCAATATATATCTGAGAATGAATGAAGGAGAGAACTTGCTCTTGGCTCCTTCTACAATCACAGGATGTTTCTTCATTTGAAATACGCCATCAAACTATATACTGCATCCCTCTTCTAATTCATTAAAACACCAATGTGACAGGCATTTTTAATGACATTATGGATATAAAACTAAATAGCTCATTCTTCTTTGCTCTTGGAAGGTACAGAATCAAAATAAAGGGCTTATGACCCTGGCTGGCTGCCCCTCATCTTGTTTCATCATCTGATGCATGATTTGCTCTTAGTGATAGCCAAGAGTTAGTGTCATTCCTCACGGTATTTCTAAAAGCTTGGGCTAGCTTTCTACCTCCTTGGCATCCCTCTTTGATTTTACACTAGTCACCTCCAGGCAGAACACAGTTCATGCAATTCAAAGATGTGTGACTTTTATCACAATATTTCAATGGAAAGCACTTCCCTGCTATAGACATAACCAATTAATTTAAATATTTATTAATTTTTTTCCCTATTTTTCCCCAGAGACAGAGTCTCTCCCTATGTCACTCAGGCTGGAGTGCAGTGACATAATCATAGCTCACTGCAGCCTTGAACTCCTGAGGCTCAAGTGATTTTCCTACTTCAACCTCTGGAGTAGCTGAGACTACATGCAGACACACCATCACACCCAGGAAATTTTTATTTTATTTTTGGAAGAAACAGGCGTCTTGCTATGTTTCCCAGGCTGGTCGAGACTTCCTCTCCTCAAGCAATCACCCCACATTGGCCTCCCAAAGTGCTGGGATAACAGGTGTGAACAACCATGCCCAGCCAATTTAACAAATTTTCCTATTTATTAAGCACTCCTGTTTTTAATGCATCATATTAGAAGATAGAATGATGAGAGAGATCAAGGTCTTATGTGCATACTGGATACGCCTCATTTATCTATCAAGTAGCCGTGTTATACAAATGAGATAATCTACAGCTCGGTGTGACTGCAGAAGCACATTCCAAGTGCCCGTCCATGAACCTTTTCCACTGTGCACCCCTGCACCCCTTTCTGGGAGTTTCTCCCTCTTGCCAGCTGCAACCGAACCTACTCTTCTTACTCACTGGTCTCTTTAGTCACATGATCCGAATCAATACGCCTGAGTGAGACATCAGGCTCCTTTCTGATTTTAGTTTTCTCCCTTCCTGGCTCAGACCACTTGATCATTTCATTCCTGGGCCGATAAAACCCCTTGACCTCCCACTGTGACAATTCTCAGACCCAGATAACCTCGATTGTGGGTTTTCTTTACATGTGAACTTCAAGGTGCAGCCAATAAAATGAACCCATTTCATTACAAATGTAAGCTTTTGAAATTGGGCCATTGATGGTTCAAATATCCTTTTGTTCTCTTCTTGCTGACTCTCCGGCAAAGTTATCAACTTATGACTCTCAGAACCTCTCTAGGTCTTTTCAACTTTCCCAATTTCAAGTTTCTTTTCTTATCTTTATCTGCCTGGTGAAAATGCCATTAGGACTTAATGTGTTTAATTCATTATTCTCATTCGCTCAAACTGGTTTCATTCTCCACATCCTCATTTCTATCAGAGGCGTCATTGTTCTGTAATCTGTATAAGCTCAATTTGGAGGTATTCTCAGACATGTGGGTTTTTTAACCTACTCCAAATTCTCCCCAAGTGCCAGTGCCGTTTCTCAACTGCTTCTTGTGCCATCTTGTTTTAGCACTTACACCAAGCAAGAATCATATAATTATTTTATCAATGTAAAAGATCTATCCTAATACATTCTGTAAGATAGAATATGGAAATATTTGTCAAATAAGTCAGTGAATAACCTAATAAATAATATTTGAATAGATAAATAGCCAAGGTGAGGTGCAGCTACACCCACTCTCCAGGAAAACTGTAGATTTTTGCTGGCTTCTATGTAGAAGCCACATCTTCTTATTAAGAAATATTTATCTTCTATTTTCCTAAATCTCAAGTTGCTGTTTCTAATAAGTATTCAAAAATTCTTTTGATTTCAGCAAATACTGAATATGCTTGTGGAAATGCAATAAACTTTTTTGTTCTTGTTGTTTTTGGTTTTGAGATGGAGTCTTGCTCAGTCCAGTCCAGGCTGGAGTGCAGTGGCATAATATCGGCTCACTGCAAGCTCGGCTTCCTTGGTTCAAGTGATCTGCTAATTTTTATATTTTTAATAGAGACAGGATTTCACCATGTTGGCCAGGCTTTCCTCGAATTCCTGACCTCAAGTGATCTGCCTGCCTCTGCCTCCCTAAGTGCTAGGATTACAGGTGTGAGCCACTGTGACTGACCCTGAAATGCAATAAAGTTAATGAAGGCTTGTATCAATCTTAACTCAAAATTTATGTATGAGACAAAATAAAAATTTAAAAAATAGGAATTTATTATGGTAAATTATGTTAAGAAAGCACGAAGATAATAGTCAATAATTAATGATAGGTGTCTTAGAGTGAGTAAATAATGAATATCTGAGTGAAAAAAATGGAAGACGTGTTCTTGGAAGACATTGGAAACCATCATGAAGGAACCCCTAAAATTCTCTCAAGACCTCTTCAAGAAGTTACCAAGTTGCCTTATCTCTTTGAGACCTGAATTTACATACTTCTAACTTTTAATATAATCATTTTCAAATAAACTGTATACCAAGATACAACTTTAGTTTCAATTATCTTCCTCTTCTCTGCACCATTCTCCTAGAGCTTTATTTTTATTTATTTTATTTTACAGTTAGCTGTTTTAAATGAAGAGTTATTCAAGTATCTCAAAATCATCAAGGGAATGTTGGTAAATATTGAAAGAAGTAACACTTCATTCCTTTTTAAAATAACTGTCAGTCATAAAATTTTGCACCAAATCAAGCCTGACTACTGTAAGCCGAGTTCTCGAATGGCTATTTTAAGTTCCTTTGCATTTCTGCAGAAATGAGCAAGTAGACTTCTTGATCCTCCAGTATTCCTTTGCCCATCCAAACTACAGGTTTGTGCATAATCTTTGAGTCACTGAAGACATGTTGCATGTGTGGGTGTGTTTTTTTTTTTCTTCTTTTTCTTTCCCAGAGACTGGTCAAATCACAGTGGCTCCAGAGTTTGGCCCTCCTGCCCTAGCAATAAAGGTCATCAGTAGCATGGAGTCAGCTTTGGATATCTCCCAATCAGAAACAAATAACAGAGACTCCTTTGGGAATTCATTGAGCCCATTACAGACCTTCCAATGAACAGTTAAGCTTTGTAGTGTGTCTCCTCGAGAAACAGCTGTTTGTCTAACCTTTGAACTGACCGATACATTAATCTGAAGCATAATTTAGTTCTGTCTGAGCTCTTGAGTATGACATGAATAGCTGGCTTCCTTATATTCTACCAGTCTCCAAAATAATACTTTTTGTGCTTGTTTAAAAATAGTCATTTTTCCCTTCCCAATTTAATTATGTATGATTATTTGATAAGGGGATGCCAGAACTGGTGTATAGTTCCTGTGCTCCCATTCTGATAACTCTACTTCTATCTGGCCTTGATCCTGCTGTTATTTCCTGATATTCATCAGAATCCACAAAGCAGCTACTCTCTGGAGCCTCTTTTCACACCACAAAGAAAGTTGCGCCGAGGGCTTTGCTCAGGTGCAGAGAGATTAAGAGAGTGATGCACAGGCACAAGTGCCCACATTGTGATGTGTTGTGGTTGTCGAGTAACATTGTCGTATTCTACAATAAAGCCCTATTTTGAGGGAGCCTCCTGTGGAGTCTCTTTTTGCAAGCTGGAGAAGGTTCACAGCACACAAAAGTCCGATTTTGTAATTCCTTTATGAGGACCAGATTTCTATCAACTCAATAGAAAGAATGGGAGAGAAACCCTAGCAACTGGGAAGATACTTGGACAACAAAGCTGTCACTGGAAGACTACAATCTCATTCCTCTATGATCTGAAGGATACTAAATAGCTAAGATGAAAACAACAGTGTGTTAAAATAGTTTACAGTTAAAGAGAAAATGATAAAACTATATTGTAAATTACTCAGAAACTTTAGGTATGCCATGGTCTCAAGGAACTGTGTTTGTTTCTAAAGAAAACAGGAAAATACCAATGCCCACACTGCACATTGAAAAGCCACTTAGTTGACTGATCCAGAAATACAGAAAAGCTTACGGAATGACAAAGACATCAGAGAACTGAGATTTGGGAGCCCATGATAGCCTACCAAGTTTGAATTGTAGCTCCTCTGCTTGCTGGCTGGGGAATCATGATAAATTTTCATTCTCACCATAACTTAGGTGAGTCATCCATAACATGGGAATAATATTGAATCAACTGTCCTGTAGAATTGCTGTATTAAAAGAGGTAACATATGCTATAAAGGGAGAGAGAAGTATAGCGTCATTCTCACTGAGCAATAGCTGATAATTGTATACTTGAAAACTGCTAGGGGAATAGATCATAAAAGTTCTCACACAAAGTATGTGAGGTGATACATATGTTAATTAGCTTGATGTGACCAATTTGCAATGTAAAGATTTATCAAAGCATCCCACTGTGCAACATAAATACATACAACTTCTATTTGGCAACCATGCCCAGAATTTCAAAATTAGGTGATTACAAACTTTTCTACTGCATGACTGTGAGTAAGCCATTTCAGGTTTCTGGAGCTAAGTCTTCTCACATGTAATATTAGGTGAAGTGATATTGTTTGGATATTTGTCCCCTACAAATCACCTGTGGAAATGTGACATCCAATGTTGGAGGTAAGGCTTAGGAGGACGTGTTTGGGTCATGTGTGTGGATCCCTCATAAATAGCTTGGTGCTGTCCTTGTGTTAATGAGTGAGACATTGTTCCAGATTTCACATGACCTCTTGTTGTTTACTGTAGCACCCCTACTTCCTCTCTTGCTTCCTTTCTAGCTGTGACATATGCTGGTCCCCTTTACCTTCCACCAGATTGTAAACTTCTTGAGGCCCTCACCAGATCCAGATGCCAACACTATGCCTCCTCAACAACCAGCAGGACTGTGAGTGAATTAAACCTCTTTTCTTTATATAGTACCCTGCCTCAGATTTTCCTTTTAGCAATGAAAATAGGCAAACAGAAAACTGATACAGAAGAGTGGGATGTTGCTATAAAGATTCCTGAAGGTGTGAAAGTGGCTTCAGAACTGGGTAATGAGCAGAGGTTTGAAGAGATTGGAGGCTCAGAAGAAGATAGGAAGATAAGGAAAAGTTTGGTACTTCTTAGAGAATTGTGAAGTGGTTGTCACCAAAATGTTGATAGAAATATGGATAGTAAAGGCCACACTAACAAGGTCTCAGATAGATATGAAGAATTTATTGGGAATTGGAGCAAAGGTCACTTTTGTTACACCCTAGCACAAAGCTTGGCTGCATTGTGTTCAAGTCCCAGGAACCTGTGAAAAGCTGAACTTATGTAAGTATCAAAGTATCTAAAGTATCTAAGTTTCAAAGCATTCAGGATGTGACATGGCTGCTTCTAATAGTCTATGATCACATATGACCTAAATTTGGAATCTATAATTAAAAGGGAAGCAAGGCAAAAAAAATTTAGGAAATCAACCTGAGCATGTGGTAGAACAGGAAAGAGCATTTTCAGAATGCATATAAACCAAGTTGTGGAGCCACCACTTGCTAGGGAGACTTGCTTGACAAAAAAGGAGGCAGGTGATAATATCCAAGACAATGGGTAGAAAAGCCTTGAAGGCATTTCAGAAATCACTGAGGGATCCCCTTCCATCACAGGCCCAGAGCTCTAAGAGGCAAGAATGGTTTTAGGGGCCAGGGCCAGGTCTCCGCTACACTGCATAGCCTCAAAACACTGTATACCCACTGCTCTAGCTAAAGCTGTGGCTTAAAGGACCTCAGGTGTAGCTCAGGATGCTGCTTCCAAAGGTGCAAGCCATGACACTTGGCAGCTTCCATGTGGGATTAAGTCTGCAGGTACACAGAATTCAAAAATGTAGGAAGCTTGGCAGCTTCCACTTAGATTTCAGAGGACGTCTGTGTAAGACTGTGTTCAGGCATAAGCCTGCCACAGGGTGGAGCCTTCACAGAGAGCCTCTCCTAAGGCAGCACTGAGGGGAAATGTGGGGTTTGTGTCCCCACATGGAGTCTGCACCAGGATACTGTCTAGCGGAATTGTGGGAATGGGGCCACCAACCTCCAGACCCCAGAACAATAGAGCCATTCGTTGCATGTACCCTGAGCCTGGAAAAGCTGCAGGCATCCAACTCCAACCCATGAGAGCAGGCACTTGGTCTGCACCCTGCAAAGCCACAGGTGTAGAGCTGTCCAAAGCCTTGGGAGCCCACCCCCTGAACCAGTGTGCCTTGGATGTGGGAGATGGAATCAAAGAAGACTATTTGGAGCTTTAAGATTTATTTCCCATCCGAGATTTCAGACCTGTGTGGGGCCTATTGCCCATTTATTTTGGCTAATTTCTCCCTTTTGGAATGAGAATCAGCCCAATGCCTGTACCACCATTGTATCTTGAAAGTAAATAACTTGTCTTTTTTATTTCACAGACTCATAGATGGAAGGAACTTGCCTTGAGTCTCAGATGAGACTTGGGACTTTAGACTTGGGACTTTTGAGTGGCTGCTGGAATGAATTAAGACTTTTGGGGATTACTGGAAAAGGATGATTATATTTTGCAATGTGAGAAGAGCAGATGATTAAGAGGGCTGGGAGGGGGAATTACACAGTTTAGATATTTGACCCTTCCAAATCTCATGTTGAAATGTGACCCGCCAATGTTGGAGGTGAGGCCTGATGGGAGGTGTTTGAGTCATGCAGGAAGATATTTCATGAATGGCTTCATGCTGTTTTGGTAGTAGTGAGTGAGTTCTTGCTCCAAATTCAACGAGATCTGGTTATTTAAAGAATGTGGTATGCCCTTTGTCTCTTGCTCCTTTCTTGCCATGATATATACTGGCTTCCCTTCAACCTCCAACATGGTTATAAGCTTCCTGATGCCCTCATCAGAAGCAGATGTCAGAATTATGCTGCATATACAGCCTGTGGAACCATAAGCCAAATAAACCTCTTTTCTTTACAAATTACCCAGCCTTAGGTATTATTTTATAACAATGCAAATGGATCAATACAAGAATAGGCTAGATGGTATCCAAAACAGCCTGTATAAATAAAATGTTATGACTCTCTCTTTTTTAAGTTTTCACATACCTACTAGTAAAAACCTATGATAATGGAAATCACCACTATTTGCATTATACTTATTGGTTTACACTACATTTTCTCATACTTTCTTTTTATTCTTACAATAGTATTTCAAGATAGGTATTATTAATAGTCCCATTTTACAGATTTAAAAAGTTAAGATTCAGAAAGTTTAAATGAATTATTCAAGGTTAAGGAGCTATTGTGAGCAAAGTTGTATCCATATTCTTGTTTTTACCATAAATCCAACAACTTTGGCATACTTCAGGGTGGTTATATTACCACGATGCATTTAAGATAGGCAGACACCAAATGTTTATGCAAGGAAAGTTTGTCAGTGTTTTTGTGAGATTAAAAAAAAAATGGGAAAAACCTGGTCCCTGTGTTCACAAGGCCAACAGTTTTGGGTTTTTCTCTCTTCATCTTTATAATAAGGATGTTCTGCTAGATATTTGTAACATCATTTTCTAGTTTAATAGTCTAAGAGGTTTTGCTCTCCTTTTAGACTACACTTTTCTTCCAACATGAATCTCACCTGCAAATTACTCATCTGTTTTCTTCTGAATGAAGTATATCCATTCTAGGAGACTACATGTATAGCAAGCCATACCACTTGCTTCACAGAATTTTGATGAAAGGGATTCTCAAATAATCAAAGAGAGATGCCATAGAGAAGGATTTATCCACTGTTTAGTCAAATAACCTTCTGTGGCTAAAAACCTTCATCTGTTTCATTGCCACTATTTTAGCTCTAGAGTCTTCCTTGTACTTTTTTGCTCTTGCAAGAAAATAAGGTATGATTGCTGAGGAACTATTAACCCTCTTTTTCTAGACTATGAGGATTTAATTGTTTTTAGCAGAAGCTTGAAGAAAGATCTCTTCCTGGGAATTCTGATGGTGAAACACATTGGAAGTAATATAGTAACAGCAGGAAGGAGAAGTTCCAAGCAAAAAGGGGAAAAGCTCCTTATAAAACCATCAGATCTCATGAGAACTCACTATCAGGAGAACAGCATGAGGGTAATCATCCCCATGATTAAATTACCTTCCATTGGGTCCCTCTCACAACACATGAGTATTGCAGGAACTACAATTCAAGGTGAGATTTGGGTGGGGGCCCAGAGCCAAACCATATCAGTTGGGAAAGTTTTATTATTATTTATTTAAATAAACTTTTTCTTTTTCTCCTTTTCTATTCCCTCTTGAACACTAATGACTCATAAATTTACCCAAGCTTTCTTCATTTTATTATTTTTTTCCCCTCTGGGTATAAATTTTCAATTATCCTGTCTTTGAGCTCACAGATTCTTTCCTCTGCTTGATCAATTTGACTGCAAATGTTCCCTATTGCAGTTTTCATTTTGTTATATTTGTCAGCTCCAGGATTTCTGTGTAATTTTTTAAAATTTCAATCTCTGTTAAATTTATCTGATAAATATCTGAATTGTTTCTCTGAACTTTCTTAAAATCACTATTTTAAATTCTTTACTGGGCAGTAATTCTATCTCTATTGTTTTTGTCAGTTGCTGGTAACTTATTTTGTTCCATTTGTGATGTCATGTTTCCCTTATTGATCTTTGTGGCTGTTCACCAATGTCTGTGCATTTACATGGATACCTTATCCAGTCTTTGTAGCCTGGCTTGGTTTGAATGTTTCCTTTAGCAGTAAGACTGCCCAGAAATTCCAGGCAGGTTTACTGGTGAGAACTCTAAACCTGTGCCACTCAGCTATTGTGCTAGGGGGTACCCTAACCCCAGAACCACTGGGACCAGAATCTCTTGGCTGAAAACACAGCACTGACTTGCATCCAAAACCCATCATAGCCAGAGCAAAGCAGTCCATAGCTACCAAGATCAGAGTAGCACTCAATGCCTGTGGCTGCTGTGGCTCCTCACCCCTGAGGTTTGTTTAGGACCCAAGACCACTGCAGTCAGCTGACAGTGAAACTGAGCAGATTTCAAATTTGTCTAGACAGATCCATGAGTTCTGGTCTGGTGGCTGGGAGGTCAAGAGGCTCTTCCTGTAGATACTGGCCTGGTATCAGGGGCTGAGAGATGCTGCTGTGTGATGGGTTTCACTGGGGCAGGCTGGTGCTAGATTGTAGAGCGAAATCCTACTTCTGTTTCCCTCTCCATCCCCTAATTGAATGTCTGTGGTTGAGAGAGGGATGAAGTGGATAATCCTGTGTTTGCCAAGGCTGACGTAATGTTGGTTTGAACCCAATGCCCACTGTCTCTGAGACCAGTGCAATATTAGGGTACACCTAAGGCCCATGTGTACTATGGCCTTAGGTGTAAGGTTTATTCAGTGCCTGAATCTGTTGTAGTCAGCTGACACTGATGTGGGCTAGAACACAAGTCTGTCCTGCTGGGACTGGGAGTTCATTTCTGTCACTGGGGTTGACCTAGAGGCTCCATCCTTGGGTATGATGGAATGCCAGCAGTGAAGTGTTCTTCCCAATGCTAGGTTTTACTGTGGCAGGTCCAGTACTGTGTTGTAAAGTCATGTTCTATGTTTATTTCCCAATCCTTCACTCAGAGCATGCCTCTCTTTGTGGCAAAGGAAGGGGTAATCCAAGTGATTTTAAACTGTTGTTACTTAAATATGTATTTTCTTACTGTTATGCTAAAACCAGGTGCTGTGATCTCTCATCTGGTTTCTGAGCTCTTGGGAAGGAAGGTTTTGTTATTGTTGTTGTTGTTGTTGTTGCTGTTGGGGAAAGATCCTGGAGAGTTTTACTCTGCCCTCTTGCTCTGCTCTTAGGATCAATGGAATATATTTTAGGTACAAAAAGTAGTACAAGCAAATCTTAAACTTTCCTTGGCAGATTTATGTTTGAAAGTGTTCTGGGAGTAGTAATCCCAGAACATTTTGTGTTTGTTGCAAGACTGAGTAAACAAATAAGAAAATATATTGATAATATTGGGACCATTGTTTTATCCATTGGTCCCAAAATTGGAGAAAAAAGGAGATACAAATATAAAACAGAAAAAAATAAAGAACTTTCTAAATCATGTACAATAGCAAAAAAAGTTAATCTTTACATGAATAAATAATGTTACAGACACACAATTGAGAACCATGGAGCTGTATCTAAATATGAGAAAGTTTTCAATGAATTGAAGTGTTTTTAATAGTATAAATCCATATTGATTGGCAATGTACAAATAAACTATCTTCAACTCTACTAAATGTCAAAACAAAAAAGGTAAGCTGGGTGCAGTGGCTCACGCCTATAATCCCAGCACTTTGGGAGGCTGAGGTGGGTGGATCACTTGACGTCAGGAGTTTGAAACTGGTCTGGCCAATGTAGTGAAATGCTGTCTCTACTAAAAATACAAAAATTAGATGGGTGTGGTGGTGCAGGCCTATAATCCCAGCTATTTGGGAATTTGAGGCAGGAGAATCGCTTGAACCTGAGAGGCAGAGGCTCTCAGTAGTGAGCCAAGATCACGCCACTGAACTCCAGCCTGGGTGACAGAGCAAGACCCTGTCTCAAAAAAACCACAAACAAACAGATGAATAGTTCTAGATTAACAACAACAACAACAAAAATCAAAATGAGACATGACAACTAAATGCAATGCATGATTCTTTATTGGGCTTTGGATATTCTTGAATATCTACAACTTTTAAAGACATTATTGCACAATGGGGCTAGCTTGAATGTGGACTGTGTAATATATTGCTTAACAATATTATGTATGTCAATGTTAATTTTCTAGAGTGTGATCATGGCATTATTGTTTTGAATAAGAATATCCTTATTCTTAGGAAAGATGCTAAAATAGGAGTAAAGTGTCATGGAGTATGCAAGAGAATCTCAAATGAATCAGAGAAAAAAAGCATATTTAGAAATAGATCGATAGGGCAAGAAGAAAAACTAATGTAGAAAAATGTTAATGATTTTGATTCTGCATAATCCATATACAATATTTGTTATACTACTTGTGTTACTTTTACAAAGGTTTAAATTGCTCAAAGTAAAAATCTGTCCTGAAGGTTAAAAAAACTGTTATATTATCTCATATTTGAACGGCAACTCATATAAAATCTTTGGAAAACCATAATACTGTATTTTTTTCCTGAGGACTTTAAAATATTAGTCCAACTTTTTGCTAATGCTAAATGATCTGTCAATATAAATTTTGTTATGCATTTTAAAATCAAGTAATCTATTTACCTGTCTTCAAGTTTTAAGATTTTTCTATTTGTCTTTGAAGTTCTACTTTCATTTTTTTATCAGGTATGTGGTATGTGGTAGTTTATACTAATATTGCTTGAAGATTTGTGTAGCCTGTGAACTCATTTCTTATTTTAGATCTAGAAAGTTAAGGGGTTTTGTCTTTAAATAATCTTTATATTTATACCTCTCTTTGGCTCCATGTGGTGTATTACTATGCAGATGCTTCAAACAGATCTGTTTTAAAGTCTTTTCAAATATATTTATTCTTTTTAGTTATTAGGGCACATTTTTCTGAGCATTTGATTCTAGTGAAACACTCTAAAATTTTCTCCTGTGTGATGTATACATGCGATAATGGTTCATATTTATGACACAATATGTGATATTATATATATGATATGATAATATGTAGGATTCAAAGAAGATTCTTCACGGGAGTCCACCCCATTTGTATTTCAGTATTGTAGTTTTTTTTTTTTTTTTTTGAATTTGTCTTGTTCCTTGCACTGGGAAATTTATCAGTATCTCACCAGTTCTTATATTAATTGATCAATCTGAGATGTACTTACATAAGATTTGAATTTAGATCTCATATTTCCTGTAGGAGCAGCTTGGGTTTCCCACTTTTCAAGAGTGGCTCCTTTTTTACCCAGGGCTGCAAGTAGATCACCAGTTTCTTTGTAGTTTCCCCAGATGAAAATAGTTATTTAATTCCTGGTCTAGAAACAGATCAACATTTTGTGTCTCTGCTTCATGCATGTATCTCAGTTGTAGATGCCCACATTCACAGGGCCTGAAATCTTGACTATCATTTTTGAGAATTGTAGAATTTCATGTGCCATACAATATAAAAGGTCAGACTTGGAAAGAAAATGCACAGGAAATTACCACATAGGAAGTGGAAAGAATGAGGTCTATAGAAATAATGGTGAGGCAAATAAAGCAAAAATATTTTCTAGCAAACTTTCACACAGAGGAGGAACAGCATTATGTATAACTTTATCCATCCACTAAATGTATTATTTTAAATCCTCTTTTCTGTGACAGTTACTTGTGGGGAAGCAAAATAGATTGGGTAAATCATATTAACAGAAATATTATGTTCCAGTTTATAAAGACATATTAGAGGAATGATACCCTCCCCTTGCTCAGGAATTCTCCTCTCTGGACACAATTTATTCACCTGGTAAGTTGGAACCTAAAATTCACCTGTTCCTGGAAGCCATTTAGAGAGCACTAGAGAATGAGAAACCACCAAAGGATTGGGCTGAGGGCAAAGAACACATTGGTGTCCATGTGTAAAGATTCCAACTTCAAGATGAACTGTTCACCTCTTTCTGCCTTAGCTCAAATCACATGAATTAGTGATGAAACACCCAGCCAAACTCTTCCCAAATTCCATATCCACAAATCATGTGCAAAATCAGCTTTAGGCTACTAAGATTTGGGGTAGTTTGTTGAACAACTATAGATAACTAGACTATGTAACATGAGAAGTACCTTTATGAAAAAGCTATTTGAGACTCATAGACATATTGGCTTCTGGATATCCATTTTTTTTTGACTCAAAACTAGACTGGCAATCAAGATGACAGAACTTAAGCACCAAAAAAGTTCTACTAAGTGACAAATGAAGACATGCCTCATCTCATTATGTACTGACAAGTATCTGAAATTCTAAGAATATTATACCTGGATGCTAAATTCAGTTTGAGGTATCTAAGCCTCAGACAGATTGGAAGAAGTTCAGAGAAAAGTAATCCCAAGTCTGACCGACACCTACCCCAATTAAGAAATGTATATTTTTTTAAAGCAGAAACCCAACAACAGTCTACTCCACACATAAAACCGCAATAATTAAAGAAGGAAGGTTGGCTAGAGATAAAAGACAGAACATGTAACTAACTACATGAAAATGTACCTTAGGGCCAGCAACTGGTAACTACAGGAAAGGTATGATCACATGCCACAAATATTTGAAAGTCATTTTGCACTGGCAATAGAACAACATTTTATGAGATGTTATTAATACAGTAACACTTTTTAAAAAAAATTTCTTCTTTTTTCTAAGTCAACATTAACAAACTTGGACCAAAAATTATTGTGAACAAGAGTAAGGCAATTCATACCTTTGTTGTCTGTAGCTATCATTGCAACTAAAAAGCACCATTATTTAGCACCAATAAAAGGATCAAAGAAAATAATTTCAATGGCATTTCTAGGTTAATCACATTTTAAACATGTACATATTTTAAATTATGTAAGAACATTATATATTAGCATGCACTTAACAGGCTTGCATGTTACGTTTTTTAAAATCTATGTCCATTTTTCTAATTTTGATAACCTGTACAGCCTATAATTTAGTGAGGTAACAGCATGAAGACACATTTTATACAGGTATACTTGGATTGGATCTTTAAAAACTGAAATGACAGTCACCTTCATACTTCTTGTTTTTCAACTATTACATATTACATGTCCACTGTGAGTAAGTCTCTGTGCTGATATTTAGTGATACAAAGTGAGTGAGATAAAGTCTTGGCCTTTGATCAGCTTCCACTCTAGTAGAGGAGAAAACACTTTACATCAATCATTAATTTTACGGTCTAAGAGCTCTGATAGAAATATGGATAAAGGACAAAGCAGACTGAAGGAGCAGACTCAAGCCTCTGAGATGATCTTCTAGCTGGAGATTGACTAATAGTATGTCAGAGTAAAGATGCAAAATACCGTATGATATATCTCAGTCGAGGTGCTTTGTGTGAAAATGTTTTACAGGAAAACATGAAATAGTAAGTAAGTATGAACTATGTTTCTGGATAACCTGGATGTCAGCAAAGAGATCTAGCTTTTTAAAATTGACACTGAATTGGCACAGATTTCCCATGAACATCCAGTTCCTTACCAATCTTTCCTGAAATTTGAGGGAGGCCTGAGAACATGCATATTTCCCCTTGTGCATTCAACTTAAGGCTACTCCTGAAGATACTGATTCTAAGGATCAACATACCTGTGTTGTATGTGCTGATTTTCTATAAAAGGCTGTGCCTATAGAATAAAATACAGGCCCTTTTCCTCATTTTTTACACACACATGCACACACATACATACACCCTCCATGCATATAAAGTATCTGTGGGTGTGGCAGATTTTTACCAATAGTTGAAGGATAGAAAGTCTTACTTATGTCACGATAACACTAATAAGCTAATTAATTCTCCCTCCCTGCTTTTTAACTTGACTAATTTTTGTACAGCCTCCAACATCTCTTAATTTTGTTTATCTCTATGCTCCTACCAACTACACTGCTGCCCCCTGGGCCTTGAAACTTTTTTTAAAAAATCCTCTTTTTAAACCATGCAGAGCAATTCCTTCCATCCCTGAAATTTACCTCTCCTTGTACCTTTACACACCGAGACATGGGTTCATTTGTTAAAATGGTGTCCACCTACTTGAGTTTTGAATCTCTCTGCTGCTTTAAACAGCCTTTGCTGTAAGTTAAAAATGCATTTGCTGATTTAGAGACATCTTCCTAAGAACTTAGTGACTAGTCAATTTTGGATTTAAGTAGCATTTCTTTGTCTCTGTGAATCAGAGACAGGGTTTATGTTTCAAATGTTTATTGGGCTGTTTCATTAGAATCAATACCCAGTGGGGAAGGGGGCTGAAAAGTGGGAGAAGTTGCTGACCTGACAACTTTAGATAAGTGGTTTCATATGGGGGCAATTTTGTCACCCCAGGGGACATCTGATAATTGTGGAGATATTTTTGATTATCATGACTGAGGTAGGGGTGGGAGCTGCTACTGGCATCTAGAGAGTAGGAAACAGGATTTATGCTAAACACCCTAGAATGAATGGGATGGCCCTCTACAACAAAGAATTGCCCAGCCCTAAATGTCAGTTTTACCAAACTTGAGAAACCCTGGCTTATCTTACTCTCAAGAGGAGCTCTGAAAGTAAAATATCCATCACTGGGCTGAATCGACAAGGCCTATATCACCTCAGCTCCTTCAGCAAGGAATACGAACAGACAACTCTCTGCCTTGAAGCCATCCTGAAGAGGCTGACTGCCGAACTGCCAAGGGAGAGCAACCTCCAAACCTGGGCAATCACCCCTTCAGTGAAGAGGGAAGGAGGCAGCACATCTCCCTATATTTTTCTGCAATAGCTATGTGCAGTGGTATGGAGGACAAATATTTCATGGTACTTTCCTGTGTTGCTTAGGATAAAGAAAAATGCATGCATACCTGGTGGTCAGTTTCCCCTGGAGCATAGCTAACTCTATGATCTAGTATTTATGAGTTCTAAATGGTAGATGAGATGCTCTATCTGCACCATTAACCCTTATTCTTATGCCAACTATTCTAAAACTTGATAACTCAAAAAATATGTAACTACTTGATAAGATTTCCATCTGTGGCCAATTCAGTAATAAATCAGATGAAAACACTTAACATTGACTTTATGCAATCAAAAGCAAAATGAGGATTTTTCCATTTAAGCTAGAGAACGTCAGTGGTAGATGGGACCCCAGCAGTCACCTACTCCAATTTCACATGCAACTGCACACGTATCCATGTATCACAGCACCTCCAACCAATGATGTCCTTAATTATCAGAGTGATATGCGCTATCTCAAATGAGAATTCATTCTAATTTAAGATATATTTGTTTTTTCCCCCATTAAATTAAGCCTCAAACTTTTCATTTTCCAAATGAAATTCATTCTTTTTCCTGCAACCTGTGTATTACCTAAAGCATGAGTTTGAGTCTGCTCAAGTTCCTGGACACCATGAAAGCTAAGATCATGTATTTGCATTCCTCAATATTTTTTTGTCCTTCATGTTACAAAACACTTTTGACTTATTGTTAAGAAAAAAAAACAAGTTATATTTTCTTTGATGACAAATATTATAGATTTGTAATCCAATGAAACTTCTTCAATACATAAATATTATCATAAATCAATGCTCTACATCATTTACAGAAAAATAATTATTGTTTGCATTTATTTTTAGAGTGTCTGTATCAAGAAAATAATGTCCCTTAAACAAATAAAGAGTCAAGAAAAATAATGGGAATTTTGTTTTTCTCATTATTTTCATTAGGGCAGTTTTTAAATTGCCCTTGAATACGTTAGTTATTTCTCTGATATTTTAAATAGTTGAAGCCCAAAAGTGCACAAATGATATTTGAACATAATGAGGTTTTTCTTTCTGGAATGTAGTCCTTGTTATAAAAATATGAATGATAGTAGCAATGAGTAGAATATGTTAATAATTATTCATAATGGTTCATTCGAAGTTTAATAATTAATGTAAAATTGCAAAAAGAAACATTTGATCATGTGTAATATGTATATTGTAAAATGACATTGCATAATCAGTCTAGAGGAAGTTAATGAGTGCCCATTTGAAATCCTTCCTCATTTATGTTTATGCTTATTAGTATATAATAATTAATAAAATAGTTGGTGATAAGAAAATGGAGTATGTAAACAGTTATCCATATGTAAGCCCCAATGATGATATTTTCTTTGGAAAAATGATTCTTATATGTCACATTTTTAAGAGGCCAAGTTTAGTATATCCATTTCAGACACCAGAATTAACTTTTATGGAGTAGATTCAGGACTCTTAATTTTCTATTAAAAGAAATAAACACATTTCTCTTCTTTGTGTTTAGGAGAATACTAATAATAATGTATCATGGGTATAAAGAGAGAAATCCTTTCTGCTACCATTCTCTAGGTTTTGTTAATTTGGTATCTCTTTTGCTACAATTCTTACTTGCAGAAAATAAAACTAACGTTCATTTTCAATGCAAATATTTAAAAGAATAGACATAGGATATTTTATTACATAGGATAGGCCAGTTGTCACTATCAATGACCCCAAATCTTGGTGGATTCATGTAATAGAGTTCTAGTTCTGACTAAGGAGACAGGGTAACACAAGTTTGCTATAGAGAGGGAAGCCATTCCCTCTGGCTTTAAAGTATTCTATTTTATGCTGTGTGGATGACCACACAGCCAATATTGGAGGTCGGGACAGGAAAAAACATCCATGTCTTTCTCCCACATACCAATGAACAGAGCTCAGTCAGTCACCAATCTAGGAAAGCACCAAAGTGGCTTGCCGCATTCTCAAGAAGAAGAAAATGAGATTTGGTGACCTGCTTTGTACTCTGCCACAGACCGATTTGGGGCAATTACTTCCCTCACTTATTTTTTGCTGTATAATTTCATGATCTAACTTTCTATTCCACACAATATCTGTGGCCATGAACTTTGTTACTACCATGGCTTACCCTGGTGTCCTAATACCTATTCAGTTTACAAGGAGAACTGAGAACAAAGAGGACCATTCAGGATGATGTGGGGCCACCTTGAAGCATCAGCATGGTCTGAGGGTCTTCGGGAAAATCCCTTTCTCCCTCCACATCTCACTCCTGCTGCTCACTCACATGACTGCTGGCAGCACATTCACCACCACCACACAAACCCCCATACCCACACACAGCCCGCACCCAAAGCAGGAGAGAAAGCACTCAGGGAAGAGAATTCTATTGTACTTCTTCACAGCATCTCACTCTTGAATCTCTTGCCACTAATACCTTTCACTCTGGCTACTAACTTTCCTCTTCACATTTTGTTTTTAACTTTTAAGTTCAAGAGTGCATGTGCAGGTTTGTTACAAAGGTAAATGTGTGTCATGGAGGTTTGTTGTAGAGATTTTTTCATTACCCAACTATTAAGCCTAGTACCCATTAGTTATTTTTCCTGAATCTCTCCCTCCTCTAACCCTCCACCCTTTGAAAGACCCCAGAGTGTGTTGTTCCCTTCTAAGTTGCCTGTGTTCTCATCATTTAGCTCCCACTTATGAGTGAGTACATGCAGTATCTGGTTTTGTGTTCCTGTGTGAGTTTACTAAGGATAATGGCCTCCAGCTCCATCCATGTCCCTGCAAAGGACAGGACCTTGTTATTTTTTATGGTTGCATAGTGTTCCATGATGTATATATCCTACATTTTCTGGACCTTTACAATCTATTCTTCCTACAACAGCAAGAGTAATTGTTTGAAATTATACATGAGACTCATCACTACTGTGTTCAAAATTCTTAGGATTCTTCCCAATACTTTTAGAATAGGGCTCAACTGCTTTATCATCAACTGCAAAGCCCTATGTCTTCTGAAACTGCATACCTATCCTATCCAAGAGTATCTCCAACACCCTCCCACTGGGTGATCCTGCTCTGTCTACAAAGTCTTTTCTGTTCTTTGAACAAATAAAATTTAATCTTACCTGAGTGTCTTACATCTGCACTGAGACCTTTCTTGGTTTTAGTTTCGAAAAAGGCCAGCAAGGACCATCCTAAATAGTCCCTGTGGTTAGATCCCATCTCTGTCACCTTTTCCTAGTGAGTTTTCACCATAGAACTTACAATTACCTGGATTGAAGAACAGATTCATGTGTTTGCTTGTTCATGGCCTGCATCCCCCACTCACATATTATTCCCATAATGCAACAGGCTTACTTTCACGTTCCATTTATGGAACCCAAAATAGTACCTGGCATGTACAAGTCACTCAATAAGTATGTTTTGAATATATTAGTAGATGAATAGATAAATAATGAAAAAGCACCATGATTGGTTTTAGAAGGATAGGTAGGATTTGGCCAAATGAGAACTAATTACTGTACATTAAATGCCAAAGGAGCAGCAAATGCATATTAATTAGAAAACAAGTCCTGAGACAATTTAGCTGTTAGGTTGGTGAAAAAGTAATTGTGCCTTTTGCTATTGACAATAGCAAAATCATAATTTCTTTTGTACCATCCTAAATGGAACAGTATTTCTCATATTTTAAGTAACTAAGTTTATAAAATAGAAAAAATGCATAACTTTTCATTAGAATATGTTGCTGTTTTATTTCTTGAACTAAGCCAAGCAATCCTTGAATATTCGTTTTCTAGGAGAGCCTTAAGTTTGTACTTGCAAAATATTCTAATCAATAACTAATTCATAGTCACTATATGTTTAATTTTAGCATTAACCTTAATAATCTTTTGTAAATATATGGAAGATAAAGGCATATCATCTTCTTAAATTTTATGCAATTGTAAAATACTGTCATTTATAACAGCACACAACTTATCTAAACAAACATATAAGCTTTATACTTTACAACACAAATTAGGCATCAGTTGACCTTTACACTAAATATTATTCTAGACGATTGACAATATTAATGTTTTCTTGACCAAACTTGCTGCTGAATTATTGTCATATTTTTTATGTATGTATTAAAATGCACTTGTTATGTTTCAAAAATTCAGGAATGTTAAACTCTAATAATTTTAATTACTGAGTTAAAGGTTGGGGAAGTTTTCCTTCATTGTGCAATCTTAAAAGAATTATAGACTTACTTCACTTTCACCTTTTTCATGAGATTGAGATAACTCCACCACTGTAGCTTTTGGGTGGTATATAATAAGCAATTAATTCCTAAATATTATAAATCATAGTTTTCCTCTGTCAAATTAGCTGAAAAGCAGTTAATTGTCTTTAAGTATTTTTGCAGTGTCTTTATCCTGGCTCCTATATTAGAACCTAAGGTAAAGATCAATGTGTTGATGCTGTTTGGAAAGTCCAAGCCCAGGTTGGTAAAGGTGAAGAGAAAGGAGAAGTGAGGGAATTAAAGAGCAAGAGCATTGTTTTGCAATTCACTACTGTGATAGCAACTTCTTTGCCATAAGCCATAAAGAGACCCAAGTGGCCACTCAGAAGCAAGTTGACTTGTCAAGCAGAACTTTTCTGGAAAGTTTACAAGGAGAAACCACACTGCAGAGCCATCACATGAAAGGGTAACGGGGGAAGATTTACTGACCAATGCCTTCTAGTCAGTCAGCTGTTTCCCACTGGCAAAATCCTCCCTATGGAGAGCTAACTGGCACGTACCTTCAGATAGTGTCATTCAGCCCCTTGGCAGCTTTCTGGGCTGCTAAATGTCATAGGGTCTGGTGAACATTTCACGTAAGTCTGGAAATGAAAAAGAAAATCAACGTGGAAACGTTAAAGAGGTAGTCAAGGGACAATGAGAAGGTCCACAATGATTATATCCCATTCAATGCCTATTCATCCTACTCATGCCCACTTATGGCCTCCCACTGTCTCAGGTCACTGGGAGGTACCACAGGTGGGCCCACAGACCTGTGAAATGACCTCGAACCAGAATTGTGTTTATCACTGATCTTTATCCCCATCATAACTGATGGACCATGGAAGCCATTCATATCTTCAAGTATCAAGTCATCCAGAACCCCATACCTAACATCCTTTAGAAAATCTGCATATTTTTTTCATTCTCCAGTAAACAATTGCCTTGGCAAAGAGCTCCATGATTCTTTAGAGCAGGCGTCCCCAAACTAGGGCCCACGGGCTGCATGCGGCCCCGAGGCCATTTATCCGGCCCCCCGCCGCACTTCAGGAAGGGGCACCTCTTTCATTGGTGGTCAGTGAGAGGAGCACAGTATGTGGCGGCCCTCCAACGGTCTGAGGGACAGTGAACTGGCCCCCTGTGTAAAAAGTTTGGGGACGCCTGCTTTAGCGGAACAGTTGGGGTATTTACTGTATATACTGCTTTAGGTAACCCAGCTTTCCTGTCCATCAGTGTGTCATGGGTATCTGGCACAGCTTATCTATGGAAACTGGGTAACTAGTCATGATGACGTCCCCTCCAATAGCTGCCATTAGCCCTCTGCTAAACTGCTGTTGATCCTTTGTTATTATATAAGTCAGTTGTGCATCTATCTCACCACCCTGGGAATACCACAGTTTGTTAACTGTGACTATATATCATTGTGGGTTAAAACCTTGTTTGGCACTCTGATTCTAGCATTTACTGTGGTGAGTATATCTATCTTGGTGCTGATGATTAAGTGCTCACACTTGCAGCCATTCCAGAATCTCATCTTCCCTAGATATAACAGGGAGGTCTAGTTAAAGGAGGTATTCCTTAACTAAGGACCTCACCCTAGAAAGGACTGTCACTATTATGATAGTAAATACTCTTGTACCCACCCCTACTCCAATAGAACATTACTTATTTCCCAAGTAAAGAGAAGATTCTTCATCTACCCCTGAGGAAGTTGGACATTTGTGGATTCTTGAACTATACACAAAAAGCCACGATAACAGTCTTGTATGCCAGAACTTTCTGACTGCCTATTTAACATTTTGCCAAGGAAGTTTTTGCATTTTTCCACTTTGGGGGGGTTTTGGCCATCACAAACTCTAGGTTCCTGGGAGCAAACTCAGCAAATTAAGAGGACCAATTCCTGTCATCCTTTCCGAAATATTAAATTCTGACTCATGAGATTCTGGAAATATTCCATCTGACTTTCTAATTTCACAGTCAAGACTCAGACTCACAACATCCATTCCAGTGTCTCATCTCTCTTTGTCAGGTGCTGCCACTATCTTTCAGGTATCGGCTATTTCTTCCAGGAGCTTTGACTTCCCTTCCAAGGCTGAGCTGAGACATGAGTTTGGTTATGCCCTGTAGATAACATGGGGAGACAGGAGCATATCCTAAAAGACTAAATTCTTATTGTAAGACATCTGCCTCCAGTAAGGTCCCATGCCTTCCCCTCCAGGAATGGGGAAGGGAAGTGCTGAATGATGGCCTATGACAATAGCCAAAGGCTAAAATTTGAAAATTTTTGTTTCCAGTTTTTCCAGCCATTGCCCCTATCCCAGATCTCAGTCTCCCAATCTTTTACCCTGAAAGTCTAACTCTGTCATAGAAAAACTTCCAAGGCTGCTGATCTACTGTCCTCTGGCTTTCTGGTCATGTAATAATTTGGATAGCAGCTTCTCTTGCTCTTTTACTCTAATATTTGTAAGGACTCTATTCTAGTTGTAAATAATTTCTCACCATCACAATCTATTTAAATAAATAATGTGATGTTACTTAATGCAGTTTTCTCTTGTTGTTGTTGTTTTCTAAGAGCTGATTAATCCAACTCCAAAGCCCCTCCTGAGGCAGAAATTGTGTTGACTCAGGCCTTCTAGAAGCCTGGGGCAAAGATTAAATTTACTGTAAAGTTCAAGTACCAGGCTCTGGGAATGAGTGGGAATCAAATGTAAAAGAGTCAGGAAGGAGGCAGGCAAGAGAGTTGAAGAAGGTACACGAATATTGTAATCCCAGTGCTTTTCAAAATGAATAATGAAACACTGAAATATTTTGTCGCTTGTAATATAGTTTCTGTGGTTATCTTCTCATTATCTGAACCAGCGTAGTTATATTTTGGGTGTATCATTTTCATTGCACTGTTTATACAGTATGAACAAAAACGAACAAAAACCCTATTTACACATGAGAGCAGTAGACAACACATATTTAGGAATAAAACATCTAGTATGTGAAAAAAAGTATTTGTGCTAGGTCATCCAAATTAGCAGCAGAAGTAGTTTATATGAGTACAAGAATAAAGGCATTTCAACATGTTAAATGATACAGGTAGGATTACATCTATGTTAGTAATTAACTTACATAATGTATCTAAACTATAAAATCATTGAGACAGGTAGTTTTTAGCTGCTCTTGTCATCTTGAATACTCATCTCAAATGTCCTTCTTTTTGAAACTTGCCCCAGGTAGAACTGGTCACGTCCATCTATATTCTTTTAGTGCATTCCACATAATTTTTTATATCTCACATATCTCTTTCTAACCTGAAGATCAGGGATGACGTTTTTTTATCTGCTCTTCTGCCTAAAACAGTAATTTGTACATGTGATGTTTTAATAAACTGCTGAATAAAAAAATGGCATTTCTAGTTTCAAGTGCTTCAAGTTTTTCAGTAGTTTTCTTTATGCCTTTTTCAATAATAATGTCCTCAGACATTCCTGCAGACATTCTGGGTCCTTATTCTCTATCCTGTCAAAATAGTCCCTTGAGAAAAGAGCTGAAACTTACTTTTACTAAAATGTAAATGAGTTAAAACAGTTTTAAAATAACACAAAAGAAATAGATTTCTCAAATTGACATCTCTTACCATATCCGATTCTTTTGAAAAAATGTAAAGAATAATTTACTATAAAAAGAGAAGTAAAATTAGTTTTGAAAATCTAGGTATGTGTGGTTTGCATCTGAGTGTGTGTGTGTATGAGTGTGTGTGTGCATGCATGTGTATATGGGTGATATTAGCTTTTCTCTAAACTACAGAATTAGAATGTTTCATGAAATTAATGAAAAGAATATCCTAGAAAGAATAAAAGGAGGGCTGGATAAATTAAAGATTTTATCTTCAACCAAACTGGAGTAATTGGCTAAATTAACTTGTCTTAAAAAGACACGTGCTGAGACATTGCAAAATAAAGAAAAGATAAAAGGAAATTAAGAGAATGTAATATGGCATATAAACAGCAATAGTTAGAAACAACGGGAAGACTGAGAATCCCACCGTGGAGGGGAAGCAAGGTCTGCATGCATGTAAGGGACTAAATGCAGCAGTTCATTGTGGGAAAAAGAGGCTTGGCATTTTTCAACAGATACATAAACAAAAATCTTGCATTCAATCATCCCCCACATCTTATATAGACAAAGAAAAATATGTAAATTTAAGGTAAAAACATATGAATATAAAAAGTGGTCTCTCTTATTGCCTTTGCCTGACCAAATTGTCAAAAGATTAAACATGGCTCATAGTAAACAGATTTATTAGTATACAGTTCAAAGTTCTTGCATGTTTCAAGCATTGCCTGATGGCTTTGGCACTCTTTTTTTTTTTTTTTTTTTAAAAGTCCTGATTACAGAATTGTCATTACAATTCTCCAGATTTAGTTCAGAAAAGAAACCAATATTTGGGTGAAATTGAAATGGTGTTTATGAATCATATATGATAGATTAGGCAATTGAGTTATATTTTGATATCTGCTTATCTCTCTAAAGAATCTAATAAAGTAGAATGAACATGGAGAGAGGAGTAAATAAAATTATGTTTTTTAATGCCACCCCTTTAAAGGATTCCACATTTGCCTTCAATTTGGACTAGTCCATGATCCTAAGATTATGTCTAATGCCTGTCCCCTGAGCACAGCAGGAAAGGATAAGTAAAATATTCACTACTGTGTTACTGCATTACTATATATTCTTTCTGGTGAGAAAATTCAATGTCTTTTGTCTGTATTATAATGATTATTGGCTGCAAAAAAAAAAATGGAAGTGTCTAGGTTTCACAGAAACACTAAATTACACACACCTCAAAATTCAAAGAACAAAAGCCACTTTGGTCATCACTTCAAGCAAAAATACTTGTAATGAGTTTAAAGCATGAATGGAGAAAAATGATAACTAATATTTATGTTGATCTATGGAATTATTTGAACATCTTATCCTTATCTGTAAAGTGGCCAGCCTAATGATCATACATCTTCCCTGCCCTTTTTCTGATGCTTCTTACCCAGTGACATGTTGCTTCCTGGCAGTTTTCCTACGAATCCTATCATTCCTGTATATTTCTCCTGTGCAGGTATTACAATGGCAGCTTCAGAAGACAATGACCCAGCCTTGCAGCCTAATGCTTTTGTGACTTGAATAATGAGAATTTCAGTTAAAGGTGGTATCATGGCATTATGGTAGGAAAGCTAACATGGCACTTTTGTTTAGGGCTGGCCTCCCAGAAGAACATGTATGAATTGAGTTATTGTTATGACTATATGAAATATCCCAGCTTTCTACTAGAGCATAATTAAATGTAGCTTCTAGAGTTCATACAGTCATCGTCTGCCAGATTCTTAGGATGAATAATGGATTACAAAGTCATGTGGGGAGAGTAGAAATTTGAATGAATCACAACAAAAAATGTGCAGCCAAATACACCATGCCTGTTATTGCTACTTTGGAGGCAGCTGCGTTAGTGTCGGCTCGGGCAAGACCTGTCACATAAAAACTCCACGAACACTCCCAATGCTGGTATTAAGGATGTACCATAAGGCAACGTCCTCACAACTTTTCAATTTTCTATACTTCTTTCTTTGCATCCTACCTGTTAATGACTTGTTGGCAACCATACTGGAGTCTCCAAACTATTTCATATTCAATTTTGAATCATTTATTTAAATTCCTCTTGACCTACTTTTTCCTTCACTTGATAGCTTAGCAGTAGCAAGGATGTTGTATTCCTCACCTTGAGAGGATAGGGATACATTCCAGTAATTTACACAACTCTGGCTTTGAATATTGTTATGGGTTTTGATTGAAAAGAAGGTTGAATTTTTGTTGTTGTTGTTGTTGGAATAGACTCTCTCTACATTGCCCAGGCTGGAGTGCAGTGGTGCAATCTCAGCTCACTGCAATCTTTGCCTTTCAGGTTCAAGCAATCTTTGTGCCTCAGCCTCCCAAGTAGCTGGGATTACAGATGCATGTCACCATGCCCGGCTAATTTTTGTATTGTTAGTAGTGATGGATTTTCACCATGTTGCCCAGGCTGGTCTCAAACTTCTGGCCTCAAGCAATCCACCCTCCTGGGCCTCCCAATGTACTGGGAAAATAGGCCTAAGTCATTGCACCTAGCCAGACTATTTTCTAAATATATATAGATTCAAGTAGTATATATATATATATATATATATATATATATATATATATAGTGGGAATAGAAAATAGTCTTGTCTAGTCTTTCGTGTATGGATTAAATTTTATATTATGAACCAACTGATTTGAGAGAGATTATAAATGCAATCCAAGAGCTACAGTGCCTAGTGTGAACAGAATAGTGCAAGCAGAAGCAAGTCATCATAGAGTTCATATAGTTCATTCTCATGCTGCTATAAAGACATACCCAAGACTGGGTAATTCATAAAGAAAAGAGGTTTAATTAACTCACAGATCCACATGGCTGGGGAGGCCTCAGCAAATTTACAATCATTGTGGAAGGGGAAGCAGGCACTTTTACATGGTGGCAGGTGAGAGAGAGTGAGTGAGAGCAAGGAAGACTGCCTTATAAAACCATTGGATCTCGTGAAAACTCATTCACTATCACCAGAACAGCATGAGGAAAACTGCCCCCATGATCCAATCACTTCCCTCCCTTGACACGTGGGGATTACAGGCCCCTCCCTCAACACATGAAGATTACAATTCAAGCTGAGATTTCAGTGGCGACACAGAGTCAAACCATATCATGGAAGAAGTACACGGTACATTTGGATATTGACTGATCATGAGGATCTAGATAGGTAGAGACGTGGATGGTTAGAGAAAAGAGTGTGACCTTAGAGATGGAGATGAGCATGTTATTTTCTAGGCATGATTATAGTTCAATATTAGATGGTATTATTTTCTTTTGTAGAGTAATGGAAAGTCAAAAAGCTTCCAAGAGGCTAGATCTTAGAATCCTCTCATTGTCTGCTGAGGACAGTAACCACTAACAGTAAAAAAGAGAGGAATGAGCTCTGTGCAACATCCTAATGATTTTCTACTTTATTAGGGAAAAGAGGCTTGAAACTTTGAATGTGTATAGGCTTATTTTGCAATGTGATAACAATTGAAGTAACTAAAATCCATTATTTACTAAATTCTTTACATGAATCTTTACTTCTAACATCTGGAGTAAGTGCTGTTTTAACTGTCATTTAAGGATGAGTAAATAAGCAAAGCAACAAAAAGGAGTAGTAATTTTTCATGCAACACGATGCCAAGTATCAGACATGATGCACAGACCATCTCTCCTAACCATTAAACATTCTACCTCCAATGCAAAAGATGACATTTCTGTAGGAAAAAATTCTGTACACTAAATCCCATTTCCCATTAACTTACACTATACCTTAGATAATCTAGTCTAAGGATGTCAAAAATACATGGTTGCAATAGATGTCTGGTGGTAAAGGCAATGAATGAAGGCCAAGAGCAATGGAAGATTTTTTCACCAATGTGTCTCACTGGAAAACTTCTGATTCAAATAACAGAAATAACAAGTCCAGAACAGTGACTTTCTCACTCAGTCTCCGGGTATGTTTACACCAGTTCTTGGCATTTGTGTCTGGACATTTTTATCACCTCTCCTTTCTGAAGAGGAAAAACACACAATAAAACAATGCCAGGCTGGGCATGGTGGCTCATGCCTGTAATCCCCGCATTTTGAGAGGGTGAGGCAGGCAGATCATCTGAGGTCAGGAGTTCGAGACCAGCCTGGCCAACATGGTGAAATGCCATTTCTGCTAAAAATACAAAAAAAAAAAAAAAAAAAAAAATTAGCCAGGTGTAGTGGTGCGTGCCTGTAATCCCAGCTACTTGGGAGGCTGAAGCAGGAGAATTGCATGAATCCAGGAGGCGGAGGTTGCAGTGAGCTGAGATTGTGCCATTGCACTCCAGCCTGGGTGACAGAGTGAGACTCCCATCTCAAAACAAACAAACAAAAAGAAAAAGAAAAAACAATGCCAGAGCCTCATACCCAGAGCCACTGATTTTTTTGGCATGGAGTGTGGTCTGGCTATTTCTGTTTTTTAACCTCTCCAAGAGACACAAAGTCAGTATTAGAAACCAATGATATATGCTTATGTATTTTAACAGTAGCATAAAGGGAAGGCAATGTCTTTGCTTTACTGAATTTTCCAAGGAGGAGGAGAGATGGGAAATGAGAAAAAAGTCAGATCATTTCCTTTCCCTGACCTTTAGTTTCTTTCCAAGCTGTATATCTGTATAAACTGCAGCCAAACACCTTCTCCAAAGACAACTATAGCTTAAAAAGAACAACAGGCTTAGTTTAGGGGAGGACCAAGATCATTTGGCAAAAATCAAAATTCTATATCAGAGAATAATTAGAAATTCACGCAAGACTCCTCTTTACCTATATGTCACATTATGCTAAAATATTTCTGGTGTATTTTTTTTTTTTTTTTTTTTTTGAGACGGAGTTTCGCTCTTGTTACCCAGGCTGGAGTGCAATGGCGCGATCTCGGCTCACTGCAACCTCCGCCTCCTGGGTTCAGGCAATTCTCCTGCCTCAGCCTCCTGAGTAGCTGGGACTACAGGCACGTGCCACCATGCCTAGCTAATTTTTTTTGTATTTTTAGTAGAGACGGAGTTTCACCATGTTGACCAGGATGGTCTCGATCTCTTGACCTCGTGATCCACCCGCCTCAGCCTCCCAAAGTGCTGGGATTACAGCCTTGAGCCACCGCGCTCGGCTCTGGTGAATATTTTTAAATATACCTATGTGTATGTGTTTTAACACAGGCAAAAATATCTGATTAAGTAGTTTAGTAAAATGTTATATATTTTATCACTTATTGGAAATTTACAGTGAGCAATAACTCAAATTGTAATTATCTGAATTTGAAGTATTTGGTATTAAATTTCCCAAAGTAATTTGATAATGAAACTTTTTTCACAGGAGTATTAACTTACATTATGATGAATCAATATGCTACAGGAAAAATTATTCTAAAAACATAAATTATGCGAAAACATTCAGGTATAAACACTATAATTATTAATAATAATGTTACATTTCACTTTAAACTTTTAAGTGAGAAACTACCTAATAATATCTAGTTCTGGGATCAGGAAATAAATTACAGATATTGCAGGACTTATTTCAATACACTATGAAAATCAATAATAGCAGTAGGAATGACACTGAACTGTGAAATCAGTGGGATTGTCTTTTGTTATAAGAGACTGAAAAGCTGGGTTTCTGTTTCAGATAAAAGATTATAACTTGTGCAGTTTTTTAAAAGACCCTTGCTGTTGTACTCACTGATTATCTGTTATTATTAGTGTAGCCACTGGACCAAAAAATGTATTTAAAATCTTTTTCCATTCAGCTTAAACGAATGCTTTCTGTTACTGACATTTGAGTTCATAATACAGCATACTTTTGCTTTGAGTTTTAATAGGTCTAGAATCAAAAGCATTGAATAACATACTGCTAAAAAATCTTCAGTTAAAGAAATTAGTAACGTTAGAACCACTGAGATTGAATATTAAAATTCAATCAGGGACATATGATACCAATTCTCAGCTCAAATTCTATTTAATAAATCCCTAGAACTGTTGAATTCATTTATACATCCCTTTAAGTTTTAGTAAGCTCTTCCTAAATACAGTGCTAAATTACTTTTCTGGTGTCATTTGAGACATATTCACTTCCTTCTCAGAAAGCTCACTTTCTACCTCTAAAAATGCTTTGGACCTTTTCTCTGGCTCTTATTAACTTCTGCCTTATTCTGTAACTATCAGAAAAAAACAAAACAAAACAAAACTCCTTTAGGACAGGCTCTAACTTTTGATTCTCTATTGTGTTCAGCACATGGACTTCCAAAACAACTATGCTCAGTATATTTTTAAACATTTAATTGAAATGAAGGCACTGCAACACAAGTATGTAGACATTTTCTCTAACTGTGGATAATGAATATATCAGCACAAATGTGTATTTGTGCTTTCACTTTGAATCTTATATGTTCCCAAAAATATGGTCATCAGCTTGGATATATTTGGACCTGCCTATGAAGGGAATGCATTCATCTGAGATTCCACAGGGGATGTAGGTCATGTCCTTATCCCAAATAGCATGTTAATTTTTCATCAATATACAGAATACTTTTTAAAAGATTATATATGTCTAATTTTTTTCTTCCAGCAAATATTAAACATACAAAAACAGATGCTGTGTTTCATTGGCTAAAGGAAAAGATGGCTCTGTGTGGCACACCACACAACATAACTGGTTTAAACTGTTTGTATTAAAAGATCACTTATTAGTTAAATAGTAAAGCTGTGCTGAGCATGGTGGCTCACAACTGTAATCCCAGCACTTTGGGAGGCCTATGTGGGAGGATCACGAGGTCAAGAGATCAAGACCACCCTGCACAACATGGTGAAACCCTGTCTCTACTAAAAATACAAAAATTAGCTGGATGTGCTGGCACACACCTGTAGTCCTAGCTACTCAGGAGGTTGAGGCAAGAGAATTGCTTGAACCCAGGAGGCGGAGGTTGCAGTGAGCTGAGATCATGCAACTGCACTTCAGCCTGGGCTACAGAGTGAGACTCGGACTAAAAATAAATAAATAAATAAATAAATAAATAAATAAATAAATAAATAGTAAAGCTGTAGTGACATTACTGATTAATAGCACATATTTATGTTCAAAGTAAAATATAAAGCATATCAAAATTAATTACAAGTGTAAGTAATATTGAATATGATACTATTCTGCTCCAGGTTATAATTTCAATTTATATTAGTTTGCATGTTAACTGTGTAAATGAATCAATCAGTCAACAGATTGAACCACACTGGTTTACTTAATCTTGATGTTCCAGGTATGTGCCATTTCTTCATTATTTTTTAATTATAGACTCTTTAACATTTACTCAAATATTAACATGTTTATTATTTCTGTCATAAAAAAACTTTATAATATTTATAAAATTACTCTATACTAGTTTAAATATATCAATTTTGTGATTGTAATTTATTTTGCATTATAACATCTAAGTAATAATTTTCATAATGCAAAAATAACACTACCTCTTTCCAGAATCTAATAAAATATATACAAGTATAACTGATAGTTTGACTTTACAAACACTGATATATATCATAAATGGATAAGCAAGGTATTGTAAGTGGGGAAACTTTTGGTTGTAACTTACAACTAAAAGTTGTATTGTTCACACAGAGAAAATTTGGGTAGTGAAGTGGGGTACTATTAAAAATTATTTGGGAAGAAGAAATAGCAGGGTAGACCGGGACCTAACACTAATTATGAACTCTAATTACTGTGGTGTTGTGACAGCATGATGAGAAGCAAATTAATTCCAATCAACCTATGAAATCCTCTATGTTTACGGTCATAGAATACTCTGCTTTCAATGTCAGAATTAATAATGTATAAAAAGAAAACAAAATTTTTGATTTAAGCCAGCGGTAGAATATATTTTAAAAACTAAAAGAAAATTGTGTATTAATTTTCTGCTGTAGGATGAAAAATAAATACAATATTGCTAACAAAGTTTATTGATTTTTTTAAAGATCATGTAGAATTTTCAATCGAGAGTTAATCATGACTGCAGTATAATTTCTCCTCAAGGCAATATACTTCTCATGATCAGAGTAAATATCCAGTGCACACAAAGTAATTTAAAATGCAAATAGTATTGTCATTAAATACCAGTTATGCATCAGTAGAAGGGACATTGTGGGAGTTGTTTGGAAGACTGATATTTTTTTTTTAATAAGATATAGCCCCTATTTTCACCGTATTTTTCTTAGAGAAATTCAAATATTTTTGACTATATATATTATATATATATAATCCTTTTGGGTGAAAGTGTGTATTAATGTCTTTCATTTTACAATGTAAGAAAATTCGACCAGGCTTTAAACCACTGACTGAATCAACAAATACTTTAGTATAAAAGAGCAACCCTCAGGCTACTCTCCCCTGGATACCCTGTGTTTGTCAACTCTACTGAGATGTAAGTTTAAATTCTGCCCACAAAGCAGATCCTTAGATAGGCTCTATTCTTGTTATTTTATAGACATATAAATAGTTTCACAATGAGACATTGGCTTTTTCCTTTGTATAACTCACCAAGAACAAAGAAGGGTCTTTGTGAGCTGGGTTTGTGACTACTCTGAGTGGGGACCCCACAGTTGTTTAAACTATTACAGACAAGTAAGAGTCACTTCCAATCATGGCAGAGTAATTTGTATCTGCTAAAACTTTTAGGGCTATCCCATAGACAGCAATTATAAACTCTACACAGAGTATAAAACTCAGTGTTGAAGACACTAGGGAGTGACTGAAAAGAGAATGATTGACCCTGTGAGGAAAGAGAATGTATTGTAGGAGGTATTTGTTAAACGCTTTCTATCTTAGGGTACTGCCAGATCATAACTTGATGACTAGAGCTAAATCAGAAAGTGTCATTCTTAGGGGTTTATGGAATCAAATAACAGAATTCAGGGCTTAAAAGTGCTGGGAAGTTAGTATGGTGGTGGGTGGTGGTAAGGAAGGGGTGATACATGGATGCTGTAGTTTGGATAATTAAATCTTCACATTTCATGTTGAAATTTGATCTTAATGTTGGAAGGGTGGCCTGGTGGGAGCTATTTGGGTCCCAGGAGAGGATCCCTTAGGAATGGCCTGGTGCTGTTTTCACTGTATTAGTTCCCACAAGAACTGCTTTTTAAAGAGAGCCTGTAACCTCCTTCTTCCTTTCTCTCTCACCATGGGATCTCTGTACACACGCCCCGCCCCAGTCCCTCTTCCACCAAGATTTGGAGTTTGACTACAAATATGTTAACAGCCTGCTAGAAGAAAAAAGAAATCAGTATTCTTAAAAGGAAGAAAACTAATTCAGAGGAATCTCTATAACGTATTAGCTAAAATCTTTAATCTGATACAATTTTTCAGGTACGCAAATGGGACATTAGTCGGGAAAGAAAATATAGTCAATAGAAATAGACCTCAAGATGATACAAATCTCACAATTAGCAGAAAAGTTCACTGTATCAAATAAAAGTATTTTTTGTTTTATTTTTTAAATTTTTGTAGAGACAGAGTCTTGCTATGTTGCCCAGGTTGGTCACAAATTCCCAGGTTCAAGCAATCTTCCCCATTCAGCCTCTAAGAATGCTTGGATTACAGGCAGGAGCCAATGCACCCAGCTAAAAATATCATCATAATAATTGAGCATATAAGAAATCTCAGCAGACAATTCAAAGCTATTAAAAATGAATAATTTCTAAATGGAAAATTACAATATCTGAAATAAAAAAAATTATTAAATAGACAACAGAAGTATGTCGTGAGTCAGTGAATTTTTAGAATACATACTACTCTAAAAGCCAAGCAAGAAAAGATTTCAAAAATGTAAAAAGAACTTCTATTAGCTACTGGACAATATCTAATATTTGAAATCCCAGAAGGAGAGGAGAAATAGAATATGGCAGGTAGTATTTTCGACAAAATAATGATCAAAAATCTCTCAAACATAAAGTTCCAAGGAGCACAGGTAACAGAACAAGATAAATGCAAACATAACTACACTTAGGCATATTCTAGTAGAAATACTGAAAATCAAAGATTAAGAAAATAAAAGAAAGCATATAACTTACAGGGAAATGCAAGACTCAACTCACTAGATCAGTATCTCAAAATGCTGGGACAAATATGTCAACCAGAAATTCTACACTGAGTGAAATTACAAGCAAAAATCAAAGCAAAGTAATAATATCTGGATATGAATAAAAGATGAAATGATACGCTGCCAGGAGACCCACAGCACAAGAAATGCTAAAGGGAATTCTTCAGGCTGAGGAATATTAAACACTTGTCCAGTAGCTTGTTAGCATAACTATCTTAAATATGGAAGTAACTATTAATAAAGCTACAAAATACACAAAGAGAAAATGAAGAGAATTAGATTGATAGACAAATAAAAACTTAAAGATTAGCACTCTTATTTCAATAATTTGAAGAATAAGATAATAAATCAATAAGAATATAGAATATCTAAGCCACATTATTAACCACCTTGACCTAACTGAAATTTATTAGACACTAAACCAAACAACTGCAGAATACACATTCTTTTCTGATACAGATGAAATGTTCACCAATTTAGACCATATGCTTGGCTATAAAACAAGTCACAATAAACTTCCAAAGATTGATTGCTTACAGATAATGTTATCTGACTACAATGGAATTCAATAAAAAGGCAATCTAAAGAGATATTTATAAAATCCTCAAATATTTGGAAGTTGAATAGAGCATTTCTAAATAATGCATAAGTCAGAGAAACAATTAGAAGTTAAATTAGAAAATGTTTTGAACTGAATTATAATAAAAACACACCATAGCAAAATATGTGAAATGCAGTTTAAGTGGTATGCAGAAGAAAATGTGTATCTTTAAATGCTTATAATATAAAAGAAGGAGAATTTCAACTTAATTGTCTTGTTTCCAAGTTAATAAGCAAAGAAACACGACCAACCTAAAAATACATAGAAGAAAAAAAAAAAAAGCAGAACAAGACTGAAATACAAAACAAAATAGTACAGCAAAAATTGGTGGATTGAAAAATACTAGAAAAATATATAAACCTTTTATCAGACTGATGAGTCAAATAACAGAGAAAACACAAATCTCTAGTCTTGAGAATAAAAGACAGAATATCGCCACAGAAATTAGACATTAAAAGATAAAAAGGCAATATACATAATTGTATGCTAATAAATTTCAAAATTAAAGTAGGATATACCATTTACCAATATGATCACAAATGAAGTAGAAAATTTTAAGTATACTTTGATATATACCAATTAAAGAAATCAAATTTTTATTAAAAAAGAAAACATTGCCCACGAAAAGTGAAAGAAAACAAAGGTCCAGGCCCAGATGGTTTCACTGTTGAATTCTGTTAAACATTTATGGAATGTGTAATACCAATTTTACACAAATTTCTACAGAAAGGAGGGAATGAGGGAATTATTTCCAACTCATTTTCTGAGACTAGCATAACCTTGATAATAAAAGCTGATTAAGATAGAAGAAGAAATAAAACTCCAGGCCAATATTCTTTATAAATATAGTCTCGTAATTCTTCACAAAAGATTATAAATACACACACACACACACATATATACACACATGTACATGTATGTACATGTATATACATACATATACGAATAACACATAAGTATATACATAAACACATACATATATACACACATATATGTATATACACACATACATATGTGTGTATATGCGTGTGTGTGTGTATATATATATATATAAAAACAAGTTGGATTTATCCCTGAAATGCATGCTTCCTTAAATATTCATATATTGATCTAACTGGCCATACTCACAGCATAAAATGAAAAAAAAAAAAGTAATTCCAGCAAATGCAGAAAAATCATTTGACAAAATTCTACACCTATCCAAAGAAGTAGATAGATAGTGGCTTAGTCTATTTCTTCTTTTAGTTATAGTGTTTTACATATTTTGAGGCTATATAATTAGTGTGTACATATTACAAATGTTCATGTGTTCCTGGAGTAGTATAATTATTACTATGATAATGATTACGATTATGACGTGTCCCTATCTCCAGAAAGGATTTGGGGCTTAAAGCTGACTTAGTTGGATATTAGTGTGACTACACCAGTTTCCTTTTGCTTTATATTTGTATTGTATGTCTTTATTCTTTACTTTTAACATTTATTGATCTTGATGATTTAAGGCTTGTCTCTCACAAGCTGCAGATAGTTTCACTTTGAATCTAGCCTGGAAATATTTGCTATTTATTATTATATTTAGCCCATTCAAGTTGTATATATGTGATTTTATATTTACTGTATTGCTATTTTGTGTCTTCTCCATATTTTGTATACCTTTCCCCCATTTTCTTGCCTTCTTTCAATTATTTATATTTTGTTATTCCACTTTTCCATCTAATTCGTTTTGCCTATGTTCCCAAATGTACATGAGATTTTTCTATAGAAGTTCAAAATTAATAAAGTTACCATAATTTCACTTTAAAAACAAGTTACAATATGAAAGAATAAATTTACAATACTTGCCACAGATAAAGGAATGGTATTCAAATTATATCAAGAAATCCTATAAGTCAGTAAGAAAAAGTATCCAATGTAAAAATGAGAAAAGGTTATAAACAAACAACTATGAGAAGGAAACCAAACAGATACTGTAAAAATATATATGCTTAAATTTAATGGTTTTATATAAATGTTTAAACTTATTGTCTAAAAATAAAAATTAAGGAAAGATAAACAGCCTTACCCAAGAAAGAAATCCCATCATTTGCAACAACATGTATGAACCTGGAAGACCATTATGATACATGAAATAAGCCAGCACAGAAAGACAAATACTACATGAGCTCACTTAGATGTGAAGTCTAAAATAGTTAAACTAATAGAAGAATAACGGTGGTTGCCAGGGACAGGGTGATTGAGATGTTGGTCAAAGGACACAAAGTTTCATTAGATAGGAGGATTACATTCTGGACATTTATTGTACATGATGCCAATGGCTAATGTTAATTTACTGTATACCAGAAAATAGCTGAGAGTAGATTTTAAGCATTCTTATCACACAAAAAATGATAACTATGTGAAGTCTATATCCCGAAGAACAATTTTTATATCCATGTAATAAGAAATGTGCTATTATATTCGAAACATTCTTGTTTGTAAGCAAGAAAAACTGCAGAAAACATCAAACTGTATTAATAGAGGAAAATAAAAAAAATTAATTGTGGTGTATTCTTCATTCTTTAGAATATTGTTTTAGAGACATTGTCTTGCTATGTCACCCAGGCTGGAGTGCAGTGGCACAATCATAGTTCACTGTAACCTCAAACTTCTGGGCCCAAGTGATCCACCCATCTCAGCCTCCCAAGTAGCTAGGACTCAGGCACTTGCCATCACACCCGGCTAATTTTTGTCATTGTAAAGATGGAGATATCCCTAAATTGCTGAGGCTGGTCTTGAACTCCTGAGCTCAAGCAATCCTCCCATCTTGGTTTCCCAAAGTACTGAAATCACAGGCAGGAACTACCATGCCTGGCTACATTGTAATAAAGCAGTTAAAATTAATGACTCTTGTATATATTAACCAACATGTATACATATTCAAAAAGGTATGTTGAATAAAAAGCAAGTTATAAAAGCATTCATTGTATGACTTACTTCAATTTTTAAAACAAACCAAAATATTGTATATTATATATTTACACATATAAAACAAAAGTATAAACGCATAGATAAGATAAACATTAACTTCAATATTATGGTTACATCTTGAAGGTGGGAAATAGCATAGATAGAGATCCTTAAGTTGGGTCTTTGGCTGTTAGATTTCTAAGAGAAAAAAAAATGACAAATGGGACAAAATGCTCCCATTTCTTAAATATGGATCATGTGTGCTTAAGTGTGAGCTAGTATTCAGTATTTAACACTTTCCTCTGTATTCACGTATTTATTTTTAAAAATCAGACCAAAGGAGATACATACTCCATTTGCTTTCATATAGGTACAAGATGAAATTATTTCATCTAGAATGCAAAGTAAGCTAAGGATGTCTGACTTTAAATATTTCAAGTAATATTTTTGCTAGTTGTTTGTTAGGATTCCAGATTCATAATCTTTTGTAATAATACAAAATCAAGCTGTTTTGAATTGATTTACTAGGAGAAAGTAAACTGAGATAATTTATTCAATCATTTAAAGGACCTGTCATGAGTGGTGACCTAGTTAAATTGTAAAATACTACAACTTGTGCGAGGTTGGGGGTGGGTCAGTGTTATTTCCCTCGAGATGAGAAATATCTACAGCCCTGCATATGTACCCAAGAACCTAATGTACAATTAAAAGAAATAAGAAAAAAAAATAATTTTTTGTGTTCACTTCAGCAGTACACGCACTTAAAAACAAAACAAAACAAAACAAAATTAGTTTATACTTCAGGATAAGTTTCCATCTTAATAAGTTCACTTCTGTTTTATTAAGGAGGAGCTGAACGCAAGGTATAATTAAAAGATTGTATTCAGAGAGAAATTGATAGCTGTGGTTCACTATTTCCTTCACATATTTATTGGAAAAAAAATCTATTGATAAATATCTATGAAAATATTTTAAGATGATATAGCACTTTGTAAAATCAAAATGCATTCCTTTGGAAGAAATGAGGAAGGAACATGCTTAAAGTAGCTTACAAATTTCACCTGCATCATAACAGAGAGACACCTTTCTTTATCCACTGAGAGTTTATTTTCTAAAATATAGTTTTCAAGATGTCCCTAAGATGTACTCCAAGTTAATGTACTATATTTTTATAATACAGAACAAAAAGAGAAATTAAAGGTAGTTTAGAACATACATTAATATTTGCAGGTGAGTAACCTAAGATCTAAAAAAATTACCAAAGTTTCTCAGATGTGATGAAATTTAAACGTGCAAAGGCCTAACTTCCTTCTACATTAACTTCTTTGCACTGTTTAATAAATCAAGGAAATGTTGTAGCTTCAGATATCTATTTTGTCATCACTTTGTTTTTTCTCAACACCTCAAAAATGTTAAGATTCTATATTTTTTATTGAGAAATATCCATGTATCTTTAGCATAGAAATGCATCCGGATAAAGAGAGCGTCATATTTACCATAGAACATTAACAGCATCTTCTTTTTGATCTTTTAAACAAGTCTTGGCTTTACCTTTTCATCTTTCTCCAAGAGAGCTCTTTCATCATTACAGTATCAAAAGATCCACCTTAAGTACCATAAAACTGTGGCTCTGAGTATTTGGATTTATTCACATATGAAATATACTTGCTTGTGGTTTTCAAAGATGTGATAGTTAATGTTTCTAGAGATACTGGTATAGAATATTCCAGCAATAAAATGTATAATGTTCTCTTCCCAGATGCAAATTACACCTTTATTATCACTTCCCTCTGCTGTTCTTGATACTCATTACCATAGTACGTATTAAGTTTGGAAATTTCCTGACTTTTCTTTTTTAAGCTACTCTTCTTCTATAATGTAGATTAAGCCTCCCACCAACCCCCATTGCTAGAAAACTGAACAAAGTAAATCCCTTCTTTCTAGATGAGTCAGGTGTACATGTTTATGTTAGAACAGTGATCTATAAAAGATTAAATTAATTTATCTACTTCTGCTAATTATTTTGGGGTGACAAAAATATGCTAGCACATAAATGATACTTTTATCTTGGTTCGCTCTGCTCGTCCTTATAGTAATTATTAAAACTTAACTCTAAGGCTTAGTACAAATTAAAGTTAATTTTTCCATGCAAAGTCTTAATAGGGCTTTATTCCTGAAATTTTTGACCTGAACTATAATTTTTTAATAATTATACTCAGAGTTTTTACACGCTACTTTTTATTTCTTCAGTGTTACTATTATAAAGTTTGCCTTAGAATACACATTCCTTTAGGAATTTAGCACAGGGACACATGTAGATAATGCCATGAGCACCCTCTGGGCAGTAGCTAATACAGCAGAGGAAAATAGATCAATCCTTACTGAGTCTGCAGAGGTTTCACATGCTAGAAATTAGGACAGCCGATTCACTAGATATCATCCTAATCATTAAATTTATTGGATATGATTCCGACCATTGAAAAGACAAATTTATAAGCTTCTTACATGCAGAATCAAGAAAAAACAAAAAGAAAGCATTGTACTGTATTGTGATACAGTATATGACTACATTTCAAAATTCTAAAATGAGTGATCTATATGATGAGGGTATTTAATGGTATTGTTACATACTGCTCACTTATTAGTTTTCTGGCTTCGTGGAAAATTATCTGCCTTCTCTGAGTATTGGTTTTATTGTGCACATGGTGAAGAAACTGCCTCTTCTACAAGGGAGTAAGACTGAGTGAGGTCCTATAGGAGAAAGCTTCTGAAATAATTTATCCCTATTAAGCTATGTGATTCATACTGAAAGATTTTAAGAAGCTCCTGCTTTACTGACAGGCATGACAATTTCTTTTTCTGCCATCAAACTTCTACGTTACAAAAATTTACACATGAGAGTAATTCCTAGGCTGGAATTTTGCATTTTCTGTAATTTTTGTGCTAACTAGAGGATTTTGAAACCTGTGCCACCGGCATTCTCTGCTTCAGGAGAAGATGGATGTAGCCTCAAATAAAATAAGTCAATTGAATCTCTAAAAAAGTTAAAAAATATTAATAGGGATACTGACCTGACATCCAAAATACTTTCAATTTGGAAATACCACGTTTGACAGAAAAAAAAAAAAATTGTGAACCTCTGAATTGTTTGCTTGAAGACAGCCTTAGTTGGCATGGGCTGCTGTCACAAAATATCCAAAAATATTACCATCTGGGTGACTTGAACTACTAATATTTATCACAGTTCTGGAGGCTGGGAAGTCCCAGATCAAGGTGCTGGCTGTTTTCGTTCTTGGTGGGAGCTTTCTTCCTTACTTGTATCTTTTTTATGTGACATCTCATGGCAAAGAGTAACATTTCTTTTGTGTCTGTTCTAATAAGAATATTAATGTAATCATGAGGGCTCTACCTTCACTACCTAATTACCTCCCAAATGCCTTACCTTCTAATGCCAGCACATTAGTGTTTCAATAAATGAATTTGAGGGCAACGTAATTCAGTTCACATCAAATACCAAGAGTTAAACCTGATAGGCATGGGCCTAACTTCTTACATAAGTCACTAAGTAAGAAATGATAATAGCAGTCAATAGTAACCTTTTTATGTGAAATGTTACTGTCATTTTATAGCTCATACTTGCATAGTATTATATATACTATTTGCTAAGTACTTTATTAAAGCTTTACACACATTAACTTATTTAATCCCACAACAATCTATTGAGTCAGGGCCATTGTCTCCCCATATGACAACAGGAAGAGTTCTGTAATTTGCCTGGTATCACAGAGCTGTTTAGAAAAAGACTGAGAAGCCAGTCATCTACTACTACAGTCTTAATTACTACGTTTTACTGTTACAACAGTGTTTGTGGCTCTAAAATGATACAGTTACACCAAGAGAGAAGAACAGAGGACTACAGGCTTAAGCAACTCCCTGAAAAGGGCTCTAGACTTCCAGATCAAATTCCACGGTGGCACAGGGCCCGCGGCACATTAGGAGCACTATGGACACACTGGAGGGCTGAGAAGAGACCCCAGATTGTCCTAGTGCCTCCAGAAATTGCCCTGACCTATCCCACCGGTATGTATCACCTGTGTGGTTGACCAGGCGACAGGAGTAGCCTAAGGGAGGAAGTAAAATGAGGAGGGCACGGCATGCAGAAAACTGGCTACCAAAGCAAGGATTGAGCCATGCCTCTACGGAAGCCGCTGGGCAAGCCATCCAAGACTTTGCCTGTTAGGGCATTTAAATGGTGCACTGCCAGTTTCTATTATTGTCTTATTTTCCATATCTCAGTAATAGGAAATTAGAGCACAATGCTCAAGAGGACTGTGTAACAGGTATCAAAATGAGACCTTCTAGGTGGCAAAATTCACACTATTTATTATTCCTAACCCTCCCACTGTGTTTAGAAGGGTTAGAGGGACCTAGACTGTGTTTTCCTGCAGGTCAGATTCCCTCAAACCTGGATACAAACTGCTACTTTAAAAATGTTAGTGTTTGCTTTCCAGTGTCCAACATCTGAAAGCTTGTAAATGTGCTGAATGCAGAATACAGCTGACTCATTCAACTCAGAACATTTTCTCAGAAAAGTTTCCTCGTTTCTCGGGATTCTGCACTGCGTTTAAGCAATACCTCAGCATACACTCAAAAGTGGAGGCTAAGAAAAAAATTGTCTTGTGGAAATCTTAGACTGGTTATTTCTATGGATATGTGAAATGCAAAGGAGTCACGCCACTGGAACCTCTCACCTCCTCCTCCAGCTCCATCAGCCGCCCAGCTTCTGTTTCATCCAGGTGGAATCTGCAGTATGCAGATGCAGAGCCACGACGGCCATCAATAACGCTTGTCTATTTCTTTAGCTGTATGTGCATTTTATTTAAAGTTTTCTAGCTGCTGCTTCTCACCTCTGTCCCATTTCAACTCCATTCATTTTAATAACACTTCTTGTTTCTTCTACTTCTCCCCGTTTCCAATAAAGTTTGGAAGGTGTTTGTATACAGCACCTGAAAGACAAAGTACAGTTTTATCAATAAAAATATAGTTTCTCTGTTAACGAATATGCTATAGCTGTATACCTATTTATATGTGCATGTAAATATATCTTATTCCTAGGAAGTCATTTAAAAATTAACTGCTAATGTAGTCTTCTCAATGTGAATATAATTAGAAGTTATAATTTCAATTAAGTTTGTGTCTGTCTATCCACACAAAGAAGAAAACAGATGCAAAGCAATAATCCTAATACTTCAGGCAATACACTTTTATTTAACATGCCCATCATAAAAATACCTTAGTAAAAATAATAAAATAGATTATAAGGGGTGCACTAGATACTGAATTCTTCAACTGTATAACTCTGTTACATGAAGTTACTTACTTTTTAGCATTAAGAAGGTCCTAACTGGGCCTTAAGAATGAAAACATTCTCGTGGTTTAAAAATTCTCAGTGATTTGAAATTTTCAGATATGTCCTGAACTTGCTGGAGAGTTTAAAAATATTATATACATATATATACATATGTGTATATACATTTATATATATTTCTAAATACGTGTATTTATATTATATACACACATATGTGTATTTGTATTTATATATAAATATATAAATATGTATATACTATACGCATAGTAGATACATAGGATAATGTATAATATATGTAATATATATCTAAACAAATTATTTAAGTTAGATTTAGAAATATATACATGTATATACATAGATTCAGAAACACACACAGACACACAGACACACACACACACACACACACACACACACACACACACACACACTTCTAAATCCAGGCTCTTTTGTAGGATGTCTTATGTTCCTATGGGAAATATGGTAGCAGAAGTAACTAGAGGCCTATCTAGTCAGTTTCTGAGCGACCCAAGGTGAGAAACTTTCTATGACATGCTTTTTATGACTGCTTTAAACTTTTTTTTTCAAAACTACAGCTACAGGTTTTAAAGATTTCTTTGAAGCAACTGAAGAGTGAACTTTAATTCATGTTTTTTAAACAAAGGTTCTATGAGACTTACAGCAGTCTTACAAAAAGAGAATATCAGCAAGAATTGCACATTGCACTTGGAGTGCAACTGACTTTCAAATTTCTCTACAGGTATTATTTCCCATGAATAGGAACAAAGAGCAAAAACAGTTAAAAAAGCATATTCAAATGTGTGCATAAAAAGGCATGGTAAATGAATACTGTTTAGTTTGCTGACATAATTACTTGAATGTAATTTTTATGAGTCGTAGAAATCTTGGCATTTTCACTGAACCAGATAATTAGACTCTGAATAGAACAGGGTCAGAATAATTAATACATCAAAACTAGATGAACTTTTTCTAATTATTTTTATTTAATCTCTATTATAATTATTGTTATACTCTGCTGAGCACGATTGCCTCATGTTCATAGATTTGAATGCAGTCTTATAGTTGCATCCTGGGACTTTGTGGAATATTAACAAACCGTGGCCTGGAGAAATTAGAATGGTGTAGTTTCATGATGGAATTCTAAATTGGAATTTCATATTTTTCTATATAGTGGCACAAAATTTGTTCCATAATCATAAAAATATGAATTTTAAAACAAAAGTCTACTTTCCTTTCAAGTTACATTTCTTCAAAGTTCAAGAAAAATTATTGTCTCAGAGTATTTTTTTAAAAGGCATGTCATCAGTTATTCAATTCATGTGAAATTTTCTGAAAGGTGATTGCATTACATTTTTCATTATTTGAGAGTTTTTAATATCATGATAAATCTTAATCATTTTAAGGCGAATGTATTGACAGGCAGTTGAGATCATTACCAACTATAATTAAAGACTTTGAAATTCATGTTAGAAAGTAATGGTGTAACTTTCTGGTTGGGATGATAGCTGCTTAACTGTGCCAGACCTTTAAAATAGCCATGATAATGCAGAAAAATAAGTTATGACAGCCAATGAAACCAAGAACACTAGTAAAATATTTTTAAATCTCAGAGCTGAAAGATTATATAGGCCAGTTTATTAAGTTATAGGAGGCTAATTAATGTTTGGATATCTAAAATAGGAATGCTGTAATATAAAGAGGAAGTTTCAAAAAAGATTTTATCCATCAAAAAAAGTATCCAATAAAGACTGTTGTCCACGGCACCAACGAGAAAGCTTGAGTTCCCTCTTAATTCTCGGTCATTATTTTAGAATTAGTCAAAACTGCCTCCTCATTGTCTTGTCATTCTCGACTCTCCATCTCCACTCCATGGAAGTCCACAACTTCCTTCTGTACAGGACTGAAAGCTGATGTGGTTTAAGGAGCATTACAGCCTTTGACAGGAGGAAATAGGTATCAGTAGACTGCTAACCCTGAAAGGATCCATTCTGAAGATTTACAGAATGCTTAGAAGTATTTAGGAACCAATACATCTGGTAACATTAACAATGCAGGACCACAGCTGCAGGATAATTTCTGCCTAACTTTTGTGGAATTGAGCTGTTTAAATGTTTGTTCCATCCTGGAATTTGTCTTAAAAGGCTACACATCAACAATGGGGCCAGGGTTGGGGGTGGGGTGCAGCTCAAATGTTTGTGAGATTCGGAGAACACCGAGATAGACAGTGACATCCATCAAAGGGAATAACGCCCTTTGCAAATATTAACAGTGTGAGATTTTCACCTCTTTTAATAATTTTTTAAACATCAAAGTTAAGCAAATGAATGCAGTTTTCATGTAAGAAAAAACTGTCATAAATTAGTAAAGTGAAAATAAAATGAGAAAAATAGAGAAAAGGAAGAGTGTTGGACTATAAACACTGCTGGCACAAATCTAAGAAGAATGCAAGACAGAAGATATCACAATGGAAAAATTAAAATTGGCTTCAGCTGTAGCGAACTACATAATTGACATTGTAGAAAATGAAATCACTAATAGACAGTTCTCTAAAAACACTAAGAAAATATATAATAACAAAAATAAGCTGGTACAGAGGAGAGAAAACAAAAAGTAAAAATACATAAATCACTGACTTCCATTGAGAATGAATCAAAACAACTGAAGCTAAACAATCATTCTTTAGAAGAAAATACTTTTCATAGTTAAAAACAAACAACCAAACAGAACGACAAAACAAACGACATGACTTTAATATACAGATCAAAACTGTTCTCTAAATGCCACACAAAGTTTTTTTTACAAAAGTAACTTAGAATTAAATTGGCAAAGTTGTCGAATTTCAAGTTTTTAAAGGGAAAAAATTACAACCATTTGGGCAAAAAGTAACCAAAATTACACTGGTTTCCAATTCTATTTAACTCAGTGCCATAATATATGATGCAATAGTGAGATAAAGTTTTGAGAGAAAAATATGTAATCTAAGGATATTCGAACCAAGCACAAACTAACTTATGTGCTGGTGTAACACTGACCTCCCTGTTCAGATATGCCAAGTTTAGAACATAAACTGCTCATGGATGCTTGCTTTGAAACTTTTACTTAAAAGATGTCCATCAGCAGGCTAAGAGATGGATAATATTTAAAAATTACTAAATGGGATATGTGAATCTGAAATTATTGTGGTACTTACTGTTAGTTTTAAAATTTATTTGTTTAATAAGCACTTCCTGAACAATTGTTGAATGTGTGAATATATTTAAATAAGATATTAAATATAATGTAATATATTTAATATATACTTTATAAATTATAATGTGTATAAAAGATTAATATATATTAATATATTTAAACAAAATTATTACTTCAAGGAAGATTTCAGTGGGGGATTCTGGTAGGATACGGAAATATGGAATAGAAACAACTACCATGAAAAACAGGTTTTTTTCTAGTGCAATACAGTATTCACAAACACAGTATTACCATGTTAAAGGAAGGTAGTCCATTACCAACACAATCAGCTATCATGATTTAGCTTTGAAAACAGGCAATATGTGTTCTTGGGTGCTTTTTCATGTACCCCAGATCAAGTATTCTTGGTCACCTAGGATACGATAGCATTATTAAAATTCCTACTTATGGAAAAGATTACTCTAGAACAATCTACCTTAATAGTAAAATCAATGTGTTAGGAACGATGTATGATAGGAACAATTAGGACACATTCACTGAAAATTAAGTAGTTTTGAAGAGTTGACGGCTGCCATATATGATGTCAATACAGGAGAAACACTGATAACATCTTAAGCTTGTTACTCTGTACAGCAGAATAAATTCTAATACTGCAGTACTTAGCTATGGCGGTAAGTTAGATTCTTGTAGATATAAAGTTAGGAATATACATGACACTTCAATTTTTTTTATGGAGTCTCGCTCTGTCACTCAGGCTAGAGTGCAGTGTTGTGATCTCAGCCCACTGCAACCTCTGTATCCTGGGTTCAAGTGATTATCCTGCATCAGCCTCCTGAGTAGCTGGGACTACAGGCATGTGCCACTACATTTGGCTAATTTTTGTATATTTAGTAGAGATGAGGTTTCACCATGTTGGTCAGGCTGGTCTCGAACTCCTGACGTCATGATCTGCTCGCCTCGGCCTCTCAAAGTGCTGGGATTACAGTCATGAGCCACTGCATCCAGCCAGATGCTTTGATATTATGTGTTAAGGCACACAATAAGGAAGAAAGACTGGAGGAAAATACCACACATATAGTACACAAGCAACTTGCTCTGTGATTTTTTTACATTGAACTTTTTTACACTAGATTTCTCTGCTGCTCTATGAGGCATACTGTGTTTCTTTGCTCCCCTTCCATATTAGGTACTATCCTCGTTATATTGAAAAAAAAAATATTGCTTGTATGCTTAAAATATAGAATCTAAAAGGTGTTCATCTAGCCAGGCGCAATGGCTTACGCCTGTAATCCCAGCATATTGGGAGGCTGAGGCAGCTGGATCATGTGAGGTCAGGAGTTCAAGACCAGCCTGGCCAACATCATGAAACCCCCATCTCTACTAAAAATATAAAAATTAGCCAGGTGTGGTGGCACATGCCTGTAATCCCAGCTACTGGGGAGGCTGAGGCAGGAGAATTGCTTGAACCCGGAGGTTGCAGCAAGATCACACAAGTGCACTCCAGCCTGGGCGACATAGCGAGACTCTGTCTCTAAATAAATAAATAAATAAAATTATTTATCCTAAAGTCATTAAATGGGGTGATTTCTATCTAGAAAGAGTCTATACATTTGCCTGCAAGTTATTCATTATCTGGAATTCCTGTTTGGGGGGAGGTTTGAGACGGAGTTTTGCTATGTCACCCAGGCTGGAGTGCAGTGGCACGATCTTGTAAAATTCCTGTTTTTGCTTTCATGTTGCTAGGATTTTAATCTCATTCTATCTGGTTTATGCATAAGAACCCAGATTGAAAGAAAATAGTCTTATGTCATATTTTCTTTCATTAGTACAACATCCGTCTTGAAACTCTTCCGTCTCCAGTTTCTGGCAGTTGATGGCACTGTCTCAGATGCCTGATGGACTTCCTGGCATTTTTGTCATGTATCAGTGAGTATTGGCTTGCAAGTGATAAAAGAAAATAGAGCCAAAGATCTGGACTTTCCCATTCGGCAGCTCTTTACCATCAGTGCTCACCTCTAAATTGTTGACTATTCTTAAATCACAAAAGCACTTCTGCAAACCTTTTAAAGATCTTAGTTCAAAAACATTTTTATATGTAGTTTAGAGGCCCACAGAGAAGGTGAACTTTCAGGAAGACCGGTTCAACCCAAAGAATGAGGAAATGGCTGAGAACAAATATTAACCCAGTGAAATAAGTATGAAGAAGGCCAAGTAGAAACAGAGGCAAATTATGGAATCCGTGCATTTTTTGGACTGAGAATTTCCTTTGGCAGTGCCTAGGGAACCATGAAGGCCGGGGAAGGAGAATGCAGGCTTAAAAATATACAATCACTACATGGATAGCCATTTGTCGAAGAACTTTCCAACTATGAAAAACTTTTAAGAATTTGCCAGACTTTTATCATTTACTTGTATCAGAATTTGAACTCCTACTTTTATGTACATAATGCCTAAACAAATAAACGCTCTGCAAATAAAAACTGCAACCTCCTGGAATGTGGAGCTACTTTCATTGCTGGTCTAGAAGAACTTTTCTCAAACATTCTCTAAAGTGAAATGCTTTACCTTACTAACAACTCATGTCACTGCTACACAAACCAAGCATAGAACAACAGAGGTTGGGCAAATCACAATCTACATTCATCTTTAAGACCTTCGAGGGCAGGGTTCTCTCTGCATGTTTGTTTGTTTAAGAGATAGAGTCTTGCTCTGTCCCCCAGGCTGGAGTGCAGTGGCAGGATCTTGGCTCACTGCAACCTTCCCACTTCCTGCGTTCTAGCAATTCTCCTGCCTCAGCCTCCGGAGTAGCTGGGACTACAGGCACATGCTGCCACACCAGGCTAATTTGTTGTATTTTAGTAAAGACTGGGTTTCATCATGTTGCCCAGGCTGGTCTCCAACTCTTGAGCTCAGGCAGTCTACCCACCTCACCTCCCAAAGTGCTAGGATTACAGGCATTGAGCCGCCATGCCTGGCCCTACACTGTCTTCTTCTATGGGATGGTGGTGGTGTGTATGAATAAGCAACAAACCCAGTGATACATTTTTAATATTCTATTCATTTAGTGACATAATTAATGCAACTGGCATTATTGTTGTGCATTAATTGGCAAACATGTAAGTCGCAGGAAAACGCCATCCTGTGCAAATTTATAAATACACACGTGCACGCACGCACGCATGCATGCACACACACACACACACACACACACACACACACTCTCTGTCTCTCTTTCTCTCTCCCAAATTGCAATATCAAGATGTAGCCCTATCTGAGTTATGCGGTCCTAGACGTCATGTGTCTTCTTATATATGCGTGTATGTGTGCATGCCTAAACACACAAATTCAAATTACTATTCACTCTCATCATTACATTCTTAGCAAGTGTCAAAATTTAGAAAGAAATTATTGCTTATGATGTTTTTAAAAATTGTTTTCAATATCAAGATGAAATATCACTGTTTTAGAAGCATTATAAGCAATCAATGTTTTAGAAGCATTATAAGCAATGATTTCTTGAAATCTGAAATATACTTTTTTGATCTAAGATATTTAAAATTTAAAAGTTACTTGCCAGATATAAGGTCAACAGATATGAGAAAAAATATTTAGGATCTCACTTTCCATTTCCCAAGATTTCAGATTATGGCATTTCTTCAATCGTTTGAAGTTATAAACCTTTGACTAAATTTTCCACAAATAAATGAAGCTGAAATTTAGGATTCTAAAAATGAAAACTACAAAAGGTGGAATACTTGGAAACGGTTCAAGTTTTAAAATCAGACATCAATATATACAGTTGAAAGGGAGATTGCTGATCCCCAAGGGGAGTGATTTTAGCTTGAATTATCTGTTGGATTTCATATATTAGACATGCTTTCATATATGTCATATATATGAAATGTCATATAATAGTATTTCATGTGTATTGACAGTATTGTAAATTTTCCTTACTATATTATAAATGTTTAGTCCATACAAGTTTAGTTTTTAAATAAATAGAAAATTAAAATATGCACCAAACAGTTTTACTCTATGTATTTATATCTAGCTTTGTGATGCAAGTGAAGCAAGTTTTACAAATTAGTAATTTTACTCAGTCAATTATCTTAGAGCACAAAGTATCTGCCTTGGTTGTTTTCAAGCGCTCCTGAATGAGGCCACACTTCTATGCAAGAATCTGCCAGTGCCATGGAAAGACAGAAGCAGTCCCTTTGGGTTCCCTTTTTTTGTTTGTTTTTTTGAAATGAAGTTTTGCTTTTTTGCCCAATCTAAAGTCAAGTGGTGCTGTCTCAGCTAACTGCAACCTCTGCTCCGGGTTCAAGCGATTCTCCTGCCTCAGCCACCAAAGTAGTTGGGATTATAGGTGCCCACCACCAAGCCCGGCTATTTTTTTTTTTTGATAGAGACGGGGTTTCGCCATATTGGCCAGGCTGGTCTCAAACTCCTGACCTCAGGCGATCCACCCACCTAGGCCTCCCAAAGTGCTAGGAATACAGGCGTGAGCCACCACGCTCAGACCCCTCCTGGTTCTTAACCAGGAAACCCCAATGTACTTGTCTGGTTTGTTGTCTCATAAGTGTATAGACTTCTTGCGGGAAGCAAACAAAAAAAATAAATGTTCAAAAATGGGCTTTATCTTGCCTAGTTTGTTTTTACAAATCCAAATATATCCGTGTAAAGATTATACAATTTGATCCGGTGACAAAATCTGTGCATGCAAAATTAAAAGTGCCTCATATTAACAGAGATTTTCTTTTTACATGCCTACTACTCAATGAATAATATATGTTAATTCAGCTTGTGTTTTTGTGTTGTGAAGAATAAAAAAACTTAATTTGAAATTCGGTATTTAAAAACATTTTTTTCCTATGCTAGCTAAGCTTAAACATACTATAAAATGCTTCAGAATTCCCATTTCAGTTTTGTTGTTTCATGTTTTTCTTTTTGTTTTTTGTTTTTGCTGTTCTGTGGTATTCTTAACCATTTCATCTTCTATCAGAGGGGTGTAAATGTCATTTTCACAACCAAATGAAAGATATATAAGAGGTCTAATACAAACTGTAATTAGAAATCAGATAATTGTAAAGGTTAATTAATAAGTTTTGTTCATTAGAAAAGCATGACATGGTGTTTGCCAAGGTTTTTTTTGCATTAAAATAGTAATAAAGAGGAATAGACAAGTGTGTTTCCTGAATTAAGGATAACTAAATTTATCAATATTGATTTATTTCATATATTTATACAAATTTTCTCCCTTTTTATTTTACTTTACAACTATGATCATTTTACTCCACTCATCTTTCCCATCCATGTAAGTCAGTAAAGTTATTTGGCATGAAATGCTTCCTTCTCTGAACAGAAGTGATACATTGTTCCAGACGATATGTAACAACTTCATAATTATCATTAATCTTTGAATAAAAATTTAGATATTTACATATTTTATCACCACGCAAATTCGTTGTAAAAACCTTTATCTCCTTTAGTATATCTAAAATAATATTTTCAAAGTTTTTTTTTTCCTTATTGTAAGTTTAAAACAAATTAACTCTGGAAAATTAAACTGTCTTCAGCTAATTGTCTCAACTACAAACATCTATTTGAAATGCGTATGCATGTCAGAATGTGTGTATGTATAGGCTGTGAGAACAAGTGGTTTAGACTATAAAATGCTGAAAAAGTGAGGCTATTCTTGCTGTATGGCAGAAAGTGAATCCGTATCAAGTATATTTTTGAGATGTTGTTCCTTTGCAAGCTTAACATAATTCAGTGGCAGAAAGGAATCTGCTGCCATATTTACACTTCCATCTCACTTCCTATTCACTTTCTTTGTAACCTTTTTTCTCCTTATGAACTTGGCATTTTATTGAACATCAAGTTCCCAAAAAGTGATTCCAAGTAAGGAAACTTGCTGGGCTGCCTTAGCATCGGATGCACTAGAAAACAAGAGATCCCAAAGGAATGTGAGATGTGTGCTGGAGACCCACCCCAGCATATTTACACTTTGATGTCCTGAGAAACTTAAACACAAGGATTGTGGCACTAAATCTCATCAAGGGTACCTCGCGCATTTTAGAGACAAAAGCTGGCATTGCCATCCAGTGGCGACTTTAGGTATTGCATATTCAACCAAACCCCGTTTGTTTTGCTTAGAAAGTAAATAGACACTGCGTCTTAAACAGAAAATAAAATAGAATGGCTTTGTTTATCTTCTTCCTTAACAATTCAATGTATGTAATAAGGAAGTAGAAGTAGCTGTTAAAGGATCTTTCATTTTAAGTTTGAATTTTACTATTTTCCCTCTAGGTTTGGATGTAGGGTGTGTGTAGAATGAATAAATGTTTAGGCAAAATAAAGATTTACTAATATTTTTGAACAAAGATTTTAAGTGTTTAAAACGGACTCCAAATGAACATATCTTTGTAAGATCAGGGTATTTCCAGTGATTAAAAATCCCAATGGTTTGGCCCATTTTTTTTAAAAGAAGAATTACTATTAACTCAAAAATGTATTGATAGGGACTCACAACAAAGCTGTGATTACACCAACGTAAGCTCTCCAACTTAAAGTAAAGGTTACAGTTCATGTGTGCGTGTGTTTAATAAACACATGAACTAAAAGAAGAACATAGAAAAGGTTTTTCCCGTTGTCAGTTTGATGTTGAAGGGCACACTGTTTTTTTTTTTTAATCTTGTTGCTGATGTCTGCATTTATTCCACATATATCAGAGACATTTCTCCCATCTTCTGGGTAAATTGCAGTGGAGGTCTCACCCAGACTCTTTATATTTGAATTGGTTAACAATTTAAACATCCCTACTTTTCAGCATCTTGTACTTTTTTTAAAAAAAATAGCATTTTATTTTTTCTTCAAAGCTCACATTTTCCAAGCCCTTCAAAGAGCTGGACTTATTAATACATGTTTTTAATAGGCTTCAAGAGGGTTATCCTGGATGCCTAGTATAAATTCAGGGGTCCCCTCCTTCTTTATTTACCTGTTGTGTGTCATTAGCTCCTGCTTTTCTTTTAATGTTACAAACTCTGCATACTTTTTGTAGACATTGGTTTTCAACGTAGCATTATCATTTGGTTTTCATTCACAGGAGAAGGCTAAAAGGAGAAATAAGATCGTATACGAAAGATTGTGCTCAGCACTTTTTATTTTGTGGGGGGAAATACTAATGGAATTATTTCACCTAAGACAGAATTACTTTATGTGGAAGACATATGTGAATACAAATATATAATACATTCAATATAATCCACAAAGCTAAAATGAAAATTGAGCTATCTGAGATTTATTTCCTTGGTGTACACCTTCATCAGTCTAAGGGGGCCTTTGGCACATGAATAAATGTTCATTGACTTTTGGCTTAGTGGCGTCAGTCATTTTTAACAAACCATGAGCTGCTAACAAGCTTCAAAACTTCAAAAAACCAAAGCATATAAAGACAATATGCGTAAGATATGTATGTAGTAACACTCTGACTTAACAATGACTTCTTTATTTTGAAATAACTATTATTAACCAGAATTAACTGAATGGATCATTTTCATGTATATTCATCAATACAACAATTTCTTTTTTTTCTTTAAAAAGAAAAATCATTGGCATTTGTTACCTCTCTGTTTTTCTGCTATATGCTTGCTTAATACGTAAGCAAATGCTTTCCTTCAGAAAAGTTGGAATTCATCCAAATCACAACAACAAAAAGGTCTGCACACAATGAAGTATTCTTAGAAGTGCTATCCAATGCCCACTTTCTTCTTGTTTGGACTACATGTGTTTATCTTCCGCTCTTCAGGCCTTGAACCTGCATACTGTGCTATCTTTGTGTGGCAATCTGGTTAATTTATATAAATTATTTTATTACTAGTATTATTTTAAAATGCATATGTACGATTAACACTTCTGTTCTGATCTTAATTACTGTTTGGAATAATTTAGTTAATAAAGTGAAACCCTAATGTTATTCTAGGATCAGTTTCTGAGAGTTTTGTGATGGCTTTGTCATTGGAAATGCAAGAGACCCAAAGTGACAACAAGAAGAATAGGAAGACATGTTAGGAGAGAGCAGGGCAGTGGACCTCAATTGTCCCTTGCTAGGAATTATTGTCATGTACTCAGTGCTAACAACTATAGGCTGAATTTTGCAGTGCGGTTGCCTCGAATTTTAAGTGTGGAAATAAGCCATTTTTGTACCTTTCCCATTGAAAACTGTTTGAAGGCTTGGTATCCTGAAAATCTGCATCTGGGAGATAGTCTAGCACTCTGCGAGTCACTGGGATGTCCTCTAGGTCATCAGATTGACAGATCATACAAAGAAGGGTGAATATAGTAATAACAAGATATTTTGAGAGACAGAGAACTTTCATTTACCTAATTTTTATTAATGTTGTTATAGTTGTTCTATTTTATTATTAGATATTGTCGTTAATCTCTTAGTGTGCCTAATTCATAAATTAAACTTCATCATAGGTATGTATGGATAGAAAAAACATGGTATATATAAAGATTGGCACTATTCACTGTTTTGAGCATCCACTGGGGGGTCTTGAAACGTAGCCCCCATGGATAATGGAGGGGGGCTATTGCAAACTTAAATATGGACTATGGTTATTCCCTCTGCACATACTTCTTGGGAAGTCATTAAATGAAGATAACATGGAGTCCTGAACAAAAATCAGTCATCTTAATAATACTCCAGAGATATTAGGCATTTTAATTACTGGTAGAAAAGCTCTTGTCTGATTCTCACTTTGTATTTCCACTTGAAGCAGCATCCTAGAATTTCATACCAAGATCTTCCCCTTTGCATGTCTAGACTGCAATGACTAAATTTAAATATATGTAACATAATTAACTTTAAGAGTTAAGATTGACTGTAGACGAAAAATACAGAATATAATGTGCATTTAACAGAAACTAACACCTGAACAATGTGTTATACTTAAATATTTAAAAAGAAAGACTGTATACTGGGAAAATAAGTTATAAAGATGCTACCATCCCCACCCGTTGACTCCACATGCTGCTACCAACCAATGCCAAAGTCCACAGAATTTGGCCATCAAATATCTATATACGATTTTGATGAAAGATTGGAGATTCACCTGAATTTATGTAATACCTATGCTTGTAAATTTGATCTAGATAGAAAAAGTAAAGTAAATCATTAAAAACCTCAATGGAAAGTTGATCCAAAATATGGAAAAGTAAGAATATAAATGGATGTAATCCAGTATGAAAACAGTATAAATCCTCATTAAACATGAAACATCCTGTCCTCCTTTACGATGCACTTACAAGATTTCCAAATCACATTTAGATGGTAGTTTTAAAAATATATGAAACTGAATCAAAGTAAAAAATGATTCACCGTGACAAAAACATAAAAAAGTTGCCATTAAAACCAAAATAGATTACTTCTAGTTTTAAATATATATATTTTAACATAATTGTTTTCAATAAGTCTTTTACAATCTATAAATAATAATTCTGCTAAATTTGCTGAATGTGTACATGTAATAAATATGAATAATGGTAACTATGAATAGAAGAAAATACTTTCCCTATAGTATATATCTGACTTCAAGAAATTTATCTCTCTGCTGTCATTCTCTTAGGCCAGATGCTGGTTTGGAAAAAGCAAATTAATACCATAACATTTTTTGGTATTATACCCTAATTAAAAGGATAGTTAGCAAAATGCTGTTGTATATTTAACTTGATTTCTAGAGCTACAGTTTTGAAGAATCATCTGGGCTAGGGATGAAGGGCACTTAATAAGACAATATCCAAAACAATATGTCACAAGTCCAGAAACTGTAATTTCCCATCAAAATGAAGCATTTTTCTAATACGTAATGTGAATATTCTTTCCTAAAAGTGTAAAGTACAGAGCGTAGAAGAAGAAACTCAATTTTCTGGAGGAACTCTAAAGGGTTGCTTTTTATCTGATGTTGATAAAGAATGGAAAATATCAAAGCATTAACAGTGATTTAGTTTTTCTAAAACACCCACATTAATTCTCTTCCCATGAATTCTCAGTACTTTCAAACAAGCAATGTTTTAATACATAAACAATTAATTTCTGTCTTCTTTGATTTGTATGACATTTACAAGACCAAAATCCTCAGGATACCTGAGCTTTAACATGGGTAGTAGACCTCAAAAATGACATAGGAGGACGTCAGAAGTGCCCCTGACATAGGAAATGGTGACGCCCTTATAGATGTCTTTATTATTATTATCATTATTTTGAGGCGGAGTCTCACTCTATTGCCAGTTGGAGCACAGCAACCCGATCTTGGCTCACTGCAGCCTCCACCTCCTGGTTTCAAGCGATTCTCCTGCCTCAGCCTCCAGAGTACCAGGGACTATAGGCACCCACCACCACATCCCACTAATTTTTGTATTTTTAGTAGAGACGGGATTTCACCATGTTGGCCAGGATGGTCTCCATCTCTTGACCTTGTGATCCGCCCGCCTTGGCCTCCCAAAGTGCTGGGATTACAGGCATGAGCCACCAAGCCTGTCTATGGCTGTCTTGATATGACTGACTTCCCTAATGATGGCAGACAGGCTCTAATCAGGAAACAAATTCTATCTAGTAAATTTAATAATGTGTAAAATACGTATTTTAAAACTATAACAAAAGTACAGGTAATTCTAAAGAACATAGAATAGCAGATCCTACTCCCAAACTCTGAGCGAACACACCCAAGGTAAGAAAAAATCTGGAAAAGGACTTCCAGGGCTGAGATCCAGATGTCACTAGGGAGGGCATGGCCGTGGCCCAGAGGATGGGGAGTTGCAAAAGTGCCATGCCAGCAGGAATCACTGAGAAACTGCCCTCTTGAGTGACAGGGGGAAGTCACTGATGGAGAGATGCCCACACAAGACTCACGTGGAATTTGTTACTGGAAATAGGACATTGGGAATCCTTCCACGTGGTGTCAGGGAATGTCATGTACTCTTTCAGGAAATGCCATGTACAACCAGCTGCCGCACATTGCACCAGTCTGCTGAGAGTGAGCACAGGCTGGACCCAGGATGAAGAACCCCTTCCTCTGCTGGGTTCCCGCTAATGCCTTCTGCCAACGAAGCTTAATGTCATGCCAGCTGTCCAGGGAGAAAGGATGAGAAGCCACAAGCAGGACAATACAGGTTTCCTTAGAGCCAAGAAACAAGAGATTGGTAACTGCCACACTCGCGTCACCTAATTAAAAAAAAATGCCATCAGTACATTTTGTTCTGAATCTATGATGGTGGTACCACCACAATACAAAAGCAAATTGCACTGTGGACTCATTCTAAATGCTAGAATTATTTGTGGTTGTTGGATGTTTTCATTATGAATACAGGTTGAATTCCCTGTATTCAAAATGCTTGGGACCGGAAGTGTTTCGGATTCTAAAAATGTTTGAATTTTGGAATATCTGCAGTATATTTACCAGTGATATCTCTGATCTGAAAATCCAAAATCCAAAATGCTCCAGTGAGCATTTCTTTGGAGTATCATGTCCATGCTCAAAAGGTTTTGGATTTTGGAGCATTTCAGATTTCAGATTTTTCAGATTTTGGATACTCAACAGGTACAGCACATGGAAGAGAGCTAAATTATGCATTCACGCTTTCCTATAGATTGTAACGATAGGTATATCATTCGTATAGACTGTAACAATAGGTATATATAGTCTTTCCTATAGACTGTAACTTTAAGGGCATATGGCAATCCCGTTACAGACCACATTTCCCAGACTTGCTTGCAGGCAGGTGAGGCCATGTGACTCAGTGCTGACCAAGAGGATGTGTGAGGAGGCAAGATGTGCAAATGCCAAGTCTTGCCCTTTAAGGAGGTAACATGGCTTTTATTAATACTTCTTTTTTCCCTCATCTTGCAGGCTGGAAAGTGTACCTTGTAATAAACCATATGGACCATGCAAAGAAAGTGATATTCTGGAGAGGTAGGGTAAGACAGAAGAAGCCCGACCCTTAAGAACTTTAGCAGAGCAGAGCTCACACGTCAGCTCAAATCTGTGTGTGAAAGAAAAAGGGAAAGAAACTTCTATTTTATTTAAGCTGCTATAATTTAGGGGCTCTGCAATTGTATTATTTTGCTTCTCATATCTCCTTACCATACTGTTGTTGACTAGAAAGTTAACAAATGTGTTAAACAGGCAAAGACCTACTAGTGAAAAACTTTTTTTTTTTTTTTCTGTTTTGAGATGGAATTTCACTCTTCTTGCCCAGGCTGGAATACAATGGAATGATCTTGGCTCACTGCAACATTTGCCTCCCAGGTTCAAGCAATTCTTTTGCCTCAGCCTCCCAAGTAGCTGGGATTACAGGTTCCCACCACCAGGCCCACCTAATTTTTTGTGTGTGTTTTTAGTAGAGACAGGGTTTTACCATGTTGGCCAGGCTGCTCTTGAACTCCTGACCTCAGGTGATCTGCCTGCTTCAGCCTCTCAAAGTGCTGGAATTACAGGCATGAGCCACAACGCCTAGCCACAGTGAAAACTTTCATCTGGAAACTTCCTTAGAAATGAAAAAACCATAAGATTTTAAACAAAAGTGGAAAACAATTCCCTTGAAAGTTTAGAATTTCTTATATTCATAATTATATGTTTGAGAAAAATATTTTATCAATGCTTGCAATGTAATAATAACAATCGGTCTTATGTTTCAGCAAAGTAGTTCATTATGCTGTCATTTCTGAAGACCGCTTCTCTGATTCTAATGCCTGTTCTGATAGAAGAGATAGGGTTCTAAAGCATATGTTGATCCGATTAAGGCCACATGGGCACCAGTGTGTACCCCAGTCTTGGTTTTCCTCATTCATCCAGACAAACCTAGATGTCACTGATACTGAGTGTTTCTGCTCAGTTGCCCGGTCAAGAATAAATAACCAAGCGTCCCAAGTGTCCCAGTTGTTGGGCTTGCTATTGGCTGACAATCCTGTCTAGTAATTGCACTTGGCTGAAGAGAGACACTTCATACTCAATGACAGACTGATGAGGGTATAAAGACATAATCCCTATATTCAACATGTGACCACTTTGAAGGGCCACCCAGCTTTGGGGCTATATGGGGTCTGAGGTCTTTCTTGTGACTCTATCACATCCAACCTCATTCCCTGAACAGTTCTGCTTCCTTCCCTTCTCCTACAGATATAAGTCCCAAGAGCACTTCCTAATAAACTCCCCGCATGTTCATTTTCATCTCATAGCTTACCTCCCTGAGTTCCTGGCCTGCATACTGGGCTAATCAGATTATAGAGCAGAAGCAAGCTACTCCTGCCAAAGTTCAGTCCTCTCCCAAATGCCAGCACCATTCATTTAACCAGAGCCTTTTTTTTTTTTTTTTTTTCTATTTCTTTTGAGACAGAGCCTTGTTCTGTTGCCCAGGCTTGAGTGCAGTGGCGTGATCTTGGCTCACTGCAACATCCGCTTCCTGGATTCAAATGATTCTCCTGCCTCAGCCTACCGAGCAGCTGGGATTACAGGGGTGTGCCACCATGCCCAGCTAATTTTTGTATTTTTAGTAGAGACTGGTTTCACCATATTGGTCAGGCTGGTCTCGGACACCCGACCTTGTGATCCACCTGCCTTGGCCTTTCAAACGCTGGGATTACAGGTGTGAGCCACCTCGCCCAGCTATTAACCAGAGCTTTTTTAAAAGGTAACTTGTAGATTTCTACTTTGCCTTGTGAATTAGGTTGAATCACACACCTATCATTTACAGATTGAGAGACTGGATTATAAGCAAGTTAGTAAGTTGATTTGGAAACATACTAAAATCCAGACCCATAATACAGCATCTGTTTCTCCCGTGAACGCAGTTCTCTGGTAGTCTGTGGTATCTAAGAATCAAACCAAGTCAGAAGTCTCAAGAACAACCAGCCTTAACAAGAAAACAATTAAAGTAGAATCCAATCAAAGGGTATAAATTTCTTCCTCAACCTGATGAACCTGATTAAAGGCAAGAGAAATTTCAGTTGAATATTTTTATTTCGAGATTAAACCTAATAACAAATTACATATATAGAAAATTTAACAAATCCACTTACTATTTAAAAAACACAGGCAAGGGCACCATTATTTAACAAGTGTCTCTAAAGGTACCCGGACACAATTTAATACTTATATTTTCAAAACAGAATCATTAGATACAGTAACTGACAATTGTCCAATTTATAAAAGGACTTTCTTGTATTAAAGAAGGATGACATGAATTGAAAATCATGGTTTTCTTATTGATGGAATGATTTTGTCCAAACTTCAATCTCTTAATCAGTAAAAGGTATATAGGAAGGGATACAGGAAGATATATAGGAAGTTTTAAAAACTTTACTTTTTTTAAAAAAGAAATAATTAAAAAGCAATCATTCCTAATGTTGTATAATGCATTCTATTGCATAATGATATATCTAAATGAAAAGATATTTATTATTAAAGCATAAATTGTTCTCTAAGCCTTAGAAATGGGAAAGTAATAGTTACATGTGATCAAATAAAATTCTCTTTTTTTGTTTATTTTCTCTAATTTGATGAAGAATTACCTAATTTTAGGATACTGGTACAGGATTGTTTCAAGATGATGAACTGTGAAAATTATATAATAGTATTCTGCTTTTTAAATTATTTTTAGAGGTACACTTTCAATATAGTAAGAACTTGCTAATTAAACACAGAGTAAAAGATTAGAACGATTACATTTTTTTCAATTTTATTAATTTTGAGTTACTTTATATTACCAACCAAGATACGAAAATGCAAATTTCAGTAAAGGAAAATGATAATTCGAGATTGATCTACATCAATTAATAAAATGCTACAGACACAAAGTCTTTTTCCTTAGAGGACTTACTTGTTAAAAAAGAAATTGAGAAAATATTAAAATCATTTTTTAATTAAAAGCACACATTTTCTGGTCAGATTTGGGTTTTGATTAATTGATACTTCTGTGTGATCATGGCATAATCACCTAACCTCTTTAGCTGTGGTTTCATCATCTGAAAAACTCAGATAATAGGACTTCTTCATCAACACTTGAACATTAATAGAAATAACATCCTCTCCTTTTTACAATTCCTGGCACATCAAAAGCATATAATAAACGGCAGTTTTAGTTTATCACTATTGCATGTTCTTTGGATTCAAAATTCTCAGATCTGGTATGCTGATTTTCTTCCTTTTAGATCATGATCATTTTTTTTAATGTATGCTTACTGTCTCTGAATAATTACTAAATCCAAATTAGTAGGACCAGAAATGAGATTAGATTGCATTTTTGCAAGTCATATTCTATATAATACTTATTCTCCCAAATAAAATGTGACTTTAGTATTCGTTCTGTCTCAAACTTTAAAACTTTGAGTGTGAATAAAAGATCGTTTAGTGATTGAGTACAATGACACTCTTATCAAATTCAGATGAATTCTCACTCATCTTTGTAAGACCTGAGTCAGTAAAATGTCTTGAGGAATTATGTAAGAACAGAAAAAATCTAATATACATTGTTGTGAACAATAACTCCACAAGGTAAAATTTTTTCAGCATAATTTGTAGCTTAAATGCAAAGTGTATTCATACACTTTTTATTCTGCAAAAGAAAGTAATTTAAATATTTATCAAATGTGATTTACATGAAAATACCAATCCTACTTTTCGTTTGTGGTGCTGTTCTTGTGTCCCTCAGAGTTGTCTTCTTTAAATATACATTTGGAAACAAATTATATTATGATCCAAAATACAAAGAGTAAATACAATATGGAATGGGGGAGCATGTAGGAGGAAAAGTGACTGCAGGTTCAGTGAAAAGAAACTAGCTTGTTGGATTTTCACACACTGAACTACTGAGCAGGCTTATTTAAATCTATTTTCCTTTATGAATTATACATGGCTATCATCACTGAGATACACTCTCAGGGTAAAAAAAAAAAGAAAGAAAATAAAGTTTTAAAAGACAATTTACTGATGAGCTCTCAGATGGGAACAACACATTCATTTTCTCAGATCTGTGGTTGATTTTTTTACTAATATTTTAAATAGTCTGGCGATGCATTTTATTTGTGTTATTTTTGACTTTCCAGGAAGAAATAGATGAGAATGCTTGCTCTCACTTTTTACTTTCAGTATACAACAAATCTGGATAGGAAGTTGTGAAAACAACAAAGAGCGCCCTTTGAGGGTCTTTCTGCAAAGGGCAGGTAAGCTGCTCTCATCTGCCTGGGCCAGCAGGTAAGATTATGCAGGTGTTTGCCTGCAGGAGAATCCTGCTAATTAGGGAACAAACTGACTGTAGAAAGCCATATGTAGGTATTTTCAGGTAAAACTGTTGAAGTGACAAGTCTAAGGAATGATTCGTCCTGTTGCAGTAACTAGAAAGTTTCCATCTCGTGATTTAACTCGCATAGTGACCAAAATTCTATTATGCATAAGGTGTGAAAGTCTTAAGGCAGTGATAGTCCCATAGGAACGTCTCTGGATAAATATACTAATATTAACAACCCCAAAAATGATCGTTTTCATCCCGGTAATAAAGAGAAATAGCATAAATTTCACTTTTATTCCGCAAAGATGTCTGGCCATTACCCTTGCTACCAGTGGGGAAGCCGGTATTTTTCCAGAAGAGGAACGAAGGCAGCCAAGCTTCACCTCTTGCCCTGCCATGGCCTCATCTTCTAATGACACGAATTCCTAACAGCACAGTACCATTCATCATCTAAATTATTTGTTTACAAAGTACACCAAATATTTTCTGTACTGGGTTAAAGAGACATAGTTCCTGCCCTACAGGGCTTTATCACCTGGTCCAGGATACCACCCTTGGAAATGTCACTTCTTGTTTCTTGCTCTGTCTAATGGACCTGCAGAGAGGCAAGTTTCCTTGTTTGTCAGTGAGAAAACAGGATATAGGCCCTGGCTCTAAAGAAAAGGAATTTTAATCATCTTATTATTATAATTCTGCGACTGCTGTGTTAGTTACCAGGGCACTGTATATCTATATTGCTTCTTATTCAATAGCTCACTACCCCTACACTTTTCTTAAAAGAAAAAAAATAAATGACAGAAATTTTGGAATCTGAAGTTCATTGAAATGGCTGTAGAAGGTTAGTTGTGATAATTAAATATAATTGTATTGTAGAAGGCTAAAAATATGAGTGTTCAAACCAAAAGATTAAGAGAGAAACATGTGTTAGACTCAAGGTACTCAGTATCATTATGCTACACACACACACACACACACTCTCTCTCACACACATTTTAGGAATATTCTTAGACTCACACCCAAATAGAATTAACCAGAAAATTTTCAATTATATATCCCAATACAAAGATAAAGAAATTTATATCAATGTTTCTTTTATTAGACTGAATTTTATTGAGTCTTCTATTTTATTTCATTATAAAGTTCTGTAGGAGAACACATGGGTTCAATTGGTGCAAAACCAGTCCTTAGTTTTTAAATGATGACTAAAAGTCTGTCACTTTAGTGCAAAGAAGAAATGTCCACCTGATGTATAAACTAGTAGAGTGTACGTTGTGATAAAAAATGGATGGACTCTAATCACTGGTGCTGTGTTTGGAAGAAAGATTTTTATTTAGACATGCCGAATGCTGCATTAGCTTCTATAAATAATGCCTCAGAAGATGGTAATTTTTAAAAGGCGACTTCTATAATATATAACATTGTTCACACTAGAGGTTCTTAATGAGTTTAAATAAACTTTTAAGGTCTCATTTTCAATCAGATGCAGTGAAATTACTGAGATACAGAAACTGGATTTTCCATGGCCCTTTTGTATAAACCCCTAATGCTGCAGGACCCCAAAATAACAATTCTATTAATAATCATTGTCCTGTCTAAATTAGCACCAATAAATCAAAATGCTTTGGAGTCTAAGTTCCTTCAAGTTTATTGCATTATCAGAGATCTAATTCAAGTAGCATCTTTTACTAACCAAACGCTGAGTTCATGCAGAATCCAGGAGTGGCATTATGATATAGTCACTAGGATTACATGCAGAATTGGATATGTTAAAAAAATAATTTTTTTGTAAAATACTGAAAGTAATAAGCCACCACATCATTTAGTAACATTTCTTCTTATAGTCATTCAAAGAATTAACAATAAATTAGCACTAATAGGAAGCCATTTCCATCCTGTTTCACAGCCATTGGCTTTGCATTCTCCTTTTGAGGGTTGGTGAAGAAGAACAACGATCACAAATGAGAAAAAATGTGAGAAAGTGTGTGTCTAGGGGGCATCTTGAGTTGTGGAAAGAACATAAACTTGAAGTTTGGTAGGCCTGCTTTAGATCCTCTGTGCTGAGATACTCAAATGTCCTTGGGTCTCTTGTTCCTGATTTGTACATTTAAAATAATAATAAGATGTTGGGAACAAATATTCTGTTTCTTTAGTATCATAGGACTGTGGAGGGAGAAGAATTGTGCCCTAGGAATGGTACTTCACACATCATAACCAAAAGGCTCGTTACTGTAACAGGAGACTTGGGAAAAGGGGAGTGCAGTGTGCAAGCAGAGGATGTGTAGGGTAAACTGTGGGAGACAGAATTCTAAAATGACCCCCCAAACTCCCAACATCTGGTGTGTATGCTCTGTATAATCCCTTTCCCTTGAGTGTTTGGGAAGGATACATCATAGCTGTGGCTATGATGGCATCTCTCTGTAATCAGGTTACATCGTATGGCAAAGGTTAATTAAGGGATTTTAGATCTCAAGTTACTTGATTTGGAATTCATCTAAAGGGGGATTTTCCCATGTGGGCCTGGCTCAATCAGGTGAAATCCCTTAACAGAGAGACTGTGCCCTTCCAGAGTGAAGAAGCTCTTCCTTTCCGGCCTTGAGGAAGCAGACAGCCTACTGCAAACTGCCCAGAAGGAAGGGTGGCCTCTAGGGGCCGAGGGTCTCAGATCTGCAATTGCAAGGAACCCAGTTCTACCAACAATGAGTGTGAAATGAGATTGCAGCCCAACAGACCCCTTAATTGTAGTCCCGTGAGACCCTAAAGTGTGGGCTCAGCTAAAGCATGCCAGAACCCCTGACTTGTGGAAACTGGAGGATAAGTGTGTGTTGTTATAAATTGCTAAATTTGCTGTAATTATTACAAGTTAGGAGAAAACTAACACAACACCAAGTTCATAGTGTTGTGGGTGTCCTTTCTTCTTCATAGGGATTATCCAGCCAAGTACATTCTGGTTTAATGAATTGCCAAGTGTTCTGACACTGACTGAAGCTTTCTCACTGGCGGCATCTGCTACTAATATACACAGTGCACTCAACTCTACACATCTGAAAGCCTGGGAAGGAGAGGCTAGGTGCTGCCAGGAACACATCAGTTACCATTTTATATATATAGCTTCTGTTTTGGAGAAAGTCAGCAGGGATGTGGAAACATAGCAGGGTAAAGAACAAAAAGGAATGTGATTGGGTCAAGATGATTGGGAAATGAGAGAGGACAATAGGGGAATTTTCCTAAGTTCCCACTGTTTTACTGGTATTTGCATTTATTGCCTAGAAAATACTGCTAATTGGATTGTGCAGTTTGTAGCTGTCCTTATCCTGTTTTCTGATAAGAGTAGTATATTTTTCCTTTCATTTCTGATCCAGATTTGTTTTACTCAAGAGTCTAAAAGTTTCTCACTATCAATGAAAGTTATTAATGGAAAGCAATTGTCATCATAAGAGATTTATAGTTTTACAACTATGCAGATATTTCTTTTACAATTGTTAACTCTTACATCTGTACAAATAGTGCCAACATATACATCTATTCTCCCATAAAGGGGTCAATGTCTGCCCTTTTTATACATTTAATATGTATTTCTAGATCCTGCAGTCAAGGAGTCTGAAAAGCAGGAAATCTGTCCACTGACTGACAACATTCAATGGAATAAGTAGAATGAAGAGAAATTAGGGAAAAAAATAACAAAAATGAACATGGTTTAAACTGGATAAAAATCTCAAAATACTATGAGAGTTTGTTTTTAATAAAATTCATAAATCTGAATTTAAAATGAAAAAATATGCTTTTGCTAATTTAGTATTTCAGTCAGTGGAATGGCTTACAATCTTTCATGCAAAGCATAGATTTGTGAAGTGGGAAGTCAAGGTAATTTTTATATAACAATATTAAGCTGAAGATGTAAGACTAAATTTTTCCAATTCAAGACACCAAACTCTTAAATGTCTAATAGTCACTCAGGTATCTATTCATTTGCACATCACTCATTCCACAAGTTGTAACTGAAAATATCTATGTACCAGGAGGTCTGTTAGGCACTGTGGATGCAGAGATGAGAAAGAACAGATGCCCTTCCCTACAATCAGGGCCCACGCACAGTAGTAGAGAGGCAGACGCCCCAAAAATCATTCAAACAAGTTTAAAAACTAACTATGAAAAGTGATCAGACAGAGCTACACGGTGGTATGAGGACTTCCAAAGAATTATGTCATTTATTCAGCAATGTGAGGAGTGTTAGATGATTCTGGAGACAAAGATAAGTCTGAAATGGATGCCAGTATCAAGCTGGTAACAGTGGACAACTGCATACAGGACGATGAGCAGGGGAGGAAACCACCCTGAAAAATTAGACTTCCGACATTTAGCATTTCTTTGACTCAAATTGTTTTTGCAAAGACACATCTTCCTTTATTTTGATTTTCAGTGAAGGACATGAACTAGAAAGCTGTGGAATTATCTTTGCAAAAAGTTTCCTGTTGATAAATGGTGGTGGTCTCAGATTATAATTAATGCTGTTGTAATCCCAAAAGTGGTGTAATAATTTAGCAAAACAGACAAAGCAACACTGTGCTCACACTTACTATCTCATGTGGCTTCAGCATTGCTTCCGTGTGTGCATGCATGTGCACGTGTGCTTGTGTGTCTGTGTCTGTGTGTGTGTGTCTTGCTGCTTGTCTCATTGCTGCTTATTACACCTTCCCTCCCTTGGGGTCCCCAGTGTGCATAACACATGCACTGGCACCAGCTGTCAAAGAGGGTGTTAAGGGCTATTTCCAAAATACCATAGACAATATCTTGTGGATCGTCCTAGATACTTTTTGTCCAAAGAAAATGAGCTCCACATTTTTTATGTCCAAAGTCCAAATTCATTCCTGGATAGATGCCCCAAAATGATGAATCCTGAAACAGAAATGCTTCTGAAAGTCAGTTCTGATTTACTGGTTTTGAACCCAACCCTTGCAAAAGGCCTTAGAACTGTAGCTGCAGCCCTTGTCCTCTCAACAGAGAGTTGTCTGCTCACCGGTATTCTGACAGCGTTTCTCAAAGAAGTAGAGCGCAAACACGCTAATCCTCAGGACACAGAGAGCCCATCCTCCTTTCCGCCTGCAGGGATGATTGGGACGTCGCTGCTGCGGTCCTTGCTCCAAGCACTCTCTGTCTGCCTAATTAACAGTTCTGCTTCTGTGTACCCAGAGGAGGCAAATAGCTACTTGTTCTGATTCCAAGTATCAGAAATGGCTCTTTGTGATGTAAGATTCTTTTCTCACTTTCTCATTCATGCCTGACATTCAACAGGTAAAGTTAAGCCTTTCTACCCACAATTAGCCATGAAGTTTTGGGCAAGCAAATGCAAAATTACAACTCATATTCCTTCCTGATTACAAATCATTTCTACACGTGTGATTTCATGTATCCCTCACAATCACCCCACATGGCAGCCAGAGAAAATATTTTTGTTCCTACTGTACCAATATGGGAGCTGAGACTAAGGAGCGGTTTGCTAGAAATAAGTTTAGGGACCTGTAACACAAGTTTTAAATTCTAAACCCCATGTTTTTTTCCAATTATTCATTTACTATCCGAATACATACATAGATTAGAATGTTTTCACATACACAGGGAATCAAACTGATCTCAGATCCTCTAAAGTTAAGTTTGACAAGATGGTAGGTAAAATTAAAATACCATTCACCACTAGGAGGAAAAATCAGAAAAAGGAGGTGCTATATTTCAGCAAAGTAGAGGGGAAAAAAGAAGTCAAAATAAAAACTAGGGTAAAAATCAGTCACCTTTTAATTTTTCTGACATAGTAGAAAGAGCGCACATGTTTAAGTTTGACAAACCTAGGTTTAAACTTCAGCTTGATATCCTACTACTTCTGAGATCTTAGGAGAGTTCCAAAAGCCTCATTTGTATAATACAGATAGTAATACATGCATCTTAAGAGTATTAAATGAGAAAATGAATATAACATTTAGTACACTAATACCATTATGCTAACCAGTCCTAGCAGTGGTAGCAGAAGCAGTAAAAGCAACAGTGGAAGCAATAGTAATGATAATCATATAACTAAATGATATTTTGAAATGACTGTGAGATGTTCAGCACTGTCTACTATCTTCTAGTGTTGTTCCATTCTAAATATGCCGTTGGATAGTTGCCATTTGGTGACTATTTCAGATCCTACTTTCTTTCTCTTCCCTCATGATTCATCCTCAGACTCCCTCTCCTCTTTCTAAAGACTCATATATTCAATAAGTGTTAATAAATATATTGATGTTTCCCCGCTTCAGAAGTACATTTTTATGGAATGTAAAAACAAAAAACGAAAAACAAAAAAAACCTCAACTTTTTTGGTTTCACAGAAATAGTACCTAGCTAAAATGTCTATGAAAAGTTGAACCTTCCTTAAAGAAGAAGACTCCCCTTGTCAGTTTGTGAAGCTATCCATAATGAAACCAAGAAAGGGTTGTGTTGTGGGGTGTCTCGCTTTTAATTGGAAAATACTGAAATCAGGGCCAAGGCAGGAAAGTGTAAAGAAGTCTTGTTCTGATTCCAAGTATCAGAAATGGCTTCTTGTGATGTAAGATTCTTTTCTCACTTATTCATAAATGCCTAAAATTCAACAGGTAAAGTTAAGCCTTTCAACCCATAATTAGCCATGAAGCCAGAACAAGACTTCTTTTCACTTCAGAACAAACCACATTGGAGGAGAACAGACAACTGAAGAACTTAAAGTGCAAGGTCTTAAGAGTTCAAGAGCAGTCCAGGGAGCTGAAAGTCGATGTCCTGCAACTTGATTTATTTAGCCACCAAAATGCACCAAGCAAATTCTGGTGTTGGGTACTGTGTTAGAGGTCTGAAATCCAAAGACATGAAAACATCTCTTTGAGGCTTTCTGGCTACAGCTCTGAAAACGTTAAGGAAGCAATCAGTTAAATCAGAAATTTAATTTTTGCAAGAAAGGAGCCAAATAGCCCCATGGATTTGATAAACCAATGGCTTGCGAAAAGGTGTGAAGTGTAAACTGAAGTTGATCACTAGAGAGATTACAAACCATTACTAGCCCTTGGGCATTCGCAAGAAGCCAGCTACTTGAGGCCCTGGAATGAGGTAAGAAGGGCCCGAGTTTGCATCTGTTTTCATATCCTGAAGATTGGCTCTCAGAGATTGTATCACTAGTGCTAATCAAAAGATCACATTTCTAGATCCACAGTTACTTCCAGCATTGGTCAAAATGCCAATGATTGCTAATGACTAAAGATAGCAACATGAATGTGAATACCTTTCAGGATAGCTAGGGAAAGGATATTGAGCAGAACAGAGAAAACAGAAAGTACCATGGAGGACAGGTAACGAGTGGAGAGGTAAGAAAACATGCCTTGCATGTCCAGTTATCACAGGGGCATTTATTTTCTGCAAGAATTCAAGAGTCATTTAGTCTTGGCACTTCCAACATGGTCCTTCATACTGCCACTTCTTCTAGGGGCTTTGCTCCCATTAATCCTGAAGTAAGACAGGTTTGAAACTCAGTTTTTCCAACCCCTAAAAGCTGGGTTTGAATCCCAGCTTTCCCAACCACTAGCTATGTGTTTTAAAGCTTCAATTTCCTCATAAGTGAGTTGGAGAGTATAATCACCTCAAATTAGTTAAAGTTTATAACCCACAACAATTTAAAGCACTTTCATGGAAGAATTGCCAGATAAATAGTGGTTGGAAAAAAACACTATTTTCTAAATAATTGCAGATATGTGGTTCTAGCAGATTCAAGACTTGTTTTATAGCAAAGCTGACAAAATATATGGTGAGATGAAGACATATCTCCATTTAAGTCATTGCTAGGCATTCCTGCCATTGGTCTGCACATTTACAATATTGCAACACCTTCCAGTATAAAGAAATGTTTCTTTAGAAGATGTGAGTACATAAAAAATCATAAATAGCTTCTAAATTCATTAAGAATGAATGGCTTTTATCTTACAACATATCGTTCAGATCTGAGATACAACTATTTGCCAAGTATCTTGCCATGTTTTGACCAGCCACACAAATGTTGTCTGCTATTCTCTGCTAAATAGGATAGCATTTCCCCTCCCCTTCTTCTAGGACGTGTGACCACACCACACTCAAACATCTAGAATTTCCTCTGAGCCTCACTGAAACACCAAAAGCCAATCAACCTTAACACCGGTAGGGTCCAGCTCAAACCTCTGTAGAACAGTATGTCCCATCTGCAGAGAGTATAGGCTCTACAGAACAGATGCCAAGCCTCCACAGCATAAGGTGCACGAAGGGACTCCTGACCAGGAAAAGCAAGGACCGGAACAAGATTTCTGGATAGCGCCATGTTTACTTGGATCCAATCCAAAGGATCATTCTTGTTTCTCACAGTGTACTTTTTCTCACCACTTCCCTTGGACAATAGCCAATTTTTTTGTGTAACTGGGTCATTAATCAGCAGTAATCCTCTCACACATAATAATTAATAGCAATGGCAACAAAGGTACTGTTAACGGTAGTTGAAAACCTTAGATAGAAATTGAAAGAGTTGATCAGTAGCTGACTGGGCTCATAGTTCACAAGTCATCTCCAAATATCCCAGTGAAGGATATTTAATGTAGCCAAGGGACTAATATTAAAAACTGAATCAACTACTCATAGCTACAGTTTACTCAATTTTTCTCAGTTTAGACAAAGATTAGTCTCAATAAGATGATGAGTTCCAGCCCCATTTCTATCACTTGCTTTCTGTATGACTTGGGAAATGTCACAGTTCCTTTTGTCTTAGAAACACCGTGTGTGTAAGCATGACTTTCATGAGAAACAAGCAGCATCAAAATCAGATTTCTAACTTATCTGGAGAAGTCTGAAGCAAATCTATTTGAGATTTGGCAATGTCAAGTCTTCTGTCATGGACCCACCCACTCTCCTCCAGGGAGATCATGACTCACTCTCAAATTATTTGTTCTTGGGAATATTTATTTCACTTGATCCCTTTTATTTTAACTCCCTTTGATCTACTTTAATCAACTTAATATCCTTAATTGTTTTTTATCTGGAGACATTGCATCTATTTCTCCTGATATGGCCTTTTACCCGTCTGTTGCTTTCATTTCCTTACAAAATCTGAACCAAAGTTAAGAGGATGTTGTGTGTGAGCTAAGAGGGGACACTGCGTTGCTCTGAGAAACTAACACTCTTATCCATGATGTTCCAATGTGGTATTTTCGGACTTTTATATTTTCTTGACTAATCACTTGCAAATAGATTTTCTCATGATTTTCTTTTTCTCTTAAGGGAAAACTGGAATCGTCTTTTATATAGTAAGCTAACACTGGCCTAATCTGTAATATATCTATATTGAAATGGAACTTTTTTAACTGATAAAGTTAGCTAGTACTATCATTATGATTGTGCCCAAAAGATAACGTGATATTGACCATCTAAGTACAGCAGATGGTGAACTTTACTGGTAAATGAATTTGTTCTGATTAAAAGCAAACCAATCCTACGTGCACACATCTATCCATTGTTTGCAGCACATTTTCTGCTCACATCTGGAAATATTGAGATAGTAGTTGCTCTGGAACATTCCAGTGGCAGGGGCATAGCATGGGGGAAGACAAAGGATGGAAATACAGACTCAATCATGCTCTTCTAAAATGAAATTGATACAGCCAGGTGATCTTAAGAAATCGCGTTTGTGAGTTACAAAAACTTCCTTCACTGGCTGCAGAATGACCAGTTGTCAAGGCTGTAGGCTTTTCAGGGCACAAAGACTGAAGAAAGCCTTCTACAGCCTTGAGTGTGCAGATTTTTTGTTTTGTTCCTTGCATCAATCTTCTGATGAGCACTGTGGGCAACTGAGATCTGCAGATATCCTTGCAGGGAGTTCTCTTCCTGGTTTCACATGGAGTTACTTAGACATCTGGAAGGAGTAGGTGTCAAACCACAAATAAAACTTTCCTTGACTCATGGGGAGAAAGGTAGCGATTTCCACTTGACCTCACTAACTGAAACTACAAGTGCTGCTGTTCCAGCGTCAAACTTCATTCTTCAGAATCTGCTTCTCCATTTAAGGGCTTTACCTTTTGTATTTGTTCACTGTTTAACTTTGCAAATTTAACAGAAGGCTTTGGGTGACATGCTTTCATTTTAAACTAATAATAAGTAAGGGTCACAGCTACATAATTTACTCTCTACGGGACCTCACACAGGGACACTAACAGACAGATGCTTGAGGATGCTGTTGAAGCTGACTGATATCAAACTGTTAGTTTTATTTTCTTTCTCATGACAAACACAAATGACTCCTCTAACCAGATTCTTTTAAATCTTTATACTTTGACCATAGAAACATGCATTTGTAGTGTTGGGTAGGCAGCTGGAGTAAAAGCAATTTGCAATTGCCTCTCAATTTAAAATGAATTCATGAAAAAGGAGAGCTGCAAACTACTCAGTTTGACTGAAACTTGGTATTTTGTTTGTACACTTAACTCCTCAGATATAAGTGGAAGCACTGTTCTTCCTGCATTTATTTGTCCCACAACACTAATTCTTTATAGCAAAACAAAGAGTTTGTGAGTTCAGAGAGTAGGGCTTCCCTATCTGTAGACATCCAGTAATGTCCCGTTCAATACTTCATCCCAAATTAAAGAGAGTCTCCTTCCTGGTTTGCTGATGTGCATATTGAATTAGGAAACAATCCTTCACTACCAGATCCCCCATCTTAATGCAATCCAGTCAGTGCTGAGATAATTAACAACATTCATTGCTCTAACTTAGTTTTGCATTTTTTTCCTCCATGCAAATCTTCTTTCATCTAGTTGTTCCTTATTGGTTCATTCCATTAACCATGTGCAAAGTGGCTCCAGTAGTCATAACACTGACCCAAGTCCCCGGGAATTAAAAAAGAAAGAAAAACAAACAAAACTAGAATCTCTAGGGAAACACACAGGAGTAGGGGAGAAACAGAACACATTTATTTTATATACATAGATGCAGAATTAAGCTAGTACAACACACCATTATATAAATAATATGCATGAGTGCTATAGGAATGCAAAGTGAGAAAATGTTTGCTATGAGCCATGAGTGAGCAAAGAGAGGTCACTTGGAGGAGATGGCTATTATGCTGAATTTCAGTAAAGAATTAGCAAAAGAAAAATAGAAAACAGAAAAATGTAGAAGTTTTGGAGAATCCAATGAGTAAAAGAAAATTGGTTGAAACCGTATAATATGAAAGGTAGTAGAGAAGCTGGTCATGAAGGCGTTCGGATAATTATTTCCTGCCTCTTTATTTGGTAAGTTGCATTTTTACAGAGCCTGAAGGCTCAACTTAAAAAAAAAATCAGAGTCAAATGTATTTGTATATGTCTTATTTCTTAAGAATAGTATTTCATCTAAAGATTCATAAGATGGTTTTCTTAAAGTCTTAAAGATTTTTTTTTCAGAGAACTTTACCCTAAGTTTGGTTTATAATGTGAAATACAACTCCATCTTCTTTGGAGTCTGAGTATATACTCCCTTTGTTCATTCACAAGTGAATGAGAAATGTGCGAACTTGTGGTGTTACGAATCCTACTTAGTGGTTATTTCTGGTGAAACCACTTAACAACCACATTTATTTTGCGGTGACTATCACGTAGAGCAACAACACACACTAGCGCTGAAATTAAGTACCCTTATTTGCAAAGTACAGAAGGTATTACTTATGTAACATCATGACGTCACCCTCGTATGAACAGACTTGCTGCACTGCAGAAGTATACGTAAAGGACAAGTTGAATAATTAAATGCATTGTCAAAGCATTGTATTATTGCCTAGCAAATCAGTAATATAGAAAGTCAGAAACCGAATTCGGAAGAGGCGAGGCCTCCAAGGCAGAAAATGGAGACCGAGAAGAACATATGGTTCAGTGGAGGACTGAGAAACGCCTGTATTTAGAGAAACAGAAGACATGTGTCTGCAATGCATGGGAGTAGAAAAACATGAGAAAGACTACCTGACTTTCTACATTTTCATTGCCTGCATGGGAGTTATGATATCAACTTTCCTCGCTTTGTGAAGATTTCATAAAACTGTGGTAATGAGCTCATTCTGAATATGACCTCTCCTTAATTCTCCCCAACACTGTGCAAGTTTTAAGTGCATGTAGAAGATACAAAAAAAAAAAAAATTATTCAAACCAGGGACAAGATTCATTAAGGCTTTGAGTATAGTTTTTCTTCTCCCTAACAGCTGAATTTGTCATATTCACAGGGAAAAAATGAGTACACATATCAAGGAGTCCTAAAAGCCAGAAACTAAACAACGAAGTAAGAGAGGAAGTGCCTTAGCATATGATTCTCTCTTTCTCCATCTTCCCAATCTCTCCTTTTCAACATTCGCAGCCCTCTGACAACTAAGAGAGAAGGGCTCCATGCTCTCAGAGACCAGGAGCACCTTCAGGCTTCAGCGAATGTCCCACTTTGTCCTTTTCTGACCTATTTGAAGGTCAAGGGTTGAATATTCAATTAGGACATAACTGTTGAGCCACTAAAATCCCACTCTACATTCTCCACCTTCCTCTGCTTTCTATCTTTTCATAATCAGCAGGGAAGAAAAATGTGCTTCACTGCTACAACGAGGTGCTCTCAATAATTTTTTTTCTGAACAAAATAAAAATATATTAATAGATAAGCAAGAAAATAGGGCCACTATAATGTTAAGTAAAGACAGTATGATCCCAAGTAAGAGATTTAAGGATAGCTCCTTGTCCCTTTCACTGTGCCATCCTGATAGCTATGCCATTTGTACCTGCTCTGTATGGATATTGGCCTGGGTGTTTAATCTGTCTCTTCATCTTCGAAGTTTCATCCACAAGAAGTTACTTTATCAGTGAACTTAAATTTCAACCTCTAAACATGTTACAGAATCAAATTAAACTACAGATAATTTTGTTCTGAAAACTGAGTGTCATCTGTAATTGCAATACTGATAGGGGGAAAAACACCCTAATTTTAAGCCCTTTGTTATGAATCCGTATCTTCTCTGTGAAATCAGAGTGTCAGTCTTGCATCTCCTGAAACCAAATAAAAAAAAATGTTTCATGCAGTTAGACAGGATATGACACTGACTCAATAAGGCACTGGGGTGTGCAAAAAAATCACTGGTGAAGGGAAAAGGGATGGAAGTAATATTGGCCGACATTTTCTTGTTATTAGTATTCTTTTTAATATCTAGCATTTTATGCCACTTCATATTGGCTCAGAGTCTCAGGATCAATAACATTTAAACAAACCCCAGATTAGAAGCTCACATTCTGTACTTTAAATATACGATTTCTAATTTGCTGATCTACTTTCTCTGTTCTTGTCATTTGACTATTTGCCTAATTATATAATTTAACCTATAAGGCTTTTTCAAATAATACATGTTAAATAAAGTTGCAAAGTTGTAAAAGGATAGAGTTAGTTAAGTCTGTGCCATATTTTTATGCAGAGTGCAGGGTCCTGTGTTTTACTTCTTTTCACATTTGTGATTGTTTAAAAAATAATAAATCTTGTTTTGTCAATACATTGCATTTTAGTATTGCTAAAATTATCTTTTATAATTTTTATATGAAATTTGTTTTTTAAAAAATTTTTGCTATATTGTGTTCATCTTAGTTTCTTTATTCCTAAATATCTAACTTGGAATCTTCATATTTTCTACTCTCAATAGTTTAACTTTTAAATACTTAAGTATATAGATAAATACAATGCTTTCAAAAGATTTTATCAAAATGGCTTTACTTTGTTAGAACAGTTGTTACATATAATTTTTGTAGAACTACAAAGATAAACAGCGACTTTTCTAACTATACCTCTAGAGTAGTATTTACTGTTTCAGAAACAACCACTTTTACAGAATTTCTCCTTGAAACTTACATAGTAAGTTTAGCAATTCTAAATTTCTCCTTGAAACTTATATAGTATGTTTACCAGTGCCTAAATAATTTTAGTTCCAAAACAAGATATAGCCTTACAAAATATCTTATGATTTTTGTTATGCATAGTTTTACAAATATATTTAAAATACTCTACAAAGCAGTACTGTACTATTTATAATATAATCTGTAAATGCTATGTAAAACCTTCACAATTCGTTTTTCAAATCTTCTGTTTTCTACAACCAGCGAGCAAACTGACATTCTGTGAGGCTTTCCAAGCTCCACTGGTGATTACAATATCATTTAATTTTTATGAATTTTTGTTGTGAGAAGATGTACAACCCAAGTCATGCAAACATAAGTGTGAAACACAGGTGAACTTTTGGGTAGTGGATGAGTGTGAGACAGAAGTACTATTCATAGAACACACACAGACACAGAGGTTATTATTATTCAGCTAAGAATTAACAGGACCTCTTGTGAATACAGCCCAAGTTGTAAGTATCAACCAGCACTAATGCGTTTTTTTTGTTGTTGTTGGATAAATAGTGAGAGCCGTGTGAGCAACAATCTTAGAAAAATTGCAATAACAAAGAGAATTAAGCCTTACTGTGGTTATAGTTCAGAAAAGTTACAGTGCTGCTTTTTTTTTTATTAGCTTATCCACAATCAGATGGAATAAACACATTTTCATGGACTAAAAATGAAAATGGCTAAAGTATACCTGCTTTTTTTAAAGTTGATTAAAAACGTTTTTTTTTCAAAGTCATGTCCTTCAAACGGTGGAGAAAAAATAAGAATGGAAATATCTCCTCAAAGAAAGGTAACTATTGTCTTAGTTAATAGTTTGCTTTAACTTAGAAAAACTTAATTCTGAAAAACATAGTGAGAATTTTGCATTTGGATAAAGTTGAATTCCTTTGAGGTTTTTAGGTAATAAAGCTAGAGGTATCTACTAGTTACTCTCTCTTTTTCATAAATGTTTATTATAAAAGTACTAGTTGAAGGAAACTGATCAAATCTTACAGAAAAACATATTTTAAATGGTAATGTGATTTTTTTCCTTTATTGCAAAAGAAAAATGGCTTTAAGTGAAGGAATTCAACTGAGTGTGTGTATATGCCAAAAAAAAAAAAGACAAAAAAACTTTAAATATAGTATATTATCTTTCAGATTTATTGACTTCTTTATTCAAAATTTTAATATGTACCATATAAGTAAAACTAAATGTAGCAAATAGATGTTGGTTAAAAAAAAAATTGTAAAGAGTATTTTTTAGTGAGTTTGACAAAAATGAGCTAGAACATAAATTCAATCCTATATTGTTTGTAATTATTTCATAAACTATATGCAAGTAATATTTTATAATACTAACATATAGTGAATGATCCAGATGCATTCATATCAATAATGAACTATGGGATTTTAAACTTACTGCAAACATACTGTGATTGGTTATTTTAGCAAAGAGTGCTATAGAAAATAAGAGTGGATTTGAAAGTTAAACTCTTGGATCAAACCAATTCCCCAAATCTGAAACAAAATCCAAATAGTAGAGATAAGAGGGAAACGAGCCCTAGATTTGGTGTTAAGTATCGATTAATTCACCTAAGGGAAGCAAAACATGTTATGGCGCAGACCTCCAGATTCATTTCCACAGGAAAGAGCCCAGAGAAATGCGGTTCTCCTGAATTTAATGACTGAACCCCCTCCTCCCAATATTCCCACAGGTAAAGTGCTTTGTACAATTATGATTAGCAGAAACACCCCCTTTTAAGAAACCTGCAAATAATGCCTCTTGGATTCCAGGAATCTTCTATATGGCAAATGATGCCTCTAAGAAAATTTGAATCCAAATCTAAAGCGTGTTACATGGACAGTCAAAACTCAGGGGCTATAGTGATATATAAATGTAAACAAACTATGATCCAAAAGAGAATGCAGGCTTGATGCATGTCTGTTTGTTGCCTTTTTTTTTTTTTTTTTTTTGGTGTGTGTGTGTGTGTGTGTGTGTGTGTGTGTTTTTAAACAGCATTTACCCAAATCATTCCAAAGCTAAATTCAGACTTTGGAATACTAAGCTGCTGGGGAATATCTCTGCTATAACAAAGTTACATAGTGTCCTACTTTTGGATCATTGATTTGGGACTAGAGAAGACAGATTATGATAATCAGAGATATGCATAGATTATCTGACTAGATGAATGTCGAAAAGCCATTTCAGAAAAGGTCTCTGCAGGAAAAGTCATTGCAGGAAAAGGTATCCATCTCCACTTTCGAACAGACTCTGGAATGGAAAGAAAGGTCTATGTAGACAACTTTGGTTTCTAATTCTCCCCCTTTTCTCCATTTGTATTAAACAGGGCAAGAAGACGTGAGTTCTATTTCCAACTGTACTACAAATTAGCTGTACTGTTTTAGGCAAATCACTTAATTTCTCAGAGCCTCGAGGTCTTCAAATTAAAAATGATGAAATCAGACTAAATATTCTCCAAGTGTCTAAAATTCTAATTAATGTTTTTGAATTTACTTCTTTCATGCAAAAATAATTTCAATGACTTTTTAAATAACAATAGCATCTATTGCTATTTTAATATAACTTTATTTCATTTTTATTTAATTATTTTAAACTAAAAGTACCCATAGTAAACACAGAGGCTTGTTAATAAGTTCTACAAGCTAATTTTCCCAATTTTCCTCTTATCTACCTATTCATACACGATTGTTTTCACAGTCAGCAGCAATATTAATTTTTGTTGTTGTGGAAATAAATTTTAGTGAACTAGCAAAGTTAGAAAATCTTAAAGTCGTAATACTTGAATACTTCATTTAACCTCTTCATGCCTGTGTACTAAATCATTTGGCCTAAGTGTTTCATAAAACTGAGCTCTGATTAGAGCAGTTGAGTTGTTTCTCGAATAGAGGAATCAGAAGCCTGGGGATTTTAACATCAAAGAGCATTAATAAATGCTGGTCCTTTCACATATCTGGGGAGTGACAATTGGCAGTTTTGCATTTGTTTATATGAACAAAAATAATTTGAGAATGATACAATGGAAAGACCACAGGCCTAGGAGGATAGAGGAGTTTCAGTCCTGACTTTGCTATCAATACCTCCTTAAAAGTTCATACTAGGTTATCTTCAATGCCTACCCTAAATCTAAGATATTATGAGTATTACATATAAATTTTTGAAAATGCACTATAAACCAAATCCTAATTATGTTTTTGAAAAGGAATAGTACTTTCTAAAAAACTGACTTGAGAAAGGTCTCTTCACTGAAGACCAACTATTTTGTTTTTCATAGTTTAGTCTCTTTCTTATTCTAAATTAGTTTTTGGTCCTTTTCAGTTGACAGTATCATCAGATTTGAATGTTATTTTAACTGAAAATATTGAGCCTCTGTATTTGAGCACTAGCTACTTTCAAGATAAAAACAAAAGAAATTATAAAGCACAGTAGTTTGAGATAAAAAGAAGTAGAAACACATCTCTAGAAGGACAATAATTTTAAAAACAAAATTCACTTTTTAGAATAAAATTATTATTATGTATCATGAAGGCCATATTTTATATTTCACCTATTGTGATCCTGGAGCTATGCATTTTAGAAACAATTTGGCAAACATGACCTAGCAAAAGAGGTGCATTTCTCATTGCCTTATTGAAAATGGTCAAAAGAAAGTGAAATTTGTTAAAATAACAAACTAATATGACTGCAGTCTCTATGAAGGAGAGAAGTACTAAGAAACTAAAGTGCTATTCTCATAGTAGTTAATCAAAATTATACTCTCAGGTTAAAAATATCTCTCAATGAGAAAGTTAAACTGTATTTCTGATTTCTAACTCAGTAAAAGGAAATTGCAGTAGGACTAACTTGAAGACTCACTTTCCATCCTTACCAAAAAGTTTATGTTTTAGTTTTATTTGTACCAGTTATCAGGGTCCATTTGCATCAGAAACTTTCTCTTTCAGCCTGTGTGCTCTTGGTCTAGTTTTTTTCCTACAACTCACAAGAAAGAAGAAGGAGGGGAAAAAAAAAAAAAGAAAGAAAAAAAAAAGCCAGGCCAGGCCAAAAATAATAAGGTGGTTTCCTTTTAAGCTTTGGCAAAAATGCATAAAATGCACCCAGGAAGTCCTAAAATGTGATGCACGTTGCATTTGCTTTGATATGTTATAAATACAAAAACAAGAATGTTGAAAAAAAAAAAGGAGGGACACGGGCAAAGTGCATGCTGAAAACCAAGCAAACTGGTGCCACCGTAATGGGGCCCTTGGCGGACGACCTGTACTGGCACTGTTTGCGGCAAGCTTGTGAATCATACTTCTAACTTGTCTCACTCCACCGAAACCCTCCAGGAGTGTTTGCCAAGGAAGAGAGAGGAAAAAGGACTCTGCAGGGCTGGGTGGCAGTCACGCACATCTTACCGCTCACCTGGCAGTGACCTTAGTATGTTTTCATGTTTATCTAAAAAAGATAAAAGGTATGATTGCTCAGGAATGAAAACATGGGTAACATTCAAACAGAGGAAAGCAGAAACAGCAGTTTAAGACTATGAGGAAAATGTAAACCAGCCCTGAGAAACATTTGACATTGCCTCTCTCTCCGTAGAGGTCATGGTTGTATTCTATTGAAACAAATAGGAGCGACCCAGCAGACGGTTTTGATCACAGGGACCAGAGCTTTCCTAGGTGCGTGTCTCACTGTCAGAATTTGTATGATCCTAAAGCTAACAGCACGGTTCTACCCGGGACAAATAGCTTCAAATTTTCTGAACTGAAAAGAGTTATTGGATTCAGGGATTTAGGCAGCAAACTAGTGAAAACACAAAGATTTGATTAGGTTAAATGTATGTAATGTTGTGTAATGCTGCAAAAGGGATTATGTAAGGCTCCAGAAAATTGTAATGAGGGAACACACAGAGCTTTTTCAGGACAAAGTTTAAAAGGTAGGAAGCAAAGGAAATACAGCCTTTGCCCAAGGGACGGTAAAGACCAAACTGACTTTGAACCCAGATACTGTCTTCGTCACTTGAGGGCTGAAGTTATATACACTTGGTACCCAATCAAAGTTCATTCTGACCTTCACAATTTCCTTAAGAAATACAGTATTTAAAAATACCAAGTTGAAGTTGTTAAGAAAGAGCCTATGGGAATATCTCAATATCATGGGGATACACTCTGTGGTTTATGCAAAGTGTCTTCCATCACAGGTTTTCCACTGATGAACAAAAAAAAGGAGTAGTTACATAAAAAGATCAATTTTTCATTTGACACAAAGTAAATCATTACTTTCTTCTGGGATGCAATACCTTTTCCCACTGTCGGTTCCATTTCCCATCATGCCCTTGACCTTGGAGGTCACCTGTCATTGGAAGATGAAGCTCTGAATAAACAGAGAGGACCCTGTGGTGTCTCTTATCTCTGCATTTTGCCTCAAATCTCCGGGCGGAGCTTTAAATTATTCATCCACTAGTGCTCTCTCCGAGTTACACATCTCCATCATCCACTCCCCCTTCCACCTCCCCGTTAGTGAGTGAAGGCGGTATCCTTGGGAACCTTATCAGAGATCACAGATTCAGGCTCCAGAAATGAAATAAAAGAGGAAATTGGCTGTATTAGCATAAGAGGAGTCAGCCTGGAGTTGAATACACACATCACCCGGGAGCACACTGGCTTCCCTTATCAGTCGCGTTTGATCACTACTTTCTTTTTTTTATATATACATTCTTTAATTCCATCCAGCCCACTCCTTTGTTCCAACTCATATGAGGGAACATATGAAATAAGGGCAGATGGCATAAAGTCCTGAATAGTTTTCAACACTTCCAACCTTTCCTAGGCCCTAAGAAAAACAGCATAAATAAAATGCTCATTTTAAGATAGCTTTGATGGCCTAACCCCTCTCTTCTACCCCCAGGAAAAGAGTTGTTATTGCTATTTCAAGGGAGAAAAACTGGAAATAGTTAAAGTTTGATTTGACGGATGTTGCAGCAAAAGCTACAATATCATTCAGAAACATAATCTAAGATATAGGTTAAATGCAATAGGGTATTTCCATTTTTAGGTTGGAAGCACAGGTAGCAAACTGTGATTTTTTTTTTTCTAAAAGCACATTTAAAGCATATTTTATCTTTTAAAATTATTCTTGCACATGAGGCTTTTAAATATATTCTGATTGAGGATGTTGCCATAATCAGATTATTTTATCTATAAAAGTAGTATCTGGAAACTGGAATTTTTAAAGATGCATTTCATTAAAGTGCTCTGTACACAGGAAAATACACTGGAACAATTAAAAACACAATGTTTTATGTAAGTTAATTTTTCTAAATTTTCTTTAAAACTCAAGAAACAACAATCATTGTTCAACATAATTCTCTTTTGTGCTTAATATTTCCTTCCCAAATTAATTACCTTGACTTTTCTCTGAAAGAATAATTATGAGTAACCAAAATATTAGAGCATTGACAACTTAGTCATGTTTAGTGCAACTTTAAAATTTTCAGTCTCACTAGTATTTTACATTAATCATTGCCAAAAAAAAAAAAAAATAGATGACAGATGTGATATTCTAGGTTTGATATTGCATGGTAATTATTATTTATGACATTTTTCAGATTTTACTGTTTTATCTTCTTTAAGCAGAATAATAATTGGCATTGCTGTGATTAAGTCTGGGCGAGGTGATGGCATTGCCTTAGCACTGGACAGTTTCCAATTCATATGCAAACATTTATTTCTATCAAGCCTACAAAAACTCTTTAGGGTAAGCATAATTTCTCCTCTCTATACACACCTTCAATTAAAAAGAAGAAAAAAAAAACTCTCTAAGTTTTAGATTGTTTAGGTAACTTAGAGAAAGTTATGCAATAAAGGATGAAGACCGGACCCCAGCTCACTTCTTCGACTAAGGCCTGTAGTACAAATTCACTCTATCGCTTCAGGGTAAGGAATCAGAAGAGAGTTCACCTTTGTTCCCAAATTCTGTGCAGAAACAAGTGAATGACCTGATGATAAACCATGAAGCTCATGGCAGAACTGGTCAGAATTCAGGATGATGACTCAACTTCTGGTCATGTAATGCACTTCTTTCTTAGAAAGATTCTTAAGAGATATAGAAAAAAAAATGCCAGAAGATTTAAGTTCGAAACAGAAGAAAACATGCTGGCTGCAATTAATGGATGGTATTTTTATCTCTATATAGCATTTGGATTGTTGAAGTAAAGAAAGAAACAAGTTATTTATTGTTGCAGTATAAAAGGTTCACTAATCTATGTTCTCAAAGTACAGTGGAAATGTATGTTCAAAGTCAATGGTGACAGAATAAGATAAATAATTAAGATTCTACAGATTTTCTCATAATCTACAAATATTTGCTCTATGGTTATTATGTACAGGCACACTAAGAGATCCAGCATAAACAAATGCATTCAATGGGAACAATTTTCAAGGAAGTAATTTTACTTATATATGAATATGGTTAAAAATTAAATAGTACAAAAGGACTTAAATAAAAAGGTAAAACTACTCTGTCCTACACAACTCCAGCCATCCTCTGTAAAATCAATGTTTTTACACATTTTATTTTTATTTGTTTTTATACTTTAAAGTTCTATTTCTCACAACCACCATATCCTTTGAAATAGAAATAAATTGGCTTATTTGAAATGTTCTAACAATAATACCTAGCCCTTACTAAACAATTACTCTGTGCCGGGCCTTGCCCCATTTTACATGTATTGGTGCATTTAATTATAAGAGTCATCATATAAGATGGGTACCATTATTTGCCCATTTTATAGATAAGAAACTGAGTTTCCCAATGCACTATATATATTATAATATATAATGTGTATATTTCATATATTTATTTTATCAATAAACATATAAATATATATTATATATGTTATAAAATATATATAACATATATATATTTTATAATATATGAAATATATATTTTGTGCTATATCTATATACATATAGTACATTATATACAATATATATACCAATGCATTATAGATATAGTGCACTATATCTATCTATCTGTATACACTATAAGATATATGGCATATAACATATTTAAACAAATTTTTTATTATTTTAATGACATGTATGCAGGAAAACCTTAGTGTTTCAGAATGAGAAATGATAAGAAAAATTAATTTGTCTTGTATACATCTCTAAATGTTTAAAGTTCTCTGTAAACTATTCATCGTAATTTAGGTAGAAGTGGGCACTTTCCGTTGAAGTAAAAGGAACACAAATACTTATTTACATTAGCATTTTGATGCACATTATATATTAGAAGTAACTTTTCGGGCTATGTAATATGTGAGTATAGAGCTTTATTTCTCTACACATTTATTTCTCATCTTACTGTGTAATACTTTACGATGCATCAAGGCACACCATTGACGTTCTCAGTGGTCTACCAGTTGGTTCTCAGTACCATGTCTCAATACAGAGCATTTAGTCCATAGAACATGGTATTCAGTGGTCCTTAGCAATCCAATTTTTCAAGTGTCGTTTATACTGAATAGCATTTATTATTTCCTTGTTAAGTGTTTTCCATCCATTTTCTGTTTTCTTCTTCGAATTCCTAGTAACCTAATGCTGGATTTCCTGGTGATAGACAAAGAGAGTATTCATGTCTCCTACGTTTCACCTTGTAGTTTCACACTGTGCTCCATATCCTAACTTTCCTGCGTTTACATTCCAAGTCTATTATGAAGCTTTTATTTGGAAGTTTATTTTTAATTTCTATGAGGTACATTTTCACAGCATTTGTTCTCTTTCTGTTGGTCTTTCTCGTGTGTGTGTGTGTGTGTGTGTTTTTGTGTATTTATTCATGTTACTCTGAGAAATGCTAAAGTTATTTTTTCCTGATATTTTATACTTACTTTATTCCCTTGTTTCTTCATGATCATTCTAATGGAATACACAGAATAAGTCAAGATGTACAAGCGTGTCTTATCTGCCATCTTGAAGAAGAAATCTATTAAGAACTCACATATTGAAATGTTACTCATGAGCCAAGAAGATTGATTTGATTCGTTAATCCTAGTTAAAAGGCTATCAACAAGTGATGTTTGCTTCAGTTAATGCTTATAGGGCCTTTTCTGAGTTATTGTTTACATTTCTTAAATATTTTTTCATTGTCACCATTATGATATGTTGTATTGTCAAATGCAAATGAAAACAGTAAAGTATGAAAATTATAACATCCAAGATCAAAATGATGTAAATGTTATTGTCTATAATAATCACATTAAAGCAAGCAAAGAACACAACATAAATTCCTTACAGAATACTACCTTCCCCTGGTGGAGGCAATCAAATCTGTGGGTATGATACTTGTGCACAAATTGGTTAGAAATGTACAAATAAGTGGTAAAATTACGAATTTTTAATTTTATCAAAACACTATTACGTAAACCTATTATTGTACTTGATATTTTGCCAAATAATTAAATGTGTGTTAATTTTTATAAAAAAAGAAATCATTTAAAATCATTTTTAACCAATGACTGTGGCTTCTCTAGCAAACCAATTGAAGCTTTACCTATTGGACCATAACCAATAATATAGCTTCATAGAGGGAGCACCCAAGATCGGGAGCAGTCGGTCTGCTACGGTGTCATAAATGTATCACATGGAAGTCCTAGCTTCATGAAGCGTTCCATTTGATTAAAGTGACAACACTTCTCAGCAGGAAACAGCTGAAAATAAATAAACAAATATATATAGGCAGTTGTGTGCTAAATCGCGTGGGACATAATGTGAGTGCTGCTGGCAATTAGAAAAGGAAAACCAATGAGTGTTGTCAAGGTCAGAGAAAGACATGCTTTAAGAGCAGATTTCTACGATCCCTGAATAGGACAGAGCAGCTGGTCATTCTAGGTGATACATTGCCCTAATTCTTCTGGGGAAATTTAAACTGTCCGCTTCTCTCAGTTCATCGGGCTCGTCGGTGTGAGAACAGCTCTGCTCTCTTTTCACACCTCTTTTCACATGACTTAGCAGCAACACAATCCTGGCCAAATCTTGCATTGGTGTGCTCACATGTGTCTCTGGCTATGTTTATGGAATCACACACACTGACACATAAGTGTTTTCTCTCCCTTGTGTCGCCTGCATGAATCAAAGGTGGCATCATAAAGACCCTGAAATTTGCATGATTTGTGAGAGGCTCCCACACGTTGGCAAGGCCAGTGGCAGCTTAAACAAAAAGAGCAGCTGTCCTAATTCCCAGCTCTCTGGCTCTGGTCTCCCAGCAGCACCTCTTCCTGTTTCCTGAGTGCCAACCAGGTCAATTGCACTGCTTCCCTTTAAAGCAACAGTATCCAAACACTTCCAGAGTAAATACTTGCATTTCACATGTCACCCTTCATGATATAATCCTCCTGACAGGCATTTCTTCTAAAGTTTGAATTTAGAATCTTGAACCATAAATCTGTACCAATTACGAAGTTACTGAAGATATACTATGTACAGAAAAAAATCCTTTTAAGACACTAAAGAGTATGCCTTCTCAGTCCCTTTTCTTGGAGAGTTCCTAGGATATAATGTATCAAGTATTGAAGATCAGCACTCACACTGGAATGAAAGAATAGAAAGACTCATAGTTTCAATCATGATGGGATAACAGAGATTGAATTTATTCTTCAGCCTGAAATAAGAAACAATGGAAAATCAGAAACAGATAAAATATATAAAAAACTTTTTTAGACGTTGGATATTTGGCAGCACAAAGCAGTGATTCTTGGGGTGGGAGGACAAATAAGTCAAGCGCTAAGATGATCCCCCATTTATTGTCTGGTGAGATTTTCCAGACCACATTCAGAGAGGAGGAGTTCAAGTGAGCCTAAAGGTCTCCCTGACTTGAGAGGATGGAATTAGGAATTTAGGGATGGACAAGGCAACCAGAGTATGCAGGGCTGGGCAGTGAAGACAGGAGGGGCCACACAGCAAGAGCTCCCAGACATCTAGAGGAGATCCAGTAAGCCTCTGGCTGAGTACTGAGAAGTGCATGCAAAGGCTTTAACTTAATCACATTGAAGTGATTTGTAGCCATGGGTAGCAGGGAAGGGTCTACCCAAGGCTGGCGAAAACACACAAACACACACACACACACACACACACACACACACACACACACAATTTTTTCCCATCATCTAGAATGAGAAATTTTATAATTCAAAGGACATTGGTTAGAGTGCTCAGTAGCATCTTCCCTCAGTAGAGAGGGATATTTAGAATAAGTCTTCTCTGATAAACTAAAAAACGTTAAAGGCAAGTCTCAAAAGTTTCAAACTGTTTCCAACTGACTTATCCACTTCTGGAAAAAAGCTCAATAATTTAAAAAAAAAAACTACAAATATATCTAGCATTGAATAAAGTAAAATTCACAATTTCTGGCATTCAGTCAAAAATACCAGGTATTAATAAAACAAAAATTATTGCTTAAAATGATAAGAAAAATCAATCAATAAAACGAGAACTAGAAATGACACAGAGGGTAGTAAACAATGACATTAAAACAGTTATTGTAATTGTATTCCATACATTTGAGAAGGCAGAGGAAAGACTGAGCATGTTTCAGTAGAGATGCAGAAGATAAAGTCCAAATCAAACTTGTAGAGATTAAATTCACAAATTATGAGACATATTTGATGATGTGGCATGCAAAACAATGGTTCCCCAAAGAGGGCCACATTCTAATTCCAGAAATTGTGAATATATTACTTTACATGGTAAAGGAAACTGTGGATGTGATTAAGTTAAAGCCTTTGAAATGGGGATATTCTCCAGAATTATTTGGGTGGGTCCAATTTTATCACAACTGTCCTTAAAAGTCAAGGAGGGAGGTGGAGAAACAGATCTTTCTTTCTTCTCTCTTTCTTCTTCAAAGTCAAAAAGTCCTTTTTTTCTTTTTTTTCTTAGATTTGACCCAACAGAAAGTTGGGTCAAAGGGTTACCATATGACTGTCTTTCAAGAATAACGCAGGAGCTGGGCACAGTGGCTCATGCCTATAATCCCAGCACTTTGGGAGGCCATGGTGGGTGGATTACCTGAGGTCAAGAGTTTGAGACTAGCCTGGCCAACATGATGAAATCCCATCTCTACTAAAAATACAAAATTAGGCAGGTGTGGTGGTGGGCACCTGTAATCCCAGCTAGTCGGGAGGCTGAGGCAGGAGAATAGCTGAACCTAGGAGGCAGAGGTTGCTGTGAGCCAAGATTGCACCATTGCACTCCATCCAGCCTGGGTGACAAGAATGAGACTTTGTCTCAAAAAACAAAGAAAGAAAAGAAAAAGAAGGCAGGCAGTCTTAAGCCAAGGAAAATGTATGATCTTTAAAAGATGATAAAGACAAGAAGCAATTCCCTCTTAAAGTCTTCCGAAACTATTATAGCCTGGTCGACACCTTGATGTTAGCCCAGTAAGATGCCTGACAGCTGATGTCCAGAACAATAAGATTATAAATTTGTCTTAAGCCACTAAATTTGCAGTCATAGATATGGTGGTGAAAGGAAATTAATATGGATGGAATTAATATCAGATTAGATACCACAGAAGAAAGTATTTGTGTACCTGAAGACATGCAATAGAAACTACTGAAAACACAGAGAAAATAAAAAAAAATACACAACCTCAGAATGTGTGACAACTTCATGTGACTGAATGCACATGTATTTGGAGTCTCTGAAACACAGGAGAGAGAATGTGGACATAAAAATATATTTGAGAAACTAATAACCAAATATTTTTTAAAAGTATAAACTCCAAGATCCAAGAAGCTCAATGAACCACAAACATAGGAAACATAAGGAAATTAGATTAAAGTGCATCATGAAAAATTACTCAGAATCAGTGATGAAGAGAAAAGTTTTTTTTATGAAAACAAGGAAGCAATAAAAGAGGGAATTATATGTTTCTGTATTTCAGGAAAAAAATTGTAAAGCTAGAATTACAAGCCCAGTAAAATGTTTTTCAAAGACAAAGGTAAAATATTTTTTCAGACATATAAAAATTGAAAAAATCTATTACTAGATGACCCACACTACCAAACTCAATCTGCACAAACAAATCAAGTTCACTGAAAACGGTAATATGTAAATAAGTTTAATACTTTTCCTTATTTTTAATTCCTTTAACATATAATTGACTGCTTAAAACAAAAATAGATATATGTGAGATACATTATAGGAATCAAATGAATTATAAAAATTTCATAAGCACTAGAAAGGAAAAAATATAGTTTACCCTTATAAGGTTCCTATATATTAAAGGTGGTATAATATTCTTGAAGTTAGACTGTGATAAACTAAGGCTGCATACTGTAATACATAAAAAAATGCTGCAAAATGATACAGCTGGTAAGCCAATAAAGGAAATAAAATGAAATCATAATTGATTAATCCAAAAGAAGAAAGAATAGGATAGAGGGAACAAAGAATAAATGAGACAAGTAAAAAACAAACAGCAAGATTAGAGCCAACCTGATTAATAATAAATTAAATATATTTTGTTCATTTATAATTATATTTATTTATACTAAGCATATTATAATAGCATGATAGAGATGCTCTAATTTCCAAATAATTTTAAATAATTTGAATTTAGCATGTTCTTACTGTAAGCCATAGTACATCACTCATTGACTCAATCATTCTCATCATATTAATGGAAGGAGTAATTTCCATTCTTCAGAGTTATATGATGAAAAGTTAAGTTTACAAATATGCAAGATGAAATAATGAAAGGAAGATAGAGGCAACCTTTCAATTTTATAACAAGTTGAATGAAATCTATAATTCATACTAAATTAAATACATATATATTTAAGCACACTTACATGTCCAACTGCTGACCTGACATCTCAACTTATGTATCTCATCATTGCTTCAAACTTCGTATCTCTAAAATGGAATCAAAATCCTCTTTCCAACACTTACTTATCTTCTTTCTCTGTATTTCAGATTATTCCTAGTTGTGTATCTTATAACACTTTGTGCCTATGAAAGCATTGCCAGTTATTAACCAGAAAGTCAGTTTAGCATATTCTGAGAATAACTAGAAAAACTACCACGTTTATTGATCACTTAGTACTCTTCTTTGTTAATAAATTTACTAAAGCTATGGTAAACCACAGTTACCATGGTTTGGGAATATAAACAAAAAATGCCATGTAGCTTCAGCAGATCACATTCCATAAATCATAAGCTCTTTATTTAGAGCTCAGTCCCAATTTTCAACACCCCATTCCCATAGTTATTGCACACATTTGTGTCTCAACTAAGTCCATCACATAAGTCAAGTCATGGATTATATGAAGTGGCAAATTCTTTGGTATATTTTAAATAAAATTACATTGCCTAGGGAGAATGGAGAAGATGGCAGAAGAGAAGTCCACACCAATCATCCCTTTCTTCCCACTGGAACACCAAATTTTAACAACTATCTCCACACAGAAAAGCGCTATTCCACACCAATCATCCCTCTCTTCCCACTGGAACACCAAATTTTAACAACTATCTCCACACAGAAAAGCACCATTCCAAGAAGCAAAAATCAGGTGAGCAATCACACAACTGATTTTAACTTTGTGTCACCAAAACAGGTATTGGAAAAGGTGGAAAAACTGTCTTGAGTGGCCAATGCCACCCCTTCCACATCCTCTGGTAGTGGCCTTGCAACACACAGCGAGAATCTGTTCACTTTGAGGAGTGAGAGCATAAAAATATCCTTTAAGCGTAGAGGAGAAATAAGGCTCTTCCTCAGACAAACAAAAGCTGAGGGCCTTCATTGACACCAGACCTGTCCTACAAGAATTGCTCAAGAGAGTTCTTTAATCTGAAATGAAAGAATGTTTATGAGCAAGACGAAATCGTCTGACGGCATAAAATTGACTGATAAAAGTAACACAGAGAAAAACTTAGAATAGTATAATGTAATTGTTGTGTGTAAACTACTATTCACACACCTCATGGTAGCCACAAATGAAAAAACATATAATGAATACACAAAAAATAAAAAGCAAGAAACTGAATCATATCGCCAGAGAAAGTTAATTTCACTGAAAAGATGATGACAAGAAAGGAAAAAAAGAAGGAAGAAAAGACCACAAACAACCAGGAAACAAATAACAAAATGGCAGGAGTAAGTCCTTGCTTATCAATAATAACATTGAATGTAAATGAACTAAATCAGCCAATCAAAAGACATTGACTGGCTGAATGGATGAAAATAAGAAGACCCATTAATCTATTGGCTACAAGAAACACACTTCACCTATAAAAATTAACATAGACTAAAACTAAAGGGATAGAAAACATATTATATGCCATTGGAAACCAAAAAAGAATAATGTTAGATATACTTATATTAGACAAAATAGATTTCAAAACAAAACCTGTAGGAGGAGACTAAGAAGGTTATCATGTAATAATAAAGGGATCAATTCAGGAAGAAGATATAAGAATTATAAGTATATATGCACCCAACACTAGAGCATCCAGTTACATAAAACCAAGTACTATTAGGGCTAAAGAGAGAGACAGACCCCAATACAATAATAGCTGAAGACTTCAACACCCTATTTTCTACATTGGACAGATCTCCTAAAATAGAAAATCAGCAAAGAAGCATAAGACTTAAACTGCACTATAGAACAAAGGGACCTAATAGATATTCACAGAACATTTCATCCAGCAACTGCAGAATACACATTTTTCTCCTCAGTACATGGATGGCTTTTAAGAACAGACAATGTGTTAGATCACAAAACATTCAGAAAATTGAAATAATATCAAGCATCTTCCCTGACTACAAAGGAATAAAACTGGAAATCAAACAAGATCAATTTTGGAAACTATAGAAATACATAAAAATTAAACAATATGCTCCTGAATAAATTAAGAAGGAAACTAAAAATTTTCTTAAAACAAATGAAAATGGAAACACAATATGGAAAAATCTATGGGACACGGGAAAAGCAGTAATAAGAGATAAATTTATAGCTATAAGTGCCTACATCAATAAACAAGAAATGACACATCTTCAATAACTAGAAAAGCAAGGGCAAACCAAATCAAAAAAATACTGGAAGAAAAAATAAAGATCAGGGCAGAAATAAATAAACTTGAAATTAAGAAAAATACAAGAGATCAATTAAACAAAAGTTGGTTTCTCATAAGGATAAAACAAAAATCACAATTTTTTAGTCAGTCTAAGAAATAAAGAAGATCCAAATAAATAAAATCAGAGATGAAAAAAGAGACATTGCAACTGATCTTGCAGAAATTCAAAGGATCATTTGTGACCAGTATGAACGACTATATGTAAGTTGGAAAATACAGAAGAAATCAATAAATTCCTAGACATATTCAATATATTAAAGTTGAACCATGAATAAATTCAAAATCTGAACAGACTAATAACAAATAACAAGATTGATTCATAATAAAATATCTTCCAGTAAAGAAAAGCCTAGGACTTAATGGCTTCACTGTTGAATTTTGCTAAATGTTTAAGGAAGAACTAATACCTCTCCTACTCAAACTGTTCTGAAAAGCAGGGAATACTTCCAAACTCATTCTGCAAAACCAGCATTACCCTGATACCCAAACCAGCTAAACAGACATGAAAAAAACAGAAAACTATAGGCCAATATCACTGAAAAGTATTGATGCAAACATCCTCTACAAAATACCAGCAAACAGAGTTCAACAATGTATTAAAAAGATCACTCATTATTACTAAGTGGGATTTATCCCAGGGATGCCAGGATAGTTCAAAACATGCAAATCAATCAATATGATACATCGTATCAACAGAATGGAGGACAAATACTGTATGATCATTTCAGTGGATGCTTAAAAAGCATTTGCTAAAGCTGAATACCCCTTCATGATGAAAACCTTCAAAAACTAGGTATAGAAGGAGCATACTTCAACATCATGAAAGCCATATATGGCAGATCCACAGCTTGTATCACACTGAATTGGGGAAAACAAAGTTTTTCTTCTTATATCTGAAATATGACAAAAATGTCCACTATCACCACTGTTATCCAACATAGTACTAGAATTCCTAGCTAGAGCAATCAGACAAGAAAAAGAATTAAAAGTCATCCAAATTAGAAAGGAAGAAGTCAAATTATCCTTGTTATAATCTTAGATTTTGAAAGACAAAGTCTCCACCAACAAATGATTAGAATTTATTTTAAAAATCAGTAAAGTTGCAGGACACAAAATCAATATGCAAAAATTATCATTTCTAAATGCCAACAGTGAAGAATCTGAAAAAGAAACTTAAAAAGTAATCACATTTACAGTAGCCACAAATCAAATCAAATGCCTAGGAGTTAATCGAGGAAGTGAAAAGTCTCTATGATGAAAACTGTGAAACAGTGATGACAAGAATTGAAGAGGAAACCAAAAAATGAAAACATATTCCATGCTCATGGACTGGAAAAATCAATATTGTTAAAATGTTCATACTACCAAAAGCAATCTACAGATTCAATGCAATCCACATCAAAATACCAATGACATTCTTCACAGAAACAGGAAAAAAATTCCTAAAATTTATATGAAATTGCAAAAGATCCCGAATAGCCAAAACCATCCTTAGAAAAAGAATGGAACTGGAAGAATCACATTACCTAAGTTCAAGTTGTACTACATAGTGATAGTGATCCAAACAGTAGGGTACTTGCATAAAAAAAACACACAGACCAATGGAACAGAATAGACAACCCAGAAACAAATTCACCCACTTACAGTGAAATCATTTTGACAGAGATGCCAAGAACATACTTTGGGGCAAAGACAGTCTCTTCAATAAATGGTCCTGGGAAAACTGGATGTCCATACGCAGAAGAATGAAATTTGACCCTTATCTCTCACCTTACACAAAAATTAAATCAAAATGGCCTATAAACTTAAGTCTAAGACTTCAAACTACAAAACTACTGCAAGACTGGGGAAACTCTCCAGGACATTGGTCCACGCAAAAATTTATTGAGTCATATGCCACAAGCACAGGCAACTGAAGCAAAAATGAACAAATGAGATCACATCAAGTTAAAACGCTTCTGCACAGCAAACAAAACAACCAAGAAAGGGAAGACACAATCCACAGACTGGGAGAAAATATTTACAAACCACTCATCTGACAAGGGAGTAATAACCAGAATATATAAGGCACTCAAACAACTTTATAGAAAAAAAATTGGATAATTCTATTAAAAATGGACAACATTTGAATAGACACTTGTCAAAAGAAAATTTACAAACGGCAAACATATCTACAAAAAGGTGCTCAATATTATTGATAATCACAAAAATGCAAATAAAAACTTCAATGGGATATCATCTCATTCCAGTTAAAATGGCTTTTATTCAAAAGTCAGGCAGTATCAGATTCTGGTGAGGATGTGAAGAAAAGGGAAACTTTGTATATTGTTGGTAGGAATGTAAATTAGTACAACCAATATGGAGAACAGTTTGGAGACTCCTCAAACAACTAAAAATAGAGCTACCATATAACCCAGCGATCCCATTGCTGGGTATATTTCCAAAAGAAAGAAAATCAGTATATCGAAGAGATACCTGCACTCCCATGCTTGTTGCCGCACTGTTCATAATAGCCAAGGTTTGGAAGCCGCTTCAGTGTTCATCAACAGATGAATGGATAAAGAAAACACAGTACTATAACTCCAATATTGTTCCTCCCCATCCCAAAATCTACAATGGCTGTCTATACGTTAGAATCAAACCTGTAATCTTTGGCTTGGATTTTAAGTCCTGACATTTTACCACTTTCTGTGTGTGTTTTTTTTATGCAAGTACCATACTGTTTGGATCACTATCACTATGTAGTACAACTTGAACTTAGGTAATGTGATTCTTCCAGTTCCATTCTTTCCTCACCTCATCTTACTTTTTTCAGCCTTATCTCACTCCCTACTGACATCTCTCTTCCAGATAGTGAGCGACTCTGTCCTTCAACAGGTTTCCCTCTTTCGACCTATGCCTTTGCCAAAAATGTATTCATTATTCTAGCCGGTTTTTCTCCGTGAAATCTTTTTCGTCTTTTAACATAGTGGCTTTCAAATGGTTTTATTTTGTTTTACTGAGACTCACTGTAAGAAATATACTTTACAGGCAGGGTGCAGTGGCTCATGTCTGTAATCCCAGCTACTTGGGAGGCTGAGGCAGTAGAATCACTTGAACCTGGGAGGCTGAGGTTGCGGTATGCCATCCAGCTTGGTGACAGAGCGAGACTCTGTCTCAAAAAAAAAATAATAATAAAATAAAATAAAAAGAAATATATTTTACATTGTAACCCAACACACATACATCGAAATTTTAAAATGAAACAAAATTTTCATTAAAGCACATCCTCTCCCCTCAAAAATGCAGTACGTATACACAATTGGGGTACTATTCAGCTGTAAAAGAGAATGAGATCCTGCCATTTGCAGCAACATGGATGGAGCTGGAAGACATTATGTTAATTCACATAAGCCAGGCATGGAGAGACAATTATCACATGTTCTCACTTATTTGTGGGATCTAAAAATCAAAAGAATTGAACTTATGAAGATAGGGAGTAGAATGATGATTATTAGAGACTGGGAATGGTAGTGAGGGGTTGAGGGGAGGGAGATGGAAATTGTTAATGAGTAAAAAAAAAAAATTGTTAGAATTAATAAGGCTGGGCGAGGTGGCTCATGCCTGTAATCCCAGCATTTTGGGAGGGTGAGGCAGGCAGATCACAAGGTCAGGAGTTTCAGACCAGCCTAATGAACATGGTGAAACCCCATCTCTACGAAAAACACAAAAATAAGCTGAGTATGGTGGCGCGCGCCTGTAATCCCAGCTACTCAGGAGCCTGTGGCAGGCGCTTGAACCCAGGAGGTAGAGGTTGCAGTGAGCAGAGATCACACCATTGCACTCCAGGCTAGCAACAGAAGGAAAGGCTGTCTAAAAATAATAATAATAATAATAATAATAAAATTTAAAAAAATAAAGAATTAGACCTAGTACTTGATAGCTAAACAGTGAAACTTTAGTTAATAATAATTGTACATTTAAAATAAAGAGTGTAATTGGATTGTTTGTAACACAAAGGATAAATGCTTGAGGGGATGAGGGGAAAAAAAGAAAATACATGACCTAAATTAACAAATCTACTATGGACTTTGAAGTTTTACAACATTTAATTAGTTACAAATATAAAAGGCAGATCAGTATTATAATTCCTGCTAGTTTACATCTTCAATTTTATTGTAATTTAATTATTAATGAAGAGTATTTGCAAAACTTATTTAATCTATCTTAACATAGGTCTAATAAATGCATGGCAATTTAATGTTCAATACAAAAACAAATGAATTTAGAATAAATCCCACTATAATTCCAGGTTTTAAAATATGTTGTGAAATACACTATAGGGAGAAAAAGCATGGGAAAAAAGATTACCAGATCTCTCTGAAAATTAATCATCATGTAAAATTTGTCATTGGAACATTTACACAGAAAAAATTGATGACACTTTGTTTCTTTTCACCCACAAAGCCAATTCTGTGCCATCTTTATTCTTTCTCACAAAAGACTAATGTCTTTGTGTAGTTACCACAGTGGTCCCTTTTGGCAAATGAATTTTTATTATACTAGCATTTGGAACTTTAACAAAGAAAGACAGATAGAGATATCCACCCACAATATTAAAGTTTGTTTTTCTCATTCATTTACATCAAAAAATGTTATAATGTTAACCAAAGTTAATTCTCAGAAATGTTTAGATTGGACACTACTGCCACATTTAAAATTTCATATTAAGTCAAGCTCTATTTTTTTGTTAAGGTATATAGCATGTTGGAAATTTGTCAAAACAAAACCATTACAAAACTTTATCATCGTTACTTACGGTTCTAATTGAGGCTACATAAAACAAATACTATCCCCCCTCCTTCTATATGCACATTTCCTTCTCTGTTTTATTATGGAATCTGATGCTGGATTTTTGCCAAAAAAGGCTTATGAGAGAGATAAACATTTACCCCATGTCATAATACTCAATATAATTCTATGGCAGAAATTTAGAGCAGAGTTCAGATGCAAAAATAAACATACTTTTTTTCTGGTTTTTAAAGCCTACAATTCTCCCCACTGCCCCCTCACCAAATTTGAAAACCAGCTTTTTAAATCTTTCCATTTTTTTCAGATGATTGGTCTTAAATGGGATCTCCAAAATTTACTGTTTCATAAGAAGCAAAATTGTTTTCAAAGCAGAATTTTTAGATAGAAAATCAATACCAATCTTCCTACGTAAATTTTTAGACATTAATTTGCATATTGTTTCTTGGCAGTTGTAGAAATGAAGAGATATCCTAACTAAATTGATCAAAATATGGTGCCAAATTTAATGACTGATGTAACAGAAAAAAGTCTATGTGCATCTAACGATTGATATTTCCTGTTGTCTATCAATTGGATGGCTCTCTCTCATTAACAAGTAGATAAAACAGTTCAACTGGGTCTGTGTTTTAACTCACTAAACTAAATCTAATTAATGGCTGTGGCTTAGATAAAATAATACATTTCTTACAAAAATTACTCTTCAGAATTATTTTCCAATTGTCCTTAACAAATAATAAAACTTTTTCCACAAAATGAAAAGCCTATGAAATAGATTATCTTTCACTGGGGAAATTCCTGTCTGAGATACAGGACACTAAGGGCTCACTGGTAACTTCATAATGTGGAAGTTCATTTTAAAAAGAAAGAAAGAATGAAAAAGACAGAGGCAGTCTTTACTCACAAATGCATCAGATATTAGGCATTGAAATGATGCTGAAAACTTTTTATATTTAAAAAATATATACAAAGTTGAAATGTGGCACTACCAGAATATTTCTTTTAATTATTTCTCCTTTTAAAAAATACTGAGTTTACACACCATAACAAGTTCCTATATTTTCTGTTGCCAACAAATAAGGGTCAGAGATTTTGTTTCATGTGAGTGGATCTCATGTCAAGTGTTAATGCCTCAGATAGTAGGTCACATATGATATCTATAGCCATTAATTGAGGAGTTAAACCTGCCTATTTTGTATGTCAGATTTTCTATCCTGATTATCTAGCATTTACCAATCCAGATGTACTCTATTATATCTCAGCTATGAAATGCTTTTTCTTAACTTCCTAAAAGGGGTTAAAGGAGACTCATCTAAGAAACAACTTACTCTCTATTTGTGATTATTCTCCTCTTAGTCACGATAATTCAAATTATTAATTCCACATGCTACTTTCAGGACTTAAAATAACTCTACGAATGTATAAGAAAGTCTATTCCCAAATACTACTCTGACTTTTGATCCATTTTGTTTCTGTATCCTCACCCCCAGTTAGCTTCTCTGTAAAACATTAACACTGTTGCCTAAATAGGACAGTATTGTATTATTTTAATAGACTATTGCCCTCTCCCCTTTTTGGCATTTTTTTGAGAACAATGTGGAAAAGACTTGCATCTTGTGCTGCAGGCTGTCACTCCATAAAACATCACCGAAAGCACAAGAACCGACTAAGCAATTACTTAGCACCAAAGAAATTACCTAGACATTTTGGGAAGGAGGATGCAGTGAAGAGATTGGAGCATTTCTTTGTCTCTCTCTTTCTTCTTTCTTTCTCTTTCTTTCTTTTTCTTTCTCTCTTTCTTTTTCCCTTTCCTTTCTCCTTTCTTTTCTTTTCTTTCCCTTGCCCCTTCCTTCCTTCCTTCCTTTAATCTTCCTTTCTTCCTTCCTTCCTTTCTTTTTTTTTTTTTTTTTTTTTTTTTGATGGAGTCTCACTCTGTCACCCAGGCTGGAGTGCAGTGGTGTGACCTTGGCTCACTGCAACCTCCACCTCCTGGATTCAAGCGATTCTCCTGCCTCAGCCTCCTGAGCAGCTGGGACTACAGGTGCACACCACCATACTCAGCTAACTTTTTATATTTGTAGTAGAGACGGGGTTTTTCCATGTTGGCCAGGCTGAAAGGAGCATTTTCTTGTCTTTCCCCTGAATTAATAAAGTCAGTTGGGGAATACTGTACCAACTAGTGCTATTTCTTTGGGACATTTTCCATTCCAGAGAACTGTAAAGCAACAGAATAAAAATAGCAACAAAAATGATGGCCACAGGTGATTTAGGTGGTGAGAGAAGGTAATCTGGAGTGGCTTAGATGTGAAGAACAGACATAGGTTCTAGGGAGCCTCTGGAATTTTTCTTTGAGCACAATTGTATTTGTGTGTCAGAAAGACCCACCTGGAAGGAGTATGAAGAATTAGCTAAAGGGGGAAAGAGTTTACTGTGCATAATAAGACACATGTCTGACCTCAAGCAACAAAGTGGGCTAGAGAGGAATACTGACAAGTGAGATAAGAGTTTATAGGATGTAATAATTCATTGAATACAGGAAGGGAGGTGGAAAATGGAGAATCTGTATTGCATGACCTTCTGGTTGGGGGAGCTAGGTAAATGGCAGCAGCACTCATACACACAATAAAATAAGGAGAGAACCCATCTAGCACAAGCATGTCCATCTTCAGTCCTACTTTCACATCAATCATTCATTTATCTAGACCCCAAACATACTCCAATTGTTAATCATCTTGGTGTTTGACTGGTTCTATCTGATTAACTGTCTTCATTTGATGAAGTTCTTGTCTCTCCAACATTTTGTTTTACAAAATAATTCTCAATTGTGACTTCTGCATTTCTCAGATATGTGGCTTTGCACCATTTTTTCTCATTCTCTTTTCTCCTTAATTAATTAAAATACAGTTGCTATCTCCTGTTATGTGACGTCTGCTTCCCTTGATAAATATTTCCATGTTGGACATAATATTGGAAACAGGGACCAACACAGAGGAGAACAGGTTTTGTTTTGTATTAGCATGGGCATTTGAGACAATTGCAAAATCACATGGAAGCTGGGCGTGGTGGCTCACACCTGTAATTCCAGCACTTTGGGAGGCTGAGGTGGGTGGACCAGGAGGTCAGGGGATAGAGCTCATTCTGGCCAACATGGTGAAATACAAAATTACAAAAATAATGCTAAAATAATTATTTTAGTACTATAGTAAAAATACTAAAGTAATTGTTTTAGTATTTTTTGTAATTTTTTTGTAGTATCCAGAGGATACTACAAAAAAAATACAAAAATAGCTAAAAAGTTTTTAGTCTCTACTAAAAATACAAAAAATTAGCCAGGCATGGTGGTGGTCGCCTGTAATCCTAGCTACTCCAGAAGCTGAGGCAGGAGAATCATTTGAACCAGGGAGGCAGAGGTTACAGTGAGCCAAGTTTACACCACCGCACTCCAGCCTGGTGACAGAGTGAGACTCTGTTTCAAAAAAAATTAAAAATTAAATAGAGGTGTGTCCCTTAATTCAATGATCGTTAAACGAGCTCCCTTTTACATAGAGTGCCCTGGACTGAAGCAGAACACAACACTGAATATGACAGAGTCTCCTTCTCTGATAGATGGTCTTTTTGAGGATACAGCTACATAAACTGATCATTTTAATGTAACAGGCCCAGACTATGCAGTATTGGAAAGTCAGTGGGGAGGGGGGCAGGTATAGAGTGTTTCTAGAGACAGCATAGGGAAGAGACTGGATGACACTTCCAGGGAGATGCCCCCACTTTGAGAGTTGAAAGATTATGTAGGAATTGGTTAGAGACATGGCTAAAGGATGGGAGATACTTACTGAGATGTGACACGAAAGCTGAGGAAATTGATGGAGTATGGTTGCAGAGGAGACAGAAGGAAAAGAAACATGCAAATGGCTTAACTTTGTAGACAAGAACATATTGTACCAAGGTGAATAGAGTTAAGAATAGTGGAGAAGCCAAATATATGTGGGGGGAGGTTTAGGAGAGTTTCCTTTATTATAGCTTTTATTTTCTCTTTGAGATTGTTCATCCTTAATAATGGGGAGGGGTTTGGAGTGTTTCTAACCCAAAGGAAGATGCTAAGAGGAAGAGGTTGTTAGGCCCTTTGAGGAGAAGAGATCTGGGTTGTCATCAGTGATAAGGAAAATGGCAGATATTGAGCCAGGACATGAAACAAAACCGCTGAGCTACAGCATGACCTTCCCCCAAACGCCATGCCTTAGCAGTTAGTAGTGCATCAATTGGAAGTCTGAGTGATTTCCTTGAAAAGGGGTCAGCCATTTAAAGGTGGGAATAGAAATCACAGATAGTTTGACTTACCCATAGTTAGAGGGTTGCATAAAATATAAAAAGATAAGGAGAAAAGGAATCAGCACTTAAAAATAAACTGGGAATTCAGATACTGGAGCTATGTACTAGGGACTTGATCACAAAATCAAGGACAAGTCCAATTTCTACTTTTTTTTTTTTGCACCCAGAAGCAAAACAGTTGTAAGAAGGTTAATTCATTGATTACTCCTCTAAGAAGCTAAAGAATAAGAATTGAAATATCCTCTGGATATTACAGGATAGCTCTTAGAAACTGTGTCAGAATTAAACTTACAGATATAAATTGTTTCTTCAATAACGTTTTAACTCTGAGGAAGCTGGAATCAGGGTTAGTCCTTTGACTTAAGAGTTCAGATAATTCATTACATTAGAAAACAAGCAACCAAAAGAGATATGATAATAGAAATTTTTTTTTATTTTGATAGTTATTAGTTATTTGACTATTATTAAAATTATTTGTGAGCATCTCTTATCATTGCAATTAATTTCTGAAGCCAGAGTTTTCCTGATTCATTTTGGATATATAAATTGTACACAAACTGCTCACAAAATAAATGTCTTATAAAAATGTTCAACAAACTATTCTTGAAATAATTATTAAATGTGTCTTATTTATTAAAGTAATATGAGCTAGCCACAAAATATTTCCAACGAAATATTCTTGAATGTTGTTGATTATTCATCAAGACATTCTAGAACAAATAGAGGTATAAATGAATGAAGAAATATTTGGCATATGCATCATTTATAAGCTGTTCAATTCTTCTACAATTAAAACTACTTGTTATTTGTTTGCTTTCTTTTAAAATCAGATAATAAACTCTGCATATTTTCCAAGTTTATCATGACACTTTCGGATTCACAATTATAATAAACATATTTTTACATGAAATGCACACATATCAGGCAATTACTAAACTGAACATTGCCATTTCCCAAAGAAACAACAGAGCTAGGCTTCTCTGAATACAGGTGTACTTATAGGAATGGACTAGAAGCCCTACTGATTTATAAAGAATAATTAAATTTGACATCTACGCATTGGTTAGATTATGAAAGTTAATCTATTTTTTATTATTTAGAATATAGTCAATGTGAGTGGTGCAGGTAGCTCCTTGCAAATAATATTCCAGGCTAGTTAGATAAATTTTGAGAATAAAAGAATGTAGATCAAAAATGTGAAAATGTACATGTTTGACACAATTATTTTCGCAGGATACTGTTGAAGGGAGAGACACTTCTCCAGGAAGCCCTGGAAAGTTGATGGATCCAATCCTCTGGATTCTAATCTATTAAGTATAATTTCTCTTTTGAGACAGAGTCTCGCTCTGTTGCCAGGCCATAGTGCAGTGGCACAATCTTGGCTCACTGCAACCTCCCTGCCTCCTGGGTTCAAGAGTTTCTCCTGCCTCAACCCCCGAGTAGCTGGGACTACAGGCACATGCCACCATGCCCAGCAATTTTTTTTGTATTTTTAGTAGAGATGGGGTTTTACCATGTGGGCCAGGACGGCCTCTGTCCCTTGATCTTGTCATCCACTTGCCCCAGTCTTCCAAAGTGCTGGGATTACAGGTGTGAGCCACCGCACCCAGCCAGGTATAAATATTTAAGACAAGGAGAGTAAAACCAAGGACTGACTGCTTCGCATGAGCTATTTGCATTTTTTTAATAGTATTGTAATCAGAACTTCAGGAAAGACCTGCTTTTTCAGGGTTGCATGGTTTAAACAGTTAATCACAATCCTTTTTATATTACTATTTGATGATCTTTTAAAAAATTATTTACTTGACTTTACTTTTGCATTTTATACAGTTGACAACATCATGTTTCTCACCATTCTGTAATACTGTGGGGTAGCAGGGGTGTGTGTGTTTACTGTGCCAAGCACAGTATTGTCATTATGGATATCTCATGGAGTTGTGATCTGTAAAATAGATCTGTGAAGCCATGTTCCTGAGAAGAGAATGTGAGACCAAGAGAGAGGTCTGGTATACCAATTACGTATCACACTGTCTTTTTTATTTTATTTCAAATTCCAAGGTACACGTGGAGGTTGCGCAGTTTTGTTACATAGGTAAACGTGCGCCATGGTGACTTGCTATACCTATCAACCATCACCTAGGTGTTAAGCCTGGCATATATTAGCTATTTTCCTGATGTTCTGCCTATCCCCCTACCCTCACCAACAGGCCCCAGCATGTACTGTTCTCCTCCCTGTGTCTAGGTGTTCACATTGTTCAGCTCCCACTTGTAAATGAGAACATGCACACACCATTTGCTTTTTACCCTAGTTTCTCAATTAATGAACTTGTCACCTTCATCATGAAAAAACTAAAAACTGTACGACCTGAATTTTACCAACAAACCCTCAATTATGACTCCATTTGCACGCTGTCTGCAGTGATGTGCTCCCTTGCCTATTCTTTTTCTCTCCTGGATCACTTGCCTCTTCTTTTCTCCTTAATTTTTCTCATTCCTATGCCAAAAATACTCCCTCTTGAAAGCAAATAAACACCAATACAAAAATAAAATACTAAAACTTCCTAACTCCAAAGTCCCTTCAGGGAATTTTATTTCATTTTTCCTCTTCCGAGACAACTTGTTGACTCCCTAATGCATGCAGGCTCCATGCATCTATTTTGCATACCCAGTTCTTCCCACTTCAGTGTGCAACGCTGTCACAGCTCCACTGAAACTGTTCTCACCATGACTCCTAAATGTCTATGTGCAGAATGGACTTCTCTTCTGAATTTCAAGTTCAATTATCTAATTGCTCACTTATCATCTAAATAATGTAATATAGAGGTAGTATAAATGAAGTATTTCAAGGTAAGAATGCAGGGAGGGGAACACCACACACCGGGGCCTGTTGGGGGTTGGGGGTTAGGGGAGGGATAGCATTAGGAGAAATACCTAATGTAGATGATGGGTTGGTATGTGCAACAAACCACCATGGCACGTGTATGTCTATCTAACCTGCTTATTCTGCAGACATATCCCAGAACTTAAAGTATCGTAATAATAATGATAATAAAGATAAGGAGACAGAGTAAGCAAGTGGAATTATACCTTTGCCATTTCTTAGTTATATGGCATTAGATTTATTTTACTTAATAATTTTGCACAACAGCAATAGTAGCAAAGTTATTGTCATAATAAAATATTTTAATTCACAGTGATCAAAACTCTCACTGGCACACAGTGATGAATATTACTATTCTTTTTTTATTATCCATAGGCATCTCCAGTTAGCATATCCAAAACCCAGTCCTTGATTTTTAGTCTTTGCAACCATTCAATACCTCCCTCATCTTAGCAATCGGTTCGCTCAATCTAGAATCTAGGTTTCCCCTTTGTATTCTCTTGTTCTCTCCTCTCCTATATCTAAAAGTCATTCCAGGATGCTCAGTCTTATATCCTACTTCTTCCTGCCACCTTTTCCAGCAAGCCATCATCTGTGGACCGACCATTTAGCTTCCAAACCTCTCTCATTCCAATTAATTCTCCCCCATTGCATGAAAGGTAATTCTATGAGAATGTAAAAGGCCTCCTCCCAGCTGAAACCTAGAATGTGATTCCACTGCATGTAGCACAAAATCAATCAGCCAAGGACTATGAAATCAGTAGGTCTAGCCTCAAGCCTCCACTATTCCAGACCAGTTTTGCTCTCCATCACCATACCCTCATCATTTGACTCCCAGGATGGCTTCTACCTGCACTGGCAGACTCCAAATTCCAAATGTCCCAGCGGTAACAACAGAAGCACTTTTCCCAATGTCCGTGCACACAGTGACGAGGCATTTGCAAATTCCTCAAGAATGCTTCAGTCAGGACATTTTTTCTTAGTTTTATGACCTGAGAGATCTGTCACTGAAGTATGCCTCTGAGGTCCCTTGGGATGTTCAAAGCTCTTAATATGATTATGAATTCTCATAAAACTCAACAAGCATTTTGCCATGAACACTTCGGCCTTAAGACTTTAAATCTGTTTTTCTATGACCTCTTAACCCAAGCCATCTGTTCCAAATTTATTTGTCCAAAGTAAGATGATGCTTTTTCAATAATTACTCTATTTTCTCGAATTTGCATCTTTCATCTTTTCTTTCTGCCTCAGTAAAAAAAAAAAAAATTGTAAAAATGAAAAATTGATATTTTATTTACATCCATTAAAAAACATTGAATGCCAATGTCCATTGCATTTCCCTTTGGCACAATTGGCATGAAATGTTTTGCTAATGTGTTGGATGTTACGGAAAACCCTCCTCACTTCATGCCCACGTTGAACTTCTAATTTCAATCCCCTATCTATGTTGGGTTTGGGGTTCTCTTAATGGCTGGGTTTACACTGCTTTTCAGCACTTTCCTTTGGGAATAGTATTTTTCTGAAACCATATCTCTTACCTTCACATTCTCAGTGAAAAATAACAGATGCCATGTGATATTCATGTCACTGGAGGAAGGGAGAGAGCACAAGGGTAAATGCTCAAGGATATCGATTTAATTTTTCCAGCCTTACTTGTTCCACTCCCTCCTTAACTCTCTCTGATAGGATGCTATTCTTCCAGTAATTTCTTAAAAGCTTTAAAAATTGCCACCCATTTAAATAGGAACAATTCCAGTTACAAACAGGACTAGTAGGTAGAAATGTTCTGTGTGTGGATGAAGTGCTTTTATAGAAAAAAAACGCTTGAATATGGTTCTAGTATACCATAAATCAAAGGCTATGCAAGTGACTACAAGTAATTATTCCTCCTGGATATTTTATTTGCCTTGACGTTGCCTATCAGTTGTTTGCGCATACTTTCTTAGGATCTTGCATCAAGAAAATAGTATTTGGTGTGGTCGTCCTTTACAACACTTTGTGAATTAATTCAGGCAACATGCAACATAACATGGAAGAAATTACATCTCATTGGAACTCCAGTCCATTTAAGATCATGAGCAAGTACAAGATTCATAACCAGAAAATATTCTCCATACCCCAAACTTATTTAGGATACAGGTTCGTGTCTAAAGCAAGTCTGTTGTAGCTAAATTGGTGATATTATATTTGGTAATCTGATATGTTAAATACATTGATTTTGGATTAGGATATGCATGTATTAACACTAATTCATCATATAATTGCTAGATTACCACCAAAAACAGGGCATCCACTTGAAAAGTCACCAATTGAGAAAATTCAAGAAGCCTTAATGCTTTCATCTGTGCTGTGGTTACTTTTCTTTTAAAGGGTTTATTAATATCGGCTTTTAACTAAAGAACTAAGTTGCTTACAAAGAGATTTGACCATGTTAGTTATACCCTGTCAAGTTAGAAACCATATAGAGGAATATTTTACCCCTGCTGGATGGTTTTAGGTTTGGTTTGACTTAAGCATACAGTTCCACACACAAATTCTTGCCTCTCATGAATTGACCAACCTGGAAAACTTAACAAAATATTATAAACCTTTGCATAAAGTACTTGTTCTATATTTTCAACCTTCTAAATCATAACATCTCAAAACACGAAGGAAAAGGAAGTTCACAAAATAGCTTTAGGTAACAGAGCAGAATCACTGAAAAGAAAGAATACAGACTCACTAAGTTCAGAGGGACACAGTGGAAGGCTTGGGGACCCCGAAACAGCAGCCCGTCTATTTCCAGACAGCATTTTCCCCAAAAGCTTGGCTGGGAGAAAGCTGTAGTCAGAAGAATAAGAGAAGACTGTAAACTCTCTTCCTGAAATGAACTTGACTTTTGGGAGAAATAGCTAAAACTTTTCACAAAATTCAAAGGGGACTGCGTCTACGGGGACCCAAAGGGAGACCATCGTGCTCGCGGAGGACAAGCCTCTCTCTAGGAGTGATTTTGTATTATTGAAGAGAATGCTTTCTCTGCTTTTCACTCCCAGGCCTCTAATTTGTTATTCAAGATCCAGTATCTTGTTGATATGTGGGTTTGAGGTAACGTTCCCAGAGCCTTGGTCACACAGCAGCATCGTATTACCACATGAGAGATAAGGATCATTCCAAGTCTGTGTGTCAGCGCCTATGGTTCTGTTATCTTTCTAACTATGGAAAGGTGTGTTGGAGTCACACAAATACAGTCAATGAGAACAAAAATCATAGTGTTAGAAATTTGCCAGCTCTAAGGATTGCTAAAGTGTAATAAGCATCTTCAAGTGGAATATGCTTTGTATGCAAAGCAAACGATGATAGTTCTATTAAATCTCTCTGTACAGCTTAACAAAAAATATGAAAAATGTGGGGTGATACATTTGGGGGAAAGGTATTAGAAGTTTTCGGATTTTCACTTCATTTTCTAATGGAGGAATTAAGATTTTGAATTGCATTTTTATGAAGATCAGTTTTTGACCAAAGGTGAATGATATAAATCCTCATTGCTTTGGGTCTATTTTTCAATTAGACTTTATAAGGACTTAGACATTGAAGTAATGAAGTAATTTAAATGTTCAGCAAATACATAGTAAATGTTGCATAAACTACTGTGACCAATAGTATAGGGAATGACTGTTAATAAACCAATAATTTTCTTTTCTGATTGACATGTCCATCATAATTTAGTTACCTAAGGCAACAGACCATGTGGTATGCATAATCTCACTGACAGAGAGGAGGAGTTGGGGGCTAAGCATAGCAAACAGCTTTCCCTTTGAATCTCTACTTGAGCTTATATTTAATAGAAAGGGCTTTAAACCACCATAGTTATGAAACATATTGCTGCCTACCAACACAGAGATATAGGAGGTTTATATGAATCAATGGATTGTTTTATCTGGATTAATGATTATTTAAAACAGTATTAAATGGACATTTAGTAGTAATAGCAAGCCCATACAGCAATAACTATTTCCTTTGGACTTTCAGCAAGTATTGAATATTTAATATCCCTGTTGTAGTGTTTATCACAATTTATTATCACTACTTCATTGTGTGTACTCTCTACCCAAGTGGAGATCTTAGAGGTCAGAGACATATTCCTTTTGGTAGTCCTGTCATCTCGCACAATATCTAGTATGTAGTAATTGCTCATTTAACATTGAATGAAAGAAGAGGTAAATTACAGAGCAAGGCTACTCGAGGGTTTTGTTTTTGTTGTTCTGAATATTAAATAATTACAGTTTTTTACTGACAGGGAACAGAAATCTTTCGGTGCATCATTGACTTTCTAGTTTTATGTCAAAATGCTAGGTGAAAAGTCCATTGTCAGAGTAAATTTTGTTTCGTGCAAGTTAGAAAGGAAATAATCATTCTGTGGAAAGCCTGCTTTATCAACATTTCTAAGCAAACTTGAAGGGCAAAGTGACTGATTTTATTGAGATAAATTTTTGGCAGGCATACCAACTGCTGAAGGTTTACCCTAGCATTACTTAATATTGTGCATAAACATTGGATCTGGTACACTTATGACTCCCAAAATTTTAACTACATCACCAGAGGAAGGATGGAGTCACTAGATCCCAAGTATAGGAGTACAATGTGCAGGAGCTTACAGAAAATGTAAAATTATAGCTCAAACTTCAAAAGCTATAGTTTTGAAGAGTCAGTAGAACACAAAGCTAGCATTTACTCAAAGTCCTAATTTATTATTTTAAACTCAAGAAGCTTAACGTTTTCACCAAGTCGCACTTACTGCATGTTATCCCTGCATTCCTTCCCATTCTAGGACTCACAGTCAAGTGAAAGTATTCTCTGTCCCCCAAACTCCCACCCTTATAGTTGTTTCTGTTTTACCTGCTTGGTACCTACTTCTTTATTATTTCTACATGACCAAATTCTATTCTTTTGTAAAATGTAGGTCAGATGTCCCTTCTTTGCTACTTGCCTCAGTATAAGAAATTTTGATCCCTTCTGAATACTCAAACTACTTCCTGTGGTCCCCTTGCACTGTGTTCAGCAACGTGCAGTTACTACATACTTAATCCCCAGCAGGTGTTCCTGTATAGTTTTTGAGACAAGTGGCATCTACTTTTAAATCATCTCATTGCCTCACAAAGTGGGGTGTTTTTTTATATGTGGCTGATATAAGGAAATGCATATAAATATATATTTATATCTGTGTATATACAATAGAAATAATATATATATTTATGGAATGAATAAATGTACATTTAAAAACATGGAATGTGAAAATTATAGGTAATAGAACTGTAAGATAACACAATAATTAGGATCCCAGACACAAATATAAAATGGCTGCTGTATCTCAGTAACATATAAAAGTTATGTAATGGAGATGAAAGTGAATGAAGATCAGGAGAGGTTTGTTCATCTTACATCTAGGCATGAATAAGGGTGGCCAGAAAAGCTATACAGAAGAGGTAAGTTTTCTGACTTTTAAAGCTGACAAGCATTGTTGATTATACTTATATGCAATACTCACCACCATCAGAGGTTATACAAACTTTTAAACTAATTTTATTAGGTAGATATTAGATTATCAACAGCTTTACTATGCAAAGGACTAGCTTGATTGGCAGATTTAATTTTTTAGAATAATAAGTTTTCCTGAAGACAGAATTCCTTCCTTGTTTCTGTTACTGCATTTGGTGACCAACTCCTGCTAAGAATTGTAACCTTCTCACTAAATATATTTCCGTAAGTATGGGATCATTCATTTATGCAGTTTTATGATAGTGAACTTTTTTTTTTTTTTTTACTATAAATATGTTGAATGCTTACGGATCTAAAATAAACCAAATTTTAGATATCCAACCAAATTTATTTTTCAAAAAATATTATAAATGTGAAGTAGTTGTGTTGTATTTTTACAGCTCTCCTTTGTGACAAATCACTAAGAGACATTAATTTTTTTAAAGGGAAGTGCGGTTATAACAACAAGAAATGCCAGCAACTTAAAAAATGATATTTTTAGTAACAGAAAACCCAAATTTCTCTAACTAACATTATAGGGGTTAGAAAAGGAATGCCAGTTATGTTGTAAGGTTGACATATTTTCAAATGTAGAAGTAAAGATGACTGCTATTAATAATTATACATTATCTTGTACCATCAGAAAGCAAATGAATGTCTTATAAAAACCATACTAAAAACACATAACAATCTTATGTTATTTTCATAATGCTCAATTATATAATTTCTTTTTTTAGTAAAGCCTTAAGATTGGATAGTTAAAGAAATGAAGGTTGGTAATTTACCTAAATAATTTAGTTCTTAATTATAAAAAAATGATAAAATATTTAATATATTTATGTGAAGTTGTTAGGCAATTTAAAGTCTATAAATTTAATGCTATACAGATATTACTATATCTATTCTATTAAATACAATGCTATTTGTATCTAACAAAAAATAAGTTGAATGTTGACCATTATGTGGGAAATTATGTTATACAGTAAACAGGCAGCAAGGGTATTTCATGTTTAAAAATCCATGAAATTTGTTAAGCTAATGGATATTTTTCTTACACTAGTCAAATACTTAAGTAGCTTATTTGTGTAATTTTTTAAAGAAAGGTCCTCTGGGTCCCGTCTGAAGTCAGGTTCACATAACAATATAATAATTGGATTTGCTTATTATGTTCCTGGTCATTCTTGCCACAGTAGACTCCTTTGTATAAGCAACATTAATCATTTTAAAAAGCTGAAAGTTAGAAAGTTAATTAAAGGATTTATTATACACTCTTAATTTGTCCTAATGAATTGAACCCCCATGAAACTTTATTAATTGTAGTTGAGGAATAACATCTGGATATTTTTCCTCATGCCTTTGGTCTAAAAAAATCTGTTATCTCTGATAAAATATGTCAGTTTCTTTGAATTTTGAAAGAAGGAAAATGGGATTTTATTCATCTAGAAGGTAAGAGAAAAGTGGGACAAGGAGCTCAGCAGGTGATATTGGAGGTTTAATTCTAATTCACTAGACCATGACGAATGATGTAAACTTGAGAAGTGTACACCTTAACTCATCCCGTATAGAAATATATGGTATTTGTCCCAAATTAAATTCCATATGGTTATTTTTTTAATCTTCCATATTATCTACATGTAGGGGATATTTTTCCTTAAACTTAACATTTGATATATTGAAGGACCATATATGCTTTGAAAAAATGAAATTAAGAAGAGAGGAATGCTTTACATCATAAAGAGATATAAAAATTATTTGCTGCAGTTAGATTTAGTAAGACAATGAAGTGTGAGAGTCTAGGGAACATTGCATGGTCCTGAATTTGCTGTATTTAGTTTACATTAGAAAATGAAAATTTGACTCTGATTCAGTTTCTGGGGTGAATTCAGAGCTCTGAAGTTTAACGAGTATTAGGAATAAAATTGCATTCTTTCAAACAGAAAGAGAAAAGGAGTAGATTGAAGCATGGGGTTATTACCTTAGCCTTTACTTCTCAGACCCTTGGAAAGTCTGAGAACATGCAGTAAGACATATTCTCAGGGTAAGAATATGTGAGGTGGGGAAGCAACACAACAGGCATACGTCAGACTCTGACACACAATCATATTGAGACCTGGACATATAAAAAATGTGTAGACATCATTGTTCACCTTTCCATATTGTGCATACTCCAATATCTACCCACCCATCTATCCATGTCTCCAACAGTGTCTCTACTACAATCATGGGCTGTGAGGAAAGAAAGGCTAGAATATCAGGCTAAGCTTATTATTTGAAGGGTGACTCCTTTGACCTGTGGGAAAATATATTTTTAATATCAGATGGGAATTGCAAAAAACACTAATAGGTTCTGCAATATATCCAAGTGAGCAGGGGGATTATTTTGAGTTGGAGAAAGGTAGAAAACTCTTTAACGGTTGGAGAAGAGGGATGCTTTTTATTGAGTGAAATTTATCCATTGGGTGATTTGTTGGCAGTAAAACATGAGTATTAATTCTTACCAGCAATATGGTCATTAGTGTTAAAAGAGACTGTGTGGGCAGACTAGGTAGGATTAGCCAACACAAGGCCAGAAGGAGAAGTGGGGAGTAGGATGGAAATGGACCAATGCCCAGGCTGGGTTATGTCATCCCCTGACTCCCTGCGGCTGCATCATTTTCAACCCTGTACTTGCTCCCAACCACCTCACAAAGCAATTTTGCATGGAGCCATTGTGATACGTGGTTATTTAATTCTTTATTCAGCTACATAAGACTCAATACCTAGTGATTAAACATCTACTCTAGGCTTGTCGGCCACATGTATATCTTCTTTTGAAAAGTGTCTGTTTATGTCCTTGTTTCACTTTTTAACAGAGTTGTTTGTTTTTCTTTTGAAAATTTAAGTTCCTTTTAGATACTGGATGCTGGACCTTTTTCAGTCATTGTTTACAAATATTTTCTCCCATTCTGTAGGTTGTCTGTTTTCTCTGTTGATAGTTTATTTTGCTGTGCAGAAGCTCTTAAGTTTAATTAGATCCCATTTGTCAATTTTTGCTTTTTTTGAGATGACTTTTGGTGTCTTTGCCATAAAATCTACCATAAAGACACATGCACACGAATGTTTAGTGCAGTACTATTCACAGTAGCAAAGACATGGAATCAATCTAATGCTCATCAGTAACAGATTGGATAAAGAAAATATGGTACATATACACCATGGAATACCATACAGACATAAAAAGAAATGAGATCACATCCTTTGCAGGGACATGGATGGAGGTGGGAACCATTATCCTCAGCAAACTACGCAGGAAGAGAAAACCAAATACCACATATTCTCACTTATAAGTAGGAGCTAAATGATGAGAACACATGGACGCAAAGAAAGAAACAACAGATGCTGGGGTCTACTTGAAAATGGAGGGTGGGAGGAGCAGAAAAAGTCAACTGTTGTGTTCTAAGTTTAGTGGGTCATGGGTCATGAAATAATCTGTACAATAAACCCCTGTGACATGCATTTACCTATATAACAAACCTGCGTATGTACCCCCGAAACTAAAAGTTAAAAAATAAAAAGTAAAAATAAATAGACATTGACTGTATTTTAAGTGGTAGGAACACTATGATGAATGAATGAGACATTGTTTCTACCCTCCCCAAATGACAGACTCGGAGCTTATTCTGTGGATGTGTAGCCTGGGGTGAGAATGTGGATGAGGGATGAACAGAGAGGGGACAGAGGGTGCAGACGCAGTTGTGGAGCACGGTATTACATTCCATGTATATTCAGGTGAAACCGGTATCTCTAGGTGGCTGTTGCTCGAAATGCAAAGTTTAACAAACTCTACAAGCAATATGCCGGGTTTTTTTTTTTTCTTTTCTAAAAGCTCTCAATTATTTGGGATCATAATTTCTTCTCAAGTAGATGGGTTGAGTACTTATTGTGTTCTTACAACTCTCAGAAAACTCTCAAGCCATCCTAATCACTAGGCTTTGCTTATGCATGAAAAAAAAAATGAGATGACAAATAAACGAATTATCTGACTTTGACAAAAGCCTTTTAGCCATTTCAGATATTCAGCTAGAATTATCTGATATGAGACTTCAACAGCCATTTTTGGTGCCAAAGTTATATATTAATCACTAACACACACACAAATCATACACACACCCTTACACACTCACACATCATATATACATACATAAGTGAACTGCCTCTCTTCATGTATATACATATATGTGTGCTTGTGGTTATATACATGAAACCAGAAATTGGAAAAGTGACTCCTCTAATATCCCTAGTTAAGGACAATCCATGGGGTTCAATTATATAGCTCTGGAGAAAAAAGAGAAGAAATGTAAGCATTTCGCTTGATCTTGACCTTGAGTGTAATTGTTTCTTAGGTTATGTGAACATGTGAGTACAATTTATTTTTCAGATCAAGCAAGGGGAGAAAAGAATAAGATTTACGGACTAACCTGAAGAAATATATGGTGTGTAGATGAAGCTGGGAAAATATGAGGGCATCAATTGAGCAGGAAAATGCCAACATCGATGGGGATTGGAGAGGATGAAGTGTGTCCCAGGATCTCAGCCACTAATCAAGGACACAGTCCCTGGAGACTTGCTTCTCTTCACTGTCTAATTTCTGCAAGGAAAGGAAGCTTCAATAACTCAAATCCACACTGCTTCTTTTCAGACAGGAAATAATCTGGGTAAAAAGGATCCTGAAATGCTGGCCTTCTCGATTCTTGTAGAGACTCACTGGCCTTTGCTATTCTGTGATTCAGATGTGACTTGGTGTCATACAATGGACTTAGTGTGCAAATGCCTCCATCATGTTCTCCTTTTTCTCCATAGGATTATTACCAAAAGTTCTTAAATTTTCTTAAATATATAATAAAAATTGTTTTTTTAAACTGACCTAGGTCTTTACTATTCTGGCGCAGGTTTTTCTTCTTATATTCTGAACCCAAACTTACCCTTAGAGATAATGTAAAGTACTTTAACACTTAATTCTTTTTTCATTGTTTTATATATATTACATTCGTCTCTTCAAATCGATTATAAAATTATCTGAAATAATTGAGACCCAGAAAACAAATACTAAATGATACCACTTATGTGAGGAATCAAAAATGGTCAAACTCATAGAAGTAGAACATGAAATGGCGGCTGTCAGGGGTTGGGGGAATGTTATTAGTCAAAGGGCACAAAGCTTCAGCTATGCAAGATGCATGAGTCCTAGACATTGACTCTACAGCACAGTGTTTGTAGTTAACAATACTGTATCACATACTAAAATATTTGTTATGAGGGTAGATCTTATGTTAAGTATCATCGCAAAAAATAGTAATATTAAATAAAGACAGGGCCAGATGCAATGACTCCTGCCTGTAATCCCAGCACTTTGGGAGGCTGAGGCAGGGGGATCAACTGAGGTCAGGAATTGAGACCAGCCTGGCCAACATGCTGAAAGCCTGTCTCTATAATGATATAGAGGCGTGGTGGTACACGCCTGTAATCCCAGCCACTTGGGAGGCTGAGGCAAAAGAATTGCTTGAACCCAGGAGGCAGAGGTTGCAGCAAGCCAAGACCGTGCTATTGTACTCCAGCCTGGGAGACAGAGTGAGATTCCATCTCAATAAATAAATAAGAAAAAAATAAAACTTTGGGAGGTGATGGATATGCTTATTGCATAGATTGTGGTAATAGTTTAATGAGTGTCTAATTTTCCCCAGCTCATCAAGTTGTGTTCATTAAATATATACAGCATATTGTCTGTCAATCATACCTCAACATATAGTTGTTTAAAAAAGGAAATAAAACAATCTTTAAGTTGACCATCAAGTTTCCAAATCCATTTCTATATGGCAACTACCACAATTAATTAACTAAAGAATTGGCAGATTAAGAAGAAAAGCTACTCAGTGTTAGCTAGAGCTGTTTTCTTGGAAACAATCTATCTAATAAAGGGAACCCTCTTGATCCTAATCATATCATTTTTTCCCTGGCTCTCTCTTAAGGGTTCGCACTTGTTTTCCAGGTATCTTTTCTGGTCCAGGTTCAAGTGCCAATTTTCAGGACAATGTTGTATATCATAACCCACCCACCACCACCTTGTCCTGAACTCAGAGTAGCTCAGGACATCCTAGTTAATTGATTTGATGAATATCTTTGCATTGCTAAAATGTTATCACTGCTTGGCATTTAGCAGGTGAAACCCAGAGGTTTAGCTGAGTTCTTCCCAGCAGGGATCTATTTGAATCATATTCAATCTCCCATTACACGGCCTGTGAGGATATATACTTTAAATCAAAGCTCTTCAGGACTAAGATAAGGGGAAAAGCTCTTCAGGACTAAGATAAGGGGAATAGCTCACCTGCCTGCCTTCCGTAGCCACGGATGCTCTCTCAGTTTTTATCCTGTGCTCTTCTGGGGGCAAACCTCTGTCTTCTCACCAGTCTCAACCAAAAGTTATTCAAGTTAAATGTCTTATTGTTTTCATACTTTAATTGAAGATATGGACCATCATGAAATGGGTTTCTTTGCACACCCGCAATAGCCACTTATAACTACAAAGATGATCTTTCTTTTTCCTACTCAGGATCAAGTAAGTTTCTATCTTCATTTTATTACTTACTTTGTCTGAAAAATTGGTACTACCTAATAGCTACATTTTAAAGTTCTGTCAAGACACAGAAGAAAGATTATATCGTATTCTGGATAATAGCATAGACTTGGATCCAGATTGTTTGGATTTAAGTCCAGACTCTGTCATTTACTTGCTGTGTGACATTGAGCAGACTGCTTAACCTCTCTGTGCCTCAACTGTAATACGACTTCAAAGGTTGTCAGGAAGATTAAATGGATTAATGTACATATAATGCTTATGATAGTATCTGGCTTACAGTAAGTGCTACAAAACTATTTACTATTATTACAGCTATTAACATGAACAGACTTATTAAAGTGTCTTCCAAACTTAAATAGTTCAATTAAAAGGGAATCTAATGCAAGCTGCTAAGAAAATATTTTTTTGAATGTCAAATATACAAATTCAAAACATACTTAATGAATAACTAGCTATTACTTACTGGCTTATGTCTTGCTTGAAAATGATGAGGCATCTGTCATAAGACAGTTTTAAGATATTGGTAAACTGACACTGATGAGATTTGGTCTCATTTCATCGTTTACGGCATATTATCTCATTTATTTGTGTGTGATATGTGTGTCTGTAGGGGGGGTGTGGGTGTGTGTGTTATATGTAACCAAATGCATTTTTCACTAGAGTGCATATAACTGAATAGATCTTCCCTGTATATTTTTCTTTTTATGCTTATTGCAAACCTGCAATTACTTAGGACATATGTTACCTTTCAATAGAACCACATGGACAATGGTATCAATAATGTGCTCATGGTCACAAATGCATGTTCGTAATCGGGCTGTGGGTAAAACCTATTTCCAAGGAACTTCACATCAATTTTTTTTTTTTTTTTGAGATGGATTCTCGCTCCTGTTGCACAGGCTGGAATGCAGTGGTGCAATCTTAGCTCACTGCAACCTCCACCTCCCAGGCTGAAGCAATTCTCCTTCCCCAGCCTCCCAAGTAGCTGGGATTACGGGCATGTGTGCCATCATGGATGGGTAATTTTTGTATTTTTAGTAGAGATGGCATTTCGCCAAGTAGGCCAGGATGGTCTCAAACTCCAGACCTCAGGTAATCCACCTGTCTCATCCTCCCAAAGGGCTAGGATTACAGGTGTGAGCCACCATGCCTGGCCTTCAGGTCTGATTTTTTAAAAAAAGGTCATGTTTCTAGCCAGTTCCTGTATTTTGTCTATGACCCTAAGAAAGGAATATTAAGTATGTCACAAAGAACAGAATGTGTTTTACTCATTGAATAATGCTATTGGAATATGTAACAGAATATGTTTGGTATAATTTTTATAGGGCTATGAAAATCATTTGAAGTAAAATTTTATCTTAGTAAAATCTTAAAATATATACTTTATCAAAATAAGAAAATAAACATTCTTTGACCCAGGAATCAATTACAGTGAAATCTTTATGCCAAGTGATCTTCATTGCAGCTTTGATTTTAAGAGCAAAAGGAAATTTTATGTAGCTATTAAAAAGAATGTAACATCTGTAAGTAGTAACATGGAGATTTACTATAATATTCTAAGCAAAAATGATTTCTGCAGAACAGCGTGTACAGTATTATTTTATAGTTTTAAAAAGAATAACAAGTGTGTAAATTACACATGAATATTTAGGTAAGGGAGTGAGGGAGGGTAAGCATCTGTGTGAAGGTTCATGCCTAACCTTTTGTGTTGTTGTTGTTATTGTTGTTTTTGTTTATACTTTTAAGTTCTGGGTACACGTGCAGAATGTGCAGGTTTGTTACACAGGTATACACGTGCTATGGTGGTTTGCTGCATCCATCTCCCTGTCACCTACATTAGGTATTTCTCCTAATGTTATCCCTCCCCAGTACTCCCAACCCCTGCTATCCCTCTTTTAGCCCCCACCCCCTGACAGACTCTGGTGTGTTCATGCCTAACCTTTAAACACAGTAACTACCCAGAAGTAGAACTATAAAAGAGAGAGGAAGTAGAAAACTTTAAATTTACACAGCATGTTCTCACTCATAAGTGGGCGTTGAACAATGAGAACACATGGACACGGGGAGGAGAACATCATACACTGGGGCCTGTTGGGGTTCGGGTGGGTAGGGAGGGATAACAGAAGGTTGGGGGATTGGGGAGGGAGAACATTAAGAGAAATACCTAATGTAGATGACAGGGAGATGGATGCAGCAAACCACCACGGCACATGTGTACCTATGTACGAACCTGCACAATCTGCATATGTATCCCAAAACTTAAAGTATAATTTAAAAAAAGAAAAAAATTAACATGATTTACAGTATTCGAATTTTCAAACAGGCATGTATCCGTTTTATAATCAAACATGAAGATTCAAGCACTCACGATGCTCGCTCAGACTAACTTCTTTCATGTGCACAGATACCGGTGACCTGCATACGGTCATTGCTAGGCTAAAACAATGTCATTTCTAGAAACAAATATTCTACATACAAAAAGAAAGTAAGTCATAGCATTTTGGAGATAATACTGAATCTCATCAGGCACAATCAACCAAAACCAGGTTCATTTCATTCTTAGAATTTCATCTACATTTGCCAGAGATTTTAAATTGAATAATGGACTGACTGTGTGTGAATGAAATGTATGCATTTCTTTTATATTTCTGAAATAGCAATACAGGCTGGGGGGACCCCAGTTGGGAAGCAGGGGAGAGGGGGTCTGGGCGACAGCAGAGGAATGGTTTTGTGTGAGATAGGGACTTAATGAGATAAGGGAATATGTATTTTTGTGAGGGGGAAAAAACTTCATAACATTTTTCATATGAAACATACACAAGAATAATGGAATAGATTATATCTTATGAAATGTGGCCTACAGTAAGTTACTGTTGCATGTCTTCCTTCCATAGAAAAGGAATGAATTGGAGACATTCACTTATAATGAAAATTGTCTGTATTTTTCTCAATTGAGAGAGTTCATTGAGACTTCATAGAATAGTTTTATTACATATTACATAGGAAGGAAAAAACACATTTTTTTTGTTCCAATAACAACCTTTTATCTGGCTCGACAATGCACTTCCACGGCAGCTGGATCAAAAAAAAGAAACTGCTGCAATTCAGAGTCAAAGTGGAGTTTCTTTTCGAAGTGGTCTTCAACAGCTTTCAGCAAACGAAGGAAGGGCCTATCTTTGAGGGGAAAACGAAGCACCCTTCCTTTGGCCCTAACCATGGTGAAGTTTCCTTTGTTTACTGGTGTTTTTTTTTTTTTTTTCTCTTGTTTTTCGTTTGCATTTTTTTTCCCAACTGTTCATTAAAAACAAGAAAATGAGAGAGAGGAAAAAAGAATGTGAACATTATGCTATTTAGTGGTCATGCTCTGGAGGTTTTCAAAAAGTAGCCGTCAGCAGATGCATCAAGATATGACCAGCACTGCGCATTAATTATTTCCCTGTCATACCAAGAATTCTGAAATCTTGTATTTTATTGCAAGCTGTCATCTCACCCACATTTTCAAGGTGACCTCGTCTTCTAGGTTCTCTTTCTCAAACAATTCTCATGTTTCTTGTTTTGAGCTCTTCCAAACACCTTTGAGTATGACCTGAAAAATTTCTTTCTCCATAAAATTTTTCTGACAACTTCTTCTGTGACTGTCTGTTTAAACATTACAAACTGACAGTATTTCCACCAAAACCACCTCTTTAACTGATGTTCAAACTTGGATGTGGATTCCCCTTTCATAACATGGACATACAGTAGAACTCAGAGTGTCTGCATGCTTCTGTTTTCCGCTAAGATTCGTAGGGAGTATTCTCTTTTGCAATACCTTTTCCTAAAATACACTTTGTTATTTTTGTCATTGTTTCTTTGTCCAGGGACTCTTTAGGAAAATTGTTTAAAATCTAAGCAGTTATGGTCCAACATGGTGGTTTATGCCTGGAATCCCAGCCCTTTGGGAAGCCAAGGTGGGTGGATTAATTGAGGTCAGGAGTTCGAGACCAGCCTGGCCAACATGGTGAAACCACATCTCTACTAAAAATACAAAAATGAGCTGGGTGTGGTGGCGCACACCTGTAATTCCAGCTACTTGGGAGGCTGAGGCAGGAGAATCACTTGAACCTAGGAGGCAGAGGTTGCAGTAAACCAAGATTACACCACTGCACTCCAGCCTGGGAGACAGAGTGAGACTCCATCTCAAATAATAATAACAACAACAATGTTAATATGTAAGCAGTTAAGAAGTTTTAATTTACGTTTGTTATTTATTTCTGATATTTGGGATTACATTCAGATTATGTAGGTGGTACATGTGTGCATTTTTGGAATTTATTGAAATTACCTTTGAATCTAAGCCTATGAGCAACTTTTGCAAATCTTCCATTGACTAAAAAAATACAAACTCCTTCTTTGGTTGTAATTTTATATGTAAATATGCAATATATCAAGCTTGTTGGTGATATTATTTAAATCTTATGTGACCTTATGTTTTCTAATGTGTGTATTAATAAAGAAACACATTGCAACTTCTTCTATTATTATTCTCTTAAACTTTAATTTTAAGGATACATGTGCAGGATGGGCAGGTTTATTACATAGGTAAATGTGTGTTATGGTGGTTTCCTGCACAGATTATTCCAACATCTAGGTATGAAGCCCAGCATCCATTAGCTATTCTTCCTGATGCTCTCTCTCTCCCACAACACACCCCAGACAGACCCCAGTGTGTGTTGTTCCCCATCATTTGTCTATGTGTTCTCATGATTCGGTTCCCACTTGTAAGTGTGAACATGTCATATTTGGTTTTCTGTTCCTGCATTAGTTTGCTGAGAATGAGGGTTCCCACATCCATCCATGTCCCTTCAAAGGACATGATCTCATTCCTTTTTTATGACTGTGTTGTATTCCATGGTGTATATGTCCCACATTTTATTTATCCAGTCTATCATCTTAGAGTTAAATTCTGTATCAATCTCAGATGATTTTCCACATTTATTTTGCTTTATGTTGTTTGATATATAAAAGTTTGTGCCATTTAGTGACTGTTGTCATGGTGAGCGGTAGTGATTGTTATATGTGATGATTTTCTTGGTCCTGCTTGATGCTTTCGGGCATACATTCTGCCACCTGACTTTTAATTTTCTGCTACTGCATGAAAATTAATATTTGCTAATATAACCTATTCCAAACCTTACTTAAAAATTGGGGGGTCTGGGACTTGAACTGCAGATGTTTGGCTTAATTAAAACCGTGGTTCATAACACATTGACATTATCGTTTCTAAAGGTAATGTAAAAGTTTGCTTTCTAAAGCAAAACAAAACAAACGACAACAACCAAAAAGCCTTACTAAGGCCATAAGAACTTGCAAAACTATCCGGCAAATCATCCCCCAGTTCCCGTTTTCACTTTCTTCTTCTCACACTCCTGTTTCTCCTGTCTTACTCTTCATGGTTCTCCTTCAGGCTGCTTCTCTTTCCCCCAAAGATTCCCATGTCTTTTGTCTCTGTCTCTTTTTGTTTTGTGTTGTGAGGATTTATTTTACTTTATCTTGTAGGCCACAAACTTGACAATGATCTTTTATCAGTTCCTCTTTTACACTTTTAAATTTTCAAATTTCTCTTTACCTTTCCAATAGGTTTCGTTCTGTTTTTGGTTTCGCATGTGATCTAAGCATATCCACTTGAGCTGTCTCATTTCTGGTTTTCTTGGTCAAAAGTGTCATCTGCCACTTCAATTCATTCTCCTTCAATTGGATCTACCAGCCACCCCAGGTGACAGAGTCCTTTAAGCAAGTTGCTGTTTTCCTTTGACTATTCACTGCTTTCTGCTTCTCTACCACCCACAGACATCGGGTTGCTTGTGTTTCTAGGAAGTGGACCATTGTCGAGTGGTAGAAAGCTAACAGTTCTATTCTCTGTAGACTGATGAAGCACTTCCTGGTGAAACATTTCTGCTATTGGAACAAGGTGGAAATGAAGAGCCTCATTTCCAGTTTCTCCTAGATCAAGCATGTGCCTTCTACCTTTTTTTATTATTATTATTTTACAGGTAGAGGTCAGTTTACCAGTCTAGTTTTTCTGTAGTTACATGAAAATTAAGATGATCCTAGAATCATCCCCAGGACACAATTACTGGACAATATGAGGCCTTTACCTAAGGACACCAGAGATTTTGTAGGTAGCCATCAAATCCCAGAGAGTGAAGCCCTCTTGCTGCCCATGATGATTTGCTGTCAAGAGGCCCATTGTTCCTAAGATGATCACACAAAACCTAACAGCTTAGTTGGGAAAGCTAAATGACACTCAGTTTTCATGACACAAAAGGGAAATATTACTAAATAATACTACGATCTTTCTCTCATGCCAACTCAGAAGGCATTTTCACTCCCATCTCCAGGCCTTTCCAGATAGGGCCTCCTATGAATACAAACTCTCTTTATATTTTATCTCTGACTTACAATGCAAGCTCCTTAAGGCCAAGAGTGTTTTATCTTCGACTGTGTTATGTACAAGACAGATCACAGAGTTAGAGCTAATTGGTGGTTTTATATCATCACGATCATTACTATTTTAAGTGTAGGTGTATATTAACCTGACAATTCAAATTTATAAGGTAGATAAACAGAGAACATTTGCACACTTCATAAAATGGTTTGCCCAGGGCTTATTAAATCTCATATTCTTAAAAACATTTTATCAACATAGCATACGACTTTTCAGGAACACACATAATTATGTAAAGTGGAAAAAGCAATCTAAACTGGATTTTTTAAAAAGAAAAGGTTTCATTCTGAGATTCCCGTTTATGATTGAAATCTCCCTGCGTATGTTCAAACAGATTGCATCTCATGTTGTCTCTTGAGTATTCTCCCGTCTTTATAATTTAATGGAGTGAGAAACTTCTCCCACAAACATCGAGCACCCTAGACCTGTAGTCTCATCTCATGCTCCGATTTGTACCCTTTCTTTGTTGTATTAATTGAAATGAAAAGAAAACATGCTCTTTACTGCTACTGATCTTATAGGTATAAACTGTAAGTTGAGAAATAATTTGTAAGAATTCAGTTTAATAAGATAACTTATTACTCTTTCAGCAAAATCCTTTTTTAAAAAAACGTTTTATCTTCATCTAAGGGTTTCCTAGGGTCCTTCGTTTGGTCTCACCGTTATAAGAAAGTTCGGATTCTTTTTAACTGGATGCAGGTATCTCACTGAAGTTGTTTTTGTTTTGTTTTAGTTGGTTAGGTTTGGTTTGATTATTTACATCACAGCAGATGTCTGACACTTGATCAAATGTAAGGTACCTTTTGCTGCAAGAAGCACCATTACATGGTGTTACTAAGCAAGAAAAAATACCATTAATTAAACTGTGAGACATCATTAACACGTGTCCTGATTTCAAAGATGTTAAAATGTGAAAGTATAGGTGGTATACCAGTGATGAAATTGGAAATAAGTATTTTCTGGCTTGTGATGCAGAAACAAATAACTTCTTTTATGTTTGCAGAGCACTGACCAGTTTGATACCTGCCACTTTCCTTAACCTTTTTGAATTTCTAGAATAGCCTTATCACAGTGGGTCGTACACAGCAATGTCTATTCCCAGCACCTGTGGGTCCTAGTAAATCTGGTTCCCTGAAACAGGGCCAATCCTGGCAATGCCCCTGCAAGTCACCATTTTCCTGTGTTGACTACAAGGCTGGATCTTTCTTGAATGACTCTGCTTTCCTACCTGTCCTGAGAGCTCCTCGCTGAACCTGCAAACTGTGCAAAGCCTAGCCTGGCTGGACGGAAGACCTGAAATTTTATGTCGTTCTTTCTAGTTTCTTCAGTATGGCAGCTGGGAAGAATCCTGTCCCTTCTACTTTACCTATGCTATTCTTAAGATAACCATTTGTTGCCCCAGTGCCTCTGTTTCCTACTTTCCTCCTCCTCAGACATGTGCCTGCTGTAATCAAGGCTGTGACCACTATCCCCCCTTCAGTTCCTACACTTATCTGCTAGACTTCCACATCAGAGATCAACTCTTCTTGATAGTGTTACTTGAACCTTGGAATACTCCCAGAAGTATTTCTAGAATTTTTCTATGTATTTCTAGAATTTTTTAAAGAGATGGGATCTTAGTATGTTGCCCAGGCTGGTCTTGGACTCCTGGCCTCAAGCCATCCCTCCACCTCAACATCCCAAGTAGCTGGGATTACAGGTGTAAGCCACCATGCCCAGCTTGCATTGCTAGATTTAAAATGAGTTGGTTGTTTTGATGATCTGGAGCTATAATGATCAGCATAACCACAATAATGCCTCTCCCAGCCCCATCCACATAAGGTACTAAACTAGTAACCAAAATGCAATATAAATAAGATAAACAAATACCTCACCTTTCCCAACCATTTTCAGACACCAGGGCCATAGTCTCCCCTAGTTAATGTTGTAATGTTTTATATTCAAAACTCAGCCACCACCACTGAATCACCTCTAATGGGCTTAGACTGATGTGGTGCATGGATGCTACCATAATCCTTGACCGGACTTGTGGGTGTCCCTTCTCTCTGTCTTCTGCCCTGGTCTATGAACTACTGCTGGTACAATGCTTTTTTTCTGGACCTCTGTGAGAAAAGAAATGAAAGGAAAAGAAAGACAGAGCTATCAGAGCAAGTATTCCTTTGCTTCTTGAACAAGATTTCATAGAATGGAAAATGGGGTGAACACAATTTTGTTGAAATGACGCCTGTCACTCTCATTTGAAGTCCATAACAAAAAGTAGAAGAAAAGCTTGATAAGGCACTACAAGATCTAATTTAAAACTGGTAGTTGTGGTCAGGCATGGTGGCTCAAACTTGTAATCCTAGCACTTTGGGAGGCCAAGGCGGGCGGATCATGAGGTCAGGAGTTTGAGACCAGCCTGGCCAATATGGTGAGACCCTATCTCTACTAAAAATACAAAAATTAGCCAGGTGTGATGCCACTAAAAATGACATTATCAATGCAGAAGAACACTGTGAACTTTAAGATGTTACACACCTGCAAATGAAAGTAATTCATCATCCAAATAAAAATGATCTTCTCCCATATTGCTTATTCTCCACCCGCTTTTTCTACCCTGGCCTTGGACATTCTGAACATTGCTGCCAGCTTTGCTGACCTTGCCTCTGGGTGAAGGTGCCTGCATACATACTGGATTCACAAACTGAACAGTTGTCCCTGAGGCGCTGGATTAAGTTAGAAAGAGATGTAAAAAATGGTGGAAATGCTTGAATATAGAAGGCAAGCTTGAAGCTTCAGCATCTAGATAGACTCGAGATTAAATGGGGTAGTGTTGATCTACATACCTCTCCTCACCATACTTAATTTTGAAATGCACTTCAAATCTCATGCTATTCTACAACCTGAACAATAAAACCATGCTGTTTGTGAACAAAGCATTTTCACATCTAAGAAACAGCCCCATTGTGCATTTTTTTCATTTTATCCATATTTTTCCATAAAATCTATTTGTATGGCCACTTTTCAGACTGTTTCATTGCATGATACTTAAGCAATGGTCAGTCCTGTCTGTGTTACATTTACGGAGTACCTTGAATTTCTTAAACTAAAGAGGAGAATCTGCTGTTTAGCTAAGAAATCTGTTCAACTTAATACAGATTTTATAACATCTCTTAAATCCCAGACTGAGCTCTTCTTTTCCAAATTCTTCAGAAATGAAGAGGCCCTTATTTCTGAACAAATTTGTGGATACAGTGCATGTCTCTATCATTAAAGGCAAACAGCATGTTTCAGATATAATGGGAATATGAGTCATCACTCTAAAATCTGATCTGGTCCTGGTCCTAATTCAATTAAATCATTACATTCCTGTCTTTCACTGATTTTCTTGCCTACAGAAAGCCCTGCAATGAATGTGTTAAATGGCTATTTTAAAATAGTGTGTGCATTCAAAGAAGGGAAAACACACACACCACACACACACACACACACACACACACACACACACACACACCATTTAATGCTAAAAAGGGAAATAAATTGCTGTTTTTTTTTTTTTTTTTTTTTTTTTAAACAAATGGCTGGGAGGGTTATAATGTATTAGTTTTTTTTTTTTTTTTTTTTTTTTTTTCCAGAGGTAATCTTAGATGTGGAGTGAATGAAGTGAAGTCTGTTATCAATCCATAACATCTGCTGCAGTGTCAAGCGATGAAATGGGTGACTCCGGAGCCCAAGACAGCTGGGACGGCTTTCTTAATGCAGGAGGGTATTGTGCAAACAAACAGGCCCTGATACGGTCTACGGTTGTCACAATTATTCAGGCTGGTGATACATCTTCCCGTATTAGCTGCTTGAGCAGCCCTATTTCTTTTAAAAGTAAACTACTGTATAACAATCACTATCCTGGCCTGTAAGTCAGTGAGCACAAATGGAATAAATACCCCGAAATAAAAATAAATATAAATTAACATTTATCACCAGAGCAATAAACGGCAAAACAGATGCAAGATGAAACAAAACAAGACAAAACACCTGGAGGAGAAGCCGGGGAGAGAATGAGCAAACACAAATCCCAAACCTTACTCACAACAAAACAAAACTCCGAATGGGAAGCAATTTTCTTTATGCTTTACTGTGTTAGGGGTTCAAGTGTCTTTCAGGCTGAAAATAAAAACACTGTTTGGGGCATCTAATTTTAATTCATTCTTCTTTTGAGGTTTGTGACCAGCATTGCGGGAATGGTAATTAAAAATGATGGGGCCTCAGTATTAAGCATGAGCAAAGGTTCTCTAAAATTAGGAAATGAACTAATTCAGTAATGTATTTACATAAATCTGTAGCTAAAGGAGATACTGAATTTTATTACAAATAGAATCTTGGTTTCATCTAGCTTTCTAGAAGACACAGAAATACTCTGATTCTAGTTGGACAATGTGTCTCTCTCACACATCAGGAGCCTGGATTTCTGGCTGAAATACAACATAGCATATTCTCCAATGTATAGCCTAGCTGTGGGTCAAAAATCTAGAGCCTGCTGCAAGAATTACTATGCATTCAAGTTCTCTGCACACTGAGCACCAAGGTTCATTGGAAAGGAGACTCTTATGAGACCTCTAAGCACATCCAATCCCACCTTATAATTGTACAGATATGAAAAGTAATATCAGAGAAGTAAAAATTTTTCTAAGCGGACATTTAGGTTTGGCTCTGCGCTTATTCTATCACATTAGGCTGCCTTATTCTCTGCTACCTATGTATCTACGGCAGTATTAAAAGTAAGCCATTTTCAGTTTGTGTTGACAAGATGGATATCTGAAAACCAAATACAACTGGAAAACTGACTCCAAGTTACTGAGGTTTGACTGAGATATACTGATGCTTAAAAATCAAGATAATAAACTTGAGCATACATTGAGATATCTTTATTTTTAATTTTATGAGGTGTGTACTGGTATGCATTTTGTAACACACATTTTTTAGTGTATATATATTCTTAAGTCAAGCCCAAGTGCCATTAAAACTCAAAAGTATACAAATCAGGGTTTCTGTAAGGAAGGATTTATACAACATTATTGTATTTTTCTCAACACCTCACACAATACTCACAAATAACAGGTATTTGTTAAATGCTGATTCAACTTAAGAATCTTTGTTGGCTTTATGTAAGCAAAAATAAGTCAGTTTCTCAGGAATCACGTGTCAACATCGTGGAGTATTTCCTCTCTGATAATGGGACATCATTGCTTAGTCATTCATTCATTTAAGAAATGTTTTTGACCATTCTTTCTCATATATTCAGTTCTTCATATTAAAGATAAAACAGATAACCAGTGAACAAGGAAGAAATAGCACCTGCCTACAGGAAGTTTACAGTCTATCAGAAAAGAATGACATCGAGCTAGTAATTCTGTATTACAAGGGAAAAATTCAGGGAGCCACCTCCGTATATAGAAGGAAACTCAACCTGGTTTGGGATGCAGTGCTATGAAGCTATAGGCCAATTCTCCAAGGAACTACTTGCATTTAAGTTAAGGTGCATAGGCCAATTCTCCTACGAACTTGCATTTAAGCTAAGGAGCCATAAGCCTTTTGAGGTAACACATGGGAAAAAATTAGACCATACCTAGATACTAATGCTGTCTGGCCTCTTTTTTCATTGAGGAAAGAAAAGCCAAATTAATGCCCAGTTTCAAGTGAGAAATATATTTCTGGTTTTGGAAAGAGAGTGTTGGGATTGGTCACATTAAAAAAAAAAAAAAAAGTCAAGGAAGAAATCACCTGCAGGACCTATTTTGAAGAATGTCAAAATAGGGAAAGTAGGGGTTAGAGTCAGAAGGATTTAATCCTAGACAGAGAGAAAGGCATGGACATCAGCAAGGAAAAGTACGGGGAGTTCACCAAACGTGTAGGGCTGATCTCCAGCCAGGAGCGCACATTTGTTGTTTAGTGTCCGGTGTCTATTCTGATTCATTCAAAGAGACTTTGCTGAAATGGTATCTTTCCTATGCAATTCCACTAATACTCCTCCTTCCTAAAGCATTTAGTTAATTCTTCTCATAGCACTTCTGTTTCTATAACAGATGTTGTAATTTACTCATTTATTGTCCTATTTACTCTCTGTGTTTTCCCACTGGAATAAAAGCAAGGTAAGGATCTGCATCTGTTTTGTGTGTTGATGGAGTCTGAGCTTCTAGACAGTCCCTGACTTCCAGTAGTTACTATAAAAAATTATTGAATTGAACCTAGGGAACGTGACATGTTTTGCTCTGTACAATTCATTGGTTGATTACTGTTGTCTACCTGATCCATCTGGCTTGCTGTAGGTTATAGATTCCAACTGGCAGAAGGTACAGCTTTTCCTAAAACCCTGGGCTGGAAAAGGTAGAAGTCCTTTGCCTTCTAATCCTACTGTCAAAAACTCAATCACATAACACACTTAACTGCAAGTGAGGACAGAAAATGCAAAAACTGCTGTGTGTGGTGGCTCATGCCTGTAATCCTGGATCTTAGGGAGGCAGAGGCAGGAGAAGAGCTTGAGCCCAGGAGTTTGAGACCTGCCTAGGCAAAATAGTGAGACCCTGTTCTCCACTAAAAGGAAACTAACAAACAAACAAAAACAAGCGTAGCTTCCCTCAAAAGCAACAACACCCCAACATAACAAAGAAAGAAAAAAATGGAAAATGGAAAAACCATATTCCCCCAAAGAAATTAGAGTGTACTTTGCTGGACAATTGAGTTTCTCCTACGTTGACCACACAACCAAATCACTAAAGGGAAGGTCTCTTCTTCAAAGCGTTACTGCTTTTTTCAACCCAGGCAGAATGTGTTTGTGAGAAAAAAAATCAAATACGTGTTATATTTCCTTTGCCAATATCAAAACAAAACCGAAGGCATTATCTTTCAATATTTCATAAGTATTACAGAAGTAAAATTATGAAAGATTAGCACATTGACCTCATTAAAATATTTCAATAGTTATATGCTATTAAACTGAGCATTAAGTACCTCAAATATATTTGTATTGTCAAGAGATAATCAAGTCAATAAATTGTGCAACTTAATTTTAAATATTATATTAGCCTAATTTTAATTAAAAATTACAAACGTGAAAACGATGTATTTAGAAAGTTACCCAAAAAAATTTAAAATCTAATTTCTTTCTCATTGATTCAGTGGTTTCCATCTCATTTACAAAAATTAGTATTCTAACTACATTTATCTTTTTGCTTTACAAAGGTAACAATCAAATTGTTACATTTTATATGTCCAGAACAGCTGAGGGAGAATTTCTTGGCTTCTTAGAATTAGAGGGGAATTCTCACTTAATGAGTGACAAACCTGTGTCAGCAAATCATATGCATGTTGGTTTTCCAAATAGCATTGTGAGAGAGGCTTGGATCTAGGTTAGTCTAAATCCCAAACCAAAGGATATTGTTCTAAAGAGGCTCATGATTTATTAATTCATGTATTCATATTACTTATTAGACACCCATGCATAAATATCTAAGTGCTGAAGGACAGAAACCTTGTCTGTCTTGTTAACAGTGATAGTCTCAATGCCTTAAACATTGCTAACAGGATTATGCGTTAAAAAAAAAAAAAAAAAAAAAAACTTTGTTGAATGAATGAATGAGTGAATGAATGCATGCTTAATGGTTGAAAATTTACTGTGGGCAAATCATAGTGCTGGCGCTTCATAATACTGTGCTTGGGATAAAACCTTGAGGATATTATATGAGGTCCCTTAAGTCTCTCTGTCTGTCTCTTTTTTTCTTTCCTTTGATTTGAATACTATACTTTCCCTGTGACATGTCTTATATTTTTGATAAAACAGTTTTTCAGGACCTAAACTTTCAGGAAGTTCCTCTGCTATTTGTAATTCTTTAATGGTGCAATATTTTCTAGACCACTAGAAATGGTGCAATAGTTTCTAGACCACTATTTACGTAATTAAATCATCACACATAGCTCATTAAAAAAAATCCTTTCGGAGGGAGGTGATGAAAATGGAATTTGGTACTTCAAGGAATCTCAACTAAATTATTATTTTTTTAAGGCCAACTTGGCCTTTTGCATTAGTATTTGTGTCATTCAATTTCTATATCGGAAAACGAATTTACAGACGAAAGAAGATATGCTTGGTCTTATGCTTTTCAAACTAGATTGAGAATCAATAGAGCAGTTAAATCAATTGTGTAGGTAAAAACTAGATTTTGCAATGAAAGACAATATATTAGAATAAAATGAACAATATCAAACTATGCTGCTCAACCAAGGTATAATAAGCCTTGCTCCAGGAAAGATTTTTATGCATGAACATGTATGTTGAGTCAAGACATAATCTTTATGTTTAGAAACAGAATAATTTTTAAAATATGCCTCATGGAGGTATTGATAATTGATGATAGTTTCAGAGAATAATTATTATTCTTCAAAAAGTTCAGGATCCTAGCATTATGATCTATGGAAGTCAAGGACTTGATAAAGACCTCTTTCTGGTATGCAGTGGTAATGGAAGCCACAGTGTAACTGACATTCTTCAAAATAGGTCCTACAGGTGATTTTTTTTCCCATGACTTTTTTTTGTATGTGACCAAACCTAACACCCTCTTTCCAAAATCAGAAACATATTTTTTACTTCAAACTGGGCATAAATTTGGCTTTTCTTTCCTCAATGAAAAAGGAGGCCAGACAGCATTAGTATTTAGATATGATCTATTTTTTCCCCATTTGTTACGTCGAAAGGTTTTATGATACCATCAACATTGGTTGCCCATCTAGCGTCTCATCACAGACACCTTCATCAACATCAATGACTGATTATTCAGGGCATTTAGAATTCGCTGGAATTTGCCAAGCTGGGTTTCAAACATGGGTCAAAAATCTATGAAAGGCCAAATGAGGTTCTGCCATTTATATTCCATTCTTCACATTTTAGTTGGTTCCGGTCAAAAAGAAAAATTGCTTTAACCATATTCCTATTTGTTCTGAATCTATCTGGGGCTTGACATGAATGATGTCTATTTAAAAAGTTAGTTCATGGTGTAAAATAAATGAGATTTCTCCCTCCCTTTCACAATCTGGCTAGTTGTCCTTATATTTCATTGCCGGACATAATTATTACATCATTTAGGTCTTAATGCAATGCCTGTGCTGCTAAATTGTGATAGAAGGCCACTGATAAAGTCTTTTGATTAGTCAGGAACAGCTTCTGTAGATGTCAGCTTGTATTCACCACTGGTACCTTTAAGCAATTCAGTTCTTCAGTAACTATGTATACTCCCTCAGTTAATTACGGGCTCATACAATCTGGGGATTCACTTGAGCTGATGGATGTCAGTACCCTTTCAGGATACTAAACAGATGACTCCACAAATTCTGAAGGTGCTTCAGGTGATGCTAGGAGATGTATCTACAGCTATTTTCTAATTTGCACTAAGAAGTCCACAGAACCACATATGTTGAACTGAGGGATTCCCAAAATCTTTTCTACCAAAAATTTTGCCCCCACCCGACCCCAGTCCAACATGGTTACCACTGTAACTCTATTAGAGATTTACTTCTATGACTTAGGTATTTTTTCCCTAGTTACTACACAATAAAATATAATTATTTGAAAAAGCATTAACAATTTATAAAGCATTATCATCTCAAGAAGATACTTGTTTTATTATCTCCTAGAAGGAAGTCCAGTAGTGGCTTTGTGGAATAAGAATATGTTTTTAGAAAAAATGAAAAAGAAAAAGATGGCTTTGGCTCCAGTCCTAGATAAGCAACTTTCTTGCTTTGGTACAGGTAAAGTCACCTGGATCTTCTGTTGGTCAGGGAATAGTAAATCTGTTTGTCCTAGTCACCTTCCAAACAGGACAGTTGTATGAAAAAAGGAAATTAGGACAGTTGCAAAAACGGACGTTCCATCGTGACCAAGAAAACAGTCTCTGAACCAGAATACCTGGGTTCAGGTCCTACCAAGCCACTGCTGATGGAGTGACCTGCTTGTTACCTTCTCTGTCCTCAGTCACCTGATCATTAAAATGGGGATGACAACAGTAAATAATGATACAAAGGTGCTTCTAAGGGATAAATGAACGACTCCTATGCCAGTCCCTTAGAACAGTGCCCAGTACACGATGTCTGCCACAAAATTGCTAGCTCTTATTAAGTCAGCTTTGGGAAGCAAACATTTAAAAATAGTGTGGAAGATCTCACAGTCCCACACGAAGATGAAACAAACCTCACAGTCCTCACGGTCCCACATGAAGATAAAACAAACTTCATAAACTTGGATGGAGCAAGTACAAACTACCAAACATAATACAAATCAATGTAAATTTTCCTTTGAAGTAAACATATTTAATTATAACTGAATAATAAAAATATATATTTATAATAAATATTAAAAATTCAGTAACTGACTCAATTATGTCAATGATGCTGCCATTGCTCAAAACAGTTTTAGAACTCTTTTCTTGAATTGTCTTCAGTCAGATTTTGAGCTATCCAAGAAAATTAGTGGTATTATGCATGTCAAAGAGATATCTGCATTCCCACATTCATCACAATATTATTCTGAACAGACAAGATATTGAATCGACCTCAATGTTCATCAATGAATAAATGGATAAAGAAACTGTGGCATGTACATATATAATGGAATACTATTTATCCTTAAAAGAGGGACAAGGATGAACCTGGAAACCATCATTCTCAGCAAACTGACACAAGAATAGAAAATCAAACTCCGCATGTTCTCACTCATAGGAGGGTGTTGAACAATGAGAACACATGGACACAGGGAGGGAAGCATCACACACTGAGGTCTGTTGGGGCGAACTTGGGGGAGGGCAGCCAGGGATGGGGAGTTGGGGAGGGATAACATGGGGAGAAATGCCAGATATAGGTGATGGGGAGGAAGGCAACAAACCACATTGCCATGTATGTACCTATGCAACAATCCTGCATGTTCTCCACAGGTACCCCAAAACCTCAAATGCAATTATATATATGTGTGTGTGTATATATATATATATATATATATATATATATATATATACACACACACAAAGGAAATTCTATTTTTTATAACATGAATGAACCTGAAAGATAATATGTTAAATGATAAAGCCAGACACACAAGGAAAAATACTGTATAATCTCACATGTGGAATTTTAGAAGGTTGAACTCGTATAAGCAGAGAGTGAAATGATAGTTACCAGGGTCTGGGAGGAGACTAGAGAGATGATATGAGTCAAACCTTACAACGCTTTAGTTAGGAGGAAGAAGCTCAAGAGATCTATTGTACAACACGGTAACTATAGCTAATAAAAATATATTGTATACTTGAAATTGCTAAGAGAGATTTTAAACATTCTCATCACAAATAATGCACATGCGAGGTAAAGCATATGTTACATAGCTTGATTTAGCCATTCCACAATGTATATATCTATTTTAACATGTTGTACACCATATATATTTTTACTTTCAATAAAAAATAAAAGAAAATTAGTGATATAATTGAATGATTATACATTATTTCATTGTATGTTAAAAAAATAATCAGTTGGTTTTCCTCTTCTGAGCATTTTTAGGTTAGAATTAAGGCTACCAAATTTGTGCTTTTTATTCCAAAGGAAAAGATGTCTTCTGTCTCCAAAGGATTCATTTCACCCATGATTGAACAGCTTTTCAGTACAAGTCCAGATTAAATAAATACTTTAGGTTTTGGGGGCTGCATTTTCTTGTCTCAAATACTCAACTCCACTGTTACACACTGAAAGCAGAGAGAATATGTAAATTAATGGGGATGGCTGAGGGCCAGTAAAACTTTATTTGCAAAAACAGGTGGTTGGCTGAATTTCCTCCATCAGCTGTAGTTAGCCAACCTCTGATTCAACCTCTCTGATATTGAGGAGATAATTTATCTAACACTCAGAGTCAGCATTAAATGATGCAGCTTTATACCTGACATATTGTCGGCACTCAACAAATGTCTTTCTTCCCTTCCCAGCACTTGCGGTTGTAGTGGAAATCATGTTTGCTTGCATCCAGAAAACTGTCCAAGTTATGGCATGAATTAGCTTTGCAATTCTCTGAGTTTCAAACCTGTCATATGAAAAAATCGAGCCAAATTTTATTGCCTTTTGAGCTTATATAAAATTTAAATATGACAAAGTATGCAAAATCTATGCCACGGAGAAAGCACCAAAAGATCAGCTGTTACAAACTCGCTCTTGGGATTTCCATTTCAAACTGTCGTCTGCAACCTCAATACACAAAGGGGCAGATAAATCACTCATTATTTCTCATTAAGAGTAGCAGATTTTTGAATTCTCAATGGTGATTTTGGTAGAAATAAGGCTCCATAAGAAAGACATTTAGGTGTGTCTTTTTAAAATTCTCATAGGACTTGAGCCCATCATTCTCACGTTACAGGTAAAGAAACCGAGACTCCTAGAGATTAAATGACATGCCCAAAGTCACTCAGCAACTCAGGAAGGGTTCAGATCAGGACTCCATGCTCAGGACTCTCAGTGTAGGAATTTCATACTATGAAAGTCATATAACTTATATGAAGTCATGACTTCATATTATATGAAGTCATCCTACTAAAACTTCAAGTCACCCTACCATAACTTGAAGTCACCCACTTCAGTGGTTTCCATATTTAGTAAGCTGGAAACAAGTTTGGCACTATTTGGACCATCTCATTATGCATGATCAGATTAGCAAATGCAGAATTACTTAACCTGCTTATATTGCACGGGAAATGTCTCTGGCCAATCACAGACCAGGCCATTCAGTAAACAGGGAGGGTTTCCCATTGCACCTCCACTGTATCAGGTGAGGTATTCGGAGGACAGACTGGCTGACATTCATTGCTTGGGATATGGTTTCAGTGACATTACTGAACTTGTGCACCTGCATTCCATAGGATCACACCTTGGAGGGCCCACGGCACTACTCTTCCCTGCTGATATAACCCAGAAAATGTCACTGCACAAACTATATGGCATATATGGCATTTTGAACACACTGAACAATGACATGACATTTTGAGCTGCTAAAAGCAGAGCTACATGGTGTCTCCACACTGCACATATCCTAAAAAGCACCCCTCCCTTGTCTTGCCCTTTACCTTTCTTTTGCCTCTCAATCATCTTTACCTCCATTACTGACCAAATTTTTCATTTATTCCCTTAGTAAGCTCAACTTTGCTGGAGTTTTATTAACTGCAAGGTGAGATCCTCATGAACTTTATAGCATTTTGAAGGCATTTGTTTCCTTCTCCTTCTCTTTTTTCATTGTTACTTTTCATATAAACAGAAATATAAGACTTTAGATTCTCTTCAATCAAACTTCCAAACAAGGAAAGATCTTTTGGTTGCTAGAATTAGAGTTTTTATTATTTCATTTGAGAGTAAGAATGCACAGATGCATATGTATTAGCTACTTAGGACTAATACATATTTTGCCATTGCCAGTCTATCCTGCATATTAAGGTACATCTCCATAAATAAGAGTTTTTAGAAGTATAGTTTTTAAAATGCTGAATGTGTATTTTTTTTATTTTAAAAACTCACTTTTATTTAATTAAACTCATGACATTTAGAGTTCATGGTAATTGAAATGGCTGATGATAAAGTACACTTTTTACATGTATGTGTGTGTGTGTGTGTGTGTGTTTTGTATATTAAGCCACTTTCTACCTGCTTTCACATTGGTTTTCTTGGAGGGATTAAAATATTCTGTTGATTACATTCCAAATAAAAATACAATGCATATCTATGTATATTTTGCAAGGAGAGCAAGAGAATGCACTTTCCTTTCTTATTAATGCTTTCAAAAGGTCCAGCGTGTTCTAAACATTGGTCCTAATTGACCAATTGAAGAGTCAATAGAAATGTAGGAGTGTTGTTACCATTTTATGTCACCACATATTTTTCCATATGCAAAAATGTTTCTGAAAATTTGGAGCTGGAAGGCACTCTAACGCATGTAACTGGAACGACGTGTGGCAAGGCCAAGCTGCCACTTCATCACGGGCTCCCGTCCCAACCCACATTTTCCATTAGGATCTTTCCATCAGGATCAAGTTCCTCATCAGGGATAAGAGCTGACCATCTTGTCTTCCTGTTCTTCATAAAGGCAGCCTGAGAAAGCCCATAATCAGCGGAATCATCAGTAGCTGATTTAGTTCCTCTTAAATGTATCAGTAAAAGAAAGATCTGTGGATCATTTTAGTCATTCACTCTGACACCTCCCTCTCACAATGGCTTCCTTCCTCCACCTCTATCTACTCATGTATTTAAAATGCATAATATCTGGTACCAGCTCAACTTCATTGAAAGGTTTTATGATGATTCTCTTGTCCTAAATTTGAAATAAAAATTTTCAACTATGTGTAAGAGCATAGAATGAAAGAGTATTTATTGACATAATTCTGAACAGAAGATAAAACACATTAATTCAAGTATGCAAATAAACAGGAACATTTTGGGTTTCAATGATCTAAGTAATGTTTTCAATAATTCATTTGGTTATGTAAAGAAGTTTCAAAGGAAAGAAAGGACAAAGTATGGGTATAATTTTCATGAATTCATTCTTATCATTCAACGTGATTCTTTTTTCTCATCTCCCCTTGAACCATAATCTAAAGCCTGTCTGCAACCTAAACCTACAGAAACACCAGTAATTTTAGTGTCAGTATCTACATTTTAAAATTTGTTTTGGTCTAATAATTTGAGATATTATTTATAATTTTTGTAGCATTTTTGTTCTATTAATCTACATATGGAAATATATTAAAGATTTTTATTTTTATGTAATTATTTTATTCAAAATATAATTTAAAATAAAAGTGCATTCATATTGATCTAACATTCAAGAAGATACATTTGTTATGTTGAATAATAACCAGAAAGGACAAAAATTTGAAAACAGAAAATGGTGGAAAATAAATCTTACCAAATCAAAAAGCCCCACTTTAATTCTATACAGAATGAAGACACAAGGCAAAGACAAATAACCACTCTAATTTAAAACTGTGTTTCACTTAGCACTTTGTAAAGTATCTTAACTTGCTTTGTCTGACTTGAAAATGAGACAAAAGTTCTGAAAGAGCAGGCTCTGAAAATATTTATGAATAAGAAAATAAAAGAAAAAAGAACAATCTGAAAGCCAATAGGTGCTAAAAAAGAAAAAAAAGAAAACATTATAAAACACCTTTTCAAAGGTCTCCTAATGTATAATATTTAAATACAAACAGTAACTAGTGTTACACCAGCTGCTCTCAGGTTTGCAAAATATATCAAAGTACAGCATATTGGAATGAGTTCTGAGTTTCCATTTACTTTATCTATCCAGACACATCAATTCTTTTTACTCCAGCCTGATAAAGTGGAACTGCCGCAGACAAATGAGCTAGTGGAGCTGACATAATGTGTTTGTCACAAAGAAGCACTGGATAAAAAAGCATGACTTTGATCCTCAGTGAGGTTACTATTTTACAGTACCACGAATTTAATTCTAACCTGCTGCCTTGAGTCACCGTTCACTGTCTATTGGCCAAAGTTTATTCTCATTTCATCTCTAACTGTTAAAGGGTTCGCTCCTGCAATCCTTATATGAGTAAACTCTCCTATTAACCAAAAATAATACTAATAATAATCATGGGAAAGTAAATGCAAAACTTGACTGATGATCTCTGTGTGACATTATCAAAACTACCCCGAGTTGGGGACTAGAGGTAAGCAAGCAGGTTGACAGCCACTTATCACAAACTCAAGGTGTAATGTTGCTATTTTAAAGGAAAATTGATTTGTATTTAAGCAATAATACACATCAGATAATTTCTAGATAATTGTGTCTGAGTTTACATGTATCTATTGAACAAATCAGATACATATGTATTTATGTGTGTGTCCATATGTAATTCTATTCTTTCTTTTTATAAAGACTCAAATATTTCTGAAAATAAAGCTTTTGTTTTGAGTTCTGGATAACATGAAACATTTGCCTATTAAACCCCTGTGCTCTGTTATCCAAGCAAATTAATTCGGTGGTTTTTCTTCAATTCATCAAACAAATAAAAAAAGGTAGAATCTGTCACTTGTAAACAGACATAGGAAAGAATAAAACAAGAGGCTCCTAGAGACCAATCCTCCAAGCAGATGAGTAAACATTGCCTTGAACATTTATAATGGGGAAGAAGATTCTTTCTCTGATACCTGATACTGCAGCCTCATACATTTTTTTTCTTCTTCTTCTTCTATTATTATTATTATTATTATCATCGTTATTACTATTTTTAGTTTGTGGATCATTAGCCCAACAAATGAAGAAATAAATTGTGATGAATAAAAATTAGTACTGAGAATCCAAATTAATACAGTAATCCTAGGCTGGCCATAAATTACATGTTAACATAATGGGATACGAGTAAGAGAGAAAATATTGTCCCTGACAGTAATCTTTAACAGTTATAAAATATATTTCTTCAACTCAGTATTTGACTACAATGACTAAACAAGTTATAATATTCTCATATTGCAAAGTTATGTTTAGATTCTACACAAAGTTAATTATTGCTCATAAATAATGTGCTCACTCATGGTCTCTTAAGTAGACATTTTACGCTATATCTTTTGAATTTACTACCATTAATGCACAGCAGTGTTTACGAAATACATCTCCATCCCTTTCCATGGTGACTTGAGTTACAGCCATATTTTAAGCCATCCATTAAGCTCTTTTTGTACCCTGCAAATTCATCAGTGGCCTCGATTTCCTACCTACTACACAGCTAAGTAGACAGAAGTAGAGCAGAGATGTAGAGGTGAATGAGATCTACTAGGTAAGCAGAGATCAGAAGGACTAGAGAAGCTATAGTACTAAAAAGAAGTCAGGCTTACTGTACAGAGGTCCTTCACTGCTCAAGCCAAGAAAATCTGGTAACATAGAAAATGTCCCTCTGTGCCTACTTTTACCCACCATCAATTGGTGAGATTTGGTCAGCTGATGATTTCCTAAAAGTTCCGTCTGTCCACATAATCCATGCAATAGTGCAAGATTCATTTTGATCTAATATCTGAAGCAAGTTCAGATAATGAGATGATGACCTAAGGTCCGAAAGGTCATGTCAAGACTATGCCCAAAGAGTTCTGGGAACTTAAAGAAATGCAGAAGTTGGTGTGTGTTGCTGTCCAAGTTCTTTGAGTAAATGTGAGAAAGGGATGCCATCGTTTTTCACTGATATTACCTGTATCCAGATGGATGCTAAAGACTGGGATAAACAGAAGCATGCATCCCCTGTCCCCATGCAATTCCTACTCAGTTCTAAAGATGGACGCTTGCTAATAACCAGATACAAAACATTGCTGCCTTCTGTTAGCCTGGCAGCACACTGACTAAAGATGTTCTGATTGCCCATGGAGTAAAACAATGAAACAATGAAGCCAGTACGTGCAGAAGCATGTAGCAGGAAGACTCAGGGCCAAAGAGGCAACAAGCTGCATGCCCAACACATGTTCCAGGACACTGTGCTGATGCCCAACTTTCCATCTGGTTGAGTGAGTTGGGTCCAGTAAATGGATTCCTTCCAGCTTCTCATGTAGTTCCATCTTTGTCCTCTACTGAGGAGCAAAAACATCCTGTTGGTAAAAGCCACTTTCAGTGGTTCACTGGGTAAAGCTTCTCAAGGCTGAATTTGGAAGTCTGAAATTGTTGGGCAGGTCACAATGGTTTTCCCTAGAAATTTAACACAACTCTGTCATGCTGGCTATCAACTAGAGATAATGCAACACCATCTCAATGATACTTCTGACGTGAGTCAATATTATTCTGATTTATAACATTTAGGATTGAGGTCAAGAGAGAAGACACAACATTCATCAAGTCACTCAGCTAGTGAGTGGAAGGACATGAACTAGGTCCCAGAGAACCTGGGTTCTAGGTTCTGAGAGGCCAACAGAGTGTGAACAGCAGAGAGGACTTGAAACAATGGAGAAATTCAGCCATTTTTATGGTGATGCTATTGTTGAGATCAGCAATAAGCCAAACAAATTTCACTTGTACAGAGTGTGAAGAGGTGATTTGCTAATTTTACTCCTTCTCTCTAATGTGAAAATCAGATACACACACACACACACACACACACACACACACACACACACAATTATAGACAGGGATCTCACTCTGTTGCTCAGGCTGGAGGGCAGAGGTGCAATCACAACTCACTGCAGCCTTGAGCTCCTGGACTCAAGTGATCTTCCCACCCCAGCCTCCTATAGTGCTGGGGAGATGTGAGCCACTGCGTGAGCTGAAATTACAGACATGAGCCACCGTGCCCAGTCAAAATCTTAACATTAATAGAATAATCATCTGAAAGAAAGTAAGAAAGTATGTGGGCATATCAAACAAAAAAAATAAAATCTGTGCTCTTTTTAAATTTATATATTCATTGAAAAATATAATTAGACTCAGATGAAACTAATAGGCATACAAAAGATAATAAGAATCTGAAAATGGCTTACCTACAGGAACTCCAAATCGAGGGAAATGTGGGATGATAAATGTGACTGAACTAATTCAACCATTTTAGAGTGAAGTCTGACATCCAGTGGCCTCCCCAAATACTACATTTTTATTGGAAAACAGATTTTTTCACTTGATTGCCATGCTTGGATTGCCAATTCTCCACGTAGTATTAGAAAATACGTTATAGAATCTGATCACAGTAGTTAGAAATCACAGAGATTAATGTGGTAAGCTGTTATTCTGGCAGTCAGATTATATTGATAATTGTGATTTGAGTTTATCTAAGGCAATTGTAAGATCCTGTTTTTGACAGTATTCTCAAACTCTATGTCAAGGGGAATGCTTCAGGGATAAAATTGTCACACAATGAAACACTTTATTATATCAGTGACTAAAGTCAACGTTTACATGTTTCATTTTGTGGTACCCAGTGACATGAATGATTCCAGTGAAGTTTCGCCACTGTCATTCAGTTTCCTAAACCAAAAGAGATGGTGCAATTTAGTTCTGGTGGTGTGCTTAATGAGGCATAAATGAAGAGAAGGGCCGTGTAAACACAGGCACAGGTATCACATAAAGTTCTGCAACAAGAGCCAAGACTGCAGTGCCCTCTGTCTCGTAAATAAGCAGAAACGCCTGGTGCCATTTCTATACCACAGATGATACCAGCTCCCGTAAAAAACACACTGGCATTTAGCCAAAAGTTTTTGTCTTGTCTTTTTAAACCAATCACAAGATATACCAAACATTTACTCTAATTTCCCTCAAAGATAATACTTTTGTTACAAAAAAAATTATTTAGCCTTTAAATATTCCTCCTTGTTTTACAGGATTCTTATGATTCTTTTATAAAATTACATATTGGAAACATTTTTATATTAAAATGAGTGGATGATGTTAAAAGCAATTTTTAAGGACTATCATGACATATGCATATTTACTTTTGAAATCTCCTAATTATACGTAGAATTTCACTTAACATGGAAATGATCTCAAAGGTTTGAGTTCTCTGTGTGCTTAACTCTATTTACATAGCACAGGCTTGTCCTAAAGCCCTAGAGGGAAAGGAAGCAAGTTGATTAAAGGTAAATTGTGGCCAACAGTGACATCTTGTGGACGAAGTGATCGTGAATTTAATTAAAGTTTCTAAAAGTGCAAATACAAGCAAACTTTATCATATAAACATGCTAGGTTCACAATGTTTACTTTTAAGTTGGTTATTTGAGATTTAAAACAATGTGTGTGCACAGAAACAATGTCACACGTGAAGATTAAGTTTCAAAGGCTCAGAAAAGCCCATCTAATTTGCAAGGACATGAAGCACGGTTCACGTTCAAAAGCTTATTACAGTTGAACGTCGTATTACAGAACTATTTCAACGCAATCATGTTACAGATGAGAAAACTAAGACCTCCCCGCAACACACACACCAAAAAAACATTAAGTGACTTCACAATAGTCTCAGGGCTACATAATGATCAATGAAGGCTAGAATGATACCTGAGAGTTATCACCTTGATGTTTCGATACACCATGAAGTATTTTATAACATAGAGAGCCTAAACCCCACAATGCATCTATAAGGAAATAAAATCAAGGATCCAGAATATAACGCTAACAATATATCTCTTTAGTCTGCTTGGGTATTACATACCCAATGGAGAGATCAAAAAGGTCTCTCACCGCTTTTACTAAGGCTGAGAAAAGACTTCCATTTCTAAATCATTGAAGGTGACTCCCAAAGAAAGTGGCTCCAGCTGAGTGGAGGCTGGAGAAATAGAAAAAGACAAAAGGTTCAAGGACTTTGAGTTAGGAGATTAGCTGAGGCTTCATACAGTTAGAAACTACACAAATTATTTCTGCTGCCTGCTCATTCTCTTTTCAAAAATACCCACTTCCACACTCCACCAATAAAAACAAAAACAAAATAAAACTCTAAAAGAATTGATCCATTGATTATTGATTATTCTGTTAGAAAACTTGGACATGTTGGTTGGACCACTAAGAAACAGAAAATATCCACACACCCTAACAAGTCCTTGGTGGCAACAGGATTCCATCCTAATGTTAACTTGTCTCTTCTTTCCCCAGATCTCCATTTTATTTCTACAATCTGTTGTATTCTGACTTTGGGCTCCATCAATCTAGAATAATTGCTTTCACTGAAGTCCTCAGTATCCTCCTATGAGTTTAATTCAGTCTTCTGGTCCCCTTTAGTCTTCTCCTCTGTTTTCCTCTTAAAATAATGATGCTCTTCTAAGAATGTCTCTCAGTTTTCTTTCTTCAAGTTCTCCCATGGTCATGCCTTTTTTTGGGCAGTCTACTTATGGTGACTGAATGGAGGAAGTTAAGGAGAGGGAGGAAGTCAGCTCTTTCAGCAATCTTGGCCTGTGGTAGGACAACTCCAATGGACACTGCTCTGTCCAGAACGCTCCAATGAGTCACCCAAAGCTTGGTTGAGTCTGCACGTTAGCTCATCTTTTCCCTTTGCTGAGTGCTGCTTCCTCTTCCTCCTTTCCACATGTGGTAATTGCTAGTAAGTATTTGGTAGATTATTCCAATTAACAGTTAAGATTAAAGAAAAATAATAGAAAAACCTCTAAACCCAGATTTAAACTTGACCTATAGTGGCCTGCTGATATGGTTTGGCTCTGTGTCGCCGCCCAAATCTCATCCCAAATTGTAATCCCCAAGTATCGAGGGAGAGACCTGGTGGGAGGTAAATGGATCATGGGGGCCATTTCCTCCATGCTCTTCTTATGACAGTGAATGACATTTCAGGAAAGCTGATGGTTCTAAAGGGTGGCACTTCCCCTCTCTGTCTCCTTCTCTTTCTCCCTCTCCCTCTGTCCTTCCCCTTTTCCCTCCCTTCCCCTCTCCCTCTCTCTCCTGCCACCAAGTGAACAAGGTCCTTGCTTCCTCTTTGCTTTCTGCCATGATTCCAAGTTTTCTGAGGCCTCCCTAGCCATGCTGATGCTGAACTGTGAGTCAATTAAACCTTTTTTCTTCATAAGTTGCCCAGTCTCAGGTCGTTCTTTACAGCAGTGTGAAAATGGACTAATACATCTGCCTAGGTACCTAATCCTGTTTATTAACTCACCTCTGCAGATTCACACTTTGCACATGCTCTGAATTCAGTCTTATTCCCATAAGAGAGAATGTAAGGAAATAAAGTTACTCAGGTGGTCCAGTTTCTGGTCACTACTACTACTTACCAGGGCTGCCTTGATCTTTACACCTAGCTCTAACAACTGCACACCTGCTTTTCCTTCTGTAACAACATTCTAATCTTTATAGAACAAAAGCAATATTTAAGCCACTGATTTTTTTCTTTGCTGAATAATCTGTGCATTAATACATCTTGATACATCAATACGTTTAATACTGTTGCCCTGCATTTTTCATGTTGCTATTCCTTGATACAGAAATTACTGTTGCAGTATCCAATTGCTGTAATTGGAGGAGATACATTTGGTTGGTGCAAAAGTAATTGTGGTTTTCGCCATTACTTTCAACGTTGAAAGCACTTTACTTTTGTGCCAACCTAAACACAAACCTAGCACCAGGCATTTCTGTACCTGACTCTGGCTAATTCCATATTATTTGTTCTCCACTCTGCTCTCCCATTGCCCTGCTGTCCTCACTACCTGCTGGATCACCTAAGGCTATTCTCTATGTGAGTCTAACTTAAAGTCCCCCCATGACATGTAGCCAGATTGGCTTCCATATGGTTGCAGTCCTTACCTAGCCACTTATGCCTGAAATATGGGATAAGCTGTAAATACCTTCTCCTCTGTGACCACACTACAATTTAGCCAGTAAATATCATTGAAAGTTTTTCTTATTGTTGTTGGAGGGAAGGGGTTATGTTTTGTTTTTTGTTTTGTTTTGTTTTGTTTGCTTTGCTTTGCTTTGCGTTTAAAGGATATTTACATAGAGCAGCAGAGACCTCTAGTGGCAATTCGGATTAATTCCCTAAAACGCTTATACAAAGCAACATGTTGACTTCCTTCTCTATTGGTTAGTAAGTGGCATTTAATTTGATCAGTACCATAGTAAAAGCAAGTTTGGATTTATGTAGCTTCTTAAGGAAAAAAGGGATTTTACTCCAAATGCCGAGTGCAGAAACGAATATTCACTTTAAAGAAAAAGAAACGTACTCTCACACAGTCTGTGAGTTTTGCAAAGCAAAATGATTATCACATAACACAGTAAAACTGCTGACTGGAGCTGGGGCTTACTTACTCCTATTCCAGTCCCTTTCTGCTGTACTGCAACGTCTTCTTCCACAGATAAACAGCCATGGATCGCTAACAAGTAGGGGACCACGGCCCCTATCAATCAATTTCTTCAGTTGACATTGAGCGGGGACAGAGAAACTATGGAAGCTCCTCCGCTGGCCAATTAGCTAATACCCAGTGAATCTCTTGGTTAAATCAACTTTGGTACCAGAGTAAGTGTAGCAACAACAATTCTGGTAGGGTAAATGGGAAGGCACAGAACTGCCAGGGAAAGGTAAAAACTCAGAAAAATTGTTCTTGTATTGACGAGAAATATACACTCTTTCGACATCTTCCTGATTCTGTCGAAATGAGGATTTGCCGCTGAATTTGGGATTGACTAGCTGTGGGATGATTTTCAGGGCCTCTATTCCCATCAGTAGATGATTTCTTGGAGTGCCAATATTTATTCTGTGGCTGGAGGAATTACTTGTAGCTGGTTGTCTTCATTTGATGCTTATCAGGGAGGATTTGGGCCAGCCTCGTATGTGCAAGGCTCAGGAGAGAAACTTGTATCTTTCTGCACTCAGACAGGCCATCACTGGCGGCTTCCAGGGCTGCTCATTGCATTGGTTTCTGTTCATACTGTCTCATTCACAGCAGTTGAGACATAAACTGCAAAGGAAACTCAAAAGAGTATTTGAAGACATTAACGTTCTCTAATCTTGAGGTATTTACAGTTTAAACCTCAATCTTGCAGGGAGTGAACTGCCACATCTTTGACGAGTTTCAACCCTTTAGAGTTGAATGTGAACATCCTGAAAGGCAGTCTATTCAACTTCCTAATCTGTCAAAATTCTTTGGAAAATTAGAAGTGCAGAATATTGTAAAGGCTTCTGATTGGTGAATCCGTGATTAAGCAAAACCATGGCTCAAAACGATGAACTACAAAACGGATTTCTTTTCATCAATACATTTAGTGACTACTGAAATCTCACTTGGCTCTCAGCATTATTTGGTTATAAAGACATTAAGCTGTTCCCATTGGCATCGTGTGTGGCAATAGACTTAGCGTCCAAAAATTTTTGGATCTAGTTTGGTTTGCTATTTGTTAAATATACGACCTGCGAACTTTAGTGTAAGTGTATGTGAACTGAAATGGAATGCTGTCATTATAAGCCAGTATATCTCATTACATGAAGGAGCCAGTATATGTCATAATAAACGAGTATATATCACATTAATACAAGAACATTTTTTTTCTTGGTTTCTACCTCCTGATCGCAGCTCTGTGTTTTCCAACTTCCCCTATGAGTTCTTTCCCTAATGTTCCTACATTATATTTAAGGATAAAAGACTAAAACGACTGTGAGTAAAGATCCAATTGTTGATAAAAGGACATGACGAGAGATAGATTTAAAAGCCATCTACTGCCGGGCGCGGTGGCTCAAGCCTGTAATCCCAGCACTTTGGGAGGCCGAGGCGGGTGGATCACGAGATCGAGAGTTCGAGACCATCCTGGTCGACATGGTGAAACCCCGTCTCTACTAAAAATACAAAAAACTAGCTGGGCGTGGTGGCGTGTGCCTGTAATCCCAGCTACTCAGGAGGCTGAGGCAGGAGAATTGCCTGAGCCCAGGAGGCGGAGGTTGCGGTGAGCTGAGATCGCGCCATTGCACTCCAGCCTGGGTAACAAGAGCGACACTCCGTCTCAAAAAAAAAAAAAAAGCCATCTACTTATAAAAGTTAAAGACACAAGATTAAATTATATTATCTTTCAGAAACCATTTTCATTTTGTCAACAAATATTAGTTAACCACTTACTCAGCCAGGAACTGGAGTGGACTCTCAGATACTGTCAGAAAAGAGACAAAGCCCCCGAATTCATGGAGCTGCAAGTGTACAATGTGAAAGAGAAGACAGCTAAGGGGAGAACTCAGTTGAGTCACTGTCAAACCATGATTCCTCTTATTAAAAATACTGTCTTTCTCTTTTCAGTGGTTCTCAGTCTTGACTGCACATCAGAATCAAGAGGAGCTTTTACATTTCAAAGGCTTAGGCTATTCCACCAGAGCAGCCTGAAACTAGGATAAAACCCATGCCCTGAATTCTTGAAACTCACTCTAGGTTATTCCAGAGTACAGCTAAGGTCGAGAACCAATTATCTGTAGCTTAGTACAGTGTCTGCCATATAGTAGATACTCGGTCATGAAATAAATTATTGTTGAATATATTAAAATAAGATCACTTTCCCAGATATTCCTATCAAAAGCAGTTACAACTGAGTCATTTTGTCTACATTCAGTTTATATGACATTAAAAAGTAAACCTCTTACAAGTGATAGTTAAATCAGAAAACTGTATTATTTTTAATTTTGGGAAATAATGCTATTTATAAAAATGAAACACAAATGCAGACAGACAGGCACATATGTAAATATGAAACCATGATTCCTCTTATTCTCTAATTATGTATCACTGAAAAACAAAAGAACAATATTCTTGAAGCTCAGAAAAAAATATTTATGGGGGAATATTTCATTTTTTATCCCATCTAAATATCCATGTCCTAGATGGAAATCATCAAGAGAACGGTGATTATTAAATGTTCTATTCATTGGATAATTAACTAAAGTTGTAAGTTAAATTCACCCTTGAACTTTTCGTTTGGCTTTTATGCAGTGATATTAAATTGGATTGAAAACAATTTTGGTCAGCCGCTACTGATTAACTTCATTCAGGTGAATGTCTCTGGAAAATGATCCATATGGATGCTTTAATCTCTAAACAATTTGTCATGGATGAAGAACCAGCAAAATTATTAATAATCCCAGCATTTATATTTTAAAATATAGTAATTTTGATAGAGGTATTTGTGAGTCAATAGTATTTAAAATCTGTCAAATTGAAATCAGATATTTGGGGAAACTGAGTATATTACCTACAAAAATATGTACATCAAGACATACTTAGTATTAACAAGGTAAGAAATCAAGATTGGGAGAAATAAGCTTTTAATTATATTTTTAAAAAGTACAGCTCAGGTATGGTGGCTCATGCCTATAGTCCCATCTCTTTGGGAGGCTGAGGCAAGTGAATCACTTGAGGCCAGGAGTTTCAGACCAGCCTCTACAAAAAATACAAAAATTAGCTAGGCATGGTAGTACACACCTGTAATCCCAGCTACTTGGGAGGCTGAGGCAGGAGAATCCCTTGAACCTGGGAAACAGAGGTTACAGTGAGCCAAGACCATACCACTGCACTCCAGCCTGGGTGACAGAGTGAGACCATGTCTTCAAACAAACAACAACCAAAGTACATAGAAAAATGTGCTACTTATTTTGAATAATTTTGTCTGATCAATTTGTTTCTGTTTCTTCTGTCAGAAGAGAGGAGTACACATTTTTCTCATGCCTTTAAAAACATGTGTCCTTTTTTTTTAATTCAGAAGGGATCCCAGAAAAGACATAAGAACTTTATCAAAATCTCTTAGTGCCATTCTTTTGGGAATACAATTACTACAATATATGGCACGATACTTTGCACAGAAGTGCTTAGTAAATATTTATGAATATACATTCTTTCCTTAAATTAGCATGATCTTTGCCTTAAGAATATAAACTCGTTAATGATTCTTTAATAATCATAAGCACCTGGATTGTGTTCTTGTTAATTTTTTCACTTCCTCAAAAGCCAGTGAATTTTAGAAATGGTACTATGTTTCAAAATTAGTTAATTAAAATAATCTCAGATACCATAGTATTTTAGGAGTTCGTTTATTAGGGGAGGAAGGATATTGTGTTGTATAGACAGGACCAGTACTTATTTTTTAAGTTACCCCACCCTGAGCCTAAACATTCTAGTTTTTCCTTTACTTTATCTTCAAAAGAAGCATGATGCTATTTAAGTATCATTATAAAGACAAAACTTCATAAAATTTTTCAGTAATTTTACACTCTATAATTACTGCCTTCCTAATAAACTGTTTTTTCTTTTTTCAATAGCTAGACTGTAGGACAAATTTCATCCTGATGGCTCAAGCAAGTATGCCGAATAAGATGAATTAAACACATAAACACGTTAAGGGTAAGAGAAGTTAGGTTTCTTACTGTCAGTAGAGGGAGCTGCAAACATGGAACAGAGAAAAATGACATTTTGTGAGATTGGAAAGGAATTGGAATATCAATGTGATGTCACATGTTTTACTCTATATAGATATGTAAATAAACATAGATTTAAACATATATAATATGTTTGCAGAACGTGGAGAAAAGATGTAGTAACAAATTAGCTATCAGTATGTTTGAGGGATAAATGTCTTTTTCACACTCAAACTTTGAACCATCTTTGAAGGACAAAGGTGTTTGGCAAATGGTATCAATATGTCATCCTTGTTACTGATAAAAGCTGTAGAAGAACATGGCTTATCTGTGTGGCAAAACTGGGCTTCCAGCTCTGGTAGCACAGCAAGAGATGACTGTCCCATTCAGCCATAAACCAAGTTAGAAGCCCCACAACCTCCCAGCTCCCCACTGCTGAGTGACAGGGCGGCACCGACTGTGCTTCCTGAGAGTGGGCAGATTCCAAACAGGAAAGGACAAAGGGGACAAGTCACAACTCACTCATCAGATAAGTCGCTTCTTCCCAGGAGAAGCCTCAGGAAGCCTGACTGTGCAGCTGACAGATGACCAAGCATGGTATAAACGCAGGACGAGGAAAGGCCGTGACTGTATGTAAAGTATACTAAAGTATACTAGCTTCACCGGAAATGGCAAGGTGGTTCTCTTTGCTGGAGCTGGGGAGAAGCTGAAGGTGGCTAGGTTGGTACTGACTCACTATTCAAGCGGCAGTGAGAGAAATGCAGTCAATGACATGGGTTTCTGTTGCAGCTCACAACGTGTTTGGAATCTTGAATTCTGGACATATGAATTAGAGACAGTTAAGAGATTCTGGATGTAATAAAGATTTAAACATACATAGCATACATGAACCTGGGAGGCAGAGGTTGTGGTGAACTGAGATTATGACATTGCACTCCAGTCTGGGAAACAAGAGTGAAACTCTGTCTCAAAAAAAAAAAAAAGAAAAAGAAAAAGAAATCAGGATTGGGAGAAATAAGCTTTAAATAAGCTTTTAATTATATAAAACAAAGTACAGGTCAGGTGCAGTGACTCATGTCTATAATCCCAGCACTTTGTCAGGGCTCAGGCAAGCAGATCACTTGAGGCCAGGAGTGAGACCAGCCTGGCCAACATGGAGAAACTGTCTCTACAGAAAAATACAAAAATTAGCTAGGCATGGTGTGCACACCTGTAGTCCCAGCTACTCAGGAGGCTGAGGCAAGAGAATCTCTGGAACCCGGGAGGACATAAGCAGAGAAGAAATACAGCTAGGCTTAAAGAGAAGAACAACCCAATGTAGTTAGCATTTTCATCTTTTAATTTCCTTAGACTAAACATGTTGTATTGACTAAACTGTGTTATAAAAAACTTGCTTATTTAAAATTCATGCAATTAAAGTATTCATTCTATAATTTTAAGGGGAGCATAGATTGACTGATATTTTGAGGACCATCTGGCCTGCCATCTCCTAAAATTTCCTGAAGTGGCACCATGTCCCTAGCAGCAGTTATATGAATTTTAAGCAAATTGCCTAGTAATGATGAGAACATTCCAACAAAGCTTGCCTTTTGAACATAACATATGTTAATTGAAGTAAAAACATAGCCACTGCGAATATACAGATTAGTCTACAATGAGTAAATAAGGAATTTAGATAACAAATGAAAAAAATCTAAATGAAAGACTTCCTATCAACTTAATATTTCATTTCATGTGCCTAATGGGACAAAAATTTTACCTGAAAATAAAAAAAAGTCTTCTTGGGTCATTTTTCCCCCTAATATTCTTTCTGGTGCTTTAGTAGAATTGACTGTATGTAACCAAGAGCATATTCTTGATTGAAAAGGTCTCTGTCTTCCTTTTGGGTCCAACTAAAAGAATTTGCACGTGAATCGTTCAGAGGCACTAATGCAATCTTGCAGAAGATTTTTTGTAACTGTATCATTCCTTGACTTCTACGGAATAAAGAAAGTTATAAAAATCATATTCCAAGGAAATCAGTAAATTATTTTTCAGGCAACGATTCACCATTGAAAAGATCTTCTTTTTAGTGGAAACTTAACAATCATTCTTTTGGATTCCCTTTCTTGCTTTTCGTATGAGTCTAGGCATTTCAATTGTTAGGCATAGATAAGGTTAGGAGAGAAAGAAAGAAACTTCTAGCAATAAATCCTGGTTCCTTCAAATGCTTCCATTCTTCTTTCTTAAAATCTACAAAATGCCTTGTCCAAAAAAAGGGAGTTTTGGATTTTCCCCTTACATTTATATAAATTGTTTAAATATAATTCTTTACTTAGAATAAACATTTCTTTCTATTTTGGGACATGAGTGCATCTATATGTTCACTGTATGTCATTTAATCTCAAATCAGTGTGTATATTTTATTTTACATAACATAGACTATGTTAATACTTTCTCTTAAAAATACTGTTCTTGGGTGTCTAAATCTAAGTAAAACCACTTGTTTTAAAATGCTTATTGTTCCATGAGCAATACTGTAAAACTGAGTAGATTAGATAACTTCTGTGCCTTAATTTATTAAACAGTAGACTATTTTGTGTTCAGTCTCTCCTAAACAATACAGACATTCTCACCACAGCTTCCTTACTCTCAAATCTTTGCATATTACGTTCTTCATTTAAATGCAGTGTCTGTCTTTTAATAAAAAATCGTGTGCTGGCTATTTGTACTCTCATATCCTTTTCACAATAAGAAGAAATGAAGTGGAAACTGGCCCCTAGCCTTCTCTTGCTCTGGACCCCAGCCTTCTCTTGCTGTGGACCCCATTCAAACCTGTCAACCTTAACAAATGGATGGGTCAGAACCCCATTCCATTTGTGGTATATCCTACCTCCAAAATATATAGAGATTCACAAAGTGCTGTGTAATTTTCTTAGTGGCTGGAGATGTGAATTGCTGTTACTTGTCCTTTACCTTAGAGGTGATACCCTGGCATACACCAATCCACTGGCCTCTTATGAACCTCATTAACTGACAGGCCTCCTCCTGGTATGTACCTGCTACACCAAAGCTTCTTGGGTCCTCACCACTCTCTATTTACCAAGTCCATTTGCAAGATGTCTTGGGCAGGGTGGACCAGTATAATACTCTTAGGAATGCTAAGCTTCCCCAAGTTTCTGGAATCTCAGCATTACAGAGAGCCCAAGAGTTAAAATGGTCTACAGGGAAGAGAGTTAATGCATGCTGCTCTGTAAATTACAGTGTTTGATCTTTTCTGCACTTGGAAATAACTCATTCTTCAGATAAATAGTGTATGAAGGGATATAGGCTGTATTGATCAGCAACAGTAGCCAGGTGCAATGAGGGAAACCATCTGGATTATTTCACAGTAGCACACCAACATTTACTCCGTTCCAACTGTTGGTTTTTGAGGTTTACATGGGGGTATGTTGAATGAGGTTATAGTGAGGTTCACCATCCAAGCATTTATCCATACTTCCATGTTTAGTGCTGATCTCTGGTTTACATCTGCATTAGTCCATTCTCATGCTGCTATAAAGAGCTAACTGAGACCGGGCGTGGTGGCTCACACCTGTAATTACAGCACTTTGGGAGGCCAAGGCGGGTGGATCACAAGGTCAAGAGATCGAGGCCATCCTGTCCAACATGGTTAAATCCTGTCTCTACTAAAAATACAAAAAAATTAGCTGGGCGTGGTGGCATGTGCCTGTAGTCCCAGCTACTCGGGAGGCTGAGGCAGGAGAATTGCTTGAACCCGGGAGGTGGAGGTTCCAGTGAGCTCAGATCATGCCACTGCACTCCAGCCTGGCAGCTGGCAACAAAGACAGACTCTGTCTCAAAAAGAAAAAAGAAAAGAACTAACTGAGACTAGGTCATTTGTAAAGGAAAGAGGTTTAATTGACTCACAGTTCTGCATGGCTGGGGAGGCTTCCGGAAACTTCATGAGAACTCACTCACTATCACTAACTGCTCCCATGATTCAATTACCTTCCACTGGATCCCCCCACAATACATAAGGATTATGGGAACTACCATTCAAGATGAGATTTGGGTGCGGAAACAGCCGAACTACATAAATATCCCTAGGTTTTCTGAGGGGTAATGTCGCTTCTAATTTACAACTTTGACTGGAGTAGGAGAGGATTTTCTTCACGGACTTTCACTGGGCCCTATTAAAATAATGGCTCTTACTGTTGCAAGTCATAGAACCAGAACATTTGGATCAGAAGAAAGCAGTCACAGGTGGGTCTACAGTCACAGGTGGGTCTATAGGCCCATTTTGAGACGGACTTTGGTTTAAACTCCCCTTATTACTTCTATAAACCTGTCCCACCCTTGCAAAAAAAAAAATCTTGATTATATGTATCCAGCTCATATGCAATATTTAATATTCCTCAAGAGTCTGAGGAATATTCTCATTTCCCTTGGTTATTCTGTAAATAACTCAGACCCTATTAGTGAAAGATCAGAGGGATATTTAGAGAAGGTATTTGCAGTGACCTTCAATGTAGCAACTGGCCTACTTTTAAATTAAAGGGCTTCAGGTCTGTGAGTGGAATTAGACAAGGATACTGATAGAAAGATGGCAATATTCCATTGTGGCCGCTGATATAAGCCTTCTACTCCTCAGATCTTGATTTTTTAAATATACAAATTAAGTGGATTCCTAGCTTATTGTCCATTTTTCTCATGCCTAAAAATGCAATGATGTATTAGCTATCACCACAGATCTTCCACAGGTAAAGACACCTTGGCTGTCAAGCACATCTGACTGTTACCCTGGTATTCACAGCTACTTTGCCTCTGATAGTCCGCTGTTGCCGTCTGGTTTCTTGTCATGGTAGTAGCCTGTCATCCTCATTGATATAATAGAGCCCAGTTCCATGCAGCATTTTCCACCATGAACTCTAGCCACAGAGATTTGTCACCTCTCAAAGATGGTTAAAGGAATGTGCCCTGGGTCTCCTGAAGAAATGCAGCTGCGTAGTGTGTTCAAAGGGCTTAGTCGATCAACTGTCCTAACTAATCCACTTCTCTGAACCCTTCCTCAATGCTACGCTGAGGAAGTTGTGGAATTGAGGCCATCGCCATGTTCAACATTCAAGAAACCATCATTGCACAACCAGCTTTGAACTGTCTCAGCTGTCTTGTCAGAACCTCTAATCTCAACCCATGACTGAACACATAATCATCAACGAATTCCCGTATGATTCTGCAAGGTGTCCTAACAAAACAGAAACTCAGGTCACTTATGTCAAGACTTTATGAATTGTGCCACTCCAGAGAAGCAGGAGCGTAAGGAGGAGAATAGATCATCACATGTTACTGAGCTAGCCACAGCTTTGTAATAAGCCAACTGCTTGAACTTGCAGGACGTCTTTAGAAATGCCATCTAAAACTACCCCTCTGAATCTTCTGTCTGGAGTGGAGGGAGGAAGGGAAGGTTTATCTCCAAGGTGTTACTTCCCATTGCTCAAAGTTTGCACTGTAAGATTTTAACTTCCCTGTATGTGTGGGTTAAACATGCATGATCACCAGGTGAGTGTCAAAGTAAGAGGAGACAGATGCATGGCCTGGGTGAGGCGAATGCTGTTGAGTCTGCCTGTGAGTGACAGGATGAGCCCTTTGCAGTCTCAGTGAGATCCTAGAGCCCAGTTCCATGGGCTAGTCATTGACCTGCGCCCATGGCCATGAGGACCACATAAAACTTTTAAAGATAATATTGACCGGAGATATAGCAAGTGTGTAGATCTGGGGTGACACATAAAATAAATCCCATAAGATATCTAAAGCTACCTCGTTTTTGTTTTTGATATTAACGACCTCTGACTATGTTTTAGTTATATATTTTTCTACCTTGCCTTTCCCAACACTCTAGAAAGAAGGCATGAACTTTATCAACTTCAGCAATTTTACCTCCTGTGGTGCCCCCAGCATCTAGAACACACAAGCTACTCATTAGGAATTGGGTAAAACCGTACTAAGTAAAGGAACAGCATTTTTTAAACTGCTGAAAAAAACGTTTTTCTCAACATAGATTTGAGAACAACCCAAGCTGTTATTCAAGAAAAGGGCCACGGTGAAACATTTTAAACAAAAATAAAATTGAGTTTCTCATCAATGGGACTTCATGAAAGGAACTTCAAAAGAATATTCGGCAAGGCAGAAAATAATCCCAGAACAGGAGTCTGACAAGTTAGTTGGAATGATGAAAAAAAGACAACAGTAAATAGTTAGTAAACCATGATAAATACTGATTAAATGATGCATTAGTAATATTTTCTAAGTTCAAGTGAATAAATACGGTTGAATTGACACAAAGTAGAACCAAATTTTTTTTTAATAATATGTAACTTAGAAGGAAGTAACTGGCTTTACAAAGATTTAATGTCCTGAAATTTTCTGAAAAATTGTAAAGATAATGAGTAATATTATATTTAGTACAAATATACCTGTTACAACTTAAGGGAAATTCAAATATAAAAGATGCAGCATGCATAGCTCCAAAACATTGGAGAGAATAAATGAACTAAAAAAATCCAATCCATGAGAAGGTAAAGAGAAGAAAAAAATAGGAAGCTTGGGAAAACAGGAAAAATAGAAAAAATGAAGATGGTAGGATAAATATATAAGCAACTTTAATACTTAGGAACAGAATAAACCAGTTAATTACAAGTAATAAATATGTAAGTTGTATTTAAAAATTCAAATACAATAGGATATTATTTAGCAACTAAAAGGAATGAAATAATGACACCTGTTATGACAAAGATGAACCACAAAAACATTGTGTTAAGTGAGAGAAGCTGGCTACAAAAGCCTGTAGCATATTGTATAATTTCTTTATTATTATTATTTTTAAGACAGAGTCTCAGTGTTTTGCCCAGGCTGGAGCGTAATGGCACAATCTCAGCTCACTGCAACTTTCACCTCCTGTGTTCAAGCATTTATCTTGCCTTGGCTTCCCTAGTAGCTGGGATTAGAAGCACCTGCCACCATGCCCTGCTTATTTTTGTATGTTTAGTAGATACAGGGTTTCACCATGTTGGCCAGGCTGGTTTGAACTACTGACCTCAGGTGACCCTCTCGCGTAAATCTCCTTAAGTGCTGCGATTATAGGTATGAGCCATTGCACCCAGCCTGCATGGTTTCATTTATACGAAGTGTCCAGAACAGGGAAATCTATAAAGAAAGTGGATTTGCTGTTGCCAGGAGCTTGAGAAGGGTGTGTCAATGAGGAATGACCACTAGTAACTAGGTCTCTTTGTGGGATGAAAAAAATGTTCTAAAATTATATTATTAAGTTGGTTGGAAAACCCCTAATATATACAAAAAATCATTAAACTGTACACTTTAAATAAGTAAACTCTATGTTGTGTACATTATATATCAATAAAATACATTAAAATTTCAACTAAATGCCATTTTTAAGATTCTGCCAAGCCAAAGAAACATACTAAGTAAAATAATGCATTATTCAAAATAAACTTTATATCAAAAAGAATTGTTAGGGCTACAAATTGTCACTAAATTTAAAATAATGAACCATTCTCCAGGACCAAAGACCTACTCTCAATATATGCACCTATTAAGAGACCCTCGAAATAACTATACATAAAATTGACAGAAATTCAAGAAAGAATTGACAAACTCACCAGCAAGTGGGAAATTTTAACAGAATATCTTACTAATTGAAAGATGTAATGACAATAATTATCATATGTGAGATTTTAAACAGAATTATGTAGCTTAAAGAAAGGAAGCAATGAATATGTATATATACACACATACATGCACATATACTATATATCATATATAGACACACATATATAATATATATGCAGATACATGTGTATATTAATCATACATATAATACACATAGGATATGTGTGTGTGTTGTACATACCGTGAGTGATAATAGAAAAAAAGTAGAAGTACTCTAAGGTACTGTACTAAACACGAAGCAGTATAGTGGTTCAGATAAGCTGAAAACTAGTTATCTATACCCGTAACCATTTATAGCTACATCTATAGTTAATCTATCTACTGATTAAAATATACACATACGTTAACTTACTCAGTGAGCTTACAGAGCCTAGAGGCAATGACAGCCTGTAGCAATATGCGTATCTGTTCCCAAGACATTGGGTCCTAATAAAAATAAAAGTGGATTTTGGTGATATTGTTACAACATTATATATTTACTAAAAATCACTGATTGTACATTTATCATGGCCAAAGTTTATGGCATGTACATTTTGCTTAGTAAAGCTTTTTTTTTTTTTTTTTTAAAGAGGTATTCTGTTTAATAGTGCTCTAAACATTTATGGCCTGGCTAAGATTGGATTTTTAATTAAGAAGGGTGAACATCAGCATAAAACAATAACAAATTAATCAGAAAGCTTAGACTAAGGGAGTTAGGATTTAGTAAACATACAGTTTAAGGTCATCCTTAATGGAGAATTCAGAACCCAGAAGAAATGCAGAAATTCATAGTAAAAACTGGAGGAAAACATCACAGCTGAAAAAACTCATGAGCACATTACATGTTTAAACATCTATAATCTATGTATAAGTAGATTTAATAAATATAAACAGAAACATACTAAGTAAAATAATGCATTGTTCAAAACAGGCTTTGAATCAGAAAGAACTGTTACACAAATAACACAAAGCAACTAACCACAAGTAACAGTGATGTTGCCTCATGATGTCTTGAGTGTGGGAACAGATGAAAGTCAGGGTCTGGAGGCAGAACCACCACTCAGCTTGCTGGAAGACTGACCCTCAGGGGACAAGACTGTGTGCACATCAGTGCTCAGAGTAGACTCGCGCCCGTGAGAGTACACCAAAAACACGTTCCTAACCAGAATGTGGGATGCATGGATAATAGCCCAGAACCAGATGGCAAGTCAGGGCTGCAATTTTCAAAGTAGAATCTCAGAAACTTGGATACACTGTGGAAGCCAAGGCAAAGATGGATATGTGTGTATGGTGGAGAGGAGGTAGAGTATGAATTTCAGAATGTGTGGCAATGCCCTTGAGTGTAAGTTAGTATCACAGATGAGTTATCCGAAACCTACACTAAGACGCTCTATTGTCCTATTCTTTCTTCAATAAAAGGAGAGACAGAATTTTCCCATTAAGAACAAAGCTTTATATAGAAGACATGTTTTCATTCCCATATTCCCATAATCACTGACTTCCTGTTTTACATGACACATGCAGAAAACAGTCAGCTTAACCACTTTTTTTTTCTACTAGGAAGAATATAATCTTTTCTTGAATATAATCAAGAGAACGAAAATAATATTGTTGGAGTGTTTGGATATACATCGTACATTTCATTCCAACAGAGACATTTGACAAGTCAGAGAGAAATCCTATCAAGAAATAAAAAGACAGTCACCCTGTTACAGGATAGCAGCTATATGTGCTTATTAAGCAGAATTACGTAAAGGTAATAATCTGACAGTTCCCTAACATCACAAAATTTCCCATACATTTCCTCATTTCTCTGTATTTCTCAGAAAACAGAGTAACTAAAAAACCCTTTCCTCCCCCACCCCTTCCTTCCCTCCTTCCTTCCTTCCTTGCTTCCTTCTTTTCTTTCTTCTCCTTTGTTAGCAAGTGTGTTTGTGCTGGTGATTCAGCTCAGGAACCCATGGTATAAAAGCAAACAGTTACTTAGAAGATTTTATAAATCAAGTCCCTTTGTACTTTGGAGAATATATGATTGCGGTCACATAGAAAGCAAGCTATTAATAAAATACAAAGAAAAATAACACTGTCCTCTACACGTACAGCTTGACTGAGCATCCTATTTTCCGCTGTGAACCACACAGATCTAGGAGCACCGACTTGGAAACAGTGAATCTTCACAAAGAGACGCACCCAGCAGCAGCGACTCTTTTATTATGTTGGCCTGGGTTCCAAGCGCATGGTTTCAAAGAATGCACACAGAGTAGTTATTCCTGGTACACTGGAGAAAAGTAGCTAATATTCAATGAAAACAGTTTTCAGAGGATCTTAAAGACATGAATGTTTATGTTTACAGTGTTGTCAGAGTTGTTCCAATATAATAAAATAAATAGGAAAGTCAGTGTTAAAGTGGTATTGATGGTGTTGGACCACTGGTGGTACTTTAAAGGCCTGTGATGGGGTCCCCACGGAACAATCTCCCTTACGTAACTACAGGATGCTGCTTTCATGTGTGAATAAATTAAGTCTTTTGTTCTTTCTCAGTGTGTTTTTCTGACTATACACTATTTGGAAGTGGTCACCTAGAGTAACAATTCATTTAATCTATTTTAATTTCTCTGTTCTTCAATGCGGGAACTTTGATTCCTAAGTAATTATGCAGAATTTTTTCAAATAATATTGTCTTATCAAATTAAAGCAATGGGCCTCTGCCCTTAATACAATGTAACATAGGTAATAACTGCTCTAAGACACTGGATGGGCTGTAATCGCGCACATGCAGTGCAGATGAAAAACAGTAGTCACCTGCTGTTTATGAAGAAGACGGTGTTATAAATTAATTTTTGAGCCCAAATAATCTAGCTCTTTATTATTTTCTATGGTGTCTTTTTATCTATAAAATAAGAAAACATCAATAAACCTTGAAAATAATTGGAAATTATTTTTGTCTTTCTTCTTTCTAATGAGCAAGAAATAATAAAATAATCAAACCTCAGAGTCTACTTTCTTTTTCTTATTATCTTATTATTTTAAAATCCCAACTGCTTGTATTGTTTGTTGAATTACTCAGTATGGATTTCTCTTTGTGATTGGTATTTCCTTGTTGTGAAAGCTTTGGACTAAATCAATGAAACAAATGATTTTACATGCTTGTTTAGTATTTCAGTAGAGATGGGGGTGGGATATAACTCTTAAGAACTAACACATATTAAATATAGGGAATTAGATTATTGTTTCTCTAAAGGAAGGAAAAGGTGAATTTCAAAACCTAAATCTCAAAGTTAATGAGAAATACATCATTTACAAGCTCCCTAATAAAATTTTCATAGATTTTTGGCGTGGGCTTATCTTGAACAATAACTCATCATTCGGCTTAGATAAAATTTTGCAAACCACTATTTTATGAATCTGGAAACCATCATTCTCAGCAAACTGACACAAGAACAGAAAATCAAACATTGCAGGTCAGTTGGAAGGGGAGTTAGGGGAGGAACAGCAGGGGGTGGGGAGGGATATTGTGGGGAGAAATATCAGATATAGATGATGGAGGGATGGAGGCAGCAAACTACCTTGCCATGTATGTACCTAGGCAACAACCCTGTATGATTTGTACATGTACCCCAGAACCTAAAGTACAATTAAAAAAAAAAGAATTTATGTAAGAGAAAAATTTTAAGTAAACTGTGGAAAAAGATGTCAGAATAAATACACATTTTAAATAATGAAGTCTATAATAAAGTATTGATCAAAAACTGAATTTTAAAGACTGCTGTATTACTACTAAATGTTTTAAAGAACAGATGAAAGCAAAGGCAAATAGGGAAATACTTGCTTATGCATTCAACAGCTAAACTTCTAAGAACACTGTTTATGAAGTCCTAGATTAGGCAACTAGAGAACAAGAGGCTGAGACTTCTCAAGGATTAGTGATGAGGTACAACTCAAGGATTAGTGATGAGGTACAACTGATGAGGTACAACAACTCAAGGATTAGTGATGAGGTACAACTGAATTAGGCAACTAGAGAACAAGAGGCTGAGACTTCTCAAGGATTAGTGATGAGGTACAACTAAAGCATTAGTGATGAGGTACAACTTCTCAAGGATTAGTGATGAGGTAGACCATGACACCAGTCTCCTAAGAGTTGTTACATCAAGTTCTCCACTCCCAAATCACTTTCCAGATGAGCTTAAATCTCAACATATTCCTCAAGGTCAACTTGAGTCTCCCCTACATGATTGGTAAATTCAAACTTACCCAATCAGCTTGAACAGAATGTAGACCGTTTTATCTCTAAATTCTAGTTCAGATTATCCTGGAAGTGGATCATGACATTGATCACAACTTCATGAACGTTCTGTTCTCACTTGATCTGCTTCTGTCTTGGGATCAGGAAAGCTATATCCCAACACAACAGGCTGGGCTGGTGTCTTCCTGTTAGGTAATTTTTTTTTTTTTTTTTTTTTTGAGACAGCATCTCACTCTATCACCCAGGCTGGAGTGCAGTGGCACTATCTTGGCTCTCTACAACCTCCAACTCCTGGGTTCAAGCGATTCTCCTGCTTCAGCCTCCCAAGTAGCTGGGACTACAGATGTGTGCCACCACATCCGACTAGTTTTTGTATTTTTTTCTTTTTCTTTTTTTTTTTTTCTTAGTAGAGATGTGGTTTCATTATACTGGTCAGGCTGGTCTTGAACTCCTGACCTTGTGATCTACCTGCCTCGGCCTCCTAAAGTGCTGGGACTGCAGGTGTGAGCCACCTTGCTCAGTGGTACCAGGTAATTCTATATCACTGAAAAAGGTCTATTCCTGTTTCTTAACATTCTGTTATTTTCTGTAAGAACTCATTTCTTGGTTTTCTGTAAATTACTGTAACAGTTAAGACTTGTTTCTCACTTTTTAAACTTTAAACAGAGTTTCTGAATAATTTTAAGCATATAAAATTATTATAAAGACAATGAATGCCCATGCCCATATATCCTTCACTGAACGCAGAAATCACTAACAATTTGCCACATTCTAATTCTCTCTAGCCCCGCCACACACATGCATACACACATTGTATATAATCATGAATACATACATGCATACGCACAAATATGGACGTATACTTTTTCTGAAATATATTTAGAAGCATGCTGCAGACATTAAGCTGCCTCCCTCAGAGTACAGCTCTTCAGTGCTTATGAATAATAACATTCTTCTCCACACCCACTACGGCATTAATCTACTTGGGAAAATGAATAATAATTCAATACTGACTTAATAATACATTTGATACTCAATTTTTTCCAACTATCAAAATGTCTTTGATATATTTTTTTAATCCAGATTCAATTAAGATTCATATATCACCTTTGGTTTTTAAGTTTCTTTACTTCCTTTTAATCTAGAAAAGTCTCCCGGGCTACACTCTGAACTGTCTTGATTCATCTGAATGATTAAATTCAGACTAAATATATTATTGCAAAAACATTAAACAGGTGATATTATATACTTCTTGTAGCATCACATCGGGAAGCATATAATCACAGGCTGTCTCATGGTTGGTGATATTAAATGTGATGATTTGGTTAATGTACCGTTCACGACATTGTTTCAGCATAAAGGTGTATTTTTTCCCTGGTATTTGTGTACTTGGTACCTGGTATTTATTCCAGAATATAAGTACTTTATGGAAAAATATTTGAGATAATGATGTTAACATATTCTTCATTTTATTTTTTACCTAATTGTTGTAAAATCCACTGGTGTTTGAATTCGGGATGAAAGGAAATAATCCCCAAATGTTTATCTGAGGTGGAAAAAATCTGTTTGTGTTGGGATATGGCTATACTGAGCCCAAGACAGAAGCAGATCTGTGAGAACAGAATAATTCATGAAGTTGCTGACCAACGTCATGACCCACTTGCAGGGTCATCTGAACTAGAATTTAGAGATAAAAGGGCCCACAATCTGTTTAAAGACATTTAAAACCAACTTGTTTAACTAAGATTTATCAGCCATGCAGAGAAGACCGCAACAGAGTTAGATGATTGTCTAACTTCATTTTTTGATGTCGTTTTTCAATGAAGTATAAAAACTCATTTGTACTCTTTCACTGGCTTTCTCTCTCTTTCTCAGTTCTATTTGGTATCATCCAGGATTCAATCATTATTATCATTATACAGACAAATGATGCTTTTGATTTCCAGCTTCAATAATTGAGGAGTCCAGGATTGAAACTGGCTTTAGGCACAGCAGGGTCATTAGGTGACCCTATGTGAAATGTCACGGGTAAGGCACAGTTAGAACAATGGAAACATTCCATATCAGTGGAATTTACTGTCTCTTTTTCCATGAAGCTACTTTCTCCTGTGTTGCCATGATTTCCATGCTTTCAAACAGATTTCAGTCATTCTAGCTTATCCCATTCTATCAGCAACCTGCTGAACAAAGTTGCCCCTTTAACAAAATAACAGTGCCAAGTCCTGGCATGGAGTCTCTTTGGCTCTGATTGGCCTGACTTGGTTATGTGACCATCCAACTAAAACTGACTTAAGCAAACTAAAAATAATGTTGGTACTGCAGATAATAATAATGTAAAAAAAAACTGTGTGTGTGTGTGTGTGCGCGTGTGCAATTTATTATTTATTGGGTCACACATTTAAAAAGTCAAGGAGAAAATCTGGCTTTAGAGAAGGCATCATGCACCCTGACGCTCTGCATGTGATTTATTGGTGTCAACTGCAATTTTCCAGGAGTCTGTCCCTGCACAAATATAAAGTCAATAGTGAATTGATGTCTCTTGATTTTCGCGTATTACAACATTTTCATAACCTAAACTGTTATCATATTTATGTTGAATATAACATTTTACCGTGAATTGTATGCCATGAGGTTTTCCCATTCCCAGTTCCTCTCTTTTTGTAACTTTTGTATGATATCTTTGTTACTTTGTTCACATTTAATATTCTAGCAAATGCTTTATTATAGAAATATAATATAGCTGGACTTATTTTATTCAATATGAGAAAACAGTATTTTTCTTAATGTAGAAATTTGACCATTCACAAGTATTTTGAATACTTACATTTTGCATTTGCACCTGTCAATTTATTGTATTGCTTTCTATTTATCATGATTTATAGTCCTTCATATACAGAATGGGATACTAACAGTAAATATTTTACTCAATGAGTAGAAGTGGGAACATGAAAAAAACATAATTGTCAAGTTAAAAATATATATATATATATATATATTTTTACTTAATTTTCTTCTAGTAGTTGGAGGTGCTAAATCTTGTTTTTATTTTTAGAATGCTCACAGAACTTAAACAAACATAGTTTAAGATTTTCAAGATCTTAATAAAACAATGAGTATATTTAACTCTCTATGTTGAACAAGCCCATAATATCTGAATATCATTCTACTGCAACTTTTATTAATCATGTTTTGGTTAAACATATGAGCTTCTGGCTACAGACAATTTATGTTTTGCATCAGAAAGCAATCCTATTTGGATAATTTCAGTAATCTTCACATCTATTTGTAAATACTTTTTAAGATTTAATAATTGGGTTGACTATTTATTGACTCTCCTGTCTCTTAAATCCCAGTTCTTCTCTTCTGTATTTCTGTTTCATTTTTCTCCAGTGCATTTTTTATAACAAACTCTGTTGGTGACAACAGTTTTGAGTCCTTTCATGCTTTATGATAAATGATACCTTTGCCCTCAACTTAAATGATAGTTTTGATGGACAAAGTGTCTCACTCCTAATATTTTTTTTTCCCACAGAATTAGAAAAGAAGTCAGTATCTTTTGTTACCATCTGTATTTTTAACTGACAAATTTGGGGTTAACAGCTCTGATTTTATTTATTAATTTATTTATTTTTTGGGTACATCCTTTGATTTCAGAAGCTTAAGAAACAAGTGTCTTTACACTTTTTTTATTGTTGCTCAAAGGGCCATTTCAATCTCAAGATCTGTGCTATTTCTTAGTTCATAGAAACTCTTTAACAAATTAGTCACAATGAACAGTTCTCATTTCATAATTTAATAACCACATTATATATGTGTGTGTATATGTGTGTATATACATATATATAATAATTATATATGATATTTTTTTCCTTATTTTTACTAAGACCTTTGTTAATGATTACTGGGTCTACTCAGTGTGCTCTCCGGGGCTCCTAACTTTTATCTCACTTGTTTGTTCCCCTTTTTTTCTATGTTCTGGGAGATTCCTTGGTTCTTTCTTACACAATGCTAAGTCTGTCTTCAGTCATGCCCCCTGAAAGAGAACTGGCTGCTGACTGCAGCGCATGGTCTGAGGAGCTCAACAGGGAGGTTTCCCCTAATAATGTTTGGGTGAGGAGAGGGAAAGGAAGGTGGAGATATACGTAATTGTCAATAGAGGAGACCTTTACATTCGTTGTAGAGAATTTTGGTGTGTTTCATTCATAACCAGGGTTGCCTTCCTTTTCCCCCTCTTCATACTATTTCAGAGTTTCAGAATGTTTTTGTCTGTTGTCCTTCTTAATCTCCCACTCCCAGACTCCCCTTTCAAAATGCCTGCTTCTCCTACGGGCATCTTATTGTGCTTAAAGAAGTATCTTCAGTGCCTTAGTCTGAGGCCAAACTCTACATCCCACCATTCTGTATACACAGTAAGGAGGAGCAAGCCTGAGCCGGCTGCTTGGCATAATCATCCCTGTCGCTACCCTCTGGTCAGCACACTTTCCTTGTACTTTTAACCATTCCTTGTAGTTCCTCAAAGGCTTGTGAGTGCTTCATAGAGAATGTCCCCTATCTCTGCAATGGTTTTCTCTTTGTTGGTATTGGCCTATTGTTTTCACAGCTCGTTTCTGCCTCAGCCAATCTCATCCACTCTGGGTCGTCAATCAGTCCTTTCAAATGTGCTAGTAAACCTTTTCTTCTTCTTCTTATAGATCTGTTACTGATTCACATGTTTTCTTATACTGTTTCTGTTTTACTTTTTTTTTCCCACCAAAATCTTTGAAGGGGAGGTAAACAGTCACATCCAGTCTGCCCCATTGAAGATTGAGGTTAGCAACGCCTTCTGGATTAGCTGAACCAACTTTCAGTTACAACCTCCTCTGCCATCTCTTTCTACTATCGACATTCTCGAGTCTAAAAAACGACTATTTTTGTCTCCTTTGCAGTTAGAAGTGGCTGTGTGACTCAGTTCTGGACGAGGACAGATGAGCAGAAACCTCACGGGAGGGTTTTGGTTCATGAATTAAGAATGAAAGCCTTTGGCCTTCTTTGTTCTCCTTCCTCCTTTGCGTTTTTCCTTTCTCCTTTCATCTGGTAACCTTCGGAGAACACGCACAGGCCCTGACCCTCAGAACTCACGGGCACATTTAAATACAGACAATGCTCAAAGTCAAGCAGTCCAGGACTTTTCAGTAAAATGTGACTATGAGCTTGGGGAAGAAGCCACCGTATTTCTTCTTTTTATAAGCTGAGTTTTTTCTTGCCTCATCATGTTGTCCAGATGATATTTCTAGCTGCAAAAAAGTTACCATTGGAAGGTAACTTTCTTCATGGGAGCTCTTCATAAAAGTTAACATGTTAACATTGTAAAATGACATGTAGGAAACAACAGTGTAAAGAACACTGCTTGCTGGGCATGGTGATTCATGCCTCTAATCCCAGCCCTTTGGGAGGGGATCACCTGAAATCAGGAGTTCGAGACCAGCCTGGTCGACATGGCAAAACCCCATCTCCACTAAAAATACAAAAATTAGCTGGGTGCTATGGCAGGCACCTGTGATCCTAGTTACTTGGGAGGCTGAGGCAGGAGAATCACTTGAACCTGGGAGATGGAGGTTGCAGTGAGGCAAGATCGCATCACTGTACTCCAGCCTGGGTGACAACAGCAAAACTCTACTAAAAAACAAACAAACAAAAAACACTGATGAACTTGTACCTTGATGTCAAGATCCACTTCAGGTAGTAACTGGAGTGCTGCTAGATGGCTTTCAGATTTTTCAAAATCTTAATAAAATAGGCACAGTAACAGAGTACCACAGTAAGTATTCTAGGCAGAGTAAAAACTACATGGAAAGTTTAATTCAAAATATGTTAAAATATAAGCTACTTTTAAGGTGCCTGCTATTTAGGCACATTAAATATAAGAATCACTAAAAAAATAGTCTGAATATAGGGCACAAGCATTATGGTACATTTATCCAGAATGGTTATTAATTTTAGCAGAGCTTCTGGAAATGAGGATACCGAACTCCACTGGATGCACAGTTCTGGACATGTTGTACCTGCAGGATACCTAAGAGGTCTCTCTTCTATTGAATTGGGAGGATGGCTCTCTAAACTTGACCTCAATTAGGCTAAACAGCTCTTGGTAGGGTCAAAAGGAATGGCTTCACATAGGCAGAGGATTGATATGGTTTGGATATTTTTAATCTCCAAATCCTATGTTGAAAAGTGATTCTGAAGGTTGGAAGTAAGACCTGGAGGGAGGTATCTGGGTGATGGGGGAAGATTCCTCATGTACATCTTTGTGTCTTCTCCATAGTAATAAGCAAGTTCTCTCTCTTTTAGTTCATACTAGAGCAGTCTTTAAAGGAGACTGGCTTCTCTGCTCCCTCTCTCACCATGTGATGTGCCTTCTTCCCCTTCCCCTTCAGCCATGATTAGAAATTTCCTGAGGCCTCCCCATGGGGTTAGGCAGATGCCACCACCATGCTTCCCATACAGCCTGCAGAACCATGAGTCTTTATATTTTACCCAGTCTCAGGTATTCCTTTGCAGAGATGCAAATAGGTTAAGAAAAGGGCATACAGAAAACTTCAAGGTGGCAATTGAGGGTTAGAATGTATTATCACGATCATACAAGTAGTATTTGTTAATGGGTCGATGGATACCAAGGTAAAGATTAGTAGGTAGATATCACCTCTTAGTATAAGAATCCTGAAATTTATTTTAGGAAACCAAATAGGTTAAAAAAAAAATGGTGTTACTATCGTTCTAGGGCAGTGTGGTTTGGTGGGAACAGACTTGTCACTGGAGAGCTGTGGGTGTGCACCTGCTTCCAGCCTCAACCATGTTCACTCAGCAAGGTCATTATTTTGCTTCCCTGTTGTATTTGAAGGAATTGTTTCATTGCAAGCTATGAAACCCAACTGTTAGATTCCTAAGGGGAAAGTGGTAGTGCATGGCCCAGGCACCACACTCCAGAAGAATAAGGATAGTGCTTGTATGAAAAGTGACACTAGGATCCTGAAATGGATTCCATGATTGCCGGTACGCTGCCTTTCTTCAGTGATTTTCTCTGTAGAGTGGCTTTATTCTCTACTTCACTATGTAGGAGAACACATGACTATGAGACACTCTGGATTGATGCCCTTACAGCTTATGATCAAAGAAAAAAGGGTTGTCTTTTAATCACCTATATTTGAAAATCTCCAGACACCTTCTGAGTAGATCAGCTTGTGTCATGTGCCCATCCCACAAGCTCCTACTCCTGCCGGTCATATGGGGCCGGGGGATCAGGTCAGTTTGGGTCTTAAGGGCAACCCTGTGGCCAGAAAGTCAGCGTTCTGTGATTATGGTGGGGACAGGGGAAGGGAAGACACTGAGGAAACAAAACAATGCATAGATTATAGATAGTACTTTTTACTGTAGATCGAATAATAATATGAAGTACACAGCACTGTTGAGAAAGCTGAGTAAGGGAGACTATGTGAAGGGCCTTTGAAATCTATAATTCATCACATTGCTGAGATGATTATTCTAACAGCTATTACTTAAAATAGAACCGTCAATTTTACTACCACTAGATGGCAGTCAAGTATAATTAGCCTTTCAAAGTGCTGACTACGCAGTACCTAAAAATACGTCTAGAATGAAAACCCTTGGCCTTGAATGAGCCAGAAGGTGAAATGTAAAGCAGTTTAAAGAAAAGTCTTCTCATATCTGGAAAACAATATGGTGTTTCTTGGCTTCAACTGTTTTCTCAAATGCATTCGTTGACTCATTCAAGAAACCTGTGTGCTAAATGGCCACTTTTTTCTTGTTTACTCTTTTTTAAAAACAGCATTATTGACATATTTACACATCCTGAAGTTCACCCATTTCAAATGTACAATTCTATAGTTTATTATATATATATAGAGAGAGTTCAACATACAGCTGGCATTTCTCACAGAGTGATGTTAATGTATACATGTTCTCACCTGATCATGTATTCATTCACTCACTTGTTTATTTTGTGCACCTGTAATATGTACTATGGTGCTGATTCTTTGCCAAAGTAGTAAAGTCTGTGCTTTACTGGAAGCTCAGCATGGGTTCCTTGGAGTTGTATGGAGAAGAAATCAATAGGCTGGATTCCGGATACTCACTGGTTGTATGTTCCAGACACGGGGGACCTAGCACAAATCTGTGCTTTGAATAACTGCACTAATAATGATTAGCTTGTATTGAAACATACTGTGGCATACTTGGCAATGTTCTAAGAGCTTATAGTATTGTGTTTAACCATATTTTTAAAGTATATTACATATTAATATCAATCTCAAAAAGCTGCTTGAATCAGATAAAAAAAAAAAGGCATGAGTTTTGAAAGCTCTGATAAACCATGATGTATTAGACAATTACTCTAAATTAATTATACATGTTCCACCTCTGTAACTTTAGAGATGATGAAACTGAGGTGCAGATTTACACAGCTAAGAAACTGAAGGGTCTCTAAGCCCTAAGCATAACAATACAAACTCATGAAAACTCATGCAGTGTATGGAGTCTATGTTTTATACTTGTTTTCTCAGGTCTGTCATACTAACGAAAATGTGATAAGTACTAAATACTGATTTTTAGAATAATTGCATGTTTTTGTTCTATAAACATTCCACTTTGAAAAATATTGTTCTTTACCTAGTTTTTATCTTTTGTTTCTCACAGCACTTTTTAAAGGAATCTTTGGCTGCTAGGTAAAGAAAGTGTGCTCTAAGTGACAATGAATCCTTGTGCCTCAGCCTCCCAAGTAACAAGGACTACAGGTGTGCACCACTACAACTGGCTAATTTTGGTAATTTTAGTAAAAACAGTATTTCACCATGTTGGCCAGGCTGGTCTTGAACTCTCGGCCCACCCATCAATCACAAGGGTGATTCTCCTACCTCAGCCTCCCAAAGTGCTGGGATTACTGGCATCAGCCACTGTGCCCAGTCTTTAAATGAAAACTTTCAAAAAAGTTATGTTAAAAATTTTTGAGAAAGCAAAACTAGACTCTGTAATATGAAAAATTAGTAATTTGAAAAAAATGACTGTTTAACAAGTGGCTGTCAACAATATAGTTACTTCTGAAATGTTTGAGATGTACATGAAAGCACAGAGTCTACAGAGAGAAACAGGCCAGTAAACAGACAGCTAAAACACAGCAGGACAACCTCAAGTTGTTTGTGAAGTACAGAGAGGGAAGATCTACGTGGGGTTGAATGGGAATTAGAAATATGAATTGGAAAAGCATTCCTGGAAAACGTGGCCACTGATTAAAGTTTTGATGGGCAAATAGAAATTAGTTAAAGGATTGAGGGAGGTTTGAAACTCATTCAATTAGAAATAGAATGTTCATGAAGGTTCAAGTGTGGGGAGGCATCAGGCCTGCTGGGGAGTGAGGTGCATAGATGGAAGTAAGGTTGGAAGGGAGGAGAATTCAGATCCTGGAGTGCTGCTTATGCTGTGCTTTTAAAAACAAAGAGAAACCACTGAAAAACTTCAAACAGCAGTGAGATAGAATCACACGTATTTTTCAGAAAGGCAAAGTGATGGGCTGAATATGCCTCCTCATCCCGTTTCATATGTTGAAATCAAACCCCCAAAGTGATGATATTAGGAAGTGGGATCTTTGGGAGGTGATTCGGTCATGAAGATGGAGTCCACATGAATGAGACTACTGCTCTCATAAAAGAGGCCAGAGCCAGATTACAAGGTCCAGAGATTGAGACCATCCTGGCCAACATGGTGAAATCCCATCTGTACTAAAAATACAAGAATTAGCTGGGTGTGATGGCACATGCCTGTAGTCCCAGCTACTTGGGAGGCTGAGGCAGAAGAATTACTTGAACCTGGGAGGCAGAGGTTGCAGCAGTGAGCTGAGACCATGCCACTGCACTCCAGCCTGGGTGACACAGTGAGACTCCATCTCAATAAAAGAAAAAAAAAGAAGAAGAAGAGACCAGAGCTAGCTCACTCTCTTTCCACCACGCAAAGACACAGGAGATCTGGCAGTCTACAACCTGGAGCAATGCTCACACCAGAACCCAACCACTCCAGCACACTACTCTCTGACTTACAGCCTCCCAAACTGTGAGAAATAAACTGCTGCTGTTGATAAGCCACTCCGTTTATGACATTTTATTATAGTCACCCAAGATGATGAAGACAGCTCTAGCGAACACTAGGAGAACAAAATTGAAGGGACCCAGTGAAGGTAGGGTAGCCAATTAAGATACTCATGATATATTTAGGGAGAAAGTGTGCCTACTCAAATCAAAACAGACCTATGTAATAAAAATGGAATGACTTAGAACAGATAACACAAGTCAGATTGGCTAAACTTTGTGACTCCTTGAACATGGAGCATGAGAGGAAAGAGGGATTCCAAGCTAATAGCCAAGAGTTTTGTTTGTTCTACTGGTCAGAAGATTACAGGGAATATATGAGAACAAAACAGGTTGTAGAAGGGCCAGGTAGAGATGACACTAGGTGGGATAAATTTACATTTCCACTAGAATATCCAAATGGAAATACGTTGCTAAAAATTTGATATGAAAACATTAAACTTTTCAGAGACATGTGCATATCGACGATAGTTGAAGTAATAAGAGTAGATAAGGCCTATTTGAATACCTTTCTCTATTCATCTTCCTGGCAAACTCCTTGTCATAAGACTTGGTTCTGCTGCACCTCTTCTGTAAAGTCTTTCCTGCCTCTTTAACCAGGCATAGGTCTGTGAGTGTGCATGGCGCCCATGCATTTGATACGGTCCAGAAGAGCCGTCATCACCTTGAATTGAAATTGTTTGTTCACATGTCTGTGAGTCTACTGAACTGTGAGCAAAGGAAACATAGCTTTTTATATTTTTATTCCCAAGTTTCTTCAAGCCTAGCAGAGTTTCTGGCACATAATAGGCATTCTGAAATATATTTAGAATAAACGTTACTCACTAACCTCGCACCTGTTAGAACGGCTATTATCAAAAAGACAAAAAGTAACAAATGTGGGCGAGGATATGGAGAAAAGAAAACCATTGTACACTCTTGGTGGGAATGTAAAAACAGAGCTATTATGGAAAACAGTATGGAGGTTCCTCAAACATTAAAAATAGAACCACCATATGATCCAGCAATTCCGCTTCTGGGTTCATTTCAAAAGAAAATGAAGTCAGTATGTCAAAGAGAGTTCTGCATGCTCATGTTTACTGCAGCCTTATTCACAGTAGCCAAGATATAGAAATATGGAATCAACCTATATACACATCACCTATCAATGGATGAATGGATAAAGAAACTGTTATATACATATATCACATCTATATCATATATGTCAGCAGACCCCAGCCTTTTTGGAACCTGGGACTGGTTTCATGGAAGATAATTATTCCATGAATCACAGGGTTGGATGGGGATATGGTTTTAGGATGATTCAGGTGCATTACATTTATTGTGCACTGTATTTCTTTTATTATTACATTGTAACATATAATGAAATAACTATACAATTCACCATAATGTAGAATCAGTGGGAGCTCTGAGCTTGTTTTCCTGCAACTAGATGGTATCATGTGGGGGTAATGGGAGACAGTGACAGATCATCAGGCATTAGATTCTCATGAGAAGCACACAGCCTAGATCCCTAGTCTGTGTAATTTACAACAGGGTTTGCACTCCTGTGAGAATCTGATGCTGCTGCTGATCTGACGGGAAGTGGAGCTCAGGCAGGAATGTGAGCCATGGAGAGAGGCTGTAAATACAGATGAAGCCTAACTTGCTCATTCGCTGCTTACCTCCTGCTGTGAGGCCCAGTTCCTAACAGGGCACAGACTGGTACCAGTCCATGGCCCAGGGTGTTGGGAACCCCTGTCATATATGATACATATGTGACATACATCTATATATCTCATATATGTAGTGTTGTATGTATGCGGATGCATGTAAAATGGAGCACTAGTCATCCTCAAAAAAAAAAAGAAACTCTTCACTTTGGGAGGCCAAGGTGGGAAGATCACAAGGTCAGGCGTTTGAGACCAACCTGGCCAACATAGTGAAACCCCATCTCTACTAAAAATACAAAAAATTAGCCAGGCGTGGTGGTGGACCCTGTAATCCCACCTACCCAGGAAGCTGAGGCAGGAGAATTTCTTGAACCTGGGAGGCGGTGGTTGCAGTGAGCCAAGATCGTGTCACTGCACTCCAGCCCAGATGACAAGGTGAAACTCAGTCTCAAGAAAAAAAAAAAAAAAAAAAAAGAAAAGAAACTATTCTATTACGATTTATGAAAACATGTATGAACCTAGACTAGAGGGCATTATGCTAGTAAAATAAGCCACATACAGAAAAATACTGCATGATCTCACTTCTATGTGAAGTCTAAAAGAGTAGAACTCATAGAAACAGAGAGGAAAACGGTGGTTGGCAGTGGAGGAGGGGTGAGAAATTGGGGCGATGTTGGTAAAAGGGAGCAAAGTTTCAGGTAGGAAGGAGGAATAATTTCTGAAGATCTATTGTATAGCCTGGTGACAACATTTAATAATAACATATGTTTGAAAATTTCTAAGAGAGTAGATCTTAAGTGTATTCACACACAAAAAAGTAACTACATGAGGTGATGGATGCATTCAATAATTTGATTGGGGTAATCATTGAATAAGGTATATGTATACCAAATATCATGTTATACACTTTAAATATATTCAATATTGTTTGTCCATTATTGTTCAGCTTTATATTTGAATAAAGATGAAAAAAGAGAAATGTGCCTAGAACCAAACTTTCTCAACCCAAATGTAACCATTGTTAGAATATAAAATGTGACACTGGGAAAGACAGTCTATATACTAGGCTTTGACACATGTACTTTATGACACCATATATTTTGGTGTAAAAGATCTTGTTTTAAAGTCAGTAGGTGCTTAAAATAATTAGACTTCTAAACCATTAAAGGAAATTAGACGTGTTAAATGGTTAATGAAGATGTTTATGTACAACTATTGTGATTTGCTCCCTCAACCTTTTACATTGGTTTTATTGTGGATCATTAAAAGGATCTCAAGCAATACTTTCAGAAACTCTAAGCACTGTTAGCATAATGACTCGGATCATTACTTATGATTTTATCTTTCCATTGAGAAATCTTTGTAATAAACCAAGTTCTTAAAATATTGCTAGTTTGTCTAGAAATACAGCACTTAGGATACCTCGTGATATATTAACTGCTTTTCCTTAGTTTGGTTGCTGGTAAGAGTGCAGGATAAACTAGATGCAATTTTAATAAGGAACTGAGAAACTTGATCATTTTTATTCATGGTATTAAGAAAGCTAATGATTATAAATGAAACTGACAACTATGGTATTTAACATAACAGATATAAGAAGAATGATTTTTAAATGCCCTCAAAACACAAGGCAGTCTCTGTAGTTACATAAGGAGCCTGCTTTGAAGACCTGGATTTTTCGGATGGTCTTGTCATTTGTGTGGAAAAAGTGCTTTGAAATTTTTGGATGAGAATTTTCAAGTTACAAAGTTAGACTACTTTGCATCTGAGGAGCCATATGATGTGTTTATTTTAGCAATGATCCTTCAAACTCTCTCAGAAAATTATTTGTGTTTTACTTATGTTTTTTCCCTTTGCCCCCTTAGAATAGATAGTTCATAGCAGCATCAAATAAGCCTAACTTACCACTTGCTACCCTTTTCTGTATCACTAACACAGCAGAGTGCATGGTGATGGCGGTTCTGTGTATTATTTCAATTTGTAGTCTGGATTTTGCTTTCATGACATTCCAATTCATCTGTTCTTAATACTTCCCCATGCGGTAATAGGGGTGGTGCCTGGTGTTCAGGGAAATGTACAAAACTTATCTGCATCTGTCAGTGTCAGTCTCAGACCAGGCAGGAAACAGTGGACTGCTCAAATAGGATAGCTGAAGAGATCACATGGAAAAATATATCTGGAAAAGCATGGGCAGAGTTGACAGAAATTAATTTTCTGAAACTGCTGCATCACCCAGGTATTATTGTTATCAGGAAGCCATTATGACCCCAAGGCATGGAGATACAAAGTGGAGGGAAGAGCTCCTTCAATGGCCTCATTCGAAGAACTACGGTCTTAGGTGAAAGAATACCAAGCTGTCTTGGCAGCAAAGGTGCTGAGGGAGTAATCACCCCCAACTTCATTCCCTTGTATTCTCTGGTATGCTGCCAAGATCAATTGTTGACTGAATCCATCTAAACACAGAGGAGAAAAGAATTAACTGATGCGGTCCACAAAGTCATAATGAGAATGGTAGAGACTGAATCTGGAGGGTACATAACCAGCACGTATGTGTACTGGCATGTGTGAATGCCAAGATCCATTTCACTTCGAGATTTAATGACAATTATGTCAGTCAGAGTCCCACCAGAGAAAAAGACCCAGTGAAATCGATGGATGGATGGATGGATAGATGGACAGATAGATAAAGAAGAGATGATCAATGAGTATATGTGTAGATATGTGGAAGATAGGTAGATGAATGGAGCTAGGGTCTGAATGTTTATGTCCCTCACAAATATACATGTTGAAATCTAATCATCAGTGTCATAGTGTTAGCAGGTGGGATCATCAGGAAGTGATAAGTTCATGAGAGCAGAATCATCATGATTGGGATTAGTATTCTAATAAAAAGACTGCAGAAGCTCCTTTGCCCCTTCTACCATATGAGGTCACTGAGACAGAAGGTTCCATCTGTGAACCAAGAAGGAAACCTTCACCAGATGCCAAATCTGTTGACTCCTTGATCTTAGATAGTCCAGCCTCCAGAGCTGTGAGAAATAAACTTGTTGTTTATAAGCTACCTAGTTTATGGTATTTTGTTATAGTAGCCCAAATGGATTAAGACAGATGCATACAGAAATAGAGATAGAGATATAGGACAATGATAAATAGATAGATGATGACAGATAGATAGATAGATAGATAGATAGATAGATAGATAGATAGACAGACAGACAGACAGATAGATAGACGGGCAGGCAGATAAACATAGAGAGACACAGAGAGATACGGAAAGGAATTGGCTTACATGATTGTGAGAATTGCCTAGACAAGTTCAAAATTTATATGACAGGTAATTAATTACCATGGATAAGAGACACTTCGGGAGGAAGTGAGGCTGGTATCCACTCATGGAATTCCTTCTTTCTCAGGGAAGCATCAGTTCTGCAAACAAGGCTTCCTTTGAGGAGGACCAAGACAACTAGACACAGTCACCAGCCTCAAAAAAGCTTGTCTTCCAAGGGGGACACAGCAAAGGACTCAATAATTATAACAGAATGTGGTGAGTGTCAAGGCAGAGATCAGACTGGCATGCCACAGAAACACAGAATGGATAACTGAATTTGACTGAATCTGCACTTCTTGGAGGAATCCATACACAGTATCCGCCCCCACCCCCACCCCCGACCTTCTGTTAGTTCACTCAGAGTTGCTAAAAAGCATCACTGGCACTGGGTAATTTATAAAGAGGCTTATTTTGACTCATGGTTCTATAGAATATATAAGAAGCCTGGTGCCAGCAAATGCTCAGCTTCTGGCGAAGCCTTCAGGAAGCTTACAGTCATGCTGGAAAGCAGAAGGGCACATCACCTGCTGAGAGAGGGAGCAAGAGAGAGAGAGAGGGGAGGAGGTGCCAGGCTTTTTTAATACAAACAGCTCTTGCATGAATTTCCTCATTACCATGAGGACAGCATCAAGCCATTCATGAAGGATCCACCCCCATGACCCAAACACCTCCCACCAGGCCCCACCTCCAACCTTGGGGATCCCATTTCAACATGAGATATGGAGGAGGCATATATTCAGACTGTATCACCCCTTCTCTAGGATTACATCTTCCATAGTTTCAGTTACTCATGGTACAATCAATACGATCTTTTGAGAGAGAAACGGGTCATATTCACATAACCTTTACTACAGTATATTGTTGCAATTGTTTTATTAGTAGTCATTATTAATACCTTACTGTGCCTAATTTATAAATTAAACATTATCCTAGGTACATACGTATAGGAAAAAAAGTAGTATATATAGGTTTTGTCCCATTTGTGGTTTCAGGTATTCAGGTATTCACTGGGGGTTCCTGGAATGTGTGCCTTGCGGGACACAGGGGACCACTTTAAAAGTATTTTTAAAGTAGAGAGAGAAAGAAAGCTAGTCCAAGAAAGTCATGGTTTGTGAAGGAAACAGCATCCTCCTTCTCCTTTCTTCTTTTTTTTTTTTTTTTTTTTTTTGAGACAGAGTCTCACTTTTTCCCCTAGGCTGGAGTGCAGTGGTGGGATCTTGGATCTTGGCTCACTGCAACCTCCACCTCCCAGGTTCAAGCGATTCTCCTGCCTCACCCTCCCAAGCAGCTGGGTTTACAGGTGCATACCATCATGCCTGGCTAATTTTTTTTTTTTTTTTTTTTTTTAGGTAGAGATGGGTTTCACGGTGTTGGCCAAGCTGGTCTCAAACTTCTGGCCTCAAGTGATCTGCCCACCTTGGCCTCCCAAAGTGCTGGGACTACAGGTGTGAGCCACTGCACCTGGCCAGAAACAGCATACTCCTAAAGAACTGCAAGCAGCTTAATATGGTTGGACCTAAGTCTTGGGATGAGGGGAGCAGGACGCAGCTGCATGCCACAGAAACCACAGCACAAAATATTTGCTTTTGCTAAACTTGGCACTCAGCCTCTTTCTATGATAAAATTTACATCTAATTTCTACTTTATTCTTTCTGCAGATAAGATTTTATATTTTTTTTTTGCTTTTTCTGCTTAGAATTCTGAGTTTTCTTTCTTCTGCTACCACTTATGAAAAGGTTAATCTGTGAAAATATTCATTGAAAACTGAAACTGTCCTCCGATTAAGAAAAATATATGGGAAAAATAAAATAGGAGGAAAGCTGATGTTTCCATATATTATATAATTAAAAAATTTATAACCATTGGATTTTTAAAAATAAAATGTCTATTGTTGAGAAGAAAATAAAAGATCTCCATGTATTTCAGGGGTCTCTGCTTGAGCTTGTGTCGTATTATTATTTCTGTTTTTGGATAAGGGCACATTTACCGGACAGGTGGCCGGGTTTAGCAGAAGTCTCACTCTGTGAATAATGAAGGCTTCCCCTTAGAAAGAATTCATTGAGGAAAGGGAGAATTGAGTAGGATTTAGTGTTTCCAGTAAATCAGGCCAGTGTCTGAGAAACTGAGGATATGAGAATACAGAATATTATCTGTCACTTAAATTATCTCTACTCAGCCAGTGTGTGCACGTTATATCTTAGGGTAGAAGAGTTGCAGAATAACTGAATAAAAAGTGGGAAAAGCTGAGCCCAGTAAAGAAGGTTGTGGTTATCATTTAAACATCTGGGAGAATAAAAGAAAGTTATTACCATAGGATACTTCTTCACCCTGGTCTGGTGCAATCATTCATCATCTGTTATGAGTCCTGCTGCCATGGGGCCTTAGCAGGACTGCTCCTGGCTCATGGGAACGGCTCTCCACTCAGCATGTTGGGAGGCTGAGGTAGGCGGATCACGAGGTCAGGAGATCAAGACCATCCTGGCCAACATGGTGAAACCTCGTCTCTACTTAAGATACAAAAATTAGCTGGGTGTGGTGGCATGCACCTGTAGTCCCAGCTACTCAGGAGGCTGAGGCAGAAGAATTGCTTGAACCTTGGAGGCGGAGGTTGTGGTGAGCTGAGATCACACAAAAGTCCTCAGTGATTAACTGCTGTGTGTGTGTTGAGAGGAGCTTACAAAAAGCCCCTCTTTCACTTCAAGAAGGAATAGACGCTGCAGTGATGTTTAAATCCTAGAGCACTGCAAAGAATGTGGCTGAGGTGGCTGGATACAGTGGCTCACACTTGTCATTCCAGCACTTTGGAAGTCCTAGGCGGGCGGATCACGAGACCAGGAGATGGAGACCATCCTGGCCAACATGGTGAAACCCTGTCTCTACTAAAGATACCAAAATCAGCCAGGTGTGGTGCTGGGTGCCTGTAATCCCAGCTACTGGGGAGGCTGAGGCAGGAGAATCACTTGAACTGGGGGGCGGAGGTTGTGGTGAGCTGAGATCACGCCACCGCACTCTAGCCTGGGCAACAAGAGCATCTCCAAAAAAAAAAAAAAAAATTCTGCTGAGGCTACACATCACCAGGAAACCCACCCTACTTGACTTCTTTCCCTTTCCTACTTCGTTTCCTTCATCCCTTGCAGGTTCTTTGAAAGCACTCCCTCCACCAATCACTTGCCAAAAATAAACCTGCCCAGGCACTGCTTCTAGAAAATCCAATCTAAGACCTATGCCAAGATAAACGTTAAATTTTTTTAAAAAAATTTTTTAATGAAAGAAAAGTCCATTGATATGAATATTTATATTACTTCAAGAAGAACAAAAATTAAAGCTAGGAAAACACCATGTGTATAGATTTTATGTTTTTAAAATGTTAAGGATGGCCAGGTGCGATGGCTCATACCTGTCACCCCAGCACTTTTGGAGGCCGAGGCGGGCAGATCACAAGGTCAGGAGATTGAGACCATCCTGGCCAACATGGTGAAACCCTGTCTGTACTAAAAATACAAAAATTAACTGGATGTGGTGGCGCATGCCTGTAATCCCAGCTACTGAGGAGGCTGAGGCCGGAGAATGGCTTCCACCCAGGATATGGAGATTGCAGCCAGCTGAGATGGTGCCGGTATACTCCAGCCTGGTGACAGATGGAAACCCCATCCAAAAAATAGAAAAAGTTAAAGACAAGATTTAATATTCAAACTGGAGGAAAACTGGAACATATTTCAGAGTCAATGAGTTAATATCTTGCAAATAAATTTTTAAACAAACAGCCCAGAGAAAAATATCCAAAACAATTATTATTCATAAAGGGAAAAGGCCAGTGAAGTAATACAAAACTCATACTAAAGCAAGGTGTGTCAGGTTTCTGGAATGAGATTGGTTTTCTTTTGAAAATGATAATGTTCAATGTTGGTAAAAATGTGGAGTAAAAGGCATTTTTACACAAGGATGGTAGGAATTGTAAATTGGAATCTATTTCCTAACAAGCATTTTTGCAGCATGTTACTTAAAGTTTTGCCTAGTCTTTCATGTGGAAATCCTATTTTCAGGAATTAAATCATATGTTTGCTGTACTCTTACATGAAGAAGTTGAAAAGGTCTAAATGTTAAAAAAAAAAAAAAAAAAAAAAAAAAAAAAGATGTATTGAGAAGTATGGAATAGTGAAAACAAGAGCTTTTCTTCTATCGATGTTTTTGGTATTGGAAGTAGGCAGGACCCAAAGACTGAAGTCCTGCTTAACAGGTGCGGAGTTGAGGGTCAAAGCTCATGTTTGCTGCTCATCAGAAAGCTCAGGCAGTTAGTTGGATTGGATCCCTTCAGTTCCTGGGGAAGACATGCTTTGCTCTCTGTGTGCAGATCTCAAAGAAAGGTTATTCTGCCAGAGAAACTGCACTGTAGGCCAAACTTCCCTCCTTCCAGGTGTCTTGGAGAGGACACATACTCCCTGCTTACACACAGACAAGCTTGAGTCCAGAGAAACCCTTCTCTATGCCCCGCCCTTTAACCAAGAGAACCAGCATGCATCCTTCCTTCCTTCTCACAGCTGAAAGAACCAGTACTGCTCAAGAAATTCTGGGGCCAGTTGCGCTGGCTCACACCTCTAACCTGTAATCCCAATGCTTTGGGAAGCGGAAGCAGGTGGACCACTTCAGGCCAGGAGTTCTAGACTTGCTTGGCCAATATGGCGAAACCTTGTCTCTACTAAAAATATGAAAACTAGCAGAGCATGGTGGCCCACGCCTGCATTCCCAGCTACTTGGGAAGTTGAGGCACGAGAATCACTTGAACCAGGGAGGTGGAAGTTGCAGTGAGCCACGATTGTGCCACTGCACTCCAGCCTGGGCAACAGAGTGAGACATCTCAAAAACAAAACAAAACAAAACAAAACAAAACAAAGAAAAGAAGAAATTCCACTGTGTGACATAAATAGAACAAAATAATTAAGAGTAATAATAACAATACTGTTAATTAATAAATAATGTAAGGAAACTCAACAGCATAAGAAAGGGTCTAAAAAATAACCAGAATCACTAGCTGATATTGAAGATCCATGACAGAATGTGCAAATTCTTCAAGAGAAGCCATTAAAATGATTTGCTGGCTTTAGAGAGTAAAGAACACAAAACACTAATGTAATTATTTCAATAGATTCAAAAATAATTCAATAATTGATGACTTTTTCTGTTGAAAATTGTTAGACTTGGGATAGTTGATACTTTCTTAATTATATATATATTAGAAAACAGCAGCAAAAATAATAATAATGACAGATAGGTTTCCAATACAGTCAGATATAAAAAATAGTAGGGGAGGAAGAGACAAAATGGTCTCTATATTTAGACTTTAAAAAGCAAGATGATCAATAGAAAAATAATGAAAAATTATAGATGAGTTTGAGTGTGACTGGATGCCAAAATAACATACAGAAATTAATGATCCTCAATGTATTAGTGCTCACACTTTCCTAAAAATCAAAGAAATAATATTCCTTTCAGAAAATATCTAGGATTAAACCTAGGAAGAAAAGAATAAAATTTAAAGAAAGAAAGTTGTAACATTTTACTGATTAAAAAACCAATTTAAGAGAGAGAAACACTGTTTCTGAATGGAAGTTTTAAGATTGTAAACAGTATTGAAACTTTTCATTAGGAACACAACAGGGTTGACTATAGTCAATACTAGCTCAATTGTAAATTTTAAAATAAAGAGCATAATTGGATTGCTTGTAACTCAGAGTATAAATGCTTGATGGATATCCCATTCTCATGAAATGCTTATTTCATATTTTATACCTATATCAAAACACTGAATGCATCTCATACACACACACACACACACACACACACACACACACTACATAACCACAAAAATTAAAAAAGAGACATATCAACCTCTAAAAAACAAGGGAAAAGTTTTCATATTGAAAAGATCAGATTTCCTCTGAAATTAACCCATATGTTCAGTCTAACCAAAATCAAAATCCCTATGGGATATTTGAAATGAAATTTTACAGGTTGATTCTGTAGTTCAATCTGGAATGATAATATGTAAAATAAATATCAGATGAATTAAACTTAAAAAATAAAACCATTTATTAGACAAAAAATATTAGAATACACAATATAGCTTTGCCATATTGCATTAGAAAATTCCTCCCTAAATAAGACACTAAATTCAGAAGCCATAAAGACTAATGACAGATAGAACTACATGTAAATGTGAGACATCTCCGTAAAGATCTATTGAGGACCAAAGACATAGGAAGATTTGTTGGCTATTTGATATGTCACGAGGTGGCATCCTACTGAGAACCACTCACTTTGGTCGTACAGGTAGCACCAGGCGCCACTGCAGACTCCTATGATTCTACTTCTTTCTGGTTTCCTGAAGGCTAGTTCTGGGCATCAGGGATCTCTACTGCCCAGTCATTCTACTGGTTTTGGAAACATCTACTTCTCCATCGGATTCTTTCCTTTTTAAAATACCAGGATAATTTCTACGAGACTGACTGATTCTGATTAATATGTATTTCCTCTAAAGAAAAACAGGGGCTCACACTTATCCTATTCTCCATCTCAGGAACTTTATAGGACATGAGTGTTGTGCTGATAAATGGCAGTTGAGAGGCTGCACCCCCCACTGCTTTTCTTCTTTTTCTGCTAAGCAGGATGACTAATTCCACCCACGTGTATATTTCCATCTTTAGCTCCAGCCCCTTCTCATGACATCACCTTCTCACACTTAGAATAACACTCAAAGTCGGTTTGGGTCCCCTCCAGAGGCTTTCCATGCTACTGTTAATTACCTGGCTCTCCCACAATATTGATATTAAAATCACCACTTAGCTGAATTCTCACAGTTTTCGATGATGTGTATGCTTGACTTTTGTTAGCATTAAGTAATAAGTACGTAATTCAAATTACAGTTTTTTCCTGCTATTTCTTTACTTTGCTGACCTTAGGTTTACAGTTTTATTCTTTTCCATTAATAGGAATTAAGAGAGAAAAAGAGAAGAGAGAAGGGGGGAAAAAAGAGAAAGAGAAAGAAGAAAGAAGAGAGAATTATTTCCCTTAATTTTTAGGTGCCATTTTTGATGGCATGTCACCATTATTAAAAGAGCCTTTTTGCTAGACAGAATTCAGAAAACACTTATGGACTCGTTTGATTATCTCATCGATAAAGCTTATGTTTCTATTTCATCTCACCAAGAAATCTTAGTTAATTGTAAGCTCATTTCTCATCTTTTATCTTTTGTCTCCTTCTCCTGTTGGGAATGCCTTCTAAGTCACTTGAAGATAATAAGTAATAAAAATCTAGTTATTTGATGAAGACAAGTCCAGTGGAATGCTATGCATAGTCACGCCAATAATTACTCAGAAGTAAACAAATGGACTTACTTTCAAACACAAGGAAGGCAAAAGAAAATTTTCTGCGAATTATAAAGAGAGAATATATTATTCTTATTATCCTTCCAAAACATAATGCTGCAAAGAAGTATCTCTTAAATTGCCATCTTTGGCAATGCAGAAATCTAAAAACAATAGCTAGCCTGCATTTTAAAATTGTTCTGTATTTGTTACTGATACCTCCCCATCACCTAAAGTACATTATGTGAATTATGACGTAGAAAGCAAGCCTTTTGTCTAACAGTTTTTTTCCTCCGAGGATAAAGCCTACAGAATTCAGGTCTATCTCATGGCACCCAGCAGAGGGCGGTAGAGAACTTCTCCAGTGCGTGCTGCTCAACTCTTTTGTTTCTGCCGTTTTAACTTTGTGCATAGAACAATCATTGAGCTGTCAGGCAAAATTAGCAAAGGAATTCATGGAATCTGTTCAATCTAAACCACCTCCTTTTCCCAAAAATTGTTCCACAGTTTACTGTAGCACACTGAGTTATGAAAGGGATATTTGCATGTTCTAAATTAATTTGATAGAAAATATGAAAAGGCAAAGAAAAGCAATGTGGCCTTTGAAATTGCTTACATTATTCATATGGGAAATTCTTTAGCATAGATGGTTCAGAGCTATGATCGAGTGGTGCTAACCCAGGGTTTATTCTTAAGTGATGTGGCATTTAATACTATGTATGTATGTATTTTGGACTAAGCCTCTTCCAATAAAATCAAGCAGAAAACGAAAACCATCGTAACTGACTTCTAGTTAACACAGTTTTGCATTGACTGCATGATATATTTCAGGGTGGTGTTCTAGGTAAGGAGAGGAAAAAGAACATGAAAAATTTTTAAAAATCCTGAAGTCATTCATAGACCATGCTATCCTGTTCAGATACACATTATTTGCACTGAATCTCCTGTAACACTCTGGTAAGAAATTACTGAAGAAATTTTAAACCCATTTTATTCATTAAATAAAAATAATATCTTATTCTTTCATAATTCTATTCAATTCCCATCAAATCAATGAAATTATTGTGCTGCTGTTCTGGTTAGGTCACAAACTTTTGAGGGTTCTATACTTTTTTTTTCTTTCTTGGGACGGAGTTTCCTTCTTTTTGCCCAGGCTGAAGAGCACTGGCATGATCTTGGTTCACCACAACCTCAACCTCTCAGGGTTCAAGTGATTATCCTGCCACAGTCATCCCAAGTAGCTGGGATTACAGGCACATACCACCATGCCCAGCTAATTTTGTATTTTTAGTAGAGATGGGGTTTCACCATGTTGGCCAGGCTGGCCTTGAACTCCTGACCTCGAGTAATCCACTCACCTCATCCTCTCAAAGTGCTGGGATTATAGGCAAGAGCCACTGCACCCAGCCAAAGCTCTATAATTCTTATGTGCATTATTGAGGGGTAGAGAGAACACTGGCTACAACATTTGAAAATTGCTTGTCGCTTTGATCTGGATGCTTAGTGTTGTGTGCTGCTGAAAGTTTTATTGCATCTTGAGATATGCTAATGTAAGCAACAGAAAACCACTTTAGCCAATTTAGACAGTTAATATTTCATTAAAATAATGGCTCACACCAGTAATCCCAGTATTTTGGAGGCCGAGGCAAGTGGATCACCTGAGGTCAGGAGTTTGAGACCAGCCTGGCCAACATGGCAAAACTCCATCTCTACTAAAAATTTAAAAATAAGCTGGGTGCGGAGGCACGTGCCTGTAATCCCAGCTACTAGGGGGACTGAGGCAGGAGGATCGCTTGAACCTGGGAGGCACGGGTTGCAGTGAGCCAAGATCACACCACTGCACTCCAGCCTGGGTGACAGAGCAAGACTCCATCTTAAAAAAAAAAAAAAAATGTTTCATAGCTCATAAAATCTGAGAAGCCTAGAGACCTAACTGGTCTAGGAGCGCAAGGAGTCAGAATCTGCACGTGCAGGTATACTATAAACTGGTTTCAGAAACACAGGTTAGGAATAACATCACAGGCACCAACTACGCCAGGCGTTGAGTGCTCCAGGAGAGCTTCTTTCCCTGCTGTCTACAGAAACCAGCACTACCTTCTTCTACTGCTACCATTCTTGACAGAATGAACTTGGTACCTTTATGCTTCACCGCATCTCTAGCTTCTGTTTCTAAGACTGACGATCTATTAATGACTACAGCCTAGAAGATATTCCCATACCTTCCCTGCAGGGGAAGGGGGATAGTAAACATTTTGACTGCAATGTTGCCCTGGTCGTTAGTAGGCTTTGCTACCTCAGGTGCTAATTCCCCACAAGTGAAAAGGGCATCAGGTGACAGGAGCAATGGCATATACCTACAGCATATACTCCTCAGTGGCTGAAATTCATTTAGCACAGATCCATAAATTTCACACTGGATTCCAGTAATTAATATAGTTGCTGAGTATGAACAACCATGAACAGTACAGATCAAGACTCTTGACATGGTGGAGTTTACATTCAGGCAGGGTAAGAAATACTAAAACTAAGATACTGTAAATTAATAAAGCATAGAGTTTTGTTAGATAGTCAAAAAGAAATTATAATGATTAAAGTACATTTAGAGAGAGAGATTTTAGGGGAGAGAGAGAAGGGACAGTAGGTGGAAAGATGCTTTCACCTAACCAAACCTATCCCTAATGAAAATAATTCATTCACTTGTTCCTCAGTCAGGGTCAACTCAAAAGTCTCCTAGGATGGCATATACAAATCCAAGTCAAGGATTTCTAGTTATGTCCATTTCTTTATTTCAATTATTATTCAGATTCCTTACTCTATGATGTTATTGGTCCATAGGCATAGAGGTCATCATTTTCCTTCATTAGCTTTTTAATGTCTACAAGATCAGTAGTAATGGTTCCTCTTTCATTTCTGATACCGTAATTCATGTCTTCTCTACAGGTTTATGAAGTTTATTTATCTTTCCAAAGAGCAACATTTTATTTTATTGATATTCTCTATTGTTTTTCACCCTTTAGTTGCAGTGATTCTGCTTGAATTTCCATTTAGGCAGAAACTTCAAATGTTCCTTTCTCTACGTTTCTAAAACGGAGGGGTAGGTTATTGACTTTAAACTCTTCTTCTTTTCCAATGTATGCAGTTGATGCTATAAATTTCCCTCTAAGCACTGCTTTTGCTGTATCTCACAAATACTGATACTTTATTTTCATTTTTATTTAGTCTAAAATATTTACAAATTTATGTTGAGATTTCTTTGACCCATGTGTTACAAGTATGTTATTGAATATTCAAGTATTAATAGTTTGGGATTTTCCAGCTATCTTTCTGTTACTGGTTTCCAGTTTAATTCCATTGTGCCTTGACAGCAGACACTAAGATTTCTATTCTTTTAAATTTGTTGAGGTGTGTTTTATGGCCCTCGATGTAGTCAATCTTGATGAATGCTAATGTGGGCTCAAGAAGAATGTGTGTTCTGCTGATACTGAATATAGTATTCTATAAATATCAACTAGGTCTAGCTGAATAATAGTCTGGTCATATCATATACATCCTTTCTGACTTCTGTCTGCCTGATCTATTATTTAGGCAAAGGGTTAAGGTCTCCAGCTGTAACAGTGGATTTTCCTATTTCTCTTTTGAGTTCTGCTAGTCTTTGTCTCATGTATTTTAATATTTGTGTCATGTATTTTAATATTTGCTCTCCTGTTAAATGCTTAGAGCTTTAAGACTGTTAAATCACCTTGGAAAATTGGTAACTTCATCACTGTGTAATTCTCCCCTTTATCTGCAATCATCTTCCTTGTTGTGGCAAGTGTTTTGTCTGCAAGTCATTTTGCTACTACAGTTTCCCTTTGACTACAGGATTTTAAAGAGAAGACTCAGGAGACAGGTTGTTCTTTCTTGTAAGCCCATTGCCTAGACACTGCATGCTGGCCTGGCTCTACTGAAGTAATAAGGAGAGGCAAACCACATCTAAAGATTCTGTCTTTTTTCTCCTTTCCCCTCTTCTCTCTCCCTCTCCCTTTCTCCCTGATACGGTTTGGCTATGTTCCCACCCAAATCTCATCTTGAATTGTAGCTCCCATAATTCCCATGTGTCGTGGGAGGGACCTGGTGGGAGGTAACTGAATCATGGGGGCGAGTCTTTCCATTGCTGTCCTCCTGACAGTGAATCAGTCTCACAAGATCTGTTGGTTTTATAAAAGCGAGTTTCCCTGCACACACTCTTGCCTGTCGCCATGTAAGAGGTGCCTTTGCTCCTCATTTGCCTTCTGCCATGATTGTGAGGTTTCTCCAGCCATGTGGAACTGTGAGTCAATTAAATCTCTTCTCTTTATAAATTCCCCAGTTTCAGGGATATCTTTATTAGCAGCATGAAAACAGACTAATACCCTTCCTCTTTCCTTCTTCCTCTTTCCTTCTTTCTTATTTCTTTTTCTTTTTTGCTTCTTTTCCTCTTCTCATACCTTCCTATTCCTTCATTATTCCCTCCTCTTTTCTTTTCTTCTTTTCTTCTCCTTCCTCTTCTCCTTCCTTCTTTCTTCCTCCTCCTTCTTCATCTTCCTCTTCTTATTTTTTTGTCTCTTTAAGAGACAAAAAAAAAAAAAATCAGCGTCTCAGGTTGGGCACAGTGTCTCATGTCTGTAATCCCAGCACTTTGGAAGCCCAAGGTAAGTGGATCATTTTAGGTCAGGAGTTTGAGATCAGCCTAACCAACTTGATGAAACACTGCCTCTACTAAAGATACAAAAATTAGCCAGGCATGGTGGTGTGCAACTGTAACCCCAGCTACTCAGGAGGCTGAGGCAGGAGAATCATTTGAACCCAGGAGGTGGAGACTGCAGTAAGCCAAGATAACATTACTGCACTCCAGTCTGGATAACCGAGTGAGACTCTGCCTCAAAAAAAAAAAAAAAAAAAAAAAAAAAAAAAGGTCAGTGGCTACATATCAAGTAGACTTGGCCAGTTTGGTCTTCATAACACAGGGAATGTTGATTACATAATGTTTCTTATTGTAGCAGAGTTATTTGAAAGCATTTATCAAAATTCATTCAAATTTTTATTTCCCTAAATGCTTAGCACTTAGCATTGCTCTCTGCATATTAAGTGATGAAAAATATTTTTCAAAGAATTTGAAGATATTTTTGTTGTTTTATAGTGTCAATACAAAACGGTGATTATTCTAGTTCATTAGGATTTATGATTTTTTTCCCATTGGTAACATTGCATTTTCATTTTCTTTGTTGTTTAAATGTACAATCTATTGTTGAGTATGTACTTTGTGGTAGCCCCTGTGTTCAGTGCTGGGGATGCAAAAATTTTTTTAAAGATATTTTCTTTTTTGAAAGTACTATCTAGTGGATGGAATAGATGAGTGAATATATATTAATATATGGCTGAGATGTAAGGTAGGTACAAGGCAAATTAGATCAAAAAGAAAAGAAATTCATTTCAGACCAGAAAAGACTGTGTAAGTAATTAAGTGCACAGCAGCCTAATGAGATAGCATGTGCACCATAGTCAGTTCAAGCTGCTGTAACCAACTGTCATAGACTGGGTAGATTAAACAGCTAAAATTTATTTCTTATAGCTCTTGAGGCTAGCAGGCTAGGAGAAGTCCAAGACCAAGGTTCCAGCCAATTTGGTGCCTGGAGAGAGCCTCTTTCTGTTTGGCAGTTGGGTGCCTTGCTGAGAGAGTAGGCTCTGGTCTTGCCATCCTTTTAAGGGCACTGACCTCATCATGGAGACTCCACCCTCCCGACTCATCCAAACTTAATTACCCGCAAAGGTCACCTCCACTCCAAACACTATCAGCTTGAGGATTAAGGCTTCTCTATCTGAATTTCATGGGGGCAAAAACATTCAGTCCACAGCAATGCGCACAATTATAGAGGCAAGAAATCATGGGATATTTGAAGGAAACATTCAAATAGTTGTAATAATCTGAATTATCTGGATTTTATGGACAGGACATAAAAATGATGCTGGTACCATCAACAGTTAACTAGATGACTTTATCATGGTATGTTCACACAGTGGAATACAATATAGTCACACTTCTCAAATTCTAACTAAGTCTAATAATCCCCTGGACAGCTTGATAAAACACAGATTCCTGGGCCCCACCTCAAGAGACTCTGATTCAGCAGGTCTGGGGTGGGACCTGTGTATTTGCATTTCTAACCAGATCCTAATGTGATGCTGCTGCAGGTCCAGAGACCATGCTTTGTGCAGCACAGCTCCACAGTAATGTGCATGAATGAACTGAAATATGAGATGGAGCTACATTACATCTCAGAAATGTAATGTTGAGTGAAAGAACAGCCAGGCACGAAAGAGCAAAGTTGGTATTATTCTACTCATATAAAGTTCAAAAGTAGGCAAAATTAATCTCTGCTATTAGAAGTCAAGATAATGATTACCTTTGAGGCGAGCAGGTGGTGAGACCGTATAAGGTACCAGAGAAACGACTTGGCTGCTGTTAACGCATTGTATCTTTATTTGAGTGCTGGCTACATGCCTGTATGCAGTTTTAAAATATTCGTAAATCTGTATTCATTTTTTGCAGTTTCTTCATTGTACATAATATTTAACAAGAAAGAACGATGGAGGTATAGGCAGAAACCAATACACCAGTTATTGGGCATTTGTCTTGTTCTAGATGCCATTATAGACATTGTCAGTGATCCAGTAATAAAAATAACAGAGTTACCACCTTCAAATAAATCACAGTTTAATCGAAGCATATGACACTTTAATAAAAAAGATTATGATATATGACAAAAAAATGGTATAAAGTGCTGCAGAGTTTCAAAAAAGAGAAATACAACTTCTGGTTTAGGAGATCAGCATAGATTATAATGAGGCAATAGTAGTGGAAACGGATCTTGGAATGATGCATAGATTTCACAATTGATTTGGTTTCATATTTAAAACCATTTTTTTTTCTCTATCCAGGGCCTTTTAACCAAGCTCTCATGTTTCTCTCAAATGGCATCTCTACAGGCTTTTTTATTAAACTCCAGCTTCAGCTGACTCTGCTAGTGGTCACTCTCAAGATGAATTTCATATACCCTATGTTGCCAATAGTTTCAATGGGACTATTTCAAATACAACCTTCAAATTTGGTGAAAATCAACCTATTCCTACGTGATGCAATAGCTAAAAAAAATACAAAATAATGTGCAAGCAAATGCAAAGTGCACTTTACTAATACAGGCAATGAGGTGAGGTATATACTATACCTCATTCAGCCTGTGTTCAAGGGCACAGAAATTGATTCCTTATTTTATTTCATAAAAATATGATCAGTTATATTGTTAAATATAGCTCAGCTAAGACTACATTGATAGCAAATGACAGAAGAAAAATGATGCTACAATCATAAATTGTCAACAATAGAGATGGCCCAAATATGAATATAAAAACATTCAAATTAGGAAGTCTCCATGAATAACTTAAAGTCTAAACACTGTATCTCATTGCCCTTTTAAACTAAAGTTCAGTGAAATTTGCAGCAGTGTACAATACAGTCCCATCCTGTCTCAGATTCTGCTCAAGCACAGGTAGGAGTCTCAGTTATGTGGATGTATTAGTTGCTGTAGCATTATACATGCCGGTAAGAAATGTATGAGAGTCCCACTGCATTCTTGCCAGTACTTAGTATCGTTAGCATTTTTTTTTTGTAGCCATTTTTTGTTGTAGCCATTCTACTATAGCATCATCTTTCTACATCTGTTGAGATGATGATACACGTTTTTCTTATTAGTCTGTTGATATGGTGATGTATATTACTTAGATTTCAATGTTAAACCAGTCTTGCATTCCTGAGATACATCTCACACAATAATTATGGATATTGCTTGATACGATTTGCCAATATTTGCTTGAAGATTTTGGATCTAAGATCATGAAGGATATATAGTTCTCTTTTCTTAAAATGTCTTTGTCTGGTTTTGGTATCTGTGCAGTCATTGTTTCAGGAAATAAAATGCTTTTCTCTATCTGCTATTTTCTGAAGAATTTTGTATACAACCAATATTTTGTATACAACCAAATATTGTATACAACCAATATTTTCCTTCCATAAATGATTGATACTATGAAATCACTGAAGCCATTTGGGCCTAGATCCTCTTTATTAGATTTTATTGCGTTGCTTACTTGCGTTTAAGATGTTTGACTGTGATCTATCTAGACAGATTTCTTTGGGTTTACCCTGTTTGGACTTCTTTTAGCGTCTTGAAACTTCTATAGGTTTATATCTCAAGACCAACTTGAGAAATTTTCAGCCACTACTTCTTCATATATATTTTCAGTTCCATATTTTTTCTCTCCTTTATAAAGGTAAGTCCTTTATCAGGATTAAGAGAATTTGCTATTTGTATAAAACAATGATACATAGCAATCTGCATATTTTATTACAATTTTCACATGTTCCAATTATGCACTAGACATATTTGCTCTTACTACATTTGGTGCCTTTGTTTTCCCTTGACAGCTTTATTGAGATATAATTTATGTACCATAAACGTCACGCACATAAAGAGTACAACTTAATGATTTTCAGTGTATTCACAGATACAGGCAGCCATCACCAGAGTCAGCTGTATAGCACTTTCATAACCTTGGAAAGAAACTCTGTACTCTGTAGCACACATTTCCTACCACCTAATTTTCTCACCCTCAGCCCTAAGCAACTGCTAATCTACTTTTTTGTTCTATAGGTTCCCTGTTCTGGACATTTCATATGAATGGAATCATATGATTCTTTTGTGACTGGCTCCTTTGACTTAACACATTACTTGAAACACAAATGTTAGCTACCAGCAGTGTACTTTATGTAAAGTAAGAGGAATAAAAGGGAGAGAGAGAGGAAAAACAAAAAAAACAGCTAAAACTTAGCCTCTGCCTTTCCCACCTCTGTAACTGTTTCAGAGACTACCCAATATAGACAGGACTCTTTCAAGTTAGAGCTTTTGGACTGAAAATTTAGATCATATTGATAGCTGAAGATCCCCAAGTATTCAATATTCTAACAGAAGACAAAAGTGTTATAGAATATTACATCCTGGTAAAATTTCTACGTAAAAATAAAAATATAAAATGAAATCAGAGGAAAAAGCTGACCTGTGATGTAATTGTTACTGCAGTCTCAACTATCCTTTTTGGAGCTCTGAAGAGAAAGTTAGTAAGTAGCTCATTTGTTAGTCAAGCAAGGAAAGCAGTTAACCTGTAGTAATTCAATTAAACCATGTACGATTGAAGCAGATGAAAGAATGTGTCCACATTTCGAAACAAACAAACAAGGCCTACAGATACTCCTTGACTTACAATGGGGTTATGTCCCAATAAACTTTTTGCAAATTGATAATATCTTATGATGAGTTTATCAGGACATAACCCCATAGTAAGTCCATGAGCATACTAAATGCATTACCACTTTTACACCACCATAAACACAACAAAAATTGTAAGTTGAACCATCCTAAGCCTGGGACCATCTGTACTAGCCTTATTAGATTTTAAGTGTTCTTGTCACAAAAAATATTAAGTATGTGAGGTAATGTGTATGTTAATTAATTAGCTATGTTTAGCAATTCCATAATGTATACATATATCAAACCATCATGTTGTACACCACAAATATATACAACATTTATTTGCCAATTTAAAAAGCTAGTAGTTTTTCTGTAAGAATAGTTGCTCCAGAGTTGAAACATTGGGAGTGACGTTAATCATCAATTAAAAAACAAGGCACACAATTGTGAGTGGTTGTCCTCGGTTCTCGATAAATGGGTAGACATTATTAATGCTGTTCAGTTGTCATTGTATATTAAAGGAGTCAATGCTGAGTTTGAATTGACTGGAGGATTTGTCTCTTTGAGCAGTCTGCATAGAACAACTACAGGCAAGAATGTTTTCAAAGTCATTGATAAAACACCCATTCAATACAACCTGAAGTGAAATCATCTAAGAGGCATCACAACTGATAGTCATAAATGTGCATGGCAAAGAAAAAAGCATAGTTGGAAAATTTACGAAGCTTGTGAAAACGTAAGGATTGTAAGGCTTGTTATTATTCTTGATAGCATTTATTAGCAGATATTTGCAGAAGGCATTTATCTGTCATCATATTATTGAAAAGTTGTGTCAATATTGAAATTTAGTCATATTCATGGACTTAGCCATTGTGAGTTCTATAAACTTTGTCAGAAAAATTTGAATACATTAACTTGTTTTACCATCTATACAGGCAATTTGATGACTTAAGCAGAGACAAATTTTATTATGGACTTTTTTTAGCTTGAGGCCAAAACTGAAACTTATCCAAATAAGAAATGTCTTTCATCGATAGTACTGAGCACTGAATATTTTGGGAAATGAGCTTTTGCTGCATACTTGGTTATGTTTCTTGATAAATTCAACCCCAAATTACAAGGGAAAACTGAGCTTATATGTGAAATTTATATTACAGTAAAGTCATTTCAACAACAAACACTGAATCGTCAGGTCAACTTGCTTCATACATTTCTTGTGCTATCAAAAGTTAAAACAAGAAGTGAGAGTTTTGTTTCTACACAGATTTGCATAGAATATATTTTCTGAGCTCAAACTAGAGTTTCAGCAGCATATTTTGACCTCAAGCAAGTCCAAACGGAATTTCCATACTTTACAATCTACTTAGGTGTGAAATTGAGAAACTTTCACCTAACATTCAATTGGAACAGGCTAATATGCAATGTAAAGAAAGCCATGCCAAAACACCAATATCAAGCAGGAATCTAATAGAACTCTATCAATGCCCTGAAATTGATGCATATGTTCAGTTAAGACCGTATGCTCATCAAATGACATCAGTATTTGGCTATAAATATCTGCATGAAGACATTTTCAAAGATAAAATACATAAAATATAATTATAAATCACTATTAACTGATGAACATTTCCAGTAGATTTTGATTACAGAGAACACTAACTCTAAACTCCATTTAAAATGTTATCTCCTTCAAAAATAATTCAGTTCTTCACATTAGGTCTGTATTACTAAAAATCATACTCAAATAGTATTACTATATTTGGGATATTGTCAATAAAATTTTGTGAAAATTTACTTCTTCCTTCTCAGGTATGTACATAAGAAGGGAGAAATATACATATATAAGAAGGAAGAAATAAATTTCCACAAAAATTGTATTTTGTCTCTTCAGCAAATTAACAACAAATTTTGTCAATCAACAAATTCATTTCACTTTTGAACTTTCATCCTTTAAACAATGGCCAATACATAAATGGACACCTGGAGCAAGCTTTGTAATGTCCAGGATAAGAGGATTCCAGTTAGGTGGATTATACTGTTGACTTTATTACTCACAGTCTTTATTACTGACAGTCTTCACAAGGCAGATGTCTTGTGCTGCTGTTTCTAGTGGTTTATCTACAAATTCCTCCTATAGACCACCTTGTTAATCTGTTTCATTTTTTTTTAGTCTTTTTGCTAAATTTGCAACCTTAATATACTATGCTATATTGCATACTAATATGTATTGCAACTAATCTATACTGATGCATGAGTAGGTTGCCACTACTCAAGCTTCAGTGTAAATACATTCCTCAAGCCATCTTTTATTTTATATGAAGTAGAACCATATACTGACCTAATATAAGCATATGGGAGGATTTTTCTTGACTGCTGCTTCTAGGCCCCCTCTTAATTAACACAGTCTTTTGGCTGGTATTTGTAAACAGTCCAGATCTAAATGTGACTCAGAACTACAGATCCCTTAACCAGTCATATAAAAGTCACCACAAGGTAAGAGATGTGTTGAAAAGACAGCCAGAAAGGTGGCAGGGGCAGGTACCAAGACCATCAGAGCCATCTGTGCTCGTTTGGATCAAAGGTAAATGTGTTTTCATTCTGCAATTAAACTCTCCTATAAACATTCAATTTTATGGTTCAGAGGACTAGGTAACATCCAGGTAACGATGGATAGTTCAAGTCATATAATCAGTGGGATTGCATGGCCAGCAGCTATGAACTTCCCAAGAGGCTTGGTTCGCATGATACCATCCATATAAGGGACCAACATGATGTCCTGCAGGACAATAAGACAGTCAATACCTCCTCAGAGTAAACTGTGACACAGGGTAAGAGATTTCACTAAGTGTTGAGGTTAAGACAATAAAAGAAATACTGTTCCATTCTCTAGAAAGTTAACCGCTTCTGATAACCTTTGTTAACAGTGACAGGGGAGATAAGGCAACCAAGTGACTGCATATCTGTTGCCATGGCCTATGTTGAATTCTTTAAAATAAGACTATAAATAGAATTACAGCTGCAATAGAAAACATCACTGAGGTTTCCAGAATTCCTGTTCTTCCCTGGCATGCCAATGACTGCTTCCTGTCATTATTTCTTGCCAGATTCACCTCATTTTCAGCAGCACTTAGGCATAATTTGGAATTTCTAGTGATATCTCTTTCCTTGTTTCACTGATAATGCTTTTTTTTCTTACTTTTTTCTGACAACTTATTTACCTGCTAAAAGATCAAATTTATGGCTAAATACATATATCTACCACTGCCCTTTTGCAGATGTAAGCTCTTGATCTTGCTTTTGCAAATCTACCCTCATTTAGCTACAGTGGTGATGATTATGTGACTCACTTTGTGGAAAACAGAAAAGAATAAAAAGAGAGCAGAAGTAGCTAATACAACTATATAAGTTATGTTCACATAAAAACATTTGATCTCAAAGTTACCTATTGGGTCAAAGTGTCAATTTTATCCTTCTATTTGTTATGTCATCTCATACAATTTTCACAATTGACCCTCCCCTTCATTCATCCTCTGGATGGAAAAAAGAAAGAACATGAGAATAAAGCATAATGATCCAACTACAGGGAGGCTGACACCATCGTCTTTGATTCAATCAAGTGACTTTTAGAAGAAACTCATCTCTTGGAACGACATGGATACATCCAGTTTCTTAAATGGAAGAAATTTTTGCTGACTGTGTCAGAAAATGGAAAAGACAATTTAATGTGCACATATATAAAACCATACGTTGGCAAGAAACAAGTCAAACTAAATGAAACATCTATACCTACAGTTACAAAGGCAAGACAATGATCAACTTAAAGAAAGAAGTCTTTTACAACACTGCGTATTGCTAGAATTTTTTTTTTAAGTTAAAGAGATTCCTGGGAAGTCTCAATGCAGTTTGATAAATAAAGAATCAAAAGGAGTAACTGCATTACTGATTAGCTTCTATTTAGAATGCAGTTTGCAGAGTTACTTAAGGTTTTGGAAGTAGAGAATGTTATTTTCATGACAGGCTGAAGAACAGGATAGTCTTAAGGATTTGAGCTTTGTAGGAAAGGAAATTGATTTTTAAGAATCGAGGTGATCAAAGGATCTGACAATTTGGAATGCAATACATTTTTCATGAAGAAGCAACATAATTTAAAATGAGAAATTTAGAAAAATATGAGAATGGGTATTCAGGAATTCAGGAAAAAAATTAAAAAGGAAGTCTCTAAATACAATATTTAGCGTTTAAGAGAGAGTTAATTGTGTGACAGATTAATAAATTTAAAAATGTTAAATAACACATGGGAGGTAAGTAAAGGAAAACCTGATAACATGTTTTGCTATATTAAGTGACTGTGTTCTGCCATTCCTTATATTGTTAGCATATACCTCAGGAGAATGTCAAGCTGAATATCTTTGTGTTATGCAGAAAAAAAATTATGTTTCCTAATGCAAGCATGTTAATGAATAACTTTCTACCACGTATAAATAGATTTTATAGGAAATCACCAGATCTCAGTGCTTGTTTGGGCTACAAAACATTTCTTCTGATTCTATATAAAATCTTCAGAGTATAATATATCTATGCCAATATTTTCCTTAAAAATCAGTGACATGGCTTGTTGATTTTTATCACATTTTATACTGTACTCCATGAATGAATTCCATAATGTGAGTCCTCTGTTAATATCAGAGAAAGATAAAAAGATTTTATTGTTCCAATTCTGCATCTCAGATACGTCTTCCAAAAATAGATCTCAGGGTCAAAATACCACTAACTAAATAGTTCTCTTTCAAACAACCAACCAACCAAATAGCATCATATTCTAGAGAAATAGATGCCTTAGGGTTATCTCAGGAAACTGAGCTAGAAGCGAGGAATAATATACACCACATTTAAAATTCATTAACCTCTTTAAATGAAACAACCCAGCTCTAGAAAAGATGTATTTTTCAACGGAGCAAGGAACTTGTTGCAATATAAAAGGAGATTGCTCGCATTTTTAAGTCAAATTTATGAACTGTATTACCAATATATTTGATTGTTACAATTGGATTCAAATGCATGTTCTGCCACAGCTATAAGGAAAAACAAGGGAAAGGAAAACCTTTCATTTTTAATTTTTGCTAGAGTAGAAATAGCATATCTGTTGATTTAAGGGCTAAAAATGGTTTGTTAAACTATATCCATGCATCAATTCATCATGGGCATGCATTCTTAGAAATGCATTGTTAGGTGATTGCATCACTATGTGAACATCATAGAATGCACTTTAATACAAACCTAGATGGTAGCACCTACTACACACCTAGGCTATATGGTATAGCCTATTGCTCCCATGCTACAAACCTGTACGGCACGTTACTGTACTAAATACTGCAGTCCACCGTAACACAAGGGTGAGTATTTGTCTATCTAAACATATTTAAACATAGAAAAGGTAAAGTACAAATTACAGTACTATTACATAATCTTACAGGAACGCCATCGCCTATGTGGTCCATTGTTGATGAAACATCCTTACGTGGCGCATTGCCGTTTAAGTACATTTGTGCCAGACTCAATTCCTGAATGAATGTAGCTTACATTTGAGATCACTTGTCAAGAATTATCTCTAAGTAAATTCCGCATACACTCTATTATTTGCCCAACCTATACAACTTATCCAGCTTAGGGCACATTTTGCATTCTGTAGCCTCCGTGAATTGCTCATCTTGTTCCTGCTGCCTGGACTGCTCATCTCTCCTTCACTGCTCTGCCCATTAGCACCCAAGACTAAGTAGACTTTGTGGTCTGCCTGGTTGAAACCTCACTTCCTCCTTGAAGTCTTCCTGGATAATCTCTAGAAGCAAATATCTTCTATTTGGGGCTCCCATTTCATGTGATTAATTTTTGCTTGTTTTATAGGATTTTGTGGGCATCTCTTATTTCTTAGGCTAGTTGGTATGATATTTCATGGAAACAGTTTAACCTTAGTCATCTTCATTTCTCGCACAGGCATATAGAGAAAAGACTGCACATAGCGGACACTCAGTAGATAATTGTTGAATTGGTGAAGATCACCACTTTGTCAAGAATAGAATCAATACAAATATCTGAATTTTCAAACTCTTACACCAGAGCTGCTCCATAACATAGGTTTTTAAATTTTTGGTTGATTAAAATTTATGTGTGTATATATATATATATATATATATATATATATACACACACACGTATATACTTACACACAAATATATATGCACAATATCTATTTATATGTATATATGCATATATGTTTAAATATGTGTATATATTTATATTTATAAGATATATATACATGTTTAAATATAAATATATAAATATATACACATATATTTAAACTATATATAAATATCTGTGTAAACGTATATACAAACTACATGAATATTTAGTGGGAACAATGCATTTTGCTGCCATGAGAAAAAAAAAACCCACTTATGCTTCTTTATCCAGAATGATGTAGACTATAGTCTCTCTTTCTAAATGTTGCTAAGAAATCACATAGAATATAGCATTTCTGTAGCCTCAAACTTGAAACAGATTGTGGCAATTTGAGGAAATAATAATTACCAAGACTTTGCATTTTAAAGCAGTGTATCATTTCTCAACAATAAATTAACAAGCACAGAGGAAGTCAGAACCCTCTAGAAATAAAATATGAATCAGAACAGCAGAAAAAAAGAGAGAAAATGGGAGTGGAGAATAAATGAAGTCATCAACAATACAATATACAAATTTTGAAATATCTTGATTGAATACTAAAATATCAGTATTAAAATAATCTGGACTAATAGCCACTCTAGGGATCTTCACCTTTCAAACTTTTGAAATGTTTTCTCATAGCAAAATGGTTCCCTTAATTGCCAAGATATCGAATTACGAATATTCGATAATTTTATTATTAGCAATGAATGTTCACATATGTTAAATGCAAGGCTGACAGAAAAGTCTCAGGGACTTTGCTCTCTTGCCTTGATAAAATTAGATTGTTTTGAATCATGTGAGGCACCTGATGCCTGACACATCAACTGAGTCCTAATGCAATGAAGAGTCCTTATTCACCTGTTTAAATGCAGACAAATAGTAAAATATGAAATTCGAGGGTGCAAGTAAAGTCTGGAAGAAAAGTACTTCTTTGTCTTTACTTTGAAAAGGTGGTGCACTTAGAAAATAAAAAAACAAAAATTGGTGCTTTGTAGGAAAAGGCATGCTGCGGAAACTACATTATCAGTATTCATAGAACCTCTTTAGTGGATTCGCTTCAAGCAGTTGTGAAATTGAGCTCATGCTTCAAGGGAGCTAGCAATATGTGCTAAACCATAGATTTCCATCTAACAGCACTTGGATTCTCATGGAGGCAACTTATCTCACCTCCACCCTTTTTCTAAGTTTTTTATTCTAAATGTCTGGAGCTTCTACACAGAAGGGGATGGAGGGAACCACCCGTGCTCAAGGCTCTGAAATGACCCTTGGTCATTGGTTGTGAACTCTTCCTAGGACAAATAGCGTAAGACACTCATGGTCCAGGTGTCCAGATGCAACACAAGAGATGTATTATCTTATTTTTCTGCATCACATTTATATAATTGTAGTGAAAATAATTTTACAATTAAAATTATTGAGGAGAACCATTAATCAATAGAGCAGGTGTCCCCAAACTTTTTACACAGGGGGCCAGTTCACTGTCCCTCAGACCGTTGGAGGGCCGCCACATACTGTGCTCCTCTCACTGACCACCAATGAAAGAGGTGCCCCTTCCTGAAGTGCAGCGGGGGGCCGGATAAATGGCCTCAGGAGGCCGCATGCGGCCCGCGGGGCCGTAGTTTGGGGATGCCTGCAATGGAGTATGGAAGCTAGCTACCTACCTTGACATTTTTTTGTGTTTTCAATGCATTTTTGTTTTCAGTGCATTTTTGCCCATCTTTGTTGTTTGTTAATCATAAAACCCTGACAGACAAGTTCTGATCTTCACCTTTGGCAGATTAGAAAAGTGAGCTTTAGACAGGACTGGACTGTACAAATGGAAATAGATTATCAATACCTAATGTAGACGACGGGGGGATGGATGCAGCAAACCACCATGGCACATGTATACCTATGTAACAAACTTGCACGTTCTGCATGTGTACCCCAGAACTTAAAATAAAATTAAAAAAAGAAACAAAGAACAATCTATATATTATATATGATATATTATATATACATTATATATTACATATTGCATAATATATCACATTATGTATATAATGTATAAAATATACATTATTTACAAAATATATATATACTATGTACACATAATCTATGTATCTACATATATACAATGTATACATAGTACAGATAACATTGTATTATGTTGTACTATGTGCATAGTATATATACATACATAATATGTAATATATACATATTATATTATAGATAATATATTGTATTATGTACATAGTATATGTACTATAAGCAGTATGCATTATATATGTAAACATGTAATATATGTATGTATACATAATAGAAAATACATTGTATTATATATAATATAGTATATAACATATAATACAATAGTGTGTTATTATATATAAATACGTAATTTTTTTATATTTATATAAAATATATGAATATTTATGCCAGAGGTTACAATTTGTTGAATTTTTGCATGAATGAAAAAATCAGACCTTGGCAATGACTTGAGCAGTAGGATATACATAACTCTGACAAGCTTAGCATTCCAAAAATGAAACACTATGCATAAGGACATTAACCCATTTATGTGGGGTACTTATTGTGTTATTTCTTATTACAGGGAAACTACTTTTTATGTACAATCATGATTGTACAATATGTATATATTATACATACTATTTTATAATACAATGTATATTATATATGTATATAGTATATATATATATATATTATTCTTACAATTCTATTTGTTTAATTTTATTCCATAACAATGAGAAGTTGACTCCAACACTTATGCTACAGGTAAGACAATGAAACCGAAATAAATTAACTAATCTGTCCAGAACACATAATTAGTAACTGAGGTGGGTAATTTGGTTCCCAAGTTTATTTGTTTGTTTGAGAACATCATGCTCACATCCTCTCTCCCCTGTGTTTCTCCAGGTAACTCCTATGCAATTTTCCCCTCGTTTATGACCCTCCAGAGAATGCCCTTTAGCTGTTAGCGCTCCAGTGTGGAATGCAAATGTATGATACTCTAAAGAGTTTTGCTTGCAGGAGATCACCTTTCTCTATTCTACATTTTCTGTCCTTACATTTTCCTTCAAATACAGTATCTGACATAGTTATTAAGACAGAACTCCTTAAGCGGAATCATATTAGGTATGGATGATGTGTTATTATTCTTATTCCAGGGAATTTGTATTTTATGCACAACTATTATTGGGGAATTTTGGACAAGTGCTTAAGGCAGAAGGGCTCTCAATTTTTATGGTTGCCCTTTTCTTCATGTCTTAAAATTGTTCTTTCTCCACCTTTTAACTGAAGGGTATTTGAGTCACTCATTTTGATGGGCCCCAAAGGAGAGGCAGGGAAGGGACTTGTGCTGGAGACTGAATCTAACCCTAACCCTAACCCTAACCTAAGTCTAGGGAGGTAGAAGCTACAGTGCTAGTTCTTTGAGGACACCAATAACAGAGTTGGAGCAGGGCAAGTCTCGGCCAGGTTACAAGTTCAAAAGGCATATGTAGACTTGAAAATAGAGAAAATAAAGTGGGTAGAAACAGAAAAGAATAGAAGTATGGTTTTTAAACACTGTTAGCAGCTTCCTAGGGAGTTTCTGAGACAGGAGTGGGAATATCAATGACTTGCATTTATTATTTTGTTTCCATTTGTTGAAAGGAGGTTAAAAATACAACATAGGCCTTGTATAGAGCCTGCTAAATGTTGCAATGAAACATATATATTCTAAGTAGGATTCAAAAATTTTATTAAAACTAGAGATTCCAGTGATCTCAGGGAAATTCTTTCCCTAATGTCAATGTATCAAGCATATATTCTTAGACAAAAAGTGAATTAGCTTTGGCACATTTAAACATAGAGTAACAAAAATAGATAGGGTGAATCGAATCGAGAAAATAAAAGGAATGTACTCCAATATTTAGATTTGTGTTTTTCAAAGGTTATTTCTCTATAAATTATGTATGTGTCTGTGGATGGCGGATATGTCATTGGGAACACTGGGATTTCTTTCATGATAGTTTCTTTCTTAAAGAAAAAAATACCAATGGAACAGAACAAAAGCCTTGGAGGCAACATCACACATCTACAACCATCTGATCTTTGACAAACCTCACAAAAACAAGCAATGGGGAAAGAATTCTTTGTTTAATAAATGGTATTGGGAAAACTGGCTAGCCATGTGCAGAAAGTAGAAACTGGACCCCTTCCTGACATCTTACACTAAAATTAACTCCAGATGGATTAAAGACTTAAACATAAGACCTAATACCATAAAAACCCTAGAAGAAAATCTAAGCAAAACCATTCAGGACATAGGCATAGGCAAGGACTTAATGAATAAAACATCAAAAGCATTGGCAACAAAAGCCAAAATAGACAAATGGGACCTAATCAAACTCCATAGCTTCTGCATAGCAAAAGAAACAATTATTAGAGTGAATTGGCAACCAACAGAATGGGAAAAAAATTTTTGCAATCTACCCGTCTGACAAAGGGCTGATATCCAGAATTTACAAAGAACTAAAAAAGATTTACAAGAAAACAAACAAACAAACCCATTCAAAAGTGGGTGAAGGATATGAACAGACACTTTTCAAAAGATGACATATATGAGGCCAACAAACCTATGAAAAAATGCTCATCATCATTGGTCATTAAAGAAATGCATATTAAAACCACATTGAGATACCATCTCATGTCAGTCAGAATGGCAATCACTAAAAAATCTGGAGACAACGGATTCTGAAGAGGATGTGGACAAATAGAAACACTTTTACACTATTGGTGGGGTGTAAATTAGTTCAACCATTGTGGAAGACAGTATGACGATTCCTAAAGGACCTAACAATAAAAATTCCATTTGATCCAGCAATCTCATTACTAGGTATATATCCAAAGGATTATAAATCATTCTATTATAAGAACACATGCACATGAATGTTCACTGCAGCACTGTTTACAATAGCAAAGACTTGGAACCAACCCAAATGCCCATCAATGATAGACTGAACAGGGAAAATGTGGTACATATACACCATGGAATATGATGCAGCCATAAAAAACGATGAGTTTGTGTCCTTTGTAGGGACCTGGATGAACCTGGAAACCATCATTCTCAGCAAACTGACACAGAACAGAAAATCAAACACATGTTCTCACTCATAGGCGGGTGTTGAACAATGAGAACAGTGGACACAGGGGAGGGGAGCATCACACACTGGGGTCTATAGGGGGGAACTAGGGGAGTGACAGCAGGGGCTGGGGAGTTGGGGAGGGATAACATGGGGAGAAATGCCAGATATAGGTGATGGAGAGGACGGTAGCAAACTACGTTGCCATGTATGTACCTACGCAACAGTCCTGCATGTTCTTCACATGTACACCAAAACCCAAAACGCAATAAAATATTTTTAAAAAAGAAAAAGAAAAACATAAAAGAAAAATAAAAAGAAAATCCATCTGCCATGGAGACCATCTCCACTTCTCCATTAAAGTGATAAAGTCATATTGGACAGATGCTAAGGCTTTTATGTGACAGGAGTAAAATTTTGTATTTTCTATTTTCAGGAGATACAAAAAGCCCAGAAAAAAGAGTCACTGTCATCCAACTACATGAACAGTGCGTTCTCAGGTAAAATCAATGTAAGTTTCTAAACAAAAGATATTGACCAAAAGCGGTGATAAGTTTCTTTATGTCTAGAAAGCAATTATGACTTTCATTTGAATGGCATGCTTTCATAAATCATTCTTTGTGTTTGTCCAGGATGCCCAAAGAGCTATACATTAATTTTGGTCTTAGCCCAGGGCAACTGCACATGTAAGTGTTGAACACATGCCAATAGTTTAATACAAAAGTCAACGTGTGCTTTTCACAGAAAATATAAGACACATTAGCCAAATCTTTTGCAGAAGTATATATTCTTTTGCTGATTCTTCATGACTTATTAAATCTCCTGTGTTAGCCAGAAGGAAAAGGGAGTAGGAGTTGAGAGAACTTGGACTGCAGAGTTTTACCACAGGGGCACTCATGAGATTGGGAAGCAACAGAACTTGAACAAAAACAAAATAATTCTATTGTCTAAGATGGAACCCAGTGTTCCTTAGAAATTTTAAGGGGAAAGAGACAAATGTAGGAGGAGAGGATGGAGGGATTTATTGAACGATGGGGGAAGGGAGACGTTAAGCAAGGACAATGCAAAAGGAAGAAAAAGACAAAGGAAAAGGCACACAAATATCTAGAAATATATTAGACAATATTTAATCTGCTGCACCATTTTCCTCCATTTATTCATTTTCCCTTATCATTTGATCAGATTATCATTTTCTTCCTACCCAAGAAGAAATATATATATATATATTTTCCTAGACTGGAGTAAAGCCAGCCTACCTTCTCACACACGGAACTCAAGGAAAGAAAGAATTCCATGGCAAAAGAAGTAATCAACACATCCCAGAATTCAAGTAAGACAAGAAAAAAAATAGCCACTGCAGCATCTAGAGGGCTAAGAATAGAAAACCTTTACCAAATTGCTTCAACATAGTTAGTGAGCTTAGAAGCTTTATTTAGTGAACTGAAGGTTTATTAAAAATTTGTACATCTAAAACCAAACAAATATTTTTAAAATTTAAAACTATATTGTCAGGTCTGGTGTGGTGGCTCATACTTTTAATCCCAGCACTTTTGGAGGCCAAGGCAGGCGGATAACTTGAGGTCAGGAGTTCAAGACCAGCCTGGCCAATATGATTAAATATCATCTCTACCAAAAATTTAACAATTAGCTGAGTGTGGTAGAGCACACCTCTAGTCCCAAGTACTCTGGAGGCTGAGGCATGAGAATCACTCGAACCCAATAGGGACAGGCTGCTGTGAGGCCGAGACTGCCCCACTGCACTCCAGCCTGGGTGACAGAGTGAGACTTCATCTCAAAAAGAAAAAAAAATTGTCACAAAATACGTAAGCAGATAACAAATTGTAATTAGCGTCTGTTAGCCGCAGAACATATCTGAGTCACACGGCACCAAAGTATGTTAGTGGTGGTGAATCTGTGCAAGTCTGCAACCACCTCAGTTCTTGCCTCCTCCGACGGAAATTTGACTGAAGGGCATACCGCAGAAAGAGAGACTAGGCAGGTTTTGGAGCTTTTTTACTAAAAAGCTTTAGAGCAGGAACGAAACTAATTAAAGTGCACTTGGAAGAGGACCCAGAGGGCGACTTGAGAGAGCAAGTACCCGGTTTGACTGACCTTTTGACTTGGAGCTTTACAGGCGTAGTTCCGAGGCCTTGCATCCCTTTCCTCCCGCGTCCTTCCTCGGGGCGGGCTCTCCGCATGCGCAGTGGGCTGCTGGCCCTCGGGAGGTGAACATGCCCAGTGGCTTACCGAGTTGTGCGCATGCTCACTTAAGGCGTTCTTCCGCTCCTAGCAGCTCATATACCAATTACACTCCGCCGTTTTGTCTCTTAATAGCCGTACTCGAGCCCACCTGTTCAACTCTTGCATCTTCTCGGGAAGCTGCTTATCACCAGCTTCAGCTGTTTTCTGTTTATTGGGAGACTGCCTTTCCTTGGCGTTGGCTGTGACCAATTATTATTTCAGAGAGAGAGTTAACAACTGCCTGACCCGCCTGATGGTCTCTTAACATTTCCTTGTGTGAAAGTGGGGAGCCCTCTCCAGCCGTGCTCCTGCCTGATTAGCTACCTACAGTAATATATCCATATAGCTCCCATGATTCGATTAAGTAGAAGAGAAAGTAATTTAAAATTTTTCTAAGAATTAGGAAAAACGAGAAAATTTACAGGTTTAGTTTTGCAGGACTGAGAAACAGTTATGGAAATCAAAATGTTGAAATCCTAACCTCTAATGTAATATTATTAGACATGATTAATATATTGTATCTATTATTAGATATCATTAATATATTGCCTTTATTCAGACAAATAGGTCTACAGATGGAACCCTATATAAACATAAAAAGACTGAAGATATCAATTTCATTAATCTTATATTTTCAATTGTATTAATATTAATATAACGTAAAGTTTTCTGATTTGCTCAAATGTAACAATTTGTTGAAGGCCTGTTGGTTTTAGATACTGTTATGTTAAATCATTCTTGTGATAACATCATACAATTTTGTTTTCAGAGAAAAATGTGGATCATTTTATCTACATGGGAATAACCGTATTTTATTGGTTGGTTTGCCCCTTAAACATGCTTTCTTTATGGGCAATCAATTTCCATTCAATCTAGATCAATTTAATTTTCAGCATATATAGATGGCCTTAGCTCTAATATTCCGACTTTTCTTCATAAGGAAACAGGAGCAAATACTGCATTCTCAATATGCCTTGCAGTTTGATCAAAATCTTTTCAACGTGAGAGATTGAATATACAGAAAATAACTGAACTAAGTATGACAATACAACTCTCACTTGGGTAAGAAGCCCAGGAGGCCAAACCCAAGCTCTGCTTCTTTCACCCCTAAGTAGTCAAGATTTAACCAAGAACGACCTCCTTCCACTTAAGACAAATTAGAAAATGCCAAATATACTCTCCAGCCAATCACATAAGATGACCCGTTTTCCCCTAAGCCAACCTCAGCTTCTCCATACCAACGACCTCCAGCCAGAGCATAACTGAAGCCTTCTCTTTCCCCGAAACCCACTATAAAACTTTCTCACTGTGTGCTTGTAAGCACTAGCCAAACAAAAGTGATGGTGGCCAACTCCCTTGTCACAGCAAGACCTGAATAAAGATTGTATTCTCAAATGGATGGGCTTCACTTATTTCCACAAATGTATCCTGAAGGCTATCTTTAAAAAAATTAACAAAACTAAGAGTTTCTTCCTCCTACTCTTCTGGTTTCTGTAAGTACGAACTTTTCTCTTCCACTTTGCCCTTTTCTCTCTCAATCTGTGGAAAAGGAATATGTTACATGATTGATGACAATAGAGATTAGTGCCAGTTTCCTATTTAAGTGGACTTCAGCTATCAAAAGTCATAAGCATGGGGCTTTGAGAATGTCTCTTCTTCTTACAGCCTAAATAAGAAGGGTAATGACCCTGGTTAGTATGCCTGTGTCTTAATGAGCTCAGACCACTAGAACGTGTCACAAACTGGGTGACTTACTAAACAATGTAAATTTCTCTCAGTCTTCTGGATGCTAGAAGTCCAAGATCAGTGTGCCAGGCTGGTGATGGTCAGGTTCTAGTAAGGGCTGTCACCAGATTGCAGGTGGGCATGTTCTTGTTATATCCCTACAGACAGGAAAGAGGACAAGATAGTTCTCCGAGGTCCCTTTCATAAAGATACTAATCCCATTCATGAAGGCTCCACCCTCATGACCTGATCACCTCCCAAACGCCCCACCTCCTAATATTACATTAGGGATTAGGATTCCAACATATTAATTTGGGAGGAGGACACAAACATTCAGTCCATCACTGTCTACAAACTTCAAATTTCCTTGATGCAAGCATTCAGTGAGTGCTAACTGGAGGGAAAGGCTGTCTTTAAACCTAGACTTCATAAGCAAGTATAGAAGGAATTTTGGCTTCTATCTGCCTAGTCATTTGGATGTAGGAAAGATTTTATTTTGAGAAACTTATAAGCACTAACAACAGTTTTCCTTATTTCACTTTGTTCTATTTTCTGACATTTAAAAAGAGAGAGAGAGAGAGAGAGAGAGATAGAGATGACATCCTTCTCTGCTTCACAGAATTCTGACCATTATAAATCCTGTTTGGTTCATAAAAAGTTTCAGTTTTGTTGAATAAGTTCTGTTATTCATTTTTTTCCTCCCAAATGCTTAGATTTTTTAAAATGTGATCTCACCTTTTTTCCTTTGTAATTTTACAAATTTGTAAGTTTTGCACATTCAGTGTGTGGGTGTGTGCAAATGAGCTTAATGTGCTTCTGTTAATTTTCACACTGTTTGATGCTGTGTTCCTGCTAGGCTGCTAAAATCAGCTTGGGAAAATATCATTGCTGTTACCTGCTATTAAGGAAATTATTATTTTTGTCATTCCCTTGTAAGAAAAATAGTCATGTTTTAACAACACAATAACGTGTTATGTTATATTATTTTACTTTAGGCCACTGGGTTAGCATGGATGTGGCTCAGAGGAACACTGAGTCTATGATTCCAGAGATGCTCCGGGAATCAGGAAGTGGGGTCTGGGTATGTGGATGAAAATGTCAAGCCCATGACAGACATCTTCAAAGGAGAACAGATTTATTTACTTTGTCTACGTCTTGAAGACATTTTGTTCTTTCTCATATTTAACCACTTTAATATTTATACAAGATTGACTGATGCAGTTTCCGGAAATTTATCTCCTGATGCATGGAAGGATGAAGCCAAAAACAAAGGGAAGATGTTTGATTTCCATGCCAGGATAATTTGAGACTTCATTCTTAAGTGAGGGGAGTGCTTACAAATGATGCCAAAGGTGTAAGTTGCTGGTGAATTTTCTGTAGGATTACGGGAGCATGTTCCTAATGTTCTCACAGTATATTTTTCCCCTAGAAATGAAACGAAAAGTGGAAAGAATGAGGGAAGCAAAAGTATATTTTTAGTGAAACTCTGAGATGGAGAAAATCTATAAATTTTAAGCACTATATGACTACTGCCAAGACCTCTAAGGCCAGAGAACCCCAGTTGGGAAGCAATGGCAGTCCTGCCAGGAAGGACTGGGAGTCATGAGAGGGCAAAGAGGGTGCAGATTTGTTTCTTTCAATGGAACAAATGCTTAAATAGTGCTTAGTATGTGTCTGGAATTTTTCTATGTGAGTTAAAAATATGACTTCATTTAAACCTCTTAACAACCCTGACAGGTACCATCATATCTACGTATTAAAGTGAACAAAAAGTGAAATGCAGAGAGTCAATGGTGATCACAGAAACTAACAATGAAGATTCTCTCTAAATGAGAGGGCACATGGACAAAACCAATGGCTAGGGAGAGAGAAAAAGTATAGAAAGTGCCCAGAGAGAGATCCAAGATGGCTGATCACTAGCAGCTCAGGATTGTAGCTCTCAGTGGAAGCGCAAAGAACGAGAGGACACCACACCTTCACATGAATTCTTGTTGCTCACGCACCAGGAGATTCCCAGCGGAGGAGCCCCACGGGTCGCCAGCACGACTCTTGTGACCGGCGAGGTGGTTTTGCCGGCGCCTTGGAGCGTCGGTTCTTGGTGCAGAGTCAGAAAAGCACCATCAATCTTAACGCCCGCTGATTTAGTCGGCGCAGTGGGTTGCTCAGATTTTGGCGCTGAGAATCAATAAGTTGGACATCCACTCAGAAACCCAATTACAAAGACGGTAAATACAAAGACCACAGATGGATAAATCTACAACGAAGGGAAGAAAACAGCCAAAAAAGGCTGAGAATACCCAAGATCAGAACGCCTCTCCCTCAGCAGGGGATCACAGTTCCTCATCAGCAACAGATCAAGGCTTGATGGAGAACGAGTGTGTTCCAGTTACAGAAGCAGGCTTCAAATGTGGATAATGAGAAACTTCTGTGAATTAAAAGAACTTGTTTTAACCCAATCCAAAGAAACTAAGAATTTTGAAAAAAGATTTAACGAAATGTTAACAAGAATACACAATTTAGAGAGGAATATAAGTGAATTGATGGAGCTGAAAAACACAATACGAGAACTTCGTCAAGTATGCACAAGTTTTAACAGCCAAATTGATCAAGCAGAAGAAAGGATATCAGAGGTCAAAGACCAACTCAATGAAATAAAACAAGAAGACAGGATTAGAGAAAAAAGGATAAAAAGGAACGAGCAAAGTCTCCAAGAAATATGGGACTATGTGAAAAGACCTAATCTACGCTTGATAGGTGTACCTGAACATGACGAAGAGAATGAATCCAAGCTGGAAAATATGCTTCAGGACATTATTCAGGAAAATTTTCCCAACCTAGTAAGGCAGGATAATATTCAACTCCAGGTAATACAGAGAACACCACAAAGATATTCGTCAAGAAGAGCAACTCCAAGGCACATAATCGTCAGATTCACCAGGGTTGAAATGAAGGAGAAAATACTAAGGGCAGCCAGAGAGAAAGGTCAGATTACCCACAAAGGGAAGCCTATCAGACTTGCAGCAGATCTCTCAGCAGAAACCCTACAAGCCAGAAGAGAGTGGGGACCAATATTCAACATCCTTAAAGAAAAGAACTTTCAACCAAGAATTTCACATCCAGCCAAACTAAGCTTCAAAAGTGAAGGAAAAATAATTTTTTTTGTGAACAAGCAAGCACTCAGAGAATTCATCACCACCAGGCCTGCTTTACAAGAGCTTCTGAAAGAACCACTACACATAGAAAGGAACAAACAGTATCAGCCTTTCTAAAAAAAATACCAAAAAGAGCATCAATATAATGAAGAATTTACATCAACTAATGGGCACAATAGCCAGCTAATATTAAATGGCAGTATTAAACTCACATATATTATTATTAATTCTAAATTTAAATTGACTAAATCCCCCAATCCAAAGACAGACAGGCAATTTGAATAAAAAACTAAAACCCATCAGTATGCTGCATCCAGACCCATCTCACATTCAAGGATACACAAAGACTCAAAACAAGGGATGGAGAAAGATTTACCAACCAACCAGAGAGCTAAAATAAATAAATAAAAAACAGAAGTTACAATTAAGCAACAAAGATCAAAAGAAGCAAAGAAGGACATTATATAATGATAAAAGGATCAATGCAACAACAAGAAGAGCTAAAGATCCTAAATATATACGCACCCAATACAGGAATACGCAGACATACAGGACTTATAAAGAGACTTAGACTCCCACATAATAATAGTGGGAGACTTCAACATTAATATTAGACAGATCAATGAGACAGAAAATTAACAACGATATCCAGGACTTGAACTCAGATCTGGAACAAGTAAATGTAATTAACATTTATAGAACTCTCCACTTTAAATATACAAAATATACACTCTTATCAGTACCACATCATATCAACTTAGAAGTTTAAACGAAATGTTGGTTGGCTCCTTGTTTGTTATTCTCTTCCCTCATTTTCTTTTATATCTCCATTATTAAGGACAATTATAGGCATACCCATATTTAGATTGCATTCTAGCCCGGGCAATAAAGCAATACCCCCATCCTCTCTCCCTCTTCCTCTTTCTCTTTCTTCCTCTTCCTTATTCTTTTTCTTATAAAAAAAAAAATAAGAAAAAAGAGAGTAAAAAGGCAACCAACCCAACGAATGGGAGAAAATATTTGCAGAGTTATATCTAATAAGGTATTAATATTCAGAATATAGTTAAAAAAAAAAAAAGAAAAGAAAGTGCCCGGAGAAACCCAGAGTTGTGCCTGCAGAAAATATAATAAGAATACGAAAGTTACCTAGGTAATGAGTTACCGTGCCTAGTTAGCAAGGGCTACAGACCTTTGCATGGCTGCAAAGTTCTCCTGAGTCTGGTAGGCTATGGGAGTCAGAAGGGATGAGGAAGTTACACACAAAGCAGGTGCAACTATGAGTGGAGAGCCCCTTGCTGTAGCAACAAATTTCTGACCCCTCTCTCCTCCAAAGGATGTGTCTGCTAATAGTTTTCTAAAAATCCAGCTCATTCAGAATTAAGCAGTGAAACAAAAAAAGAATAAGCATAGTACAATAAAATTGTAAGTGAAAAGTGAAATTGAACTCAAGAACTCAAAATCTACTATCAGTAGACACACAATAGATGAATACTGTAACCATAATTTCAGTATGAAATAAAGAAAAAAACTTCAATGGAGCAATCAAACATAAACATAAAACAACAAAAACGAAAGCTCAGATAACAAGAGAAAGGAGAAAATAAACAAAGGAAATCTGTAACTAAGGAAAGGAATTTAAAAAAAAAAAACAGTTTACAAATAAAGATGAAATAAGAAGAAGCGTAGTGTGAAATAGACATCATAGGTTTACTTACATAGCAAGTAAAGGAACAAATGAAAAAAACAATGAAGAAAAAAAACTAGTAAAAATGTCTATTGATAACAAGTACCCAAAGGAGGAATTCTCTCCCAAAGATGGAATAGAACGACTATTTAAACTACAATTCAAGAAAGTTTTCCTGAAATAAAAGAAGATTAAATCTATACACTGAAAAAATACAATGTACACTGGGGAAAATTGATCCAAAACAGTCAATCCAAAAATATATTCTAATAAATATTGGGACTTTAAAGGTAAATGTATTTCGAGAAGCCAAGCAAATACATCAACCTCTTACAAAAAGAAGTTCGTAAGCAAAAACAAACCATCTGTAAAACTTTAAACCAAATCAAATGGAAAACATTCGAGCAATACCTATAAGAAATTCAAATTTCATTATACTCTCTAACAGATTTGAACTTTAACAACTCAGTGACTATTCTTCCAATGAGCTTATTGTGAGAAAATGCTATAGGAAAAATTCCTACCAACGAAGACCCAACAGAGAAAACTACAGCAAAGACCCAGTGGTGGGAGCTGAGTCTATTTAACTGTAAGTCTAGTACAAAACCAGAGCAAAATCATTAGGATGAAAATAAGTATTGTAAACGACAAAAATGTAGAAATGATAGAAGTAACAATATCATAATGGGAGAGAAGATAAAAAGTAAAATAAGCCCAGTGTTACTTTAATGCTAGTAGCTACAATTGAAATATTTAATTTCTTAATGGCATACTCTCCACTTTTCTCTCAATTATAGAAACAGGAGTATTAAAATATCTTTTCATAAGGGTAGATTGACTATTATTTTAGTTCCATCTGATTTTCATTTATATATTTTAAAGGTATGCTATTAGGTACACACAAATTCAGTATTGTTTCTTTTTGATAAATAGACTCTTTCATCATTGTTAAATATCCCTCTTTATCTATCATGTTAATTCTGACCTCTTAGTTTACTGTTTCAGATAATAATTGAGCCACTCCAGCTTACTTATGGCTTACATGGTATCTGACTTTTCATTCTTTTACTAGTATTAAATAACATTTCTACAGTTTATATTATACATAAAGCACATCTCTTACAAGCAGTAGACTTGAGTCTCACTAATTTAGTCAATGTGACAAACTCTTCCTTCTAATTCAAGAGCATAGTCTACTTATATTTAATGTAATTATTGATGTTGTGTGTAATTTCAACCTAACTATTCTTTTTCTACATTTCCAATTTTTGTTTCTTTCTTTTTTCCTCCTTTCTGGAGTTCTTTGGATTAATTTGGTATTTCATATTTCATTTTATTTCCTCTGGCTTTCTGGCTTGGTATCTTTACATTTCAGTGTTTTCTTAAGACATGATTATATGAATTCTTAACTTATCACAGTCCACTTTCAAATAATATCATATCAACATAAGCATCATTGAAGAAGTTTAAAGATGATATTTCCATCTGCCACCTCATTGTGCTCATATATTTTAGTTTCATATATGTGCAATCTTCATCATTTATTCTTACTTGCTTTAAAGAGTCAATTATCATTTAAAGACAATAAACTAGCAAAATGACTTTTACATTTAAAATTGCCAGTGTTCTTTCTTTATTTTTAAATTTTATTTATTTATTTATTTATTTATTTTGAGACGGAGTCTTACTCTGTCACCCAGGCTGGAGTGCAGTGGCACAATCAGCTCAGAGCAACCTCCACCTCCTGGGTTAAAGTGATTCTCCTGCCTCAGCTTCCCAAGTAGCTGAAAGTACAGGTGTGCACCACCACACCCAGCTAAATTTTTCTATTTTTAGCAGAGGTGGAGTTTCTCCATGTTGGCCAGGCTCATTTCAAACTCCTGACTTCAGATGATCCACCCGCCTCTGACTCCCAAAGTGCTGGGATCACAGGTTTGAGCCACCGCACCTTGTTGCCAGTGTTCTTTAGACCTTCATGTAGATCCACATATCAGCCTGGTATTGGTCTGAGAGATGTTTTCCATGGTATTTCTGTTAGGGAAGATCCACTGAAGATTACTTGTCTTGGTGTTTATTGAACTTAAAATGTTTCTGTTTTGCCTTCATTTTTGAAATCGAATTCCAGGTTGAGAGAGTTACATTTTGTTTTGACATTTTAAAGATGCCAATCTACACTGTCTTTTGATTTGAAGAGGGAAGTAATTTGTATTGTTGTTGTATTATATATAATGTGCCTTTTAAAATGCCATTTGAATACATTTAAATCTAAATATTTACAAATATTTCATTGTCAAATTGGTTTCAGTAGTTTGCCAGTGAGGTGCCTACATACTGCTTTGTTTGCATTACTTGCTCTAAGAATTTCTGTTTGTGAACCCTAAGAATATATTGTATTTCATTTAGGACTGTTCCAAATGATTTTATATCAATAAATAACTATTTATTGAATGCTTTCCAGGTTCTTGGCACTGTTTCTAGGATTACAACTCATATAAAATGACTATTGAACATTATCCCTATCTTTAAGGATCTCACAGTTTTACTGGGAAATAAGACATACACACTGAAAGTGGTGCATTGCAAATATTTCTGCATAAATTATCAGACATTACTGCACTTGGAACGCTTAGCATTTATTTATGAATCCCAAGAGATAGAAAAACATTCTTCCCTGTCAGTGAAGGTTAGGAGAAGGGAAACAGTAACTGATGTTATTGTTACTATTCTTTTTTCTGGATTCATGTAACCATTACCAGCAATAAATGTAGAAGAGTAAAATCCACTGTATATTCTTACTTTGTGCTAAAAATCATCAGTACCATCAGCATTAAAAGAATAAGAAAATAAAATGAAATAAGATTCAAATAAAATAAGTAAAATAAAATATAGTGGTTGCCTTTGTCAGCTGTTCCCAAGTGGAGCTCATGAGTCCCTATAGCCTCCCACTGTGAAGTGTGGAATCAGTTCTGACCAGGGAATAACAGGAATCAGCTGCTTCACCTTCTCCAGGTAATTGATCTTGCAGTCAGTTTTGTGAGTGTGCATTAAGATCCAGCCTGCAGTGTACTGAATGCCGCTGCTAGTTTGCAGCTGTTCAACTCCTTTTGTGTTTTAGCTGAATCCATTTCACTGAGCATCTGCTTTGTCTCATCTGCCTGAAACTCAAGTCTCTCCCCAGACCTTGAGGCTCCTCTGAATCCTAACTTGCTCTATGCCACTCTTTCTACTCTTTTTTTTGGGGGGAGGGGGCTTCTTCCAAGGGAAGGGGATTATGAAAGATGCAATTTGACTGTATCTAAAAACTTAACACATTCTGATAATTTATGTCATGGTGATGACAGGGTAGAATCAGGATCATTTGAAATCAAGGTTATCTTAACAAGGCTAGTATGTATATTGCTAATTGTGGTTTCCCCAACAATATCTGAACAACTAGACAAATCACTCTGAACATGGATGCTCATTTTAAAGTTTTTGTGTCCATATTTATAATTTTTTAAAGTTCTAATAGGAAACAAAATCTCCCAATTAGAGAAAACTCTTTATATACTGAAAGAGCACCTTAGTGGCTCCGAGTTCCCAATTTCTCACACTCAATTCCCCAAAGGGTAACATAATGTGATCAGATTTCCATGTACCACAGGAGAAGAACCATAAAATTATGAGACCATAAAATTATGTTCTTTTGAGGCAATCTATTACATCTAACATCCAAGGCATATTTATCATTCAGTCATCCTTTTACCAAGATTTTGTTTTGTTTTCAATGAAAACAAGACGGGAAATATTCAAGAAATATTGTCTCCCTTCAAAAACACCAAGGTCACAAGGTCAAATTGATTTGCATGCACGACAGGTCCCTGACTTAAGGACTGTTTGGCAATTTGACTAAATCAATTAGATCAAAAATCTAAGTCAATTAGATTTTTCGACTTCATGATTGTGTGAAATACATTCAATAGAAACACACATTCAGTAGAAACACTATTTGTCAGGTGATGCTGGGCAGTGGCAGTGAGCCACAGTGCCAAGTGAGCCACTCCTTTTTGACTTAGAATATTTTCAGTTTATGATGGATTTATCAGGACATAACCTCTTTGTGCACCAAGGAGCATCTGTACTCCCCTAATTTCCAGCATTACATCTCTCCTACTGTCTTGGGCTTCCTTATCTACCAACTTATATGTCATCTGTCAGTCATTACTACTGTCTTTGCATAATTTGCACTATGCAAATGCACGTGGTTTCTAAGCTTTCTTCATTTCTCTCATGTTTTAACTGTCTAGTCTGAGTTCCCTCTCTCCTTATGGAATATCCAGCACTGGCCTCATCAGGATAGATTTCTCAAAGTCCAGGGTGTCTCATTCTTAAAGCTACCAGGGTTAAAACTTTAAAGCCTTCAGACAGGCCCTCAAAACCACCTATCTAACATGGAATGGCAAATAAATATAAAGGGAACTGGAAGCAAAAACAAAAGAAAGCTTTCATAAGGCTGTAACCTAAACTATATTTAAATGGGTGCAATGGCCAGGCGCGGTGGCTCATGCCTGTAATCCTAGTACTTTGGGATGCTGAGGTGGATGGATCACTTGAGAGCAGCCTGGGTAACATGGTAAAACCTTGTCTCCACTAAAAATACAAAAATTAGTCAGGTGTAGTGGTGCAATCCTGTAATCCCAGCTACCCAGGAGGCTAAGGCAGGAACATCACTGGAACCCAGAAGGTGGAAGCTGCAGTGAGTGGAGATCATGCCACTGCACACCAGCCTGGATGACAAAGTGAGACCTTGTCTCAATAAATAAATAAATAAATAAATAAATAAATAAATAAATAAAACAATGGATGCGATGGACCAAATGTTTGTGTGTGCCCTCAAAATTTATATGTTGAAATCCAAATCTCCAATGCAATGATATTGGACGTGGGTTATTTTGTGATATGATCAGATCATGTGGGTAGGGTGCTTGTGAGTGCCTTTTATAAAAGAAATCGTAGAAGCTCTCCTGTCCTCTTTCCATTAGGTTAGAATAAAACAAGAGGACTGCAGCCTGCAACTCGAAGACGTCCCTCACCAGAATCTGACCACTCTGGAGTCCTGATCTTGGATTACCAGCCTCCAGAACTATGAGATATACATTTCCACTATTTATAAGCCACCCAGTTTATAGTATGTTGCTATGGCAACCCAAACAAACTAAGAAAATGGGTAAACTCAAAAGTAAATCAAGGTATGATATTTGGTTAATTGTGGACAAAATATATTGTGTGGCTTCTTGGAAAACTATAATAGCATTTGTAATATTTTTACGTGGACAAGTGTTGAGTTTTGGCTTCCAAACAATATTAAATATACTGTGGAATGCAATGTTATTGGATATTTGAGACTTGTAATTTATATAAGCTTAGAAACCAAAACAATTAATTTTCTGAGATGAAGAAGTAGTAAGAGGAAAATGCCACATCATATTAGTTTCTGGAAAAGTCTTCTTGATATTAAATACATACATACCAGTATGCATAAGTATAATTTATTTATGAAATTAGAAAATGCAAACATAACAGAAAGCTAACAAAAACAAGAAAATGCAAGCTACTGTCTCCCACTTCAAACTCACATACAGTATCTGTCTCTTGCCTTCATTCTTCTTCTATATCTAAGTGTGTGTATGTGAATTATTTTGCATAATATGTGGTACTTAAAAAAATTTACAAGTGTGTGTGTGTGTTTGAGAGTACTTTTATGTCAACTGTACCTTGTTATGTATTTTTTAAGTGAATAAGTGGTAATATTAATGCAATATAATTTCATTATAGTTTATATCATTTATATAACAAAAGAACTATTGGTGAATATATTAATTATTTTCTTATTTTTTTACAGTATACTTACAACCAATATCTTTATTCTCTGATAGAGGCATTAGTTTAAATTCTTAGCAATAAGATTTTCAGGTAAAGTGGCAATTGCATTTTATAATTTTCACATATATTTTTCAGATTTTCCTCCACAGTGTGCAGCAATAGTTACATATTTCCCTAACCACTCTCAACAAACCATGCAGAAGTTAGACAATAGGACTCAATGAGGAAAAAACGGCCTTGGATATGGGTGATCCTGAGGCCTTTAAGGAAGATACGAACATGATACAATAATTAAATATTGATGCATATGTACATCTACTCATAGTCACATATAAATATCAAATTTTAAATATTTTAAAAAGTAATTGTTAACACATGGGAGGAGACTGCAAAGAACATATTACACTGCCATGGTGCTTAATTTTTTAGGTGTGCATGCTGTAATTTTACTCTATGAAAATAATTATAGTGATGCAAAAATACATACTAAAAAAAGGCAAGAAAATGTAATATTATGAAAGAAAATTTGGAGCAGCTGCATCATGAATAGAAGGGCAGATCAGAAAATAAAACCATTCTTTATGAAGAAAAATTGGCTTAACTGGGTAGAATAAATAATGAGACAAAATTTAATTTTAAAAAATAGCTATGCAGATTCAAAGGGCTTCCTATGTCCAGAAAATTCCAGTCAGAAGAAACACACTCAAATTGTTTTGAATTACAAAGATAAAGTAAAAATCCTACTAGCATCCAGGAGATATAAAACAAACAAACAAAAATAATGAAAATCTAAATTAATAAAGAGCCTATGAAGGAATGCAAAGTATTCTACTTTACATTTCTCCTTCACACTTTTATGTAGATTATACCAACTTTTGCATAATTCTTTAGGAATAACAGTACTTTTCTTAAGCAACTGAAATTCATAGTTAAACAAGGACAGTACAAACATAAAGCAAGGTTAGTTTCTTTTCTGTAAGTATCTGTTAATGATTCAAAGTTAATGAGAAGAAATACAATTATAAGTTGAAGAATGGGATATAGTGGTTATGAAGCAAATGGTAATAAGCACCTAAGAAAAATGTTAAGTGTAAATAATTATTTAAGAATCTATTTTAGCTAATGTATGAATACTGGGCTTAATACCTGGGTGACAGGACAATCTGGGCAGCAAACCACCACGGCACATGTTTACTTATGTAAGAAACCTGCACATCCTGCACATGTATCCTTGAAATTAAAGTAAAAGTTTGAAATAAAAATATATTCCAAAACAAAATATAAAAAATAAAAGTGACTGCTAAAATTTAAAAAGGATATTGTAAAAACTATCATTTGTAATAATTTTATCTTGAATTTTCAAATTGTATTGGCAAGGGCAGTGACGCAAGATGCTTGAAAAGAAAGAAACAAAATACAGCACATTTCTCCTCTTCAAAATGAAAAACGTAATCCCAGCACTTTGGGAGGTTGATGAAGGAGGTTCACTGGAGCTCAGGATTTCAAGTCCAGTGTGGGCAACATAGTTGTTCTCTGTCTCCACCAAAAAAAAAAAAAAAAAAAAAAAAACAGGTGTGGCAGCACATACCTGCATTCCCAGTTTTGGGGGCTGAGTTTGAGATTGGGAGTTGGCCACTGCAGTGAGCTGTGATCATGCCACTGCATGCCAGCCTCCAACAGAGTGAGACCTTGTCTCACAAACAAAAACCAAAACAACAACAAAATATAACAAAAATAAAGGAAAACTTAAAAACCACAAAATTTTGCTATTGAACTTTACAAACAGAAAAGATAGAATCAATAAATTTTAAGCATAAATAGTATAAACACAATGTTACATTGTTACAGGTATATAACCTGACAATCCAAATAGGTCACCAAAAATACTGGATACAAATGAAGGAAAAAAATTCTACATTCAAAAGATGACAAGAAATAAAAGAACTGTTAAAACAATAAAATTAATGCTAGAAAGCAAAATAAACAGAATGGCAAAAAGAATAAACGTACTGGTTAATCATGAATATGAATTAATTGAACCCTTTGTTATGTAAAATACTATTACTTGTGTTGAAAATCAGTACCTAATTAAATGCCAATTTTAGGAGACTTATTCAGCAATGTAATGCCAAAGAATTATTGGAAAGTAAAGCTTTTGGTTAAATAGATCTATATTACATTATCTTTACTTCTTTATGACATCCTAGTAAAATGGTAGTAAAATAATTTAAAAGTTATAAATATACAACAGCAAAATGAAGAGGATTTTAACGTATTTATGGAAGAAGGGAAGTAGAGAACTGGCAATTAAAGAAGATGGAAGTGGAAGCTGGATTCCAGATAGAGTGCTTCAGCAAGATTCTAGATACAGAGTGCCTCAGCAAGATCTAGGTAGAGAGTGCCTAAGCAGGAAACAGATATGGAGCCATATCACAGAGGTCCTTGCTGTGTTAGGATTGCTTAGTAGAAGGGAAGTGGCCTAGCCTCCCAGCCTACATCTTTCTCCTGTGCTGGATGCTTCCTGCCCTCAAACATCGGACTCCGAGTTCTTCAGTCTTGAGACTTGGGACTGGTACTCCTTGCTCCTCAAGCTTGCCGACAGCCTATTGTGGGACCTTGTGATCATGTAAGTTAATACTTAACAAACTCATATATATACATATGTATATATGTATATATATGTATCATATTAGTTTCCCTCTGGGGAACCTTGACTAATACAGTTTGTCTAGTGATTTATCAATTTCATTGATTTCCAAAAACAAAACAATTACATTAAGTGTGCCTCGATTAGGTTTTGATTTGAACAAATGTATTTCAAAAAGTAACTTTAATATGACTATTTTGTGATATTAAGGTGATATGTCAATGACTACGAAAATAGCATTTCAGGGCCAGGTGTGGTGGCTCATGTCTGTAATCCAAGCACTTTGGAGGCCAAGGCAGACGGATCACCTGAGGTCAGGAGTTCAAGACCAGCCTGACCAACATGGTGAAATCCCATCTTAAAAAAAAAAAAAGAAAAAGAAAAAAGAAAATAGCATTTCAGTTATTTAGAAAATATCCTTTTTGTGGTTTTCATATTGAAATATTTAAAGGTGAAATGACATGATACCTATGATTTGTCATTAAAAATACCACTGAAAGTTGAAAGATAAAAAAAAAAGAAAGACAAAAGTAAGGCCTTGGAAGCTGATCCGTGTATTGAGGAGATTTTTTTTCCCATCAAATTTTAGATATTTGGAAATGTTTGTACCAGAAAAATGTGATAAATGAATTAGATAAAACAGAGCCAAAATGGTTTAAAATATTTTTATAATTGACTAGTGAAAAAAATAAAACTGGGTTATGTCTGCTGCAAAAAGTAGAGAGGGAAGTGAAGAGGGTGTGGTCAGTCAGAATGTCCACTCCTCTGTCCATGCCATTTGCTTCAAAGATCATAAAGTAATTTGACCTACATCAACTTAAATATCCCTTTCCAAGGAAAACTTCTCTCTTCAATCAGGGCTGTTAAACTAAGAAATAGATATCTCTACCACTATTCATCTTTCCTACAACCTCTGAAGAACAAAAAAAATACACAAGTCATCAGAACTGAGGCTGAAAGATAAAATCAGGCCTGCCATTTTCCTCCGAATCTCTGAACTCCAACACACCTAAAATTACTGTCCCCATATATTTTCGAGTTACATGTAAATTTTGTGTAAGATAGCTTAAATTGACTTATACTACGCTGTCAATGGCAACTATGGAAAACTCAACAATAACTTGACAAAAAAATTAGCAAAGTGAGTGAAGTGCTCAGAAATGGAATGAAATATAACTAATGCAAGGTGATTGTAGGTATCAATGTAGAGACTGATAAACGGAGACAGTAGGTAAAGTTCTAGTTTTAGATTATATAAAAGATTAGGGACCTCTGTGCTTTTTAGATTATGGATCTAAAATATTCTTGATTATAGAATATTTTGTCTGGTATTGAATTTTTAAAAATTTTAACTTAATTTTTATTTTAGAAACATAGATGTTTAATATTGAAACATTTTAAACTATAGGCATTCACTGTTTTATTGTATTTTTCTCGTTTATACTTTGCACATACTGTATAGCTTACAATTTGAAAATCTGTGGCAACTCTGAATGGAGCAAGTCTATTGACATCATTTTTCCAAAGCATCTGACTTGGGTCTCTGTGTCACATTTTGGTGACTCTTGAATATTTCAAACTTTTCCATTATTATTACATCGGTTATTCTTTATATTATTATATCTTTTTCTTATTATTATATCTGCTATGTTCCTATGTGAACCGTGGTCTTTAATGTTACTATTATAATTGTTTTGGGGCACCATGAACCACACCCATATAAGACTGCAAACTTATAAATATGTGTGTTTTGACTGCTCCACCACCTAGAAATTCTCCTACCTCCCTCCCTCTCTTTGGGCCTCCCTATTCCCTCAGCCACAACAATATTAAAATTAAGCCTATTAATAACCCTATAATGGCCTCTAAGTGTTCAGGTGAAAGGAAGATTTGCACATCTCTCATTTTCAGTCAAAAGCTAGAAATGATTAAGCTTCATGAAAAAGGCATATCCAAAGCTGAGACAAGCTAAAAGCTAGACTTTTCATGCCAGTTAGCCAAGTTGTGAATGTAAATGAAAAGTTCTTGAAGGTAATTAAGTGCTACCCCATTGAACACACAAATAATAAGAAAGGAAAACCAGCCTTATGGCTGATATTAAAGAAGTTTTACTAGCCTGAGTAAATCATCAAGCCAATGGCAACATTTCTTTCAGTCAAAAGTCTGGTCTAGAGCAAAGCCCTAACTCTCTTTCATTCTATGAAGGCTGAGAGAGGTGAGAAAGCTGCAGAAGAGAAGTTTTAAGCTAGCAGAGGCTGTTTGATGAGGTTTAAGGAAAGAAACTGTCCCCATAACATAAAAGTGCAAGGTGAAGAAGCAAGTGCTGATGGAGAAGCTGCAGTAAGCTATCCAGAAGATCAAGCGAAGACCTTTGATGAAGGTGACTACTCTAAACGACAGATTTTCAATAGTAAAAGGGCCTTCAATTAGAAGGAGATGCCATCTAGGACTTCTACAGCTAGAGAGAAGTCAATGCCTGGCTTCAAAGCTTCAAAGGATAGGCTGACTCTCCTGTTAGAGACTAATGCAGCTGGTGACTTTCAGCTGAAGCCCATGCCCATTTATCATCCTGAAATTCCTAGGGTTCATAAGAATTATGCTAAATCTATCCTGCCCATGCTCTGTAAATGGAATGATAAAGTCTGAATTACAGCACAGCTGTTTATAATATGGGTTACTGAATATTTAAAGCCCACTGTTGAGACCTACTACTCAGAAAAAAAAAAATATATATATATATATATTCCTTTCAAAATATTATTGCTCATTGACAATGCACCTGGTCACCCAAGAGCTCTGATGGAAATCTGCAAATAAATCAGTACTGTTTTCATGCCTGATAACACATTTATCTGTAGCCCATGGATCAGGAGTCATTTCAACTTTCAAGTTACATTATTTAATAAATACATTACATATGGCTATAGCTGCCATAGATAGTGATTCCTCTGATGGATCTGTGCAGCATAAATTGAACACTTTCTGGAAAGAATTCACAATTCTGGATGCCATAAAGAACATCTGTGATTCATGGGAGGAGGTCAAAATATCAATGTAAACAGGAGTTTGGAAGAAGTTGATTCGAAGTATCACAGATGATGTTGAGGGCTTCAAGATGCCATTGGGGAAAGTAACTGCAAATATGGCGGTAACAGCAGAACTAGAATTAGAAGTAGAGACTGAAGATGTGACTGAATTGCTGCAATCTCATGATAAAAATTTGAATAGGAGTTGCTTGTTATGAACAAGAAAAAGAGTCGTTTTCTGAGATGGAACCTACTGCTGGTGAAGATGCTATGAACATTGTTTAACAACAAACAATTTAGAATATTATTTTATATGTTATTAATAAAGTAGAGGTAGGTTTTGAGAGGATTGACTCCAATTTTGAGAGACATTCTATTGTGGGTAAAGTGCTACTGAACAGCATCTAATACAAAGAAATCTTTTTTTTATTTTTTTTGTGAAAGGAGGAGTCAGTCAATGAATCAAACTTCATTGTTATCTTGTCTTAAGAAATTGTCATAGCCACCCTGAACCTCAGCAAACACCACCCTGATCGGTCAGCAGCTTTCAACACTGAGGCAAGACTGCCCCCTACCCGACAACCTGCAAAATGGTTATGACTAGCTGAAGGCTCATATGACAAGTAATATTTTCTAGCAACAAATTATTTTAAAATTAAAGTATATGTCATGTTTTTAGGCATAATGCGATTGCATATTTAATAGTCTTCAGTACAGTGTAAACATGATTTATTTTTCTCTGTCACCCAGGCTAGAGTGCAATGGGGCAATCTCAGCTCACTGCAACCTCCGCCTCCTGGGTTGAAGCTGCCCCAGCCTCTCAAGTAGCTGGGATTACAGGTGGATTTTTACATGCACTGGGCAACCAAATATTTGTGTTTCTCACTTTATTGCAGTATTCACTTTATTGAAGTGGTCTCGAAGCAAACTTGCAATATATTTTGCAGTATGCTTGTATGAAGACTCTTAACTTTTAGAAAATATATAAATGTGTGTGCATATTTACATATATATTTTATAAATATTTAGAAAATATATAAAGTGGACATTCTGGAACTTACTCATGTCTTTAAATAAATTATATGAGTTAAATAAATTCCATTTTCTTTTTCTTTTCTTTTCTTTTCTTTTTTTTTTTTTTTTTTTTTGAGATGGAGTTTCACTCTTGTTGCCCAGGCTGGAGTGCAATGGTGAGATCTTGACTGTCTGCAACCTCCACCTCCCGGGTTCAAGCGATTCTCCCGCCTCAGCCTTGTCAGTAGCTTGGATTACAGGTGTGTGCCACCATGCCTGGCTGATTTTTGTATTTTTAGAAGAGACGGGATTTCATCATGTTGTCCAGGTTGGTCTCAAACTCCTGACCTCATGTGTTCTGCCCGCCTCAGCCTCCCAAAGTGCTGGGATTACAGCCGTGAGCCACCATGCCTGGCCCCGCTTTCTTTATTGAACTTTTTCTTCTGAACTCCAAACTTACCTTGGGCTGTGTGCTCCACATGTTAACATGGCTGTCTTATGCATGCTTAATCTGTCCAAAGCTCCTGATATTCCCTCCCCTCTAAAACTGCTCCACTTGTCTTTCTTACTTCAGCTTTCCATCCTTAGATATTCAGAAAAAGCCTCAGTGTCCTCTTTCAGTTCTCTCTTTTCTTCACTAATCCCACTTCCTACTTCAGGTAGTCCTTTGGTGAGACCTCAAACACGTATCAGAAATCTGGAGACGGCTTATCGTCTCATCTTCTACAACCCTCTCCAAGTCAAGGTACTTCAATCTTTTACCTGGATCATCACAAACATCTCATTTTGATGCTTTTCTCCACAGTCTCTTCTCAAACATCAGCAGGAGCAATCCTTTTAAAATGTAAGTCATAGCATGTCACGTCTCAGTTTGAAATGGTGTGCCAGAGGAAAAACCAAAGTCATCACAGTGACCTCCAAGGCTCTAGAAGATTTGACCCTTCCACATCCTCTCCCTTTCCTCACTCTTCCAACCAAACTTGCCTCCAATATTCACATGTCCTTTTGTTTCGGGGCCTTTGCACTGACCATTTCCTTTGCCTGATACTCAGGTCTCCTTTCCCTCCGTCAATCTTCACTAAAATGTCACCATTTCAGTGAAGCCCATTATAATCAAGCTTTTAAAAACTGTAACCACATCACGAGCACTGCCAATATCCCCTACGTGTGTCCATTTTATTAGTATTCACCAACTTCAAATGAAACACATAGTTTTTACTTCCATGAGAGCAGAAATGTATCTGTGTTTTTTCCACTGATTTCTCTTAAGTGTGAAAACAATGCCAGGTAAGCAGTAGACACTTGGTGTATCCATAAATATTTATAAAATAAATGAACAAAGAAAATATCCAATATTAAAGGAGAGAAGAAAATAAACCCGGGTATGCATTTTGGGAGTCCCTAGGAGAAATGCAGTGTGTCAGCTAAGGATCAAGGTAACATTGTATAAAATTTGCTTAATTAATGAAGTTAGTCTAGATAAAATAAACTGTAAGTTATTTTTGTGATTATTGAATGCAAATAATTTCATGCTAGTTAGGTGAAACATGACACATCATTAATGGAGAGGAAAAGAGAGAAAATGGAAACCTGCAAATATTTCACCCAGAAGACTTTTTACGGAAATCTTCTTCCAAAGAAAAGAGCTGAAATATGTGTCCCTGAAGAGAAGCAAGACTCAGGATTGAACCTAAGAAGTGTGAATCCAATTCAAGAGCTGTGCTAACACTATATTATATTAAGATTTTTCACATAATCAATATTAAAGGAGTTCAAGAGAAATGAATAAAAAGCAAACTGTGGGATGAAGGTCTCTTAAATTTGATCTCTTGGGTGTATAACAGAAACCTCATGATATACAGAAGTTTCAATCTTTAAGGCCATTAGTAGCTACTTAATAGAAGGGGAGAAGTAACAAAAGGAGTCTCTTGGTGCCCAAATCCCTCCTGCCATATTTACTCACAAATGTGTTATACAAATAGGAGCACTGCTTCAAAATAATTCTTGAAAACAGATACAAAAATAGTTGTTGACCTTTGCTGCTTTCCCATGTGCAATGTGGTCTATTTTGCAGCCCAATTATAATAGTTAAAAAAAATTAAAGAATTGGCCAGGGTTTATATATTAGTTACAAATTGTTTTGTGCTTGGCAATTAAAAGGGCTGGCCTATTTATTGAGTGTGTTGACCAGAACTCACAGATCAGACTAATAATCTGTATTTAAATGAACATGTGCCCCAACTTCTGTCACATCCTGTGTCATGTGTTTGATCACTACGAATGCAATATGGATAATTAAACTCACTTGCTGAATAGAAAGTAATATATGAAATCTGTGAGATAAGCTTTTACATTTACTGACTTGATTCATCAAGTCAATCTGTAAAACCGAAAATTTTGAGAAATTTTGAATGTGACCAAGGATAATTGTAGAAAAATTGTCTATCCCATGCATGATTCTAGCACTAATCTTAGCAAACATGAATTTTAAGCTTTCTCCAAACTGGAAAATAGGTGATCAAGAGTTTTTTATATTCATCAACATATTTTCATACCAAATAATCATTGTATTTTGTATCTTATGGGCAGATTGGTTAACACAATTAAAGCTGAAATAACAACTACAAGGTTGGCAGGAGTCTTTTTAAATTTACTAACAAATAATGAGCATTTTTAACATGGCATAAACATTTTCAGTAATTTTGGCTTCAAAGTTGGTTCCATACATGAATTCACGCTTGCGAGTATGTTCCTGCAAATATGTATATGGGAGAGAGAAAATCAATTAATATGCAGAGAGAGGCATACAGTTTCAGGAATTATCTATATTGCGCAGTCATCTATTTTGAAGCAAGTAATTATCAAACACTTTTCATGACTAATTGTAAGCCATATAATATTGGATATTAAAAATAAACAAACAAAAACACTAGCTTTGAGGTGCTGTTTGAATACTGTTGTCTTTCAAGTGAAGGAATAGAACAATTTCATTTTAAAGACCAAGTTCAAGGTAAATACATGCTATGATTTTAGAAGCAACTTTTGAATAGCTAAGAAAGGAAACAAATTTGTTTTATGAACCTGTTTCTAGGTGTTAACATATCTGGTGATGGAGAATCTTCCCTAAAGGACTTCTGTCTAATTACCTGCAAAAATCCTCTTAGATATACACATATACACTTATTGTCAGCATATATAAAGAACCATTCAAACACATCAACATTATCTGAAGACTAAATTTATACTGTATAAAGTGCCAGCTAATTTTAGAATATTAACTCCCATGAAACCTGGATAATTTCCATAACTTAACTTGTCTTTATGTGTGTCTTACAAAATGTTCATATATATTTGCAGGGAATATAAATGTGTAACACACCCATCAGGTATATGTAATATTTCAGTGTTATTTTGAATTTTACATAAAAATATTTATGTTGAATTATATAGGAAGTTGACTTAATTTGTGACTACTGAAGGGAGCACCAAAATTATAAAAATCCTTTTTTATAGCAATTTAATAGAATTGTGTTGTTATATTGTTATAATGGAAGCAAAAGCATTTCCATCTTGAACACTTAGTAGCTATTTGACCAATGTGACTTACGTTAACTTTTCTTTGAATTTTGGTTTCATTTTGAAATGTGAGGATACCTACTCATAGATATGAAAGTGAAGATTAAATGAGAAAATGTTTATAATACACTATATCACAAGGTCTTAAACAAATTACCTTCTCTACAAATGGTAATTATTATTTTTTCCAATTAATTTTCTAATGGTTTCATTATAACTTGAGAAATGAAGTTTGAAGTCTTTTAAAGGCTGGCAATTATTATTTTTCAAGTGGTCTTTATTGAATTTACACTACGCTAAGTGTTGGGTGAACTTAGGAGAGGGGATAAGGTGAAGAGGAGATGAGGTATTTTGCTTTTATTTTTGAAAACTCATTTTTAGAGAGAGGAAATAATATTGTATTCATTCATACTTATAAAAAATAAATTGAACATTTAATACTGCATTAAAGCAATTGTAAATCAGTAAGATAATTATGAAGGTCTTTGCTTTTACGGAGAAGCATTCTCACAGGAGAAGAAAGAATCAGTTCAATCGGCACAAGATGAGTTTTCCAAGAAGCTTTCAAACTCTGCTCTCCAAAGTCCTTCTATGTAGTAAGGTCACAACCAAAATAGTTTTCATTTTACATATTCTATAGTTAGCACATTAAGCATGTTACAGACAGATATTTATATGCTACATGCAGAGTGTAAGCACATTCTGGTTTTTGTACATAATTGGCATGCCAGGAATTCATTTATGAAATTCATTGAAAATGTTTTAATGTATGAAGTATTTAAAAGATGTGAAGAGTATTTTTAGTGTTTGAATTTGTTGCACATTTGGTCAAAGTTATATTTATTTACACTTAGAATTGGAGAGAACATGAATGATGAATCATTTGAAAAATGCCCAATTACATATAATTTTAAAACATGTTTTAATCCTGAAATCAAATTTATTTCTTTAAATAATTACCTAGTTGGAAGGCCAGAGATAAAAATATTTGATGTTTGAGAAATTTGATGTTTCCACTTGATCTCAACCGAAAGGCCGAGAAGTGATGAGAAATTCGATGTCTCAATCTGCAGATAAAACTCAGTGAATCCATCTTCTTCTTCTGACCAACTGAAGTAACAGGGACTGCATAAAATATCTGACACATATCAAACACTGGACATTAGGCGATAAAGCATTAAGATCTCTGAGAGAAGGGAAACAAAATGAGGCCAACCATTGTAGGAGCTTACAGCTAGGAGGTGCTTACAGGTTTCAGTGCAGGAAGGAAAAATCTAAAGAGAGCCCAGAGAGCTCACTGAGTTGAGGAGGGAGAGACCGAAGGATGAGGAAAAGAAAGTGCCTGGAACTCTGGACAGACAAACAACAGGAGGGAGCTGAGAGAAAGAGAGAGACAGAGAGAAAGAGAGAGAGCAAGAGACCCAGAAATCTGCAGAGGGCTTCCCTTAAGAATACTGAGCTGCATATTAATTTGCATATGTATGAAGAGAAATTACGTGAGGCTGGGCAGGCATTACCAGAAGTAGACATTCCTTTGTGTAGATCTTTTCCATCTGATATCTGCCTGAAGAATATTCCTTTAACATCTCCTGAAGTCAAAGTGTGCCGCCAATGAATTATTTCAGTTTGCAAATATTTTATCCCAGGGGATGGCTTGTTTTTTCATTTTCTTAGCAGTATATTGTGAGGATGATACATGTTTAATTTTGAATAAGTTTAATTTAACACATTTTTATATTTTTGTCTTATGCTTTTTTTGCTGTTTTTCCAGACAGAATCTCACTTCTATCACCTCGGCTGGAGAGGAGTGGCACGATCTTGGCTTACTACAACCTCCACCTCTTCCCGTGTTCGAGGGATTCTCCTGCATCCACCTCAAGGGTAGCTGAGATTACAGGCACGTGCCACCACACGCAGCTAATTTTTGTGTTTTTAGCAGAGACAGGATTTTGCCATGCTAGCCAGGCTGATCTCAAACTCACCTCAGGTCATCCACCCACCTCAGCCTCCCAAAGTGTTGGGATTACAGTAGTGAACCACTGTGACCAGCCTTGTTTTTAACTTAAGAAATCTTTGGGATGCACAAAACTGTGAATATTTCTCCTGTTTTCTTCTAACAGTTTTACAGTTTTAGGTCTGATCAAATACTGGCAAATTTTAGGGTACAGACTGGGATAAAGATATATTTTTAGCATACTGATATCTAATTATTCCAGCATCATTTGCCAAAAAGCTCATTCTATTTCCCATCAATTATCTTGTTCCATTGTTAAAAATAAACTTATCATATATGTATGGTTCTATTTCTGTTTTCTATATTCTGTTCTTTAAACATTTATCAGTTCTTACGTCAGTTCTTGTCAATATTGACTTACTTTATTGCTGTAGTTTTGTTGCTTTAAATTGGTCAGGATTTCCCCCTTATTATTTTTTGATATCTGCACTATCTGCAGTAATGTCTCAACTTTCATTTTCCATATTGGCAATTTCTATTTTTTTTTTTCTTTTTGTTCTTTCAGTCTGCTTAGCTACTTATTGATATATTGATATATATTTAAAACGAGCTATTTTTTGTTTTCATTTTTATTTTTTGTTTTTATTTTATTCACATCTTTCTTGATCTTTATTATTACCTTTCTGTAGTTTATTTTAGGTTTAACTTGTTTAAACTTTTCTAGTTTTAAATTTAAAACACTGATGTAGGAGAATTTTCATACTTCTCAGTAATAGTCTTTAATGCAGAAAAATTCCCAGAACCCACCAAGAAATAGGTTTAGTTTGTGTTCTGACCAAACACCATGGAAAGCTCATAACATGTGGAGCAATAGTTAGAATTCTCACCCTCCTACTGAGGCTCACTTATCCCTGGACTAAAGGATACTTGGGCTTCACCCTAAAAAAGCCTGAAAGCGAGCTGGAAAGGACCCCCGATTATCAGTAACTAAACTAAACTGCAAGCCAGCACAGAAGTTAAATGCTGGGTAAAGAACCACGGTGCAATCCAGCTGTCAGACATAAAGCTCACAGTATTCAGGACTTATTTTAAAAAGTACCAAGGCTAAAAAGAAGTAGGAAAATTTGACCCACAAACAAAAGAAAAATTATTAATATAAACAAATTCACAAAGAAAGATTATGGAACTCAAAGAGAAATATGTTAAAAGAGCTATTATGAATATGTTCTGTATGCTCAAGAAGGTAAACAAAAACAAGTATAATGAGAAGAAAAACTGGGCCTATTGCAAAACCAACAGAACTCATAGAGATAAAAGATACACTATTGTTACTCTAGATTTTCTTTATATAGTAAGAGTATCTTTCAAAAATAAAAGACAAAAATGTTACCATACACATTAATAGGATAGACTTCATAGTTCCACTATCACTTTTTAGATCTAAAAATATTATCAAACAGATATTTATATATGTCAATATTATATATGTATATGTGTGTGTGTATATATATATACACACACACATATACATATACATATATATATATATATATATATATATATATATATATATATGAGTCAGTTTTTTCCTGCAACTGTTTAGTAAACAGTTATCCCATAGCATTAAAAATATATTTAATCCCTATTGGCAAGTACTAAGACAGAATTGAAGCTAAACATTATATACAAATATTTCACCTCTTCTGGGATTCCATCTTAAGTTCTTTATATTGTGATTTAAATTCTTGTGACTAGTTTCCTTAATTTCCTTTTTAGCAAAAGTATCATTACAATCATCTGCAGTTGCTGATTTCACCTCATTTTTCCTCCAAGGACTGTAAGCTTTGTGCCCCACTGTTTACCCACCTCCTTCACTGTGTTCTTCTGTCTGTGCCTCTTGAAAAGTTCAGGGATCAATCGCGAGGTTCCATGGTGTAATGGTTAGCACTCTGGACCGTGAAAAGTTCAGGGATCTGCAGGACTATGATGAGACAGAACACACCCTCTTTCCACCTTCCAGCTGCCTAGGACCCGGTATTCCCTGTCACAACTGCACTGAACCTGTTTCCAGAACCTAAACAAATCTCCTCCCTATGTTTGTCTGCTTGGGATCAGAACACTAACCTGTACACACTCCGAGGACCAAGAGATATTTAGAGTAAGGGTCTATGTAGGGATGTGGAAACTACTTCATGAGTTGCAGGATGGAAATGGGGCTAAGGTTCAGGTGGTCTGCATTGGCCATTAAATTCTGTTAAGAAAGTCTGAGTATTATGTGGAATCCTGGCTTTCAGAATTCTTTGGAAGGAATATTTTTCAAGATAAGAGGATAATCCTTATTTACATTAATTTAATGTATAACTTTAAGTAATTACACATACAGTTTGGGTCTCCATTTGTATGCTTGTTTTAGATGCCTCAAATGATAGGGGTAGGCCTGATGGAGTCTCATTCAGTTATCAGTCATATTTAGCTTGATGTTTATTGCACTATTAATGTTGAATATTTGCTGAATAAATGAAACAACTAATAAATAATATAGCTACAAGACTGTCTCCCTGAAAGACTTTGCAACCTAATGAGAATGATAACATATGGTTTGTGGAATTCATTTACAATGCATATTATAATACAGGCTATATAAAAGATGTTAACTTCTTTCTGAAATTGAGGTCATTTAGCCAGTATTATCAGGATATAGGGCAATTCCATTTTAATTATTTTTAAAAATACATTACTGAATATTTTATCTTTCAGTAGTGAAATCTTAAATGTATTTAACATGGAAATTTAACTTAAATTTGAGGGAATTAGGTTTTCCTTCTTTCTTAAATACAGACTAACTCTATACAGACATATTGTAACCTTTTCTTCAGATATATATTCTCCTTTAGGAACAGTCTTCATTGCTTTATGAGTTGTATTTGGGTAATTTGAGCAGTTTCTGAGTTCTCCATAATTTACTTTGCCGGCATAAATATTATCTTTTCTTGGATACTGATACTAATTTTCTGTGACTGAGGAAAGTCAATAATAATTATTCAACAATTATAATAGAAGGAGACATTGAAGGAAACTTAGTCTAATCTCCCCTGAATTGAAATAATCCTCATGTGTCAAGGCCGGGCCAGGTGCAGATAATTGAATCATGGGGCTGGTTTCCCCTATACTGTTCTTGTGGTAGTGAATAAGCCTCATGAGGTCTGATGGCTTTATAAGTAAGAGTTCCTCTACACAAGCATTCTCCTGCCTTCTGCCATGTAAGACATGCCTTTGCTCCTCATTTGCTTTCTGCCATGATTTCACATTATAAAGGAAAGAGGTTTAATGCCAGATTTTCTCATTTGTTTTCTGCCATAATGATTTCACATTATGAAGTAAAGAGATTTAATGGACTCACAGTTCCACATAGCTGGGGAGTCCTCATGGCCTTCCCAGCCATGTGGAACTGTGAGTCCATTAAACCTCTTTTCTTTATAATTTACCCAGTCTTGAGTATGCCTTTATTAGCAGCGTGAGAACAAACTAATACTATACAAAGTGACACAGGTATACACAGGTGGCATTGTTTGAAGCAAATGTGTCCAGCACATGTAGGGCACATGTCGAAGCATTAAGTTTCCAGGAACTAGAAACATGGTTAATACAGCATAGAAGAACATCTTGGGCTTATGATGAGATTTGAAATGTGAAGGACATGGAGGAAATGTTTTCATTGATCTGTCTAGGATGACACCAAGAGTTTTTCCCACAGAGTTTACAACTAAGTCAGAATCTGTCAGTTTAAGAGCAAAGTGTTGAAATTTTTCTAAGATGTATTACAGCTCATACACATCCAGGGTGAGTTCTCTTTTCTTACCTTTTAATCTTTCTTGCAAGTATGTTTTGTAGTTCTCACTATTTATCCCTACAATAACCAAATTAAAGACATTTTGATATCACCTTCAAAATGTCTTTCTTTAGTTCTCCTTGATAGATTTATTTAATAGACTCAAATCGCTAATGTATTCATAATTCTATTTTATTTTTACTCTATACTTCCTTGTGTCTTGACCCAGTGCAAATATTCAATTTCCATTAGTATTTCATTTTCAGATTGTCTTAGGGAATTTTGTAAGAAAAGATAGAAATCCCTAATTATTGAGATATCAGAGATGCATCAAATTGTAATGTACTATTTTATATTTAGACAAAAGGATTGTCTTTCCTACATTACTATTACAGATACTTTTGTAGTGTCCTCAAAATATGAAAAATGATTATTTAAAAATTCCTATGTATTACTCTTTTCTTTGTAAAAATAAGATAGAATTAAGATAAACTACACATTTTTCTGAGCAAGAAAACCTTATATGCAACAAAGAGGTGAATTTGTATATCACCAAAATATACTCAGTAAAACAATGTTTATGACATTTAGAAGATAAAAAGCTTGGAAAGTCTATCTAATTATCTTAATAAAACATGTAAAATATTTAAACATCTAAATAAAATTTTTTCACAATTATGAGAGACTGATTTCAATTCATAATTTTATCATTAAATGTCTTTACAGAGTGTGCTACACATTGGTGAATTTCAAGTAACAGAAATAAAGAAAACTCAACAATATAATCAGGAACATTTCATACCTTTTTACTCAATAAAAATTTTAAAAGTTAAAATGTTTTTTAAAACATTTTAATTTTTGAGATAGAGTTTCTATGTGGACAGAAATTAGCATCCTGAAAGAAAACAGAAATGTAGTACAGTTGTTTTTAAACATGGCGTCATTAGAGGGCACTATTAAATGCCTTGTAGGAATTGCAAACTTGAATGTATAGCCAAGTTCAGAAATTTTATGGCATAAAACTGTATCTTTAGTTATCCTTGATAACATAATATAAACAGAATTAGAAATTATAAAGTTTTGTCATTAGCACAGAAAAGGGAGGAAAAAAGGAAGACAGGGAAGGAGAGAAGGAGGAAAGTATATGGAATGTGTAACATTAACTTTAAAGATAAGAAGCAGGAATGGGAAAAATAGAGCCCTGAATTTGAAAGCATAAAATTTAGGATTATCAAAGTGCTGATGGAACTAAACTCATGCTAGGAAGAGAAAAAGCCAAAGGCACTTTATCTTTAATCTTAGATTATCAGTATTGTTTAGGTTAGAATTGGAATGTTTAAGCCTTGATGAAACAACATCATCAAAGGATCACTTGAATGCCCAGATGCAGCACAGCCTGGTAAAGAAAACACCATAATATTCTTTAAAAAGTATTGATTTACTTATTCAGTCAGGCAGTATTTATGTATTTACTTAGAACCAGGCTGGGTACTGAGAAAATGTAGATTAAAGAGTACTTGGTTCCAGTCTTCGAGACATATAGAGCCTTTTGTTTGTTTGCTAGCTTAAGAGTATTACCTAAAACAAGTATACAAAAGTATTATCATAGCCATTCTAATTTAGTAACTAAAACTTTGATAACGAGTATCTTTAAAACTCTATACGGTGGTATTGTTTAGCAGAGCTAGAAACTAGAAAGCTCCTGCAGGTATTTAGGCAAATCAATACTTTACCTCTTCATACCAAAATCACATAACTATAATCATAAATGGGAATATTAAAAAAATCTATAAAACAATGGAAATCATTAAGGACATTTTTTGAAAAAGCAAAAATGTGAATATTTCAGTATTTCTGTCACAGAGCTATTCTGTACATGATACACCTTAAAAAATAATTTATGGATAAGTATTTCACTTCCTAATCTATCAAGTATTTCTTGTGCAGGAATGGGCATAATTCTCAATATCCGAGTATTTTACATGCATATGCATTCTGATATGTACTTTCCATGGTTTGAGGTTTTTGTTTGTTTGTTCGTTTTGCTTACCCTGCCCACCACCCTTTGGAGTTTTTGTTTTCAAAACTGTTAGCTTTCTACTCCTTATTCTTTGTTGGTTGCTTAGGTAAATTATTAAACTTTTGCTGGTGCTTAGTGAGGAGAATTTGCTGAACATATTTAGTTTAATTGTATCTATGACAATAGCATAGATTTCATTTTCGCAGTTTAATAAATAATGTGAATTATAGAAATTTTCCTTTACACATACTGCATGCAATTACAGCTCTATTGCCACTTTTATGGGATCATTTGATTATGTCTCCTCAACAGGTCATGCTGCTATTCCAAAATTAAGTGGGAGAGATCATGACAGAGGTTGTTTTTATCTTATGTTCGGAAAATTTGATTTTCCTTCTCTCTAACTGTATTTTTGTACCCATTAGCAATCTCCTCTTTATCCCCCTTCCCATCACCCTTCTGGCAACCATCATTCTACAATCTATCTACATCAGCTCAACTTCAGTGATCTCACATTTGGTAGCACAATAGGTTGACTATAATTAACAATAATTTGTTGTGGATTTCAAAATAACTAAATGAGAAAAATTTGCATGTTCAAAACACAAAGAAATCATATGAATGCTTGAGGTGATGAATATTTCAGCTACCCTGATTTGATCACTATACGTGGTATGCTTGTATCAAAATACCACATATAGCCCATAAATATGCATCACTATTATGTATCTATTATAATAATAACAAAATAAAAAGAAATAAAACTTGAATTTCCAGTCAGATTTTTAGAAAGAACACAAATAACCACAAAGTCTTTGTGGAAATAATGTCAGTATATACCTATATTGAAAAATGTGTATTTTAAGAAAATACACACATATTGGGCTCAGGCTAGACCTGCAATGCAATTTGGTGTATTAGTCTGTTCTCAGGCTGGGTTTAATGGACTCACAGTTTCATGTGGCTGAGGAGGCTTCACAATCATGGCAGAGGGCGAAGGAGGAGAAAAGTCATGTCTTACCTGGTGGCAGGCATTAGAGCGTGTGCAAGGGAACTGCCCTTTATAAAACCATCAGATCTTGTATGACTTATTCACTATCACAAGAACAGTATGGGGGAATCTGCCCCCTTGATTCAATTATCCACCTGGTCTCACGCTTGACACATGGGGATTACGACAATTCAAGGTGAGATTTGGGTAGGGACATAGCTAAACCATATTATTTGGGCTCTACTCTAAATTAACTGCATGATCTAGAAACATTCGTGTGTGGTGCCTGAGACTGCTACATTATGGCATGATAGGATGTGATCGCCAAGGCCCCTTGTAAACATTTTCTATGCTTCTAAACACATCTTGCACAACAGGAGATACAGTAGCCAAGATGTAAGAGCCTAGAAGGTCCGGGTCTTAAATCAAGTAGCCACCATTAATTTAATTAACATTTATAAAGTGTTAATTATATGTCAGTAGTGCTAACCTTTTACACACACTGAGAGAATTGGGTAGAAAACAGTTTCAGTGTGTGTGTGTATGTGCGTGCGTGTGCCTGTGTGTATCTGAAAGTGTATAAATATAATTTCTAACTGATTTTCTTTTCAGATAGTTGGATTAAGGGTTATTTTTACTTTCTTTGTACTTTTTCCATACCTTGAACTTTTAAGCACATTTATCTTTATAATAAAAGTATTTTCTAATATTTAAAAATAAACTACCAATACAATTTCCTTCAGTAACATTAAGGTCATTAAAATAGAGTGAGTAAAGGATATACTGTCCCAAACTGAAATTTTAGTTTTGTTTTAAAATTTTAGATTCTATTAATCCCTGAGATCTTATGTCCAACTAATTTACATGATTGGTATAACTGCTTTGGTAATGAGGGCTCTGGATTTTTAAGTTAAAGATGGTTCAAAGGTTGGTTATTTCTTTATGTGTGTTGTCAATGTATAATTGCTTTCCTTCTAAAGAAAGTCCTTAAGGCCAAAAGTCAGCCTTTATTTCTCCAGTGAATATGATTTTTGTTATATAATATCTGTAGAAAATAAGGTTAGTAAAGACTTATTTAATGAAGGTGGTTTTAAGCAAATGGATTACAGTTTCATTCACAGCCAAGGCTACCTCGTTAGCATTTGATTAAATGCTTCAATAATCTTTCCATGGTAATGCTTTTCAAAGAAGGTAACTACTAATAGCAGCTGCACATTTATTGTTAATGTGTTGTTAAATTGAGATAGAAAAGCAATATTGATGTAATAACTCTTATTCATGCATTCTTTCTTAACAGTATATTTATAATCCATTAAGCTAGCTGACATTAAAAGGGCAAATAATCTAATATTAATTGTGAATTCTTTAATATGTCAAAACCAATTTTTGTTCAATTTTAAATAACATTTTCAATGTTTAATTCAAAATTACTTAAAGTTCACCTTCCCACAAAAATGTTTGTTTATTAACTTTATAAAAATTGTTATTCTCTAGCTTTAGCTTTTTAAATGAGTACAATTAAAGCCTTCATCAGAATAAATGAAATTTGCATAAACATACATGCCTTAATAGCCTTTAGTACTGAAACAGAAATTACTCTTTGTCTTGATGTACTGATAACTTGTTGCACAATTATTGTATTTCACTAATGTCCTTATAACTGGATGTTTGTTATTCTTCTTTTGTTCCAGTTCGTTTTTTATGAATGATGCATTTTAGCACTATCCAATAATTTATTTCAAATTTGTGTTAATTATAGGAATTTAATTCTTACATACTTACTGAGCTCCACAAAGTAGAAGAGTATATTTATTCAAATTAATGTGACTTAAATTAAAGTAAGCCTATTTAGATCTGCTAGAAACAAGTGTATAGATTTTGTTCAGTGTACATCCAATATTAGCTTATTTATTTTATATAATCCTTTTTGGAATCTATGTCCCTGGAATTGTGGTGAAGAAGAATAAGACATACTGAAAAATACAGTGCTTGGTTATTTAAACAAAGAATCAATCTCTCTTTCTCTTTGCATAGCCACAATTACAAAGAATAGCTCAGTTTTGCTTATAAGAATAATGAAGCTCACCATCCCTCTGATGAAATTGTGTCTGAAAATTAGTACCACTTATTCTTTAGTCACAGGAGTAAGAGACACTGGACTGTTAATTTTATTTAAAAACAAACAATCTTCTATGTACCTCTTACTCAGTTTTACATAAATAACTCACTCAACCACTAAACTTGATGGGCTGTTACTAAGCAGAAATTGTGAAGAACATACTGGAAATACATAGACAAGCCAATAGTGTCAGTCTTACATTTTACTTTTAAAATATCCCACTTGTCTCTAGACAATTGACAGAACAATCAAAACTTATTAGAAAGCCTCAAGATGTACATATGCTTGTTATTCTGATAGGATAAGAGTATCTGTGAGGTTACATTTTTCTCTGCAATAGGCCAAAGCAATAAGAAGACATAACCAAGGCAAGAATATAAAGATACATCTACAGAAAAGGACACATGTTTGCTCTGTTAAGAATTCAGGAACATGCTAAATTCTCATCAAAAGAAGTGTGTGTCTTTGCATGAGACAAGGTGCAAGATATAGCAGGTAAAAGGATGTTCTCTAAAAGCAATGTAGAAAAAATCCACTCCGATTTTGAAACAAACTTGTTACTTCTGCAGCTACTGACACTATCCCTTCTAAATGGTATTGTAAATATAAAAATAAAAATTAGAAAAATCAAATAAGGATCAAATTGTTTAATTATTTGTCAGTGGGGCATGAAATTTCCTGAGGGAACTTCCAGGTTTTCGCACATATTAAGAATTTCATTATGCAAGTAAGATTTTTTGGGTTAAAAGCTCTGTAAAATCTGTAGATGAAACTACTAAGTCATCCATATAAGCAGACATTTATATTGTTTTTATTTTATCTGCTATTACATAGAATGCTACAATAAATATCTTTCTTTGTGCCTCCCTGCATACCTGTATGAGTGTTTTTCTAGAGTATATATCCTAAATTAAGTCTTTAGGTCACAGTATATATGTATTTGAAATTTCACATTGCTCTGTAAAATTATCCATCAAAATGATCACAATAATTTCTTTTTACAGGCTATGAAAATTCTCATGTCCCCACTATCCTCACCAATACAAACTATTATTAGTAAGCTTAAAATTTTGCTAATCTGATTTGTGAAAAAAATGGTATAGAATTTTGCTCTTCTCTTTTCATAATTCATACTTATCTACTTTTTAAATGAGTATGTAGTATTTTGAAATTATCAAAATTATAATAATTAAATAATTGCCATTGACTGACAAATTAGGTAAATTTTACTTTTTAAATTCCAATAATGGTTTTACTATTTTAGGTAACATAATGGTTTAATCTTTTATCTCATGAAATCACATTTTTGACTCTACAATGATCTTTAAATGAATCCTGATTGAGCAAAATTAGATGTCAGACATTGACTTCTGGGTTAAGAGAATTGTTTCAGGATACCTCAAAGCTCTTTAACATGTTAGAAGTCCTACAGAAATTTATCAAAGGCCAGAGTTTAAAATAAACTAATAAACTAAACCCATCCATCTTTCTCCAACAAAAAAGCAAACCATAAATTTGAGATACATATATATCAGAGTGCTTCAATTGGTTTTAGAGTAGGTGTTCAAAGAAAATTTAGCATCGCAACTTAGACCAGATTCCATAGATTCAACCGGAGAAGTCAACTTGGTAGGATATATACATATCCTGATCAATATACACACACACTCATGCACATATATATGTGTATGTATACATGCACATATAAAAAGATTTATTACAAGAAAGTGTCTTACACAGTTGTTAGGAGCTAGATAAGCAAGTCTGAACTCCACAGAGACAGCCAGGAAGGAATGATCCTGAGCAGCGGGAACTCCAGGGGCATGAGTCAAAGAAAGCTGTGGTTGGTAGACACTGTTTTTTCTTTCTCTGAGTATTCCCAGCTTTGCTTTCAAGACCTTCCATCTGATTAATTCAGGCCCACTCTGACTTTTCAGCATAATTTTCTTTACATAAAACCAACTAATTAGGAACTTTAATTACATTTGCAAATTCCCTTTTATTTCAGCACCTACAGTTAGTTTGATTATATAACTGGGATTGTGGCCCAGCCAATTTGACACACCATGCCATGACCCCTTTCCTTTTGAATCCACAATTAACTTACAAATACAATTCTTTCTTTCTGGCTCAAACTGACCTATTCTTTAAGAACTATTCATTCTAAAACTTTGTGGGTCAGTGGGACAGACAGTGGAGGGGAGACCTTCATTCACCTTTCACTTAAGCGGTGTTTCAAGGTCCTCATTAACATATTGAAAGTGAGCAATTATCCAGCTGATTTTCTACATGGAGAAGAAGAAGGCTCTAAGCACAATTATTTCAAAATCGAATATTATTAACTATTAACAAAGGTTGTTAGTAAGCATATGAAATTGCAGAAAATTTTCCTTTCCTTACCAATGGTAAGAATTCAGTTTCTCAAGTAATACCCTAAACGCTTTATACATTTTAATTGACAGATGGGAGAAAATTTTATGTATATATCTGATGTGATTATGAAAGTTCATATATGACATGTCATCAGATACATTCAGTTTCCAAATAAATGAGAAATAGCTATTTATATTTAGCAGTGGTTATGTTGGTGTTCCATCTTCAATTAGGAAGAAAGGGACCTATCATGGTCTAAGTTTTGTGAACTCATCAACCATCTCTGGATGTTTAAAACAACCTGATCCTGAAGTCAGGGTGTGAGAGAGATGGGGGAAACATGGTGGATCAGACCATTTTGAATAATGTAATTTAGGATTGGGGATTTTGCTCTTCCCAGTTCCAGACTCTTCTCAATTAGTGACTTTATAATTTGAAATAATTTTGAATTCACTGAGTACACCCATTCGCCACCACCTGTATTCTAGATAAATATCCTCTGTGAAGATGATGATATGGTGTTATTGTCATAAATTTGAAATAAGCTTGGAGATAAGTGGTCTTGATGCAGAATTTTTCTTTGTGATGGGGGAAGTAAATTATGTTAAAATCCCAAATCACATATCGATTAGATATATTTTAAAATAAGTGGCATATGGTCCTAATTCTCTAAAGCAAACCCTATCAATTACTTTAAACTGATTTTGGAGGCCTTTCCATTGTACTACAATGCCTGTTCAGTTAGATGCTTCACCACTGCATTAGTGGGGTTTTTTTCTTTATAAATTTTAGCCCAGGTAAAAAACACTTTGAAGGTCAAAATCACCGTGGCTATAATTATTTTGAAGCCTTAGTAGTTTCTGTGTTTGTATATAGGAAAGACCCAGAATGGTTAAAATATTGATGCTTCCTGTAGTCACCATTAAAGAAAGTTGTCCTTCCATGTATATGAGAGTGTGGGTTAAGTGTTTTATTTTTATTTAATTATTATATTTTTAGTGACAGGGTTTCACCTTGTTGGTCAGGCTGGTCTTCAACTCCCGAACTTAGGTGATTCACCCACCTTAGCTGCCCAAAGTGTGTGAGCCACCACACCCTGCAAGCGCTTTATTTTTAAAGAGTATGTCAATCCTTCTTTCCATTTGGTTGATTTTTACAGTTTTTAGATTTGGCATTAATGGACACATGGAGGGACTGCAACTGATATTGTACAGGCAACATAACTACCGTTTATATTCCTACTCAAATCTCTCAAAATGCTTGTTGTATGTGAAAAGAAAAATAGTATTATTCCCTGAAAAGAAACTAGCCATCCATTTTTTTTATATACTCTAATGTAATCTATATTGCATTGACTCTTTCCTCCATCACAATTACAAGGCTGAATCCCTTGTGCAAGTTTCTTCATGTGACTGGGGGAAAGGTTGGATCAGAAAAAAAAAAAAAAGAAATCAAGCATAGTCAACTATCTGATCAATGTTCACCTAACATTTGACACACATGGTCATCCTGAAAGGCTCTCAATAGAAGAGAGACTACAGTAGTAGTTGCTTAGTAGACAGTTCTCCTCCTGGCTACATGGGCAGATTCTTTGGACATGCTTGTGTCCACAAGGCACTTCTCTCTCTCTACAGACACCAGGGCTTTCCAGTCACTATTACTACCCCCTGTAACATATCTCTGGTACGTCCTCCCCAGTTCTCTCATCTCTTCCAGGAGCTAAAACCATGAGACCTTTCAGGTGCTAATGTTGTGCCATGATTCTTGCAAGTAATGAAAATTCTTTTCTCCTTTATGTTACACTTTGCTACAGAGGTTTCAAAAGAGGACTCTGCTCAATGCATTACAGAAATTATTCCGTATTACCTTTCCAATCCTGTTCTACCAAGACATACAAGTTAAGAGAAGATAATTATTTCCACACCTCAAAAATGAGCAAAGTGGTGGTTGGGGTGCACAATGGTAACATTTTCTATTCAGAATCCTCTTTCCCCACAGATGACTAAACTTTTGTCAGCAGACCAAAAGTTTGTTTGTTTGTTTGTTTGTTTTTTATGATTTTCCATTGTAACTGTGTTTTTCCCTGCAAGTAAGATTCTAGTGACCCTGCTCCCTTCACACTGCCAGGTTTGTCTGACACCCACTCATGGTCACAGTTTAGGTTCAAGTTATATCCTAAACTATGCTTGATTAGGGTTTGGGGAACCCCTGGTTCCCACAGTGGGGATGCACTTGTCTTTTCTAAATAATTTCACATGCTAACAGAGAACTAAAACTTTTAACTCAGGAATTTCACCTGACCTCCCAGAAAAAGAAAGCTGTTTGGCTAAGAGGCTTTATCCATGGGAGCAGAACAGGGAGAGAAACTTGCAGTGACATCATAGGAAGCCTTCCCGATTCCACTATATGTGAAGGGACATGTTACATTGGGCCTTAATTTTAGACCTAACACCAGAGTATCAGCACCAACTATCATTGAAGAAGATTGCTTTTGGGTTAATGCTTGGCAATAAACAAAAGTGGTGCTGCAATACTTAGCTCTGAATAACTTTATTGAATCTCATGACATCTCCAGTAACAACTATGTTGACATTAGCATCAATAGTGTAAAAGAAGTAGTGAGTTAAACAGCTGATGATTTAGCACATGCGTTAGTCCATTTTCCATTGCTATAAAGGAATACCTGAGACTGAGTCATTTAGAAAGAAAAGAGGTTTATTTGGCCTATGCTTCTATAGGCTGTACCAGCAAGGCACCAATATCTGCTTGGTTTCTGGTGAGTCCTCAGGAAACTTCTATTAACAGCAGAAAGCTAAAGAGGAGCAAGCATGTAACATGGTAAGAGATGGAGCAAGAGAGAAGAGGAGGAGGCCAGGCTCTTTTAAACAATCAGCTGTCCTGCGAACTAACAGAGTGAGAACTCACTCATTATCACCAGCAGGGCACAAAGTCATTTAGGAGGAATCTGCCTCCACGACCCAAACACTTCACACTAGGCCCCAACTTCAACCTCAGGGATCACATTTTAATGTGAGACTTGGAGAAGACAAATATATCCAAACTCTATCAGTACTTAGTAAGGTAGTAGCTTCAGGCTATGCAAGTAGTCACTGCATATTTCTCTGCTACACACTCAAACAGTAAAAAAGAGAATGATGTTAAAGGTTTTTTTTATTACCTTTTTTATTACTTATTAGCCTTGAACACACATCTTTTAAAAATTTACTGTGACAGATGGGAAGTCCACTTCAAATCAAAGTTTGATGGATGGCTGGAGGAGAGCAGGCATGCAATCATTTGAGTTGGGAGCTGAACTAGCTGTGTTTTTACTGGAACAACAATTTAATGCAAAGTAAATACTGACAGACAAACAATAGCTATGTAGAATTTGCTAGTTACAAAACGTTTTGTCAAAAGTGAATGAAGGAAGCTGGTCACTTCAAGAAAAGCAACTGGCAGCATTTGTTGCCAAGAATAAAATTAGAGATTGTAAGCAAAACTTTGAATTTTGGAAAACTTGCATCTGCCTCTGGGAGCATGGAAGCTTCCTAATATGTAGACACTATTGTGGTGACTGCAATGTTTACAAATATGCTTTTTTTGTTATTGTATGAAACATGTCAACATTTAGAAAATCTGCATAACTGAGTGAACGAATTCTTTTCAAATGATGTATCACAAGCATGTATATGTAAAAGCAGAAAGTACACCCATGGATTGAAATAGAACTGAATTTTAACAGTTTGTGGATATTGCTTCATATTCCACATAAAATTGTGAATAACATTTAAGACATTGCTGTGTGTTAATGTAGTATTAAAGAAAAATATCCATAATCATCTAAAAAGATCATTAAAATACTCCCCTTTATTTTTCCAAAAATCCAGGCTAATGATTGTTTTGTACTTTTTGTTTTGTTTTGTTGTTATTTCAGATTTCAACTCAAACAATATATTGCAACAGATTAGATACAGAAGATTATCTTCTATTATGAAATACATGAAAGATATTTGAAAAAATGAAACAATCATAGTACTTATTAATATTTTCTGCTTGGTAAAATAAGAATACTTAGAAAATGTGTGTTGAGTTAAAATTATATCAAATTCATCCATTCATCAAATATTAATTCAGTGCTTACAATGTGCTAGTTGATGGTCATGGTATCTGACCACTTAAAAGATGTAAGTTACGGCATTAATGAAACATGATGTAGCAGCAATTTAGCCTTGTTTCCATTTTGAAAGAATTATGGACCTGAAAATACCTAAGAAAGTATCTTCAGAAGTATTTTCTGAAGTGTCTTCTCCATAAGAATTATGTTCTCCATATCTTAAGGAAGCATTTAACAAGTGGACAAGTTGTGAACAGCAGAGAGAGAATTTGGTCCAATGGCTTTGTAATTGGTCAAATGAAGAGAGCTAGAAATCGATGAGTAGTACATCTGCTTCATCAGCATGCAGATATTTTAGAAGCAGATCTTGGGTCTCTTCCCTAAACTCATCTTATTTAATAATTACGATCATGTACAAGTCAGCAAAGAGCACTGATTAATGAACCTGGGCTCTGAAGAAAGGTATCCTGGATGAAATTACACTGTGCAACTTATGACCTTGGGTGAGTCACATCCCTTCTCTGTACCTCAATTTCCTCATTTGTAATATGGGGTTAAGAATAGTACATACCTACTAAAAAGGGTTAAATGAATTATTATTTCTAGACTGTAAAAAAGTGTATGGTCTACTAATTTATAGAAAGTAAATGGTTAGAAGCATATAAATAATTATTTGTTTCTTTAGATATCTGGGAAATTATTATTTCTTAAAAGGACTGTATTAACAGGATATGACAAGCCATTAAACCTGAAAAAAGTCTAGGTAATATAGGGAAAATAATATTGAGATAAAATCCTGTGCTGAAAGAAACTACAGAAAGCTCTGAGCTTTCTGCCAGTTATTACAGGTACTTATCAAAATTTTAGATGACATAAAGCTAGGAGAGATAACAAGTCGGTTAACAGAATCTAAAACAGTCTCCGCAGTTTTGCATATTGGGTCATATCTGGCAGGATTAAATTTAACACAGAAAAAATGTAAGTGTTAAACTAGGAATCCTAAAAGAAGCAACATTTTTTAGAATATAATTGATCGAAGGCTCTGTATAAGACAATTAATAAGTTACAAAAAAAAAACCTTTATCGGAATGTAGTGTCTTGATCAATTAAAATAATAGCACAACTTCACAGTGGTCAGTCAATCCCTATGCTAATTTCAAGAGACCATTGTAAAAGTAGGGCAGATTTCAGCAGAACAACGATGAGACTGAGTTGATCTGAAACTCTTTCATTAGGAACTGAGGAGTAATAGAAATAGTAATTTATCTTGACTCTGTACCATTCAGTAATCTCAACACATCTACATACTCTCACACTCAGCAGAACCCTCAGTTGCAGGACTCCATTGGGTTGGAAGCCATAATCCCAGATATCCCTGGCTTCTTCCTGACTTCTTCCTAATTCTCATCCAATCCTTACTATTGGCATAATCAAAGGCATTCCTAAGCCCCATCTTTTTCTTCTTATTATTCCTTTTCTTTTTCTTTTTTTCTTTTTTAGCAGCATTTAGTTTCTGGGTTCTACTCATTCTGAGACTAAACAGGATGTGTCTGTCCTCTGGAGCTCCTCCTTTCAATCAGCAGAAATGGAATTCCATTCCTAGTGGACTCTAAAGTGACTCCATTTTCCCCAAGGTATAAATTTGGTTAAGATAAGAGTGGTAACCTCCCTGCCGCCAAACAAACCTAGAACTAAAAGTAGAAGATTAATGGAGAAGGAAGAGTTTTGACGAAGAACAACTTCTTAAGAGCTGGAAGGACCTGAGATCAGAGTACAGCTTGTCAGAACGACCGACTTTTCCATTTCTATAGATATTTCAGAAGTTTGTTCCTTGATTTATGGAATTCTTGAAGCAACAATTTAAAAATTATACAGTAAATTATACAGTCTTTTTTCTGAGGTATTTTCAATACTTGCAAATGTGTGATTTTATGGGAATTTTTAGAAAGAATCATATGCAATAGACCACGTTGGTTATAATTGTGAGGATCAGAAAACAGAGCTGAAGGTTTACACATAATATGACATGAACATGAGCTATACTTTGGGCAGTTAAGTAAAGTATTGAAATTATCTTAATGACTCAAGGAAGAGACTGAGATTTACCCAGGTTATTGAAACAGAGTGTATTCTTTATATGAATGATCTAGTTAAATGCTTTATTTTCCATACATTTCTCTGTTTCAAAACATAACTTTAACTTGGAATATTTTATATTGATTCATTTTGTTAGGTAGAAATTGATAACATATTCTGCCAAAACAGGGTTGTTAAAAGTAATGAAATTTTCTTTTAATAAGACAATACATCAATTTAAAGTATCAAAGATAAGTTAATCTATTAATATATAAATATAATGTCAAATATTTATTTTATCTATTATGACCATGACATTTATTTTTTCTTTTATTAGCTTAAACAAGAAGTCCCTAAACAAGCTAATATATTAAAAAATAGTAAATTAAGACTAAAATTAAGTAAAAAGGATTTGATACCATATATGTTTAAAACATGAATTATGCAGAACTACAAAATGCAAAAGCACTCGGGAAAGGTTTCTTGAAATGTCTTTCATACTACATAGAAAATTGATTTTTCTAACACTAAATTTAGAAATGGATTGCACATGTTTTCATTTTATAATGTAATAGTTATTGGATTGTTAAAAAAATAAAAATAAACTTTTGGCTGTGTGAGGTGGCTCACTTCTGTAATCCCAGCACTTTAGGAGTCTGAGGTGGGCAGATCACGAAGTCAAGAGATCGAGACCATCCTGGACAACATGATGAAACCACATCTCTACTAAAAATACCAAAATCAGCTGAGCATGGTGGCACACGCCTATATTCCCAGCTACTCAGGAGTCTGGGGCAGGAGAATTGCTTGAACTCATGAGGCAGAGGTCATGGTGAGCTGAGATCATACCACTGCACTCCAGCCTGGGTGACATAGAGAGACTCTGTCTCAAAACAAACAAACAAACAAACAAACAAACAAAAACTTTTGGCTAAAGTGTGTGAATGCTCACTTGCTCCTTCAGAAGTATAAAAAACAACTGATGCCAGGATATATTCCATGGGTCAGATTTATTCTGTCTATAGCAATAGTATTGAGCTCACATAACATTATAATATTTTGGTGTGCACATATTTTAAGTCTTTAACTGTGATTACTTTAGAAGGAACATGAGCAGAAGGTTTCCCCATGACGGAGTCTAGAGAACATCCACTATATCTATGTATAGAGCATGCACACCTCTACAGAAGGCACAACCCTAGTACAGGGGCTAAACACTACTATTCTTCTCTGAATCTCCTCCTAGTCTGCAAAATAACAATCTGGCTATTATTGATCAATCTGTGTTGCTAATAAGATTTATATCTCAACCTATGCTATCAGCCCTATTCTGCCTATAATGTAGCCCCACTGTTTTCTACATACTGAAAGATAATTTTTTTCTTTGGTAGAGTGCCATAGTGTCAGTTTGTTTCTTCATTTAACGTGTATTAAGTGCCTACATTTTCTAATAAAGCCAAGCACTTCATTAGAAACTGAAGAGACCGTGGTCACTGCAATGGTTAGTTTTATGAGTCAGCCTCGCTGCAGGGCCCATATTTGGTTCAATATCATTACTATATATCATTGTTCTGGGTGTTTCTGTGACAGTATCATTATTATATATCATTGGTTCAGTATCCTTATTATTATCACATCATTGATAACAATATCAATAATATTAATATGTTGTTATTACATATCATATATCATTGATACCAATGATAACAATACTATCAATATATCATTATTATATATCATTGTTCTGGGTGTTTTGTGACAGTGTTGTTGGATGAGATATACATATAAATCAGTTGACTTGGAGTAAAGCACATTGCCCTCGATAATATGGATGGGCTTTTTCTAGTCAGTTGAAAGCCTGAATAGAACAAAAGGCTGACCTCCCCTAAACAAGAAGGAACCTGCAGATGGCCATCAGACTTCATTTGCAACACTGGCTCTTCTTGATTCTATAGCAGATGGCCTTTGGACTGAAACTGCAGCTCTTTCTTATATCTTCAGCCTGAAGCCTAACTTGCATCAGATAGTGGTCTTATAAACTTCCACAACCATGTAAGCCAATCTCCTAAAATAAATATCTTCATTTATATCTATACCCACACCCCCCCGACACACACACACACACACACACACACACACACACACATTGGCTCTGTGTTTCCAGAGAACCCTGACTACTGCAGTAACCAGAACATGGTGACATAACCCAATCTTATTGGGGTAGAGAAGAGTTCCTCAAGGGCACAAGGTCTTGAAATGCTTTGAACCCTGACTACTACACTAACCAGAAGGGTCACATAACCCAAGTTTATTGGGTTAGAGAAGACTTCATCAAGGGCATGATGCCTTGAAATGTATTTCAGACATTAAGAAGCTTACTATTCAGCAGTTGTGACAAATGCACTGATGAATAAATGTAGTGTAGGGTGGAAAAGTATAATAATGGATATATATATATGGAGAGAATCATATAAGAAGGCATAGAACTCTACAGAGATTGGGGGTGATGTTGCTGAACAGAAGTTGCTAAAGCTTTGTCTTAAAACAACTAAGACTTCAAGTTCATGGAGAACAACTTAGCTCTTCTAAGAAAAGGTGCATCCTGAACCAGGAAAAACAGGATTGACAACACAGGCTTGAAGATCAATTAATGATTGTTCTGCTAGAAAATTCAAGATGGATGAGAAGCAAGTAATGAGTTAAAGATAGTGGCCCATCAGGCCAGAAGCCTAGCTAAACAGCACACACTCTCTCAACCATACAATGTACCAGACAGAACAACTCCACTTATAGCAATTGCCCTAGCATACAATATTCCCTTCTTAGTCAACTCTATTCTCATCAGTTGAGGTCAGGAGTTCCAGACCAGCCTGGCCAACATGGAGAAACCCCGTGTCTACTAAAATTACAAAAATTAGCTGGGCATAGTGGTGCATGCCTGTAATCCCAGCTACACAGGAGGTTGAGACAGGAGAATTGCTTAAACCCGGGAAGCAGAGGTTGCAGTGAGCCGAGACTGCACCACTGCACTTCAGCCTGGGCGAATGAGGGAGACTCCATTTCCATAATAAAATAAAATAAAAGGAATCTAGGCCCCAGTCTTCAGCTTCTTTGTTATTGATGCTCAGCTGTCTTTTCTCTGGTATTTACCCATTCTTCATTACCTTCCACACGTATCTTGACTGCTCCTAGTATGTATGTCAAAGGCTATAGGCAATCATGCACTGATTTTTATTTTCATTACTAGCATTTCATTTAGTCGACTTTCTTTTGTGGATACTGCTTATGTGCTGAGTCTTTTGTGATATAATTAAGAAGTTGCAGAATAAACAAAGCACGTGTTCCCATCCTCCACGTCCTTAAGAGTATAGTGAACCTTAAAGGCTAAAAAAGAGACAAGGAAGCTAGCTTACAGTCATGATGATCAGAACTCAGTTTATTTCTACTTTGATCTATTATCAGAGATGATCTATAGACTAGAGCTTTTTATACTAATGGTAAAGCTAATTATATTCCACTAAATAGAAAATAATTCAGAGTGAAGTAATAAAAATCACTACAACATAAAAATCAATAGCCTGCCATACAGGGGAAAAAAAGCTGTTTAATAGAATTTTCATTTCTAAAGTAAATAGTAGAGTTTGACTCATAAAATAAGATGATTTATTATAAAATAACAGCAGAATAGGTACATTTTGGGGTAATTCTGTAAGTAATGTCACAGAATCACCTTCATGAGCTAACTAATTAGCTCATTAAAGCATTCCGTCTCACTGAAAAGCAGTTCTCCTTGAAGGTTGTCAGCTGTGTGACTGAGTGACATGCAAAATCTCTTGGTATTTTATGGATATGTGATCCTTGGCATTCAATAATGAAACTGCTCTTCTGTGTTTGTGGAAGAAGAGCATTCAATTTTCATGGAAATGTCAGAAAGATTATATTGTTTTCCTCTATTTATTTTTATTGTTTTGGTCTGGGATATATTTGAAAGCCTGTCAATGGTGTCCTTTGCAGTTGCTTCAAGGAGCCGTAAAACAATTGGTACAATCCGAAAATGCTGATTTATTGTTAATGCAGAAAGATAGAGATGATTTTGAATAAGGAATCACGTGAGATTCATAAATTTCCAGTTGAAAATTAATCATTTCAAAACTTTTGAGTATTTTTCTGTTTTATATTAATTTCTCAAAACTTCTAATAAAATCTTAGAGATGGATTCTTCATACAGAAAAATAAAATCGGGTCTCTGAATATATTACATAGCCTACATACCTGCATGTGATAGTCATTCCATAAATGCTTAATGAGAAATGGAATAAATGTAGTAATTGCTTAATCAACATACTAATATTTTGAGAATTCCCTTTGTCTAAATTGCTCTCTGATTTCGTTCCAATAATTCTAAATGCATTCTCCTTGGAATATTTTTTAATACTTCAAGCTCACTTTGTTCCTAGCTTATTTTCACCAATATTGCACTATTTAACACTTGACCATGATTAATATTAAAAAATATTTACCTATATGTCTTAACATTCATTTGAGTTGTAATGTATATCACTGAGTGGAAGTCTCATATTACAGAAAGGAGGGAGGGAAAGTGAAAAAAAGTAAAAGCCAAAAAATAGAGTCAGAATGAGTAGAGACCTATTAAGCTTCAGCTGAAATGAAAGACTCATCAATCATTTACCAAGTCATACATATATTCAACTGCAAATGTTTGTAAACCTTCCAGATGCTAGAGTGTAGAGGAAGACACTGATGCATAAATGCTATAGCAAGTGTTAGCAACATTTATAAGTATAGGATGCCATGGGAATACAGAGAAGAGTCGCATAACCCAAGCTTACTGGGTTAAAGAATAAGCTTCCTTAAGGGCATGATGCCTTCAAATTCATTAACCAGAGGAATATTCATGAAAGGCTATGATAGAGATTGTTAATTGCATTCAATCTCCAGTTCCTCTTTTACATTTAGTAATAAACTCCTTGACGTTGCATCAACTTTAGCAGGGCACATGTCCACCCAGATGAAGACTATGATTCCCAGCTAGAGGTTGGCTACATGGTTAAGTTCTCATTAATGCAATATGAATAGAAATGATGTATTTGCCATCTACACCACTTACACAAACAGATGAAATGTGCCTGTGATTGTGAATCAGCTTTGACTATAAGGTCAACCACATGTCCTAGGAGATCACAAAACAATACACAAGGAATTCAAGAAGATCTAAAGGATCAGGTCTAAGTACAGGTGCTGTGGAAAAATAGAAGGATAGAAGGAGAACCTGACCCAGTTTTGTTGGGGTATGGATGGCTTCTACATTCATCCATCAAGTTGTTCATATATTTTCTTATTATCCTTTTAATGTCTGTAGGATCCTAGTGAAGTCCCTTCTTTAATTTCTGGTATCGGTTATTTTTGTCTTCTGTCTTCTCTATTGATCAGTCTGGCTACAAGCTTATCAATTTCATTGGTCTTTTCAAATGAGATTTTGGTATGATTAGTTTTCTCTATTTTTTTCTGTTTACAGAGTCAGTGATTCTCATTTATCCTTATTTTCTTCCTTCTGCTCACTTGGGATTTAATGTACTCTTCTTTTCCTATTATCTTAAAGGGTAAATTTAGATAATTGATTTGAAAACTTATTTATAGTGTAATCCTTTAATTCAATAAACTCTACTTTAGGGACACCTTTACTTTTGTCTCATAGATTTTGGTAAGTTGGGATTTCATTTCTAAACTAAGTGTTTTCTAATGGTTTTGCGACTTCTTGACACATTTGTTATTTAGAAGTATCTTGTTTGATTTCTAAATATTCAAGAATTTTTCCAAGATTCATCAATAACTAATTTCTAGTTTAAGTCCATTGTGATCAGAGAATATACTGTATAACTTTATTTCTTTTAAATTAGTGTGATGATAATTTATTACTAGAATGTGGTCTTGCTTGGTAAGTATTCTAATTATACCGGAAAACAATATGCATTTTGCTGTTGGTATGTGTGGACTGTACCTTAAATACCAATTAATTAAAGATATTTACTAGTGTTTTTTGGGTATTCTATATCCTTTTGATCTTTTATCTACTTTTTTAATGATTATAAGAAAAATATTGAAATCCCCAACTATAATAAATAATTTCTCTATTTTTCTTTTCAGTTTTATCAGTTTTTGCTTTAGATATTTTTAAAAATTTGTAGTTTGGTGAATACACATTTAGGATTATATCTTGTAGTTGAATTGATGCTTTACTTATCATGCAATGTCCCTCCTTAACCCCATTAATATCCCTTATTCTAATGTATTTTGTCTGATATTAATTTCACAAATCGAGGTGTTTTACATTATTATTTGCTCCATATATCATTTAAAATATTTTGTTTTTGTGTTATCTATATCTTAAATTTAATGTAGGTTTCATAAAGACAACATAGAGTTGGGTCTTGCATTTCTGCCCCGAATCTGGTATACCTGTCTTTTAATAGGAGTGTTTTAATTCTGTGTAGTTAACGTAATTAGCAATATAATTGGATCTAAATCTATTATCTTGCTGCTTTCTATTTATTCCATCTGTTCTCTGTTCTTTCTCTGCCTATTTTTAGAATAGTTACCTATTGTTTAGTATTTTAATTCATCTTTATTACTGACTTAGTTATAACTACAATAATTATTTTAATAATTTATTTAGCATTTGTGATGTGTATATCACAGTCTACTTATTATTAATGTTTACCCACAATGTCTCATATGAGAAACTTCCAACAACATCCTTCGAATTCAGCCTTTCCATTCTTTGTATTACAATTTTTAAACATTTTACTTTGATAAATATTTAGTGCTACTACAGCTTGTTACTATTGTGCTTCAAGTCAAGAGTCAGCTTACTTATTTTCTGTAAAAGGCCAGAGATAAAAATATTTTTGGCTCTTTGAAGCAAAACATCTTTGTCACTACTCAACTCTTATGTTGTGGGTAAACACAACCACAGATAACTCATAAGTGACTGGGTATGGCTATAAGCCAAACAAATATTATTCATTAAAATAGGTAGGGGGCTGGGCTGGACTTTACGGATAGATGTAAACACTATTATTTATTGAAGCAAATCTGCTAACCCCAAATTTTCTCACGTTTTCTTTCTTTTGTTTTTATATAATTTTTCCTTGATACTTGAAAGATATCTTTACGTTTCCCTGCCCCAAATATAGAATTATAAGCTGTCAGGTTTTTTCTTTATATTCAATTGTTTGAACTAGTTACTCATTTTTATCTGGCTTGCATATCTTCTAACAAGAGTATAGCATAATTCTTATATTTTTCCCTCTATAAATAATTCTTCCTTCCCCCTGCGCTCTCTTCCTTTTTTCCATTCTGCCTCTTTCTTCCTGCTTCCCTTCCTCTCTCTCTATTTCCTTCTTTTCCTTGCAGTTCTTCAAGATTTTCTTTTTGCCTTTTTTTTTTTTTTTTAGGACTTTGACTATGATATGTACTTTTGTCTTTATCCTGCTTTGGGTATTCTGAATTTTTTACATCCAGGAATTGATATATTTGATTAATTTGGGAAAAAATTTGCCCATTATTTCTTGAAGTGTTTATTCTGTTATCCACCCACTCCCCAACCTCTTCTTCTGCATTTACAATAATGTTCTCATTAGACCATTGTCATCATTCTTGGTAGCTGTAGGTTTTCCACCACATTTTTTGGTTTCTGTTTCTTTTTTACCTTCTTCTTCATGGTTTTGTCTAGTGGTATTAGTAAGTCTAAAGAAAAACCTCTCAACTTTTCTGTCATTTTCTTATCACCTGCTATTCCATTTGACACTTTCTTAGTTTTCATTTCTCTGTTGGAATTTTCTGAATTGTCCACCTTTTGCAACAGGTAACATTTGCATAGTTGCTACTTTTTCTTTTTTTGTTCTGCTGAAGGTAAAACCACTTTTGTGATCTCTTTATCCTGGAGGAGACTTGTTCCTTTATGGAATTAATTTTTCTGATTTCCTTTCAACCTCAGCTAGGCTTAAGAAAAGTTATAATTTTGTAAATCATCTAGTTTTATTCTTGCAGTTAGTGTTAGAGTAATGTTCTCTTGTATTTTTTCATATCCGAAGTGGTGACAAAGACCTTCTGAAGCATTTGAATTATTTTTGAAGGACATTCTTTCTTTCACATTTTATGTTCTTTCTTTCCAAAAAGCTCATTAAAATTTTTTATCTCTAGAAATCCCCCTTGACTTTTGGTCTGCTTTCTGTGAGATCTTTAATTTGTCTTCTAACTATATTGCTGAATTTTGTTTCAATATCTTCAGTTTGATTTTATTTTCTTTTTTTTTTTATTGCATTTTAGGTTTTGGGGTACATGTGAAGAACATGCAAGATTGTTGCATAGGTACACACGTGGCAGTGTGGTTTGCTGTCTTCCGTCCTCTCACCTGTATCTGTCATTTCTCCCCATGCTATCTCTTCCCACCTCCCCACCCCCCGTCCCTCCCCCATTTCCCCCCAACGGACCCCAGTGTGTAGTGTTCCCCTCCCTGTGTCCATGTGTTCTCATTGTTCAACACCCGCCTATGAGTGAGAATATACGGTGTTTGATTTTCTGCTCTTGTGTCAGTTTGCTGAGAATGATGGTTTCCAGGTTCATCCATGTCCCTACAAAGGACGTGAACTCATCGTTTTTGATGGCTGCGTAATATTCCATGGTGCACATGTACCACATTTTCCCTATCCAGTCTATCATCGTTGGGCATTTGGGTTGGTTCCAGGTCTTTGCTATTGTCAACAGTGCTGCAATGAACATTCGTGTGCACGTGTCCTTATAGTAGAATGATTTATAATCCTTTGGATATATACCCAGTAATGGGATTGCTAGGTCAAATGGGATTTCTATTTTTAGGTCCTTGAGGAATCACCACACTGTCTTCCACAATGGTTGAATTAATTTACATTCCCACCAACAGTGTAAAAGTGTTCCTATTTCTCCACATCCTCTCCAGCATCTGTTGTTTCCAGATTTTTTAATGATCGCCATTCTAACTGGTGTGAGATGGTATCTCAATGTGGTTTTGATTTGCATTTCTTTGATGACCAGTGATGATGAGCATTTTTTCATGTTTTGGCCTCCTGTATGTCTTCTTTTGTAAAGTATCTGTTCATATCCTTCACCCATTTTTGAATGGGCTTGTTTGTTTTTTTCTTGTAGATCTGCTTTAGTTCTTTGTAAATTCTGGATATCAGCCCCTTGACAGATGGGTAGGCTGCAAAAATTTTTTCCCATTCTGTTGGTTGCCGATTCACTCTACTGACTGTTTCTTTTGCCGTGCAGAAGCTGTAGAGTTTGATTAGGTCCCATTTGTCTATTTTGGCTTTTGTTGCCCTTGCTTTTGGCGTCTTGGTCATGAAGTCCTTGCCTACACCTATGTCCTGAATGGTTTTGCCTAGATTTTCTTCTAGGGTTTTTATGGTGTTAGGTCTGATGTTTAAGTCTTTAATCCATCTGGAGTTAATTTTGGTGTAAGGTGTCAGGAAGGGGTCCTGTTTCTGCTTTCTGCACATGGCTAGCCAGTTTTCCCAACACCATTTATTAAACAGGGAGTTCTTTCCCCATTGCTTGTTTTTTTCAGGTTTGTCAAAGATCAGATGGTTGTGGGTATGCTGTATTTCCTGTGAGGCCTCTGTTCTGTTCCATTGGTCTATATCTCTGTTTTGGTACCAGTACCATGCTGTTTTGATTACTGTAGCCTTGTAGTATAGTTTGAAGTCCGGTAGTGTGATGCCTCCTGCTTTGTTCTTTTTGCTTAGAATTGATTTGGCTATGCGGGCTCTCTTTCGGTTCCATATGAAGTTTAAGGTGTTTTTTTCCAGTTCTGTGAAGAAGGTCATTGGTAGCTTGATGGGAATAGCGTTGAATCTGTAAGTTACTTTTGGCTGTATGGCCATTTTCACGATGTTGATTCTTCCTAACCATGAACATGGAATGTTTCTCCATCTGTTTGTATCCTCTCTTATTTCGTTGAGCAATGGCTTGTAGTTCTCTTTGAAGAGGTCCTTTACATTCCTTGTTAGTTGTATTCCTAGGTATTTTATTCTCTTTGTAGCAATTGTGAATGGCAGTTCGTTCTTGATTTGGCTCTCTTTAAGTCTATTACTGGTGTATAGGAATGCTTGTGATTTTTGCACGTTGATTTTGTATCCTGAGACTTTGCTGAAGTTGTTTATCAGTTTCAGGAGACTTTGGGCTGAGATGATGGGGACTTCCAGATATACAATCATGTCATCTGCAAATAGAGACAATTTGATTTCCTCCTTTCCAATTTGGATACCCTTTATTTCTTTTTCTTGCCTGATTGCTCTGGCTAGAACTTCCAGTACTATATTGAATAGGAGTGGTGAGAGAGGGCATCCTTGTCTAGTGCCAGATTTCAAAGGGAATGCTTCCAGTTTTTGCCCATTCAGTATGATATTGGCTGTTGGTTTGTCGTAAATAGCTTTTATTGTTTTGAGATACGTTCCTTCAATACCAGTTTATTGAGGGTTTTTAGCATAAAGCATTGTTGAATTTTGTCAAAAGCCTTCTCTGCATCAATTGAGATAATCATGTGGTTTTTGTCTTTGGTTCTGTTTATGTGGTGAATTACGTTTATGGACTTGTGTATGTTGAACCAGCCTTGCATCCCCGGGATGAATCCTACTTGATCATGGTGGATGAGCTTTTGGATATGCTGTTGCAATCGGTTTGCCGGGATTTTATTGAAGATTTTTGCATCTATGTTCATCATGGATATTGGACTGAAATTTTCTTTTCTTGTTGAGTCTCTGCCGGGTTTTGGTATCAGGATGATGTTTGTCTCATAAAATGATTTGGGAAGGATTCCCTCTTTTTGGATTGTCTGGAATAGTTTCAGAAGGAATGGTATCAGCTCCTCTCTGTATGTCTGGTAGAATTCAGCTGTGAACCCATCTGGACCTGGGCTTTTTTTGGGTGGTAGGCTCTTTATTGCTGCCTCGACTTCAGACCATGTTATTGGTCTATTCAGGGTTTCGGCTTCTTCCAGGTTTAGGCTTGGGAGGATGCAGGTGTCCAGGAATTTATCCATTTCTTCCAGGTTTACTAGTTTATGTGCATAGAGTTGTTTGTAATAATCTCTGATGATGGTTTGGATTTCTGTGGAATCTGTGGTGATATCCCCTTTATCGTTTTTTATTGCATCAATTTGGTTATTCTCTCTTTTCTTTTTTATTAATCTGGCTAGTGGTCTGTCTATTTTGTTGATCTTTTCAAAAAACCAGCTCCTGGATTTATTGATTTTTTGAAGAGTTTTTTTGTGTCTCTATTTCCTTCAGTTCTGCTCTGATCTTAGTTATTTCCTGTCTTCTGCTAGGTTTTGAGTTTTTTTGATCTTGCTCCTCTAGCTCTTTCAATTTTGATGATAGCGTGTCAATTTTAGATCTCTCCTTTCTTCTCATGTGGGCACTCATTGCTATATATTTTCTTCTAGAGACTGCTTTAAATGTGTCCCAGAGATTCTGGTATGTTGTGTCTTCGTTCTCATTGGTTTCGAAGAACATCTTTATTTCTGCCTTCATTTCATTGTTTATCCAGTCAACATTCAAGAGCAAGTTGTTCAGTTTCCATGAAGCTGTGCGGTTCTGAGTTAGTTTCTGCATTTTGAGTTCTAACTCGATTGCACTGTGGTCTGAGAGACTGTTTGTTATGATTTCCGTTCTTTTGCATTTGCTGAGGAGTGATTTATTGCCAAATCTCATCTTGAATTGTAGCTCCCATGATTCTCTCATGTTATGGGAGAGACTCAGTGAGAGATAATTGAATTATGGGGGTTGTTGTCCCGATACTGTTCTTGTGGTAGTGAATAAGTCTCATGAGATCTGATGGTTTTATAAGGAGAAACCCCTTTCACTTGGCTCTTGCTCTTCTTTTGTCTGCCACCATGTGAGAGATGCCTTTCACTTTCCACCACGATTGTGAGGCCTCCTCAGCCACGTGGAACTGTGAAACCTCTTTCTTTGGTAAATTGCCCAGTCTTGAATATGTCTTTATCAGCAGCATAAAAACAGAATAATATATACTGCAACATGCTTGTCCATTGGACTGATGAGGGTGGTGAGTTATTTCCAGTTTGTGGATGTTACAAATAAAGCTGTTATTACCAATGGTGCATGAGTTGCAGATGGTCATTATTTACTACTCTTCTTGGTAAAATACCTTTGTGCTCCTTCACAACCAGCTAATTATTATTATTATTATTATTTTACTATCTCTTAAGAAATATCTAAGCATTAAGAATAATCAGCTTTCCACTTCATGTATGCACAGATGAGGGAAACATTTTACTGCAAGGATCTGAACAGTGAATATTTTAGGGTTTTCAGTCCACAGGGTATCAATAGCAACAACCGAACCCTTCTGTCACAGCACAGAAAACACATAAACAACTGAGTGTGTGGCTATGTCCAAAAAAACCCTTATTTATATAAGCAGGAAATGGGCAGAATTTAATCCAGAAACTACAGTTTGCTTTTCTTATTTAAAATTGCAAAATATTCCTTGACTTACAGTGCAATTACAATAGTGTTTTCATTTGTAAGTATTCCCAGAACCATAAATTGGACAATAAATAGGTGTTAGGAAATGAATGCTGGACACTTCTGTGCAATGATAATTTCAGTGTGCAAAAACCCCTTGTATCCATGCCATCTGAGAGAATGGGTTCCTCAAGGAAACATGTTTATCTCCTCTCTTTGCTAACTATGCCTGCTGTTCAAATCGCCTTTGTACAATGCAGTGGTGAATGAACATTTCTAACTTTGACAGGGATACAACTCACAAACTTTTATGGCATTAAAACTTAGTTCCCTTCAATTTTAAGGACATAGGGCAAGAGATGTGAGAAACATTTCCCTGGGGTCTAAATATTGTTTGTTTGCCTCCAGAGCAGGTTTTTGTGGTCACCTTTATCTTCTGCCAGGACTGATCAATGTGTGCCTAGAGACAGAAGAGGGTATGTCTTCTTTAGTAAGTCTATTGTTTGGGTGTCTGTGTTAGGCAGAGTTTTCTACAATGATGGGGCTCAGGGCAGACGACTCCTGTTGTTGTAGTCTAAATGCAGTACTAATAAAATCAGAATGATCTTAAAGAACATAAATCAGGCCATTATTCTTTGTTGCTGAATGTCTCCCAGTAGATTTCCATTACATTTAAAATGAAATCCACGCTCCTCTCCCTGACATGCAGGCTAACCATGTGCTGAAACTTGCTGGTTCTTGTAAATTCATCTAGTCTCACTGTCTTCCAGCCCGCCATCTTTCAAACTGCTAGCTTTCCTTTTTTTTCTCTTGAAGAAATGGAGGAGTAAAAATAATCTTGGCTTTCTATGAGAAAAATATTTCTCCTCTTTTCATTTCTGTATTTCAGGATATACAGTAAGTGTCTTGTAGACATACATTGTCAATAACTATTTTTAAATAAGTTAAAGATATTTTACAAAAGCAAAAGAAGGAGATAAATTTTTCACAATGATGAAATAGTTTGAGCATATTCTTGGTGGTATGAAACTTATGTGAGGTTTTAAGGAATGACTTGCAAGGTTATGATAATTAGATTTATAAGGAAGATATGTTATATTTTAAGGTAGTTAGTGATGGTTTCATCAAAAAGATAAAAGAATCTATGATATTTACATTCTTTGTGGATGTCTTAGAACTGTATGGTGTTTTGCAGTCTTAGAATTGCATGGTGTTTTGCATTTTCCAAGTACTTTCACATATGTAATCGCATTTACTTGAGATCCCTGTTTTTCTAGCTTAATGCAGGCCAGAGATGCATAAAAGCTTAATTAGAGACAGAAAATAATTTCTTTTTCCAAGGATCCATATGTGTGTAATGAAAGAACAAAAGGAAGCTTTGTTTTTAAGAATCATCCTAGACCTTGCATATTTATTCATTTCTGACAACAGAAAAATGGCTACAGCTGCCAACTAAACAGTCTTCCCAAGTAAGCTGTTGAGGAAGAAGCCAAATGCCTTATTTGTGAAAAATACATATATATTGGCAGTTAGGCGTCTGAATTCCACCTCCAGGTAAGAAGAAAATGAACATGTGTGCACTTGATTTAACATTTTAAAATGTGGTCTCTCATATTGCTCTCTCAAGATTCATCACCATGTATTTTGAGAGTACCTCTGAGTACCAGAGTTCATGCCAGTCTCACGACTAAATACATACAAGTGCACTACATTGTGAATTAAAAACAATTACTAAGTCCATGTGGATAACTAAAGTTTTTTTTTTTTTTTCTTAGTATAATATGTTCAATATTTCCAAACTGGCCAGGAGATCACTTTAAAACAAACCAGGCACAGCTTGCAAAATGCCATTACTACTCTCAGGACAAACTAATAAGCAAAGAAAATAGGAATTTCATTGGTTATGTGGGAAATCATTCTATACTAAGCCAGGAAATATATTTATTTAGTTTGTGTACAGTGTGTGAGCTCAAGATATCCATTTGATTGAACTATTTACCTAAGTCAACCTTACCATTTTCTCCCTCCACTTCTCATAGTAAATTTCATCTAATCCTCATGAAAAACAGTGGATACTAATGCTTATTAATAATGATTTAATTGGTTACAAGGTTCTATACATTCTTTGATCTTTTGAAACCTTCTTCAGCTCTTACTCAATGTCATCTACTGGAATTGTACCATTAAGTTTTAGAAACTGTAGTTTTAACTGAAATATTTTTATCCAGACTTCCTGTGGTCACCTCACAATATTAAAATTCTGTGACCTTAAAACTAGAAGGACTTGCAATAGCCATGATTAGATATTACATTAAAGCATTATTCACCTCTGCATTCTCTATAAAATGTTTCATTTTCATACAAATGAAATATAGATTTTCCTTTCTGTAAATTATAGACATTTTAACCTGTATCACATACATGCAGTGTTTTATTATCTACGATCTATATTTGAGCATCCTTGTACCTGGCCCCCTTACACATCCACACAAAATTATAACACTGGTGGTTGATACGTTTTCTTACTTTCCTCCTTTTTTACAGAGTTTACATGCAAATAATATTTATTATTAAACCAACAGCTCTAATAATGTGTAACTACTGTTGGTTTTTCATATTCAGTTCTAAGTTCTAAGAAGCAAGAGATTACATCAATCTAATTACACCATGGTCTACCCAAATTTAGCACAGTTCTTGGTACTTACAAAACAAGTAAGCTAAAAATATTGGTAACGTTATATTCTGGGAACCAATCTATGTGTTTTGTCTCGGTTAACTCAGTTGATGTTGAGAAAACCCTTTAGAGATAGGCTGTTATTATCCTTATTTTATGGTCTTAAAAGAAGAAACTATACCTGGAGCAGTGGCTCATGCCTGTAATCCCAGCACTTTGGGATGCTGAGGTGGGTAGGTCACCCGAAGTCAGGATTTTGAAACCAGCCTGATCACGTGGTGAAACCCCATCTCTACTAAAAATACAAAAATTAGCCAGGCGTGGTGGCAGGTGCCTATAATCTCAGCTATGAGGGAGGCTGAGGCAGGAGGATTGCTTAAACCCTGGAGGCAGAAGTTGCAGTGAGCTGAGATCACGCCATTACACTCCAGCCTGAGCAACAGAGAGAGACTTAGTCCCAAAAATAAACAAGTAGAAACTGAAGGAAAAATAATTTGATCAAGACTTCAAATCTGTTTTCTGGAAGATTCATGAGATATAATGTGTTCTTCATAAATATTTTAATGGACAAATAAATTGTGAAAAATTTCATAAGAAGGTGAAGATAGCTACTTTTGTAATAAATGTGTATCTCTTATAAGTATACATATGTATTACTTGAATAGTGAAGTCTTTCAAAATTAATAGATTACCTATGATGGCAATTTGCTCTCTGCAGAATATATTCTATTTAGTCTACAGGTAGGAATTTTACCTTCAACTCGTCATCAAAATAGGTTAATATAAACAATATATCTATAGATAAAAAATAAATGATTTTGCTCTCTGTATAAGAATCAGATAGTGGCAGAGAGATAGTATTAACTGGTGACTCATAATTGTAATCTGTACTTTGTGAACTTTCCCTGGAAATAGGAGAAAACTAATTGCTACCTCTAAAAATTCTCCAATCCAACCATTGTGAAGATTTGGAAAGCCTCTTTTTTCTTGGCTTTCTAGACATTCTAAGATCTAATTCAATTTCAAGATGAAATCCAAGGTGTACAAAACAAAAGGAAAAAATTCTGAATTTATATTAGAGCTGTGAAATATTATACAGAAGGCCTTGTTTCTGTACAGTGTAAGAATCAATCAATCCCTTCCTAAAGCAGAGGCAACAAACCACATTTTTCTTTGCAGAACTTTTGGTATACCCAATCTGATATTAGAGATTCAGAAACTACAGTTCCATGAATTTGAGTGTTTCACCCAATGTCAATCCATCAATTTTGGATAACTAATGTCTTTCCCAACTGTATTTCACAATTTTACTGTCAATTTTTTAGTAACTATTAATTTCAGTGATCCATCATTAATATAATTATATTTGAGAATGTAAATGTGTTACATCACTTTACCTGGAGAGCACTTTAATTACTTCCAGCTTAGATACTGCCAAAATAATAAACTGGGAACATGAAATACAATTTACTTAAATCGTCTTATGTATATTGTGCTGGGATACGCAATGTAAAAATATCACTTGCAGCTGCCACTGTGTGCACAGGCGATCACATGAATGAGATCTTGGTAGAAACACTTGTTTGGAAGTGTTGTGTGTAGGAAGCTGAGGAGGCAAGGGAGAAAAGTTCTGTTCTCTTTTGTGCTTAACTCCCAGACTCCTTCTGCCCTTAGCAGTGACTGTTCATCAGCACCAGTGAGTTCACAAACCAGTCCTTTCAACAGAAAACTCATCAACCTTAAAAACAAGCAAGAGCCCCTCAAATGCTTGTCACTGTCTTACCTTCTGCTATCGTAGGAGAGAACCAATTCCACTTAGAGCTGCAATCATCAGCAACTTTCCTTTGTGGAGCAGATGGTGCTGACAGAGCTTGTTCACAATCGTTGGGTACCACTGCAAATTAAAACCAGAGTCCTTTCTGTTATACCATTTTTTTTTTTTACTGTGAATTATCTATTATGCTGCAGGCATGAAACTGAACAGCAATTACAGTTCATTTGTGTTCATAGAATGCTAGTGTTCTAGACATTAAATTCCATGCTTTACAGAAAATAGATCTAACTCTAGAATAGTGCCACTTTTTTACCCATCATATTCAAGGGCTCCACTTTTCCAATAGGTGCATTTTTTCAGTTAACTGAGGCTTATTCTTTTAAGTATAATTTTAAATCTACTTTTATTTTAAATAAAATATTCCTAAAGTACTACAACATTCCTGGAATTAACAAATGAAATGATTAGAACTTAAGTTGAACTGTAGGTATTTAAAATATTTGTAAATATCTCCTGCTCTATTCAAGACAAATATGTGCAAAATTGTCTTCATTTGTCAAAATTTCTATTTCAAATTACTTTGACTTAGAATCTACAAAATCTCCAGTACATATTTTGAATACATTTTAAATTTGTTGAATTCTAAATCGACCTGGTTTAAATCTAGAAACACTCACATTTCATTTTAAAGAACTCAATATTTGAATCATAGGCAATGAAATTACAGACACCACTTTTATATTAGCTCTCTGATTCTTTGTTTGAATAAAAGTAATTTCAAAAAGAACCTGACTCTAAGGGATATGAAAGAAACACGAGGGAACTTTCCTCTATCAGTTCACAATCATTTTGAGGTATTGTTCTGAAATATATTAAGAATAGTTATTAGTTTGATCAAAATATATTTAACAGTGGATCCATTCAGGATTCCTTAATATTCTTTATTTTTATGTAAAGCATTTGGCAAAATTTATTTGGATTATTATCAAGATTTAGAGTCTGAAGTTTTAAGCTGACAGAGACTCCAGAGTTCATCTGGTCTAGTCTCTTTATTTTACAAATGATTGTGGTAAAGGGGCTCAAAATCAAATGATTAATTGGTAGCAGTTTGCTTTGACAGATGGTACCTGGTGTTTGGCATTGAAAACTTGCATTCTGGTCTCATAATCTTTTTGAACTCTGTTTTTCTCACATACAAAGTAGGTGGCGGAGGGGCTATTTATGTTCATATCTCTTTTGGCTTTAAAATCTGTAAGACTTAAGAAAGCAAACCACCTTATTATATTTTCTGGTCTTTGATGAGTTTTCATATATGAGAATGATAACCCCTTTGTATAACTGTCAGATAACTTATTATTTTATATATCCACCAGACATTTAATAAGTAGTTAAAATATGAAATGCATTATGCTAAATACTAAGAACCATTTCATGGCACTCTGAAATCATATCGAATCAAATCATGTTTATCCTATCATTAATACTACTTTTTTCAGTTTAAAACTGGACCTCTTTATCTGAATAAGCATTTATACAAAGCATGATATACAACCTTAAAAATGTGGGGCTGCCCTTCTGAAACAACTGTGATATTTGTTCTTTCAGCTTCCCTGTTTCTCCTGTGGCTTTCCTTGAGTCATTTCCAGAGAACCTATATACTCTCTGGAATATATTGGATACAGTTGGATCTTACGCATTGGTTTTCTGACAAGGGGATCTGTGGTCAAAACAGGGTAAGAAACTTCACCATAGAAAAGGAGGTGGGACAAGAGCTCTGTTCTCTTCACTGATTTCAAATCCTGTAAATACTGTATTAAATTATACCACTCTCCAGACAATCTTCATATCTTACAGCTTTTGACAATGAGATAGATTTTTTAGCATGTATTCATTACAAAATTGATTATATTTTGAAGGGTTTTTTAAGTCATGAAAGAAAAATCTATATGTAAAATAGTTTTGCATAATATTCATTGGTGTGCAGAATCTCTGCTTTGGTGTTAAACCTGCAACACCATTATAAAATAATACATCTTTCAAAACAGTCACATCTAGCCTACTGAAGATGACTTTGTCTATAGAGTTGAAAAAGTAATACATAAATGACCTTTAACACAAATAATTTTCAACTGACTCCACATTCATGAACAGTTCAGCTATTAATTCCTTGAGAATTGTTCATGACTAAAGAAATTCAATTCTAGTATCAGAACAGAAACCTTGTCACACGACTTCTACCCATTCTTTTCACAGGTTATACATATTCTCCCAAGTGATATTCTCATGGCACACATAAATTATATAAAACAGAGACTCTACAATTGTTATTGAGAGATTATTTCTGCAAAAAAATTTTAAATTTGAGACTTACCAAGCCATTTATCTTTTCACATGTTTCATCTGGATCTGAGAGAACTCAAAACTAGTTGTGAAAATATGTGTCCTAAGGAACAGCCTCTAACAAGCGTTTCTCTTCCACTCTTGAGTCAGTACAGAATGGTCCAAGAGAAAGGTATTTTCCTTAAGAAAGAAATAGAAAAATATTCTAACCATTAAGTGGTTTTTCATCGTCTTTAATAACAAAGCAAAACAAATAATTCTCATTTTTAAGACAGAGTATAATACATACACAATAAATCAAATAAAACTATAGCTACAGCTACAGTTTTTCATGTAACCATCATAAAGATCAAGAAGAAAATACAAATTTTGCCACCACTTCAAAGAATTCTATTGTCTCCTTCCCATCCCTATGTCCTGCTGTGAATAAAATTAATCACTACGCCTTGGCCAGATGCAGTGGCTTTGCTCATGCCTGTAACGCCAGCACTTTGGGAGGCCGAGGCAGGTAGATCACTTGAAGTCAGGAGTTTGAGACCAGCCTGGGCAACATGGCGAAACCCCATCTCTACTAAAAACACAAAGATCAGCCAGGCTTGATGGCAACACCTGTAATCCTAGCTACTCAGTAGGCTGATGCAAGACAATCATTTGAAACCAGGAAGCAGAGGTTTCAGTAAGCAGAGATTACAGCACTGCCCCCCAACCTGGGCAACAGAGCAAGACCCTGTCTCAAAAAAGAAAAAAAAAAGTAACTATTATCCTGACTTTTATGGTAGCTACCTCATTGCTTTCTCTCCTTCCAAGGTTTTTAGTTTTAGTAAATACCTATGTGTCTCTTCACACTACAACTTAATACTGTCTACTTTATCTTTGCATAAATGGGACCATTCAATGTATTATATTCTCTATTCCTTCTTCCACTCAGTGTTATGTTTGTGGAACAAACTGCACTGTGGGATGTAGCATATTTCATTCAATCTGCAAACCTGTATATTATTATACTGCTGAATGAAGCATGATATATTTGTCAGGGTACTAGGTTTATTTCTCATTGTTAGCTATTATGAAAGATGCATCATAAACATTCTTGTGTGTATGTGTGTCCCTGGGGCACATGCCCATGTATTTCTGTCAGATATGACCCAGGAATAGAATTGATAATTATGAGATAATGCATATTTCAACATACATAGACAATGCCCAGTGGTTTTCCCAAGCCGATGCGCATAAGTATACAAGTTCTCAATTATGCGTATTCTGGGTAAACACCCTTGTCAGTCTTACACTTAGGCATCTCATTCATGCCATACACTAAGTCAATTTCAGATTAAGTTTTGGTTGAAGTGTGAAAGATAAGCATTAAGTTTCTAAAAGTTAATAAAAGTAAAACAGAGATGAAACATTATACTGGTATCAAAGTAGACTTTAAGACAAAAAAAGCATCAATTTGGAAATCATAAAATTACAAATAGGTATGCATGTAGCATTATAGCCCCAAAATACATGAAGCAAAAACTGACAAATTTGGTGGGAAAATTTACGCTCCAAAGGAAACATCTATAAAAACCACATCTATCATTACACTTCACAGTAAAAGACTAAAACCTTCCCCCTATGAAATGACAAGATAAGAAAGAAGACAAGCATGCTTGCTCTGATCACTTCTATTCGATTATTGTAGTGGAGGCTACAGCAATTGGCAATCTAGCAAAAAAAAAAAAAGAAAGAAATAAAAGACACCCAGATTAGAAATGAAAAAGTTAAACTATATTTACAGATGATGCAATTTTATATTCAGAAAGCCCCAAAGAATTTACATATAAAAAATTAGAACTAAAAAACAAAGTTCAGCAAGGTTGTACAATACATGATTAATAGGCAAATATAAATTGTATTGGTCTATATTAGAATGAGCAATTCTAAATGGAAGTTAATGAATTAATGTCATTTCCAATAGCATCAAAAAGAACTAAATACTTATGAATAAACTTAACACAATAACGCAAGACTTGTACTCCAAATGTCCAACTGTTATTAAGAAAAAGATAATTGGAAGAAATTATAGGATCCCATTGATGAAATCAATGGACAAACATCCCATATTCATGAATTGAATGATTTAATATTGTTATGATGGTAATAGTCCACAAACTTATCTACAGATCATTTTCAATGCAACACCAAAAATCTTAGCTACTCATTTTCTCACAAATTGACCAGCTAATCTTAAAACTTATATGAAGATTCAAGAAATCCAGAAAAGTCAAAAGAAACTTGATGTATAAGAATAGTCAGAAATTTCATACTTCGTGATTTCAAAAGTTACAACAAACAAGCAGTAAGCAAGACAGTGTGGTACTGGCATAAGAATCAATACAAGAATCAATGAAATAAAATTGAAATTCCAGAAATAAACTCTAATTAATTTTTGACAAGTGTGCCAAAATAATCCAATAGGAAAATAAAGCCTTCTCAATAAATGGTGATTAGACAATTGAATATCTATATGCAAAAGAATAAAGATGGGTCCTTACCCACACCATATACAAAAATGAATTCAAAATGGATTAAAGACAATGTAAGAGCTAAAAATATGAAGTTTATAGAAGGAAACGTAGGTGTAAGTCTTCATGACCTTGAATTATGCAATGATTGATTTGGTATGTCATCAAAACCACAAGCAACAAAATAAAAAATAAGTTGTTAAAAAGTTCCATGTTTCAAAGACCACTACTAAGAAAAAGAAAAGACAACCAACAGGACACAAGAAAATATTTGTAAGTTATATATCTGAAAAAGTTTATATCCATAATATATAAAGAATTCTTACAATTCAACAATAAAAGTCAACCCAATAAAAATTGGAAAATAATTTGAATTGACATTTCTCTGTAGAAGATAATATAAATGGCAAAGAAGTACACAAACAAATGATAAACATGATTAATACTAGGAACAAGTAAATCTAAATCACAATGAGATACCATTTCACACCCATTAGAATGGCTCTAATGAAAAATACAGACAATAACAAATGTTGACAGGGATATGAAGAAAACAGAACTCACACATTACTTGTGGGAATACAAAATTGTGTGGCCCCTTGGGAAAACTGTTTTGTGGTTTCTAAAAAAGTTAAAAATAGCATTAACACATGACACATTTGCTTTTCTAGATATACTGCTGAGAGAAGTGAAAATATTGGCCACACAAATGTTCTTAGCAGCATCATTCGTGAATCCAAAGGTGGAAACAATCCAGATGTCCACCAATAGATAAACAGATAAATGGATAAACACAATTTGTCATATCTATAAAACAATATAATTCAACCATTAATAAAAATAAAGTAGTGATACATACCACAGCATAGATGAAACTTGGAAACATTATGCTGAATGAAAGAATCAAAGCACAGAAATCCACATCTTGAAAATGCTTACATTAATTTTAGTTTCCCATAACAGGCAAATATACATAGACAGAAAGTAGATAAGTGATTTCCAGGATTGGGATGGGGGTAGAAAGGAGAAAAAAAGGGAGACTGACTGCAAATACGTATGAAATTTCTTTCTGGGCTGATAAAACATTCTAAAATAAGATAGTGGTAATGTTTTTAAAATGTTGCAAATAAATAAAACCCACTAAGTTTTGCACTTTAAAAAGAAATTTTATGCTAATTTATTACATTTCAATTTTAAAATAAATGTCTTCAGGATTTCGCAGAGGGAAAGTTTTTGTTTATTAATAATGCATATAAAGCACTATTCAGACAGATAAAGATAAGTAAAATGGACTAAATAAAATTAAGAACCCCTGTTCATCAACCGCTAAGTAAACTTTCAGTGTATTAGCCAATTTATTTGAATTACAAATTAATTTAATACATTCAAATTTTCTTTTATTTTATTTTAGCACTCGGTTAAGCTGTAAACTAGTTGAGGTTGTTTATTTAATTTTGCCTCAGTTTTGCTTCCCCAAGTCTCTGAAAGAAATAATTGAAAGCTTAAAGTTGTGAAATAATAATCATTTCATTACAATAGCTAATATTTTTGAGCAATTACTCTTTGCAAAGCTTTCTGAGTTTCTATCTCCATTTCAGACACTGGAGAAAGTAGCTTTCCAAGTTCACAGAGTCTGTAAGTGGCAGAGTCAAGATTTACATCTAAGTTGTCTCATACTTCAGGCTGCTCTTTTAACTACTCTGCTAAAATTTGATGAGTTAGAATTGATTAGGATTCTGTACTCTTTGTGGTTGAAATATAAACTGAAAAAAGGTAAAATAGGGAAATTGATTTGTATCCTGATGGGGTTTAATTTGACTTGCTCTAAGCATTTGTACGATGGTAGACTGGACTTTTTATGTATATACATCTGTGAATGTAAACGGCTATAAAAATAGAAGGCCTGTTTCTCCCTTTTAGTTTTGCTCTAAAATCAGGTAAAACATTGGCAATATGCAGTATTAGGTTAGCATTAGCAACTAGAAATCGCTTGGTAAAAATGAATACATCAATGACTATATTTACACACTAAATATTTGTTTCCAATTCACATGCAGTATTTACTGACCACATATTGATTTTTTTCGAATACATTTTGAACAAATATAAGTGAATTCCTATTTGAACATATACATAAATAATAAAACATGATGGCCCTTGATGGCATACCAGGAGCCAGGTTATTTAAGTGGAGTATTTTACATTTGAATGTAGGACTAAATTAGAAATTTCAGCATTAGGATTTTAAAAAATAACAATTTTAACATTTCAGTTTTTAAGAGACTCAATTGTTTTTGAATTAGCAGATGAAAAAATGCCATGCAAATCAAAATAACATTAGCACTGAAATTTTGTTTACTTTCATTATTCTGCTTTAATTCACACATTCTATAATCCTGAACAAGTTACTTAAATATAGGTGACCTTGTGGAAAAATCAGTAAGAGGTTTTATATCAAGGGCTTGACATTTTGGGTATTGCTTTGAGTAGAGAAATCAACTCCGGTTGAAAAACAAAAACAAAAACAAAAAAAAAAACAAAAAAAAAACAAAAAAAAAACAAACAAAAAAAAAACCATGACTATTCTTTGCCTTTCTCAAACTTCTTTCCCTAAGGCAAAGTGTGAGCCACATTTTCAGCTCTTAGAGCTATTAATAATTCATAGGACTTCCATTTAATCTTTTAACCAAGGATTGATAGTAATGCTGCTAATGAAATGTCCTGACCAGCTGTGGCTAAATTACTCAACATCGTTTCTATTTATCAAGCCAGCTTCCGAGAAAACACCAGGAAATTGTCATAATTCCAGCAGTTGCCCTTAGGACTCTATACTATATTTTTAAGTTAGGATGGCCAATGTGTCAGCATAGAGACCTGGTGATTTGATTTAATAAAGAAAACCAGCTTTAAATATGGGTTGACATTTTTTTTTTCTGTTTGCACCAAGCTCTTAATGTTTCATAAATGCTGTAATGTGTTAGATACTTAATTATTCCAAATTTCAAGTTATTATCTATGAAGTACGTAAGTCTGATTTATTATCTGCTTCCTATATTTTTATGAGGCTTGTTAGCAGAACTCCATTATATCTGACTGACTCCCTGATGTCAAGAGGCCATTCTTGTTAAAATATTTAACATAAAAATGAGCCAACAAATCATGGAAATGGCTTTGCTAAACAGGAAAAACAGGGTGCAATGAAAAATATTGTTTAGGACACAATTACAAATATTACAGCAATTTTAAAGCAACTATGTAAACACTCTATAAAGTAGCTACTTATGAGGAAAGCAATATTCTCCAGCTCCTCGGTGTCTCATTTTGAGTTAATTTTTCCTTTCTTTCCTCCCACGAGTGATTCACTGACAAGTTCATTGGATTAAGGATGTTACATGGACAGTTTAAGACCACATGGTAATTCCCAAGAAAGATACAATGTGACTCCTAACTAAAGTCCCCTAGAGCAAAAGAATTAGTCATGAAAGACATCCCACCAACCACTGTTCACATAAGTTCCACCATGGCTAGATAAATGAGCATTCCTAGGATAAAAAGCCTTCAGAGTAGACTTCATTTTTATTTTTTCTTTCACATTTTCTGAAATAATCCACTATTGTATTGCATAAGGTAGTGATAATAGTAATAATGATAGTACAATAAGAATAATGCTGATGTATTTTTTTTAAGATTCCAAAAGAATGGAGGAAATATATTCTGAATTAGCATAATATTCTTGCAGTTTTCTGAAAATGTATACATTAGAAAAATATGTTGGTGTCTCCTATGACTTTTTAATACAAACTTATCTATCCCTTTGTTTTTATTAGCATGGCTCATATTAGAGTCTTGGATAAGGGCCTAGATAATTTGTTCATAGCAGCTTTTAAGTTGGCTTACGGGTAAAAGTGAATAAGGGCGAAAATTCACAAGCGGATAATATAGGCAAACAGCTGCTCTCTTTCTCCACAACAGAACGGGGGCTATATTTAAGGAGGGAATGTTTTACAGTTAAAAAAAAAATTCCTAGGGAAAGAAATAATGAATTTTCTTGGATATTTAAATTCTGAATCATCTACAAAAAAATATTTCTAGCTTAGTTTCAGTGCACAAGTACTGCAAAATTCCTTTGTTGAGAAAACCAAGTACAACCTTTTCAGAGCATCTATCTCTTCTTATCTTCTCATAACACAATACAGGAGATCTCCTTTCCACCGGTAACTTTAATCCAGTATTTGGGACACAATCAATGAAGAAACTAGAAGAGAAAATGGGGCACTATATTTGAAGGCATGCGTCACTTCTCAAATTTTCAAATATAGGTGTGAGTGTTTTTAAAAAATTACCTCCTGGTTAGATGCAAATCTCAGAGAATGTACTATCACTCACCAACCACTGAGCTACAAGACAGCAGGGCCACATGCAATCTCTTTTGAACTATTTTAAACTTAAAAGGAAGAAGAAATCCTGTAGAATTATATCAGTGTTGACTGATTTTCACATGTAGGCTATACCATTTTGAAAATAGAAATGTTGATGTAAGTATGATAGTGCCATTCATACTATATACCTTCTATGAGAGACCTGGAAGCAGAGGTTATGCGAAAGTTATGATCCAGTCATGGGCAAAACTAAAATGAAATGCATGTTGAGTGCTAACGCGAGGATTTAGCTAAGCTATCATTTGTGGGAAAAGCTCTTCAAATTGTCTGATGGTAGGAATAGGGAACACAACCCCCTCTTCTTTTAACAAATGGAGTGTGGATGAAGCTAAATTGCGTGTTCTCAAACGCAGTAGATTTGACAAGAGATGAACTTCTGACTTTGTGTCATTTAAGAAAAACAAAATTATTTCAACAGATTTGTGCTCAATAAATATTTTATTTGTTAATAAAATGTACATCATAAATATTTTACTCCCATTTAATTTTATCTTAGGGAAATATATATGTACCAATAACTTCCCCCAGATTACCAAACATTTTAATGTCTGTGATAATAGCTAACAAAAAAGACTCAATAGAAAATCAAAGGTTAGTTGTAAGGGATATAATTTTAGACTGTAAAATATAAGATTTTTTCAATATGTAAAGCCAAAAGCTTAAATCCAGAATACATATACATAGATCACTTCCTGATTATCTGGGAGGGAAGAAGGGTGGTGTATTGAGAAATGCAAGTATAGACTGGATCTTTTACTCTACGTTTTTTTAAGGCATATTTAAATTTCACAGATTTAAAGTGTGTGGTTATTTTTATATAAATTTCTCATCTTAGTGAGTTATGTTACTGTTTTAAGAAAGCAATCATTACATAAAATAAACAACTATATTTTTTATATCATTTGAAATTTAATTACTACCCTTTTCACTAGGTACTTATTTTACATGACTTTGTAGAATATCATTGTGTACCACACAGTTTTCTTTGCAACATTTCATTCCATCTCTTTCTTCCTTTGCAATAGATTTCCTGATGCCATCTGCTTAACTGATTGCTCTTAATGTAGCCTGGTGATCACATTCTCCCTGGGGGTGATTGATTTACCACAGAATGTGGCCCTATCTGGCAATAAGTCATGAATTTTAAGTATGTGGCTGTGTTGGGAAAGATATCCTCACCATTTAAAAGATACCCATAAAAAAGAAGACAAGGCCTCTTTTTTTCTGCTGAATATTAATGTATCTACATTTTCCACCTAGAATTTTGGCAGCTATCTTTTAAACAGGAGGAAGTTAGAAATAGGCAGTCAACATCACCAATAATGGACAATGTAAAACGAATGAGATCTTGGCTAGGCTGGGTGGCTCACACCTATAATCCTAGCACTTTGGGAGATGAGGCTGAGGCAAGTGGATCACCTAAGGTGAGGAGTTTGAGACCAGACTGGCCAACATGGCAAAATCCTGTCTGTATTAAAAATACAAAAATTAGTCAGGCATGGTGGTGTATGCCTGTAATACCCGCTGGTAGTGGGGCTGAGGCAGGAGGATCACTTGAACCTGGGAGGAGGAGGTTGGAGTGAGCTGATCATGCCATTGCACTGCAGCCTGACAACGAAGTGAGAATCCGTCTCAAAAAACAAAAACAAAAACCAAAAAACAAAAAACAAAAAAACAAACAAACAAAAAACACTCCTGTGATGGCACTGAACAATTGAATTAACTAGCCCTATAGGCACTCTGCCTCAGCTACTTTTAAGTATAAATATAGGTCCTTCCATTATTGAAACAATTTACATCCAGAATTTCTATTATTTGAAATTAAGGCATTCTACGTTTTGGACAGTGATTTTAGCAGCCTAGTCATAAACACGTTACATTGATTACTCCTGGATATATGGACAGCTAATTCACATATAAAAGGGTATTCCATACCATATGTCATTAGGGAAATGCAAGTTTAAGAAGAAGATCCCAGTACACACCCAATAGAATAGTCAAAATCCAGAATACTGACACCAACTGCTGGTGTGGATGTGGAGCAAAAGAAAGTCACACTCACTCCTGGTGGAAAGGCAAAATAATTCAGCCAGTTTGTAAGACAGTTCAGTGGTTTCCTATAAAACTAAACATACATTGTCATACAGTTCAGCAATCATATTCCTTGTAATTTACCCAAAAAGAGTTGAAAAGTTACATCTACACAATAACCTGCAGACAGATATTGACAGCATCTTTCTTCATAACTGCCAAAACTTTGGAGCAACCCAGATATCTTTTGGTTGGTGAATGGATAAATAAACTGTGGTCCATCCAGACAATAGATGGATCTCTCCTTTCAGTTGATGTCAATCCAATGCTTGAGATATATTGAATGAGAAAATTAAATGAGAAAATGCTGTACATATATAGAGTATAAGTCATACATCTCTAATTTTCAAATATAGATAGAACTTTAAAATTACTTCTAGCTGATGTAAATCTCAGACAGTATACCAAAGAAATGGTTTATCAAGCCACGAGAAGACATGGAAAAAACTTAGCAGAGCAATATATATTCATGGGTAAGAGAATGTAATATGTACTCAATGGGTAAGATACTAAGTGAAAAAAAGCCAGTTTGAAAAGACTGCATACTTTATGTTTCCAACTGTATTACACCCTGGAAAGGGAAATGGAGAGAGTAAAAAGACCAGTGGTTGCCAGGGGGAAGGGGAAGGACAGGATGAACAGTTGGAAGAGAGAGGATGGTTAGGATGGTAAAACTACTCTGTATGACACTATAATGGTAGATACATGTCATGATACATTTGACCAAATTCGTGGAATCTACACCACCAATAATGAGCCCTAATGTAAACTATAGACTCTGGGTGAAAATGATGTGCCAATGCAGGTTCATCAATTGTCACAAATGCACCATGCTAGTCGGGGATGCTGACAGCAGGAGAGGCTGTGCACACATGAGGGAAGAAGCATAAGGGAAATCTCTGTACCTTCTGCCCGATTTTTCTGTGAACCTAAAACTTCTCTAGAAATAACGTTTATTAAAAAAAAAAGACAAATACAGACAGTCTTCCATATTTATGGGTTGTTCATCTGTCAATTCAACCAACCATGATAGAAAATATTCCAGAAACAAAGAATTTACATGTACAGACATTTTTTCTTATTTCCTAATAAATACAGTACTACTATTTACATAGCATTTAATTTGCATTATAAGTAATCTAGAGATGATTTCAAGTATATGTGAGGATATGCGTAAGCTATAGGCAATACTACAACATTTTATATAAGAGATTTGAGTGTCTGTGGATTTTGGTATCAGTAGTCCTGGAACCAATCCCCTATGGATACCAAGGAATGACTGTACTGTATGATTCCACTTATATGAGGTATTTACAGTAGTAACATTCATAGAGACAGAAAATAGTGCACAGGTTGCCAGGGGGTGAGGGGAGGGGAGGATTAGGGGGCTATTGTTAAATGGGTAAAGAGTTTCAGTTTTTTCCCCAGAATTTAAAATATAAAAAGAAGATAAAATGAGATATAGGAATTGGTTGCACAATAATGTGAATATGCTTAGCACTATTAAACTGTGCACTTAAATGAAGATGAATTTGCTTTTATGTGTATTTTACCACAATTAAAAATTATATATATATATAAATTACAAATTTGTAATTATATCTCTATTATATATATTAATTTAACCACAATTAAAAATTATATATATGTATATATGTATGTATGTATGTGTGAGTATATATATATAAAACTTGAAACATTACTTCTATTCAGTTTTCTTCTGCATTTTAGGGGTAAGTACTCTGAAGCACACTATTTGTAAAAGCTGTGATTTTGAAATGCTTATGCTGGTAAAACTTGAATTTTTCTTTTATGTTAATTTTCATCCATGCAACTGCAGGCAGGCATAACATGTCCCTATAATTAAAATAAGCCAGTTCATAAATCAAGAGTTTCTTAGAAAATAACTTACATTGTAGATTTCAGGCTACGTATTCCTGCATACTAGAGAGAGGTTAATATGATACAGCATTTAAAATTACTGACCCAAAAATAATAAAAATGCCTTATTTTATATAAGGTATCACAACAGTATGGTACTTTCTAAAAGGCGGAATCATACCATATCAATCTTCCATGTCTCCAGTGGGTGTTTAGACAGTACAATACAGTAAGATGATTGAAGAGGAACTGCGTGTACTGTTTTGTAGAAGCTAGGGAGGCCTACAAAGACCAGCAGACTGAGATCTGAGAAGGTCTTAAATTGCCTGTGGGTAACTAAATGTACCTCAACAGAGGAGGAGAGAAATTTAGTCTTTCAGAGAACAAAGTGAAAACTTTTTCTATCATAAAAAGAAGTTAATAAGCTTAGATTTAATATTACTTTAAATGTAAATTTTACTTAAATGTTTACTTTATCACCCAAGTGTATTTTAATATGTTAAGCCAATTACTCTTTCTGGACATTCCAGAGACTGTTAAATGCCTTTAATCACAATATACTGGAGACAATTAAATGATGGTATATTCCAGATAACTCAGCAGGCACTTGCACTCAGAATACGTAAGTTCAAATATAAAACCACAACAAACAAGAAGCCTGTTTTACTCATGGGGATTTGAATATATATACATTTATAACCTCACAGTATATATTCTGTGCCAGTTTGAGCTTGCAGGTTTAATGATGCTTTGGTTTAAAAAAAAAAAAAAGGAAAAGGAAAAAAAGGAAAATAAAAAAAAGTCATACATCCAAACAGGCTGAGTACAATGGTTTAAGAGAGATAATTGAAATACAATGCATTCTAACATCTATCTCAGCTTGTGCATTCATTCCTGGTCTATCTCTATCTATCCTTTCTCAATCACGCACTCTCTCCTTCCATCTCTCTTCTCTTCTCTCTTGTTTCCTTAAATTCCACCCAAAGAAGTAGTTCTACTATAAATTTATTTTTCTCACAATGACATGGAAATTGCTTTTCTGTGCTTATTTCAACAACAAGTAAAGTTTTTTATTCACAGATGTCAAAATATATGAAATACACATTGCACCATCAGGACAAGGCTGCACACTTATAATACTATTTTGGGAAATAGTATGTAAGTCCTCTGCATTCTAATGTTTCTCTGTTTAAAATAAACCCTTATATTTGAATTAAGTTATGACGAAAATCTAAAACACCTAGACATTCTTAAGGCCTACACCCAGGTAATTTAGCTAGCATGCTCAAGTCAAATCACTTCTCCACAGCATGTAAGATGTTGTCACTTACTTTAGGTTTTTGGCTTAAAAGGTTTTATTTCTACATCAAGCTCAATTGATTCTCAGTTCTAATTTTGTCTAAGACAGACTACACAGATTGCAACGATGTCAGTCAAAGCTGATTGGGGTTTTTCTCTTTTTAAAATACCTAGACAAGTTTTAATAGAATTTTTATGTTAAAATGTACATCCTAACCAAACCCCTTGTAAAGCATCAAAACAACTTGAAAATTGTAAGCTCTTTCATATATCTGTTGAGCATCTGTTATGTATCATTGCAAAATTCCATGAATGAGAAATACTAACATATAGGATATGATCTTTGATGGCCAGCTGGGGCATCAAACACACAGGTAACCAACTGATAAAATACAATATGGCCAGTCAGTGGAGCATGGGAGTTAAAAGTAGTGTTGTGACATTGGCAGTCTTGGATTTGAGTTGAAGTTCTGAAACTTACTTAGTTACCTAACCCCAGTTTATTTAAACAACAACAACAACAACAACAACAATTTGTTGTATTTAATAAGATTATAGGTCTAAAATGCTTAACACACTGTCAGCCACTTTCTGAAACTTACTTAGTTACCTAACCCCAGTTTATTTTAAAAACAACAACAACAACAACAACAAATATTTGTTGTACTTAATAAGATTATAGGTCTAAAATGCTTAACACACTGTCAGCCACTTTATAGAACGTTATGCTCACCTCATTGTTAATATTATGACCAGTATTATGATTAAGGCATGCACCAAAGGCTATGTGTGAAGATAACAGATAATTTAATATTTCCCAGTTTGGAAATATTAAATTACTAGAACTTTAGATGCGAGCGGGGAAGACTCTTCAGATGAGGTAACAGTAAGACTCTTCAACACCTCTATTGCTTTGCAATTTGAGCAGCTTTGGAACTTGCTAATTGTTCTCATTTCTAACAGTTATTGTTACATAACAAAATGTATATAACAGTTATTATTATGTAACAAAACATATACAATAGTTTTTGTTATATACAGAAAAAAACCTCACAAGCCTAGAAGTAACCATCAATTGTCTTTACTGAGTTATAAATGAAAGTTTGACCTTCACTAGATATTGGGGTCATTTTACTCCTAAAGGTTATTTCTATGCTATTTTATAAATGTGTATTTCCTAATAACTAAATATGATTTTATCCTTAGTTTACAAAATTGTATTTAGAAATGTATAAACTGGAAATAATTCTCTGGAATGTGATAGCCTTTAGCATCCCTTTCTCAGGCAAAGACCTTTAAATACATTTCAAAGAACACAAAACTTATATGAATTGGATAGATTTATGATTTTGTATAATCCTTCTCAGTGGAGTTTCTGTGGCATTAACTTCTTTGATGTAACTATCATTTCTATCTCTATCATTCCCTAAATATGACTGTATGTTTTAATGCAAGTTTAAAAGTTACATTTTTAAGATAGACTTAAAATGAGAGGTACAAAAAAATTACATTAAAGCACAGATTATTTTTAGCAGAATAGAGATGTGAAAAAAAGAATAATTGTCTTGAAAAGAGATGTCTTTAAAAGCACATTTATTAGTTTCCTAATGTTACTATAACACATTACTGCAAATTTAGTGGTTTAAAATGAAAATAATGCATTTTTTTACATATCTGGGGGTCAGAAGTCTAAAACTCGGATGTTGGTAGGTCTGCATTACTTTCGGGGATGCTTGCCTTCTCAAGCTTCTAGAGACTGACTGTCTTCCTTAGGAGGCCTCATCCTCCATCTTTAAAGCCAGCAGCAGCATCTTCTCTCTTCTCCGACCTCTGCTTAAGTCCTTACATCTCTGTCTCTTTGACTTTGACCTTCCTGACTTACTCTTATGAAGACCCTTGTGATTACAGCAGGCATAATCTAAGATTACCTTCCACCCACATAATCTAAGATTACCTCCCCATTTCAAGACCGTTATTCACACTTGCAAAGTGCATTTAAGGTACAATATTCACAGGGTCCATGGATTAGGATTTGGGCATCTTTAGGGGACCATCATTCATCCAGCCCCAAGGGGTTTGGAATTTGATGAATCAAGCCAACTGGCATGCTGCCTCCCTGAGGATCTTGGCAGGAAGCAGATGACCACTCACAAAGGGCAACTGAGGAAAACTCCAAAAACGACTGTTTATAAAGTTGTAAGTAATGCATAGAGCAGGAATCTAGTAAGTTTAAAATTAGCAACAGCTAAGTTTAAAGTGCCAAGGCAACGTACCTGGTCCTAATATCTGGAGTCAGTAGCTTTAGAAAAGGTTCCCCCCGAGGGAGTTTCATAAAAAAGTTTCATAATCCAAATTAATTTTTTGAGTGTTTAATACAAATCATATGTATATAAGGGTAACTGCATTGATATACATTGAAAAATATTTATTTTGTAAGTTAAGTATGAGTGCTCTATGTATAGTACACTTCATATACATATTTGCATATTATATATAGTACATAGGTCTACAGCATTTACTTATTTATATATTTATATATTTATTGTCTAATTGATAATATTCTGTAGAGTGCTAACTGGAGCACCTTAGGGACTTACTATATGACATTTTTATATTAGTAACTAAGAACAGAAACATTCAATACTAAGCTAGACCCAACAACAACAAAAAAGTTTATGATATTTGCAATTTCCATAGGGGAATATATATAAAAGCCCATGAATATGCTGCAGAGTTAAAAATAATTTTATAGTATTTATCAGCTAAAATATATCTTGGACCCAGCCATGTTTCCCATGGCAAGCCTGAGAAAATGATTCTTATTAATTTGAGAAAGTATTCTCAATAGGGCAAATGAAGAATGACATCTACCATTGACATCAAATGCTAGAGAAATGATCAGTAGAGAATTCTATGAAAATAGATTGGTTTCTTCTTTTAGTATATCCAAATGATTAAGCTTATAAATTCAAGGGAATATTACTTTTGTTTCTGGAATATATCTGAATTCAAAATTTAAAAAAATCTAAAAGTAGTAGATAAATATTAAATAACCTATTTTCCACTCAAAGACAGGATGGTACTCAAGAAAAATTCATGTGTAATGGCACTTCTATGTTCTTCTGATTCCTTTAAAGTATCTTAAGTCATTTTGTAACTAAAAAAAATGCCAACAATAAAATAGAGGAAAAGCAAGAGAGGTCCAGAAGATAGTTATTAATCACTTAATATCAACAGTAATGAGTTATAACACTTTTCAAATAATTGCATTTTACTACTGATGAGAGATTTTACTGATGATTTTTTGTGTAGAAAATTAGTGCACTGAAAGAATACAAGGAGGAAAAGCCTATGCGTTTAGCTATACAATGTGATGTGAGTGTCATAGTTCATTATCATATTGTCCTATTTGAATGCAAAATAAAATTATACCTCATATTTTCCCTCCTTTACTAAAATGTCTAAACAAATAAAAAGTAGGTGTAAAAAAGTGGTACCATTTGATCATCCATATATTTTTGTTAAAACAAATAATTAGAGAAGACAATAAAAATATAAGCTAAACAGAAATTATAAGACATCATTTTTCTATATTCTATGCTATCAATATTCATGTACTTTATATTTTCATGATAATTGGAAACAATCTGATTTTAGCAGCAATACTTCTTTTTATTCTCAAATCTAAGTTTTATGTATACGTATTTCTTATTAAGTAGTCTTAAGTACTAGCTAACAACTGTTCATAATCCTTATGGTATAAGGGAAGAATGGTAGAAAAAAATCACTCTTCCATCTTTGTAAGTCATCTCTCCTTTCATAAATATTTGTTTGGCCTTTGATATATAACTAACTTCTTTCAGCACAAAGTTCCAACCTGTAAAGTTGAAAGAGAAATATTTTTCAAACTTATTATGAGGCTTATTAAAAAAATAAAGCAGATTCCAGATGCAGTGACTCAAGCCTATAATCCCTACATTTTAGGAGGCTGAGGCAGATGGATCACCTGAGGTCAGGAGTTCTATACCAGATTGGCCAAAATGGAGATACCCCGTCTTTATTAAAAATACAAAAATTGGCTAGGCATGGTGGCATGTGCCTATAATCCCAGCTACTTGGGAGGCTGAGGCAGGAGAATTGCTTCAACTCAGGAGGCGGAGGTTGCAGTGAGCCGAGATCATGGCACTGCACTCCAGTCTGGGAGACAGAGTGAGACTCTATCTCTAAATAAATAAATAATAAAGTAGAGAAAAAAATCACTTGAGATTATAAAGCATTACATGAATATTATTATTATTAAGACAGTGGTAGTGAAACTACGATCAGAATACGCCTGGATTTTCCATGAAGAACTGAAGAACTATCTAAGGTTAAAATGGATCAGAAAGAGCAGATTTATTTGAATAGTTTGACTATTATTTGTTTTGTATATTGGACTTTAAATAAAATATTTAAAACCCATTTATTTAAAATAACATCGTTTTCTATCAGCAGTGCCTGGACTACATTAATGAATTAATGCCGTGAACTTGCAGTTTCTACAATGAAAACTTTTGTGACAGATGTCTATGTTTCTATCATATAAAAGTCTAAATGCAGAAGAGGATCTTTTGCAGATGGATAGTTCTATCCTGCTAATAATTCCAAGATGTCTGCTGTAGTTCATGTTATTCCCCACCATCAGAAGAGAAGAAGAAAAATCCAGGACAAACAGCTTTAAGAGGATGACTCTAGAGTTGCACACATTATATTCACACATATTCCATTTGTCCAAACTTAGTCATATGACACCGCCTGACTAAAAGGGACTCTGAGAAGTGTAGTTTGCACTTGTAGTGGCTATGCGCCTAGTTAAAACTCAGAGGGCTTTTCTCCTTAAAGAAAAACACAAGGTATTGATATTCTTCAGGACACAAATAGGACTTATAAAGTTCATTTTGTTTTTTAACTGAGGAATCATATCTGTTGTATGAAAGAAGGTTGGTAATAAGCACTGGGGCTCATTAGAGTAACTGCAGCTTGTGAGGAAATTCTAAACCAAAGTTGACACAATTAAAGGTTAGGTATTAGAAAAAGAGAAAAAGAAAAAGAAAAATATTTCTTCAATGATAAGTAAAACAGTCTTGTTTTCACATGAACTGAAAATAAATCTGTGACTTGAATTTTGTCATAATTGAAGTATAAAATAATTTAAGCATATTTCCTTTTCTTCAAAAAAAATAAAAATGAAACCAATGTTACATTGCTAGTTAATATTATAAATTAGAATGAAAAATGATAAATATAATCTCAAATTGTAGTTCGGTTTTAATTTACATAGCTGTGGTAAGTATGTCATGGCAGTGTGTCAGGTAAAGACGGTAAAGCTTTCAAAAAGCAATGTTAGTATGAGACATTGGGACATGCATACCTCATTTTATTGTGCTTTGCTTAGTTGAGCCTGACAGATATGGCATTTTTTACAAATGGAAGGTTTTTGATAACCATGCCTCGAGAACGTCTGTCAGCACCATGCTTTTAACAGTATTATCATTTTTGTATATCTGTGTTGAATGTTCCAAACTCTTTCACTATTATTGTATCTATTAAGGTCATTTTTGACAAGTGATCTTTGACGTGACTAATGTAACTGTTTTGGGGCTTCATGCCGGTGTCCTTCTGAGACTGTGAACTTAATCTGTGAATGCTGTGTGGGTTCTAACTACTCCAATGACTGGCTGCCCGCCATCTCTCCCCCTCTCCTGGGGTTACCCTCTTCTCTGAAACACAATAATAATTGAAATTCAGCCAGTTCATAACCCCACAATGGCCTGTAAGTGTTCAAGTGAAAGAAAGAGTCACATCTTACTGATTTTCAATCCAAAGTTAGAAATGATGAAGCTCAATGAGGAAGACATCTCGAAAGCTGAGACACACTGAAAGCTAGGCCCCTTGCTCAGTTAGCCCAAAACAGTTAGTGAAGGGAGGTCAGGAGCTTGAGACCAGCCTGGCCAATGTGGTGAAATCCCGTCTCTACTAAAAATTAGCAGGTTGTGGTGGCATGTACCTGTAATCTCAGCTACTCCAGAGACTGAGGCACAAGAATTGCTTGATCCAGGAGGCAGAGGTTGCAATAAGCCAAGACTGTGCCACTGCACTTAAGCCTGGGCAACAGAACAACACGCCATCTCAAAAAAAAAAAAAAAAAAAAAAAAAAATAGTTCTTGGAGGAAATTAAATGTGCTCTCCCAGTGAACATATGAATAGTTAAAAAACAAAAAAAGCCAAACAATCTTTTATTGTACTAATGGAGAAAGGCTAAGTGATCTAAATAGATGATCAAGCCAGCTGCAATATTCCCTTAAGCCAAAGCCAAATTCACAGCAATTTTCTGAAGGTTCAGAGAGCTAAGGAAGCTGTCAAAGAAAAGTCTGAAGTGAGCAGTGCTTAGTTCATGAGGTTGAGGGAAAGAAGCCATCTCCATAACATAAAAGTAGAAGGTGAAGCAGCAATCCTTGATAGAGAGGCTGCAGCAAATTATCCAAATGATCTAGCTCAGATAATTATTGCAGGTGGCTACAACTATACAATAGATTTTCAGTGTAGATATAACAGCATTCTACTGGAAGAAGATGCCATCTAGGACTTTCATAGCTAGAAAGAAATTGATGCCTGGCTTCAAACTTTAATGGCTGACACTCTAAATAAAGGGTAATGCATTTTTTAGCAATAAAGTATTTCAAAAGTATGTATATTGTTTTTTAGACATAATGTTATTGCACATTTAATAGACTACAGTGTAAAATAAACATATTTTTTATATGCACTGGAAACCTAAACTTCCTGTGACTGGTTTAACTGTAATGTTCACTTTATTGTGGTAGTCTGAAAATAAAGACACATTATCTCCAAGGTATGCCTGTATTAGCATTAGACATTACTGGGAAAATGCCCAGTGGGTTAGACTCTAATATTTCATAAACTCTTGTTTAATAAGTTCTAATTCTTAGGATTTGTTTTCTGGGTAGCAATTTCAGAAAGGCTTTATACTGTGTATATTTCTGGTACATTAATATTCAAAATATACAAAATTCATAAAAACTTTAAGTAATCAATTAATTTTTATTTACTCGTTTTTAATTAAATAAATAAAAATTTCTAAAATCCACATTTAAACATTTAACCTATTAATTCCAATTGCTAAAATGGGTACTTTTCCCTTCTCAAGTAGTTTTTGACTTATCAGACCAAGACTTCAAAGTAGCAATTGTAAACATATTTAAAAATTATGTAAACCAGGCCAAAAGACAAAGACAGAAAGAAAACTTCTAAAACTGAAGAGAAAAGCAACTCGTTACATATAGAAAAACCGCAATGTGAACCCCATGTAGCTTCTCAGAGATACAATGAACGTTTAAAAGCAATGGAGCATTACATTCAAAGCATTGAAAGAAAACTACTTCAAGCAATAATTCTACACCCAACAAAACCATCTATCAAAAGTGAAGGCAAAATAAAGACTTCCTCAGACAAACAAAGACAGAAATTATTCTTAATCTGCCTTACTAGAAGTAGTAGAAAAAGTCCTTCCATATAAAAGAAAATAACAACAGTTAGTAATTCTAATTCAATAAAAAGTACCAGAAAGGGTAATTATGCAGAAATTTTGAAAGACAGCATGAATATATATTTTTCTTTTATCCTGACTAGTTTAAAAGACAATTACATAAAAGAAGAATTATTATATAAAACTATATTGTTGAGTTTGTAATACATAGATATATATGAAACAAACAGGAAAAATTTGAGAGAAAGAATAAAGTTAAATTGTATTAAAGTTTTATATTTTACTGGAAATAAGTTAGCACTTATATACAACAGGATGATAAATTCAGATGCATATTATAATTACTAGAGTAACCACTATGAAAATAACTCAGAATGATCTGATAGATAATCAGCAAGGAAGAAAAGTGGTACATTAAAAGAAGGCAATGATGGAGGAACAAAAAAACAGAAAAAAAAAGTCTTTAAAATTCAGAAGACATTTAGAAAGCAGATTGCAAAAGTGCAGATGTAAATCCACTCATATCAATTATTACACTTAATGAAAATGAATTAACTACTAAAAATGAGAGCACTGAAATTATCAGACAGGCTTTAAAAATAAGAAATATTTATCTGCTGTGTATAATACAATTTAAATTCAAAGACACGAACTGATTGGAAGTAAAAGTTAGACTGCGCAGAGGATAGCCCTAAAACAGTTGGAGTGGCTTTGTTAAAAACAATTGAAACAGACTTGAAGATACCAAATAGTATTTGAGACAAAGAGGATGGGGATTTCATTATGGCTAAATAGTTAACTGTTCAGAAATTTGCAACAATTTTAAATATATATGTATTGGGATAGAGAGAACAATAGCCATCCAAAATTTTTCACATTCTTATCCTCAAATCCTATAAATACATTACATTACATGCAAAAGGGAATGAAGTGAAAAATTGAATTAAGGTTGCTAATCAGCTGAGCATAAGATAGGAAGATTACATTGTATATTGTGGGTAGGACCCATGTAATCATGGAGTCTTAAAGAGTGGAAAAGGAAGGCAGGAGAGAATGATGGCGTGATACAGTGCATGAAGGCCTTGACCCACTGTTGCTGGTTTTGAAGATGGAGGTAGAGGCCATGAGAAATGTAATCAGCCTTTATAAATTTGAAAAGTGAAGGAAATGAATTCTCCTCTAGAGCCTTCAGAAAGGGAGACAGCCCTTCTGACACACTGATTTTAGTCCAGTGAGAACCAAATAAGAGTTCTGACCCAAGTAAAAGTGTATTGTTTTAAGGCATTAAATATGTAGTAACTTTGTACAGAAGCAGTAGAAAATTAATATGCTTATGTAACTCCATAATAGAGGCCCAAATTACCATAAGCACAAATGGACACAATGTCAGAGAGAGATAAACAATAAAGTAACTGGAATTCAAAATTTAAAAATATATGTAATTTACAAAAGCACAAAAATTTTAAGTATAAATTTAACATACCATATTCAGGATCTATATGCTGAAAAGTGCAAAACACTGACAAAATAAATTAAAGAAGATATAGAGATGTACATAGCCCACAGATTAGAAGGATTAATATAGTTAAGATTTCAATTCTCCCCAGTTTTATCTATGCATTTAACTCAATACCAGTCAACAACTCAGTATCTTTCAGTTAATATGACAGGCTGATTCTCAAATGCATATGAAAGCCAAATTAACTCCATAAACTGAAGGATTTTTGAAAAGTAAGGATAAAGTTGAAGGATAAATATCATTTTTAAGACCCACTATAAAGCTATAATGTGAGTGATATCATAAAAATGTACATATTGAAAAGCAGAAAAGAAAAGAAAGCCCAGAAGCAAACCCCCAAAATATAGTCAACTGATTTTTGACAAAGGTAAAAAAATATAACTTATGTTTTCAATAATAGTATAATTGCTCAAATATTGGACATCCATATAGAAACAAAAAATAACAACACTGTTGTATACTTCACAATCAATAGAAATTAAATCAAATGCATATCTTAGACTTGAGTCTAAAATGTAAATAACAAAAGTTTTAGTATAAAACAGAAGAGGAAATGTGCCTAACTTTGGGTTAGAGACTTCTTAGATACAACCTAAAAGTACAAAATCTAAAAAATGAATGAAAGGAAATTTATAAAATCAAAGACATTTGCTATCTAAAATACACTATCAAGGAAATGAAAAGACAAGTCACAGACTGGAAGAATATAAATGTACAAGTCATATTTCCTGAAAAGGACTTGAATCCAGACTATAGAAAGAATATTTAAAACTCAATAATAATAAAATAGTAACTATTGAGTACTAGACTTAATACCTGGGTGATGAAATAATATGCACACCAAACTCCCATGACAGGTGTTGCAACAAAACTTCTCATGTAACCCTAAACCTAAAATAAAAGTTAAAATAATAATAATAATTTTATAAAACACAAAATCTGTGAAACACAAGAAAATAAAGAACAATAAGATAAAGTATGCCTGTTTAAAACAAAAAGAATTCAAATATCCCTTAATGATGGGAGAAACATCTGAATAAACATAATGTAAACAGATGTCAAATAAAGACATGAAATACCCTCAATGCCATTTATTATTAGAGAAAGGCAAATTGAAACCACAATGACACATTGCTACATCAAAATTTAAATACCTACAATTCCAAAACAGTAGCATTCCCAAGTGCTGTTTAGGTAGTAGAGTATTTGAAACTTTCATGCATCAATGTTGGAGATACAAAATAATATAGTTACTTTAGTAAACAATTTGGAAGTTTCTTATAAACACCTGTTGTACAACTCAGCATCAGGTCCCTAAGTATGAACCTTAGAGAACTGAAAATTCGGCCAGGTGCGGTGGCTCATGTCTGTAATCCCAGCACTTTGGGAGGCTGAGGCGGGCAGATCATGAGGTCAGGAGTTTGAGACCAGCCTGGCCAATATGGTGACACCCCCGTCTCTACTAAATATACAAAAGTGAGCCGGCTGTGGTGGCGTGAGCCTGTAGTCCCAGCTACTCAGGAGGCTGAAGAAGGAGAATTGCTTGAATCCAGGAGGTGGAGGTTGCAGTGAGCCACCCGGCAACAGAGCAAGACTCCAACTCAAAAAAAAAAAAAAAAAAAAAAGAGAAAATTGAAAATTCCTGTTCAAATGAAAACCTGTACACAAATATATTCAGCACTTTATTCATGGTTGTCAACCATTACAAATAACTTAGATGTCATCCTCAACTGTTACATAGAAAAACTATAGAAAATTTATATAATAGAATTCTATTCCATTATTTAAAAAATGAGCTATGGATTTATGCAGCAACAATATGGATAAATTTTTACTGTGTTTTGCTAAATAAAAGAAGGTAGACCCAAATGGCTATATAGTATCTAATTTCATATACAAGGTACTTTTGAAAAGGCAAAACTATAAGAAAATAATTGTTAAAGTGATTAAGCGTAAGTTATATGGTTTCCATGTATGTATCTATGTATCTACCTAGCTATTTTAGCAATGTAGAGTGAAATATAAAATGTGGTATCAGTAACAAAAAGGTTAAGAGGGGCAATATTAGAAGTATATTATTGTAAGATTCTTATATGCATTAATATAATATCACTTGACAGGAAACTGACAACAATGTGTACTATAAACCCTAAAGCAACCACTAAAATAACAAAGCACTAAAATACAGCTAAAAGTCAACTACAGAAAATAATACATAACATTTGATTGATTCAAAAGAAAGAAAAGGGTTCATGGAACACATGTGGCAGATGAAAAATGGCAAAACGACAAATCTCAAGGTAATCAGGTAATTGCCAGAATGCCTGTATGAGGATCTCCATAGAAAACAACTATCGAACTAGTCAAAATCATTGGACAATGTTTTAAATTTTCTGGACCCTGATCAAAGGGAATAAAGTAAACCAAGAAACATTTATTCAAGATAATCCTCTAAGCCTTATTAAAGACAGCGGGGGACTGTGGTATTTGAGCCAAAGACGTCCCCCATTATTCCAACTCAGAGTTACAGGAGTATATTCCAGAAAGACACAGCATATAGTGATGATAGTTTCCAACCCCTCCTCCAGAGTCAGCTCTGTAATATAGTCTCCATGCAGGGAAGTCAGGGGTGTTGGGGCCTCCAAACTTTCCTCCCGATCTGAAATGTGTATGATGTATTCCAGTGGGGCCAGAAGGCCTTTAAAACACACTGAGGAGGAATCCATGTCCAGGCATAAAGTCCCAAACAACAGAGGTCAAAATGCAAGCAATCAGAGAATTCTAACAGCTCCAAGATTCTAGTAGAAACAGATGAAGTGACAGAGTAATAACATTTAACACAGATATACATGGAAAGAGACAGTCGAAGAGGACATGCTAAGTTCACACTCACCTTTAGTGTTCTGGAAGGCTGTGCACATGTGCTAGACTGTAGTCACTTAAGAGCAACAAGAGAGGAAAAAAGAGAGGGTGCTTGTAAGCTACTCATTCATAGCTGAATAGAGGGAGGAACTGTAGACTCCATGACATATAATTAAATATTTTTTTTCTCTTTACTATCAACGAATTTTCAAAATAAAAGCCTAATGCAATAGCTTTAAAATTATATCATTGGGACTATGATATGATAGCTTTAAAATTATATAATTGGGACTATAGCATACAGAAATATATTAAACATCATGGGCAAAAGGAGGAGGAAAGTAATGAGAACATGGTGGAGCAAAAAACCAATGACATAAAGGAAAAGATAATGAGAACAGGAAACGGTAAATAAGAATGCTAACATAAAAATTATGTAAAATATTTTCTCCTTTCTTCGTTTCTTTAAAAGTCATGAGATGATAAAATGTAATAATTATAACACGATATTGGATTTATAACATACATAGATGTAATATATGTGATAACAGCACAAATATGGGTGGAAAGAATAGAACTACCTTGAAGTAAAATTGCCGTATTTCTCTAGAATAAAGATCCCATAAATCTGAAGTAGATTCTTTTTTTTTTTTGAGACGGAGTTTCGCTCTTGTTACCCAGGCTGGAGTGCAATGGTGCTATCTCGGCTCACCGCAACCTCCGCCTCCTGGGCTCAGGCAATTCTCCTGCCTCAGCCTCCTGAGTAGCTGGGATTACAGGCACGTGCCACCATGCCCAGCTAATTTTTTTGTATTTTTAGTAGAGACGGAGTTTCACCATGTTGACCAGGATGGTCTCGATCTCTCGACCTTGTGATCCACCCGCCTCGGCCTCCCAAAGTGCTGGGACTACAGGCTTGAGCCACCGCGCCTGGCCGATTCTTATGAGTTAATATGCATGCTGAAAACTCTAGAGCTGTCATAAAACTAACTGAAAAAATAAAGCACAGTAGAAAATTTCTACTCAATGCAAATGAGGGAAGTAAAGATGCTACAGAGAAAAAAATATGAATAAGACATACAGAAAACAAATAGCAAAATGGCAGATATAAATCCAGCAACATTAATTATAACATGAAATTTATAAGTAATTAAGAGTCCAACAAAAGCCAGCGATCATCATACTGAAGTATAAACAATGCCAAAGTATAAGCTGTCTAAAAGGTAAACTCTTTAAATTTAAATATTTAGGCCAGGTGCAGTGGCTCATGCCTGTAAACACAGCACTTTGGGAGGCCAAGGCAGGTGAATCTCTTGAGGTCAGGAGTTCGAGATCAGACCAACCAACGTGGTGAAACTCTGTCTCTAATAAAAATCCAAAAAAAGAAAAAAAAAAAAATTAGCCAGGTGTGGTGGCAGGCACCTGTAATCCCAACTACTAGGGAGCCTGAGGTGCAAGAATCACTTAAAACTAGGAGGCAGAGGTTGCAATGAGCTGAGATCATGTCATGGCATTCCATCCTGGGCAACAGAGCCAGACTAGGTCTCAAAAAAAAAAAAAAAAAGATTTAAATACGTTGACAGTGAAAAGACAGAAGAATGTAAGCTTGATACAAATAGAAAGCATAACAGAGTGAGAGTAGCTACATCATTATCAGACAAAATAAACTTTAAGGCAGAAATGTTTCCAGAAACAGAGTGGGTCATTGTATAACTAAAGGATCAGACCCTCCGAAAAATATAACCATTGAAAACATATATCTGATAAACAATATAGTCTCCAAAAAGATAAATCAAAATGGAAAGTTTTTTGTTAAATGTTTTCAACAATAACTGTTGGAGATTTCAATAGCCTACTCTGAATAGTGGAGAAAAGTACTACACTTAAGATAAACAAAAATATGTAAGACTTGAACAACACTGTAGACCTAAAACATACCTAAAGAACATTCTAACCAATGCCACCAAATGCACATTTTTCTCAAGTGCACATGAAAGACTCCCCAGGTCCACGAGGCCATAACCTACAGTTCAACACATTAAAAAAAAAAAAAAAAAAAAAAAAAAAAAAGAAAGAAAGAAAACAAAACAAAACTGAAATTGCACAAAATATACAATTAAAACTAGAAATCAGCAAGAAAAAGATTTGGGGGATATTTCCAAATACATGAAAATTGAACAATATACTTCTGAATAGCCAAAGTGTCAAAGAAGAAATTACAAGAAATGTTAGAAAATGTCTTGGGAGCAGGTGCAGTGGCTCATGCCTATAGTCCTGGCAATTTGGGGAGCCAAGGTGGGTCGATTACTTGATGTCAGGAGTTTGAGACCAGCCTGAACAACATGATGAAACCCAGTCTCTACTAAAAATACAAAATTTAACCAGGCATAGCGGTGCACACATGTAATCTCAGCTACCTGGGAGGCAGAGGCAGGAGAATCACTTGAACCCAGAGAATCACTAGAAACTGCAGTGTGCCAAGATCACACCACTGCACTCCAGCCTGGGCAACAGAGCAAGACTCCTTTGGGATAAGATAAAATAACATATAACACCACAATTTATATGCATTTGAAAATTCTGTTGTTAGTCAGTTTCTCATAATTTTCAATTAGGTTAAAATAGCTACCGATGTTCAAGCCTTCTATTTCTGCATCATTCTGAGTCTTCTGAGAATTACTTGTGAAGAGAAAATTAATTGAAGATTTATTGGGAAAAGTACATATAAAAGATAAAGGGGAGGGGAAGGAGAAGATAAGGAGAGCTTTCAGGGGGCATTACAGCTCTGATACAGAAGAAAAGAGAAAAAAGTAAAGAAGGGAGATTGGGTGAACTGAGCTCAGATCACTGCACTGTTCTGAGAAAGCTTAGTTCAAGTTAATGGATAATTATTGAAAACTGCCTGCCAATTAGAGAATTCCTCTGCTGGGCATGAACAGCCTTCATCAGTACCCTGATTATCTCATATTGGCTACTGGCACCCTGGGAGAAGTGTGGCCATGACACTAATCATACAATGGACCTGCAGAAGCAGCAGCTGGTGAGCACTGGTCAATGTTTTGCACACAAGTTCTCTTGAGTGGCACTCCGTCTCTACCAGGATGCTATTACTGGTTTGTACTCTCCTTATTCTATCACTTACTGAGAAAAAAAGTGTTGAAACATACAGATAAAACTGCAGGGTTTTCAAAAATTTCTCCTATCAGGTATGCTTTATATATTTTGAAGTTCTGTTATTGGGTATACTTACAATTAGAACAGGCATGTCTTCTTGATACCTGGAAACACCTATAATTTTCAAATGTCTGTCTTTATTCCTTGTAATATTCCTTGTCCTGCAGTCTTCCTTTCAAATATTAGTGCTTGATATCTTAGTGTTTACATGAGGTATCTTTGCAATCCTTTTTTCCTTTAATCTATTTTACCTTTTTATCTGTTATCCCCCTAGGAGATGTATAATTTGGTCTTGCTTTATTATCCCAATGGATAATTCCTGTTTCTTACTTGGGATGTTAGAAAATTTATATTCAAACCAATTATCAAAATGATTTGGCTATGTCTAAAATCTTGCTAATTATATTCCATTTATCCCATCTGTTCTTTCTCCCCCCTTTTCCTGCCTTCTTAGAGATTGAGTAATTTTGCTGTTCTATTTTACAACCACTGTTGGCTTATTAACTACACAACTGAGTTTATTCTTTTATGTGATGCTCTCAGATATAAAACATGCATCTTTTACATATTAAAGTCTGCCTTCAATTGATATTATAATTTTTCACATGTAAATATAAATATCTATAACTTTTTTCTTCATTTTCTTCCTCCAATCCTCTATGCTATTTTTGTCATTTATTTTATTTGTATGTCTATTTTAAGTTGATTATTTATTTTTGGTGTTTTTGCATTAAAATGTTTATTGATTTTTAAAGAAAAGTTTAAATCTCATTTCTGGTGTCCATCATCCTTTGTGAAGTTCTAAGTTTCCAACTTCCACCAGTTTTCTTTACTTTCAACAATCTCCATTTTAGTTTCTTGTAACATATTAGTGTTGAACACAAATTATGTCAGCCGTTGTTGATAAACATGTTGCCTTTAGTCTCCATTTATTAAATATATTTTCACTGCACTTACATTTTGAAGTTAACTTTTAAAATAATTCTTGCCCTTTAAAGGTTTAGTACCATTGTCCTGGCTTTCATGGTTTCTGTCAGAAAGTCTTTGATTTACCTTATCTGTTCTGTAATATAATGACAGTTTTCCTCAAGGCTGTTTTTAAGAAATTCTCTTGGTCACTATTTAGAATGTATTCTGCAGTGTGTGTGTGTGTGTGTGTGTGTGTGTGTGTGTGTGTGTGTGTTTGCTTTGCTTTTCAGTGGATGTTTCTGTTTTTTTTTGTTGTTGTTGTGGTGGTGAGGGTGTGTCTTTGTGTGCACACATGTTGGTCATGCCAGGAGTTTGTTTAACTTCTTCAATCGGTGAGCTTATAATTTTTATCAAATTTGATTCATTTGTAGTCATTAATTTTTCAAATATATTTTGCCCCTCCCAAACAACGTTTTACTCTTTTCTGATACTTCAATTACACATGTACACAACAACTTGATACTCACTTTACTGAGATTCTCTCTTTTTTTTTTTTTTTTCAGGTTTTTCCCCCAGCATGCTTCACTTTGCATAGTTTTTGTTGGTGTTCTTTAGGTTCACTAATCTTCCTTCTGAATTATCTTGTCTTATCTTAACCTTATCCAGTGACCTTTCCAGTTTGGACATTGTGTTTTCCATCCTTAGAATGGTTTAATGTTTTCATATCATGCAATTCTTTCTTCTCATTTTCTTCAAATAACTGAACATAATATAATTACTGTTTTAACATTCTTTGATGCAAATTCTACTGCTTCTGTTTCAGAGGATTGCATTTCCATTTAGTGATATTTCTCTTGGTTATAGATACTATTTTTCCCCACCTTTTGTCATGTCTAGTAATTTTTTATTGGATGTTGGACATTGTAATTTTTATGCTAGGGGGTGTTTGGATATTACTGTCAGCCTTATAGAATGTTTTTCTTTGTCCTGAGAGGTTCTTATATAACTTAGAACCCTGTTAAATCAATTTGAAACTTGCCCTCTATGCTTATTTTTGCAGGGCTACTGTGGTCTTTAGGGATAGCTCTGCCCTATTACTAAGAAATTGTTCTTTGTGGGTTATCTACTGAATACTTTGAATGAACAAAAACAGCACTTCACTCTTGCTGGTAAGAAAACTAATGAGTCATAGTTTTGAGTTAGCTCTAGGGGATTTCAGAAGTTCTTAAATCTCATGGAATTCTTTTTTAAACCTCATGTATTTGTGCATTTTTAATATTCTTTTAACTTATGGAAACACCTAGTAGACTTATGAGTTTCTTTTTCTGCATGATCTCTCCTCTATAGAATTTCACCTTGTACACTTCCCTCACTTCAGCATTCATTAATTCCAGTCTCTGTTTCTTCAATGCAACAAAACTGCTGGGCCTTACATGGAACTGTCCATCCCTGCACTGCTATTCATAATGTGCCTCCAGCAGAAGGGTGATTTTATGGCTCACCTTGTTTGGTTCCCTTTTTGTAGGGATAATAAACCATCCTGCCTATTTTTCAATGACTGAAAAGGTTGTTTTATATAGTTGCTTGGAGTTTCTAGTTTTATAAAGTGAGGGGTTAAAATTGGCTTCTATTATTCTATCATGACTAGAGGAGGAATTCTGGCATTATTTTTAATAACCAAATATTGGATTCATATTAAATGTTCATGAATAGAGGACTGGTTTTAAATGACTGTTGCAGTCTATCTGTGGAATTACAGATATCACTTAACACAATGAAGTAAACACTTATTTGTATTTTTTGTTTCCAATACATTTTCATAAGTAAAAATATTACTGTACCATTAATATTACAGTAACAATTACTGTACATTAATACATAATACTATATAAACAACTATACATTGTTATATATTTAGATATGTAAGTATATGTATATATATATTTAACTACTTTTCTGAAAGAAGGTGCGCAATTCGTGAGGTGATGGTTGGGGTTGGCTAAAAATGGCCTGGATGGTTATAAATAAGGCATTTCCAAGTTTTGCATTCTATTCCTTGACATTTCAGAATATAAGCATTTCTATATTCCTTATAAAATTTAAAAAGCAGAGTAGATTATTTATTCATTCAATAACCTTGTTGATTGTTAAACTTAAGGGCCATATTTTGATATTATTACAATACAAAAAAGTTTGCCTGAAATATGGTACAATAATTATTTCTGTATTTTATAATAGTACTGTACTATAATGACAGTACTAAAATCTCCGAGTCTTAGCCATATACAAACCTTATTGTTTATTTTTAAGATAACTTTTCATTAAATCTTGTTTTATTTTTCTTTGACTTCCAAATTGTTTTGTTTTCTGGCAGAATACTACTTATCACATATCAATGTTCAGAGGTAATTGCTATCTAGGTGTTATAAGCATTTCTATAGATTATTAATAGCTAAGGAAACATCTGTGATCGAAGTTTATAATATTACTTTAGTTCATTATCTTTAAAGCATTTACCCTAAATGTCTGATAGTATATATAAAGGTGTCTACTTAGAGTTATTTCTGTTTTATGTATTAGGAATGCAAATGTGTGGGAGCTGAATGAGTTTCAAAATTTTAAAACTAACTGTTGCATTTAAAGAGACATTTATATTCTGGAGTGGAAAATGATTGCAGTGATGTTTTTATCAAACAACCTCATGGTTTTATGAGGTGGTCTTACCAACCTATAAAGTACTGTCTTCAATCCATACAAAACTGATATTAGAGGGAGAATAGCCTCTTCTAGATACTCAGCAATGAAAGGAAACATTCAAGTTGTCTCTTTGTGAATTCTTCAGTAACTTTAAACAAATCCTGTGGTTTTATTCAACCTTCCCAACCTTCTTATTTTTATCCTACAAAACTGTGTTGTTGAAAATGCTTCAGGAAGAATATAGCCTGGAATATAACCCTTAAGATAAAATGCAGACATATAGCCATGGTCATGTTCCTTGTAGAGAGAGTTATTTTACTCTCATAAGCCATCATTATGGAATGTTATACCAGTATAAGCAAAACTCAAAATAATGAGAAGAGGTTAAAAATCTCTCTCTATTCATTCATTTTTTTTTTAATGCAGTTAAAGAAAAATGAGGCCAGGCGCGGTGGCTCAAGCCTGTAATCCCAGCACTTTAGGAGGCTGAAGTGGGTGGATCATGAGGTCGACAGATAGAGACCATCCTCGTCAACATGGTGAAACCCCATCTCTACTAAAAACACAAAAAATTAGCTGGGCATGGTGGCGCGTGCCTGTAATCCCAGCTACTCAGGAGGCTGAGGCAGGAGAATTGCTTGAACCCAGTAGGCGGAGGTTGCAGTGAGCCGAGATCGCGCCATTGCACTCCAGCCTGGGTAACAAGGGTGAAACTCCGTCTCAAAAAAAAAAAAAAGAAAAAGAAAAAAAAAGAAAAATGAAAGGTTCACTAATAATTTACAATGTATCATGCTATTAATTAGGTCCTAAGAGTACCAAGAGAGACATAAATATACAAATATGTAATTATAAGAGATTAAGTTATATAAAAATATAAAATATGGTACAGGAATGTAGAGAAGGGAAAGTCAAGTCTATCTAAATGAATCACAGGGACAAAATATACACGCTTGAAAAGGAACAATCAGTAGAAATTTTTCAGAACAAACTACATGTGGAAGGGAATGGTATTACAAACAACTAGGAGAAGAACTGACTTTGTCTTCCATATGCACAAATAATAATGATGTACAACCACAAACATAAGTGAAACAGTTTGAGGAACTGTGGAACACCCTCTAAACCCTTGCCAGTCTCTATTCTTACACAGTCTTCTTAGACTTTTTTCTCTGAGATAGGACAAAGAAAAGAACAGCTCTTGGAAAAGCAATTGCCCAACACAGCTGCTTTCAGAAATCCCACTCATTCTTAATATCCAACTATACTTAGAGTGTTCTGCTATTTGTTTAATATTCAATGATTAAAATAAACTCTTTCTCCACTGAGTTTGCAATTTATTTGTATTTACTGTGTGGTGGGCAGCATATTCTGCTTTACAAGTATCTTTGTTTCTATTTTGTGTCTCATAAAAAAATATATAGCTTTCCTCTTTCCTTCCTCTGTGATGGCTAAACTTGCGTTGTGTGTAATATTCATTTAAATAGTTGTTTAATTTCATTTGATTCACTGACTCTTAAGATATAAGGTGATTTAGTGCAATTCATTACAGACTTTTGAATTAAGGTAAGGATGGTTATATTAAACATCAAATAAGACAATGTACATTAGTTTACAAAGTAAAAGCTCCAGATATTTCAGAAACATGTTCATTAGCTTTTTTGTTTCCTTGAGTGAGCTCCTCCCCTATAATCCATACATATTCCTGGGTATCAGAAAATAATCTGTCATTTACTGTGGGATTTTCTTAAATCATTGAATTACATGGGGACCTTTTGAAAGTCTTGTGTTTTTCTTTGATATCAATAGTCCACTATCATGTTTTTTATTAGCCTGATGCCAGTGAGTTAAGAGAAACATGATCAGTCTTGTCAGCAAGGAAAAATTATGATAAGTGTCTGTGGAGTTCTCATTCTAGAAATTCTCTGTCTCCCCTGAAAACAATGGTGCTTCCTGAAATTTGACAAGACCCATCCTTCAAGTTATGAAAAAATAATCAAAAGATCAATAGGAGCTCACCAAGAAGCATTTTTCTGAATTGAATTGGTATTTTACTATCAATCAATCTTCTGCTTGGAGCACAAATTTTCACCAAAATAGATAAACCACTGAAGTCCTCTTTGGTATCCATGTGGTATATGACACTAGACTGACGAAGATGTGACTGTAAGTTTCCAGAGATTACACTTATTTTCTAATGTTTCAAATACAAAATTTGATTGGAGTTGCCTATTCCCTGTGTGAAGCTGCTTTTCTGTCTTTCTATTTAGGGGGATTAACAGTGATGCTGATACCACATCAACAACAACAACAAAAAATCAAATTGTGTATAAAATGCACACATCGTGTTGCTTAATTGTAAGACAAATTATGACAGAATTCCTCTGTTTATAACCTTAAAAAAGGTGGGGAGAAATGTATAAGTCACTGACGAATCAACTTATTTCTCACAGTAAATACAGTTCATACACCTAAATATTCATTATTAATTGTTCTCATTCTATCCCTGAAGATACAGCCTACACTACCAAAAATTTAAGCTAATAGTTTTTTAAAAATACACAATAAAATGTTATTGTAATTTTGGAAGAACTAAACACTTCAACTATTTAAACTCCTATTCAGCTTTGATTATGATTATATTATTAGCTTCTACCTTCAATTCTTTTGATATCTCAATTCTGAGGACTATTTGGGTCATGTGTTAATATTCTTACATGCCTCCATAGCTCTTTTTTTTTTTTTTTTTTTTTTTTTTTGAGATGGAGTTTCGCTCTTGTTAACCCAGGCTGGAGTGCAATGGCACGATCTCGGCTCACCGCAACCTCCGCCTCCTGGGTTCAGGCAATTCTCCTCCCTCAGCCTCCTGAGTAGCTGGGATTACAGGCACACGCCACCATGCCCAGCTAATTTTTTGTATTTTTAGTAGAGACGGGGTTTCACCATGTTGACCAGGCTGGTCTCGATCTCTTGACCTCGTGATCCACCCGCCTCGGCCTCCCAAAGTGCTGGGATTACAGGCTTGAGCCACCGTGCCCGGCGCCTCCATAGCTCTTAACATTGCATACTTGTATAAGTTATGTAACGAAAGCTTCTTGATTACATCCAAAATATTAGTCCATTTGATGTTGTGGTATAGGATACAGAGAAAATAAACCAGATCTGTGGGACCTAAAAACAAAATTCTTGCTTCACGTCATCTACCCATGGCTGTCTATGAGATTTTGAGAAAATTATTTTGTCTCCCCAGTCAGAGAAATGAATGAGTGGGAGGCAGCTCGAGGTATCTTTCACCTCTAAAATGTTATATTACTTATCTTTCAATAATATCCAAATTTCTTAAAGACATTAAAAATATATAAAGTTATGTATTGTCAGGAAAACACTATGACTTCTCTTGAACTTCACGTACTATTGCAAAACCTGGATATCCGGATCTATCTCTCAGCATTATAAAACAGAAACAGTTGATTTCAGAGCAGTTATAGAATAAACAATGGTTTGTCAGTGTAAAGTTTTAAACTATGATATCATAGATATTTAGAGAATTTATAGAAGATTTAGGGAGTGTGTGTGTGTTTGTGTGTGTGTGTGTGTGTGTGTGTGTGTGTGTGTGTGTGTGTGTTTTCAAAATGCATCGGGGTGCCATATAGTAGCAACTGTACATGCTATGAACTTTTTGAGTGGGCAGTAAGAGTGTTCATTGGGCTCCTCTTGTCACAGTTTCCAGAAGTTATTCTAAACTGTAACTTATTTTTAAATTATAACTTTTCCAGCATAGAATACTATATGCTGTGTTCTGGGATTTTTTTCTTCCTTTATTCTCTTTCCTTCTCTTGACTGCCTATTTTCTGTTTCTCTACAAGGACTTATTCAGATTTGTTTCTTATTTAAAGATTTTCTTGCTTTCATTTTCTTCATTTAATTATTATATTTTTCTTAAAACTTAACACAAAAGAATGTTTAATCTTTGTTCCTCCACCCCTCTGGGAGCACACCAAACCTGTGGCAGAGCTGAGTAAGAATCATGTTGTTCTTTTGATTCGGCCACATCCATCTTTTGGATCAAAAGATAGATAATTTATAATTTCCCACTTTATAATTTTGGAAAAAGAAATCAAGTTTCCAAGAACAATTCTATTAGAGGAAAAATAAAAGCTTTTCCTCAGCAAAACTTAAAAGAAAAAAAAAAATCCTTAAGATCTGTTTAAAGAGACTGTATCTATCCATACGTGACCAAGCTATGTGAAAGTGTGTGTGCATGCTTTGCCTGCTATAGTACACACATTTGTATGAATTCACTCTTCATGGATTTCTTATGGAACAAGATTTTAGAATTAAGGTTATAGCATACATTAAAATCAATAAAACATAATCAAATCTAATTTTTTTGTCTTTAAACAATTGTATTACTCTTTTTAATCAGTTATTATTCACTTGTTCTTATTTTTTTCCTTTTTGAAAATAAAGTTGTTTCTTCTGAATCAATTCTAAAAGGTAAGTAAAGGACAGTTTTACTTAGAAAAAAACTAAAGAGAAATATCTTTTCTACCTTTATTGTTGTATACACAGGAAGACGAAAGAAAATCTTAAAATATTATTGGATAAAAATTCTGAAACATTACTCATTTTCTTATAAGAATAATAAAACACTGAATAAGAGGATATCTCAGCAGAATAGTATTTTGACTATTTTAATACCATTTTGTTTTCTTTGAAATATACTGAATTTACAAATTAATAAGGGTTTTTGATCAGATAATTTGTTCACTTTCCGTAAGGTTGTCACTGAGACTTATGGGGATCACCATATGCCAAAAATCTCTGATAATCTATATTAAAATTATTTTGATACAATAATAAATATGAGATCATTAAGACTCTTGCAATCACAGATTTTTCCACAGAAGATATTAGTCCTAATGGTATTGTATTGTGGTGTTAATTTGTATTCTTATGACTATTAATGAAACTGATCACTTTGTGTGTACTCCTTGGTGATTCTGATTCTTCCTTTGTGTGTTCTTGTCTGATTTGAGACTTCTATTTCGCAATGGTGACCATTCTTCTCGAGGTGTGCCCCATCTCCCACCATGGAGATAAATAAAAAGAGCTCAATCTCAGAGTGGCCAGATGGCAGACGTATTGCCTCTACTATTGCAGGAAAGAGATTATTTAGCACAGGGGCTGCCCAGGCCAATACATACTGTCAGAGACATGCAGAACATAACTGGATGTGGATTTTCATGATGTTGGGGATTCACTGGGGGATCTCTTATTTGTCCTGTATTTTCCTTTGGGCCAAGGAAAGGTAGATTATGAGGCTGCATAGGAGGGATTTTATTGACATGGTGCCCTTTCCTATGACTCTGGACTCAACCTCTTGGCAAGGACACCTGGAGCTGGTCCTAATAAGATCAGCTTCTAGAACGGTGCCATCCTCCCAATGTCTGTGTCCTCCCGCAATGAGTATGTTGACATCTGAACTCTATTCTTAGGAGTTTGGGCCTTTGGGAGGTGATTAGGTCATCAGGGCTATCCCACAAAAGGCATTATCCCTTCATAAAAGACAGCCCAGAGAGTTCCCTCCTCCCTTCTGTCATGTTAGGTTATTTTAAAAAGACATCTGTAAATGAGTCAGGAAACAGGCACTCACCAGACACCAAATTTGTTTGCTCCTTGAGCCTGGACTTCCCAGCCTCAAGAACTGTGACAAATACATTTCTATTATTTATGAATCACTCCATTTATGGTATTCTATGACAGCAGCCCAAAGAGACTATGATAAATGGCAACTGATATGGTTTGGCTGTGTCCCCATCCAAATCTCATCTTGACTTGTAGTTCCCAACATTACTACATGCCATAGGAGGGACCTGGTGGGAGGTGACTGAATTATAGGGGAAGGTCTTTCCCATGCTGTTCTCATGATAGTGAATGAGTCTCACAGATCTGATGGTTTTATAAAGGGCAGTTCCCCTGCACATGCTCTCTTGCCTGCAGCCATGTAAGATGTGGCTTTGCTCCTCCTTTGCCTTCTGCCATGACTGTAAGCCTTCCCCAGGCAGGTGGAACTGTGAGTCCATTAAACCTCTTTATCTTTACAAATTACCAGTCTCCATCTCAGGTATTTCTTTTCTTTCTTTTTCTCTTTTTTTTTTTTTTTTTTTTTTTTGAGACAGTCTCACCCTGTTGCCCAGGTGCATTGGTGCAATCTCAGCTCACTGAAACCTCTGCCTCCCAGGTTCAAGCGATTCTTCTGCCTCAGCCTCCCAAGTGGCTGGGACTGTAGGTGCATGCCACCACACCCAGCTAATATTTTGTATTTTTAGCAGAGATGGGGTTTCACCGTGTTGGCCAGGATGGTCTCTATCTCCCGACCTCTGATCTGCCTGCCTCCACCTTCCAACTTGCTGGGATTACAGGCTTCCTTGAGCCAATGCTTCTGGCCAGGTGTCTCTTACAGCCGTGTGAGAAAAGACTAATACAGCAACTTAAAGATTTTTATAAATGCCTAAAATAATTAAGGTAGAAATGATGTAACTGTGTGGCTGCCTTGGCAGAGTGGTGAAGAAAAGGTTGAATGGTGTACAGAATCCTGCAAGCCAGTGCAGAGATGTCACTCTGCAGGTGAGAGCACGCTCCTGTGAAATGCAGTACATATTCTAAAGCAACGGCCAGTATTTGGTGCCATGTCCCCAACCACAAGAATACAGGGATCTGGAAAACAAAGTGTGGAGAAAGCCGTGGCTCATCTCATTATTTCTCCTTTAAGCCACTTGGATAGTTACTGCTTCCCAACCCTGCAACTTTTGTTTCTTCTTACCTAAACTTCCTGGTTACCAAAAAGGGAAAACCCTTTCACCAAGGACCACAGTAAGAGGACATACATGTCACTTTGGGAGGCTGAGGTGGGTGGATCATGAGTTCAGGAGATCAAGACCATCCTGGCTAATACAGTGAAACGCCATCTCTACTAAAAATACAAAAAATTAGCTGGGTGTGGTAGCACATGCCTATAATCCCAGCTATTCAGGAGGCTGAGGCAGGAGAATTACTCAAACCTGGGAGGCAGAGGTTGCAGTGAACCAAGATTGTGCCACTGCACTCCAGCTGGTGACAGAATGAGACTCCATCTCCAAAAAAAGAGAGAATGTACATGGTAAAGGCTTCATTTAACCTAGATATTTTCTTGCCTGGATAGAGATAGAAAGGAGTTACTGTTATGCTGGAAACAGTAAGTCATGCTAATTATTAACAGGAGATAGAGGAGCTGTTACACTATGGGGACAGGAAGGCACAGGTCTGGAACTCAGGGGATTCACTAGGGGATCTCTTTGTATTTTGGTGTCCACTGATAAGCGTGGGTGGGCAATTGTAGCAAGTATGGCCTGACAAGGGTATAGCAACCAGGGTTTCATATCTCTCAGGGATGAAGGATTGATTTATACGATTAGGTGATGAACCTAGACCAGTAGAAATGATAGTTGAGGGTAAGGGAAATCTAGAATGGCCAGGAGGAGGCAGATAGGATGAATATCAGTTGTGGTCTTGATGCCAATGGCAAAATGGAGACTAGCTTATCTCATTGATGTGTGCTTTTCTTTGAAATTGTGACTCACCACCAACTGGAACCAGTGGCAGTAGGAACCAGAGCAGACATTATCAGTGCTTTATCTATATCCACTGGAGACATACAATGTATGGTCAGGCCAGCCAAACTTCCAACTGCCAGCACTTGTGACGCTTTGCCTGAAAGTTCTCTCAGACTTCGGGGGCCTGCTCTGAGTGTGCACTGAGCAATCTGGAAGTTCCAGGGACCTAAAACTCCTCCTAGTAATGACAGGTTTGATAGATGGTAGCACTCTGGTCCTTCATGCCTTATATGAGGCAATTCTGAAGCCAACATACTGCATGTGACCAAGAATTCTGCAATGGGAATAAATTCCAGTTGTCCGTAGTGGTAAACTGCTTGGTAACTTTACATATTTTTAAAATTTTCATTATCATTATTATCTTTTTAGAGGCAGGGTCTCCCTCTGTCACCCAGGCTGGACAGCAATAGTGAAATCATAGCTCACTGCAACCTTAAACTCTTGGGCTCAAGTAATCCCCCAACTCAACCTCCACAGTAGCTAGGGGGCCACAGATGTACAACACCACTCTCGGCTAATTAAAAAAATTTTTTTTTTTTAGAAATGGGATCTTGTCATGTTGCCCAGGCTGGTCTCAAACTTCTGGCCTCAACTGATTCTCCCACCTTAGCCTCGCAAAGTGCTAGGATTACAGGTGTGAGCCACTACATTTGGCCTGCACAGTCACTTTATTTGCCTCCTTTTCGATCTCGCTTTACTACTCTGCCAATTTTTCTTTTTCTGGGATCACTTTGCTAATAAACTGTTTTACCTGTGTCTTGCCATCTACATTTAAGGGAATCCAGAAATGTCTATCATTGTAAACTCAGGCCAAGTATGCAGACATCACGTCTTCTTCCCCAGTTACTGTGTCATGTGTCCCTGACACAGACGGGCCACAATATGGTCATCTGTCACCATATGTGACAGGGACACTTAATTACAAATAGGAACTCCAAAAATTATTTTTGCAAGCTTACCTTTTATCCCACAATCCTTTTTCTTAGTTTTGGAATGAATAGCAAAAATGCAGAATGGAAGAATGTTACAGTCTTCAAATCAATACTAAACAGCATTGATTTGGATTTTTTCTTCACTGTCAGCCTCATATTTGAGAGGGAAGACCAAAGCATGAGACCACTCATTCCCTCATTTTATCATCTTTCCTTTCAAAATTTTCTTCCCTTTCTTGTTTTATTTTTTGCTTATTCAAAAGTGCCTGTGCTGTCGGGAGCATCTCTAACAACAACACTCAGTAGAAATATAATGTGAGCTACATATGGGATTTAAAATTTTCTAGTAGCTGCACTTTAAAAGCAAAATAAAAGGTAATATTAATATCAATGTTTAACCCAATAAAATCAAAGATAATCATATCAACACACGATGTAAACAGAGATGCTTATATTCTTTTTTTACATGTCATTAAAGTTTGCTGTTCAGTTTTCACTTACAGTGCATCTCAGTTTGGATTAGCTGTGGGTCAGATGCTTCATGGCTCCTGTAGCTAACTGCTGCCCCATTGGACACCATGGCTCTAGAACACTTCTGTGAAATGAGCAGAACCTTCTTCATTATCTGTTACTGTGCCTATTTTTTTTTTTCTAAGCATGTATTGTCTTATGAGAATAATAGCAGCAATAAATGTGACATCTCTGTAGAGGAGGCTTATGAAGAATGCTCACATAAATTACCTAGGAGTGGTACCAGGCTTCACTCTCCTATTTTATTCTCCACTGAGCTGTACAATTAGTGGGTGTTCAAGAAACACTTGATGAAAAAATAAAGTGACGCATTTCAGCAGACAAACTGGTACGCATGGAGACGAGTGAAATGATCCAACATACCTCGATAACAATAAGACAATAGCCTGCCTGAATAGCTCTGTGGAAAAGCATTTTTGATTTAACCCAACTAATAAACAGAAAAATAACTTATTTTTCTCAGTGGTTTGCATTTCCTGTGCAAGAGATATAGATATATATAGCAGAAACATAAAGAACACAACTGGATGTTATTTTTATGAATGTCAGGGTTTCACTGGGGGGAGTCTCTTCATATTTTCATGTATTTTCCTTGGGGTGGAAAGGTAGATTATGAAGCTGAATGGGGGCATTCTGTTGACATGGTGGCTGCTCATACGTATATTTTTTTTTTGAGGAGTTAAGAGCAACATATATTTTTCTACATTCACAATTAAGGATCCTGACTAAGTTTCAGGGAGTTAAAATGATTTATTCAAGATCCCAGAGCTGGTCAACAGTGGAGGCAAAACTGAGATCTACTCTGCCCAATCTCTTGCACTCCTGTTTTAAAAACAAATAGCACATCCCCCTTATGCCTTTTTAAGGATGTTTCATATGGCTGGCAATTTAAAGTATGCGGGTCTTATTTTTTCATAGCGCAAAGGGAATGAAATCAAGAATACATAAAAATTCTCTATATATGTCTTGTTTCCACTCAGTGGATCTAAGACCTGTAGAGTTGTTCTTTTTTGTGTTAGTTTGAAACATATGAACAGGAAATTCTTTAGGGAAACATTAACGTCCTTTGCTTCTATCACCTGGCACGTCCCCTAGAATTAAGCAAACAACAACACACACATACTGGCGTGCTTGTGCACATGCACGTATGTGTGCGCACGCATGCACGCGCACACACACACACACACACACCACGCAAATAAAACCAATAAATTGTCTGGCCTTATTTATTCATCTTAGTTAAAGAGCAGTGCTTGCTTAATTGCTATTCTGAAACAAAAAACGTGGACCTTTCTGGTATTGTGATTATTTCAGCTATTCTTCAAGAAGCACTGAAATTGTTACCCTGAATCTTCACATCCACATTTTTGCATGTTGTAATTTCAGAGTCAGTCAAATGTTCTAATGATTTGATAATGTAGTGTAGTTCACATATAAATATCAGGTTGCCAGAGCAGAAACTCTATTGTAGAAAAATTATATGCCAATAGAACAATTATAACATTTCTGCGGAAGAAAGGCCCACATTTTATTTCTAAATTATCCTTGTAACATTTCTTAAAGATTACTTGTTAAGTAAGCAGTGCACATTATAACATACATGCATGTGTTCAAATAAACATTTTACCAGTGGCATATCTGGGGACAAAAGTAAACTTTCAACAATTTGTTGTTTCAAAGTTTGCTTCTATATAATCTGGCATTAATTTAATAATGAATCTTTTAATGCACAAGCTGCAATGATTCACTGATATCAGATTCAATTAAAATTGTCTTGCAAAAAGGAAGGAAACAAATTAGCAATAAATATAGTCTATGCCTATCCGTGTTCACTAATCAACTGCTATGGGTAGGTGTGAATTTTTACATAAGTTATTTCCTTCTCATTAGAAAAGGAAGGTGGGAAAGAGAGAAAGAGACAGACAGAGAGAGAAAGAGATTTAGGAAGAAAAAAATTTCTAATATATAATTTGTCTATTGAAAAACTGGTAATAGAGTGTAAATATAGCTTACTTTACTTTTATAGCATAATACCAGTAATGATATTCTTTACCTTAGTTCATTTTTTTTTCTTGTCTCCCTTCTACCATGGTATCTTTAGTTAGAAAATACATTGGTTTAAAACTTCTGAGTTTCGCATTAGAGTTATATTGAAGACATCTATGTGGTCACAACTCCAATAGGCAAACACACTTGACTGTGTTTTGCCATTATTCTGTAATCAAAAAATTAAAACTGCACTCCTTTTTACTCATAATTCTGTTATGACAATGGGATTGTGGAAACAAGGCAGCTCCATTTACTGATGTTGCACATAGCTGCTGCTGTCATCACAAACAAGTGAGAAGCCAGGCACGGTGGCTCACGCCTGTAATCCCAGCACTTTGGGAGGCTGAGGCGGGTGGATCACAAGGTCAGGAGTTCAAGACCAGCCTGGTCAACATGGTGAAACCCCATCTTTATTAAAAATACAAAAATTAGCTGGTCATGGTGGCATGTGCCTGTAATCCCAGCTACTCCAGGAGGCTGAGGCAGGAAATTGCTTGAACTGGGAGCCAGGAGACAGGTTGCAGTGAGCCACTGCATTCCAGCCTGGGCTACAGAGCTAGACTGTATCTCAAAAAAAAAAAAAAAAAAAAAAAGTGAGAAGAATATGCTGATAAAGGCCTGCCATTTGTCTAGGGATATCATTCTTGTTCTATAAATGTCATAATGATGATAGGATGTTCTTTATTTTAGTGGAATTAAATCACACTTTCTGTGTCAAAAGGGGAAAGGTGAGGTCATCCATAGGGCAAATCACCAAAATCCTAAAAAGAAGCATGCCTCTCAGAGGAGAGGTTGCTGGCAGTGTGGGAATTGTCCTTAAAACATTGCTCTGAATCAGATCATTCCCAATAATTTTATTTCACACATATTGATGAAGATATGGTGTGTCAAATAGTTCATACTTGAACTTGTACCATAAAGAAGGCTGTATTGGGGGCCAGTTGAGGTTTGTGATTCCAATGGGGTTTGTGATTCCAATCAGGGCAGAAAAGCTCAGAGGAGGCAAACTAAAGGGAAAAGAATTCTGGGTCATGTGGCCTTGTCCCCCGCCAGCCTGCAGGGTCCTCTTTATGTTCAACTCTTAGAGTCTCTGGCTGTGTTGTTGCTTTGTAGGAAGTCATTTCTCTCATAAAAATAAACGGTAAACTGGAGGGACTATTGGTGTCCATTTGAAAAGAACATAAAATACTACCAAGTATTCTTGGGATAAGTGTAACTTCCCTGTGCTCTTGATGTAATCTAGAAAATTAGTAGTCATGTGGCATTTGTTTTTCTGTTCCTGACTTCGTTTGCTAAGGATAATTGCCTCCAGCCCCATGCATGTCCCTGTAAAGGACATATTCTCATTCTTTTTTATGGCTGCTTAGTATTCCATGGTGTATATGTAACCACATTTTCTTTATCCAGTCTATCATTGGTGGGCATTTAGGTTGATTCCCTGTCTTTGCTATTGTGCATAGTGCTGCAATGATCATACACACGCATGTATCTTTGCAATAGAATGATTTATATTCCTTTGGGTATATACACAGTAATGGAATTGCTGGGTCAAATGATATTCCTTTCTTTAGGTCTTTGAGGAATCTACACTCTTATAACTTGAAGCTAAATGATGAAAACACACAGACACATAGAGTGAAACAACACACACTGGGGGCTATTGGAGGGTGGAGGGTGGGAGGAGGGAGAGGATCTGGAAAAAATAACCAGTGGCCACTAGGCTTAATACCTGGGTAACGAAATGATCTGTAAAGCCAACCTCCATGACACACATTTGCCTATGTAACAAACCTTTACATGCACCCCTGAATTTAAAAGAATTTTAAAAATTTAGTAGTCATTAAAACAACTCTGTATGTTGCTATAGAAATTCTCAGAAAAGAAACATTTAATCTTCACATTTATTTTTGAGGAGTGGAGCAATTTATGCTTTCTCCCTATCTTTGATTATTTCCTCTTGGACGTATTTCTCATGATCACTACAGAGCCAAACTAGCAGACTGATTTTCTTTACAAAGGCTCCTTTACGACAATTCCCTGTTCTGTGTAGCATTATCATTTCCACTTCCTAAATAGCCTCCCAGTTGGGTTTGTTTTTATTCAGAGGCGCCCGATCAGCTTTCTAGAGGTGGCATGTAAGTGATTTGGAATGTTTCTACGCTCATGTTTGTCCCTAAACTGATGGAATTCCCTCCTTTGCTTAATGGAAAATGGATCCAATGTTCATGAGCTAATTTGAATTTTTCCTTTTTCCTTTCACATCCATGTTTTAACTCTGTGGAGGAATTGAAGGCTCGTGGTCAAATGTCAGCACTATTTCAGTGAATAAGAGTGTTTAGTGCAACTATTCCAAACAGCCTATTTCTTTGCCAACCCAGTAAAGCATCTAAAAGACCTCTGGTAGCTATAGCAACACAAGCAAAGGCTGCTCAATTTTCAACACTGTTTTTTATATCCCAGTCCCCCTCCATTTTGCAGAAAATCAAAAGCTAATGAGACACAGCTGCCTTCACTTTAGTTTGCTTATAAAGCTAAGTTTAAATTGTGTCTTGCTTTATTCATTTAATTAATAGTGCATCAGGTTTCAACATACAAGCACATTTTATTTGCAGCCCTTAGATTCACAAAAAACATGCAACAGAAGAATTTTACTATAAGACATTCAGGCAAAAAATATCCAACCAGCACTTTCAATTATTTCATTAAAAATCACTCACAAATAAAACTTCTTAATGTATAATAGATGACATGGCGTTAGTTGAATAGTCAGTGATTAAGATCTAACTAGGCAGCAGTAGCAAGAGAAACCACGTTGATAAAACAAGTAATTGGGCATGCAGATATTGAAATAAGCTGTCTGGTCTCATATTATAATCACTTTCTAACTGTAACTACTGTTCTTTTTGTCAAAGTAACAGATTAAATAGTGTTATATCTATCTATCTGTCTATCTGTCTGTCTATCTGTCTGTCTGTCTATTTGTCTATCTATGTATCTATGTGTCTATGTATCTATCTATCTATCTATCCATCCATCCTTCCATCTATCTTTCTATTTATCTATCATCTATCTCTATCTATCTGTCAAATCTATCTGTAGAGTAGCATTCCTCTTTAACTCTCAAATTCAGTGTGAAAGATCCATTTACATTAGGAATAGTTTAGTACAGAAAATCTATAAAGTTCATAAATTCAAGATTTGGAGTTTTGAATATCTATTGCTTTTGATTTGCACAGCATTTATTATTAGATTTACTGATCATTATCAAAGGGATTATATCTAAGCCAACTAACTCTGGCAAGAGCTGTGCACCAAGTAAAAACTCATTTTCTCTAATCATTCTTTTCTTTTTCTAGTCATTTAACCATCCACCTACTCAAATATTTATTAAATAGTTAGTAGGTGTGCAGCTAGATAACGCAAATATGGGCATGCTATAAAATACAAGTTCTATATGTAGATATGTAAAAATAATTGAATAGAGTTTGATAAGTGTTACACAACATATTATGCAAAGTATATAATGCAGATGGACCATATTTTGAGACATACATATTTTTTGAATTACAGGGAAGGAAATGAGCAACTTCTGCTGTGAAGGAAGGGACAGATGAGAAGAAGCACTTCAGAGGAATTCATATCAAAACTGCACCCAAAGCAAGAGTAACAGCTCTTTGGTTGCACAGCAGTTGCAAAGCCACAGGGGCATAAAACACATTAAATGTGAGAAATTGCAGATTGTGCCTTTGGGGTTGTCCTAAACCCCTATCAATGTCAAAGGATGCTCTATTTTCTGAAAATCTGGAAGGGGTTTTGATCTGAAGAAATTTCCAGGAACTGGTTGCACATCTGTTCGGCAATTCTAATTTGAAAAAAAAAACTAATAATTATTATGTATCCTGTATGTATCAGAACAATGCTAAGCCCTTTAACAATAAGAATGCCTTAACTCAACAGTGTTATTTTTAGCTTCATTTGACTTGGAAGGAGGCTGAGGTTTAAAGGTTAGGGAAATTGTTCAAACTTTGCAAGGGGCAGAGACCGGCATGTCTACCTGTCTTCAGAATGAATGCTCTCCAAACAATCATCCCAATAAAGCAGGCTCATTGTCTGTGGTAAATACAGACAGGTTCGTTGTCTCATGACAAGGAAATGGAGGATGCAGACACAAAAGAAGTGAGTTTGTAAGTGGAAGCTTAATAGGTGAGAGAAAAGAGAGAAGCTCTCTCTCCTACAGAGAGAGGGGCTCCCAAGTGGGTCTTCTGGTTCTGTGGTGAAATGCATGGGGTTTTATAGACCAGCTTCAAGAGGCAGTGTCTGATTTACATAGAGCCCAAAAGACTGGTCAGACCAGGTGCTATTTACATAACACACAAAGAGGCTGGCCATCTCACCCTACTCTGGTATTATGCAGACCGGGGTCTCTACCAGGTCATCTCCGTGTTGCCTGCCATTTTACTGCATACATGGCGACAAAGAAAAGGGAAGCAAGAACCTCCATGTTGAATAGACTTGGCTTCCAGGTATCCCTTTTCTACTGGTACAGCTGCTGGCATTTGCCTGTGCAAGCTTCCAGCTCGCTTGTCTATGTCTGCAGCTCGATTTTACAGGCTGCTTTTTGTTAGAAAAGATATTATTTTGGGGCTGCTTTTTATTAAAAGGAAACCTTACCAAAGACTCTCTTACCCTCACTATCTGCCTAGATAATTTCCCTTTTAGCTCCTGTATCACCAGCGCCAGTGCCCTAAAGATCAGAGGTTTAGACACAAAGGAAGGCCAATGAATGAGAAGAACTCAGTGGGAAAGGGATTAAGAACAGCAGACCCACCTTGATGGTTCTCTCAGGCAAGAGGCTGCCTCTTTCTGTTGCTGTCAGGTAAGAAATATACAGAAAGGATGTGAGACAAAGACCTCTCTCTTTATTGACAGACTATAGGATAAGCTCAGCCTTAAAAAAAAAAAAAAGTGTGTTTTCGACTGTGGTTTTAACCTTGACCAAGTTAACTGGTTCATTATACTTGGCTCCTGTAATGCACTTTGAACCCAAACTGGGTCCCTTTGAACCCACTTCCATTCAACATTCTAGTAACATTATTACAAAGGAAGTGGTCCTAGCTCCTATACCATTCTGTAATCATGGCTATGATGGAACCACAGGGGCAGAAAGGAGGTCGTTTTAGTGAACCCCACGTTTCTCTTCAAGAATAAGTATGTCAGCATGTTCAGCTCTCTTATTCTTTCTCTATTTTAAAGTTTAACTTCCTTATTCTAATTAGTAGTTCACATCTGCTCCCCCTGCCCCCGCCTCATCCTGACTAATCCGGGTCACCAGAATCACCCCTGGCTACCTGCTCTGACATGCCTGTAACCATTCTTCCAGCCAAAACACCCACTCTGACACCCCTGCTTGGACCCCTGCTCTTTGTAAAATAGCCAATTGGGATTAGTCTAGCTTGTGCAGTCTAACCCTAGCCATTAGGAGATGACACATCAGTAGGGATGAACCCTGTCAGGCGTAAGTGCCCCTTCTCCCCTGTCCAAGCATGTAGCTGCCATTGTTCCATCCCACTTGTAAGTTGCACCCTTCCATAGAAGTAAACTGCCTTGCTGAGAGGAAATATCTTCAAGTGCTATGTCTTTTGCGGCACGGAAATTTTACTTATAACAAGGTGATGCCTTTCCTCCTCATCATAATAGTCATAGATGATACCCCATAACAAAAACAGCTTAACAAGAGAAAAAGCATAACAAATGTATGTGGTCATAGTTTTATGTGACATGGAAGCCTTCGTAATGAAGAGAACCAAAGATATAGACAAAACAGATGCTGGAGAGGATGTGGAGATATAGGAACACTTTTACACTATTGGTGGGAGTGTAAATTAGTTCAACCATTGTGGAAAACAGTGCGGCAATTCCTCAAGGACCTAGACATAGAAATTCCATTTGACCCAGCAATCCCATTAGTGGGTATACATCCAAAGGATTATAAATCGTTCTACTATAAGGACACATGCACACGAATGTCCATTGCAGCACTGTTTACAATAGCAAAGACCTAGAACCAACCCAAATGCCCATCGATGATAGACTGGACAGGGAAAATGTGGCACATATACACCATGGAATACTATGCAGCCATCAAAAATGATTTAAGTTCTGTCCTTTGCAGGGACATGGATGAACCTGGAAACCATCATTCTCAGCAAACTAACACAAGAACAGAAAATCAAACACTGCATTGTTCTCACTCATAGGCGGGTGTCGAACAATGAGAACACATGGACACAGAGAGGGGAGCATCACACAGTGGGGTCTGTCAGGGGGAAACAGGGGAGGAACAGCAGGGGGTGGGGAGTTGGGGAGAGAGAGCATGAGAAGAAATGCCAGATGTGGGTGATGGGGAGGAAGGCAGCACATCACACTGCCATGTATGTACCTATGTAACAATCTTTCATGTTCTTCACATGTGCCCTAAAACCTAAAATGCAATTTTAAAAATTGAGGAAAAAAAACCTGTCAATTTGCACGTTTAGGTTCAGTGAAGAAAGGACAGCCATGTCCCTGTAGAAGTGTGACTGGACCAAAGGGGTGTGCATGATCTAATCAGTAGATGAAGGCAAGTAACCTAGTAGGTCCTACCTGTCCATATTCTTCTTGGCCTTCCTCCTGGGTATGGGGCAGGACCGGTCTGGAATGAGGGTCTCATGACTTACTATTAAGCTAAGTGGAAGAATCTCTTATGGCCAGCTCTTAGGCAGAAACATGGGGGAAGGTTCAACTAATATTTCTGGGTGTTATGGCTGGCTTTGGTAAGGAGGAGTTCTACTTACAATTAATATGATCCACCTTGGGGAAGAGAGATTCTAGTTTCTACGGCTTACCTCATGGGAGAATGATGGGCCAGACGTAGAGCAGCAGATTAAGGAGAAACTTTTGCTTCTGAGGCTGCTTCTGAGGCTTTCATATTGAGGTGTCATTTTCTGAGCCCCAACAGCATTTACCCATCTTGTAGTGTCTGTGTACTTTTTTGTCTTTCCTACCAGAGGAAAGCATTGTAGCATTGTGAACATCGGGGCTATGTTTCATTTATCAAAATGCCCACAAGGCCTAACACAGTATCTAGCACACAGGGAGTTTCAATATGATTTTGAGAACTTGGATACTTAGGGGAACATTTATACAAGCCCACTTGGTTTTAACCTTGAATCTGAAGTGATGGATCAAGATACAGGAAGACTGCAAGGTTCACGCATCAGGCGGGCAGTGGCATGAAGCCTAGAAGAAGACAGATGGTGGAATCCAGGAACATTTCCTGCATGAGAGCCTGGAAAAGGGTCCTCTAATGCAGCCACCATGTGCAGATGTTAAAGGTAGGCAGCTGATCTGTATCATTCAACAAGCAGAGGGGTCATAGCACAAGTTTGGGTTTTATGAATGGGACACCTGTTCTCAGAGGCAAAACAGAGAAAGAGCTGAGGACAACAAAACTGAGTTATTAGAAGACTATCCCTAGCAGTATTGGCATGGCAGCCAGTTTCCAAGATAGGAACTCAGGCTTCAGATAACAGAATAGGAATATAGTTAACAGTGGCTTGAGGTAATGGGTGAAAATGAAGGTCTTGTGAACAACAATTATGGTCTTATGAAAAGGCCAGATTCCACAGGCTCTGTAAAAGCTGGCTCTAAGTCCAGTAATGCCTGCTAACAGTATGTGGTAGCAGGATACTTCAGAATATCATATATGTTTTTCTGTAGCTACTGGGAAAACTGGTTTCCACCTAAGCCTCCTCAGTGGTATAGACAGCAGTGAGCCAAGTATTCTGAGCTTCCTTTTACTTGGTAGATCCCTAAGTCCATGTGTTATCAATTGATGACTGAAATTCAGGACTGGCTTCCTAAAGGATTAAGAAAGCAAGGCCAGGCATGGCGGCTCACGCCTGTAGTCCCAGCACTTTGGGAGGCCAAGGTGACTGGATCACCTGAGGTCAGAGGTTCGAGATCAGCCTGGCCAACATGGTGAAACCCTGTCTCTACTACAAATACAAAAATCAGCCAGGCACGGTGGTGCGTGCCTGTAGTGCCAACTACTCAGGAGGCTGAGGCATGAGAATTGCTTGAACCCAGGTGGAGGAGGGTGCAGTGAGATCATGCCACTGGCACTCCAGCCTGGGAGAAAGAACAAGACTCCATCTCAAACAAAACAAAACAAAACAAAAAGAAAGCAGTGATGTGGAGCATGTCCACTGACTCGGATCATTCTTCTGATCTGTATCCTTAAAGCACTCAGCTGCTGGGTTAAGGGTCCATTAAGTGAGGAGCCCTCACCGTGCCTGCCATGTCATTCTCACTGATACTTGATCTTCGTTGGGGCTTTGCATTCCGCTCTCACTCACTGATACGAAAACCAGTGCTACCTATACATTTCCTGCCTCAAGACAAAACTAGTCCTAGATTCTGGAAATTAGAAGGGCAGATCCAGTGGTCTGATTTTCAAAGGTTAGAGGAATGCAGCAGTATGACAGCAAACAGATTATAACACCTTCATCAGGATAAAATAAATGCTTCTGACATTTTTATCATGTTTCCTTCTCCAAGGTTATGGCTTCCTGTGCTGCTGGGATTTTGTTTTATTGTATCTTGTGTTTTTCTTTTTAGTTTTCCCTTTGGTTTGAATGTTCACTGAAAATAAACCTTTCAACATTTTCAGCTCCACAAACCTTTCTTCTTATATGTGCCTCTGGGAATAAAATGATTTATCTAAAGTTATTTGTTTCTTTGGTCACACACATTGGCAACTTCCCATCAAGTAGTTTTTATGTTGCTATGTGAAACAGAAGAGTCCCGTGATACACATATTTAGATAACTTTCAACACTTGAAATTGATTTTGTCATGACTAAAAGAACCTAATTATTTTGACTGTCTTAAAAATAGGAGTGAAGCTTAGTGTACAATGCATATTTCATAAATGATATTTTATATATTTTCTATCATTTCTTGAAAGAAGCACAAAGAGACTTGGTCATAGGGTCATTCAAACGGACTGATACCAGGAAAGGGGGAAGGATATGGTTTCTTCAAGGAGGTGGCTCCTGAGAGCATTCAGGAAGAGAAAGATGAGAGAAGAAGGCCAGAACCGAGAAATCAAATCTGTTATTATGTCCAGAGGAAGAGCTCCTGACAACAGAATCTGATGTCAAAAGCTGAGAAACTGGGTTAATGGTGACCAGAGCAAGAAGCAAGAAACAGAAACAAGAATGAAGTAAGAGCATCCAGCATGCTCAGGGATTCCCTTTCATGGCTGAAACTTGCATGGTGCTTGCATACCTAATTTCAAAGCCAGGGAAGCCAGTTTTCTCACATTTATAATATAAATGTGATAATACTTTTTCCTTGTGATCCGTTTTCAGGTAAGCATGAAAAGGTAGTCATGAATTAGTGTCTTTCTTTTCTCCTTCCTAGCAACATGACTTTCTCACTCTTTGTTCTACTGGTTTAAGTTTTCCAAACTTAGAAAACCAAGAAACTTCCAGTTCAGATTTCACTGATATTTTATTTTAATTCAGCCATTAGAGCAATTTCCAGGAAGGATAATGTGACTTAATGATATTATAATAGTCAGCAAAGTATCTGGATATTAGGCAAAGAAAAGGGGCTCATTGAATAAACAAATGAACTTGAGACTATATCAGGTTTTAGGTGACTTAAATGGTAGACAAAGATTTGGCTTCATTAGGCAGATACAGCATTTATATGCTACTTAGCTCGTGCTTTTATGTGTAAGTCTGTTGAATCAACAAATGTTCTGAAGAAGAGAATAAATATATTGAAATAAATTAATGACCAGCATCAAACTATGGCATTATTCAAAAGCACACAAAACTGAAGTAGATGCAACACCGATTAGGTGCCCACTGTGTGTCAGTTTATGCCTGAGCATGAGTGTTAACACGTACATCTCACAACTGAGATCGCTGTCACGGTATTATCTTCAGATCACGGATGAGGAAATGAAAATGGTGACACAGAGCGGTGAAGCCACTTACCTTACCAACTAGCAGGCGGCAGGAGCAGGTTCGAGTGCTAGTTCCTGCGTCTCCTCCCCTCTGCGATGCTGCAGGTGTGGGCTGTCCCTGCCTGGAGTCTGACCATCCCAGGCCAAACAGAAGCCAACTCCAGTGCCAGGATGCAGAGCTCCAAAATGGCTTCTGGCTCTGGAAACGCTAATGAACAACATAGAATTTGCTGAAGATTTAGGAGGCAAAGTGGACGAGAGGCTTTGTTTTTTTTATTTTTATCTTTTCCCTCACAGCAAATTACCTCACAATGCTCTTTGGGTGCCTTTCTTTATCGAAGGATCTGGCCATGCTACTGAACTGATTGGGGCAAGAAACTGAGTCATGGTTTTCTCTTTCCCTTCTGAGTCCCTGCCTCATGACACTGACAGGTGCAGCTCCCAGATCCAATCCCGCTCCAGTCTCTCCCAATTTACTTTTTTCTCTTATGGGGGTTTCATTCTATCCCAACTCCTCCAAACTTGCTTGTGCCTTCAAAATGGGCCTTTAGTTACCAGAAACTAGTGTCCTCTAAGGCTGGTAATGTTATTTTAAAGAAGGAAAGAAAGAAGGAAGGAAGGAAGAGAGGGAAGGAGGAAAGAAGGGAGGAAGGGAAGGGAGGGAGGGAAGGAAAGGGAAGGGAGATGGAAGGGAAGGGAGATGGAAGGGAAGGGAAGGGGAGAAGGAAGGGGAGGGAAAAAAGGAAGGGAAGGGAGAAGGAAGGAGGAGGAAAAGAAGGAAGGAAGGAAGGAAAAAAAGAAAGAGAAAGAAGAGATAGAAAGAGGGTTTTTTTTCTTGATATCAATCAGTACTACTTATGCCAAATCAAAGAATGTATAAAGGCCCTGAATTATTTAGTATAAATTTGGGAGTTGGGGAGGTAGTTGTAGAGAAAGGAACGCAAGGCTTATTTTCTGCATTGCCAAAATGAATGCCATTGGAAAGGCAGGTATGAACTCCTCGTAAGAAGTGCTGAAAGAATACATTTAACTGACACATCAGCAGACCTCAGTGGGCTCATAGGGCTCTTCCTTGATTTGCTTGGCCAAGAAGCCACTCACAAATGCAGAGCAGGATGAGACATATTCATGTTGGAGCTTGGCCATTTTGCAGTGATTTGATCAGAGAAGGAAATCCTAGCGTAACTAGCGCATTTCTGAGAGATACATACAGTGGTCCTAATTCCTTAAATGATTTTTGGAGTGTTCAGTAAGGCAAACAGGACATAGGAGTACAAATTTCTAATCATCCTATTTAGAAATCCACTGTGTGATGGCAGGACATGAAGGTGAATTTACTTCGGTTCAACCAAAATATCAAGGGATTCTAGAGGAGGAGGCAAAGTAGCTTCATTAGCAAGCTTAGGTAGCTGCTCATATAGTACTGAATCCTGTCTCAGGATAGATATAGATTAAGTATGAAATCATGTCTACAGGCCTAGGTTAAAGCCAGCACACTCAGACTAAATACATGGAATAGCAGAAGGGAGCAAAGCCAATGCTCATTTCTATACATGGAGCTGTCACAAGAAGGGAGATGGGATCTGTTGAGACATCACCTTACCTGCTATATGAGTCAAGTCCTGCCAGGAGGCAGTGACCACAGAGCAATTTGTACAGGAAAGGATTGATATGAAGAATTGTTAACTGTTTAGAGGAATTACCAAATGGAAATAACAGAGGATGCCTAAGACTACCCTCCAGTTGAGGGAGAATGCCTGTTATGGACTGGAATGTGTCTTCCCAAATAAATGTTGAAGCTCCAAACCCCTCAATGTCACTGTATTTGGAGACAGGACCTCTATGGAGGTGAGTACATTATTTTTTTTATTTTATTATTATTTTATTACTTTGTTTTATTTTATTTTATTGAGATGGAGTTTCACTGCGGTGCCCAGGCAGGAGTGCAATGGAGTGATCTTGGCTCACTGCAACCTCCACCTCCCCGGTTCAAGTGATTCTCCTGCCTCAGCCTCCTGAGTAGCTGGGATTACAGCTGCCCACTACCACACTTGGCTAATGTTTTGTATTTTTAGTAGAGACAGGGTTTCACCATGTTGGCCGGGGTGGTCTTGAACTCCTGACATCAGGTGATCCACTCACCTTGGCCTCCCAAAGTGCTGGGACTACAGGAGTGAACCACTGTGCCCAGCCAAGGCCAGGAAGTTTAAATGAAGTCATAAAGGTGGGGCTCTAATCCAATATGACTGATGTGCTATCCTTATAAGAAGAGGAGATTAGGACACAGAACACGTGCACAGGAGAAAGATCCTGGGAGAACACAGAGAGAAGGAAGTCATCTGCAAGTCAGGAAGAAAGCTATTTCCAAAAATGTGGTTTACTGGCACCTTGGTCATGAGCTTTTAGCCTCCAGAACTGTGAGAAAAATAAATGTATGTTATTGAAGCCACCTGGTCTGTGTGATTTTGCTATGGCAGCCCAAGACAACTAAGAGAGTTTCCATGGAAAGAACAAACAGGAAAAGTGAGACCCCCCCCGGCCCCTGCCCCATGGCTGGGAATGCCAAGGAGAGGAGGTATGCAGCCCACTGAACATGAAGGAGTTTGCTGGGTTGTTCTGGGCCACAGCTGGTTCATATTTGGTGGCCAAGGCTGGTGGTGGCCAGGGAGCAGCCAGTGAAATTCACCAGGGGCCACTGGGAAGGGTGAATTACTGTTGCAAATTGGCTGAGGCATCTGCATCTTACTGGGAAGGAACCACAGGCATCCTGTGGGAAATCAGTACAGGCATCTGTGGAATGTGTGAAGCCACTAACAATTCCACTGAAGCCAAATGCAGAAAGCTCCACAGGTAAAGAGCTAAGAGAAAGTAAAGAATGAGGAAACCAGAAGCCCCTTTCTCCTCAGTGTCTTTCCACCATCCTCCATGTCATCCTGCCACCTGTCAAGGGAGAAAGGTTCTGGTATCACCAGCAGACAATCAAGTGTGGATGAAGAGCCAAGAAGCAATACATTGTTAGAAGGCACACCTTCTGTAAATCTCATGAACAGGCCATTTCCTTAGTTACACTCAGGTAGTATGTTCCAGATTCTGGACAGAGTATTTCATCACACACATAGACGTACCACCTGTTCCTTCAGTGGACTGCCCTGACAAAGTGGATGTGTCAGAATGTAAACTCTGCCATTCCCCAAATTAAGTGGATGATCTCCAGCTCTGCCCACAGCCATACCAAAGGCTCCACACTAGATAATCCCAGGCGTGTTTATTCTGTCTCTCAAGCTTCTTAATTTTCTCAGCCTTGATCTACCTTCTGCTCCACTAGAGACCTGATCTGGAAATTTATAACCAAAATATTTTTCACAGTTTTTGAATGCCCTAACATCATTTTATATACATGCATATGTGTGCCTGTGTGTGGGCACGTGCGCGTGCGCACGCGCACACACACACACACACACACAACATACCTTTTAAATTTAGCTTTTCCTTTTCTGCTCAATAATCCCAATGATATGGGACACAAGAAAAGCTCGAGCCCAAATCACCTCTGCTTTGTTTTTTAATTTTAATTTTAATAGTTTTGGGGGGACCAGTGCTTTTCATTACAGGGATAAGTTCTTCAGCGGTGATTTCTGAGATTTTAGTGCTCCAGTCACCCAAGCAGTGTACACCATGGTCAATATGTAGTCTATTATCCCTCATTCCCCTCCAAATCTTCCCCTTGGTCTCTCTAAAGTCCATTATATCATTCTTATGCTTTTGCATCCTCATAGTTTAGCTTCCATTTATAAGTCAAAACATATGATATTTGGTTTTCCATTCCTGAGTTACTTCACTTAGAATAATGAACTCCAGCTCCATCGAAGTTGCTGCAAAAGACATTATTTCATTCCTTTTTATGGCTGAATAGTATTCCATGGCATATATATGCCATATTTTCCTTAATCATTCATTGGTTCATGGGCACCAAGGTTAGTTACATATTTTTGCAATCTAAAGTGCCTCTTTAAATTTTCTTCCTTGGTGATTGTTCATAGGTATTGGTCACCAACCCATCTCAAGTTCTAGCATCACCAAAAGTCTGTTTTGGTTGATAACCTTCAGTTTATCTACAAGGTAACATATATTGGGGGCCTCAGAATCATTCATGTCTCTTCTTTGACAATATCTATTAAGGCCATCCTTTCTTTCCAAACTTTTGATACCACGTCAGAAATAAAATATTCCTAACAATCATCTTATTCATCAAAGGAAGAAATCTTGGTTCCCATCACCATGAATGTCTCTTACCTCTGTTTGCCACCATTCATGAGATGTAAACATAATTGATGTTTTATATTAATTATATTAATTAACATGTTGCTGATGCTACTTTTCTATTTTTGTGGTTAATGTAGTCTTTGGTGGTTGAAGACAGCCAAAGCAGATAGATGGAACACACTAAATCATCCAAAGTATCAATTTCCTCTTATTAGCTAGCAGCTTGCAGAAACAAATAAGAGACCAAGTTGTGAAGGGCATTTTGCAAGGTGGATCTTGTCATGGACATTTTAAGGTTTTATTTTATGGTTAAAGATTTAATACATTCTACACTTCAAATTTCTAATTGTTTTTATATACAAAGTTTCCCCAAATGCCTGCAGTTTGCGCTAAAGACTCAGTATGAAACAATGCCTGTTGTTGGAACTTCTTTAAAAATGTCTGAAACACCTACTCTCATCTACTCATCAAACAGATGTGCATACACATAGCACTCTGTCTCTTTGAACTGGGTTCTTCCAAGGTTTTGTTAAAGCTATATGAAGGCCATTTGAAGCCCAAACATGGGGAAAACCTTATGGGAAGCTTGCTACCATCTATAAACAGACAGAAAACAGAAGGTTTTGAAACTGTGCTAAACAACAGGTTTATAAGTGAAGATGTTACTGCACGACTGCTGAGAAAGGAACACTCACCAGGTTGCCTCTGATGAGACCAGGATATTTGTGGAGCCATTTTTTTGCAAAAGCACCTGACCCAATAAAGAAACACAGTGCATAGTAAATACTCAGCCCCCATTCTGAGAGTGTCAGCATTCCTGTTGATTTAAAAATATACTTACCCTTTGAGTTCCTCCCAGAGGACCCATGACGTCTAACTGGTGGCTGAAATCTACACAGTAAAGGCAGCATCCAAGCAACAGTAGTTGTACAATATCATCTCTCAAACTCTCAAATAAAGTAGAAGACAAGAACACTTATTTTGCTGAAATTAATGCTCTTGCTCTGGACTATTTATTAATGCTAAGCTTTTGAGTAGTGCTCTGCTATGTGTTTTGAACCTTGTTTTCCATTAGCAGCCATAAAAATAATTATCTAGAAACATCAAATATTTGCAATGCCTTGACCTGTCAAGCAACAGCATGAAATGTAACAAAGGCTGTGAAATCTTTTTAAAGCACTGGACAAAAGAGTTGCTTTCTACTCTCTCTCTCTCTCTCTCTCTCTCTCTCTCTCTCTCTCTCTGAGTGTGTATGTGTGCGTGTGTGTGTGTGTGTGTGTGTGTGTGTGTTAAATATAAATGAAATGTGGTTTATTTTCATTCATGCTGTTTATTTATATACATGTGCCCCATGCCAGCTACCTGGTCAAGTGCTCCTGTATAAACCTGGATTCAGAGTTTACAAGTAAGGCTGGTTAGTATTAGGAAAATTGTTAAGTCAGTCACTCCAGTATGTATGATACCTTTCTGAAATCCAGGTGTTTGCAGATAGTTAACCAAGCTCTTCTGCTACTTTAGATTTACTTTTCCCTGATACCCATATATTTAGCAAAAATGATTTTGCTGCAGTTGGGAAATGTTTACCCATAAACTTGTGTCATCAAATTACGTAAATTTGAAACTTTGAAAAAATATCTTTGAAATCATCATTAATCTCCTAGCTTGAATGTAAGAAGAGATCTAGACTGTTCTGAATGATTCTGGTTCAGTAATGTAAGATGTTTATTTTTGTGCTGAGTCAGAGTTTACAGAGTTATTTTACTTTTCATATGTAATATACTGTTGATAGTTCAAACATGAAGATTAAATGGCACAGAATGATTAGTGTTATATAAGAGAGTGCCCACTGCCTATTCTGAATGGTACAGATCATTTGAAACCTAGGAAATCCATACAGGAACAAAAAGAACTGCACGTCAACAAACAGTTTTCAATGATAAGCACAGAGCAAAAATAATAATTACATATGGAGGCATGACTACTTGAAGCAAGTAATCCAACTACTGTATGAAAATGCAGTCTATTATATGGTTTCCCATATTCATGATCCATGTCGTATCCCCATAGATTTTTCAACCTCATTCATTAGATGGAAAATATAATAATTTTTAGCTCAGCCCTCTTACATAGGGATGCAAGATATACCCATTACTAAGGAAGTACTATGCTATATTTTGGTAGTATTAGTTACACCTAAAATATAGTTTATCTCCCCAAGGAACCAAGATTAGCTTCGTATTTGTGCAAATATGGGTTTTTCTCCTGCTTTCTTCACTAATATCCTTAGTGCTGTGCATAAGTACTTACAAAAGACTGTCAAATGTAACTGAAAAGTAAGTATAGCAAATCTAATTAAAGCATAATGTAAAACAAGCATCTCTGCACCAAATCTTTCTACAGGGAACTTGATGTACTCATTGTTCTCCTTGCACAATTGTTAAATTATTAAAACAAGGCAGATGAGTTTATCTGAACATAGCCGAATCATTGTTGAAAACCTCAACTGTTGTGTCCATGAGAAGTTTTTTAGTGTGTTAAGTTTCCTTGATTCCTTCATCACCAACAATTCTCTGGATAACTCAGACTCATGGAGTGTTTTGGTCCCAGTATGGATGGTTATCACACCATCATTTGAATTTGTGATAAACTAAGGAAATTCCACAGGATCAATTTCAATGTAATTCAGTTCACCTATTCAGAGGAAGTATGGGCTTAGTAACAGTATTTCTGGCATTCCCATTTTATTTCCCAACTAAAATCGAACTCAGGCAATAATATTAACAATAGCACATTAGCAGCTACTATGAAGAAAACTCAATTTACAAATGAGTGAGCTTTAGTAATATCATTTTTAACCACCTTATAACTGGAAAGAGTGTGGATCACAAGGAAGCTATTTCACATTACCACTCAGCTGAAGAATGAAAGTACCTAAGATAGAAATAATGTCATATGTTTGGTGCAAATGAAGACAGTGAGGAAAAGCTGTGTATCTTTGTAAAAATATTTTCTCTGTATGGAAGAGAGTCAGTTTGAATAAGAAAAAAATGATATGTCAAAGCACAAACACTTTAGAAATTAATGATTTATGGATCTGGAAAAGATATAGCTCAAATTTCCCCTCTGTCATAAAGATTATGTTTATTACCAGGGATAAATGATTTCTTTCTATTTTTGAGCTTCTGACATGTTTGATACATCTTATGCTATAGCTGTTTATGAATGTCTGCTTATTTCTATGAAGCCTTATTAAAGTATTAAGTTTCACTATTCAGCCATTAAGCACATAATTTTTGAATGCCAACTTTATACACAGTGCTAGACATATGGGAGAAAATGAAAATTGTTAGTTACAGCTCTTTCCTTTAGTAACTGTTTAAATCATTTTTTGGAGAGTATTTTTTTTGTTGTTGTTTACTCCCTTGAAAACACAGCATAAACAGATACTGATAAAAATAATAAATGAAGATACCTATTTTTACATAAATATTACTGTCTTAGTTCATTTGGGTTCCTATAACAAAATGTCTGAAACTGGGTAATGAATAAAGAACATAAATTTATTTTTTCATAGTTCTAGAGGCTGTAAGTCCAAAATGAGGAGGTCAGCAGGTTTAGTGTCTTGCAGGGGGCTGCTCTCTGCTTCCACGTTGGCCTCTTGAACACTATGTCCTCCCAAGCTGGAAGAGACAGAGAGAAAATGGGGCTGAACTCACTCCTGCAAGCCCTTTTTTAAAAGAGCACTAACCCCACCTCTAATCACCTCCTGAAGGCCCCACCTCAGAACACTGTTGCACTGGGGATTAAGTTTCAATATAAATTTTGGGGGGGCAAAGCATTCAAACCGCAGCCATTACTATCTGCGTGCCTCTCTCCACTCACCTCACCACCCCTGTGAAGTCTAGAGTTAGGGCCTGCACCTGTCCCAGAAAGGTACCCAGGTCTTCTTCCAAATTACTCATCTGGATTTCTGTTTTTATTACCCGACCTCTTCGACATTTGCATCACATTTGGGCATTTGATATTTGCTTTGGTTGTATTTATTTTCATGGGTGGCTGTTCACAAAGTAATTCTCTCTTTATTCTACTTAATTCTAATTAATGAGTTCTCCTCATTGCATTATTAGAGATTCAGTTATGATAAATTTTCTTATCCAGGTCTTCTTGGTACCTTTCTTAGCTAGGCCTTCTTGGTATCTAAACAGGTAAAGCAAACCCCACGTCATTCTGTTGGAAGAGAATGTATTAACTTGTGAACTTAAATAGTAATTTTTTTTTTTTTGGTATTGGGAAGGAAAGTCAAATATCCTTCATTATTAGGTTCCATCTGCACCCATCTCTCTGCCTTGTTCCTAACAAAATTTGAAATCTTGACTTTGTGTTCTAATTTAAACTTCATACTTCCAGAATTTTCTATATTTATAACTTACTATATGTTTCTTACAGTTTTCTTCAAATAATTTTGAAATGATATAAATCTGCATTATTTGCATGTTATTTAACCACTTGCCTCAGCTCTAACCATCTCTAATAAAAAGTTAATTTGTGTTCCTCCTTTATGGGCAGTTTTAGGTTAAAAAAGTTAATAAACTTAAAATGTTTAAAATATTATCTGATACATTCTAAGCACTTAAAATGTTAGTTACACTTTATTATTGTTACTAATTTTTAATTAAATGTCCTTTCAAGAGATAAAAAAAAAAACTCAACAAGCAAAAGAAAATAACCCCATTAAAAACTGGGCAAAGGGCATGAATGGATATTTCTCAAAAGAAGAAATATAAAAGCGGCCAACAAACACATGAAAAATACACAGTATCAGTAATCTTCAGACAAATGCAAATTAAAAGTACAATAAGATACCATCTCACAACAGTTAGAATGACTATCATTAAAAAGTCAAGTTAATAGAAGTTGGTGGGGATGCAGAGAAAAGGGAAGGCTTATGCATTGTGGGTGGGAATTTTAAATTAGTTCAAACTCAAAGGAAGACACCATGGAGATCTCTCAAAGATCAAAGAATAGGATTGCCATTTGACGCAGCAATTCCACGACTGGGCATTTACCCAAAGGGAAATAAATCATATAAAAAAGACACCTGTACTCATATGTTCATGGCATTTCCGTCACAATAGCAAAGTCATGGAACCAACCTAAGTGTCCATCAATAGTTGACTGGATAAAGAAACTGTAGTCTCTATAAACCAAATAATACCATTCAGCCATAAAAAAGAATGACGTCATATCCTTTTCAGCATCATGAATGAAGCTGGAGGACATTATTTTAAGTGAACTAACTCTGAAACAGAGAATTATATAAGCAATGTTCTCACTTATAAGTGGGAGCTAAACAATGGATAAACAGAGACATAAAGATGGAAATAATAAACACTGGGGACTCCAAAAGGGTTAGGAAGTAGGTGAGGACTGAAAAATAACATATGGGGTGCAATGTTCACAATTTGATTAATAGGTGTACTAGAAGCCAAATTCCAACCAGTACACATTACACCCATGTAAGAAACATGCACATGTACTCTCTGAACCTAAAATAAATTAAAATCGAAAGAAAAACAGGATAATGAATTTGTTAAATTGAAAATGTTACTAGTTGCATTGGAGTTTGCATATGGTTGTGATTTTTGCAGAGTCTTTTGTGATAGTTCATGTGTGAGAACACAACCTTCATGGCCTTTCTCAGCTTCATTTGTTAGGGCTTGACCCAAGTGACTCCATTTGGATTCTGACAACTTTCATATTTCTCCTTTTTGATCAAGTTCTTTCTCCAAATCATTGTTGATCAATCAACTTGTAGTTAGCATTTGATTGTCTCTGGGTACCAGGATGGACCTCTCTGAGTATGTTGGCTAGTTCCACATCAGAGGAAGTAACTGTCGACTAGAAATGAGTGTCAAAACCCATTTAACACAGTTGAGCAAAAGGGAGTATCTGCAGGAAGTAGCTCTTAGGCTAAGTCTACCTAGAGTCCCTTGTTATGTTCAAGTTTTGTTTGTTTCACAGATATTAGCTATCACAACAAAATGCTGGACCAGCCTTATTCTGTTAGGACTTCTACTTCTGTAGAAGTATGAGTAACAGGATAAAAGTTTTTTTTAAAAAGGCTGAGTGCAGTGGCTCATGTCTGTAATCCCAGCACTTTGGGAAGCAGAGGTGGGTGGATCACTTGAGGTCAGGAGTTCAAGGCCAGCTTGACCAAAATGGTGAAACCCTGTCTCTACCAAAAATTTTTTAAAAAATTAGCTAGGTATGGTGGTGGGCACCTGTAATCCCAGCTACTCAGGAGGCTGAGACAGGAGAATCGCTTGAACCCAGGAGGCAGAGGTTGCAGTAGCTGAGATTGTACCACTGCACTCCAGCCTGGGTGGCAAGAGCAAAACTCGGTCTCAAAAAAAAAAAGTTTTAAAAAGAAAATGCCCAGTTAAATTACTTAAATTAATAGTAACATGTTGTTGAGTCATTAACCTAAGTTTAACTCAACACATTAAATGATCCTGGGGAATTAATTAGGTTAGACCTGTTGTAACCATGTGATCTGTCTTCTTATTTTATGTATCTGAGTCTCAAATTCCCCAGAGGAATTTTTCCAGGTACAGCATGTAGTGTTAGTAATAGCATAGATATTTTCTTATTTAACCAATACATAACATATAGAAGTGTTATCACTTAGTATTTCATGATTAGGTTGAATTAAAGCAAAGATTATTCTAAAAAGGGACCAATTGTACCTTTGAACAAAAAGATGTGTTAGGGATGTTGCCATAGTTATTCTACATGTAATTAAAGTAGTAAAGGGTCTCTTAGATCATGTAAAGATCTAGGTCTGGTATGATTCTACATTATGTCATGTTACCCTTAGAAGTTACTGACTGTGAAATTTTAATTCCACCATTATCCTTCCAAGTAAAAAAAGATAGGAATTGAGTGGGATAAGGGTAGTGTATCATTATACGAAGTCTTTTTTTCATATCTTGGGACAAGCTCTCCAGAGTGTGAAAATGTCAACTTCTCACTCTGGCTTGCAGTTTGAATGTCTCTGGTAATGGCATCAGGCAATTTGGTGAACTATCTGTATGGCTCATGTATCAAGCACAAGAGTTAAAGTTCATCTAGTTTTAGCTTAGAGGGCTTTAGGATCAGAGCAATTCTGTCTTTTAGTAGTTCTATAGAAGAAAGTTGGAATGGAGGTATTAGACGAATTTACAATACAGTCCAGTCTACAAATTGATAACAATAACTCAAAAGCAATGCAAAAGTCTACAATCTAATAGCAGGTATACCGTCATGTTTCTTTAGTAACATAACTTTCTCTACATAGTCAACCCAATTTCTACCAATGATAACAGTAAGACAAATTTGTTTGTAAAATAAGCTAAGTTTTATCAAAATTTCCCTGATCATTTACGCAAGTGCAGAAACAATAGTGATTTTACTACATAGGAGTCACAGGTGTAAAAACCTCTTGAGGTAACAAAGCCAAACCAAAGCAGACTTTGTATTTTTCCATCAATGCCTATAAGCAATTTAAATACGGCATTCTCATCAAAACCTAAGTGATACAGGAATGTTTTCAATTTTATCTTGTTATAAAAATGCACACACCAAACTTATTCAAAAACTATATTTTAATAAATACAAGAAAGAATACTCAGTTTCTAAATTTTGAAGGGATTAAGTTGGGAAACAAAGTAAATGTTTTTACATTTGTTCACAAAAGCATACTTTACCAAATTCCTGTAATCACTATATAGTGTTTTTTTGTTTGTTTGTTTGTTTGAGACGGTGTTTCGCTGTTGTTACCCAGGCTGGAGTGCAATGGCACAATCTCAGCTCACGGCAACCTCCGCCTCCTGGGTTCAAGCAATTCTCCTGCCTCAGCCTCCCGAGTAGCTGGGACTACAGGTGTGCACCACCATGCCCGGCTAATTTTTGCATTTTTAGTAGAGATGGGGTTTCACCTTGCTGACCAAGATGGTCTCGATCTCTTGACCTCGTGATCCACCCACCTCGGCCTCCCAAAGTACTGGGATTATAGGCGTGAGCCACCGCGCCTGGCCCAGTTTTTTTTTTTTTTTTTTAAATTTAATTTAATTTTTTTTTTTTTTTTTTTTTTTTTTACTTCAAGTTCTGAGATACATGTGCAGAATGTGCAGGTTTGTTGCGTAGGTATACATGTGCCATGGTGGTGTGCTGCACCTATGGACCCGTCATCTAGGTTTTAAGCACCACATGAATTAGGTAAATATTTGTCCTAATGCTCTCCCTCCCCTTGTCTCCTACCCTCTACAGGCCCCAATGTGTGCTGTTTCCCTCCCTATGTCAATGTGTTCTCATTGTTCAACTCCCATTTATGAGTGAGAACACGTGGTGTTTGGTTTTCTGCTCCTCTATTAATTTGCTGAGGATGATGGTTTCCAGTTTCATTCATGTCCCTGCAAAGGACATGAACTCATTGTTTTTTATGGCTTCATAGTATTCCATGGTATATATGTGCCACATTTTCTTTATCCAGTCTATCATTGATGTGCATTTGGGTTGGTTCCAAGTCTTTGCTATTGCAAAAAGTGCTGCAATAAACATATGTGTCCATGTGTCTTAATTGTAGAATGATTTATAATACTTTGGGTATATACACAGTAATAGGATTGCTGAGTCGAATGGTATTTCTGGTTCTAGATCCTTGAGGAATCACCATACTGTCTTCCATAATGGTTGAAGTAATTTACACTACCACCAACAGTATAAAGTGTTCCTATTTCTTCACAGCCTCACCAGCATCTGTTGTTTCCTGACTTTTTAATGATCCCCATTCTAACTGAAGTGAGATGGTATCTCATTGTGGTTTACATTTGCATTTCTCTAATGACCAATGGGACAAAACAGAGGCCTCAGAAATAAAACCACACATCTACAACCATCTGATATTCAACAAACCTAACAAACACATGCAATGGAGAAAGGATTCACCATTTGATAAATGGCAGTGAAAAAACTGGCTAGCCATATGCTGAAAACAGCAATTGGACTCCTTCCTTCAACCTTATACAAAAATTAACTCAAGATGGAATAAAGACTTAAATGTAAAACCTAAAACCATAAAAACCATAGAAGAAAACCTAGGCAATACCATTGAGGACATAGGTATGGGTAAAAACTTCATGAATAAAACACCAAAAGTAATTGAAACAAAAGCTAAAATTGACATAAAGGATCTAATTAAACTAAAGAGCTTCTGCACAGCACAAGAAATTATCATCAAAGTGAACAGGCAACCTACAGAATGGGAGAAATTTTTTGCAAACTATCCATTTGACAAAGGTATAATATCCAGAATCTACGAGGAACTTAAACAAATTTACGAGAAAAAAAAATAACCCCATCAAAAACTGGGTGAAGGATATGAACAGACACTTCTCAAAAGAAGATATTTATGTGGCCAACAAACATGAAAAAAAGCTCATCATCACTGGTCATTAAATACTAGATAGTTTAAGAGAAATTTTTCTTAAATCTGAAAAATAAAAGCTTTAAGAACCAACAATACTTCAAATTAAAACTATACAAACATTATCTTTGTTAGTTACTCAAACTCATATATTACATTTTTGTTCAGCTTGATCTTGATTAGTAGTTTCACAAATTCATCAGTGTCTTCATTCGAATTTTATAAAATTTGTATTTAGTTCATTGATCTTAAAGTTATTAAAACCCTGTATTCAGCATTACTTGTTAGACTTTTTTGCATGAATCTGATTGCAGGTGTCTTTAGAGAGAAATCAAAAGTGTTGATGACAGACATTAATTAAATAGCCATAGTTAAAAATCTGATGGAAATTCATTATAATCAGCAACTGACAAGGAAATTTGGTTATTTCAGTGACATACAATATTTTCATATGACAACCAAAATTATGACTATTAGATTTATTTGAATTTATATAATTTTTTAAAACTTATTAATAGTATACCCATAAATATAACTGAAAGAAGATCTATAATCACTTGTCATTTGACAATACTTTCCATGCAATTTAACACATCAAACAAGCCTAATTATTTCATATCTCTATGAAATCAGAGATACCTCCTTTGAAGCTCTCTTGACCCAACTGGAGAGTATCAGTTAATTCTGGTCATAAAGACTTAATCTAGAACTTTAATACTAGAGAAGTCTACCACACATGTCAACCGTCGAAAACAACTGATTGAAGCAGTATCACCTGTCATTATGAGAAAAGTGTCATCACTTCACAAGAGTGATAATCAAAAAATTTCAAAAGCAATACAGAAAGTTACATAGAACAGTTTTGAAACTCATTTTTCCTAAGTAATCCATAAAACCCAATAAATACAATTTGAAACACATGAAACTATACTGATAAAACAGAACGTATTTTTTCTTAGGCCAATTGCATAAAAGCTAAAGAAAAGCCCTGCAGTGTGATTGCTGCTTCTTATGAAAAGCCCATTGAAATAGCTGGAAAGTTAAACCTGATGACAATTGACTTGAATTTAATCAGACATAGAAAAAGTGTGTGTTCAACGTTATCAGTATACACCACATTAAAGAGGAAGGTGAGCAAGAAAGCTGGTATTTTGTGAAGGGGAATACATTGCTTTTAGTAAAGTATAGTAAGTTTTCTTATTACATGGAACAATTCAGACATGTCAAGAAAGGCTAAGAGTACAGACTCAAGTGTACTGGAGAAAAAAATACTCTCTACACTCTAAAGCTGCAGTTTAGAAGATGTTTGGAAATTAAAGAAAACAGATTACACACACACACACACACACATACACACACACACACAGATAGCTTTTAAAGTTTTATTCAAAATACATTAACAAATAGTAATATACATTTACCAATTTATAAAATAACAGCTGAATCCAAAATTATATTTTTGACAAAATCAGACCTGTTCACTTGGCTAATTTATTTGCTCTAATAATAATCTTTTGAAGATTACGGACCAAAATTTCAGGTAAATCAGTTTGATTGGTAAACAAATTCTTTTCCTTTTTTCTTTTTTGTTTCAGTTTTAAATTACTTGAGGGGTTAAATTTTTAAATATTTACATTTTAGCTAGGACTGATTGAATTGTAGAAAGAAATCAATTATCTCCAAGAAGCACTGAATTTTTAGTAACAAATCTTTCTTTTGTTTGCTAGTTCAGTTTGCTTAACAGGTGAGGAGGCATTTTAGAAAAAGTGTTTTGAAGATTTTTAAGGATTTGTGTGTGTGTGTATGTGTGTGTGTCAGAGGGGCTTCTGCACGGCAGACAAAGCAATTTTTTTAAGCTGGACAGAGTTATATTATTGCCTTGAGCTCAAAATTTTGACCTATTTGACCTGAAAGCCTAACTTTTGTAAACATTTATATAGTTTTTTTTTTTTTTTTTAAGAATATCAGTCCTTCAATTAACTGTTCCATTATCCTAAGCAGTTGGTAGTTACGCAAACCTAAATTTACATTTCCTAAAGGGATGACTCAGGTGTCTAGGGTTTTGGTTGCCATGGAGCTGTTGTAATTTCTGAAGCATTTACTTTGAAACCTCTTTAAGATTTTTTCCCCCCTATCTTGGCTGGAGTGCCATAAGCAGTGAGTTTATCTTAACTATCAGTAGAAAAGTCAGCAGATTCAAAGTAGGCAGGAAAAATAGAGAAATCGAGGACTTCTAAGACTCTACATGTTAACTCTATAGTTTTAGGTTCTAATTCAAGTCAGAAAAACGAGCTTGGAGAGTTTGAATGCTCCCCGTGATCTTCTTTCATTTAAAAAATGCACAAGGAAAATCATGTATGTGGCTGGGTTCCCATAGGGCTTGACATGCTTCAGATTTTTGGGAGTCCTAGCCTATTTCCTGTTAATATCTCCAGAGCAAACAAAAATCCTGTAAGTCTTGTTAGGAGTTTGGAACAGTGTCTTAGACCCTGGTGATCACCCTAGTGACTTTTAATTAGCCATTCTGTACCCACCATTTAGCATGTTTATTTTTTGCTCTTGGAAGATTTTCATAAATGAGCAGGGAGAAAAAAATAAAGGACACAAATTATTTACAGGTACACATAATCAAATAAAAATAAAACAAAATATGTGTGCTCACAAAAATGTTAAAACAGGTATGCAGACCAATCAAAAAAAAATTAAATTAGGCAGAAAGAACTAAAAGTTAATTTACTGGAAAATGCATGTCTCACAGACAGAATATAAATTCTATAGAAGCCAAGGTACTCAAACCAAAAGGAAACTTTTTATACCAAAAAGCATTGTTAATAAATACACAAACAAATATTTATAGTTGGCAAGAGGGAGGTAAGGTCCTTTACTTAAGGCAACCTTATAACAGAAACAGATCTCAAAGAGATAGCACACCAATGAGAGGAAGTCTGAGAATCTCACAGGAGACTCATCAGAGAGAAAAGGTGAAGTATGGAAGCAGAGAGCATGCAAGGACTCAATGTTTGTACCACATTGGACTCCTTGGGTCACTAAATGCATCCTAGGTGACCTAATTTGATCCCTCCTCTGAAAACAACTAAATTATATCAAACTCATAAATGAACAGAAAGGGAGACTCTCTAATACAAAATGGTATTTATGCAGGAATGGGTATCACAATGGGAATACATGTGCCATAGTAAACTATGTGTATATTTAGAAAAGTAAAGGAAAATAAGAGTTGTCAAAGAAAAAAATGAGAAGAATTGTTTTGAAACAATTATCATTGGCTATAGGGATCAATAATAAGGATGGTGTAAGCACAAGGTTGATCAGGCAGTTGCTGGGCAGATGCCCTCACAGAAGTCACAGAAAATGTGTGTGTGTGTACACTTGTAATATTGCAGTAGCCTTCATACAAGGCTGCAGTTTTCACAGTCTTTTATAATAGCTCTTGTTATTAGGCATGCACGCATATAACCCTCCATTCATGGCCTGCCTCAGCTCCATTTGTAAGGGATTGACACAGTAATTCCAACTTGATTCTGACAACTTTCACAATTATAATTATGAAACTCTCAGACAAGTGATTGTAAAAGTACTTGAGATGGGTACATATACATTCTCTTAAAATGACTTATTTGGCACTAATTCAATAGAATTAATCAGATGAATAAATAGATCAGCAGAAACAAACAAACAAAAAGAAAAAAATAAACATATTCATAAATATCAGAGACAACCTGCTTTTGGGTGGCATATTTGCCACAACATCCACTCCTGTATAAAGCTTATGACAAATATATAGAAAAATTGAATGTGTAATAATTTCTAAGTTATATATTGAGCATGTGAAAGGTGGTAAGGCATTCCAGGAGCCAAACTATACTGCAAAATGTCAACTTAAAGTATAGTTTAGGTACAATATTTCATTAAATATGTCTGGCATTTCTTATATAAGCTTTAGACTAAGACCAAAATCTTGCTACTTTAACTATAGTGACTTAGATCTTTATACAAATTGTGTTTAATAAAAAGTAGTACTATTATTGTGATTTTTTTTTCATCTTCTATACTTTATTTTTTAAACAAAATCAGGGCAAAATCTGAAAACCAATTATTCAACAGTTTTGTAGTATGTCAGAAAGTCACATAAAAAGATGTTACACTAAAATCAAATTACTGGCTGCCTACCATTGAGATAGATAAAAATGCCAATCATGACTTCTACAGAAGCCATCTTGGGTTATTAAAAATAATTCTAGGTTTCAATATATTATCTATGACAGCGATTTTTCAACTGCTAAACCAAATATTACCTTTAAGTATTTTCTGATCAAGATAGAATTTTAAAAAACTATAATTTTGCATGGATATTTCTTATGACAGTGAAGTAGGTACAAAATTTATTTTATAATTATATATTGAGAAATATTTAAAGGACCTATGGTTTCAAAATAGGTGATTTGATGTTGAAATTATGATGTAATATGCAGGGTAGAATATTTAAAAGATGAATAAGGTTGTATTTTTTTTAAGCAGAACATGCCAAATATAAAAAGCCTTTTGAAGGTCTAACTGTCATTCATAGCTAACAAAATCATGGCTACATATGGTACCTGACGAACTGGCTGTAGGATATTTGCACAGAATATATGCTTCAAAAAATGAGAGAACAAAATTGAAAAATCATTTTTGTATGATACAGTTTTGACCGATTATCGACCAGTAATTTAAAAGTTTAATAGATTGTCATTTTCATGAGTCAATTTTGCACCAACAGGATATGGTTGCAAATAACCTATGTAAAAGGTTTCTATGGTGTCCCCACATAACTCTAGAGCTGTCATCTACAAGGAGAGCATTTGATATTGAGTTGGGTGCTAATTGTAATGCATGCCAAACACAAAGACTTGGCATGGTTGCTCTGGTTTCCATAGAGAACAAAAATACACTGCTCTGGGAAAATGTGTTCCCTGCTTTCCTTCAACTAGTTTTGCCAAGCAAGGAATGTCACCAGTCACCATTGTTTTGGCATTTGGTAATGACGACTAATACAATGAGTACTTTCTGAAACTAAGATGTTATTGTAAAAGAAGTATTTTTGGTACAGCAATAAGAATAGCCTGTGGATACTTTTTCATCTTATTTTCAGCATTTGAATACAGCCTTGTACCAGCAATGTGGACAAATATTAGAGTGTTTATTGAGACTTGTGTTTAATGACTCAAAAATCTAGAAACACAAATTCAGTGTTAGTGTACCTTTGGTCAAATGGCAGAAAACATTTCAATAATAATTAGCGAAAAAAAAATCTTTCAAGTTTTCAAATGATTTGTATTAGAGGCAGCTTAGAAGAACTATTGAAAGAAACTGCCATAGAAAATAATTCCATTAGAGATATAACATGAACAACAACAACAACAACAACAAAAAAAAAACAGCACTACCCTGATGTGTTACAATCAAACATGAAAACTTACTGGCACTCTTCCACAATGTTTGAAAATAATAGTTTCCAAATGCTGTCCAATGCATACAGAACATAATTCTGTAGATGTGTGTAGATAGTATCTGAAAAAATGATTTTTGTCTTCAAATAAGATAGGCACAGATTGCATTAAATACAAAAATCTAAACATATTTCACTTCATTATATTAATTCACAATTACTGTCACATGTATTTAATGTACCAAAGTACACTGTAAATCTTCTAGAAGAATATACAGTAAGTGGCACTTTCCAAGTATATTAACAATCAGTTTAGGAAACTAGTGTTCTACAGCATATTTAAAAATGTGATGTTTTAATAAAACATACATTTCTAAAAGTGATGAAAGTTTTATTTATTTTACAGAAGATTAAAGCACAAAGACAACTATTCTATATACAAATGAAAAAGCTATGAAAATTAATTGTAAACTAAAAATGTAAAGTTCTTTCATCTTATAAGGAGTGAACAATACTCATTTGGGCTTAGATATACACATCTTGAATATTACTAAATTTTAATTTTCCCTTTCTGTAACTAAAAGAGGAAGAACTATGTGTAAGTGAGCAAATAGGAGCACTCAAGATGCAGAGATAAAATCATAAAATCTGCAAATAAAAATGAGAAAAAATCAATAAGAAAAGTAAAAAGTGGAAACTTCAGCTGTCAAAAAACAAGGCTGTCGACAAAGCTTAACTACTTCTGATATAATTTGAAGTCAATAAGTCTTTTGAGATTTAAATTTGTTAGATTTAAAGCAGTAGAGCAAGAAATAACCAAATTAGGCATTCATCTTACATAGGATTTCTGTGAATTTCTAAGGACTTAAACTTTCCTGGTTATTTCTTGCTCTACTGCTTTGATACAACTTGCACCTATCTTCTGCCTAAGGATTATTCTTTGTTACGTCATCTGTGTTAATGTTGATAAAGAACATAGAGCACTTTACTCAATAATGAAGAATTTGTTGCTCATACTAGACAACTGTATGTTTTATACAGCAGCCCTGAAGGAACAAAGAGAAGCTACAGTATGATATCACTCAGCAAACCACTTACAATGAACTATTAGGCATGTGCATTTTAAAGCTTCCTGGATGAGAACCGCCACTACAAATATTCCATTGTTCTATCTCTGTGGGACAATTCCCCAACACGTTTCATATGACCCCATCCCCATTTCACCTTTTTGCTCAACTCCTGTTAACGTCCAATGCAGAGTTGCTTCTTGAAAATCGAAAGCAGAGGGTCCCATTTATTAATGGGCTTTATTTTTCAGAGCAGTTTTAGATTCACAACGAAGTTGAACAGAAGGTACAGATTATTTCCTATATATTTCCTGCCCCAACACACACATAACCTTCCCCTATATTTATATCTCCCACTAGGTGGTAGTTTTATTACAATTGATAAAACCACATTGATATAATCATCTTAAATCCATAGCTTACATTAGAACTCACTCATTCTGAGGATTTGGACAAATTTATCACAACATGTATCTGCCATTATAGTGTCATATGAAGTAGTTTCACTGCTTTAAAATATGGGCTCTGCCTATGTATCCTATCCTCCCTGCCTGACCATAAGGGCCTCATTTTTCTGAGTAGATACATCCATAATATATGTTTCTAAAGAAAGACAGTTTACTTCACATATGAATGCACTGATAATATTATTAAATTCTTAAGTAGATAACACTCTAAATATAACTATTATTAGATAAATCACTATATAAAACATGTCCATCCCACTCCAAATATATAACAATCATATAAAAAATGTAACTTAGAAGTCTTAAAAATTTATACTTCTAGACAAGATGCAATAAAAAGGACCACACAACACTCTGCCACAAAACACAAACAGAAACAGGAAAATAGATACAATGGCTTTCAGATATTGAACAACAGGCAGCGCAGGACTGTGCTTTCTGACAGAAAGTAAACAAAGTAAAAAAAAAATCAGTAAACTTGAAGATTTTTAGACTTAAACATTAAGCAAACAGATAAAAAACATGAAGACAGAAACAAATTTCATGGTAATATCAAACACTCTAACAGATATAAAAAGTAGATTCTCAGAAAGAGACAAGGGGGAGGACACAATTCTGAAGGAAAAATTCTCAGAAATCTTCCAATATTGATGAAAATGTTACATACAGCACACACAGGTACAGACAAAAATACCATATACCAAAGCTCATTATAATTATTTTGCTAAAAGCCAGTAACTAGGCCGGGCGCGGTGGCTCAACCTGTAATCCCAGCACTTTGGGAGGCCGAGGCGGGTGGATCACGAGGTCGAGAGATCGAGACCATCCTGGTCAACATGGTGAAACCCCGTCTCTAGTAAAAATACAAAAAATTAGCTGGATGTGGTGGCGCGTGCCTGTAATCCCAGCTACTTAGGAGGCTGAGGCAGGAGAATTGCCTGAGCGCAGGAGGTAGAGGTTGCGGTGAGCCGAGATCACGCCATTGCACTCCAGCCTGGGTAATGAGAGCGAAACTCCGTCTCAAAAAAAAAAAAAGAATATTAGAAAAAACTTTAAACCAATACATTCTGTAACAGGTAAAACAAACAAATTTCCTTAAAGACAAAATTTAATGTTTATGATTTGGACAATTCAATCTGTTCTCTTCAACTCATACGTAGATTCAATACAACCCCAACCAAAATGACAGCAGATTTTAATTTTTTTGTAGATACTGATGAAGTGATTCTAAAATTTCTATGAAAAAGGCAAGAAATCTGGATAGCCACAGAGTTTAGAAAAATAACAAAATGATAGGTCTCATGCTATCAACAAATATGATACCGGCAAAGGGACAGGGGCACAGTTTGATGAAATGATGTAGAATGCCCAGAAGTAGACCACACAAATGCACTCAGCTGATATTTGACAAAGGAGCAAAAGCACTTCAATGGTAAAAAGATAGATTTCAACAACTATTGCTGGAACAATTAAACATTCATGTTAAAAAATTGTCATTATTCAAACCTGACAAAAACAAGCAATGGGGAAAGGATTCCCTGTTTAATAAATGGTGTTGGGAAAACTGGCTAGCCAAGTGCAGAAAGCAGAAACTGGACCCCTTCCTGACACCTTACACTAAAATTAATTCCAGATGGATTAGACTTAAACATAAGACCTAACACCATAAAAAACCTAAAAGAAAATCTAGGCAAAGCCATTCAGGACATAGGCATAGGCAAGGACTCCATTACCAAAACACCAAAAGCATTGGCAACAAACGCCAAAATAGACAAATGGGACCTCATCAAACTCCACAGCTTCTGCATGGCAAAAGAAACAGTCATTAGAGTGAATCAGCAACCAACAGAATGGGAAAAAAATTTTGCAATCTACCCATCTGACAAGGGGCTGATATTCGGAATTTACAAAGAAAAGAGATCTACAAGAAAAAAACAAACAAGCCCATTCAAAAGTGGGCAAAGGATATGAACAGACACTTTACAAAAGAAGACATACAGGAGGCCAGCAAACATATGAAAAAATGTTCATCATCACTGGTCATTAAAGAAATGCAAATCAAAACTACACTGAGATACCATCTCACGCCAGTTTGAATGACGATCATTAAAAAATCTGGAGACAACAGATGCTGGAGAGGATGTGGAGAAATAGGAACACTTTTACACTGTTGGTGGGAGTGTAAATTAGTTCAACCATTGTGGAAGACAGTGTGGCGATTCCTTAAGGAACTAGAAATCGAAATTCCATTTGACCCCACAATCCCATTACTGGGTATATAGCCAAAGGATTATAAATCATTCTACTATAAGGACACATACACACGAATGTTCATAGCAGCACTGTTTACAATAGCAAAGACCTGGAACCAACCCAAATGTCCATCAATAATAGACTGGACAGGGAAAATGTGGTATATATACAACATGGAATATTATGCAGCCATCAAAAACGATGAGTTCCTGTCCTTTGTAGGGACATGGATGAACCTGGAAACCATCATTCTCAGCAAACTGACACAAGAGCAGAAAATGAAACACCACATATTCTCACTCATAGGCGGGTGTTGAACAATGAAAACACATGGACACAGGGAGGGGAGCACTACACACTGGGGTCTGCTGGGGGGAAATGGGGGAGGGACGGGGTGGTGGGGAGGTGGGGAGAGATAGCATAGGGAGAAATGTCAGATATAGGTGAAGGGGAGGAAGGCAGCAAATCACACTGCCATGTGTGTACCTATGCAACAATCTTGCATGTTCTTCATATGTACCCCAAAACATAAAATGCAATTAAAAAAATTGTCATTATTTTAATGTGTAGTTAACATGGTGCCATTATGGGGAAATCAAACATATCAGCTAAGCAGAAGTAAAAGGAAAATTCATGGAAATATCCTGTCATCCTACCTCCCATAACATTTTGGTATACATTACTTCAGATTTTCCACATGAAATACTGATTTATCTATGCATTTCTGTATCCACAGATCTATCTGTGGGTATATGCATCTATGTATCTCCCTATCTTTCTATCCATTCATCCACCCATTCTTTTCTCATTCATGCATCTTTTATTCATCCAACTATCTGTTAAAAGGAAAACTTCAGGGGAATTAAATGTAAAACAGCTTAATTGAGCAGAGTACAATTAGTGAATTGGGTGGCCCCCAGAACCAGTTATGCTCAGAGACTTCACACAGTCACATGATGGAAGATTTATGGACAGATAAAGGAAAGTGATATACAGAAAACAAAAGCGAGGTACAGAAACAACTGGTATGGTTACAGCTTGGTTTTTGCCTCATTTGAAAACAGTTTGAACTGCTTGCTACCTCTGATTGGCCAAAACTCGGTGGTTGACCTAAGAGTAGGAGACAGTGTGTTTACACCTCCATTTAGGTTATAGTTCACAATGTACAGAGGAAGCTTTAGGCTGAACTTGAAATATGTAAGGATGCAGCTTTAGGCTAAAGTTTACTTAATATATCTATATTACTATATATTTACTACATAAAAATATTTCCAATATAGAAAGAGTACATCTCATTTCCTAAGAGTAGCTCTTATTAACAGTAATGCTTGTGTGTGTGTGTGTGTGTGTGTGTGTGAGGGAGTGTCTCACTCTGTCACCCAGGCTGGAGTGCAATTGTGTGATGTCAGTTCACTGCAACCTCAGACTCCCTGGTTCAAGCAATTCTCCTGCCTCACACACCCGAGTAACTGGGATTACAAGTGCCGGCCACCATGTCCAGCAGATTTTTCTTGTATTTTTAGTAGAGACAGGGTTTCACCATGTTGGCCAAGCTGGTCAGGAACTCCTGACCTCAGAGATCCACCTCCCTTGGCCTCCCAAAGTGCTGGGATTATAGGTGTGAGCCACCACACGTGGCCCACTGATATATTTCTTTCTCTAGAGTTTATACTATATTTTGAAAAACAGGCAGATAATACTTTTTTGCATACATATCGAGTTGAAAGGCTGTTATATGTACATTTTGAAAGTATATATAATTTTATTTGTATATTTATAAAAGTGAAATGACACTTCCCCTTATTTTTCTCTGACAATGAGTTATCCCAATTTTCCTAAATGATTTCTGCCTACCTGAATTCTATAGCATTAATTGATGATATTGCTTCTTTTTCCCTTAGAGCATGTGATCTCACAGTAATTTTTGTTTGGTTGGTTTTTTAAAATTTATTTTATTATTATTTTTACACAAAAGAATTGCTTCTTCAGCTATACTGTAAGATATTTGAGGACAGATAATCTTTATAGCCTAACAATTAGTAAAATACTTTGAAAAATAATTGTAGGCTTTCAGGAATATTTATTTATTTATCTTTATGTATTTGTTTATTTTGAGAAAGGCTCATTCTGCCACCCAGGCCGGAGTACAGTGGTACAATCTTGGCTCACGGCAACCTCTGCCTCAAGGGTTCAACCAATTCTCCTGCCTCAGCCTCCTTAGTGGCTGGGATTACAGGTGCCCACCATGACACCCAGCTAATTTTTTGTATTTTTAGTAGAGATGGGGTTTCACCATGTTGGGCAGGCTGGTCTGAAACTCCTGATCTCAAGTGGTCCACCCACCTTGGCCTTCCAAAGTGTTAGGCAGGAGCCAGTGTACCTGGCCAAGAATATTTATTAATGGAAGTAAAAAACATTTTTACATTTGGATGCATAAAAGTGTAAATACATTTTTCACCATTCAGTCATGAAGTCAATGTGAACTAGAAGTGTGTTAAATGATAGGGTAATTGGTGAATGGATGAATGACTGGTCTCGCCATCTTCCTGCTGTTGTTTCAGACTTCCAAATATATTTGCTTCATATAAACTGAATGTCAGCTGGAGAAAATGAAAAATGTTCGCAAACTTTTAAGCAGAGTTTAAGCACATGCCATCAAATCAACCAAAGTCAGTCATTCAACCTTTAGGAAATTTTTCCTTGTTCATCTGGTTGGCTTTTCCCAGCAAAGAAAATGTTTTACAGGAAATGATTTATCTCATCTCATAGAAAAATGAAATTAAGCAAACTCTGGAAGGAGATTGAAATAATGTGTGTTTGTATTTTGGGGACATGCTGAATGATAGAATAAAATTTGTCAGTGCTTTCCTATTCTCTTCACTGTTTATTCAATTTCCATCCCTACAAAAGTACAGGTTATGATCCTTTTTTGAGACACATACATAATATTCTTACCATGAAAATAGTTATATTTTCTAATGAGGCTTCTAATGATGCTATTGGATATAGGTAAACTGCAAATTAGAGAGAAATTAGAAAGAAAATGATTGTAACATATTTACGGTAGGTGGCAAATTGTCCCATTTCAGTGAGGGGTCTCAATTCCCTAGAGGGTTATTTAAATACAACCTCAAATTATAAAGATTCTTCAATAAATGATATTAATGTTCTATTCCTGAAAAACTGCCCATTTGGAAAGAGTAAAAAAACTAAAAAAAAAAAATAAAAATAAAAAAATAAAACAAAATCATTTTGCACTATTTGGAATACTTAATATATTTTATCATCTCTATCTCTCATAATGATGTTATTTTTTATAAACTAAAGAAACAGCTGGTAACACAAACAACAGGTTTAGTAGGAACATTTAATTGGCTTTCATTTTAGCAAATGTATTTTCAACGATCTTGTGATTCAAAGATACAAATTAGAATGCTTATCTTTATTTTTTTTTCCTTTTGGGAAAAGGTCATATTTCTGGCAGAGAAGAAATGTAATGATTTTGCTCTATTTTTCTTTCTATATCTGTAGTATGTTTCATCTCCTCCTGACATCTAATTGCCAATAAAATTCTCTTCGGAATGCAATTACAGTCCAGAATATTGGTTGGAATATGGATCTTCACTGGGAATTGCTACATTAAAGAATGACCAATATTTTGCATCTACAGAAAAACACCTTCAGTATGGTGGAAAAGCTCATTGTAAAACGCCGCTTAAAAAATTAATACACGCTGTGAAAGAAATTTATACAAGATGGTTAAGATGCTAATCTTTTAGCATCTCATTATTTTGTTAATTCCTCATCTGTGGTTTCTTGTGTGAGACTTTGTTTCAAAGTTAAAAACGCAACAAATAAAAATGAGTTCCTGCCTGTATACTTACAGATTAAAAAGCTTCAGAAAATAAGTAACATTCATACCACACTAAATAAATTTCTACACATAAATTGCATATAAATTGAAGAAGAAACAAAAACAATTTTTTTGAAGTTACTTCTAAACTACATTAAATTGGCAGATGTTGGAAAAAAATCCTAATTGACTTAAAAGAAAACTACAAAGCTTTTTTTTATAAAGAGAAAGGTTCATAATAACCTCAGATTTTTGCAAAGGCATCAAGTCCAGGGAATGTGAATTCATATCATGTTAAATTATTAAGCCAGTGGGTGAGAGGTTAAAGATATTTTTAGAAATACAAGGAAAATATTTACCTTTAACAGCATTTTTCAATAAAATAAGTTGAGTAATTTTAAAAATGAATGATAAGGGAAGCAGAACACAGATATCATATCAAGCAATGCAGTATTTCAGATGGAGAGATGAAGAAACAAGCTTCAGAAGACAGGTTTTCAGAAGACAGTATTTAATTGAATACAAGGTAAACTAGAACATTTGGGACAAAACTAACTTAACCTTATAAGTAAGTTGTAGATAATTCCATTTCAACCAAGGGATAATGTTACCCTACTTAATAAATTGAGAACAAGGAAAAGAGCTAATATTACCTTTTGATTATGTTGTGTAATAAATATTAAAAAGTGAGTATGTTGTACAAGTTTTAGAGGAAGAAACAAAATTATCATTCACATAGATATTATTGCCTATGTGAATATATAGCAGAATCATTTGGTAAAATTTTAGAATTAAGGAAAAAGTTTAAGAAGGATGTTGGATATATCATCAAGATAAATATTAATTACATTTCCACACAGTGTAAAAAAGTACTAGAAAAAATGCTTTAGAAGATTTTATTTCACAAGAAATATATATATCTGCTTGTGTGTAATTTGCCGTAGCAAATGTATGTTAAAATATGTAGTCTCTCAAAATGCACATTATATTTAGTCAAACATATGTATTGTGTGTTAGCTATGTCATGTCATATACAAGTGTCATATATACCTACAAAAAGATAGCCAAGACTTATTTTGGTAAAATTTTAATAAAGTATCTCAATATTTAATTAAGATTATGTATAACAACCTAAATAATGAAGAAATATACCATGTCCACAAGGATATTTTTAATATATCAATTCTTTCCAAATTGAAAGAAGAGTCTATGCAACATTCACCCAGCTTTCAAATTTCAGTGGCGTCATTGTTGAACTTGTAAATTGATATTTAAATGTATATGGAAGAACAACCATGAAGCAGCAAGGCACCTTTGAAGGCAGTAGACATCAAGAGTTATTTTAGCACAGGAATAAAAAAAAAAAAAAACAACAAAACCTAATGTAATAGAATGGAGAGCTAACAGTTAGATTTAAACACATATGTAAGCAAAATAAAAAAAAATCAATAACTTAATAAATGGGACTGCAGCAATCAGTTTCGATTAAGGGAAGAATATGTAATTGAATTCTTACATTATAAAATGTTTCTAAATGGGTGAAAAATTGAAGTATCAAAACCCAAATTTAAAAACATTTGGAGAAAACATATGTGAATATCTATTATGTCTCAGTAGGAAAGGATTTTTCAAACAGAGCAAAAAAGCTCACATGTTAGAAGAAATAAATGATAAATCTGATTCCCTTAAAATTGAAGATATCTATTCAGAATAATAAATGATAAAGAACTTTTAAATATTAACCTAAAGGTATTTACTTAACACGTAAGTGATAAATGATTAATATCTCTAAGTATATAATAGTGCAGAGTATAATATATATAATCTTAATATATAAATAAGTTATATGTAATATATATGTTCTATTCCCTTTATTTTTTCTTACAAAATACTGGTCATTGTTTTGAGAAGCTATTATCCACCTACTGTAATATCAAATTTGATGGTAAGTATTTTGGAAATCTCCACCACATATTTTAGGATACACCAATATAATATATCCTCTGTTACAGATCTCCAAAATCTTGCTATTTAATAGAAGCCTTGCCCAGAAGCCAGTTTCAGGAATTACACACCTCTAACAAAGTAATTTCGCTTAGAATCTGATCACATGGACATAACTTCACGACAATCAAGACAAGGTGCTGATCTTCTGTGGATGCCTTCCCGGGATGTGAGTGTTCTGAAGACTGAAGCATACACAGGTAAAACTGGATTTGGTGTGAGGTGAGGTACGGAAAAGGGAGAACGTGACACACAGTGGATTCAGATCTTTAAAAGCAGATGGTGCAGACATCGTATGACTTTAGTTTGGTAGAACTAGCTATCTAAAGAAAATATTAATCTGAGTTTATCTTTAAGGCAAGAAAAATTACATCATGATGGCATAAAGTACACAGATCATTCATCTGACTGGTATGGCTGTTTTTTGTTTTGTTTTGTTTATAATCAAGGATTCACTATGACTAACAGTAAGCTACAAGTATAATCAGAATACTACCCCGTAAGTATCCTGAATGGGAAACAGGAATGTCCAGTAGAATAAATAATAAAAAAAACCCTAGCATTAGGAATTAAGTTATCTGGATTCTCATGTTTTCACTAGTTACCTGAGATACTGGCAGTTCATTGGGGCAAAATTTAATTAGTAAATGAATGTCCACTGATCTTCTAAGGTATTCTGAATTTTTATTTTTTATTGACTATAGCGAAGTTTTGAAAGGAGAAAAGAGACCAAAGCAAGATAAAAGCCAGTCATAAAGATGCATATAGGAGGATATTGTAAGAACCTAGTTGAAGATGAGGGTAGAGATCAGGGCAAAGGCAACAGAGAGAGTAAGAAACGGTCAGATTCAAGGGATTTCAGTCACAGTACAGTTTTGTTGACGTGAATGTGGCATGTGAAAAGAAAGAGGAGTTAAAGTAGCTTCAAAAGTTATGGCCTGAGCACCTGGAAGGGATGGTGTTATCAACTGAGGGGCAGCATAGAGCAGGACTGTTTCACACGATCTGATTGTCTGTATTAGAATCTTGGCTCTGCTGTTGACCATGAGATTTTGGACAGGTTAGTTAATTTTGTGTATCTTGTTTCCCTTCTCCATGTAAAGGAGTTGATATATTTTTACTGTATAAAGTTGTTTAATCAATAAATGAGAGAATATATGTAAAGGATTTAGAACAGTGACTGGTTCATAGTGAGCACTCAATAAATGATACTCTCTCTGATTCTCCTGAAGCTAGCCTGAGAACAAAGACCCTATACAAGATCCCCCTGTAAAAAAGGAGGTGATGCTACTGTCAGAGAAGATGTCACAATCCATAGGTTAAAGATACTAAATTTTAGTAAAATCAAGCCGTTGACAGTTACTTCCTGCTTAATCAAATAGTTTGCTCAACCAACCTAGTAATTGGCTGCCATGAAATTTGCCTCCAAATGGACTGTCACTAATTGACACCAAAATGGATGGTTCAGTCACAGAGCTTAGTCTCAATCAGTGTATCTAGCAGGGTAACTTCTGAGTTTTTATTCTTGTGTTTGAAACCACATTAGGTTGTAATGTTGCATGCTGGTGAACTCAAGTCAGACAGAACTGGTTTCCATTTATGCTTCCATGCTTACTCACTGTAGGACCCTCAGTTTCCTCACCTATAAATGAGGGTCACAGTGTGAATAATGGCATGGGATTATTTGGTGGATTAAATAAGACTGTAAACCAACTTAGCAGAGTTCTAGGGCTATAGCAGTTGTTCAGTTAACGTTAATCATTCTGATAGTGATGGTAAGAATTCTGATGCTGATAATTCAAAACGTGGTGAACAGTCACTCATGAACTGATAATCAAGAAAATTACATGAAAGTCATTTTTATAACATCTACTATTTACCTTCTAGCAGAAAGTCTAATAAATGAAGCAAATTATCCAACAGTGTTTAATAGTGGAATGAGGTGCCATAACCCTCACATAGATAAAATACATTAGGTTTTTATATGCTCCCCAAATCACATGCCTCCACTTTCCTGCCCTATTCTCTTTCCAAGAAGAATAACATATTCAGGTTTATGTGTATGTTAGCATCCTTTAGGACTCTTTAATCTCTTTTTGAAGCACTGTAGAAAGTAATGAGATCCCCAAAGAAAGCCTGAAGGGCCTCTAAATAACCAGAAAGGAATAGCTAATCTCTTACAGTCAAGCCTTGTAAAGAAGCAATTTGTTCATTAATGATAGAAATAAAGCATCTTCACTTGAGAATTAATCCTCATCTTCCATAAAACAAAATCACCTTCTGTATATATGTGAAGAGAAACAGACAGGACCAGAGTCAGTGGGGTAAATCTTACATAATACACTAGCTTTAATAGTGCTGCTAAAAAATAAAAAAGAAAAAAAGAAAGACTGAAAATCTCATTAGCACCTTATCTCATGGAGCACTTAAAGGTAATCAGCAAAGGAGGGGGGTCTTGCAATATAATTAGTGGCTGTTAAATTTAGAGAAAATTAGAGGGGATATTCTCCACCCAGTTACTAGTCTTGTTGAGTCACGGGGCTGAATTTTTTAAGGGCTGGTTCATTAAGGAACAATCACAGCAGGTGTCGTTTTCCATGTTAAGACAAGAGCCAGCATTTTTTATGCCTTCAGTCAACCCAGTGGGACATTAAGGCATGCTTCCCAGCAAAGCACATTTATTTGAATTTTTTGTTTACCTCTGAACACCTGCAGGACTAAGTTCCTGACATATTAAATATTTGAATCACACTTTGTACTTGAATTATACTTTATACTTTTCTCACTTCAGATGCTATATTTGTGCCATACAATTATACTTAGGAAGTGACATACAATCATTTCCTTGGGCTGTTACAGCAGTCTAATGGATGTATGTGAGTGCAGTATTACCTATCTTAAAGATGGAAACACCCACCTATCTATCACCTATCTATGGGTTGTAAGCATCTTTTTGAAACTAAGTGGAAAAATTTTATTTTCAAGACTCATTTGCTAAAGCTACTGTACAAAGTTTTCTGAACTTACAAGGGGGCAAAGTTGTGAAATACAGAAGATAATATATTTGGTATGATTCTCTGAAAGTCTTTCATCTTTTTTCATTATCTCTCAGTCTCTTTATTTTAAAATACTATATATAAAGAAATTACTCGCTCCCTATCAATTTTGTCCTGAAACATACAGTCATGTAAACTAATTGCTGTAATCTGAAGTTAAAACCTGAGTGATCCAGAATCTTACATGCCTTTGAAATCATACAAGTCGAAATGCAACTACATATGTGTAACTGATTTGTAAACTGTAAATAAGAAACATAATTTTACATTTCATCTGTGAAGGTTATTATTTATGACTAGCTATTTGGCTTCCTAGACGAAAATATAGCAGCTTTCCAGGGGTTTATTAGAAAGAGGTAAGCAAGTTCTTGGGAAGCCACAAAGACTATTTCTGATAATTAGGATAATTTGTTAAAACTGTATTTGTTGATTCTGAGGATTAGATAAAACCATGTGCTGGAAAAATACAATCACAGGAACATCAGTGCTAGTGAAGTGACAGAAAAAGAATGTTGTAGATCAAAAAAAACTAAGGTATACTGGGTCTTAAAAAGTTTATAAGAATACTTCCCACTCAAACAAATAAAGGAAATTGACACTACATTAAAATTACAAAACTTCTATAATTTATTCGATATCTGCATAACAGTTGGAACTTTATGTCATAAAAATTAATCACCTATGTTTTGAAGATTTAGGAGCACATATTGAACAGACTTTCAAAGAACACAAACAAAATTAAAAATTCATAAAATAACAAGGAATAGAACCTGAAGATTTCTAGAGTAGCATGATATAAAGTGCTATTAAATGGCAAAGTTGTCATTCCCAAAGGATTATCAAATACATGCTTCTGGAACAACTGACTTTCCCATTTGGGGATAACAGAGATAAGTTGGGGATAAAATATGAATGATAATGGAATTAAAGCATTCCTTATATAATAGTAATATTTTTAAGGCATTAGAACAAAAATATAGAAATATTGCAATAAAATCTTCACAGCTTGAATTCTGTGCTCACAGGGCATCTGAAACTCTAATAGATAACCTGTGATCCCTCTGATCTGAGGAAAAGAGGACAGACAGAATTGAAAGATACAATAGCCACTAGACGGTAGGAGGACATGACAGGGAAAGGCTAGAGATGAGGAACCCACATTCTGCACAGAGGTGTGCGCAATTCTGTGGCTGGGCATGATTTCAGAATGTGTACTGAATGAATCCAAGGCAGCACAGGAAAGGCCAAACAACTTAAAGAAAATTAGAGCTTATATCAAAAGACAGAATTTGAAGTTTATTGCTGCATATGGTGTTAAGAAAAAATCTAATTTGTTTCTTCAATGACCATTCAATTTCTTGCTAACCATGTACTGAAAATATTGTTTACTTCTTTGATATGATATATTATATGCCACCTAGATTACATACTCTATGTCCATCTATTTCTGGGGTTTCTATTCTGTTCACTCATAACCTTGCCACTAATGCTCTAGTATCATTGAGTTTTAATCATAAAACTTTATGGATTGGTCTGAAGGCTGATAAAGGGCTGTTGTCCTTTGGATTATTTTTCTTTCTCAGTGATTTCCTTCTTTTTGCATGCATATTTTTCAATATAAACTTTAGTATCAGCATGTTTAGCTCCAAATTAAAAAGTTTGTTCGCATTTTTATTATGGAAATAGCACTAAATTAACATAGGAAGAACTAACATATTGATGGGGTTGAGTCATTCTCATTAGGATCAAGGGATGTCTATTTATTGGTTCAAATCCAATATTGTGTTGATCCGGAATACTTTAAATTTTTCTTTATAAAGGCTCTGCACATTGCCTGTTAACTTTATCCTTAAGTATTTTATTATCTTTGTTATATAAATGAGTTTTTTCCACCATTGTGTCCAAAAACTAGTTATTGTTTATTACAAAAAGGCTACTAATTTCTATACAATAGTTTTATATCATGCTATATTCCTTACTTATTTTACTGGTTGAGTTAGTTCTAGCATTGTTTCCCTATGGTTTTTCAGGCATACTAGTATATCATCTGCAAGTATCTTTTTACTTCTTAACAATCATGACCCTAATTGTGGTCCCTTATTTAGTTGCACTGAGACATACCTCTAATAACTATGGAAATATTGGGCATTCCTGCCTTGTTCTTTGTTTTAGAAGTACCTCTAGTTTCTTTTATTTTTGTTTCTGATGAAGTATAATGCTGGCTTTAGCACTAAGTACGTATACTGCATTATGTTAAGAAAGCAGCCATGAATTCCTATATTCCTGAGTGTTTTTTTTCAGGAATGAGGGTTATATTATGTTAAAGTATTTTCGGCATCTCTGTAGATAGTTATGATTTGATCGTTTAAAAAAAAAACCTACTGAAATGATGTATTGTAATAAGGAATTTCCTGATAGCATATCAACTTTACAACTTTAACAAAAATCCCACTTTCTCATAGTGTTTTATTAGTTTAATACAGTGTTGGGTTTTATTAATATTTTATTTAGTACATTTGCACCGATACTCAAAAATGAGATCAATCTATTGTTTTATTTTTAATATTAGCCATTTCAGTTTTAAATAATAAGGTTATACTTGCTTCAAAAATATAAAACAGGAAAGTTTTCTTTATTTTCAAAGCTCTGAAGTAATTTCAGGCTTATTGGGACATAGAAGATTGGTAAAATTTCTCTGTGAAACATCTGGGATTCATTTCATGTTAGGGTTCTCCAAAGATACCAAACCAACAGAATGTATTTTTATATATGAGTATATATATATAATAAATGTATGTATTTATAATGCATATAATAGCTTATATTTTATATACATATATAGATTTTATATATTTTATATGTATATAAAAATAGAAAAAGGAAAAGAGAAAAAAAATATTAAAGAACTGGCTTACACCAGCATGAAGACTGTCAAAGTCTAAGCATCTGCAGGGTAGACCAGCAGTCTGAATACCCAGGGAAGAGTTGATGTTCTAGGTGGTCTGAAGGGCATCTTCTGGCAGAGTTTTCTCTTCCTGAGAGAACTCAATTTCATTTCTACAAAGATATTCAACTGATTGGATGAGATCTCCTCAAATTAGAAAGGGTAATCTGCTTTATTCAAAGTCTACTGTTTGAAATGGTAATCTGATCTAAAAAACGCATTCACAGAAATACATACCATAATGTATAACTAAATATCTGGATATCATGGACTATCCCAAGTTGTTACACAAAATTAGGCATCACACAATCTTTTGATGGAGTAGTTCCTTGGTTATTTGGAAACTATGAGGTTCAAATACTCTATCTGTAGTTAGGTCAATCTACATTTTAAAATGCAATTGTATGGAGGTTTGCAGAGTTTATTTATTTATTATAATTTGAACTTTTATTTTGGATTCGGGGGTACATGTGCAGGTTTGATATATAAGTATATTGTGTGATGCTGAGGTTTGGGATGAGAATGATCCCATGACCAACTTTGTAAGTGCAGTACCCAACAGCTAGTTTCTCAGTCTTTGATCCTCTCCCAAGTTAGTGCCCAATGTTTACTGATGCCAATTTATGTCTATAAATGCCTAATATTTAGCTACCACTTAGAAGTGAGAACACATGGTATTTGGTTTTCTGTTCTTGCATTAATTTGTTTAAGATTATGGCCTCCAGCTGTATTCATGTTGCTGCCAAGGACATAATTGTATTTCTTTATGGCTGTGTAGTATATGGTGTATATCTACCACATTTTCTTTAACCAATGCACCGTTGATGGGACCCTAGGTTGAATACATGTCTTTGCTATTGTGAACAGTGCTGCAATGAACATACAAGTCTATGTGTCTTTTTGGTAGAACAGTTTATTTTCTTTTGGATATATACACAGGAATGAGATCACTGGGTTGAAAGGTAGTTCTGTTTCAAGTTCTTTGAGAAATCTCCAAACTGCTTCCCACAGTATATGAACTAATTTACATTTTCAGAAGCAGTGTATGAGTATTCCCTTTTTCCTGCAGTCTTGCCAGCATCTGTTGTTTCCAGAATTTTTAATAATAGTCATTCTGACTGGCATGTGAGATGGTATCTCATTATGGTGTTGATTTGCATTTCTCTAATGATCAGTGATGATGAGTGCATTTTTTTCATGTTTGTAGGCTGTCTGTATATCCTCTTTCGAGAAGTGTCTGTTCATGTCTTTTGCCCACTTTTCAAAATAGACATTTGGTTTTTGCTTGTTGAATTAAGTTTCTTGTAGATTCTCAATATTAGAGTCAAGAATCTATAAGAAATTAAATATCGAATCTGTAACTTGCTTTGGGCATTATGGTTGCTTTAATGATACAGATTCTTCCAATTCTTGAGGATGTAATGTTTTTCCACCTGTCATCTATGATTTCTTTCAGTAGGCTTTTGTAGCTCTCCTTGTAGAGATCTTTAACTTCCTTGGTTAGATATATTCTTAAGTATTTTTTGTGGTTACTTTAAATGAAATTGTATTTTTGATTTGGCTCTCAGCTTTAACGGTATTGGCATATAGGAATTCTACTGATTTTTATACACTGATTTTGTATCCTGAAACTTTACTGAAGTCATTTATCAGTTCCAGGAGCCTTTTGACAGAGTGTTTCTTGGTACAGAATAATAAAATCAGTGAAGAGACATAGTTTGACTTCTATTTTTCCTTTTTGGATGCCTTTTATTTCTTTCTCTTACCTGATTGCTCTGGTAAGGGCCTCTAGCATTATGCTGAGTAGAAGCCGTAATAGGAGGCACCCTTGTCTTGTTCCATTTATCAAATGCAGCAAAAGCAGTGTTAAGCAAAATTTTATAGTGCTAAATGCCTGCCTGAAAAAGTTAGAAACTATCTCAAATTAACAACCTAACATCACATGTAGAGCTAGAAAAACAAGAATGAACTAACTCCATTACCAGCAGAAGAAAATAAATAAAATCAGAGGGGAACTCTATAAATCTGAGACTAAAAATTCATATGAAGAATCAACAAAACTAAAAGTTGGTTCTTTGAAGGGATAAATAAGATTCATAAACTACTCCCTACATTAACAAAGGAAAAAAGAGAGAAGATTCAAGTAAGCACAATCAGAAATGACAAAGGTGACATTACAACCAATCCCACAGAAATACAAAAGATTCTCAATTATTATGAACACATCTAGAGAATATAGAGGAAATGGATGATAAATTCCTCGGAACACACAACCTCTCAAGATTGAAAGAGGAAGATGCTGGGACCCTGAGCAGATGAATACTGAGTTCCAAAATTGAATCAGTAATAAACAGAAAATCCCCAGGTCTGCTGGATCCACCAAATTCTACCAGAAGTGCAATGGGGAGCTACTACGAATTCTACTGAAACTAAAAAAAAATTGAGAAGGTGGGTTCCTCCCTAGTTCATTTTACGAAGCCAGCATTGGCCTGAAACCAAAATCTGGCAAAGACACAAAAGAGATAACAGCAGGACAATATCCCTAAGAAATGTATACACAAAAATCCTCAATAAAATCCCACCCACCCAAATTCAGCAGCATATAAAAAAGTTAATTCATCACAATCAATAGACTTCATTCCTGGCATGTAAAGTTGGTTCAACATTTGCAAATCAATAAATGTGATTCACAACATTAACAAAATTAAAAACAAATCCATATGATTATCTCAATACATGTGGGAAGAATGTTTGATAAGATCCAGCATCCCTCATGATAAAAACATTAAAAAAACTAGGCACTGAAGGAACATACATCAAAGTAATAAGAATATTCTGTGACAAACCCACAACCATCATCATATTGAATAGGCAAAAGCTGAAAGCATTTTCCTTAACAACTGGAAAAAGACAAGGATGCCCACTCTCAGCACTCCTATTAAACATAGTACTGGAAGTCCTGGCCAGAGTAATCAGGCAAGAAAAAGAAAGAAAAGGAACCCAAATAGGAAAAGAGTCAGGCAAGAAAAAGAAAGAAAAGGAACCCAAATAGGAAAAGAGTAAGTTGCATTATCTCTCTTTGCTGATAATATGATTTTATACCTAGTAAACCCAAAATACTCAACAAGCGAGGCATTGAAAAACCATGCCACAAAGTAATAAGAGCCATGTATGACAAACCCACTGCCAACATTATACTGAATAAACGAAAGCCGGAAGTGTTACGTGTTTGTTCTTCATAGCATATTTTAACTTCTTTGTATGGCTTACTCAGCAAACAGTGGGCTTTTTCTATGTTCCTCCTTCCCTCTTTCTTTTCCTCCCATATTTCAGCTGTGTCATATTTACATTGACCCACCATATACTATTTATACATTAATTTTTTCATTCACCCTTTATCTTTAGGGCTATAATTACATATGTGCAAGTGTTCACCATAGATTCTTTTGCTTAGGAATTTCAAGTGATGTCTTATTTAGATACAATCCACACTCTAAGTCTTAGATTCCTCAAAAAAACATGTGGATAAGGAATCCTTAAGTTTTTCTATTTAAAACTGCTCTTCTATAGCCTTGATATATATCTGGCAACTTAACTAGAATTAAAATCCTTGATCCATACTTCCTTTCATTGAAGTTTTTTGTTGTTGTTAAATGTTTCTCATTTTTGCCTTTCTGTGTATATTATTTTTGAAAAATCTGATACCAGTATATTGTTTTCCTTTTTTTCTTAAGATTCTATTTTTTTTTTCTGTTTTCTTTTAGAATTTAAGAGGGGTACTAGGCTATGTCTTGGATTTTATCACTGTAGATCAATTTTCTCAGGTACCAAATAGGTGTTTTTAATATGTACATTCTTCATGTCTTCTTTTATACTTGGAGAGTGTTATTTAATGATACAATTAAGTATGTAGTTGTATCTCATTGTTCTATTTTCTCCTTTAAAGAATCCAGTTATACATATGTCATGAGTATTTTTTGGCCTAATTTTCATTTTAACCACTTTCTACCTATTTTTCTTATTCTTTAATTGCCATGTTTGTAGTTATTTCACTGTCTTATCAATGTCTTTCTTAAAGTTTTAATTTGTCTATTATTCTTTGCACATCTTGTTATTTAGTCTTAGTTTTCTGAGATAATTTTGTCATATTCTTCCATTTCTTTTATCTGTTTAATCTATATTTTGTTCTTTCCTAGTTTTTAAAATATTTGATTCAAAATGGTTTGTCACATATCCAAATACTTTTTAAATTGCATTTAATTTAGAGTGTTGTCTTAAAGCTTTTTCCTGCATTATTTTGGGGTCGGGTTTGAAGGGAAAGGGAGCAGCAGAGATGTGAGAATTCTTGCTATTTTATATTTACTTCATATCAACTTATCATTTTAATAATTCTGACAATTATTTTATATTTACTTCATATCAACTTATCTTTTTTTGGCTCAATTTCTAGATTTGGGGTGATTTATAAGATTGCTTGCTTATTGATTTCTTATTTTAGGAGTAAAGTCTATTTTCCTTTGTATTTTTATTACTTGGTGGTGGAAGGAAGTGTTCAGTGTCCACTGATACTTGGCTGTCCTTTGTTTTGTCTCTGCCAGGAACTACATTTTCCCCTTAGCCACATCCTTCTGCTTCACCATACAGTTGACAAAGGGAGCTTCCCATTCTTAGGGGCTTTTGTCTTACAACTTCCCATTTTCAAAAACAATCTCATCAAATCACACATAACGGACAGCTCTTCCCCTGAACCAGTGCTCTGATTTACAAGGACCCATTTGCTAACAGGGTGGACTTTCCCTTTCTGCTGGTAATATTGCTGCAATTTTAGGCCAGATGCTAGCTGCCTGCTCCGCTCTTCCCTGTGGTTGTCCTTGGACAGCCCTAAAGCCTTGCCATAAAGACTGGCAGGGAGTTTGTGAGCAAGTGCTTGCTGGGATTTGATGATTTATTTTTTATTTTTTATTAATAGTCATTTTGAATCTTTTTCATTTTTTGTCGGCTATTTACGACAAGGGTATTGGTTTGGGGTAGAGTATCTATCCTTTTGTTAGTTTTGTCTGGGTGTGTTCGGTGACACGGACAGGTAGCAGCCATTTTCTTCAGCTGTCCAGAGGCAGGAATATATGTGTAATATGTGTATTTGCTCTATAGACTTATTAATTTCAGTTTGGGGCCTATTTTTGGGGGTGTGTGTGTGTGCCTGTGTGCGCGTGTGCTGGTGTGCACGCACGTGCATGTATGTTTGCTTCAAGGTTAACAATACAAATTTTTAACTTATCAGAGTTCATTTAGAGTCAGTACTATTCATATATGATACCTTCTTTTTCTTTCTTCACACTTTTCTCAATACATTTGTCATTTCCCACTTCCAACTTGATACTCCATCCCAAATATAATAAACACACTATACCATGTTGACTTATCTCACCCCAGCATCATTCTGTGATTTTTAACATACATTTTATTTCCATGTGTTATAAAATCTACTTTTCAATTTTATTACTTTGGCTTTCATAGCCTGTTGTTTTTTAGAAAAACCTATAACTAGGAAAAATAATAACAGATTTTCTTTAAATTTACTTGTGCTCTTTATCTAATAATACAACTTTTCATGTTATTATTTGCTTTCAGCCTGAAGAATGTCTTTTAGCATTTCTTATACTGCATTTCTATTAGCTATTAATTTTCTCAGCATTTGCTCATCTCAAAATGTATTCTATTCATTCCTGTTTCTGAAAATATTATTGCTGACTATGGAACTGGGGGCTTATAATTTTATTTTATTTGGGCCTTTAACATTTCATGACTTTATCTTCTATTTTCCATTGTCTGTAATGAAAGGTCAGATATAATTTTTGACCTTGTTATCTTGTATGCACTTTGTCTTTATTCTTTTCCTGCTTTCAAGATTTTCTTTTTCTCTTTGGCTTTGGCAGGATTTTGCACTGAAATTCTTCCACTAGGACTGGTCATAAACACCACAGTGCATCTTTTCTCATCCCTCATGTGTTTAGGTGTGACTCTATGTGTACTTATAGGGCTTTGACTTGCATATATTTGAGTTGGTGCTTTTTTAGGGGATCTGTGAAAATCTCAAGCTACTTCCTAAGCTTCTGGCCAGCTCAGTCTCTGAATTCTGTCTCCCTATGGAGCTTTGTGAGGGCTTGAATTTAGACTTTGATAGGAAAAATCTTGAGTTCAGTTTCTCATAGCAAGACCCTTATTCTTAAGGTCAGTCTTTCTGATGTCTCAGCTGGATGCCTACAGTAAGAAAGAGAGGTTAAGGTGGTCTCTCCTCACTGGGTAGGCTGGACATCCAAGGTCTCAGATAATCCTAGTCTTCTAGTATCTCAATCCTGTAATAGGTGGTTAGGCTTGGGTAGTTTCACCTACATATGAGCAGCCTGTCCTTTGGCCCAATGCTTAAGAGACCCCCTACAGGAGCTTTCGAGCATCCCCATCTGTGCAGTTACCTCTGTCCCTCTGTTCCTGTGCCCCACTCTGCAAAGCCCAACCATTTCAATTGCCCTAAATTCTGATCTCTGCCTCCTCAGCATGTTTTAAACATTGCACGCTGCTTGGACTCCAGCTCGATGCCCCATAGTCAGGAAACTGTCCCAGGCAAAAAGCCGGGACAATTTGGAGACTCACCTTATGAGTTTTCCTTCTTTCAGGAATTACATTTTTACACTGTCAACTGTCTAGTCTCTGAAAACAACTGCTTTGTATTTGTCCATTTTGATGTTTGTTTACAATGGACAGGGTAGAGTGCTATCAGCTACTCTGCTATGACTGGTGGCAGAAGTCTCACATTTTACATTATATCAATGTATTTGTCAGGGTTCTCCAGAGAAAGATAATCAATAGGAGATATACATATACATATGGAAAGAGGTTTATCATGAGGAATTGGCTCATGCAATTATGGAGGCTGAGTCCCAGGAGAAAGCAGATGGTATAGTTTCAATCTGCGTCTGAAGGCCCAGGAAACAGAAGCAATGATTTCCAAGGGCAGGAAGAGATGAATGTCCCAGCTCAAGAACAAACAGCAGATTCACCCTTCCTCTGCCCTTTTGTTCTATTTGACCCTCCAATGAATTACATGATCCAGTTCCCATAGGAGAGGGTGATATTCTTTGCTGACTCTACTGATTCAAATGCTTATCTCTTTTCAGAAACAACCTCTCAGGGGTCCAGCATAGTGGCTGATGCTTGTAATCATAACACTTAGGGAGGCCAAGGTGGGTAAATCACTTGAGGTCAAAAGTTTGAGACCAGGCTGGCCAACATTGCAAAACCCCATCTCTATAAATAAGTGAATGAATGAATGAATGAATAAATAAATAAATAAAAATAAATTAGCTGGGGTGAGTGTACACACCAGTAATCCCAGCAGCCCAGAGGTTGAGGCAGGAGAATCCCTTGAACCCAGGAGGCAGAAGTTGTAGTGAGCTGAGATGGTGCCACTGCACTCCAGTCTGGGTGACAGAGTGAGACTCCATATCAAATAAACAAGCAAACAAACACCCTCTCAGACACACCCAGAGATAATGCTCTCCTAGCTGTCAGGGCATCCCTTAGTCAGTCAAGTTGGTGGACACAACTAACGAGTAAAATGCCCTACATATTACATCAGTTTCAGAAACAGTGGTCTTTAGATCCATAGAATTTCTAAAAACATTGTTAGCCAGAGTTTTTAAGTCTAATATTATTTATAAATGCTACTTGTATTTTATGTACTGTGCTAAGAATTAGAGATAAAGAGACAAATTAGCAAAAACCAGAAATGGTCTGTGATCTTATGTATCTCATAGCTATCCAGGGGTGATTGAAAATAAACAAATCATTTAACATTTACAAGTGTGAAAATTGGAGGGAAGGAGAACATATGACATTAAGGAAGGATATAAGAAGACCTAATTTATTTCTAGAGTGGTCAGCAATATTTGTGAAGGATACAAAGAAGTAGAAGATATAAGTAGGAGTCAGATGATCCAAGGCCAGCTACCTCAAGTTTCATATTTTCCACTCCCACCCCAGTTAGGTTTCTTACTCTGAAGTGTTATTATGAGGATTAAATATGCTTATTTAATGCCATATGGTGAACACTAAGTAAATCTGAGTTTTCCTCTTAATTCTTATTTTTAAAATCTTGGTTCCCAGCAAAGGATCTGAAATCTTCCTTATTTTTTGAGGCTGTCTTGTGAGTGAACATGCTAGAAGAGATGGCACCTTGTCAGGTATGAGCTTACCAGTCTGACGCATGAGACACTTTCCATCTCCTCTCTATCTCTGATCTTCTGGAAATGTATTTATCTAAAGCAGAGCTATGACATTTAATTCCTAATACACTAGCATGAATAAAAAGTGGTTTCCATGAGTCTAATCTATTCCCTGGGAAGGTGTATTTCTGTAACTTTCACACACTTCATGACTTCCTACTAAGCTCCCATAGAACCAGAGGCTTCTTCTTTCCCTGCTTCCTGGACCAACTTTTTTCTGACCATAATCCTCTTAATCCTTACATTTAAATTCATGTCTATCCTCTATTTTTGGCAGCAATCCTATCCTGGCTAAAACTTATTTGTGTCTTTTAGATAAGTCCTGGTTTCTGTTAGTCTGCCTCATGATACTGGTTTATGGCTGATTTTTTGGGAAATGATGCCTGTCTCTACAGATAGGTTCATCTGTCATTACTGTACTTTCTACCAAAGTTTGGACGTTGTCCCACTGTACATATTTTTCACAAACCTGTTCTTCCTTAATGGGAGGATTCATTCTAAGATGAGATGCCTCACACAGTAAGTTCCCTAGAATGGGAAGTAACAGGATTGATTCTGTGTTCTAAGATTTCATGCTTCCTTGAATTTCCTTTCATTCTAGAAGTAGAAAGATTCGTTTGAAGTACATACCTCCTGGAGAACAATTTCTTTCCCCATACCCAAAAGTGGTAAAGAATGGCACGAAAAAGAGCCTGTTATTTATTTTTGCTTTAATGAAATTGTCCAATTTAAGAGCATTATACATCAACTAGAATAAGCATTAATTAGCTATCTAAAATACTTTTCATACTGCTCAAAAAAAAAAAAAAAAAAAAAACAGTGGTTTCAGAGTACAAGGTTAGGATTCCAGCTCAAAAAACAAAACAAAACAAAACAAAACAAAAACCCAGTGGTTTCTGAGTTCAAGGTTAGGATTCCAGTCTAAAATTTGCAAGAAGTTACGGGGTTATTTTAAGGAAAGAAAAAAAAAAACAAACTTTATCTCTTGGATTTACTTTTACATTTACAAACTTGAAGAAATAAGCTGAGATGTCTGCTAAATCTAACACAGCCCAGAACTCCTTTAGAAAACCACACTTCAAACTAGTTGAAGAAATAAAGAAAAATGTTCACTTAACTGAAAATAATAAAGTTGCAACAAACGTTAGATGACTGAGTCCCTTTCTCCATCTTACTGTCTCTTTCTTTCTCCAATTCTCTAATACACATCCTAGTCTGTGAGCTCTGCTTCTCCACATGCTGGTTTTTAAAGAGGGACAACATTTCTCTTTCATGGCAAAGATGGTTTCATTGCCATTGGTTTTATTTGGTGGTTATAGATATCAACCATAGAAAAAAAACAGAACGCACTTGTAATGGTGCATTTTATGTGTCAACATAGCTGGGCAACAATGTTCAGATATTTAGGCAAACATTATTCTAGATGTTTCTGTGTCGGTGGCTTTTTTGGACAAATCAACATTCAAACTGGTGGACTTTGAATCAAACAGATTGTCCTTCATAATGTAGGAGGGTCTCATCCATTCATTTAAAAAACATAATAAAAAAATGACTGTCCTTTCCCAAGCAAGAGAGAATTCTCCAGCGGACTTCCTTAGACTCCAGCTAGAATTCCTCCCTGAAACCCTACCCTGTGGGCCTTCCCCATCGGGTTTTACGTTTCTACCCCTACACAATCTGATGAACCAATTCCTCATAACAATTCTTTCTCTCTATATAAATATATGCACATATCCTTTTGTAGGAAATCAGGGAATTATTATATATTATTATATATTCCCTGACTAATATAACATTTTCCAAAGAGTCTGAGCAAATGGTTTCAGCTTAATGATGGCTGAGCTATCGTAACTCACTTGTTTCACAGCCTGAAAAAAGTGCTAGAGCCAGACAAGTAGGGGCCTCAAACTGGCCATCACCAGGACACCTATTATCCTTGATAATGGGATAGGGATCAGCTGAATTGCATGGACTGACAATGTGGGTTCACCTAAAAGGTAATACAGTCCATTCTCCCTATTCATGAGGTCCTAATCAGTGGATTCAACCAACCCAAAATATTATAAATAAATAATAATAGAACAATTTAAAATGCAAATATGAAACAATACAGTATAACAAATATTTATGTAGAATTTACAGTGTATTATTATAAGTAATCTAAATATGATTTAAAGTATACAGAAAGATATGTATAGGTTCTATGCAATTACTATGCCATTTTATATAAAGAAAGTATAAAAATTTTGGATTCAAAAATTCCATGTATTTTGGTATCTTCGAGGGATCCTGAAACAATCCTCCATGGATACAAAAGGGTGAATGTAAACATGGATAGCAAATATCCACTATCCTAAATTTACACTATCTTATGATTCTACTCTCTGATACCTTCCCTGTCTTATAAAACATATCTCTCTCTGCAATGATAAATGTAAGCAAAACCTTGCATCTAAAAATGCACATATTTGAAAAATACAGCAGACAGAAATTTCGTACTATGTTAGGATGTATATGAACAGAAACACTTATCCAATCATATATTAGAGAAACCGAGGAATAATAAATTTTATAAAGACTCAGTATGTATACAATAGAGGTGAAAATGGAATCAACAAAATGAGAGTAATTTCATTTAAAAAATTATAGCAAGCATCAGAAAAACTGCGTATTTATCCTAGTTCTGATATTTACGCTATAGTACCCTGTGAAAGTCACTTTAATCATTTTTAGTATCCTCATTTATAAATTAAGAAATACTATATTTACTCTCCCCACCTCTAGGGTTGTTGCAGAGATTCAAGAATGTATGTGAAGTCACTTTGACAACTATAAAATCCTATGCAAACGTTAGCCTGCATATATTTAGAAAAAAGCTTTTAACTCCTGTATTATTATGAATCTAAGAAGACTCTCCTGAGGAAGGAAGTGAAGTTTTAATTCTGCAAATGCTGAGCTAACTCATTTAGTCCAAGCTCATGTTGAAGGTCAAAGGCACTTCATAGTAGCACAGTTTTACCTAATATAATACTTGGGAATATCAATTAGTTGCCATGAAAATTTACTCAAAGGGAGTGAAATTTGCCTACAAAAGACCTGGTAAATGAGTGATTGCATTTTGTTGTCATTACAAATTATTGCACATGATAAAATCTTCTACGAAGATTTTTCATTTCTAAATATTTTACTTAAGTACACACAGTATGTAACAATTAGACAAGTAATTACTAGGATTTGGGAAAGGGACTCCATAGATGAACAAATGAAGCAAAGGTTGAATTTATTAAATTCAAGAAGTAATACATAGTATTGTCTACTAATAAATTATTCCTTCATATAATCCATTATCTTTTCATGAATCACTCTTCCCTTGCTTAGTCCTGAAGTTTTTCAAAGATAGTACTCACCATGATACATTTTACTTCAACACACAGAATACAAAACATAAATGCAATGTCTCTAATTTAATTAAAAATGTAGTATACAAATACTCTTGCTAATAATTACCTTATTTAACTAAATCATATGGTGTCATATATCTTATATTTGGGAATTTAAAATATCAATATTGCTTTTGAGAAAAGGAAAGGAAAGTTACTAAAAAAAAAAAATATGACTGAATAAAAATGTAGGCCTAAAAAAAAACAGGTAAAAAGAAAAAAGATGCATAACAAAACCATTTAAAACTACACTTTCATGCTGTATATAAAGACATAAAAGTTGTTAATTTATAGGTTATTCCATGTATTATATTTTCTTTTGCTTTTTAACCATTAGTATATATTACCTTATCTCATCCTGAGCAGCTTGGAAGTAATCCATCTTTGTCTTGTGGGATGAATGAATTTCAGTGAATGGAAGAACCAACACTATTTTCAAATTCTATCTCAGCAAGTGTGAATATGCTGCAGCTGCATTTCCTTGTCATAATTAATTCCTGTTGGAAAACTTCATTACCAGGAGTTGGAAGGCTAATGTAGAAGGCTTGGCTTCCTGAGGCCACATTTAGTCTGGAGCATGCACAGCTGTGAAATTCCAGGAAGTATGGAAGCTGTTCAGGAAATGATGGAGCAAACTTGTACAGCACCAGAGAGAATCGTTTGGCAGTTCAACATAGGAGTTCATTGTCTCCAAGCTGAGTTGTAAGCAGAACAGGAGGAAAAGAAGTAGATCTTTCTCCTTTGGCTTTGGCATTTCTTTGGCTGCTTATTAACTGTCCTGTTTACATCTTTGCCAGATGGTAAGACCAGAACTACTTTGTTAGGTATGTGAATCTTGCAGATAACTTCAAATGTTTTTCTCCATTCAGATTTCTAGCTGTATTTTTCTTTAATCAAACATAGGTGCTATTTTATAAGAGTTTAGTTCCCTATCCAAATGTACTTTGCTTTGGGAAGCAGTATGTCCTCAGAGGCAACATCCTAAAATTCCTAACCCTAAATATTCATTTCTTCTAATCAGAAATGAATATAAAGCATAAAGGGATTGAATTAAAAGCAAAACAAACAAAACAAAACTGTAGCACACCTATGGAAAATTGGAATAATAATAATTGTTATTTCAGCTATTCTTTACCCTGCTAAATAAAGTATAGGGTTTGGAAAGATGGCTATTATAAGGGTCAACAGCTTGAGGTGGACAGGGCAAAGACATAACTCTTCTTGCTCCTTTTGGGTTGCAGTTTCTTTTAATGACATGCCAAGTCACTTGGATTAAGACTCCAAACAATAAAACACTTTGTTAAAGCTCTTCTAAAAAGTAACTAAATATCTATCTTAGTCCATTCAGACTGCTATAACAAAATAGCATAAACTGAATAGCTTATAAACAACATACATTGTTTTTTCAAAGTTCTGGAGGCTGAGATGTCCAAAATCAGTAACCTGGCAGACTCAGCATCTGGGAAAGTCTTACTTCCTCATAGAGGATACCATTTCACGATGTTCTCACATGGTAGAAGGAACGAGCTGGCTCTCTGTGGTCTCTTTTCTAAGGGCACTGCTATGGACTGAATCATTGACTTTCCCCAACATTTCATATGTTGAAATCCTAACGCCCAAAATTATGGTATTAGGAGATGAGACTTTTGGAAGTTAATTTGGTCATGAGGGATCCATCCTCATAGATGGGACGAGTGTCCTTGTTAAAGAGCCTTGCGGAAATGTGGTCTCCTTTTCCACCACATAAGAACACAGGTAAAAGGTTCCATCTTTGAGGCAAAACATGAACTTTTACCAGATAGGAAATCTGCCGGCATCTTGATCTTGATCTTCCTGGCCTCTAGAACTGTAAGCAATAAGTGTCTGTTGTTTATAAATACCCAGTCTAAGGTATTTATATATAACAGCCAGAAGGGACTAAGGCAGTCATGAATCACCACCCAAAGCCCCATCTCTTAATATCATCACCTTGGCGGTTAGGTTTCAACATATAAATTTTGTAGAAACACAAACATTGAGACCATAGCAATATCTAAATATTTATAAAGGTAAATTCCTTGGCCATTTTTTTGCTTTAATCTTGAAACCAGAAACATGCAAGAACAATCAGATCACTGTAATGTGCTGATGACCTGAGAGCTTTTCCAGTTCTTGACCTTGACATTTACACTTTAGTTTAATATACACTGGGAAGAGAAAGGATTAACAACTCCCCTCTATGCCTCAGCATTCCCTAAGGAATGACTAACTTCAACCAGTCCTCCTGTATGCACGTTCATATATTTACTAGCGGAAAGATTTAAGGGAGACATTATCTCTTTAAAAAAATGGTTTTTAGAAACACACAGCCAATCTTTCCAAATTCCATTTTATGAATAAACTTTAAATTATGGGACATTTGTGCTGCAGAATGAGTGTTGGTCACATAAACAGTGGTATCTTCATAACTAATGGGAGATAAATTGAGAAGCCTTAAAAGGGAGAGAGCTTCCTTTGAGAACAATCCTTTAAACATGTTGTTGAAAACTCATCTGTTAATCCAAAACTGAAATAGGTTGTAGTGTAGGGGAAGGGACTACTAGAAATGTCAAGAAAACATAGGAAACAGATCAATAGAAATGGTCAATAAAGATATAAAAAAAAGAGTTCCATCTCATTGATAAGACACAGAAATTTACTTAAAGATGTCATGTACTCTATAGGTGAGAAAATATTTTTTAAAAATGATTATTTGAGATGTAGGTATATGTGTGAAAGAAAGGCAATTGTTTATGCAAACTCTGGAAATTTAACTTGATGAAAGCACTTTGGAAAAATGTTTCAAATCAACAAGTATAAATGAAGGTGTACATGATTTATGAAACAAGAATTCCAGTCACGGGTACATAGTTTAGAACAATGCATTAACATATCAACAGGGCATATAGCATAATCCAGTCTGTCTATAATTGGTGACAGGTAAATGTCCACAGCAATGTCTAGATGAATATGTGTGTACCAGGAACAATGGCTCACGCCTGCAATCTCAGCATTTTGGAAGGCCAAGGTAGGCTGACTGCTTGAGACCAGGAATTCAAGACCAGCCTGGGCAACAAAGTGAGATCCCGTCTGTACAGAAAATAATTAAAATTAGTCAGTCATATTAGTGAGCACCTGTGGTCCCAGGTACCCAGGAGTCTGAGAGGCTGGATTGCCTCAACTCAGGAGTTGGAGGCTACAGTTAGTTGTGATCACACCACTGCACTCCAGCCTGTGCGAAAGAGTGAGACTCCATCAGGGAAAAAAGTGTCAAACAGTTGAACATTATTCAAAAATAAAAATGAAAATTGCACTGACATATATTACCACAGATTAACTTTACAAACAAAAGTTAAAAACAATACACAAAATAACATAGACATAAATTCTAATCATATAAAGTTCAAAAACAGGTAAAAATAAGATATAATATTTAAGGAAGGTGACATAGTTGATAAAATAGAAACGAAAGAAGGAAATTTGCAACATAAATTGCAGTGTGATTTTTTTCAGGAGAGGTAGAAAGTTGTCATGGTTAAAAATGCATTCATGTTTTCTATCTCTCTTTAATGCTTTTTTTCTATATGATAACTACAGAGATATTTTCCTGTAGTTCTTTTCATTAATTTTTTATAGGTGTTATGTAAATGTATGCTTTATAGAGTATTTCAATGAAAAAAATAAATAAAAACAAGAAAAATCTCCTCTAGCAGACCTAAAATGTTAGCCAAATATATTTATCATAGACCAGCTATGGAAAATGAAGAAGGAGGCAGAATTAAAATAAGGAATGAGAAGTGGATCTAAGTTATTTCTGAGTTCATGTGTGTGTGAGATGGGGTGGGAGATGTATAATATACTCTGAGAAATTCGATTGACTTAGACTTTGAAAAATATAAAATATATGACATAATGCACATGATAAATTGATAACATATAACAAATAATTTTATTTGAAAGTATTAATCCATTTATGCTACACTATATTTTCTAGCAATACTTCCGCTTAATCTCAGATAAATAAAAGCACAATATATAGCTATAAAAGTGATCACTTCTGTGTAAACAATACAAAATTAAAATTATTTGTGTTAATTTTCCTGAGTTTTTAAGTTTTATCAGATACAGATTGTAAAATATTCAATGCTATCTTGTTTATTCTTTAGTTCCCATTCATCATCAAATGATTTTATATTTATTTTTATCACAGAGGTACTATGGTAACATATTTGAAATTATATTCATTTATATCTTGACTTCAATGTTATATCAAAACTTCAATGTTATGACAAAGTTGAGACCCTTTGATTTTTCCTTTTCCAGTTCTCAGACTTTTCTGAAAGAATCACAAATATACTTGAGAGCTGAGGGAGATTATTTCAACTCTGAAAGATAACTCTCCCTATTTCACTGGGCTTACATAAAAAATAAGTTAAGTGGGTCTGTTACAGAGTTAAATTTCTTTATAAATGTTAGACAAAAATACACCTGAATATCTCCTCCAAAAATATATGTAGATCAATAGAAAGAGCAAATAAATCCACATATTACCCATGCCCTTGGCATGAGCAGGAGACAGAGAATATATATACTGTTCCAGATTACTCTAAGTGAAGCTTCTACACTTTATCATGATGATTGCTATATTATTTGTTACATAAATATTAAATGTTTTATTTTCACAGCAGTCCCCTTTATCCGCAGGGCACATATTTCAAGCCCCCAGCAGATTCCTGAAACTGCAGATAGTACAGAACCCTGCAGTTGCCACAAGTACCAGAGTTAACCTGCCCTTCTGTGTTATATGCCCTGGTAACCACTTTGCAGTGTTATGACTGTAAGCTCCATTGCACATCTTCTTTCAGAAGAGCCTAGTTTTAAAATAACTGAAGCCTTGCTTTAATGATATCTTTGTTCCTTTATCAACTTCAACTCAGTGAGAAATGTGGCAGCAGCTTCTTCACTGCCAGACACAGCCTCTCCAGTAAGTTATATATTTTTCAGTCCCAACCTATTCCTGAATCTGTGCCACCATCTCTTACTTGCAGTAGATGGCTGGCTGTCACTTGCTGCAGGAGATCCCTTCCTGAACTCTTCATATAAGCTCAATGCTTTGCCTTGCAACACATTGCCCTCCATCGTAACGTGTTTCTGTTCAGGTCTTACAGCCACACCGTGTATGTATTTTCCATCTTGACTGAGCACTTAACATGCACAGTGGCTGTAACATTTACAGTTTGAGGTGCAACAGCAAATCTAGCATGAATTTCTTTTTACTTCTTTACAAATTTATGAATAGATTTGTTTTTACCATAGTTCCTAGCAACCTCAGCACACAATTTTTTTTGTTTCCTTAAGTGGAGAACTTTCACCTTTTCACTTATAGTTAGCACGTTCTCACTTATCTTTGGCAGATCAAACTGCCAGCATCACTCCTCTTGAATCCTGTACCATAATTAATTAAAATAAAGGTTACTTGCACAGAAAAACTATGATACTACAATAGTCTATCTGATCCCAGAGATGGCTACTGACTGATTGTGTGGGTGGCAGACACAGCCCAGAGTCGCTGGACAAAGGGAAAATCTACTTTCTGGGTGGAATAAAGCAAAATGAAGTGGGATGGCCTGGGACTCCATCACTCTGAACAGCGTGTAATTTAAAACAGGAATTTGTTATTGCTGGCATTTTCCACTGAGTATTTTCAGACCACAGTTGAAATACTGTGGTCTGAAAATACTCAGTGGAAAATGGGGAACTGAAACCCTGGAAAGCAGAAATGCAGAAAAGGAGGTGGAATTACTGTACTGTGAACGGCGATATGTAATCCATTTATTAAATTGCATTATGTAAAATAGTATTGTGAAGTGTCTTTTCTTCTCCAGTTTATTCCTTTTGTTTTGAACTTTTCTTTGGATGTTATCAGCATTGTAAACCCTGCTTTTAGATTGTCATCTCCGTAGTGTATCTTTGTACTTCCCTTTATTTTAGTCTTTCTTTTTCTTTCTTTCTTTTTTTTTAAAAAAAATTTGAGATAGAATATCATTCTGTTTCCTAAGCTGTAGTGCAGTGGCACAATCTCAGTCCACTGCAACCTCCACCTCCCCGGTTCAAGCGATTCTCCTGCCTCAGCCTCCCAAGTAGCTGGGATTATAGGTGCACGCCACATGCCCGGCTAATTTTTGTATTTTTAGTAGACATGGGGTTTCACCATGTTGGCAAGGATGGTCTTGAACTCCTGAGCTCAGGTGATCCACCCACCTCAGCCTCCCAAAATGCTGGGATTATAGGCATGAGCCTCTGCACCCAGCCTATTTTAGCCTTTCTGAATCACTTTTTAAAAGCTTTTAAAAATACCACCCAGAGTGGGTATTGCTTTTTAAACCAATTTGAAAATGTTTGTCTTATGGGTCATTAAATCTAATCACATGTCCAATATTTTTAGCTTAATTTTATTAAACTACTGTTTTGCATTCTGTTGTCTTTACCGTTTAACTCCATTTTCTTCAATATTCTTATATCTTTACCTAATTTATTTTGATTTTAGAAAGGCTTTTATTTTTGTTCTGAGTGCCTTTATACCAATATCCCTTTACACTCCTTTTTATGTCCTGAATCTCCTTTTATAACAATTACTCTCCCTTTTCACCAACTATCACAAAATTAGTTTGTTCAAAATATCATTTGATGTGATTACTCTAATTATTTTTAATAAATACATATTCACAAGGAAGAATAAAAGTAACCAAACCTTATATATTCAACTCAGACTGTATATCATTAGTGTAAATGCACCACCACCAAACTACAGAATATTATTGCATTTTACCTAGGAAGGTTATTGCTGGAAATGGTGTAGCTGTAGCAATTCAGAAACTATTTTATGTGAACTATAGAAGTGTGGAAGTGGCTGGGCGTGGTGGCTCACATCTATAATCCCAGCACTTTGGGAGGCCGAGGCGGACGGATCACCTGAGGTCGGGAGTTCGAGACCAGCCTGACTAACATGGAGAAATCCTGTCTCTACTAAAAATACATAATTAGCCGAGTATGGTGGCACATGCCTGTAATCCCAGCTACTTGGGAAGCTGAGGTAGAAGAATTGCTTAAACCCAGGAGGTGGAGGCTGCAGTGAGCTGAGATCGCACCATTGCATTCCAGCTTGGACAAGAAGAACAAAACTCCATCTCAAAAAATATATTAAAAATCTATAGTGACAGAATCTATACTGGTAAGATGAATCCATAGTGTTAGTTTAAGTTAGCATTCTAACCTGGTAACTTGAGCAGGTTAACTTAGATGCTGAACTAAACTAGCGCTATAGTTTCATGTCATCAGTATAGTTATGATAAATAGCACACACATACATGTATGTATTGTATGTATCTATGTATAAATAAATACAACATAAATATATAATATATAATGCAAATACATAAATTTCCTAGGTCTCTCTAATACAAAAGCCCCAAAATAGTTAAGACTACAAAAAAATCTAACGAGATCTTGGTTCCCCAACCATTTTCTACTGAAGGGACCCAGGGTTCCTTAGAGAGATGTCTGATTCTGGTGCAGGTGCAGAGGTATTACATGGTGAATATGAACTATGAGAAAGTAACAAGATGCCTAAAATGTGACAGGGACATGTCAACATGATGCCAGGAGAAGCTGAAGAGGAAACCACTTCAAGTAAATTTGAGAAAATTGATGTTCAATTGAACATCATATTCCTATGGCATATTTTAAAATTTGTTATTAATATTTTAAAGTAACAATCATGCTATAACTATAGGGATGGAAGGATGTTCAGGGGTGTAAATGGGTTGCTGTTATCTGTGAAAGCATCATTACTTAAGAAAGACTGTTACTGACTGGCTACTGTAGAGGTGTTTGTTGGAATAAGCCCATTCCATGGACAAGACTTCATGTCTAAACACCAAAAGCAAGGGCAACAAAAGCCAAAATAGACAAATGGGATTCAATTAAACAAAAGGGCTTCTGCACAGCAAAAGAAACTATTATTAGAGTGAACAGGCAACCTACAGAATGCGAGAAAAGTTTTGCAATATACCCATCTGACAAAGGGCTTATACCCAGAATCTACAAAGAACTTAAACAAATTTACAAGAATAAAACCAATAACCCCATCAAAAAGTGGGCAAAGGATATCAACAGACACTTCTCAAAAGGACACATTTATGTAGCCAACAAACATATGAAAAAAAGCTCATCATCACCGGTCACTAGAGAAATGCAAATCAGAATCACATTGAGGTACTATCTCACGCCAGTTAGAATGGCAGTCATTAAAAAAATCAGGAGACAACAGATACTCAGGAGATATCTGGAGAGGATGTGGGGAAATAGGATACATCAGGAGAGGATGCGGGGAAATAGGAATGCTTTTACACTGTTGGTGGGACTGTAAATTAGTTCAACTATTGTGGAAGACAGTGAGGGGATTCCTCAAGGATCTAGAAATAGAAATACCATTTGACCCAGCAATCCCGTTACCAGATATATTATCAAATGATTATAAATCATTCTATTATAAAGACACATGAACACATATTTTTACTGCAGCACTGTTCACAATAGCAAAGACTTGGAACCAACACAAATGCCCATCAAGGACAGACTGGATAAAGAAAATGTGGCACGCATACACCATGGGATACCATGCGGTCATAAAAAAGGATGAGTTCATGTCCTTTGCAGCGATATGGTTGAAGCTAGAAACTATCATTCTTAGCAAACTAACACAAGAACAGAAAACCACATGTTTTCACTCATAAGTGGGTGTTGAACAATGAGAACACATGGACACAGGGAGGGGAACATCACACACCGGGGCCTGTCAGCGGTAGAGGGATAGAGGAAGGATAGCATTAGGAGAAATATCTAATGTAGATGATGGGGTGATGGATGAAGCAAACCACTATGGGACATGTATACATATGTAACAAACCTGCATGTTCTGTACATGTACCCCAAAACTTAAAATATAATATTAATAAAAAAAAGAATAAGCTCTTTCCTGGCTGGCTGGCATTCAGCATCAAGAGCTTGTCACTGTCTATTGGATTGCAAAACTATGTTTACTGAAGCAAGTGACAGTTGTTTGACTGAACTAGTTTAAAACCAGTTATTGTGGTTACTTGTTATTTGGCACTGACTTTGGTAAAGTCCAAAATATCAATACTACAGACTACCAAATGACAACTTAGGAAAATGAAGTACATCCATGTATACAAGTATGAAGTTCTTGAATTTTTGCTGGTGAAAAATAATACCAATTGTTATGTAAAGCTTTATTCTATTTCTCTAAACAACAAAAAATTTACACATGTGTAACATGTACACAATTTATTAGAAACAGCTTTTCATGTATTATCTTTGCAATTAAAATGGAAAAGTAATGTCAGAATAATGTGTATGTTTGTAATTAAATTTCACATAATGAAAAAATGGAAACAATGGACAATAGCAATTTCTTTAAATCCTGTCTCATAAAATCAACTTGATTAGTATGTTTTCCCCTTGCTCTCTAACCAAATATATCTGAGTAGCCTGGAACAAAGTAGCTAGTTATTAAATTATTTGTTTCCTCTCTCTCTCCCCGCCCATCTTTTGTTCTATCATCTATCTACCTAATTTATTTATGAATCTGTCATCTACCTAATTTATCTATTTATGAATTTATCATCTATCTCTATCATCTATCTGTTTAGGTCTATATGTTTGGAACACAAAACACTGTAAAACTCAAAATCTGTCATACATACTTGTACTGAGGGTAAAACAATTGCTAAAATGTAATTAGGTTAAATTATCCATGTACTTTAATATTCCTTTGTAGTGTCTTATTTTTAACTATATGCTACATAGGAAAACACATGTAAAAATATGACAGCATCTCTTATGGCTTTTTGTTATGCATTAATATGCCTACCTCCTCTACCCATCCTTTAGACTCAGGACACAGCAGAGACATGAGAAGGACACTGCAAGAATATCTGAGGGTCTTGCTGAGTGTGGTATCTCACGCCTGTAAGCCCAGAATTTTGGGAAGCCAAGGTGGGTGGACTGCTTGAATTCAGGAGTTTGAGACCAGCCTAAGCAACATGACAAAACCCTGTCTCTAAAAAAATACAAAAATTAGCCTGGCATGGAGGCACATGCCTATAATCCCAGCTACTAAGGAGGCTAAGACAGGAGGATTGCTTGAGCCTGGGAGGTGGCAGTTGCAGTGAACAGAGATTGCTCCATTGCACTCCAGCCTGGGTGATAAAGCCAGAACTTGTCTTAAAAAAAAAAAAAAGGATGAAAAAAATTAAAAATTAATATGTAAGGGCCTTTTTGGTATTTTCTGCTTAGTGCTAGCTCCTTGGCTTTAGGTATTCTGGTATCGCAAATGCCAAATTTTGCAGTAGGTATTCTCAAATCCCAAATGTCAGATTGAATTACCATTAGGATTTCTCCAACTTGTGAAGGCTTGTCAAAGCTATTCAGGAATCAGCAGTATGTAATCCAACTCACAGGGTAAAAATTTTGAATTGGGATTACAGCTATCTATGTAGTCCTATAATTCCCTTTTGTCTTATTGAATTATTTTTCCTAACTTCTCCATATCCTGGGCATTTGATAGATGGTTATTAATCTAGAACTCCATAAAAAACTTTTCCCTGGATACATCTTCGGTCTTAAACTTAATTTTTACTTTAGAATATTTTTATTTGGCACCCTCTGTATACATCTTAAGTATTTTAAAGATCAATTAACATTATTTTGCATATATTTTTAGGAAACATAAATTGTCATCTTTGAGTACTCACAGACGCTAATATAATCCAATAAATATATTTTCTTAATACTACCTAACCCAAAATAGCTCACTATAACTATCATCAGTAATTAGTATAGATGTCATTCCAAAACTATTCTATCTATTTAAAATTATCTAACACAGATTGATATCAAGAAAGAAACTTTGTGAGCACAAACAGATAGCTTTAGTCAGTTCACATGCTGCTACAGAATCCCTGTTTAAAAAATAACAGCAATATACTTGGTATACCAACAGGACTTATGCTTCTTCATTTTTGATTGCTGCACTGGTGTTCAAGGTTGGGTGACATAGATATGGCTATCTGGCAATATCACCTCTAGCATATTTGGAGATATCTGAACAAGGAACATCCAGACTTCATGTAACTACATTTTTTCATTCAAAATATTTCATGTCTTTGGACAAATAATTTTGATTTCTTCATTTACACTTGAATATAAATGACAATCAGTAATTTTTAAAATGAGAAGTTGGTGAAGATGAGAGTAACTGCAGGTTCTAGCAACACTAATTTTGCTGATATACAAATGATAAAATGGTCCTTTTTTATTTCAGTTTGGCTAGCTCAAGTATTCAAATTCTTACTAAGTATTCAATTATAACTCTTTCTTGTATACCTTTTTTCTCCATACAGTTAACATTTTTATTTATATACTATATAAAATATATAATATATTAAGGTTATGTAAATCTCATAGCTTCAACTGAAAAACACGCAAGACAATAATATATTTTAGTAATTAAATTTCACTTCTGAAAGGGCTATTATCAGTTCCTACAATTATTCATGGTCTTAGTCTCTGACAGGAACTGGGACATTCCATTTATTTTACATGGTAATATATTTCACATTTAATACCCTAATTCTTGGGAATTGAATGACTTATGGTACACTGCACAATTTTAAGTTCGTCCCTTGGCAATCAGGCAATATTTTCTGACGTTTTTAAAAGCTTTATTTGTAAAAACAAAGCACGATAATTTAATATGGTTTTTCATACAAAGCTAAGAATTGGGCTAGTGGCAAGTCTTTTGCATTGTTACTTAAGAACCCTTAAATATTGAAATGTCTACAAAAGCAATAAAATGATCACAGGATTATATGGTGATATTTAATTTCTGTGCAAGTTAAATATCACTGAGAATTAACTGTTAGAAGTTTATTTTGAAGTGACATTTTCCTGGAATACTAGACCTTTACAACATAATTAAAGGCTTTCTCATTGTAATAATGCCATATTGCTGATATAAAAGCCCTTTATAATTGTGATTCTATTTTACGTCATTATACATATATAATAATATGTAAGCCATTTATTTTTGTTGTGTTCTTATGAAATCATTTTCCCATGAGTTTAGGTAGTAATACTGTCTTTCCTATAAAAGAACAGTAGAGGAAATGAGTGTTGGAAATCATTTTGAGCAGCTAATCCATACATTTGAAAATGAAAATGAACATTTCACTTATTCTTCAATGGGAGGTATAATCATTGACTACTATAGCATTTATAAGACCATATTTATCTCTACTGTAATATGTTATAATATGAAAAAACAGTACTGTTTTCTCTTCTGTAGCAATGGCTTTGTTTCAACAGGCCTCCTCCTTCCCTAATTAGCTGTTTCCACATATTTCTGTTGCCAGAAATTTCTTTATGTAGGTGTTAGTTTTGGATTAGTTGCAGGCTTTAAGACATAATAAAATGCCATAGGATTCAGATCATAGTTATAAAGGAAATACATCGACTCCAAAAGGATAAGAAACTAGGATGAAGCAGGAGGATGCTTAAAATATGAGTTGCCTAAAAATGAGGCAGAGAAAAACAAAGATTCTTTAACTATTTTAGATAATACCTGTAAATGTGTTTTTCTATTTTTCCATAGGTGATATTAACAGGGATCAAAGAACTATGAATAGAAATATATTTACTTCCCTCAGTGTTATCACTGTTCATTGACACTGAGACACATATTTTTCTTTCACTTAAAATTTTTGAAATAGGAATCTATTTTACATTTTATTATAACCTATTCTCAATAGCATCTTACATTGGATGAATGTGATAAAAATGATAACATAAAAATTATATTATATACATCACAGCTCAAAAAAACATATATATATATATATTCTTCATATATGCATATATATCATAACTCAAAGAGAAAGAAAGGCTAAAAAGATTAAGATAGGATCATGAAATATTCAAATGCAGTAAGGAGATCTAACGTGTTTAATTGAACTCTGAAAAACTTCAGAGTTTAAACATATATGCAATGGAAATACCAAAGGGGAAGAAATAGAGAGAAGAAGGCAGGAAGAAAGACCTAAAATATTAACAGCCAACGATTTTCCAAAATTACAGATATAAGGAACTCAGATAACATTAAGCACCAAGCAGAATTTAAAACAAATAACTAAAGAAAAAAACCCTTCACCTAGCCCTATTAGATTCAAACTACAGAAAACCGAAGACAAGAAGTAAATCTTAAAAGCAGCCCAGGGTGGAGCGGGTGGGGGCAGGCATAGTAGCTCACACTTGTAATCCCAGTACTTTGGGAGGCTGAGGCAGGTGGATCACAAGGTTAGGAGATCAAGACCACCTGGCTAACACAGTGAAACCCCATCTCCTCTAAAAATATAAAAATCAGCCAGCTGTGGTGGCACAAGCCTGTCGTCCCAGCAACTTGGGAGGCTGAGGCAGGAGAATTGCTTGAACATGGGAGGTGGAGGTTGCAGTGAGCTGAAATCGAGCCACTGCACTCCAGCCTGGCAACAAAGTGAGACTCTGTCTCAAGAAGAAAAGAAAAAGGGAAAGACCAGGGGAAAATTATCTATAAAGGACAAAGAATACGTTGGACTTATTATCAGAAATCATGCAGGCAAGAAGAGAGTAAAGTGAAATGTTAAATTATTGTAAGAAAAAATAAAGACACCAACATAGACTTCTGTATTCAGAAAACAATCATTTTTCAAAAGTCAAGGAATAATAAAGATATTCTATGACAAACAAAAAGTCAGGGGCTATCAGATCTCCCTTGGAGGAAATATTCAAAGAATTATTAAATGGAGTTCTTCAAGCATTGAAAAATAATCAGAAAATAAGTCAGAAAATCAGTTTCTTAGGCCATTTCAGCTCCTATAACCAAATATCATAAACCATGTAGCTTACAAAAACATATTATTTCTCACCCTCTAAAGTGTGGGACATCCAAATTCAAGATACCTACTGATTGGGTGTCTGGGGTCTTTGGCCTAGTTTATAAGGGTAAAAAAATTCCATTCATGAGGGTCTGCCACCATGACCTAATTAACTTCCCAAAGTCCCCTCTGCCTAATACTGGCACCTTGGGGGTTAGGCTCTTAATATATAAATTTTAAGGGAAAGTAAATATTTAAACCACACAGATTTATGTAAATAAATAGAAGACAGTTGGAGAATAAATTAATGATGAAAAAATATTTTGTTTCTCTAATTCTTAATTCGTCTGAACCCTTTTTTTTATAATAACAACTATATGTTGTGTGAATACTGCATCTGGATAAGGGAAAGTAGGGTAAGTAATGTCGTAATGGATGGGAATAACTGGGAATTCTCCGTGAAAATGGAGAAAACATGAAACTGTATATTGTTACTGTAAAGTGTACTTAGATGACTTCACAATGCGTATTAGAACCTCTAGGGCAAACACTAACAAAGTTTTTAAAAGAACAACTGATATACCATGAGAAGGGTTAAAATAGAGCATACGAGATATTCACTTAAAACCAGGGTGAGTAGAAAAGAAGGAAAAAAGAAACAGGACAAGTGTAATGATGTAACAAAAAGAAAACAGTTAAAGACATGATAGCTATTAAACCAAATATATCAGTAAGAACTTTTAATGTGAATGTTTAAATACACCAATTTAAAGACAGAGATTGTCAGAATGGAATAAAAAGCACACACAAGTTGTGCCCAAGAAAATATGCATCAGTTGATGATGAAATTATAGACTCAAACGTCCTTTTCTTCAATATTTTGAAGCTATAGTTTCATTGCCTTCTAATTTTATTTAGTAGACACACAGTTTCTATTCAGATGCGTGATCTCCAGGAAACTGACAGTAATATAATTTTGCTCTTTTGTTTCTTCCTCTCTAGAATATTTTACAGTTTTTTTTTTCTTGGACTTCTGTGCTTACATTTCCTTAGAATGTGTCTTGTGTTAGCAATTATCTTTAGCACTCTCAACTCTTTCAATCTGATGCTACATACTCCTTTCGTTTCATATTTTTAAATATTTATTATCTTCTCTTTTACTCTCTTTACTACTTTGAGCTCCCTGAATGAAACATAATTTTTACTTAGTTTTGTCTTCCATTCTTTTTATCTTTTCATCTATTTCTGATGTCTTTTGTGAGAGCATGTTTGTTATAGTTCACTATCTTATTTTTGAGTACATTCACTCTTTTATTCAGCTCGTCCTGTTTATTTCATGTATTTTGACATTTATACTTTTTATATCCATTTTGCTTCTCTTTTTAGTTCAGTTCTGCTTAGTATTTGCCATAACTCTTTCATCTTTTTGATAATATTTATTATGCTACTTTTGATTCTTTCTTTTTAAAAAAATTTTTGAGACAAGGTCTTGCTCTGTTGCCCAAGCTAGAGTGCAGTGCCACAATCATGGCTCACTACAGCCTTGACCTAACTGAGCTCAGACAATCCTCTCATCTCAGCTTCCCGAGTATCTGGGGCTACAGGTGTGGGCCACCATGCCTGGCTAGTTTTGAAACTTAAAGATGGGGTCTCACTGCATTACCAGGCAGGTGTTGAACTCCTGACCTTAAGTCCTCTTCCCACCAAGGCTTCCCAAAGTGTTGAGATTATAGGCATGAGCCACAGCGTCCAGCTAGATTCTTGTTTTATTGTATGTATTCTGGTTACACTGGCATAGGCAACCCCACTTGTGATTTTTTTTATAGTGGATAAACCCTGCAGTTACATTACATACTTTCTTTATAAACCTTTGTTCTCTTAGGCCCATGAGCTGCCCTGGAAATCAATGTGTTCTCTTGGTTTTTGAGAATAGATGTGGTAGAACGGGGTTTGACTCCAGGTTGAAAATTAATTTCTATGCACCCACTCTTCAGGTTGCCCCATCCTCTTTGATCAAGGAATGGCTTTTGGGACTCTTCCTAAGACACAAACAACTTTTTTTTTAATGTGGCTATTGGCCCCATTTTTGTAAAGAACCTGTATGTCCCAAATGCAGAAGAAGGCAGGAGGGGACTCTCAGGGTCAGTGAATCCACCTGCCTGTGGTAGTAAGCACTGCCCTCCTGCAGGCAGCAGACAGTGTGGCTCTGAAGTTGCTTTCACTTTTAGGTGGAGTTGCTGCCTCCCTGCTCCCTGGTGGCAAAGCAGCAGTTGATCATTTGCTAAAGACAATGCAGAAGAGAGGTGGGATACATACAGACTGTTCTTTCTCAAGCTATTTGGACCCAACCTGCTGACTCACAGTGTATCACATTTGTGTGCGCGTGTGTGTTGATTACTAAGCTTGCCACCAGCTCTTCCACCCTTTATATGCCACCCTTGGCAACTGTCTGAAACAAGAAGTCATCTTCCTATTTTTGGGGAGCCCAACTGTTTATCTCTCAGATCAGTTTCTCTTCTTCCACCTGCCTAACCTTCTCTTGAATATATATTTTTAAATCACTGTTGGTGGATACAATGATTATTGCAGCTGAGTGATTGAATGATCTTTTTTTGTGCTCTTTCTTTTCAGGGTGGAAGCCAAACCACTGAAAAGAATGATCAGAAAAAAATTTAGAGCTTGTTACAATGTGCTTTGAAGAGCAAAGTCATGATAATTAGCTATCTGTGAGTCCTGAGAGTTCTGAATTAATTGCAGGATTTAAAAACTTTTATTTTTAAGATCCAACTGTCACTTTTATCACTTCCTCCTATTTCACTGGATACAGAACTCTCCTTCAGATGGTGTGCTCGTCAGCTTTCTATTGGTTTACATTACATAGTTTGCTCTCACAAGACATCTCTTTTTAAAGCATTTTATAAATGCTAATTAATTGCCAGGCCCTCAGGAATTGTTCAACATTATCATTTTCATCATACATATTAAGAAACCAACACGCAATGAGTTTAAAATGCTCAATGAAGACCTCACAGTAGTTGGTAGGAGAGGACAAAATAGAAATCTCCCAGCTTTTAGTTTCTGAGCTCAAAATTTTAACACTATTATGTATTTCAGTAATTGAACAAGCATTGTGTTTCTTTTGTCACAGAATTCTTGGAGATTGGAGATGTGCATGCTTATTGACAGATATCTTGGCATGCTACTTGACATTGGGGTCTAACTAGACTACCTCATCAAACACTTCATTTGAAGGGAAATTCTCATATACAACCGCTGACTTGCTCTAAGGCTGGTCATCATGTTATTATCCTCCAGCTCCATCACCTTTGTCACCAGCCTGGCCTTTTATTGATTCTGAGACCAATTGCTATTCACACACATGACTGAAAGTCCTGTACCTGGATGTAAGTATGACCTTTTTGGTAACCTGTGTATCTGAGCATGGCTTTAGGTCATGGAACAAACTACTTCTGTCTGTTAGAGCCATTTATCTAGTATCTCCAGGGAAAAGGAAAAGAACCATAGTTATTCCAAGCTAGGGCTGTGGAATAAAGAAAAGCAAACACAATAAAAGTGTGTTTCAGGGTTTTAAAACAACTTTTACTCAGAAATCATAGCATGAATATTATTTTAAAAAGTCTTTCTAACTCTGTCACTGTAACTGAAAACTTGCCTTAGTACTTTTACTTAACAACTTTTATATGTTTATTTTAGCAAGGAATTTTTAAAGAAACTAGCTATATTTACTTTTGCTTTTGGCAATAGTTTCAAATGCTTTATTGTGTGAGGCCTATTACCGATTCACACATTTCTGTAACTCATCATCGTAACATTATTCCTAATAAAGCCAGAATAAATACTTATTAACACTCAAAGCAGTAATTGCTATAAATTCCATATGCATAATGGTTTTAATCCACCAATGTAGGAAGGTCGGCTAATATAATAAGGAGAAAAGGGAGTAGAAAATTATAATGTGAAAATACTGAGAACAATAGATTAAAGGACACAGCACCAAATTAGGGGTATTACAAATAGACTCACAATCAAAGAATAAAGGAAATTGTGATGTAAAATTTCTAGAATAGAATGATGCATGGATACATTAGAAGGCTAGAAAGCTTTAAAAATACCAGGACTTGTTTTGTAAAATGTGTTAGCATTTGTGTATGAATTGGTCTTCCAATGCTGCCTGATATATTTCCCGTAACTGAGTTTAGCAACCCTTTAAACGATTGAGTTTGATAAGAAGAGAATGTTTGTGCTGAAAATGCTCATATACTTTCAGGACCCCAACTCATTTCATCATTCTGATGACAGTCACATTATTATAACTTTTTTTTTCTTCCGGTATTCACTATAAATCAATGACACTTAGGACTAATTATAGGGCTAAAGCAGTGGGTTTTTTCCTTAATCTGTTCTCCATTAGCCTATCAACAAGTACATCGACTTCACACCACATAACAAGTGAGCTACTAAATTCCATAGAGAGAAACAAAAATATGATCCCTTCACTGAAAATTTTTAAAGAGTAAAGCCAAAATTTACATTAAAGTAGGTAGTGATAAATGCTGTTGACCCTTGAACAAAGCAGAGTTGAACTGCACAGATCCATTTATATTGGGTTCTTCCTCCATCTCCGCCCATCGCCCAGACAGCAAGACCAACCCTTGCTCTTCTTCCTCCTCCACAGCCCACTCAATGCAAAAAAAGGATGAAGACCTTTATGATGATCTGCTTTCACTTAAGGAATATTAAGTATATTTTCTCTTTCAGATAATTTTCTTTTTAAAAAAATTTATTGTACCTTGGGCTCTGGGGTACATATGCACATCCTGCATCCTGCAGGATTGTTGCATAGGTACATACATGCCATGGTGGTTTGCTGTCTCCATCCCCGCCGTCGCCTACATCAGCATTTCTCCCAGTGTTATCCCTCCCCATCCTTCCCAGCCCTACTGTTCCTCCCCTCCCCTCCCACCCACCTACCCCAGTGAGTGTTGTTCCCTTCCCTGTGCCCAAGTTTTCTCATTGTTCCTCACCTTCCTATGAGTAAAAATATACGGTGTTTGGTTTTCTGTTCCTATGTCAGTTTGCTGAGAATGATGGTTTCAAGATTTATCCATGTCTCTACAAAGGGCACAAACTCGTCATTTTTTTTTTTTTTTTTTTTTTTTGAGACGGAGTTTCGTTCTTGTTACCCAGGCTGGAGTGCAATGGCGCGATCTGGGTTCACCGCAACCTCCGCCTCCTGGGTTCAGGCAATTCTCCTGCCTCAGCCTCCTGAGTAGCTGGGATTACAGGCACGCGCCACCATGCCCAGCTAATTTTTTGTATTTTTAGTAGAGACGGGGTTTCACTATGTTGACCATGGATGGTCTCGATCTCTTGACCTCGTGATCCACCCGCCTCGGCCTCCCAAAGTGCTGGGATTACAGGCTTGAGCCACCGCGCCCGGCAAACTCGTCATTTTTTATGGCTGCATAGTATTCCATGGTGTATTTGTGCCACGTTTTCTTTGTCTAGTCTATCATTGACGGGCATTTGGGTTGGTCCCAGGTCTTTGCTATCATAAACAGCACCTCAATGAACATATGTTTGCATGTGTCTTTATAATAGAATGATTTATAGCCCTTTGGCACAGAGCATTTGGCCAAATATTAAACAAAAAAGTGTATCGCTCCAATTAGAGCCACATAGCATAGTAAATACCAATCATGTTACAATATAAATACATTAAAATATCAGTTAGTGATAAGTACCATGAAAAATAAAACTGTGTAAGATGATAGAGATTAGTTTGTCTGATCAGGGAAAACCACTCTGAAAACATACTTGTATCAAATCTTCAGTGAATGGAGGAATACATCACGTGGCTATATAGGCTCCTGGACTAGCAAATGTGAAAGATCTGTGTTAAGATATTGCCATGGTCTGAATGTATGTGTACCCTTAAAATTCATATGTTGAAATCTAATCACCAATGTGATGGTACTAGGAGGAGGGCCCTTTAAGAGGTAATTAGGTTATGAGGATGGAATCCTCGTTAATGGATTAGTATCCTTCTGTGAAGAGGACATAGAGCTAGCTAATCTCTTCCACCATATGAGGACTCAGCTAGAAGCTGTCATCTATGAACCAGGAAGCTGGCCCGCACCAGACACACAATCTTCTGGTGCCTTGATCTTGAAATCTCCATGCTCCATGCTCCAGAACTGTAATAAATAATTTGTTGTTTATAAGCTACCCAGTTTATGCTATTTTGTTTAGCAGCCTAAACAGACTAAGGCAGATGTCATTGACATATTCAAGGGATATTAAGAAAGGCTGTACAGCTGAAGTAAAGTAAGGGAGGGTGGGTAGGGTTAAAACAATAAAGAACCTGGAGAGATGAACAGGGAACTCATCTTAGTGAACTGTTTCTTCTAAGTATGATGTGAAGCCATTGTGTGTTTTGAAAAGAGGAATGACAGGATCTGCTTTAGCTAAGACCACATATGGAGTAAAAGAGCTGGGAAAGCTAGGCAGAGACATATAGAAGTCAATGAGGAGGCCACAGCACTAGTCCAAGTGAGAAATGTGTTGGTATTGCTAAAATGCCAGCAGTGGAGGTGATGAGTAGTAGTAAGATTCAGGATCTATTTTGAAGGTAACACTGATAATTGCTGATGTGCCAGATGTGAATTGTAAACCTCAAAGAGTCACCAAATATGGTTCTGTGATCTTGGACCCAAGCAACAGACAGAAGCCAAAGGCAGAGTTCCATAGACACATCTCCTCTTTTCCCTACATCTTCTGAGTCCCCTTCTCTGATATCTTTTCTCTTAGCCTCGTCCAAGGTTTTATGTCCCTTCTATTTTAAAAGACATGTCTTATAACTCTATGCTGGCTATAAAATTTGGCACTGTTCTCAACTTCACACATATTTAAAACTTTCCCTTTTCCTTTTATTTAAACCACTCAGAATAGTAGTCTACATTCACTTGTTTCGTGTTGGTTGGTTTGTTTTTTAACTTTCAAATTGAAGTGTACACTTCAATCCACTTATGCCTGATTTTACCTCTACTACTGCTGAATGACCCCAGCTAAATTGTTGAGAGGAAGTCCCAGTAAATTTTAAGAGACTTTTCAGTTTGAGTAGAAAAGTTTAGAGAGATTTTATTAAAAATAGCCCAGCCAGGCACAGTGGCTCATGCCTGTAATCCCAGCCCTTTGGGAGGCCAAGGCGGGTGGATCACCTGAAGTCGGGAGTTCAAGACCAGCATGACCAACATGGAGAAACCCCATCTCTACTAAAAATACAAAATTAGCCAGATGTGGTGGTACATGCCTGTATTCCCAGCTACTTGGGAGGCTGAGGCAGGAGAATCGCTTCAACCCAGGAGGCAGAGATTACAGTGAGCTGAGATCGCGCCATTGCACTCCAGCCTGGGCAACTAGAGCAACACTCCATCTAACAAAAAGAAAAAAAAAAGCCAAGAGAAGAAAACCACATACTCAACAATTACATGAAGCTCCATTCGACTTCCTTTTGTCTTCAACTTTGGGTTCTTATGGTTTGTTTGGTTTTATTTTCTGGACTTTGAATATGGTGCTTCTACTGCTTAACATCTTGTTTTCACTTGGATATGTAATTGCATCTAAAGAAGCCCACTAGATCCCTCATTATAACCCTGACTTTGGTTTCACCCTTGCTGTGCCATGTGACTTGTGTGAGGAAGGTTTGGCAGTGGGTCATACAGCTCATAGTATTTGAGGAGATCACAGAAACAAGTTCTCTGAAGAGATACCTGAGGCTAACTTATTTTCTCCTTCCCCGTAACTCAAAAAGAATTTATTTCTCTTTCAGGTAAACAAAAGCTGAAGATACAGCTACATAAATTGAGCCTCAACAGTTTTTACTGATGAGGTTGCACACTGCTGCTTCTAGCCAGGCACCAGAGCTCCCCTATCTACTACCAGTCCAAGCTGTATCAGTTAAGTGAATTGGAAGAGGTAACAAATATTTTCAATTTCCAAGACAACTTCCTAGTCAGCATACTGATCCATAAATGTCATATTAACTTAAATTCAAATAATACAACTTTTAACTACATCATTTCTCTTTCACATTCATTTCAGTAGGCTTCTGAATATTTACTAAAATTATCATTCTTAACACAGTGTAAGCCACTGCAGGGGAAATAGAAAAGGTCAGAGACTGCCACTGCTTTACTGATATCCCCAAAGCCTTCCCATTTTCTGTCACAGTTTTCTGGAAAATTCAACTTGCAAAGTTTTACTTTACTGAAGAAGTTTTTTTGGTATCAGCAAGTCTTTTGATTTGTATTTTTTTTTCTGCTTATTTAAATTAAAAGCTCAAGATGTTGAATTTGTTCAGATCTCCAGTTTGAACCCTTTCATGTGTTTTATAGTCACAATTAAGTTTCAATTCATTGGTCTTAAGTCGAGGAGAATGAGAAAGACCAATGTATGACCTTGAAATGTAATGAATAATGTAATTTAAAATACTAATAGCAGTGAGCAATTTTTATATTCAGTATTCAGATTTGAAATTTCTGTTTTGACAATTGTGTTTGAGTTATCAATGGGAAATGCAAGTTGTCTCACACTGAAAATAGGTAAATGGTAATAGCTTTACTAAGAAATATGCAAGTGATAGTGACTGTAGCTGAGGATTTATAGGCAGGCTAAAAACAAGCCTGGATTCACAAGAGAAAATGTCTGCGGATAAGTCTCCTTTCAAGACCTTATTTACTGAAGGAAAACTGAGTTCATTCAGTACTTGCCTCTAGTTAATCACTAGTACCAATACTTTAAATAAAAGGCACCCTTTAGGTATCTGGATGTTTATTTTTCAACATCTTAGTCATGCTAAAGGTGGAAATGGACTCCCAATGACTATGTATTGACTTTGTGTGTGTTTGCATTTGTGTGTGCATGTGTGTGCTTCATCCGGCCAAGGCCACCTGCTTGACTACTCACAGAGTGGAGTGATTGATTGATTGATTGATTGATTTTAATTTATTTTATTGCATTTTAGATTTGGGGGTACATGTGAAGAACATGCAAGACTGTTGCATAGGTACACACATGGCAGTGTGATTTGCTGCCTTCCTCCCCATCACCTATATCTGGCATTTCTCCCCATGCTATCTCTCCCCAACTCCCCACCCCCCGTCCCTCCTCTATTTTCCCCCAACAGACCACAACGTGTAGTGCTCCCCTCCCTGTGTCCATGTGTTCTCATTGTTCAACACCCGCCTATGAGTGAGAACATGCGGTGTTTGATTTTCTGCTCTTGTGTCAGTTTACTGAGAATGAGTGGAGTGATTTATATCTACTCCTTTAAGAGACTGAAAAAAGTAGAGAATAACAAAAATGTGATCAACTTGTTCTACTATAATTCAGTAACAACCACAGAGAGTAAGCCATGTTTATAATTTCCTCATCTTCCCTTCCTTTCATGCTTTCTCAGTCAATGGCTTCTTGGGTCATGGGAAAGACTCTGGCCAGTGGGATGAGTGGACACAACATTTGCTACATCAGAGCAAAAATTATAAATGCTGTCATTTATTCTGGAGGGTAATTCACTCCCACTCTCAACCATGAGTACAAGATGTTCTAGGCAGTGGCAATTCCTCCAGCTTGGATTCTGAAATGCTAAAACATGTGGATCTCTGCCCACAAACCCACAGGACCCAGGACAACTGCCCTCATGGAGCAGGAGCAAAAAATAAACATATGCTAATTGAAAGCCCTTGAGAATTTGAAAATCATTTTGTTCTAGGTATGCTAACCTAGAGGAAAATGATTGCTAATAGTCATCAGAGGGGTATAAGAGTCTCTAGGCAGAGGTGCCTCTTGAGGAAATCTTGAGATTTAAGAAGGGATAGATTTCTTGAATGTTATGCATGAAAAGAAGGAAGAAGAGATGGGATTAATAAGAGATGATAAGAAATTTAGCATTTAGGTATGTCTTGATTTTTTTTTTTTTTTTGTAACTGAGTTACCCTTTTATTTACATTGGTGATAACTCAAATATCACTTAATTTTCTAGAGTTCCCTACAACACTTAAATTACATATTCTCCTGTGATTGATAGGATAATGCATTTTTACTTCCAAAAAGGTACTTTATCTGTTATGTGTTAAATTTATCTTCCTTAATTACACAACTTCATTTATTTAGTATTACGGAGAAGCAATGGTTTCAAATTCACACTGCCATGATTTTTTTTCTAAACGGGATTTTCTTCTGTTTTGTTGTAATATTAGATAAATAGATATAACTTAAAGTAAGTAGAAAGTATATCTAACTTTGTTACACTCATTTAAACTTTTTTGCATTATCTGTGTCACCGTTAGCTAGAGGAAGAGACAAATTCTCCAATGAAAAAAAAAGTACTTAAAAAAGTTACTGATTTTTAACAAATAGAAAATATATATATTTGAAAGCTTTTAAAATACAGAATTAAATAGAGCTCAATGTAAGGAAATGTCCTCATATTTTCTTTATTCTTTCCAATTCCCATTGCCTATGACTAACCATTGTAACTAATATTTGAAACAAGGTCATATTCTACATACTTTATTAAGATTACTTGTTTTTTTAGCATTATGAATTTTATTCAATGTTTCTACATTCTACACATTCCATACATTTTTCTACAACGTGGATGATCAGTATCTTCTTTAAACATTTTCCAAATTTCAACAAGTTGAGCTGGTTCTTACAAATAAAGCTGTAATATGCATCTTGGTACATATTTTTTTAAATATTTATGAGACAGATTACTAAAAGTAGACGAGTTAAAATGTATATACAGTCCTCCCAAATAGTTTATATAATATGTAATCCTGTCATCCCTGTATGAGATTCTTTTACTCTATATCCTCACAAACACAAGCTTTCATAAATCTATAAAAAGTTATGCCAGTAGGTAAGCAGTATGTAACATCTTATTTATTTATTTATTGTTCTTGGGCTACTGGTGTGTCACTCTGTTGAAAATATCTTTGTATTTCTTCTTCTGTATATTCTCTGTTCATATTTTTTGGCTTTGCTGCTGAGATTTTGTTTGTTTACTTTTTAGAGATAGAGTCTTGCTATGTTACCCAGGCTGGTCTTGATCTGGCCTCAAGTTATCCTCTCGCCTCAGCCTCCCAAAGTGCTGCAATTACAGGCATGAGCCACTATGCCCAGCCATGTGAGATTTTTGAATGTGGATTTTTTTTTTTAAATTTGTAAATTTCATTTTTACATTAGAGATAGCAGTCTTCTGACTCATCTACATCACGATAATCTTCTCCTCTATTACAATTTTGTTTGAACAAAGTAATTTATAAATATCATATCCCATATATTTTACATATAACATATATGATGTTTCTCAATAACATTTGCACCACATTTGGGGGCCAACTTAAAAAGAGAAGGAGATCATATCACAGGAATGTTAAGAATTCCAACTTGGAAATTAAGCAAATTTATGACACATTTCAACTTTGACATACATTAGCTGTGTAACTTAAGTAAATTATCTAAACTTTCTGAGCTTCAATTTACCAGTTTCAAAAATGTAAAGAATGTTATCTCTTTAATTTAGGTTTTTGTGAAAAATATCTTAAGTAGGAAAATGAGGTGTTCAAATATGCATTCCATGTGAGTTCTGATATTTGTTTTATAATAAGCAACTTTCTGTAATTTCTATCCCACTTAGGTACAATGCCTACATATATATATATATAAACACTGTTACAAAAATCATTACATATTTGTGTATGTGTACATATCTATGTACACACATACATATATATGCACATGTATATATATACATTATATGTGTATATATACACACATATATACATATGCATGTGCATGCAGATATATTTATATATAAATATATATAAATGTATTTCTGTATAATCAAGTAATTTAGAATAAGTTCCTTATCAGAGATCACATTAGTATCTTGATAAAAGGGGATGGAATAGCTTGAAATTAACTTTAAACTATAATTTAAAAGATATATTTTATATATATATATATCTCCAGTATAAAATAATTTTACAAACAAATTTGATCATGGTGCGTAAATTTCCAAATTATATCAAAAATACAGCACAGTTGCTTCAGTAAAATTTTAAAATATATTATGCAATGGGGAGATATAAACATAATTTAATAGATTTTAACTAATATGCAAACCCTGTGGTATATCGGTATATTTGGAATATTGTGTTAAGAATTCTGAAGTCAAAAGAAAAGATAGCAGTAAGTAATTAATGATGCTGGAAGAAGAGTGGCTTGGCAGTCATTTTTTCTTGGATTTGATATCACTGAACATAAAGAAAACAATTGTGAAATTTTATCTCACAGGTCATTGTTTTAATTGTATTTTTTCCAAACAAAATTGTATGCCTTTCATAATTGCTTAGTTAGATTAGAAATGGCCTCTGGGGTTCGTTGTCAGCTTTTTCCACTAACTGATATTTATGCTCTGTTTTAATAAAATCTCCTCCTCCTTACCATATTTCATTTCAAAAGTCAACCTGGCTTAATTTTATCCTACCAGTGAAATATTGACATCAACAGGTAACACACATAATTTCCAGTAAAAGGAAACTTGTCAGATGTGTTAGGATATCATGTCTGTCTCCATGATCCCAGTTCTTTCTATGTAAGATAGTTGTATGTGTAAAACGTAATTAAAATTGAAGTTAATCAATCTTTTAAAAATGAACAAAAATAAAAGGCTAGTTTAAACAAAAGGCATACTTCTGAAAATAGGGGCACAGAAAAATCTATATTCCTGATGTCCTCCTGTATAATGCTGAATTACTTAAGCTCCTTTCTAAGAGTGTATTGCAGAGGATGAACAAGAAGTATCTGTGTTATGGAACATAGAGGGAGCTGTTGGCAAAGGGATAGTATAGCAATCATAAAATATACAGTGAATTTTTTTTATTGAAATAGATTATTTTTAAAACCTTACTTCAAGACCAGAATTGATAGCTAAAATGTATAATAGAATTTGATTGAAGTTAAGATTTTTGGAAGAAAATTGTGATAGAAATTATCTTTTTTTTTAAAAAAAATAAAGATTTTCCTGAAAAAACGGGCCTTTTACTATTCAGAAGAAACAAATGTACCTTGGAGAGGATGGAGGGAAATGCATCACATTTTGTTATTTTCACTTTGTGTCCACTAACATGATTCTGGGATTTAATTAGAGTAGCACAAATTTGCCCTATTCCTTAAATTTAAGTTACTTGCTCACTAAGAGAAATATAAGTTGTTCTCAAGACATTTACTGTTATAATATTTTATTGTAATTGGCAGTTAAAAATTAATGGGTTAAGGGATATAAACAGGGAAAATCCTTGGGAAGGTTGATATCATGGTGATTCATGGCAACATAATTGTCACAAAAATCACTGCACATATAAAACAAAAAAAAAGCACATTTGGTTGATGACAAGTACCGAAGGCAAACAATATACTAAAGTAATTGAACATATAATCTGAATTTGCACCACCTGGTTAGTTGTGAATTAACCAACACAAATGACAATATTTCCTAAGAATCTACACCATCAATTAGTATTTGAATGTGAATGGAGAAACAGATTCACACCACAGTAGAAAAACAAATGTGACACATTTTAAAATAGATTTTAAACCCTGTTCTAATAAAATACCTATCCAGGGCACTTTGATACATATTTATTCAGTGCTTGTGACCAATGCAGCTAATTCATGTTACAAGGATTGGTTTATCATGGCAGGTTGTCAACAGCTAGGATTAACATTATTAATGATCTTGTCTTTCCTGTTATAATTCAATAGAGCAACTAAGAAGTATAAATGAAACTGCTCATGGAGCTGGAAGTCAACAGTGTGTTTAGCCCTGGTTTTGAGACATTATGAAAGTTTGAAGGCACTATTGTTTAATACGTGTCTAGTTTACTGGGCATTTAGTGCTGAGCTTAACATACACTGTTAGCTTTTCAGTTGGAACTACTCCTTGATGTGAGACTTACCTCTTCATTCATTAATAGAAAGTGAATTTCTTAAGCAGCAGCATTCTGTGACCTGTGTCCCCTTTGCCACATCTAACAAAACTCTAGGAGGGTGGTTGTGTGCTCCTGGAAGATTTCTTGTCCTCATTTCTCAGTTTATTTTCAAATCCTGGTTCTAGAATTAACATGATTATTGCCATATTCTTACATGTATGGTCAAAGGTACCATGATTTACATACCATAATACCAAGATTTTTTACTGAATTTCGATGTGGTTGGAGAAAATACTCACTGACAGATAATTTTTTAAATATTGCCTGGTATTTGAAAGAATGATATCAAATATGCTTCCAAGTTCATATATTCTCTCTTTAATATGACTCTAAAAAACTTTAAATAAAACATTGTATACAATTTGTTTCTCATGCTATTGGAAAATACTTAGATGCAAATGGTGAAAGTGACTAGAATGAGAACCATGTTTTTAATTGCCATGAAATTGCAGACACTCTGCTTGCTGTCATAGGAAATGGTTAAAACAATAAGAAACACATTTGTCAATAAAAGATCACTCTCATTTATTTTTGATGGAATGCAAAATGTTCTAACATTAAGGAGGGGGGGTTGGCACTATGTAACACAATTACATCTACATTTACCCTTTGAGTCAGCAATACAATTTACTTTGAAAATACACATTCACGAATACAAAACTATAGAGGCACAAGGCTATTTACTGCAGCAGTGTTCTGAATAGCAGTATATAGAAAATAACATCAGTGCTCAACAGTGTAAGATGGATTGAATAAATATTATAAACACATACAATAGAGTAATAAGCAGCTTAAAGAGTGAAGAATATCTCTATAAACTGAACTGATAAGCATGTGGTTTTAAAAAGCAAAGCAGGTTGAAAAACGTAGGTTTAATAAAGAGAAAATAAGAACTCGATTTTTTTTCTCGAAAAGAAATTTATGATATAAGCCAGAAGCAATTGAAGATGGGTACATGTGGAGTTGGGAAGTTGGCAATGGTGGAGCTGAATGGATGGGAGCAAGTCTTCTTTAAGGAAACCAGTAAACCTGCCTATGTTATATAATGTTGGCCTGTAAACTAGGTCATAATTTTATATATTAAAAATAAAAGTAACTGCAAAATAAACATGAAAATCCTAAGTATGGATATAAACAAAAATGAAGAAACCTTGCTTTATATCAAATTGATGATATAATCCCTGGAAAATCATATGTACTTTTTAAGCATAGTGCTCTAATTGTACAAATTTGGAATTAGACAGTCTGAAGAAAAACAAAACTGAAATGAAAATTTGAATATTTCTTCATAGGTAGATTAGGAATAGCAGTATTAACTTGTAGTAATTATGTATACTTTTGTATAAATTTTAGAATTGAGCACCTGTATAAGTATATTCACTGTTTGGAGCCAGGATTTTCATTGTGATTAAATTAGGAGTATGGAACTAACTGGGAAGATGGGAGAAAGCTCTTTAGTACTGAACTGGATTTGGAGGTATCAGTTTAATCTTGTGATCTTATACATCTTTTCTTAGCTCTACTCAGTGAAGTTGTCTAGAAGCATAAGGGTTCGGTAACAATAGACACAGTAATCTTTAAGATCTTCACTTCTAAACAAATACTATTTTCTAAGAACTAGAGTTCCATGGACAAATGGCTAATACTAGGACTGGGTTAGAAAAATTACAAATTGGGCTTCAAACATCTTGTTGTGTTAGCAGGGAAGTGAAAAAAAAAAGGGGGAGAAAAAGAAAAAATAAGTTAATTGAACATGTCAAAAGGACACTTTCACTAGTCAAATGTAGACAACAAAAGCACTGAAAAAAAAATTTCAATAAACAAAATACAAAAGACTCCATGAGTCCCCTGGAATGCTCAAAAATATTAAAAAAGAAAAAAGAATAAGAGCAATGAAAAGGTAAAAGGAGAAAGCAAGATGGAGAGAGAGAGCAGAAAAATATTAGCTAAAACATATAGAGTTAAATAAACCATCTTTTGCAACCACAAATATAGTAACTGATTATAGCAAGGGCTATCAAAGGATGTTGAACTCAACTTTTGAATGGTTGTTGAGGAACAGAATATTCACACCATCTCAAAGTAACACTCCATTAATTTCTTGTAATAATGACAAAAGAGAACTTTTCATGTGTCAGTTCTGGCCATCACCATCTTAATAATTCTCAGGAAAAACTGATGTCTTCTGATGTGAAACAATGGAAAGTATACACAATGTCACCAAGTCGTAGTCGCCCCTAAAATGTTTAACCTAACTACTCATAAGAAAACAGTCAACCAATCTGGATTGTGAAATAGCGGAATAATGACTTCACAGATTCACGAATACATTCATTTTACAGTTACGTGTTAAACTTTATATACCCTTGTCTAGGTGCAGAGGTTTCAGAAATAGCACATGTCTTCTTAGCACTTATCACTTTACTTAAAAATATTAGGCAGGGTTACAGGCTGGTAGAAATGTACTTTTAAAAATCATATAGTCAGAGAAGACTTTGCTGGTGAAATGATATTTGAGTAGAATTCAAAACAAAGTGTATGGAGCCACAGGCCTCAAGTTTGGTTTATTTGAGGAGCAGCAAATTGGCTAAAAGAAGACTGAAAAAGGAGAAAAATCATAGAGAATAACTTGCCAGGAACCATTTCATGTAAAACAATCCATTTAAATCATGGTAAGAAATTTCAATTTTATTCTAAAATTTGGAATTTTTTCTAAGTATAAAAGAACATTATGGAAAGAAATGTGCCTGTGTACAAGAAATTAATATCATATACATAAAGATGATTTTCTTGCTGTTTTTTTAATCGTATTTACTGATAAGAGAATATAAGATACTGTTTATAGATCTTAAAACATTTACTTCATGTATATTTATTCTAACTACCTTAAGAGTCAACTATTCATCTTTCATGAAATTGGAGATTGTTAGAGAACAATAAAAAAATCTGCAAGACTTTTTAAATGGACCATTGTCTTGAAATACAACTAGATGGAAGCTAGGGCACAGGAATATCTGAGTGCTTAATATAATATATTGTTCGTTACTGATCCCAAACTTCTGAGAGAGCCCTTTGTTGACTCATCTTGTCACTTACATTCATTGTGTCTGAAATTGTTAGAAATTTCAGCTGAGTCATTGTTTTGTCTATCAGTTCAATCTTAAGATTTTTTTTAAAAAACTCCAAATTATATCACAGTGGAGAAAGTGTGTATGACAGCTTTGAATGAAATGTAATAAATAGCCACTACACTTGCAGGAATGAGGTTGGCAGGTCTTTCAAGGCCATATTTTACCAAGTACCTCACTTGCTAGTGCAGGAAATTTGGGAGATGCTAGCAGGGGAGGAATAGAAAAACCTCTGAAAATGCTTAATTTCATTTTCAATTTAAGTAGCCAGAGCCTACTCAAAGAAATAGTCCCTGGAGTGAAATTTTGCCGCTGAGAAATTCTTTCAAGTCTTTCCCATTCCACTGCTAACGTTCCTTAAAGGAAGAAATAGGCCGTTTGGTGCAGTTCTTGTTTTAGTCACATCTGAGAGCAGAAAATCCCTCTGATGATCCATCCTGTCTTTCCTAATATCTCTATCACAGTGCTAAAGGTGCTTTCAAGACCACTTGGACGTGCTGGTCCATTTATGAGTTTTTCTCAGGGCTAATGTTGCCTTCAGTCCTCCCGTGGCCTTTCCACTGAAGTCAGTGGGAACTACATGCCTGGATCAAGGTGGGATATATGGCCCCATGCATTCACTGAAAATTTAAACTCTGAAAGAAAACGAAAAAGCCAGAGGAATGTGATGAAATGGCCTCAGCCAAAAACTGGAAGAAAATTAGCTATACCACATACATTTGTTGGGATATCAGACTCTGTTTTTGAAGAGATATTAAGAGCTAAGGTAATCAATGTAGTCACATTTGGAAATAAGACTGGTATATAGTCATAAATAACATGAGGGACTAAAGCAAAAGGTCCTTCAGGACATGAAACTTGAACAGATCTAACATTTAGATAAATGTTATGATTTAGAGTGGTCAACATTGGACTAGAAGTATAGTCATATACTAAAATTTTAAAGCTCTCACGATTGCCTTTTCTTTGATACAGAGAATATAGTACATTTGGATTTTTTTCTGATCAGTTTCATAAATCAAATTCACAGTCCTACATCTTTCTCCTACCTTGTACAAGGGAATAAACTTTTCTGGGCTATTGATTTATCTTCCTGAAAACAGGGATAAGAATTTGCCAACTAGAAGGTATAATGTGAGTTTATCTTGATTGTTGTTATTGCTTTGGTAGCCTTCCTGAAATTCTGGGGTGGAAGATATGTGTGAAGTACTCTTAAGTCTCTGGCTTGTATCTTTTCTAAATTAAGATTGTTTTCCTCATTTGTAAAGTATGAGTTGCACATGGAGTCTTAGATGAGTAAAACTGCAATCGTTTCAAGAGCACAAAGTTGTCAGGAAGAAAAATATAGAGTATGTCAACCATTGTTGAATTTAGATTGTAGATGAAGGATACTCTTAATTTTACTCTTCAGAACAAAGAATTGATTACTAAGAAGCTAACAGACCAATAGGCAAGCAAACAAGTAAGATACAAAAAACCCAAACTTGCTGCTTTCAGTCATTCTATCATATAATTTAAGGGAAGTAGACATGATTTTCAAGAAAGACTAGATAATAGGATGTTGCATTTTTTTTTTCCCAACACTCCATCCAGTATAGAATTGTATAGTTCATGGTCTCTGAGATTTTTTCCCTGTAACTCATTAATTCTCGATCAGATTTTCCTTGACTGCGAACAAACACTACATCCTCTAGCATTCCTGAGCCATAGAGGACATTAAAATGAATCACAGATATAACCAAACCACAGATATGATCTACCCTTAACTCTGCCCAAGGTAGTGTGATTTTAAAGGCATAAACATGACTCCCCATCAAAAGCAGTTTCTCCCTCATCGAATATTATGCCTGAAAATTGGCATTAGAATTCATTCCTTGCAGGCTGAGTTATTTTCACTCTCCAAAGAATTCTCTAATAAAATGCAGATATAGCTGGGAGATTTACACCTAAGGTTAATTTCTGAAAATCCACCAATAGTTTGGGAGATTGAGGGCAAGATCTTATAAGGATGGAGCCAAGAGTAGGACTCGAGCCCATAAATGGGTTGCTGAGACTTAAGAGAAAGGAGAGAGAAGTTGAAGGAGAATGACAAGATGCCAAAGACATATTTAATCTACCTCATAAGACAAGACACTGTAGTGGAAAAAGGATAAAAACTAAAGAAGAAAGCCCAAGCATTGTTTCAAATAACTACGTTAAATCAGTGTTTATGAAAAGGCCTTTCTCAGAAATCTGTTCATGAGATTCTTAAAGAATCGGCTGGCACATTGGCCTTTGATTTTCAGTTTCCATAAATGGGTTGAAATATTCTATGGATATATTTTTTTCTGAGTAGTACGTCTCAACAGTGGGCTTTAAATATTCAGGAACCCTTGTTATAAAAAGATATGCCGTATGCAGGCTTTGTTGTTCCATTTACAGAGCACCGGCAGAGTAGATCTGGCATAATTCTTAAGAACTCTAGGAGTTTCAGAATGGTAAACGAGTATGGGCTTCAGCTGAAAGTCACCAGCTGCAGTAGTCCCTAAAAAGAGAGTCAGTCTGTCCCTTGAAGCTTTGAAGCCACACATTGACTTCTCTCTAGCAATAAGTGGCATCTTCTTCCAATAGAAGGCAGTTTCACCTACGTTAAAAAGCTGTTGTTTATAGTAGCCACCTTCATCAAAGATCTTAGCTTGATCTTCTGGATAGCTTGCTGAAGCTTGTCCATCAACACTTGCTGTTTCATCTTGTACTTTTATGTTATAGAGATGGCTTCTTTCTTAAACCCCATGAACCAGCCTCTGCTAGCTTCAAACTTTTCTCCTGCAGCTTTCTCACCTCTCAGCCTTCACAGAATTAAAGAGAGTTAGAGTCTTGCTTTGGGTTAGGCTTTGGCTTAAAGGAAGGTTGTGGCTGGTTTGATCTTCTCTCCAGAACTGTCTCTTTGCATTCACAACATGGCATAAAAGGCTTAGCTTTCTGCCTATCTCAGCTTTTGACATGTCTTTCTCAAGAAGCTTAGTCATTTCTAGCTTTTGATTTATAATGAGAGATATGCCACTCTTCCTTGCACTGAAATACTTAGGGGTCATTATAGGGTTATTAAATGGCCTAATTTCAAAATTGTCTCAGGCAATAGAGAAACCTGAGGGGACAGATAGAGTGGGAGAATGGCTGGCCAGGAGAACAGTCAGAGCACAAACATTTAGTACATTTGTAGTCTTACATGGATATGGTTCACGACACTCCAAAACAATTAATATCTAAGGTCCCTGATCACAGAAATAATATAAATATTATCATATAACAATAAGTTTGAAATAATTGTGATAATTACCAAAATGTGACACAGAGACACGAAGTGAGTACCTGCTGTTGGAAAAATAACACTAACAGACTTCCTGGAGGGAGTTGTCATAAACCTTCAATTTGTAAAAACTGTAATATCTGCAAAGTATAATAAAGCAAAGTGCTATAAAATGAGGTATGTCAATATTAAAATCAAGCATAAGATTTTGTTAGGTAGATACAATATTGCAGCCTAATAAAAATGTTTTTGATTTCTCAGTGATCAGAGGGATATATAGATCTACATAAAATTTGAACTATAACTATCAAGAGAAACTATAATCCAATATCCCTTATGAATATAGATGCAGAAACCTAACAAAATAACAGAACAATTCCCAGCAATATATACAAAGGTCCATATACCATTATCAAATAGAATTTGTCCCTGGAATGTGAAGTTAGCTTAACATCTAAAAAAGGAATACGTGTAATATGCCATGTTAAATGGACTAAAGAACAAAAAACACATAATTATGTTGACATATGCATAAAATACATTTGAAAAAAATCAAACGCCCTTTCATGATAAAAATATGAGCAAACTGGCAATAGAAGGAAACTTCTATTTACAGAGCACCAGCAGAGTAGATTTGGCATAATTCTTAAGAACTCTAGGAGTTTCAGTATGGTAAATGAGTATGGGCTTCAGCTGAAAGTCACCATGATATATGGCATATAGGAAATGTTCACACATAACATGATATTCACTGGGGTAACTGAGTGCTCTTCCTCTAAGATAAGAAACAAAAGCAGGATGTCTGTTGTCTTCACTTCTATTCAACATTTTTCTGGAGTCTATACAAGGCACCATACAAGTTTAAAAAAATAAAAGTGTCCAGATAGGAAAGAAAAAAATAAAACTGCTTCTACTTTCAGATGACGTGATCTTGCACATAATAAAATGTAAGAAACCCACTAGCAAACTACTGGAGCTATTAAGCAAGTTCAATAAGGCAGCTAGAGACATGTTCAATATTTTAAAAATAGGCATATTTTTACATACTAACAATAGAAAATTGAAAAATGAACTTGAAAAATTTTAATTGTCAATATTCTAAAATATTTATGAAGAAATTTAACAAACGTGTAACAATTTGATAATAAAACGTAACACATTATGAAAGGAAATTAAAGAAAACTTAAAAATGAACTGACATCTCATATTTATGGATCAGAAGATTTAGTATTTCTAAAAAAGAGTTTACTCCACAAGTTGATCTATAGATCTAATGTAATTATCAAAACTCAAGCTGCTTTTAAAAATAGAATTTGGCAGGCAAATTCTAAAATAAATATGAAAATGCAAGGGATCAAGACTAACTGAAACAATCTTGGAAATCAGCAAAGCTAAATGATTTATACTAACCAAGTTTAAAACTACATACATACATCTACAGGAATAAAAAAAGGTGTGGTACTTACGAAAGGATAGACATCTAATATAAATCAATGAAACAGAAATAAGATTCTAGAAATAAACTTTTAATTTATGGTCAAATCACTTTTGGTAAGAGGCCAAGACAACTCCATTGGGAAAGTACTGTCTATTTAATACATGGTGCTGTGACAAATGAATAACATATGCAAAAGAACAAAATTGGACCCTCCCACATACTATGTACAAAAATGAACTCAAAATAGATCATAAACCCAAATGTAAGAAGTAAAATTATAAGAATCTGATAAGAAAATATGAAAGCAAATATTTCTGTCCTTGGAATAAGCAATGTTTTCTTAGACATGATGCCAAAAGCACAAACAACAACACAAATAGTACATTAGACTACAATGTACCCACTACAATGTATCCAACATCCCTTATGAATATAGATGCAGAATCCTCAACAAGATAATGGGACAATTCCAGCAATATATACAAAGATCAGTACACCATTATCAAATAGAATTTATTTGTATCTATCAGCTAGAATAGATACATTGATGATCTACAATCATCAAAATTAGAAAACTTTGCACTTCAAAGAATGTCATTAAGATAGTGAAAAGTTAACTTACCAACTAGGTAAAAATATTTGCAAATCTATGTCTCATAAGAGATTCATAAAGATTATGTAAAGATTAAATTCAATAACAAAAGGTCACTCTGTTATACAATGACTAATTGATCTAAGTAGATCTTCTTCCAAATAAGATACACGAATTGTCAATAAGCACATAGAAAAGTGCTCGGCATCATTGGTCATTAGGAAAATGTAAGCCAAAATCATAATAAGCCACTGCTTTGTGCTTATTTTATTTTAAGATGGCTAAAATAAAAAAGATAGACAATAACAAATTTTGGCAAGGTTGTAAAGAAATTGGAACTCGGACATATTGCTAATGGGATCGTTAAATTGTGCAACTATTTTAGAAAACAGAGTGGCAGTTCCTCTAAACGTTAAGCCTAGAGTTATCTTTGAACCATGTATTCCCTTCCTAGGTATATGTCAAAGAGAAGTAAGTGAAAACATATGTCTACATAACAATTTTATGAATGTTCACAGCAGCATCATTCACAATAGCGAAAAAGCAGAAACAATTCAAATGCTTATCAACTGATAAATGATAAACAAAACGTAGTCTATCCATACAATGGCATATTATTTGGCAACAAAAATCAGTGAAGTACTAATATGGTTGGCTGTGTCCCCACCCAAATCTCACCTTGAATTGTAACAATCTCATGTGTCAAGAGTGGGGCCAGGTGGACACAATTGAATCCTGAGGGCAGTTTCCTCCATACTCATGATTTTATAAAGGTGAGTTCCCCTGCACATGCTGTCTTGCCAGCTATCATGTAAGACATGACTGTGCTCCTCTATTGCCTTTCACCATGATTGTGAGGCCTTCCCAGCCATGTGAAACCATGAGTCAATTAAGCCTCTTTCCTTTACAAATTACCCAGTCTATTAGCAGCCTGAGAACAGACTAATACAAGTACTTATACATCAACATAAACAAACCTGAAAATACACCAAGTGAAAGGAGACCACAGATTATAAGAAAAAGAGGAAATGTCCAGAATGGACAAATTCATGGAGATAGAAAACTAGATCAATGGTTTTCAGAACCTAAGGGGAGAAGGGGATGAACGGTGATTGTTAATGGGTATAAGGGTTCTTTAGGAAGAGATGAAAATATATTAAAATTAGATTGTGGAGATGACTGAACAACTGAATATACTAAGATCACGTTGAACTGTATACTTTAAAACAGTAAATTTTATGGTGTGAAAAGTATACCTTGATACCACCATAATAAAAATTATCAAGAGACATTACTTCTGAAATAAAATGTCAGAAGTAGCAATTATTGCTAATGATTTTGGTCCTTATTTGGTGGTTTTGTAGCATGCTCTTCCTTAGATAGCATTTCATTTAATCACAGCAACACCTTACAGACATGGGAACTGTTACATGCTGAATTACATCCACACCCTCCAAATTCATATGTTAGAGTCCTAATATCTACAACCCCTGAATGTGCCCAAATTTGGAAATAGAGTCATTAAAATGACAAAAATTAAAATTACTTTTACACCAACCTAATGATATAGGAGTTAAGAAGGATTCATTTAGGCAGATAGTGAGGGCATGGGAGTCCTTGGTAAGGTTTACTGTGTAATGAAAAGCAGCCCCCAAATCATTTTCTTTCCTAATGAAAAGCAGTCTATAAAACTGAGCTGCAGACACAGACAAGAAAGCTGGGAGCTTGCAGGGGGGAATGCTGGCAGTTGTGCCCACAGGAATATACTAGCTGGGACTAGCCATGTTCAAAATGGCTGCTCCCTCTTCCCTTCTCTTTGCCAAACCACCTGTAGAGTAAGGAGAAGACAACAATTTTCCTGGTGCTGGCCAAGCAAATACCCTATTTGCATAATAAGATTTGGGTGGGGAAATCAGCCTTCCCTGCTTGCTACCTAAAAGTCACACCTGCCTGAACCAATCTTTGGGCCTTACATAAATCTAACACTGCCCCCTCAAGCCTACCTATAAAGTCTAGTGCAATCCACAATGGGCCAACTTTGCCTTCTGGAAGCCCCTCTCTTTCTAAAGGGAGAGAGCTGTTCTCCTTTCTCTTTCTTTTGCCGATTAAACCTCCACTTCTAAACTCAGTCCTCCTGTGTCTGTGTCCTTCATCTTCTTGGCATGAGACGACAGACCTTGGGTATTTACCCCAGACAATGACACTGCTTCACTAATAGCATTATGATTCATAGGAGGATAAGAGAAGGAGCAAATACCAGTTTATGAGGAAAGAAGCTCAGATTTAAAGACTGGCTATGACAATAAACAACTTCTATGGCTATAAATGATGGGGAGAGAGGTGACTAATTTTATGTTTCTTTTTATCCTCCAACTTATTGCACGATAGACTGAGAATCTATGTGAAGAGAGTCTGAGAGTTTAAGTCAAGTTAGAAGACATTGAGCTTCTTACAATTGAGAGACTAAGTATATTATTTGCCTGAGTAGTCAGCAAAGAAAAAGTGTACGAGCAAATGGCAGATTTAGTTACATAGCCTGGAAAGGAATTTTTGTTTTTATATGATTACAGGTGATCTTTGTGACCTGCATGTATAGAAATTCTACAGCAGGTAATTCTCAAGTGTGATTCTGGCAAAAGCTAACTTTATAACCTCCTCACAATATTTGCTCTGATTCTCTGTAGGAAAAAACATGGATCTTGAAGTTAATAGGAGAATAAAATTTTGCCTTTTATGTCTGCAAATTATTTGACTTTTTAACTTAGAATATATTGAAAATGTATAAGAAAAATGTCTATATTAAAAATATATATAGGATAAATATCACTGATATATATTATTTATCATATATAAAGAACTATATATTCTATATAATGTATATTATACATAATGTATAATTATATAAGCAAATTATGTGTAATATATAATTATACATAAGATACATAATTTATGTATATGTAAAAAATTTCCTGATTGGAAAACCCTGTTGTGGGGGAAATTAGTTGTTCCATTCCTGTCATTTATATATTTATATATTAGTTAAAGATGTTAGTATATATTCATTACATTTTTAAATAATTCTAATGCCTAAAATATTTTGCTCTAATAATAATACATATATTATCATTAACCCCATGTATAAATGGAGAACACGGAGATTCATGAATATTAAGTGAATTGTCATACAGTACAGACATAATACCAGGTATGTGCTGAAGTCAAATTCAGTTTTCTAATTCTTATGTCTATGTGTTTTTAAAAAATCTACTAAATCAGTTTCCAATTAAATATGCATAGCCTTGGAAGATTCTAATAACAAATTTTAGGTGTGTCTACAATTGTCATGGTGATACAACTTTGTCAAGAGGACAGAGTGGCTCGAATTTCATCTCAGACTTTTCTCTGTTTGAAAGGAATGTTAGCACACAGCTTGCGGGGCTTTTGAAGGCAAATATGGTTGACACAGTGTACACCACCTGCTACGAACTCATCATAACGGAGTTTCCCTCTTCCCTTTTCCATAACCTTTACATTCATCAACAGGAGTTGGGAAGTAGGAGGACTTTCTTCAGGATAAATTTTAGGAAACTTTCATGGAAAGCCAACAGTGCAGCCTTCAGTCTGTGGCCAAAGGCCCAAGAGCCTCTGGCATACCACTAGAGTACGTCCTAGAGTCTAAAGGCCAAAGAACCTGGAGTCTGATGTTCAAGAGCAGGAAGCAATCAGCATGGGAGAAAGGTGAAAATTGAAAGACTCAGCAAGCCAGCTTCTTCTACCTTCTTCCACCTGCTTTTTCTAGTGGTGCTGGCAGCCCATTGGATGGTATCGCCTACATTGAGAGTGGGTCTTCCTCTCCCAATCCACTGACTCAGATGTTAATTTCCTCTGACAATACCATCACAGACATACCCAGAAACAATGCTTTGCATCCTTCAGTCTAATCAAGTTGACATTCAATATTAACCATCACGTAGACATTCAATAAATATAAATTAATTGTGACAATTGTGACTAATATCATAGACAGAGGCTAATCATTGAATGTTGTACTCTGACGGCAGTAAGTAAAGCTATTATCCCCTTAGGGTAATTATTATATAAGTAAAATGAAAACATATAGAAACATCAAATATTAAATTTAAAAATATGTGCAAATCATAGTAGTCAAACACTTTGTTGTAAAGAAAAATTGAAATTAAAGGATGCACAACTAGAAAAGAAACCTACAGCTAGGGCAAGAAAGATCTTTATGCAATCCACACTCTCTATTTTATAGTTCCGCTAGCAGAAACCAACCTTTTTGTGAACAAATACATTTCTATTTGTATCAATAATAGTCATGGTCATTAAAGACTGGATGGATTCCCATGAAAATATCCTTGTACTGAGTTCGCCTCAGAAGGAGAATGAAATGAAAAACTACACAAACCTACTTTTTATACTGCACTGACTAGAAACAGAGCTCATCTTTCCTAAGAGTGACCTGTTTTGTTTAAACACAGGACAGCTAAGATAAAAAAAAGCCTTATCAGGCCCATGACATATAAGATATCCTAACACTCAGGTCAACTGTTACGTTGTAACAGTTAGATTTCAATTTATCATGTTTTTTGAAAGTATTACTAATCTCCCACCCCATCCAGTATTTCTTTATTTTCTATTTTATCTAAAATCTTATTTTGGCAATCAGTACCATGTCTACGATAAACAAGGGGTTTCATTAGCCAGCTTTTGTCTAAAGGAAGACATATGAATAGAATATATTGTTTTTTATATAATCATGGAAATAAAACCTTTGGTAGCTTTTTTCAAATTATTTTTTGTTCAACACTGGGCAAGTCACTTCAGATAATCCAGTGCATTTTGAAAACAATCTACAGAAGATTGTAAATGGTACCTAATGGTTTTTATGTTCAATGAACTATGATATTCTGGGGTTAATAAAGGCATATTTGATGGGAACAGAAAGAAATGAGCTCTGATGAAAAATATTGTAGCAACCACCCAGCTTCCCATAACACTAATGGCATCAGTAATAACTGTAAGGTGGTTATTTTTTCTTTGCTTTCAGTATTAAGGATAATGAGACTTTTGCTGCAGTAAAGAGAGCTTCTCACTGCAGCTGGGAAGATAACATCTCTAAGATGTGGGTAGTATGTGAAGAGGAGATTCGGATGGACCCACGAGTTACTGAGATGATTTACAAAGAACCTTAGCTGATTAAATCTTTGACTTCATTGTAGTTATTTTTCTGATGTCCAGATGATATTTCAATTTTGCTTATTTTTTTATCAATTGGACTTGATAATAATTGTTAGCACAGATACACACTAACATAAAAATATCATTCTCTAGGCCGTAAGTGCTTCTGTAGTTTGAAAGTCACATGACCTAGTGCAGGAGTGGGATGATAACTTATGCTCATTTGTGTTCCAGTGGTCTTACAGGTGAAGTAGGTATGACTGAAGCACAGAAACAGCCCTACTAGTTGAAACCTCAAACAAAATTTATTTTGGCTTCTGGTTTCAGCTACTTTGGCCATTATAATTTGCATTATTCTCAACTTGCTGTGAAATAACGTAACTTCACCAGACCAATCTGGGTCAGCTTCTATGTAACGAAGTTGTGCATTGTTTTTTAGTTGCCATGGACCCCCAGGTCAGATAACCTGAGTATGCTCAGATGAACCGGGTGTATAACCACAAGGGGAACGACAGTGCCCTGCCAAGGAGCAGCAACCGAATTAAGAAGGGACACCACATGACAGAATGCAATATCCAGTCAGGTTGAGCTCTGGCATCACTATCATGGCAGAGTCCAGTTGGATACTTCCTCCTAACATCAGGTCATTGCAAGATCCATTCCGATCACGCCTCATTACCCTATGCTTATGAAGCCTGACCTAGCTCCCAGTGGAGGGAGATACGGGTTTGGTAACTATCTGTGGTGTTCTCCTTACCTGGCAAAATAAAATCCCCTTGCTAAATCCTCCCAAGTTGTGCTTATTGGGTTGATACCTGGAAAGCAACAGAACCCACCCATTGTATGGGTAATAATAACAATGATTTTTGTTTGTTTGGTTGGTTGCTGTTTCTTCATTTCCAAGTCAACCTCTGGTAAAGGTCCTAATAAACTATGGAATGAATTACAACAGGAAATGGAAAGAAATTAGAGTTCCAGATAATGCATTCACTGGTTCATTTTCATAGCCTCCACTTTCTAGATAAGTGATTGGTAAATCTTGGTTGCATTAAAGGACCTCAGCACATGTATGGTGTGTGGAAGAGTCCACTGGTTTATAAATGTACTTCCCAAATTTAAAATTCCTTCATTTCAAAGGAACATGTAAAGAAAAGACAAAGACATTGAAGTGTTGGTGAGTACTAGTTTTACAAAGAATTCAGAAAAGCTAATCCTATGCTATTACATGCTTTTTTCTCACAGGGAGACTATAATATACCTGAAGGCGCAGACATAATTTACTAATGTGTTTTCCCCCTACTAGGGTATATGAGAGGGATTAAGATTCAGTAAACTCTGAGATAGTTTTGAATCAATTTATCAATAAAAATGATAGATATATTTATAGACCAGTCATACTGGTCTCTAGTTCTTTATTTCACAATCCAAAAAAGTTAAAACCAAATCAGGCAGAAAGAATAGCTTTAGCATAATATATACAGTATTCAAAAACATAATGACACATTCTAATGAAGGAATTCACAAACTCTAAGCACTCAATTACCTGAGATACGGTTCTACATTATACTCTATTCCAAATATATTATGTATAACCCATAGAATGGTTAGTTTAAAAACTATTTTACTCTGAGAATGCTATAGCCTAAGGAATTTTAGTACTTTGCCACGCCATTTGTAATTTTATTGAATCCTCAAAAAGGAAGAATCTTAATGGCAGAGAAGTAGCTATGGTCTTTGCTAAAGGTTTGATACTGAGTATGTCCTTGACTATATTTTTAACAGCTGCCATTGACTAGAAAGAAATTAACCCAACACTGTCAGCCACATAAGGGAACTTGACCAGGAAGTAGTGAAAAAAGTCAACAGAATGCGGAAGAACGTTTTCCTGAGTTAGGTGATGTTTGCCTTCATTTGTGATTACTCAACATGCTCATATTGGGACCAGATTGCAATAAAATGGGTTGAAGTAAGGAAAAGTAAAATTTACTATGCCAAATCATCTGCTTTCATCAGTTCTTAATGCCCTGTAATATCTGGAAAATTGTTGCCTAATACGATGAACCTGTCAAACAAATAATTTTAATCTAAACTTAGAAAGTGTTACCTGCTCCAAAAATTATTCTGAAGCTATTAAAATACTCTAAGGTTGGATAACTGCAATCTTTATATATACAACCCTTAAAATCCAAAAATAATTGTAGCATCATATTGTCAGGTGGTTCAGAGAAAAAACTTTTAGCTTATGCTAATACTTTGTAGTCTCAGAAACAATACCATGATATAAATCAACACAAAGCAGATCTTATTTTTATATAGGAACACATTTATCATGGGTTAGAGGGGTGTGGTGTTTTTATTTTCTTAAGGATCCACATTTATAAACCATTGAGTCATCAAAGAAAAAAATGCAATCATAAACTTTATATTATCCATAATTGCAATATCATTTTCCAAGTCTGTAAAAATGTGTGTGCATAAACCTTGGAGTTGTATTATACTTTAGCTATGAAGAAAATGAATGTACTAAAGATAATGAACCTGTAAATAATGGTGCTTGTTTTCTAAGAATTTGGAAAGACTTTAAAAGCATTCTGTTAAAAATTTAAAAAGTATCCAGGGTGGCTTAATCTGTTCCTTCTTTTTCTTTCTAATGATTTCCCTTGTGGCTTTTCAAAATCCTCCCATTAACACAGAGCAGCACTTTGAAAAATTGCCTGGAGTTTTTCACTTTTGCTTTTAGATGACAGAACTGTGCATCAATAAGCTGTTGAGTGATTGAATAAAGTCACCAAAAGCTAAAATGGAAGACTAAATGTAGCAATATGGATCTCCTGGAAGGGTGAAATGCAAAGCTGCAAAAGGTGGAAACTGCCTCTCCTTTACAAGTGCTAGGTGAGCTTAAAGAAAGGCACATTTAGAGATATTGCATAATAGGTGCATTCTTGCAGCTCTCTATTTTTACTCTATGCTGACTGCATTGCATGCTTGCCTATGGGAAAAACTGGGGCAAATTATGCAGCATCTTAGACTAGGAGGTAATCTAAGAGGTTATTTAGTTTAACCTTCCTCTGAGTGCAGTAATATCATCTGTTGCAGTGATGCTTAAATGTTTATTTTAATAGCAGAACACTTCCTTCAAACAGAATTCTACTCATAAACAGTATGCTAAATAGAAAAGAAGTTGAGTTACTCTGGCTGGGAAGAGCATCATAAAATTCCTCTTTCCCACAACCTCTTTCATAAAGGTGCAGGGTCCTCAGGTCTCTGCTAAACATAGTCTGAATGCTTTTGTTCTCTAATATCCTGGAGAGGTGTCTCACCACTTAATAAGCCCCTCCACCCTGAGTAGGAGCAACTCTTAGTCCTAAATTGTGCTACTTACCTTGATTCAAAAATATGTTTCACATTAATTTCCCACTAGTTTTGTCCATCAACACTATTTATATCAATTCTATTGACTCTTCCCCACAAGAGCTCTTCAAACATTTAATAACCGGTATTAAAGCTAATGTAAAGTTTTCTTCTCAATAACTTTCAGAAAACATGGAAGCCCCTCTTATGTTATATAACATTTATTTTCTTAACATATGCCTGGCATATATGCTTTATATGTGTTAACCTACAACAATCCAACGACTAGATTCTATTATTATTATTTACATCTTTCAGAGTTTACAGGGTCCCCTAGGTTTCTCAGGATTATATGACTACTAAGTGGTAAAGTCAGAATTTAAACCTTATGATTTTTAAATCAAATTATGAGGGACAAAGTTCTTTATATCTAATATTTTAGAAATAGCCTTTTATCATAGATATGCTCTGCAGATATGTTCTTCCATTCCACAGCTTGCATTTTCATTTTCTGTCGAGTAGAAGATTTTCTTTACTCTGACACATGACTCATCTTTCCTTTTATGGTCATACTTTTTATTTTAGTTTTTAAACTAGAAATTTTATAGGCTTGGCTCTTGTGTTTAGAGCTCTAAGCCAGTTAAAATTAATTTTTGATATGAGATAAAGATTAAGTTTTCTTTGTTTTTCCATATAGATAGTCATATATTCCACTACCATTTGTTGTGTTGGGGCCAAGGGAAACTTACCCTTTACTCTCTGAAGGTTTGCTGAAAGTCACTCATAAAAGGCAGATTAATAGGAGAAAAGGCACATACGTTTATTTCATTATAGTTTTACTTGACACAGAAGCCCTCAGAAGGAAGACAAAATATACAGAGGAAATTGTAGATTTCTATGCTTCGATTTAAGAAAATATGGGTAGTTGTGTAGAGATATGATTGGATAAACAGGGTATGATCTAACGTTGACAGACTGAGTGGGGAAACCCAGCAAGGCTAGTCTGTCTGCATTCTGGGGGCCTGTCCAAGTACTGGATTTTTTGTTGTTGTTGTTGTTTTCATTTTTGTAGGAGTAGGATACTCTTTGGAATAGGCATCTAATGACCTATAGACAAACAGGGTTGGCCAGATAATGTTTTTATGGTCAGTTTTTTACAGAAACGTGTGAAAAAAGTAGTATTTTTAGGTTTTATGCCTGACTTTGGGGAAAAGAGGTTCTGTTTTCTTTGACTTGCCTTGGAGAAGAAGGTTTCTAGTTTTTATGGCTAGCCTTGGAGGAGAACGGCTCTGAGAGACAGGAAGAAAAGAAAAGGTCAGACAAAACTTTTGTTTCTGCGACTACTTTTGAGGGCTTCATTTTAGAGTATGGCTTTCAGTCCAACAGTTGACAAAACTATCTTTTACCCATCAAACTGTTTGGGCACATGTTTTTAAAATAAATGTATCATATATTAATATCTGTTAGCATATTTTTAGCCTGTTCTGATCTACTGAATCATACCTACTCTTGTGTTTGTGTGCTTCTTAACATTACTTCTAAATTTATTTTATTTCTAATTGATACAAAATACTTGTGCATATTTATATGCTACAATGTGATGTTTCAGTGCTGAATTATACCAGCTACTGTGCCAATGCAGTAGTGTTCAATTATTTTATACTCATAAGTCTTGAATTCAGGCCATGTAAGTCTTCTAACTTACGAGATTTAGATTTTATTTAAAAAGTTAAAATGAGGTTTTTAAATTTCAAAACAATCAGCTATGATATCAATTGGAATTACATTGAATCTACAGATAAATTTTCTTATTTCAACCCTTGAAAATAGTGTTTCTCTCCATTTATTATATCTTCTTTAGTTATTCTCTGCAAGATTTTATAGGTTTCTGTGTACTGATCTACATTTTGTAAAGTTTATTCCTATGTATTTCGTATTTCTGAAGCTATTTTAAACTGTGTTTTTGAAATTTCAATGTCCAATTTTTTTTTACATTATATAGTAACACAATTGCTTTGCTTATATTAACACTGAATTTTGAAACATGCTGTCTCATTATTTGTTTGGATTTTTGGTAGATTCTTCAGGATTTTCAGTGGAGATTTTTCTCTACAGTAAATAAAATGGTTTTAGTTCTTTCTTTCCAGTGGGTGTGCCTTTCTTTTGCTTTGCTTTATGTATGAATCTAATATCTTCAATGGAATGTTGAATAGGAGTGGTGAAATTAAAGATCCTTACTTTTTTATGATCTTAGGGGAAAAGCATTTAATCTTTCTTTATTAAGTATGATAGTAAGTGTATAATTTTTTCTAAGTGCTTTTACTAAGTTTTAGAAAGTTCCTTAGTTTGCTGAAAGTTTTGTATTTTTTTTAATGTTGGATTCAATTTGTTTTAATAGTTTTTAGGATTTTGGTTTCTACAGGCTCAATATATAATGTTGGGTCAGGAATAGGATAACCCCTTGTATTAGTTCATTTTCACTGTGGTGATAAAGACATGCCCAAGACTAAGGGAAAAAAAGAGGTTTAATCTGACTTACAGTTCCATATGGCTGGGGAGGCCTCAGAATCGTGGCAGGCGGCAAAAGACACTTCTTACATGGCAGTGGCAAGAGAAAATGAGGAAGAAGCCAAAGCAGAAACCCCTGATAAATACCTCAGATTTCAGGGAACTTATTCTCAAGAATAGCTCAGAAAAGACCAGCCCCCATGATTTAATTACCCCCCACCTTGGTCCCTCCCATAACATGTGGGGATTCTGGGAGGCACAATTCAAGTTGAGATTTGGGTGGGGATACAGCCAAACCATATTATCCCACCCCTGGCTCCTCGAAATCTCATGTCATCACATTTCAAAACCAATCATGCCTTCCCAACAGTCCCCAAAGTCTTAACACATTTCAGCATTAACCCAAAAGTCCACAGTCCAAAGTCGCAACTGAGACAAAGCAAGTCCCTTCCACCTATGAATCTGTACAATCAAAAGCAAGCTAGTTACTCCCTAGATACAATGGGAGTATAGGTACTGGGTAAATACAGCCATTCCAAATGGGAGAAATCGGCCAAAATAAAGGAGTTACAGGGCCCATGCAAGTCTGAAATCCAATGGGGCAGTTAAATTTTAAAACTCCAAAATGATCTCCTTTGACTCCAGGTCTCACAACCAAGTCACACTGGTGCAAGAGGTGGGTTCCCATGGTCTTGGGCAGCTCTGCCCTGTGGCTTTGCAGGGTTCAGCCTCCTTCTCAGTTCCTTTCATGGGCTGGTGTTGAGTGTCTGCAGCTTTTCCAGGTGCACGGTGCAAGCTGTCAGTGGATCTACCATTCCAAGGTCTGGAGGATGGTGGCCCTCTTCTCACAACTCCACTAGGCAGTGCCCCAGTAGGGACTCTGTACTGGGGAGTTCAACCTCACAACCTCAATTCTTGACTTCCGTGTACCTGCAGTCTCAACACCATATGGAAGGTGCTAAGGCTTGAAGCTTCCACCTTCTGAAGCCACAGTCCGAACTGTACATTGGTCCCTTTCAGCCACAGCTGTATTGGCTGGGACACAGGGCACCAAGTCCCTAGGCTGCATACAGCATGGGGACCCTGAGACCGGCCCATAAAACCAATTTTTTTCTCCTGGGTCTCTGGGCCTGTGATGGAGGGGCTGCCATGAAGGTCTCTGACATAACCTAGAGACATTTCCCCATGGTTTGGGGGATTAACATTAGGCTCCTTGCTACTTATGCAAAATTCTTCAATCAGCTTGAATTTTTCCTCAGAAAATGGGCTTGTATTTTCTATCACATAGTCAGGCTGCAAATTTTCCAAACTTTTATACTCTACTTCCCTTATAAAATTGAATGTCTTTAACAGCACCCAAGTCACCTCTTGAATTTTTTGCTGCTTAGAAGTTTTTTCACCAGATACCCTGACTCATTTCTCTTGAGTTCAAATTTCCACAGATCTCTAGGGCAGGGCAAAATGCTGCTAGTCTCTTTGTTAAACCATAACAAGAGTCACCTTTGCACCAGTTCCCAACAAGTTCCTCATCTCCATCTGAGACCACCTCAACCTAGATTTTATTGTCCATATCATCATCAGCATTTTGGGGAAAGCCATTCAACAAGTTTTCTAGGAAGTTCCAAACTTCCCCACATTTTCCTGTCTTCTTCTGAGCCCTTCAAACTGTTCCAGTCTCTGCTGGGTACCCAGTTCCAAAGTTGCTTCCACATTTTCAGGTATCTTTTCAGCAACACCCCACTTTACTGGTACCAATTTACTGTATTCATCCATTTTCATGCTGCTGATAAAGACATACCCAAGACAAGAAAGAAAAAGAGGTTTAATTGGACTTACACTTCCACATGGCTGGTGGGCAGGCTCAGAATCATGGCAAGAGGTGAAAGGCACTTGTAATATGGCATTGGTAAGAGAAAATGAGGCAGAAGCAAAAGCAGAAACCCCTGATAAACCCATCAGATCTCGTGAGACTTACTATCATGTGAATTGCATGGGAAAGACCGGCCCCTGTGTTTCAATTACCTCCCCTGGTCCCACCCACAACACGTGGAAATTTTCGGATACAATTCAAGTTGCGATTTGGATGGGGACATAGCCAAACCATATTACCACTATAGACATTTCTATGCAGAGTGGAGAATAATCAATGGAATAAGATATTGTGATCCATAGAAATTCTGGATTCTATTTGTACAGACGTTGTAAGTTGCTTGATTAGATCTCACAATGTGTGAATAATTTTCCATGGCTTCCAGGTCTCCTTTTGGGCTCTTGTTTCTCCTTCTAAGTCATCTTTTCATTATCATAAAGAGTACTACTAACATGAAGCTACTTCCTCGCTTCTTGATTTCAGTAGAATCTCAGAGTCCAAAAGCTTCTTTTATTTTGTACTATCTGTCTCTCTTTCAGACTAAGCTGTCAGAAGTCTACTGATAAAATTCTCACAAAAACTTTGTGAGCCTCCTATCAATCTCATTGGTTCCCTTCATTGGACAAATGCCACCTCCACAGATCTCTTCTAGATAAGAATTCGCTACCTTGGGCTTCACCAAGATTGTGGAGAGAAAATGTCTTTAATCTTCCCAGAGACACTGGTGTTTGAATGAGAGCAGATATAATATTTTTAAAGAGCCTTTTGTGTGACTGAAGAGTATTGTGGAGCATGTAACTCACTGTTTTAGATCTTAACAAAATTTTTACAATCATACTCTCTGCTTTATCATTAGACTAAATTTTTACGGCAGTGCCCTGGCTTTGATCTTCAGTCAGAAGTCATTTCTTAATTTTAGCTATCTGGATAGGCAGAACATTTTTAAAACCACTGAGTCCATCTGGGATTCTGTTTAAATTCTCTCAATTTATCTTTCTCCTCTCACATTTTACTATGAGCAACAAAAAGAACTCAGTTAGCATCTTGAACACTTTACACTGAAATCTTAGCTAGATCACCCGTTCATTAGGCACATATGCTACTTTCCACATGATGGTCAGTGGCGATGTTCACAAGCTTTCTGCCACTACATGAGAAGAGCCCCCTTGCTGATAATTTTCTGTAAGATTTTTCTCTTATCCCTTTAGCCTCTCAACAAGAACCTCACCAAAGTCCAATATTCTATAGCCTTTTCCAGATACTTAAAAACTTTTACTAACATGCTCCTCAAATTAACTGCCTGGACCCAAAGACTTTCCATAGTTTAGAGTTTTATTATGGCAGCACCCACTTCCAAATAACAACAAAAAAAACAAAACACACACACACACACACACACACACACACACACACACACACACACAATCCAGAAGCATTTATTTTTCTCATAGTTTCTGTGGGCCAGGAATCTTGATGTGTATGCTTAGGTACCTCCAGATTAAGTTACCTAATGATGCTATTGCTTATTTCTTATCTGAGGCTATGTCACCTTGACTGAGGAGAATCCACCTCCAGGCTCACTATGCTCCTCCTGGTCTGTGGAACTAAAGGCATCTCTGATTTCTTGGCTACTAGCTGGAAGTCTCACTCAGTTCTTTGCCACTTGGCCTCTTCACATGGCAGCTGGCTTCTCTCAGAATGAGCAACATACTGAATAAAAAAGCTTCCAAAAATGGATGGTACTATGTTTTATTCTTAACCCAGTTATCAGGAGTGCCATCCTATTGCTTATATCACGTTCTCTATTGTAAATGCAAGTTGCTCCATTAAGCACACCCCCAAGTGCATGGCATTATGCAAGAGCATGAATTCCAGGTCACAAGCATACATTGGGGCCATCCTGGAGGATGCTTTCCACAATTATCATACAGTACTTTTGTCTGTTTCTGTCTCTGAATTCCATTTAAGTAAAAGCACATGTTAGTCATTATTTTGGGTCTAGTTTCTTTTTCTCAACAGTAGTTTTTGTTTGTTTGTCTATTGTTTTTAGTTTATCCATGTTACTGTCTCCCATTGCTTTTACTATTTTAACTGATACACAAAATTCCATTGTATGATTACAAAGAGGCTACTTATTCATTCTATCACGAATATTTTAGAATTAAAATTTCTTTTATTATAAATAATTTTATAATGAATATTTTAAAATATGTTTACTTTAGAATGTGTTTAGAGGAAACAGACAGTCATTGTTCTTGGGTATATGCTTAGAATGTAGAACTGAAGTTGCATGTTGATTAGACAAGTTTATTGTCAGAATTATTAGATATCACCAAACAGATTTCTGAAATGCTTATACCAATTTGAAGTTCCACCCAAAATATGATATTTCCAGTTGTTCAATATGGCTGTCAAAATTTAATATATTGCTTTTCAAAATGTAGCTTCTCCATTGGACATGTCTTCAAGCAACCAATTCATCCCGTGGCTTCATTAAATGCAGGCAGGTAGGTGCTTGATTATGTAGATCAACAAAACATTAAAAAAATTCATGACACATGAAGACTGTATTCTTCTGGAGGAAGACAAAATTTTTTTAAATGACCAAAAACACAAAAAATAAATATTCATTTTCATATAGTATGATAGGAGATCAATGTTATGGAATAGAAAGATCAGCACAAATAAGAACAGGACTTCCAAAGGGGATGTGATTTTAACACAGTGACAGTTGAACAAAACTTGAAGATACTTAGAATTAGTCAGGTGGACACTTGTAGGAACAACACTTTATGTGAAGGATGGTGCAACCAGGGTAAATGCTCTAAGGCAGGATCATGCCTATCCTGCTGGAAGACGATCATAGGATCAGGGAGTACCCTGTAACCACAGCAGGATAGGCAGTGGAGGGACTAGGAGAGAGATTGGTGAGGTAATGAAGGCCAGGTACATCAGTTTGAGGACATTTCTTTTCCTCTGAAACAAATGGAGGCCATTTGATGGTTTAGACCTAAATAATTCACATGATCTCATTCACATTTAAAAGTCATAATTTACAAGCGATGCTTAGAGAACTCAGTTTCTAGGCAATAACTTAAAGCCACAGTACTAGATGAGATAGGTTAAGGAGATAATGAAAAGGGTAAAGAACAGATGCCAGGGCATTACTACATTTAGAAGTCTTTAGTGGAGGAGGAGGAGTCAGCATGTAAGTTTGCAAGATAAATCAGTAAGAAGAAAAGAAATCCATGGAAGTGTAACGTCACTAAAGCCTAGAGTAGAAAATACGTCAGTTACATATGGTCACCTTTGTCAAAGACTGCTGAAGGAGAAATAGGATAAAGATTACAATGAAATGTATTTATTGTGTGTGGATGATTCAGGATACCTTAGATTTTTATAAGAACCACTTCAATGAAATAGTACGGTGGAAAACACTATTGAAGTCAACTGTAGAGGCAAGGGAAAGAAAATAGAGACTGGGGTGTACAGAATCATTTGAAGTGTTTTATTATGAAAGAGAGCAGGAAAACATGAATGCAAATCAAAGAGACAAAAGAGCAAGAATGGCTTAGTATTTTTTTAGGGTAGGTAATATTAAGAAATGTTTGTAAACCATGGATTTAATCAAGTAAGAAAGAAAGGAATGATACAAGAGAAAGAGGAAAATGTAAGGGAAAAGTCTGAAAAGATATGCACACACACACAATGGAAACAAGTGGAGAGGAGAGACTGAAATTTAAACCAAAAAATTCCTTTTCCATAACAGAAGTGACCACAAAGTGCGTGGGTAGTATTGCACTTAGGCTGTAGTTGTTGGTATTTTAAGATAAGATAATTCTTCTCTGCAGACTGTTTTCTCTAAGAAGCATGTAGAGAAGTCATTAGCTGTGACAGACGGGGGATGTAGTGTTTGCAAAGAGAGAAGTGTGAGATGGGCATTTTAGAGGGTAGAGAAGGGAACCTGCCAGTCATATAATTTTTTAGTGTTGTGTGCCAATGTGATATTTGTGTCAGAAAACTCACCCACTTGAAATTTTTGTTCACAGATTTATCTATTAACAATAGAAACAACATATTGCATAACATTTTTCTCCCATAGACTTCTGCTCATGCAAAGATAAGTTGAATTTAAACTGGGATAGATTTTTGCCAATGAATACAAGAGAGAAAGTGACACCACTATGCTAAAAGTATTGTCAAAGAGTGTTTCAGATATTAAGTAATAGATTGTTGTCTATATAACAGAATGCAAAAAGAGTAAGGGAGAATGAAATAAATTTTTGTCTCCATGAAGTGGGAGAAATGCTGGCATGGGGAAAATGAAGTCATTGAGCTAAAGGAAGAGAAATGGGAGACTGGGAGTTGATTATTTGAGGCCATTGAATGGCTGAGTGGGGAATCGATAAATAATCTAACATTGGACCTAAGGAGGACAAGCAAATATAAAACCAGAGTTTGGAGAGTTGATATCTTCATGAATTATGCAGCAAGTAATATTAGAGGTAATGAAGTTATCAATTAATGAAAGAGTATTCCTGGAAAATTGATAGATGATAGCAACAATTAAGGATAAGAAAAGTCAAGTCTGGCACTGGTGAAGTCAAAGGAGCTGGGTGTTTTAAAGAAGAAAAGGATAATTTGCAAGTGGCTTTGGGAAACCAAAAGGAAACATGTCTCGTAGTGAAGTCCTGAGGCATGTGTCATGATTCAGAAAACATGGGCAACATCCAGGCAGAAGCAAACATGCGGGAAATATTTAGAGAAGAGCTGATGAAAAACTATGGATTTTCAAAACACAGTGGAAGTGCTGAAAAAAAGGTAAAAAATGAGAAATGGAACCCAACCATAGAATATGCAGAAAAAAATATATGAGAATTAACTGCAATTTTCGTGTGTTATCTGAGGGACCTGGACTCTGCCATTAATCAAGATAAGTAAGAATGAATGCAATGATGGCAGTGGTCCTGGAAGCCCAAGCATCCAATAATTGAAAGCTTCACATTGCTTATTCTACAAGCAACCAAGTACATGGCCACTCAAAGCATTCTACAGTTGAAAGCATTCGAGAGGCTGCTTATGTCCCTGAAAGTATTAATTTATTTGGATCACCCTGGGGCATCTTTTTCCTATCAGGGCTGTGATTGCCATACCCATTATCATAGATTTTTTTTTCTTTTTTTTTTTTGAGATGGATTCTGGCTCTGCTGCTCAGGCTGGAGTGCAGTCGTGTCATCTTGGCTCACTGCAACCTCCACCACCCAGGTTCAAGTGATTCTCTTGCCTCAGCCTCCCACGTAGTTGGGATTACAGGCACATGCCACCATATCCTGCTAATTTTTTTGTAATTTCAGTAAAGACATGGTTTTACTATGTTGGCCAGGCTGGTCTTGATCTCTTGGCCTCCACTGATCCACCTGCTTTGGCCTCCCAAAGTGCTGGGATTATAGGCTCATGTGAGCCACCGTGCCGACCAGATTTTTTCTTTTTAATGCATTCTTTTGTTTTGCTGGCTTGTTTTTCTCTTTTCACCTCGTACTCTCTCCATTTCTACTTCTCTCTCTGGTGAATTTTTATTTAAGATGAAACCAAAACATCACCTCCTCGTATGACTTCTAACCAAGGCTTTCTTGATGCTTATCCCTATCCTCGGAGTGAATGCTAAGCCTGTATGCTAAGCCTTTGTCCACATTGCTCCTTCAACTTGTGTTGTGATTAACTATATATAAATGTTTCTCTCATTTATTATGACTTATTTTACAAATGCTTTGTTAAAACTAGGATCCCATACAGTACCTATTTCATAAACTGTGTAAATGAATTAAGTGTACAAAAAGTATCACTTGACTTTATAGTTTACAAAATGCCCACCACGATCTTCGTGATTCATTTTTTCCTTCTCATTGCTTCTCTCCATCCCACTCATGCCTATGACTTAACCTAAGCTCCTGCCAAAGCAAAAAGTTCCTGGCACCCGTCCATGTAGACATCTTCAAATTATATGGATGTGGAATTCATCAGCTACTTGATTCTAAGTCTACCATAGCTCCGTAAATTTTTACAAATTTATTTTGTGTATCCATTGAGTTTCATGAAAAGCAATAGTTAGAATGGAATTAAGGTCTGGAAGAAAATACACCAAAATATGGGTAAGAAATGTAATTGAGAATACATGCTTCACTGGAAAGATACTGCATATTTATTGATGTTTACTAAAAGCTTATCTACAGGCAAATCATCACTGTGACATCATTACACTTTAAAAGAGCTAATGATTATGGACTAGTAAAAACACATGTCTGAGCTATTAAATTAAAACCAAAGTCTAATCTCAGGCTTGCCTTTGTGACTCAAAATCTCCATATTTCTCCCCACTCATTTTTTTCTGTACTCTTCCCAAGAGCAGAGAAAATAACTTACTTTACTTGCAAGAGCTACACTTACATAACAAGATGTCTTATAGCCAAAAAGCCATCTGGTCAGCACCCTTTACAGTTAGTAATAATAACTGAATGGTCAGTACCCAAAGATAAAGAAAAATTCAACATGAATATACTTACTCTGTGCAGGTATTTAAGAAGAACATATATCTATTGCACTGAGAAAATGTATTTAGAAGAAACTAGTCACGTACATTTTAAGAGAGGTACAAGTTACTTGGGAGAAGCAACATTCTGTTCCACCTCCCTCTCACATCTACGGTTTCCATATAAACTCTTCAATTCAAAGACTTTATGGAATTCTGGCAGGGAGCAATCCCTCAAATTTTATTTGTGAAAAAGTGCAGAACATAAGGAAGGAGAACAAGTAAAATCAATGGAATGTATTAACCAAGTAACATTTTTTAAAATTTCTAAGTATTAGCATTTTAAATAATTTTAAGCATATTTGCAGAATGTGGACTATTCAAAGTCAATTATTTTTATTATGGTAATAAGGTGAACTTACTACCAAGAATAATCTATCTCTGATCTTGTAGTTTCCCCGTCATGTCTCCTTAACTCCCCCATCAGCCAGATCATCATTCTGAACCCCCTAGCCACATTTCCTTGCTTTTTGTTTTATGTAGTTGTATACATCTGCACACTTTCCTAAACAGTTTTGTTTTTAATCATTTTTAATTTTACACAGAGTATTTGTTTGTATAAAATCTTTTAGGTCTATTTTTTTTTCTTAATATTATATCAATAAGATCTGACCATTTTGGTTTTCATCGCAGTATACATGAACATACTACAGTTAATAAATCCAATGTCTATTTTACAGATCTTGGGGTTTTTTTGTTTTTTACACAACAGCACTTGTTAAATATGAGTCAGTGTTTTCCCTGGTACATTAAAAAAAAGAGTAAAATTAGCGGTGCCTGAAACATTTGAGTGTTCAACTAAATAAAAATGAGGGAAAACCAGAAAAGGACCAAAGATGAAATATCAAGATCCAAATTTTAAAGTAACTACTATTGCATGCACCCAACTTCCAAACAACTTCTGATTTAACAAGTAGTTTTTACTTCCTCTTCTAAAGTTAAGATCTTGTTTAACTCTATGAAATATTTACTTGTCTAGAGGAAACAGTAAAAAATCTTTGAATCAGCTGAAGCTGGTTTAGAATCCTATTTTCTTATATGGGTAGAGTGGCAGTCAATCTTTTTATGACTTGGCCTCTGGAATCGAATTGTTGGATTTAAATCTCAATGTCAACATTTCCTAACTGGGGACAGCTAATCAGTGTCTTAACTGCTCTTGACACAGTTACTTTATCTGTAAAATTGAGATAGAAAATTGGGTTTGGTCCTCAAAAAAGAGTCACTACAATTTTTATTGGTACAAAACAGTTTAACAGAAGGATTAGATAATGTAAAAATGAGAGAAGATCGGATAGGGAAGATTTAGATAAGAAGGTGGTAGCTGGAGACCCAGAGAAACAGCCCCAAAGGACTTCAGCCTGATGAATACAGCCGATGAGTAAGTCAAAGCACACAAAATATCTGAGATTCTGGAGCATCTGGCCCCAAGAAGTATGAAGAGGGAGATCACAGAAATCTGAGCAAATGCAATGTCTGGCTGCCACAATTGCAATATAGAAGCTCAGTAAGATTTGACACGCCAGAGCTTTTAAAAATGTCTGAAATGTTGCATTTGTCCACACTCTCTCCCCTAAGAATAATGGACTCACTTCCTCTCCTCCTTCCAAGTCTCTTACTTTTCACTGGCTAACTCTAACTCAGAACTATTTAGAGACGAATGTTCAAGGAAATACAGTTCTTGACTCTTCTTCTATAATGCTAATAATATCTTAGATGCAGAAAGCAATGTTAGTAAATCACAATTCATTACCTATAATATCTACCTTATAAAGCCAAAAAGACTAAATAAAATAATTACATAATGGACTCAGAATAATGACTGGCTCAAATAATGTATTCAATGATACACCCATTATGTCACAAACTATACGATTTAAAGTTACTTTACATCTCTAGATTTTTAAAATATATTTATCAGTATACCATATGAATAATGTGAAATTGTTATCTGTTTACAGGGAGTTGATGTCATATTTATATTTTCAGACTTAGTTGGTATCTAGGACTTTACTGGTAATAGCAGGCACTTCACATGCTAGTTGTCTTCCCTCCCGGTTTTAGCCTGTTTTCTGTTGCTATAACTGAATACCTGAGACTGGGGTAATTTATAATTTTAGAAAAGTAATGCATTTTTTACAGTTCTGGAGACTGGGAAGTCCAAAGTTGAGGGGCTACTAGTGAAGAGGATTGTTTTGCTACTGGGAACTCCTGGCAGAGTCCTGAGGCAACACAGGGCATCAAATAGTGAGGGGCTTGGAGTGCCAGCTCAGGTCTCTCTTTCTGCTTTTACAAAGCCACTGTGCAGCAGCCTTGTGACTTCATCTACTTCTAATTGCCTCCCAATGATTCCCACCTCTCAAATACCATGGACAGATCCCCTACCCTCCTAATACAGTTACAATGGGGACTAAGTTTCAACATGAGTTTTAGCAGGGACAAACATTTGCAGCACAGCTTCTTCATTCCTCCAGGAACGATTTTCATTAATTATCTACATGCATAAGCTATGGTACTGGGCAGGTGGGTATGAAAACAATATAAAACATGGTTATTACCATCTAGGAATTTACAACAGAGAAAAGTATTTTTAGAAATGTGTTGTGTCTGTCATGTGCCTGGTGCCATCCTGAAGAAAGCCAGCAGGTAATTAAATCAAGGGCCTCAGTGACAATACATTGTGTGATAGGAAAAGTAACATGTACATACAGGTCTGAATCTTAAAATAAATCTTCATTTTACAGAGAAACAAAAAGAGGTCCATAGAAGTGGTATACCATGGTGGTTAAAGTAAAAACCTGGAGGAAGAATATTGAGCTAACATACAGTTTTGTTACTTGTTAGTCATGTAATCGTGGCTTATTTATGCTACCGCTGCCTCTGTGAGCTAAATGCACCAATAGCAACCACTAAGTAGCATTATGGTGCATATTAAATTCAGTGATTTATTTTAAAATCCTTAAATAAGCTCTGGCCCATGATATTCTCAAAAAACCTCTGTTATCGTTATTACTAATTTCCAGAATGAATGACTGGTACAAAAACAAGGACCCTTGTCACAGGTCACATAGACTATGCTACAAAATAGTTAGATTCAATAAGGATAATATATTTTGGAAGCTTCTAATGATATTTATTCTGTCAAAGAATCCTGACTGTAAGCAAAGAGAAAGATCTGAGCAGATAATTCAGAAGGATAAGTAACAAAAGCAGAGAGAAAGAGTCACAGAGACAAAGAGTTGAATGGCTGAGTTAGTAAAGTGAAATCATTCACCCTTCATGGTGGGAAGGGTAGCAGGAGGGACAGCTCCACAGATCTTCTCTTGTATCACTGAGCTTGCCACTGAGCGTTGAATGATAATGACCCCAACCATCAGTGAGGTCCAGCTGTGTAACTGATGAGACAATTTCCAATGTTTCCTTGCTCCTTATCACCTGTATGAGAATTCCCAATTATTTATAATCAATTTCATATTTCTAAGTTCCTAACAACATAAATGTATATGATGATGTTAAAGGAGGAAAATATTGCACATTATTTGAAGTACAATGAATAATAGAGTAATAGAGGAAGAGGGCAGACACAAGATATGGAAATAGTTATAGACATAGATGCATTCCATTATTCTTCTTCTGATCACTCCCTCAACAATAGTTTCACCCAACATAGGTTCTGGGGCTTTTCCAAGTATAAAGTTTGCTTGGTCGGTGCTATTCTCTGTGAACTTTGAATATGTTCAGGAAATGAATGCTATCACTAAATGTACCACATGAAGGCAGAAGAAGAATGGGCAAACAGAGCTTTATAGAAAGAATGATGATATTTCATGTGCCCAGAATGTCTATGATCTTATATTAATTACTGTTGAGCTGGTATTATTTGTCTTCATTATTTGTCTAGGCTCTCCATTCCTCAAATCTCAATGATTATTACAAAATGTTGCAATTGTAAATTATAATTAAGTAGTCATAAACTATAATTATATAAATATAAAATAAACCAGTCCTTCAGGGATAGCATCTATATTCAAAAAATAGTGAGGGAAGTGTGGAACTTGTATATCAGACTTAGAATATCTTCTGAAGAGGAAACAAAGGTGGTCTTTTTAAACTGAGTTCTTTGAAAAATCAGGGATTCCATCAAAAGGAAAACATAACACAGTAAAGCATAATATACAATTAATAAAGGTAATATTGTTTACAGCTGAAAGTATTTAGCATCCTTCAGGCAATAATGCACTCCTACAATTCATGCATGATTTAAATTGCAGCCTAACCATTTAAGGTATATGGAGATTTGCATAATTGCAAAGCTATATTCAAATTACATTTAAGAATATTTTTGAGTTCTCAGAATTGTAAGTTCCTTCCTAACCAGCCATTTAATGCATTCTCTCTTCTCTGTGTGATTTTAAATGCCAAATTTAAGAAAGAATTATTTGTTCTTATGCTAGTATGCCATTTTTTTCTAATATATCGAATCAAAATCTCTCTTTAAGGCAAGTATAAATAAAATAATATGTCACTATTTCTCTCTGTGGTGATAAAGGAGAATTATTGGTACTTATGCAGAAGAAAATTACAGTTACCATTAATACAGTTGAGGTATGAGGAGTCAGGTTTTGTCTTTAATGGTTAATAACTGTGTCTGATATTACAGTGAAAATTTATCAGAAATAACAAAGTTTTGTTAACTATACCTGAATCAAGTGCCTTTTTCTATTGATTTAAAATTTTTTATACCACTTTAATCCTTGTAAATGCAGTTTAGTGGCATTAAGTCTATTCACATTGTCGTGTAGTTCTACTGTCCAACTCCAGAGCTTTTACATCTTCTTGACCAGAAAGTCTCTACCCATTAATTAACTATGCATTCTACCCTCCAGCCAGCATTTCATTCATGATTAGTAATACAGAATATCTCATCATGTGTTTATTGACCATTTGTATATTTTCTTTGAAAAAAATGCATATGCAAGTCTGAGTGTTGTTTTTAAGTGGAACATATATACAACCTTTGATTCAGAACCAAGTAAGGACATTTTATATAAGCAATAAAACTATAATTATTTCAAAGAAACTTAATGATAATGAAACTATTTACCCAAAAGCTTAAATTTTTTAAATTAAACTTTTTGGTTATTTTTATTTAAAATTACATTTGAAATAAAATATTATTAAAGTGATTTTTATAAATATTTAGTGACATAGGAAAATAATCACTTACATTGATAAGAAAAGACCTCATATGTAACATGATATAATCCAAATTTTGTAAAAGAGCATTCACAAAAATTACATGTTCTTAATGCACATAAATTAAAATTAAATCACAAATTATTTTAAACTAAACAATAATAAAAGTAGCAAGTAATAAAATCATACAAAATGAATGAAGTTTAGGTAGAGGAAAATGTGTAGCTTTTAAGGAATTTCTTCTGTAAAATAAAAATGAGCATTGTTTTGCTTATCTCGTTTATTGATTAATTGCTATATAACAAGCCACTTAAAATTTAGAGTCTTAGAAGTCGTTTAGCTTCCTCTTAGGTTAGCTGTAAAGTGTTTCTACCTGTTTAACAGAAAGTGGTAGGTAATTTTCAAAGTAAATCCCTTTCCATCACAGAGGTGAAATGCCCAGGCAACAAAATAATTTCCAACATAAGGAAAGATTCGCCCTCAATGATACACTGGATGCATATACTTATTTACCTGGGACAGACACTGGACCCATACAAGCTTGTGAGAAGAAATCAGTAAAATTTGAAAATGTGTAATGAATTGCTAAGGCCAAGGACCCATTTGAGTGTGGAACCCAGTGGAGCCAAAGACACTAGAGGAATTTGAACTCACAAATCATTCTGCACAGAGCTCACAAGGCTTTCCTAAGACTGGCAGCAAGGTTGGCAAGCTTAGGGGAGGGAGCAGCAGCAACTACAAGAAAAGTACAAAGCTCTGCTCGGGCCCAGACCCTCTGTCTCCTTTATGGAACAATGTCTTCATCACCAGGAAAAGAGCAGCATATTTTGCACCTGACACAGCAAATTAAAACAAAACAAAACAAAACGCTAACATGAAAGGAGAAAGAAATCATCATAAGCCCAGATCACTAAAGACTCCCTTCCATTGAGCCAAAAAGAAGTTCAGTGGGAAGACTTTACCCCCAAGACCTAGTGACACAGTACCTACTGAAGACTGAGGCTGAATTGGAAAAACAGAAAACCCTCAATCTCTGCGATGAGGTTAGCAAGCATTGAGTAGTAACTAACAACAGTCTACTACAGAGAGATGAGCAAGAAGATTGCTAGAGACCTTCTCTGAGGTGTAGAAAGAAGAGGAAAACCTAACACAAGGGTGAAACAGGTTTTAAGAAAAGTCCTTTGTCAAAGAGTTCCACCCTAAATGCAAGATAATGCTATAAGAAATGATAATCACTGCTACCTGGTTCAGGAGGGTAAATATATATAACATAGTTATATATATATATACAAACTCAGCTGAAAAACAAACCAAGTTAATTCAACAGCTGAACAAAGGCCCCTCAAAAATCAAGGCATGCTAAATCTCAGGTATATATTATTTAAACCAGTCCCTACGGTCACATACAATATATCCAGCTTCAACAAAAAAAAAATGAGACTCATATTAAAGCAAGAAAAAATCAAAAACTTATGCTCAAGAAACAAAGCAATCAATGGAACCTGTTTTAGAGATGACTCAGATGTTGCAACTATCTGACAGGGACTTTTAAAGTAGCCATGACTAAAATGCAAGAGTCTCTTGACTAACAAGATGACAATAATAGATGTGCAGATGGAAAATTGCAGCAGAGAGATAGAAACATAACTAAAAAATTAAATTAAAATGCTGAAATTAAAAACATAATTAAAAAATAAATGCCTGACAAGCTCCTGGACAGCTTAAGAAAAGCTAATTAGTAAACTAAAATTAGTTCAGTAGAAACTACCCACCAAAAAAACCGGAATATTTTTGTAATTTTTTTTTAAGAATAGAGCAAACGCAAGAGATGGGAACAATATCAAACTGTATAACATGTGTGTAACTAAAGAGAGAATGGGACAAAAGAAATATTTGAAGGGATAGTGTCCAATAGTTTGTCAAAATGAATGAAATACACAAAAGCATGTCAACAAAGCTCAGAGGACATGAGGCAGGATAAGTAAACACAAAGCACACAAAAACCTTTTGACACATCATATTAAAAATGCTGAATATTAGAGAAAAAGTTAAGTGTTGAGGGTAGCCAGACAAAAAAAGATAATCTACATAGGAACAAAGAGAAGATTTTGGCAGACTTATCAGAAACTATGCAAGTCAGAAGACAGTGGAGCAGTATCTTCAAAGCACACCCTTCCAACACCCATCCCCTTCACACACACACACCCCTAAAGTCTTTATGTGCAGATCTATCATTATTCAAAGACTAGAGAAAGCTCCATAAAGAGTTCTGAGCCACTGTCTCTGGATAACTTTCTGCTTACCAATAATCTGCCTAGAATATCTTAGGGACCTTAGTATCCCTGATAGCTGATTTCTCCGTCCTCAACTAAGCAAGATGGTTAGGCTCTACTTGTGTTCTCTCTGTGCTGCACTTCCAGAATTGACTCCTAGCAGAAAGATTTATGAAGCTGGAACTTCATTTGGCTCCCTTTTCTAAGATAGTAGTGCAGTCTAAATACCAATGTCTGAAAATACTTGCTTTCTATTTTTTTTTCTAGGTTTCTACTTATTAATAGCAGGAGGGCAATTTCATTTTTGTTTTTAGCCAGATTTAATTTTCTTTGATTTACTCATCCATGACAGAAGGAGCTGTCTGCTGATCCTTTCACAATTTATTCTAATTATCAAAATTACAGTCATAATTTAAAATCAATTAAAATAAAAAAAAACGTTGTTTTCTACTTTTATCTCATTTTTTCCCTAGTATACATGAGTATTAGTGTTGAAAATATGAGGTTTGGTTGCAGGTACAGCAGAAGGAATGCTTACAACTCTTTTGCTTCTCAAACTTAGGCAACCATGGCTTCTCTACACAGGCAAAGAATGGTGATTTACTAATCTCCAGTATTTCAATGAGAGAGAATATGACAAGTATATTTGACTTTTCATTGTTCTGTGAGTGTTGTACTCTAACCCTTTTTAAGTTTTCTACCCTCATCACCTCATCCCATGTAGAGGACATTAGCCTCAGTCACTCATCCTGTAATCAGTTTTCCTCATAGACAAATTAACAAGAAGTGCAATTTGGGAATTAATAGATCATAGTACACTGATCAGCTTGGGATATATGGTAATCATCTACAAGGTGGTTTCTTAACAACTTATGTAATTACAGTATCTTCAATATTTGGAGATTCTAATGAGGCACTTAGGTTGATTTTTGATGGTATAATGATTTGCAACAAGACTAGCATAAGATTGATGTCAGAGAGACATTGGTCTAATACCAGCTTATATTCATTCATTCTTCAACTTTTTTTTTTTCATTTTTTACCAGACTCTGCATGTCACATTAAAGTCTCTGTCAATAAGCATCATCATCCAATTAGAGTAATAATTCTATCATGACAATATATTCATATATTTATTTATTAGGAAAACACCTAGCATAATGCTTGCCCCATAATAAGCCAATAAATTAACTCAAGTCCTTTCACACCATAAGCAGAAGATTTAGGTTGCCTTGATATAATTCATTCTTGGGATGAACTTTTGCTGAGCAAAACCTCATATATATTGAACAATAAACAATTTTTAAAAAAGAACTACTAGGTCATCTAGTATGTCCTTGTAGTGTAAGATTGTACACATGGCATGTTCACTGTCCAGTCTGGATTTAAGTAACTCAGGCGAAGAAGTTCCCCATGGAGACCCATACACATTCTAACAGATTTCACTATTACACAAGAGTTGCTAACATTTTGCCTTGATTTCTCTTTGCTTGATTTTGTCTCATCACTCCTCATTAAACCAACAAGACACAAACTTTAATAAGAAGAGTAAGTCCACCCGGTACTTACTCATCTTAGTTTTAGAACTTTCCACATTGTCACTGGTTTCATTTTACTTTGAGCAACACTTTAAAAGACCTTCAAATATTTCACTGATAGAAAATATAAAGGTTTCCAGTGGTTAGCTGACCACAAATTAATTTCCCTCTTCTTCTTTAATAAAAGGAAAAGACTGTCTGAAGCATAACTCTTGGATGCCAACAAATATTATAAATGCTTAACTCAGATGCAGAAGCATTGATTTTCTTAGATCCAATAATCTACTAAAAGGCGATTCTTCATTTATGATTTGGCAGAGAATACACTATAATTTTATAACTGTCCTGTGTGATCTACACCAGTCATACTATTCAGACTTAGTTTGCCAAGCATTTATAAGTTGAAGGTCATTGCTGTCTCTAGGACACAAAGCCCCTTGATTCATGGCTTAGAAACATCAAGATTTTATTTGTTGCAATCTATTGTTTGCTGCTTTAGCCTATTCACAACAGCGTCTTTAGTTTATTTTGAGGTTGGCATCTTGAATGATGGTTCTTATCAACAGACCAGCCTACTGTGAAAATGTCACATGGTGCTATTGTCAGTTACCTAATTGCTTTAAACATATTTACATATACATAACTTGATTTTCATCTCTCTTGCAGAGGGATTATGTATTACAGAAAGATGAAAAAGCAAAAGGAAAAATAAAAAAAGATTAGAAGGGTTTGTAACTCTGGTCTGCTTTTCATTAAGAATTCAATCTTTTCTCCATACAATGACTCCCACTGGAGCAATAAAAGGATTTACACCTCTAAGGCTTTTTGTAACACTTCTTTTCTACAGCAGTAGTTCTATGCTTAATGGTCATGTACTTTAAGGACAACAAGCTTTCTCTATTACATAAGAGGCCATGTAATGCAAATTAGTTAATTTATGACAATAATGTTTATGATGACATTTCAGTTTCTTTCCTGTGCCAAGTGACCAGTTAAAATAATGGGTTATCAATTGATAACTAAATCATCAGCTGTTTTCAGCAAATCTTTTCCTCAAAGTTCACTTCTGAGATTATTTCTCTAAGAAAGTCTTTCCCCAAGGTTCCACAGTGAACTTCCACTATATTTAATGGTTTCCTTTTCTGCTCAGGGCATATTTTGCTCCTGCTCCTGCAAGCTTTTTGAGAGCCAAAACTCTAATTCTGCATTTCATCCATCTTCATATTCACAGCCTAAACACAACATCTATCACATGGCAGATGCTCAATAAAATGAATGAATTTAAACTCCATCTTGATAACAGTAGCAAAATCCATACATCAAGAAAATCTCCGGGGAATTCAAATCACTTGGTTCCAACAAGACATTATGAAAATAAATACATTTCCTAATAAAACAAGAATTTGTATCATTCCAGCTTTCTTGCCTTTGTGTAATACCTTATGAAGTCCAAGATCAAATGTTTCCTTGTTTCTGCCCTCATATTCCAGGTTGCTCCATTTTCCTGCTTATTCTTGGATCTATTTTGTGAGGCTAGGTTTATTGAGTGGGTGGTTAATTTGTATGAATTTTAGCTTACTGATGTTTGAAATAAGGATTAATTCAGCATATATTTTAAGTATATTTTAAAATTCTAATGTCAGTGAGAGAGGTGAAGCATAATTTCTGTTAATATTGGACGGCATGACAAAAAACAGAGCATAGAATACTTAACTGAAATTGGATCCATGAATGGGTTTCAGATAATCCATAAATCCCTGAAATTGTGTTCAAAATTGTGTGATATGGTTTTCAGCAGATTATCCAAAAATTTCAAAAACTACTGCCACAAATCAAATACTCATTGATATTTTCCTTATAAATTCCTCCATAGCTACCTGAGAACAATTTGCTTATTTTCAATTTCCATATAATCTCATGATTAGATATATTAAACAGAGGAGGTCAGATAAAACATTTTTGTAGAAGTATTTGATATGTTGAATTTACTATATTCAAGTTAACAGTGCCTTGGGCTGAAACAGGAAAAGAGCTACTGTACAGGGTTTCAAAAAAATAATACTTTGTATATAGCACGAGAAAATGACAAGGGTGGCTATAGACACAGATACAGAGAAATTTTGTTGTTTCCTGTGACATTTGTTAAAAGACACACACACACACACACACATACACACACACACACGGTTCCCATTGAAAATTTTAACACCACTGTCCAAAGTCAATTGAGATATTAGGTTCCAATGATCTAGTTGTTTATTTTTATGTCAGTATCACACACTGCCTTGAACAGTGTGGCTTTACAGCAAATTTTAAAATCCAACATTTTTTTCTTTTGCAATATTATTTTGGATGGTCTATATCCTCTACATTTCCATATGCATCTTAGATTCAGCATAATTTCCACAAAAAAGCTGTTGAGGTTTTAATCAAGGTTTTATACATTGGATTCCTATGTCTGTTTGGAGAGAATATTGTGAATATAACATGGCCAGAAATGAATGATCATGGTATATCTCCAAATATATTTAGAATATCTGTAATATCTTGCAGCAAATCTTCAGAATTCTTTTTTCTACAAGTTTTGCAACATATTTTATGTTCACCAAAGTATTTTATGAAATTAAATGATGTAAATAACATTACATTTTAAAATTTATTTTCAGTTGTTACTAATGTATAGAAAAATAATAAATTGTGCATATTAATCTTGTCACCTTGCTAAGTATTAAGTGAAGAGTACATTTTTGGAGAAATCTTAAAACATTTTTTGCACACAATTTGTCTGTGAACAAAGACATGTTGACTTCTTTTTTTCCAATATGCATGCATATGATTTCCTTTTTTACTTTACTTTCCTAGCTAGGGCATCCAGTATCTATTGAACAAAAGCTATGAGAGTGGACATCTAAGCCTTATGCCTGACCTTAAAAGTGTTACTTGGCTGGGCACAGTTGCTCATGCCTGTAATCCCAGCACTTTGGAAGGCTGAGGTGGGCAAATCACAAAGTCAAAAGATCAAGACCATGCTGGCCAACATGATGAAACCCCTTCTCTATTAAAAATACTTTAAAAATGAGCTGGGTGTGGTGTCACGTGCCTGTAGTCCCAGCTACTTGGGAGGCCAAGGCAGGAGAATTGCTTGAACTCAGGAGGTGGAGGTTGCAGTGAGCTGAGATTGCACCACTGCATTCCAGCCTGGTGACAGAGCAAGACTAAGCCTTAAAAAAAGAAAAACAAAAAGTTTCTTGTCTTATCGTGCATTCCTTCAATCAGGTTTAGAAATTCCCATCTATTTCTAGTTTCCTATAATTTTTAATCATAAATAAATGCTGAATTTAGTCTGTTTTTCCAATATTGAGATGATCATGTGCCCTTTCTCCATTATGTTGTTAAAATGAAGAATTCATATACTGATTGATTTTCAAGTGTTAAACCAAACTTTTCATTGCTGACACAATCTCCACTTAAGTCTGTGACGTGGTTCAAGGCATATTGCCCCCAAATATGGCATCTTGGCATTTGAGAAAACAGCAGAAGCGGAAAGGTTTTTCTCATCTTCACCTCACCCTTCTTTCTTAAACCAGGTTGTAAAACCTAGAAAGAATTTTCTGGCATTCTCTTAAAGTAGGTAATAAGATCCTCATGGAGTGGTTCTCACTCTATACAAAGAAGAAGAAACTCCTTATTTTTTAAGAGAATAACCTGAAGAAACAGGCCTTGCCAAGTTGCACCCAGTTAGCTGATCATCATGAATGAACTTTGTCCTCCCCTCCCACTACCTCTCTCCATGACTTTCTACCCTTCAGCCAACCTAAATATAAAAACACACCAGTTTCACTGTTTCTTGGGGTCTTCATTTCCTTATGGAGATTGCTCTGTCATGCAAAACTTCTATTAAATAAAAGTATATACTTTTCTCCTGTTAATCTGTCTTTGTTGTAGGTGCCTTATCCATGAAACTAGCTATGGGTAAAGAATCTTTCCTGAATCATGATATATCATCTTTTTTAGTCTATGGCTGATTTCAATTTTCTCATATTTATTCAAAGAAATGTACATCTTTGTTCACACAGAATATTGACATGTAGGGCTTTTTAAAATTTTCTATCATATCTGGTCTGATAAGATCTGAGGACACTGCTGATGTAATAAAATAAGTGTTCCCTCATCCTTATTTTCTTTAAGAATTTAAATTGGGTTCGTCATATTGTTTTTTCTTAACTATTTAATATAATTTACCAGTAAAACCATCTATCTGGTTATGACATTTTCTTTATGAGAAGATTGTCAATTACCAATACAGTTTCTTTCCTACATATACAACTATTCAGATAATCTGTGTCTTCAGTGAGTTTCTGTCCTTCAAGGAATTTGTCCATTTTACCTAAGTTTTAAATTGATTGGCATAAAGTTGTTCATAAAATTTACTTTCCCAGATACCATACAATTCCTACAGTAGCTGTTATGAGTCCCACTTTTATTACTTCTTAATTTATGTCTTATATCTTGATCAGTCAGACTAGAGTTTTATTAACTTTATTGATCTTTTTAAAGACAAGCTTTTGATTCAGTTGCCTGTATTACTCATTTGTATTTCTTTGATTTCTACTTGCCTCAATTATTTTTTTCTTTTGACAGTAGTTTAATTTTTCTTCTTTTTATACCTTCTAACAATAATCATTGAATTAAACTTTTCTGCTATTTTTAAATGAATTTAAAAGTTAAAGATTTCTCTCCAATCAGTGTTTTAACTAAATCCCATAAATTTGATAGGTTTTGCTTTTGTTTTCATTCAGTTAAAAATATTTTCTAGTATTCCCTTTAACTCCTTTAATTAATTAGTTACTTAGGAGTAATTTAGAAACATTTTCAGTATCTTTATTATTCCTTTTAAATTTATTTCTATTATGATATTAGCACATAATATATATTAGTTCAGTAACTTCAAATGTATTGAGCTTTCTTCTATAGTGAAACTTATAGTCTAGCTTTGTGAATATATTATTTATATTTATATTCTGTTTTGGTTAGGTGGAATCCTGTATAAATGTCAGTTAGTTGGGGTATTATATACTGACTTTTGTGTCTGCTATATTCTTACTGAGAGGGGAACTTAAATTTTATATATATATATGTGTGTATATATATATATATATATAATATATATACTATATATATAATATATTATATATCTATGCTTTTTACTATATATATATTAGAAATTTTAATACTTCCCTCTCAGCAAGTGACAGAAAAAGTAGATAGAAATCAGTAAGAATACAGCAGACACAAAAGCCAGTATACAACACACCAACTAACTATATATAGTATACAATAACTGTATATAGTGTTCGATATATAGTGTATCTATTATACATTCTATGCATTCTATATAAATGAGGCAGAGAAAGAATCATTATTTTCTGTGTCAACTGATTTCATAACAGATTAGTACTTATACTCTGAGGTTATTATAAGAGTTATAAATAGGATAACTTATACAAAGCAATTTAAGCACTGTTTGGTAACCTAGCACTAAAAGTAATAATGATAAATATTATGTTTATTATTTATATTGGCTCTTTCTCAAGCTGCCTATCTACTCTAAAGCATTACAAAATTAAAATCACATATAATATTAGTTTGACAAGGTGTATATATGGAAACAAAATATACCAATACCATTATTATTGCTACAGACTTTTCAAGGAAATGAGACGAGGACAGTAAAAAATGTTGAATTCAACAGAATAAATATAGACTAGTATAAGATAAATTTTATGGTTGGGAACAAATAATATAAGCAAATCAAGATAGATTATGTAAATGCAGTGACAGGAGGACATGACATCATTTGCTCCAGCTAAACCCAAATAAATAAACATACACATAAATGCGTAATAACTTTATGCATTTTATACAAGGACAGATACCAGGCACACAGAAATTTGTAAAGCCAGAATCTAAAAGATGAACACAATTTATGAAGTTATCTCTGTGTAAGTGTCTTTCAAACTTTCATACTCAAGGAGCTCTCAGGATTTTTCTTGTTTTTACTGCTCTGTGGTGCAGATGTTTTTACCATAGGCCTTAAAATCACTGATTACCACTTTAGAGAGCACCATTACCATAAAATATCACTCAAAGTCAGAAAGGAATATTTTGCATATTGTCTAATCTCTTATACATCCCATACCACTCTAATTACCTGAATATTCTTGGCAAGAACATTCAAGTTTCTACAACAGTAACTTCTCTACACTTTATAGCATTTCCAACACTCTAGAAGATAGTCCCATAACATTAACTTTTTTCTTTTAACTACAGCAAGACTAATGAACATTGTGATATATTTTATAGCATATAACCACAAATAATTTGATATAATTTTATGGTATATTACATAAGCATGTACAGTAATTCTGGATTATCTAAGCTTTCCATTTATAATTATTAAGTGGCTATTAAAAAGAATAAAATAAATCATGCTATTTTTCAAGCCATTGAACATACATTTTGTTTATCACTGACATATACTTGATACTAAAAATGAAATGCAGCAAGATTTGGCCATTTAGAATTCTACTGTTATCTGAGTGGCAGCATATTTTAAGTTACCCCACAAGAGCTATTGTCTGATTACTTGATGATACTCTCTGCCTTCTTGGTCTGTTGATCATTTGTGCTACTGAAATACTATTTGTGCCTTTGAGCAGATCCCTAGCTTTCAGCAGCTGAGGGTGCTTGGTACTCTACGTGGCAAGTTCCTTTTTGCTAAACATGCATATGAGATACCAATGAACAACAGGAAATTATTTCTGAGTATATCTAGGAGAAAACCAAACATAATCTGAGCAAAGGACATATAGAAAATTCAGAGAAATTTGTTTACATTTCAGCAAATGGCTTATATATCTGTATGATAAGAACATGCCCCTTTATCAGTAAGATAAAATGAGGTATCATTTTAAATAAACAAATGTAAAAGTTATTCCAAATTTTGTTATTTGTCATTCACAAATAGTAGGAATAGACGGAATTGCTCAAAATTAGAGAAATCACAGATTGGCCCTAATATTAAATGCTTCTGAAGCAAAAAACTAAATGCATATTAAATAACAGATGGCAGAAGTGGGATTTACTTCTGTAGTGTAAAAAAAGGAACAAATAAAAACAAAATGGTTTTTGTGTGAGGAAAAAATAAAATAAAGTGGGAAAAAAGTAAAAGTAAAGTAAAAAGTGTAAGGATTTCTGAAGCAACATCAATATAATCTAGACAGGTGGGATCCAGTTATGAGAATAAGAAAATAAAAACACATCAAGTAATGCACAGGCAAGTAAATTCACTTTTGTTTGTGATTTTTAGAAGAAATAATGAGAATGAATTAACAAAAGGATCTTGGGTTTTGTTTTTGCTTTTTGAGACAGAGTCTCACTCTCTCTCCCAGGCTGGAGTACAGTGATGCAATCTTACCCCACTGTACCTTCTGTGTTCTGGGTTCAAGAGATTCTCATGCCTCAGCCTCCTGAGTAGCTAGAATTACAGACATGTGCCAACATGCCTGGCTACATTTTGTATTTTTAGGAGAGACAGGGTTTCACCATGTTGGCCAGGCTCGTCTCAAACTCCTGGTCTCATGTGATCCGTCCACCTAGGTCTCCCAAAGTGCTGGAATCACAGGTGGAAGGCACCATGCCTGGCCAGATCTTGGGTTTTTAAAGATCATGCAATCCAATTGTATGGAAGAATATCTATTGAAATCCTTGGATTGTGTCTTTTTAGTGTCTGTGTGTGGTGTTCGTACTATAATATTTTATGCGGGCTTTGAGAAGTGGGATGTACTTTATATGGTTTAGCTGTGCCTCCACCTAAATCTCATCTGAATTTGTAGCTCCCATAATCCTGAGGTTTGTGGAGGGACCTCATACACATGAGGATTATGGCAGCAACAACTTCAGATGAGATTTGGTAGGAGGTATTTGAATCATAGGGACAAGTTTTTCCCACGCTGTTGTCGTGTTCTTGTGATAGTGATTAAATCTCATGAGATCTGATGGTTTTATAAAGGGCAGTTCCCTTGCACAGGCTCTCTTGCCTGCCTCCATGTAAGATGTGCCTTTGCTCCTCCTTCACCTTCTGCCATGATTGTGAGGCCTCCCCAGCCATGTGGAACTGAGAGTCCAGTAAACCTCTTTTTCTTTATAAATTACCCAGGTCTCGGGAATTTCTTCATAGCATTATGAAAATAGAGTAACACAGTACTTCTTAGAGGTCTACTGGCTCATCTCTTCTGAGAAAAATTTGATGAAGAATAGAGTCACTTAACACAGACACAGAACACCAAAAATATAAAGGCTCAAATACAGTAGCTCAGTGTCACTGGCAGGAGAATAGCAAATGCTAGGGGAGTCCTGTTTGACATTTTTGGATTGCACAGATTTGCATTCAGAATGTTATACCTTGGTTATAATCTGGGTAAGGCCATTGTTTATAATAAAAATGCCAGACAAGGAGCATCGGAGCACTCAACTTTGAACCTGACTCTTTATCAGTGGGGTTAACAGTCTAAGAGATCTGCTTCTGCTGCAATTATAGATACAGATAGATGGGAGGGGCCATGAAGGTCTTCTGTCTTTAAAGGGACCGCATTGCTACATAAGCCGCAAGAATATGATCTCATCTGTCAGGATCAATGGTGATGTCTTGCTGTTTCGATGAGGGATTCGATGAGGGAGATCTGGCTACCAACTGAAGGACTAATATATCACTTTAGGGCACAGTTTCAAGGTCAGGAAACATTCTAAGATGCTGCTGCTGAATTCCATTTGGTTAGCTGCCTCTTCCATGTAACTAGAATTAGTTCTGAGAAGGAAGTACTGAGAGATACTAGGAAAGAAAAAGAATATAACCCAAAGCAGAAAATTACCCAGAAGCAGACACAGAACAGACCTGGCTGGGTAATTTTCTGTGCTGTGGGTGTGGCAAACAAACTGCTAACAAGAGGTGAGAATATAGGGTATAAATTACAGCATCATGGGACTTATACTCTATTCCTTTCCTTTTGTAGGCAGCCTTTAAGTTACAAATAAAAGTGCGTTTAGAAGATCTCTGTATTAGGGTACTGTAGAGTAACAGAACTCATAGGAGATTATATATACATATATATTATATATATATATATATATGCAAATGGGAATTTATTAAGTAGTGTTAACTCACATTATTACAAGGTACCACAATATGCCATCTGCAAACTGAGGAGCAGTGAAGCCAGAGTCCCAGAGCTGAAGAACTTAAGAGTCCAATGTTCAAGGGCAGGAAGCATCCAGCATGAGACAAAGATGTAGGCTGGGAGGCTAAGCCAGTCTAGTCTTATCATGTTTTTCTGCCTGCTTTATATTCTGGCTGTGCTGGCAGCTGATTAGATGGTGTCCATCCAGAATAAGGGTGGGTCTGCCTTTACCAGCCTACTGACTCAACTGTTTATCTCCTTTGACAACATCCTCACAGACACAACCAGGATCAATACTTTGTATATTTCAATCCAATCAAGTTGACACTCAGTATTAAACATCATAACCTTTTTGCCCAAAATCTTTTTCATATTTTGATGTTCTTTTATGGGTCAAAAATGATAAATACACAATGTATGTGCCACCACTTCACCCAGTCATACACAATCAGCAGTTCTACCCTGGATGTCTTCTGAGTTAACCTCTCAGTTCAAATTTGAATCCTATTTGTCTTCATATAAAAATTGATTACAAACCTTAACCGAACATTAAGATCACCTAGAGAACTTTTGAAAATACCAGCATCTGGGACTTACCCTAGAAATTCTGATTTAATTCATCTGGAGGTGTTGGGGGTTGGGAGCCTAAATATTAGCTATTTTTAAAAGCAACACACAGTTTCTCATCTGTGGCCAGATGCAACTATCCCTGGGAAGGATGTGATATGCAGACCCTAAGTAATCTCAATAAAAGGAGCTTATCAGGTTTTTCACGAGTTTCGTGAGAATGGAGGCCAAGGCCTGTTGGAAAAACAGCACAGGATAGGACAAGAGAATGTAGGAGATTAGAAGATATTTTAGTCTGTTCTGGCTGCTATAATAAAATATCATAGCCTTGGTAGCTTATAAACAACACATTTATTTGTCAGAGGCTGCAAGCATTTATTTGGAGGCTGCAAAAGCCCAAATCAAGGTACCAGCAGATTTCACAGCTTGCGAAGACTCACTTTCTATTTGTAAGATGACCTCCTTCTCACTGCGTGCTCATAGAGTGGAAGGGGCCAGGGAACCTCTACGGCTTTTTAATAAGGGTACTGCTCTCATTCATGAGGGCTCCACCCTCATGACCTACTCACCTCCCAAAACCCCACTTCCTACCATTACCTTGAGAGGTTAAGATTTCAATGTCTGAAATTTGGAGAAACACAAACATTCAGACCATTGCAGAGGGTATTATTTCAAAGTTGCTCAAGCCCTACTATTTGTAAGTTGTTCCAGATTACAAAGAACGTAAGCAGTCAGTCTTTTCATTTCCAAGTAAAGCCATTTTTCTTTGCAAGCTGTGTCTCTTGCCTTTCAATCTGCATCAGATAACACAGAAATCATTTTTAACATCATATTTCCTTTTATGGTTTGAATTCTTTCTAATACTATGTCTATAGAAACATTCACAGGTAAAGTCTAAGGTATGAAATCAATCCTCAAGAGTTATTGTTTTGGGGGGATTTTCTAATATTTAGTATGTATAAGCTTTCTAGATAAAGCAAAAGGAAAATAAAATAAAACAAAACCTAGTAAGTTTCTTCAAGCACATATTAGAACCTAGGGTTATATTTTTGTAGGGCATCATGGTATATTTCACAATGCTCCTACTTACTCAATAATTATCTCAGTCAGTACTTCTGATCGTAAGATGTAAAGGTCTGAATTTTGCTATCTTTAAAATATAACAGGTTAAGTATACTTTCTTTAAGCCTACCTGCCTTCAGATATTACTTATATTTTCACACACATTTCCATATTCACAGAAAGGGTTCTAATATGAGCAATTGTTATATTAAGGGCAAAGGGACTGGCCATTTGTTGTAATGCTTGCTACTCAAACTTTGTTCCCAAACCAGCAATAACCTGAATGTTTGTTAGTAAAGCAGAATCTCAAAGTCCACCAGGTGATTCGTTTCTAGGTTAAGGTTTGGGAAGCACTGCTTTAGATCCAAAACGTGTTTCTTGGTCTGCTTTACTTTGTCATCAGTGGGACAGAATATTCCTTAGCATGTTTATTGACCAAACTAGAGTTTCAGGAACCAAATTCCTCACGTTTCATTCTCAATTCAATTATTCACTTAATGCAAGATCTTTTGCATGTGATTTCACTTGACTGAATTCTTCACGAGTAGCAGTAAACTACACCTCATAGGTCCACCATTCTTATGGATCTCTGATAAAATCAGTTTTAAGGAGGAGCAAAGATCAATATGGAAGGTTGTCAGAGAACAGGGGGCTGAGTTCCTGCTGAATAGCTTGTGATCCTGAGCTTTTGGAGTTTCCATCCTCCTCAGTACAGAATAAGCCTGCCAAGCAAATAACAAATAGAAGATTCTTGATAATAAAAGAGACACACACACAGGCACTCATTCATCAGCTCACATAATTCTTGCAAATATGCTCACACAAACACTTTTTCCCAGTGACAAAAGCTAATGAGGGTCAACTAACAACCAGTGTGTTTTCTTCCTGAACTATCAGAGAGTTAGCATTGTGAAAAAGCATTATAGATTCAACATATGTACATGCATTTATTCATGTGCATTAAATGGTAGCAGCTCATCAAGTGTTCTCTTCTAAATCTAATGGACTGATTTTAAAAAATTAAGTTTAAGAAGAAGGATTGTAAAAATAATCCTGTGGCCCTTATGTTCAGGTTCTGATTGCTTTCTCTTTGGGGAATTCTTGAGATACAGTCCTGATTAACTCTTTTTTTACAGAAAGCTTTCTGGAACTCACATTGAGATTCTTTCACCTCATAGCCTTCACACCTTTTCCTAGGTAGGTAACAAGAGAAGTGTGGTGTGCGTTTGACCCCAGTATGGGTGCAATATCAAATTCAATCTCTTTACAGCAGGGAGCAGTGGCTTATATCTGTAATCCCAGCACTTTGGGATGTAGTGGCAGGTGGGTCACCTGAGGTCAGGAGTTTGAGACCATCATGGCCAAAATGGTGAAACCCCATCTTTACTAAAAATACAAAAAATATCTAGGCATGGTGGCAGGCATCTGTGATCCCAGCTACTAGGGAGACTGAGGCAAGAGACTCACTTGAACCAAGGAGGTGGAGGTTGCAGTGAACCTAGATCATGCCACAGCACTCTAGCCTGGGCAACAAGAGTGAGACACCATCTCAAAAAAAAAAAAAAAAAAAAAAAAAATTCAATATATTTAAATTGTGGGAATTATCAAGGTGAGAAGTACAATGGATGGTCATAATATTCCATCACCACAGCCAGTACTCGCCATAATTGTAACACATGGAAAAATAAGTTATTCTTTAAGAAACCTGTCAGGGAAAATGGATTGTTCAAAAGGCCCAGAAGCAACATTGGTATGTACAAAGACACAAATTACAAGATTACTTACAAAGCCAAGTTTGAAATGCATTTCAAATGTACAAAACAGAAGAGGCAAAAAAGTATATTCATAAGATCAAATAGTACATCCTCAATAAAAGTGGCATGTTAAGGCCAGGTGCTGTGGCTCACACCTGTAATCTCAGCACTTTGGAAGGGTGAGGTGGGCAGATCACCTGGGGTCAGGAGTTTGAGACCAGCCTGGCCAACATGGTGAAACCCCATCTCTACTAAAACTAAAAAAATTAGATGGGTGTGGTGGCAGGCACCTGTAATCCCAGCTACTTGGGAGCCTAAAGCAGGAGAATTGCTTGAACCTGGGAGGCGGAGGCTGCAGAGAGCCGAGATCACACCATGGCACTCCAGCCTAAGTGACAAGAGCAAAACTCCATCTCAAAAAAAAAAAAGTCACGTTGAAGACCATTTAATGATATCACAATATTCACAATATTATATTTAAAAAACATTATTATCCAAAATGTAGTATTTCAGAAAGCTAACTCCTTTTCAATTATTTGTCTATCGCAACCACCAATGCGCATTTAAAAAAAAAAAAAAAACATATACACATACATTTTAGCATATGGAACCAGAAGATTAAAAGTAATGCACATAAGAAATGCAATTTTTACCAGGTTTTACTGTAGCTAAACATTTTCAGAGCTTATAATAACTGCCAGGTACCCCAAATTGCAAAACCGCTAGAAAAATATCAGTTCATATTCTAGAACTGGCAACAGACTTAAAGGTCAGTAGGCCATTTCATCATCATAAAACTGAAGGAATTGTAAAATTAAACCAAACCAAGGCTCCTGGGAAATAACAGAATATTTTCAATTATAACATGATGCAGTTTTATTGAACTGAAATTAAAGAAAAATAATAAGCATCTATGAGCTTTCCACTGGACATTTTCTCATTGAAGAGTTAACAGAAAACTGAGCTAGAAAGGATTCATGATTTTCACCAGTATCGTTGGCCTTTCTTTATCTCCTACACTGGGACCATCAGGAAGTTATAGGAGAGTATTATAGGAGAGTATTGAGCTATAATATTTAGTCACTGACAACCTGTGCCAGAAAGTTTTCCCCAGAGAAATGTGCTTAATGGGGCACACAGGTGTCCTTTGTTGCTTAGTTCTCATTCTAAAAAAAGCCATCTCTCCTCTTTTACTACTTTAGAGCAAACTTTCAGATGCATTTGTACGCAATATATATTTAAACTAAATGATCATATTTATATTAAATTATCATAGAAGTTTGAAATTTAATACATTCAGCTATTTTTTATTATTATTATTTTCATTCTAGAGACCTGGTAGGCAGTAGCACAGGTCTCTTTCTTCTCTGGGTTACCATTTGGATGCTGTTGCATAGTATAATGTCCATTAGATCACTTACAATATGAATTAAAATTTGGACTTGTTATACCTTTTGGAGGGAAACTAAAACAATAAAGATGTTTCATTAAATCTCATTAAACAATGATCCCACAGCCAACTCCACAGTTCTGGAGCAAAGAGAAAGGTACAGGAACCAAACTTTCTCCTTTTCCTCACTGCTCTTTAGGGGCACCCACCATGTATGGGGTTTTCATGCAGTGATATGACTGATGGGCTCTCCTGAGACGGTATGTGTTGGAGTTAAGAAAGATAATACTTGCTGGATGCAGTGGCTCACGCCTGTAATCCTAGCACTTTGGGAGGCCGGGGCGGGCAGATCACCTGAGGTCAGGCATTCAAGACCAGCCTGACCAACATGGTGAAACCCCATCTCTATAAAAATACAAAAAAAACAAACAAACAAACAAACAAAAAAACAAAAAAACCTCGATGTGGTGGGTGCATGCCTGTAATCTCAGCTACTTGGGGGACTAAGGCAGGAGAATTGCCTGAACCCAGAAGGCGGAGATTGCAATGAGCCGAGATCATGGTGCCACTGCACTCCAGCCTAGGCAACAAGAGCAAAACTATCTCAAAAAAAAAAAAAAAAAAGAAAAAGAAAAAGAAAAAAGAAAAAAAGAAAGAAAGGTAATATTTATCTGATGCTCAGACTCCTGTAAGCAAGCATTTCTCATTTTCTGTGTAATTTTTAGAGGTGGGGCTCATAGCAAGGGGAAGAATAGCCTAAGGCCCTAAATGTGAGTTTAAGAGTCTTAATGTGACGAAGTGACAGAGCTGTGCAAAGCTAGTGGGTTCTGCAAAAGTCCTTTTCACAGGAAATTTTGCAAGAATTTTTTTTTTCCTCCTGCCATTAATAGCAGGATTTTTTTTCTTCCTTCTTTCCCATAAGTGAATTTGTCAAAGTGAAATCTTATTAATCCCTTTATGGAATAGATAGATAGATAGATAGATAGATAGATAGATAGATAGAGATATTTCTCCTACAGAAATATCTTTCTGTAGAGAAAATCCTTACTCATTATTTTCTTTGCTCTTCAGGTATAAACATTCTCACATAATTTTAAAACAGTGTTCAAATACCTCTTCCTCATTTTCATGTATCTTATTCGAGATACCAATCACTTCCTAATCCACCTTGCTTCTAAAAGGATCTGCCTGTGTTTGTGGATATCTGCATTGTGATCCCACATAATGTTATATGTGTATTATGTCATCTCAACCCGCCCCCCCCTTTTTTTTGTATCATTCACTTTATTTCCCATGTTGACTCCTAGTGGCTTAAACATGCATTGCTGTTTCTACTTTATTTGTACTCCAATTCTTGAGTCCTTCTCATTGGAATATTCTATACGATACTATAATTTGCAGGATGAGTCTCAGTTTCTTTTTTTTTTTTTTCTCTATTCGTTTTAGCTACTTAGTCCTTCTTCAGAAAAAGGGACCAATAGTTGTTCACACTCAACTATTCATTTCTCTTTTATTACTTTTTCCATGGTCTACTCTTTTTATTTTTTTCATTTCCTCCATGAACAATAAGTCTTACACAAGTACTATCCTGTGTAAACTGTTTCCTATAAGAAATATTTTCTGCTAACATTCTATAAATTCTAGAACCTTATTTGGTCTGAGAACTCTCTTACTCTGATGACTTATTGACTCTGTTCAAAACTAAATTTAAGTCCACAGCTGACCTAAGACTATTGTATTTAACCATAACAAGGTTGTTAGAAAGCAGTTACTCTTACTGTGCTGGAGTCAGAAACCAGCAGTACTACATTGGACAGAGGGGTGAGTGAAGCTGAGCAAGTGGAATCAACTAAAAATAGTTTGGAAAGAGATATGGAATAGGAGAGAGAGAGAGAGACACACACACACAAAGTATGTGTGTATGTCTGTTAAAAAAAATCTTTAAATCTTGTGGGAGAAGAATCAATTTGGAAGAAAAGATTAAAAACATAAAAGAGAATTGGAGTTTTCCATTTCTGGCTCAGATGCAGAAAATGAAAAAAATATTGCTCCCATCTTTAAAAAAATAAAAGGTAGGATAAACTATAAAAATCACAATTTTCAGACAGCTGAGGTCACAGGGCAACTAAGTAGCTTGAAGTCCAAGGGAGAGGAGTTCTTCATTCTCCCATGGATAAGGAACACGTGCAGAATGTCTTAGCTGTAGAAAAACATGGGAAGAGCATGTCACAGGGATGAGGGCCAGAACATAAAATATCAATGGATTACAGAATGATGATTATCTGTTGACACAGGAAAATAGAACCCCTGGAAGTCTCGGGCACAAGGGAAACATATGCCTACTTGCAGGCACATTTCCATGGACCCCCACAGGGTCCTCATGAGAAAGATCAGCAGAACAAATATTGTAGAGAGGGTTTCTTGTTGGTAGAATTATGGAAAAGGAGGCTGGGGGCGATGGCTCACACCTGTAATTGCAGCACTTTTGGGGGCTGAGGTAAGTGGATCATGAGGTCAGGAGTTCAATTCAGCCTGGCCAACATGGTGAAACCTTGTCTAAAACACAACAATTAGCTGGGCATGGTGGCACATGCCTGTAATCGCAGCTACTCAGGAGGCTGAACCGCGACTCAGAGGCAGAGGTTGCAGTGAGCTGAGATCACACCACTTCACTCCAGCCTAGCCTACAGAGCAAGACTCTGTCTCAAAAAAAAAAAAAAAAAATTTATATATATATATATATATATATATGGAAAAGGAGAAAGGTATAATCCCCTCCTGTTGTGGCAAATATTCTCTCAAAAACCTTAAGGCTCTGAGAGACGACCAGCGAACACTAGCCTTGAGGTCCGAGCCATTTCTGAAGGCATTAAGATAGCAACAGAATCTTCTGAAACTGGGAAAGGTTCAAAGGGGCAGACAAAAAGTGTGGGTGCTAGGATCTTCTATGAATACTCTTAGAGATCTCCTATCTCTAGATGAGAAGCAGGAAGAAACTTGGCACACAGAGAAAGAGGATAAACGATGAGAAAAATTCACCTCAAAGTCTTTGGCACACACAGCTGACCTGAGACTAAGACTGGATCAGGGACATGGAGAGCTCACCCTGTGCCAACCAACACCAACCTTGGAGCAATAAGCAACTGTGCTGTACTGTGGGGAGAAGAATGAGAGTTTGCACCCCTCTGCGGCACAGATGTAAGGGGTGGCTCAAAGCTCAGAGCAAAGCACACTGGGCACACCCTCAGCACTGCAGTCCCTCACTCAGCCTCAGTCATTCTTGGAGTAATTTGAAACCAGTAGTGCAAAGAATGTGGCCATAGATCAATTCTAGATTAGGTGAATTTGATCCCTAGCACTAACTGCCAATTGCAGTTGGAAATATATTTTACCTCAGTTTCCTTTGCTCTACAAAAGATATTTGGCTTGAGTAAAGCATTATGAGACACTCAACAGCACAAACACAAGATTTCAAGAAAAAAAAAAAAATTCATCATGACACATGGCAACACAGGGAATAGATTTAGAGGTCGCCAAATGTTGGAACTATTAAATAGGGAATGTAAATAGATTAAAATGTTGAAGGCTCCATTTTAAAAGATGGAAAATACCTACACAAAGGGGAAGGACATCAGTAGAGAGATGGAAACTAAGAAAGTTTCCAATGAAGAAACTGTTTTCAACAACCCAAATGAAATGAACAAATCCCTTGAAAGACACAAAATCTCACATGAAAAGAAGCAGAACCTCAATAGTCCTGTATCTTTTAATGAAACTGAATTCCTGGTAAAAACCATCTGACATCTTCAGGTCCAGATGGCTTCATGGACAAATTCTACCAAATAAGTAAGAATCAATCCCAATTTTATACAAACTCCAAGTATACAGGAGGAAGGAACCCTTTATAACTCACTTTACAATGTTAAAGAGAGTGGTTTCACTTTAGGCAAATATTCATGAGCTTTAATCTGAAGAAGTAAAAATGTCTTCAACATAACAAAACAAGCCAGAAAAATATAGTCATTTTGACAGGAACTGTCATGGACATATTGTTATTAATTTCAGGGGTTGGTTTTATCAAACTCTATAAAGTCAGTCAACATCCTGCGCTAAGAGTACAGAAAACACTCTGTAGTCAGTGATTTGAAAGAGTAAGGTCTTTTTAACTCAGTAGAGACAACAAATTCCATAAGTATGCAGGGATTCTTTGATAATGTTGAAGTGAAATTGGGTGGCTGTAAATGAGTAATGTCCCTTCTGTTTTGCGTTTCCACTGGTTCTCAGGTATTTTGTTTCTGTACTCATCCCTACATGCTTGCATGACAATTTGGACAAAAATCTCCCGAGCAAGCCCAGGTACTCTCTCATTAATGACTTTAATCCGAACCCCAAAATGTTTGATCAAAGAAAGAACATGAACTTAGGGGGTTAGCCTTTTAGCAGCTGTTGAACCCTAGACAAGGTTCTCTCCTTTTTGAGCTTCCATTTCCTTATCCCTAACATGGGAACAGTTTCTTTGTAAAAGTTACAAGAAGGCAAGGTCACAGTGAGTCATGCCTGTAATCTCAGCACTTGGGGAGGCTGAGGTAGGCGGATTTCCAGACCATCCTGAGCAATGTGGAGAAACCCCATCTTGACACAAAATACAAAAATTAGCTAAGCATGGCAGCATGCATTTATAGTCCCAGCTACTTGGGAGACTGAGGTGGGCAGGATCCCTTGAGCCTGGAAGGTCTAAAGCGCAGTAAGCTGTGATCATAGCACTGTATGCAGCCTGGGAAACAGAGCAAGATCCTATCTCAAAAAATAATAATAATTTTTAAAATAGGCCGGGAACGGTGGCTCATGCCTTTAACTCCAGCCCTTTGGGAGGCCGAAGTGGGTGGATCACATGAGGTTGGCAGTTGGAGACCAGCCTGATCAACATGGAGAAACCTCCTCTCTACTAAAAATACAAAATTAGTGGTGTCGCATGCCCATAATCCCAGCTACTGAGGAGGCTGAGGCAAGAAAATCTCTTGAACTCGGGAGGCAGAGGTTGCAGTGAGCTGAGACTGTGTCTTTGCACACCAGCCTGGGCAACAAGACCAAAACTCCATCTCAAAATTTAAAAATACAATAAAATAAAAGTTATAAGAAGATGTCTCTCTCTCTCTCTCTCTCTCTCTCTCTCTCTCTCTCTCACACACACACACACACACACACACACACACACACACATTCAGTAATGTGTCACTTAATGATGGGGTGTTATGTTCTGGGAAATGCCTCATGAGGCATCTTTATCATTGGGAAAATATCATACAGTGTACTCACACAAGCCTAGACAGTAGAGCCTAACACACTCCTAGACTAAATGATAGAGCCTCTTGTTTCTAGACTAGAAATGTGTACAGCATGTCACTCTGCTGAATGCTGTAGGCAACTGTACACAATAGTATTTGTATATCTAAACATAAAAAGCAACAGGAAAAATGTGATATAAAAGATAAAAATTGTATACCTGCATAGGGCACTTACCATGAATAGAGTTTGTCAGACTGGAAGTTGCCCTAGAGGAGTCATAGATGCGGTTCATTGTTGACTGAAGTGTCATTTTGCCACATATATACATGAATATACATATACATACATATATATACACACAGGTGTGTCTGTGTGTGTGTGTGTGTGTGTATGTAATGTCCCTCTCAATACTTCATTTATCCCCATGCCTCTGTACAACTTGGACTACACAGTACGCAGAGACACATGAGGCTTTGACAATCAGGCATTTACAGAATCAAATTTCTCTTTTCTAAAAATATCAATTGTCCTTATTTTTAAGAGATGTTTTAGAGTACTGACCAGAAAGAGAGTTTTCCATATGCCTTCTCATCCTGTTCCCACACACCCAGTATCTCCTATTTATTCATATCTTGCGTTGATGTGATACATTTGTTACAACTGATAAGCCAATACTGATACATTATTATTAACTGAAGTTCAGGGCTCCAATTAACCTCTTCATGTTGTACAGTTCTATGGGCTTTGGCAAGTGGCAAATGTCATATATTCACCATTACAATACCATACAGAATACTTTGTAACCTTAAAAATCTCTCATGCTCCACTTACTCATCCTCCCTGTCTTTGCTGGAAGCTCTGACAACCTCTGATCTTTTTACTGTCAATTCCAGTATAATTTTACCTTTTCTGGAATGTCTTATGGTTGGAATCATAGTATGCAGTATTTTCAGATTGGCTCCTTTCATTTAATTATGTACATTGCAGGTTCCTTTATGTTTTTCTTTGTGACTTGGAAGCTCATTTCCTTTTATTACTGAAAAGTATTTCACTCTTAAGTATGCACTACAATTGGTTTATTCATTTACCTATTGAAAAACAACTTGGTTGCTTGCAAATTTGGGTAATGAAGAAACTCAAAATATATCTGTGTGAAGCTTATTTTGGTTATCAGTTTTCAATTCATTTGGGTAAATACAAGGCACTTTGTTGACTAAATTGTCATGGTACTAGCTTCCAAAGAGGCTGCTCCATTTTGCATTCCCACAGCAATGAATGACAGACAGTTCCTGCTGCTCCATATGGGTGTCAGCATTTTGTGCTGCAAGTATTTCAGATTTTAGCCTTTCCAGTGGGTGTGTAGTGGTATCCCGTTGCTTTAATTTGCAATTCCATACTTACAGATAATGTTGAATATCTTTTCATAGCTTATTTGCTATCTGTGTATCTCCATTGGTGTGGTGTCTATTCAGATATTCTGGCCACATTGAGTGGATTTTTTTCCTTATTGTTGCATTTTAAGTCTTATTCATGTACTCAGAGTATACAAGTTTATCAAATAAGTGTTTTATAAATTTGTTTTTTCTAGACTTTGGATTGTCTTTTAATTCTCTTAACTCTGTTCCTTTAATAGAGTACAAGTTGTTAATTTGAGTCCAACATATCACTGGAATTTTAACTGAGATTGTGTTAAATCCCATTATAAAACAAGGTAAGAGGACAAATCACTCCCTTAAGATCAGAGCAATGAAAGGATGTCTCCTGTCACCACTGTAATATAACTTTGTACTAGGAGTCCTAACTAATGTGGTAAGACAAGAAAGGGAAATAAAATGTATGCAGACTGGGAAAGAAAGAATAAAACTTTATTCTCAGGTGACATGACATGACTGACTATGTAGAATGTCTCAAAGAATCAACAAATAAAACTCCTATAACTAATAAGCAATTACAGCAAGGTTGTAAGATACAAGGTTAACACACACAAGTCAACTGATTTCCTGTGTACTAGGAATTTGGTATGCTGTTTGCTGTAGGTTTGTGTAGAAGTTCTTTACCAAGTGAGCAAGTTCCTCTGTAATCCAAGTTTGTGGAAAGATTTTATTATTAATTATTATATTTATTATAAATTGTTGCATTTTGTCAAATGGGTTTTTTTAAACTATCAATATGATCACTTTATTTTTCTTTTATTTTTTAGCCTGTTGATGTGACGGGTTACTTAATTTTATTTTGAATGTTGAACCAGCCTTGCATACCTTGTATAAATCTCACTTGGTTGTGGTAATTAATTTTCTCTATAAATTGTTAGATAAAATTGCTAATATTCTGTTAAAGATTTTTGCATGTATATCTGTGAGAGATATTGGTCTCTAGTGTCTTTTTCTTGAAAGTTTTTTTTCCTATTTTGCTAGTAAGGTAATGCTATCATCATCAAATGAGTAAGAAAGATTTCTTCTGCTTCTCTTTTTTGGAGGAGACTATTAAGCATTGATATTCTTTCTTTCTTACATATTTGAGAGAATTCACTAGAGAAGCCGTCTGGCCCTGGTGTTTTCTTTTCTGGAAGACTATTAATTATTCATCAGTTTCTTTATTAGATAAAGGCTGATTCAAATCAGCTATTTCTATTTATGTAAGTTTTAGTAGGTATTTCCTTTCAGCAAATTGGTCCATTTCTTCTAAGTTATCAAATTTATAAGTATAGAGTTATTCATAATATTCCCCTACTATCCTTTTTAATATATATGGAATCAGTATTTATCATCTTTTTTACTCTTTTGTTGTTGTTAGGCAGACTAGAAATTTATCAATTTTTTGGTCTTTTCAAATAATTAGCTTTTGGCTTTATCAATTTCTGTACTGATTTTCTGTTTTCACTGCTATTGATTTCTGCTCTAATTTTTATTCATTTTGTTTGCTTACTTTGGATTAAATTCATTCTTCTAGTTTTCTAAATTAGAAGCTTATATTCTTGATTTTTAGGTCTTTCTATTTTCTAAAATATTCATTCAGTGCTACAAATTTCCCTCTAATCACTGTTTTTGCTGCTTCATACAGATTTTAATAACTTGCATTTTTCTATTTATTTAATCAACATATGTTGAAATTTGAATTTTTTCGATTCATGTCTTATTAGAAGTATGTTGTTTAATGTCTATTTTTCTTTTTGGAATTTACCAGCTATCTCTCTGTTATTGGTGAATACTTTAATTCAATGTGGTCTGAGAGCATACTTGGTATGACTTCATTTGAAATTTGTTAAGATATGCTTTATGGTTCAGAATGTGGACTAACTTGGTGAGTGATCCATGTGATATTGAGAAGAAAATGGTTTTTGCTGTTGCTGGAAGAAATGTTCTATAAATGTCAATTAGCTCCAATTGATTGATGGTGCTGTTCAGTTCAACCATGTCCTTACTGGTTTTCTGCCTGCTAGATACGTTATTTTTTAATAGAGAGGTGATGAGGTTTCCAACTGTAACTGTGGATTTGTCCGCTTGATCTCGTAATTGCATCAGTTTTTGCATTACATCTTCTGGCACTCTGTTGTTAGGCATACACACATTAATGCTTGCTATGTATTCTTGGGGAACTGACCTTTATCATTAGGTAATGTACCTTTTTATTCCTGATAATTTTTCTTGCTCTGAATTAGTTTAGTCTAAAATTAACACAGCTACTTTAGCTTTGTTTTGAGAAGTGTTAGCCTGGTATATGTTTCTATACCTTAATTTACCTGTATCTTCATATTTGAAGCAGATTTCTTAATAGATAACATAGAATTGAATCTTTTTTTCTTTTTTGTTAGTCCACTCAGTCTTTGTTTTTTAATTTCATGCATCTAATCTACTTGGACTTAGAGTTATTATTGATATAATTAGATTAATATTTACCATATACATTACCCTTTTCTACTCACTGCCCTTGTTTTGTGTTTCCTTTTCTTTGCCTTTTCTGGCTGTAAATAAGAATTTTATATTATTACATTTTTTTCCTCTTCTTTTAGTTTATCAATTATAATTCTTTCAAAAAACTTTTTAGAGGTTATCTTTAAATTTTCAATGTACATTTTCAACTACTCTAAATTCACTTTCCACTAATACTATACTGTTTCATGAGTAGTGCAAGTGCCTCCTAACAGAGTATTCGCAGTTCTTCCCTCCTACGCTTTACTGTATTACGGTCTTTCACTTCACTAATCCACAAACTACAATGACCCAATACATTATTATTTTGAAAAAAATTGTATCTGTTAGATCAATTAAGAATAGAAAAGTAGAGATTTTATTTTACCTTTATTCCTTCTCTAATGCTGTTTCTTTATATAGATCCAAATTTTTGACCTGTATAATTTCCCTTCTTTCTGAAGAACATCTAACAGTTCTTTCAAGGCCGGTATACTCAATTCTTGTTTAAGAAAATATTTTCTCTCCTTTACTTTAGAGGGATAATTTTGCTCTATACAGAGTATTTTAATTATTTAATGACATTTTCTTCTTGGAAGGTTCTGGAGGGTTTCTTAAGAGAAGCCTGTTAGAATTTGTATTCTTTGTGTTTTTATTCTCTCTGACATCTTTCAAGATATTTCTGCCTTTGATTTTCTGCAATTTAATATGCATATGGAATCAGTAGTTATGGTTTCTTTTTTTATTCTGATATTAACAATTTTAATTTCTGTATTTAAAAATCTAGGTGTAGATTTTTTGCTATTTATACTGCTTAGAGTCTGAGTTTCCTGGATCTGTGGTTTGGTGTCTCATTAATCTTAGTAAATTATCAGCCATTATTAGTTTAAACATTCATTGTTTCTCTTTCTGGTATTCCCTTAGAGGCAGGCTACATCTTTTGTAATGCCCCTCAGTTCTTGGATATTGTGTTCATACTTTTCATCCTTTTACAGCTTTGCATTTCAGTTTAGGAAGTTTCTATTGACATAACTTTAAGCTCATTAAGTCTTTCCTTGGTCATGCCGAATCTACTGATGAGCCCATTAAAGGCACATTTTATTTTTGTTATAGGGTTTTTGATGTCTAGTATTTCCTTTTGATTCTTAGAGTTTCTCTCTCCTGGCTTAATTGCCCATCTGTTCCTGAATGTTTTTCCATTAGAGTCCTTAGCATATTAATTATAGCTATTTTAAATTACCATTCTGATAATTCTGAAATCACTGCCATATCTGAGTCTGGTTCTGATATTACCCTGATTTTTCAAACTATGTTTTTGCCTCTTCGCATGTTTTTAAAATTCTTTTTGAAAGCCAGACATGATATATCAAGTAAAAGAATCGGAGGAAAATAGGCCTTTCATTTGAGGTTTTATGTTTGTCTGGCTAGAGTTGATATGCTGCTTATTGTTCGCTGTAGTTGTGTGTCAGAGACCAAAATTTTTTCTCATATCCTTAGTTTTGTCTCCTCTCTTATCTCTGGGTTTTCTTAGAGGCTCCTTTTTAAGTAGTGTCTGAGGCTTACAGTTCTTTCAAATGTAATGCCTTGTTATTTATTCAGGAGTCCCACTCCTGAATATGGTGGGAAGTACTCCATAATACTATGGTTAGAGCTCTGTCTTTCAGGGAGGCTGTAGCCTTCTGGCTGTGACTTTCACAGGTGCTTCTCAGGTACTTCTTCCCTTAGGTGAAGCCGGAAGTCTAGTGTGCGCAGAAGTTGGGTACCTTAGTTTCTGCCTTATCTACAGTTTCTCTTTCTGCAGTTTCAGTTGCCCATGGTCAACTGAGACCAGAAAATAGCTGTGTACAGGTCAATAAGGTATTACGAGAGAAAGACCATATTTCCATAACTTATACTAGAGTATGCTGTTATAATTATCTTTTGTTATTATTATTAATCTCCTACTGTCCCTGATTTATAAATTATACTTTATCATAGGTATTTAGGTATAGGAAAATGCACAGTATGTATATATAGGGTTTGATATTATCCCTGGTTTTAGGCAGGCAGTAGATGTCTTGGAACCAATTCCCAGTGAATAAGGTGGGGGACTACACTATTTTTCTTCCCTCAGAGAAGTCAAGTTCTGGTAAAACCCTAATGAGCTAGGCTCTAGCATAATTTGCTTCTTTTGAGGGCAGTCCTTTCTTAGGGAGAACAAAATGCTCCAGGCATATTTCAAAATGGTTTTTACTCCTTTCACTGCCTGAAATAAAAGAAAAATTTTATTTGGTCTTGATCCTGAGAATCTGATGGGGCTCTTGTTGTAAAACTCAGGAAAGCATAAAAACACCCCAAAGATTGTCCTCTTCTTTTGGAGGTTTTAACTCAAACCCACCAAGTCTGAGCCTCTGGTAGTTTGTCAATTACAGTCAAAGTGCTTCGGTCAGTGCTGGCTCATCTGGCTGCTGGCTTCTGCTCCTTTTAAGCTGTGGTTCTTGAATTTCCCCATCTGGCTATTTTTAGTGGCCATCATTTGCCATGGGATCTTAATTTCCTGACGGATCTAAGAAGAGCTGTTGATTTTCAGGGTTTGTTTGGTCTTGTTTGTTGTTGTGAGAATGTGAGTGATGATTCAAAGCTCTTTATATGCTGCCCCAGAAGCTGGTAGTTGAGAACTGAAGTTTCAGAGCTAAAGGGGAACAATAGATTCTAACGATTGCATTTTAAGAATGAGAAAACTTGAATGCTGATTAGATAAATAACATTCCAAATCATAACGTTAGTAAATTCCTATGAGAATTTAATGCGATCAATCCTCTCCCATTTCTAAATGGCTGCTGTACCATCTCCTCCTTTATCTTTAATCCCCACCAGTCTTTAGGAATAAATTTTGTTCTAAATGGCACAAAGCAGTATCAGTGTATTACAGATGCATGTACAATTGAGAGATTAATGAAAGATGCCTAATTTTAGGGAAGAAAAATGTTAAAATTTCAATATCATTTTTTAAAAATATATTCTGAGTATTATCTTTATTATATATGACTTGAAAATAAACATGTACATGGGGGCATACCTAAATATATTTACTGGTGAGAAATGCAAAGCAGAGAATTTGGAAACCACTGTAAATGCTTCTTAAATTACTGCTAAGAGCAAATAGCATTTGAATGTGTAATTATCAACACATCCCCAGGGATTCATGTGATTGCTCTCTCATTTAAATACATACATCTACAGACACATTACTTGTTCAGATGTGAATTCAGAGCACCCTGTCCATTACCTCACATACTACCTCAGGACTTTTTTGTGTGTAGTTGATATCACTACATTGATACCTCTTATTTGCAAGTTCTTCCGTGTCTTAATATTTTAGAAAGGGGTCAATTCCTAAGAGTTTCACTGTAGTAATAATAAGATTTTATGCAAGATAGGGGAAAGAGGTAAGTAATAGCTCAAAAACTGTATGAATTTATTTGAGTATAAATGCATTGTTTCATTTTTACTGAACTTTCTTCTTCATTGTTTTGCTAATATCCTAAAGGTGTCCTTGGTCCTATTTGTGATACTTAAAGTCTTCTTCAGATTGCACAAATTGAAATGAAGTTAAAGATTAATAGAAGAACAAGGCATTGGTGCTTCCTGACACAATGTGAATAAATATTTCTGGCAGATTTTCTGCTGCGGATTCTCTTCTGTGTTTGATTCTATGGGACATTAGATGAATATTGCTAAAATGGCTTTACCTGTATGAGAACATATTTTAGAACAAAAAAGGATCTTACAATTTATCTTACCCAATCACTCCATAAAGGTTAAGTGATTGGCAAGGTTTAATTGCTAAGTAGTGGCAGAACCAGAAGAGAACCTAGGTGTGATTATTAATTTTATGAGTCAATGTGACTGGGCCATAGGTTGCCCGATATTTGGGCATGCATTATTCTGGGTGCTTTTATGTCAGTGTCTGGATGACAGTAATGTTTAAATTGGAAGCCTGAGTAAAGCAGGTTGCTCCTCCTAATGTGGGTGAGACTCACCCATTAAGTGGAATGTCTGAGTAAAACATAAACGTTGACCTCCCCAAGAAAGAGATGAGAATCTTGGATTCTCATCCAGGAGTAAGACGTTGGATCTTCCTCGAGCCTGCAGGCTTTGGATTGGAACAACACCACTGGCTCCTCTAGGTCTCCAGCTTGCTGACTCACCCTGAAGATCTTGGGTCTTACCACCTCCCATAATCACACAAGCCAATCCCTTAGAATAAACTTCTTTATATTATTCTACTGCTGATGATTCTCTGGCTATCCTTGGCTAATATACTAGGTATTACATTACAGAAGGGGCTATTTCTCTGTTTCCAATCTGGTTTAGTCTTTAAATTTTAGGACTGGCTATGTGAGAAGTGTCACCCTGTGTATATACTCAAAAATCCGTAAGTCCTGTAGGCCTTGTGCCCTAGGGGTCCTACAGCAAGAGAGGAGGTGGGGTAGTGTGATACCGGGAACAAGATTCATTATACCTCTATGATTGGCCTGAAAGAAAATGCAGGGTCTTTATTTAGCAAAGGAAGCCCTCAACTGCATCCTAAATCTTCAGGCTGCCTGTCAGGACTCCAGCCATTATGTTAGTTCATATTCTCTGATTCATTCTGGGGATCGGAGAATGTGATGAGGACTTTTTTCTCAATAAAATAGATCTTGGTTTACCTTTATAAACATTAATCATAATATTTGAATTCTATATTTCTGGGCATGTTTCATACTGTGCATAATATATACACACATATATAATGTACCTTATAAAACATACACATATACATATATATATACTTATTATATATAAAAATGTATAAAACAAATATATAAATGTAATAAAGATTTTAGAAGGCTGTATTTTACTCATTTCCTACACATATTTGAAGATAGTATTTTGAAGACCTCTGGGAAAATACAATAATAATGTTTAATATAATACAATTAAAATGACAGTGTATACGTAAGAATATAGTATCAATATCATCCATTTTATCCTCTTATAAAAATAGTACTTAACCCCTAAGACTGATTAAAAATTTAATTTTGCACATATTTTGAGGTCTACGTTTTGAAGGACCTAAGAACACAAACCAGATGTTTATATTAATAAGCTATGTTGCATTTAGATCCTTCTGTGTTCTTGACAGTAACTTTAAAATAAAAACTATTATAATACTGACAAGTCCATTCATCCCAATAAAATAAACTTTATTAATTAAAGACCATGATTATAGGCAATGTACAGTGACTCACGTCTGTTATCCCAGCATTTTGGGAGGCTGAAGTGGGCAGATCACTTCAGGTCAGGAGTTCAAGACTAGCCTATACAACATGGTGAAACCCTGTCTCTGCTAAAAAATACAATAATTAGCTGGGTGTGGTGGAACACGCCTGTGTTGAGGAAGAAAAACTGAACCTGGGAGGCAGAGGTTGCAGTGAGCCAAGATGGCGCCACTGCACTCCAGCCTGGGTGACAAAATGAAACACGGTCTCAAATAATAATAATTAACAACTAATTAATTTTAAAAAAACAAAGATCATGATTATAAGATAAGTACTATATTTCTATATGTTAAGTACTTTATGATTTATTTCATAAGCAGCTACAAAAGGAACAGTGGAGAGGATATCAGATTTCTCTATGCTATTCTATGACATGGGTCAAAGGGTACTTTACTTACTTTCACATTAGAGATTTGGTAGTAAAAACTTTATTTCAATTATAAAGAAATTAAAATGCACTCCAGACTATTTTGAGCCTTGTTTGTATTCAAATGGCCAGTACAAAAACTGAGGTAGAGATCTGTGGTCAAACATTTCAAACCAGAGCTCTGTATGAAGGATAGAGGTAGAGTTAATACTTTTAAGTCAAGAGATCTGATAGGTTAATAAGATATAAAGTCTACCCATTTTCTATATTAACAGAAGTAAACTGGAAAACTTAGCCTTTTGTTCACTTCATATTTAATTAGTAGTCTCTTATGAAACTACTTCTTATTGCATTCCACAGCTAACCAAGTGGAGTGAATAAGATTATCTATGAATAAGCCTCAAACAAGCATCTGGAGGTAGGGGAGGATGGGCTGGGGGAAGAAAGTAAGGTTTGAGAGCTGAGCTCTGGTGAGGCAGCAATTTACTCCTCAGCAGGGCAGGGTTTTGCTCAGGTTTAAGAGCCAGTTCAAACTGCTATTAAAAAAGGAATGAGGTATAGTTACCATAGCAACTGACATACCACATGACATTGATATTTTCCCTCCCGAGAAGAAAGCCCATTGTTAAAGCAACTGTCATACAAACAAAAATATTCCTGATAAAGTTACTAAAGTTTTAAACTACTTCCCCATGGAAGAAAAAAAAACTGAATTTTAACAGATACATACATTTAAAATCATAAGGAACCAACCAAAAAATTAAGAAATATTGTATTATCACATGCAAAGGAATCCAAACTTAGAATCCTAAGTGTCATGCCCATCATTATGTGACCTCTCATGAAATGCAGTAATTTACTAGATGTTATTTATGCTTATTTCAGAGAAGACTGAATAGATATCTGTTTCTTAATAAAGTAATCAAACTCGGGCCCATATTCTTCAACAGATGACTGATTTCCTTGAAAGTCTTCAAATTCTATGACATTTAATTCTGCCTTGAAGACTTATTTATTTTCTTCCTAAATGCTTTTATGTTATAACCACTGGGCATCTCGTTAGTAGTGAAGTGTCTCATTTATCAAAAGCTTACTCAAGAAAATAGTTTTCAATCTGAAGGATATCAATTATTCAAAATTGAATCAAAATCATTTATAAACTCTTGTGTTGACTTCCATTACTCCAGGAATATTTTTCAAAATATTCTGGCAATCATAGAAAATATTAAAAGAGATTGTGAGAGAAGAGATGAGAAGACCGTGGAATGGGAACCTTCAATATTAAGGTGGTCACAGATAAACAAAGAGGCCAGCCAAGGAGAGGCATTAGGAACAACCAGGGAGATGGGAGAAAGATAAAATGAACAGCGGGCTTTTGGGATCCAAGCAAAGTTGTTCTTCAAAAGATAAGTGGTTCACTGTGCTCATTTCTGCTGAAAGGACTGAGCATTGTCCATTGACATCAGAAAGAGAGAAGTCAAGAGCTCCAGTGACTGCTGAGGGCAAAATCCTGACTGTAGTCGTTAGAGAGAACAAGCGGAAAAAAAAATGGAGAGCATTTGTGTAGATATTTTCAAGCTTTTCTGCAAAGGGGATAAAAAAATGGAATAGAGTTGGGGGATTCAAGAGAGGGCATTTAGAAACTGAGAGACATAAAAGCATATTATAGGGTATGAATGAAGGGATGGGATCTAGCTATGAATTGAGTGACTAGTTTCAGAGTGATGATGAAAAAATCATCTGTGATGAAATGCTAAAAGGCAGAGAAAATAAATGCTGGAAGTGAATGTATGTACTGGTGGGAGCCTATGGGTCTATGGAAGTTTTTCTCCACTTGTATTTTCTCCTTGAAATAAGAAATTAAGTTACTAAGATCTAAAAGTGAGCTGTTTGGAGGACGTAATGGAGGTTTGAAATAGAGCAAGATGTGAAACTACTGAGGAAATATAAATTATTTCCAGGTAGCCTTAAGAACTCATCGAGGTACGTGTTGTGAATTTCAAACGTACATGGTTTTGTGTGTGTGTGTGTGTGCGTGTGTGTGTGTGTGTGTATGTGTGTGCATGTTTTTGTTCCAGTCATTTTCAGCTGAATGGTGGCAGGTATGGAGCAGGCAAAGTTGAATTTAACAAAGGCTCTGATTTTTCCAGGTTAGTGCAATGAAGTTAGGGAAGAGTGCGGAAGTCAATGAATGGAGGAAGTAATTATAACAGTTAACTATGGAATCTAAGCTATTTAAAGTGAGAGAAAATGCAATTTTCCTTTTACAAAATGAAGGACAGTGAAAGCTGGAAGGATCAATAGAAACAAGGTCCCAGTGAAGAAAATTTTACAATTTTGGGACCAGAGAGAGTGAGCTGGAAACATAGAAAATTACACAGTGAGACACATGAATCTGAAATTATGGAAGGATTACAGTAAATGGTATGATGTAAGATCTAGGTTAAAACCTGATACACTTTACTGAAGCATGGAATATGCTTACACAGAGTGTAGCTACATATTCAAAATGTTGCTAAATGATGCCAACGATTTTGTTTGTTGTCTTTTCTGATAGTTACTTATCAAACTTTCCACATGACACATAGGAGAATTTGAGTAGATAGTGCTTGAATAAATGGATGGATGGGTAGGTGGATGGAGAAATGAATGGATGAAAATGTTGCTGCACTCCTAATTAACAAAAAAAATGTATCATAAGTTAAAACTGTACATCGCTGAAGAATACTAAGAATCTTTGTGCATCTGACTTTAAAATATCATTAACCTGCATTGAAGGTACAAAAATTTGTCCCATCCTGGATTTTTTCATCTCAGCTTCTCTACCTGTGTGCTACTGAGACATTAAGTATCAGTATCTCCTGAGACATAAGTATCAGTATCTCCTATCTCAGAAGCTCAGTTGATGAACTCTTTTAATTTTGTTTTGCTACAAAACTTCTCTAGAGTCAGGACAGATGTAAGGTCAGATATACTTAAGAGTAAACCTTACATCACAGAGAATATATAAATAACATTAAGAATACATAAATAACATTCAAATTTAGTCCATCATTTATGGAATCTAACAGCCAGTATCTTTTTCTGTAGTTATTACCCAAACTAGAGAAAACAATAAAAAGAAAATATAAAGGGGAATATATCATCCATATACTGAAAGTGTGTCTCAAAAATGAAAAGGATATTTTAGCAATTTGACCATGTAATGTAGTTAATACATATTGGAACAAGCCATAGTCAGTTTAAATATAAGTGTAATTAGAGAGTACAAATAGAAAGAAAATTCAGTTTGTGAGACAAAAATGTCCTTATCAGGCCGTATGTCAAGTACTGATACAGCTTCTCCAACTCAACCCACCTTTAGCCTAATGTTATGTAAGGTAGTAAGACCAAGCTTCTAGTTCCTCTAATCCAGTGGGATCCTCAATCCTTGGAGGCTACACTGATTACCAAGTTCATTCAGATCTTTAAGGGCCTAGGGAGGCACAGAAAGCGAGTCCACTCACTGGCATTCTCATTTGGCCTAAACATTTGTCTTTTTTTGCTTGCTAGTTTATTGACTGAATGCAATCTTATCATCCTCAAATGTCTTTCAAACTTGAGCAACTCTTTGTGTTCTCAAGTATATCAGGCATAGTTTAATGCTGCAGGTCTGATACTGAAAAAACACATTGTGAAGAAAGTAATGAAACGATGGATTGTGAAATCAAAACAGAATAACTTGAGAAGCTCAAAATGGGCTCCTTTATAAAATGGGATTTCTTTCTAAAACTTCTATTTGCTTTGATACAACATTGTGACTGGTATGCATTGGTATAATATACTTTGAATATATATTTTAAAATATTTTGGGATCCCTGAAATCATTGCTACATAGTCTTCTAGCTACAAAAGTTGCTGTGAAAAGATCTAAGGTCTGAGGCACAGTTGCCCTCTTGTAAATAACTTACTGACTGATTTTTTCTTTTCTGCAATATGTCATGATCTTTTATGCAACAAATGTAGATCTTTGCTTCAGAAAAATTATGTTCTCATATTCTACTCTGAACAGCACTTCTCATCATTTATTGGCTTCTCTACTTCAAAGATATCAATAATCCCTACTTACTTTCAATACCTAATAGCTTTAGATTTCATTAATATATTTATCCTTTCCCTTTACATTTTCTCAGAATTTTTTCCTGTAATTTTAAACAAAAACTGTTAACGAGAACACTTTAATGTTCTCCAGAGAAATTATTTTGGTCCTTTATCTGTTTCATTAGATCAATACTTTCTTTTGTTATCACATATCCATATTTATTTTTTGAAATTTTGCCACTGAATATATTCTTAGTAAGATGCTAAAGAAGGGAATAAAACAAACACAGAAAATTTATTCCTATTCATTGAGTTACGTTTTCCCTTAGGTAGAGCCCTTTGTCTATTATATACCTCCTCCTTCCCCCTTCCCCTTTTCCTTCTTCCTCTTCTTCCTTACTTTTCTCCTTTACTTTGTTTTTCTTACTGAATTCTTCCCTGTATTTATTTATACAAAAGCGTCATCATTCATTTTCATCTCGCTCATCCTTGGGGATTTCTTTCCAAAACTTCTATTTGCTCTGATACAATACTGTGACATTTTAAATGTGTAATATTTACAACTCTATCTGAGACCTGCTTGTTTTCCTCCCTGAGCAACAGCTTAACAGTGATTATTTGTGTTCTATCTACTCAGCTCTTCTGTTAGGGAAAGGCCCATATCATTGCTAAGGTGGTACAATTTTTGCTGCTGTTGTTGGAATAGTTGCTTCTGTTCTTACTTGGCAAATAGTTAAATATTCTGCACCAAGATACACTTTACATAATTGGAGGGCATACATGATTCCACGGAGGGATACCTTCCAAGTTTCCATTTCATTTGACAACATATTGGGCAGCCCTGAAATCATTTGTGCAACAGAGCTCCTGCTTTATTTTTCTTTTCTTCATTTATTACAACCTTATTCCCAATACTCATTCCCTTACTTTTCAGTTGAAAAAAGGAAAAGAAAGGATGCCCACACTGTTTAAGTTGTTCCAGATTTGGGGACATTTTTACCTCATTAAAATTTTTCCCAGGAAATACAAAAATGGTTAATAAGCTATTCTTACTGGAATACTCCACTTCTTTCTTTGTTTTGTTTGTTTCTTAATTGGTTGGTTGATTTAGGTTGCCTTTTGTTTTCTTCTCATTCGTTATTGTTTTTGTTGGGATTTATCATGTTTTTCATTTGTCACTATGGAAGAGAAGTTCTATGATATGGCTTCAATCAGCCATTTTAGCCTGAACATCTCTTTGTCTGCGTTTGAAATGCACCTCAAAAAAGGAAACCTTATACTAAATAAACCTAGTAAAGTTTTTCAGCCTACTCTTCAAGGCAACCTGGTATTTGCTATGAAATGTTTCAACCAGGATTATAGCTAAGGATGACTTTTTATATAACAGTAAGTAATGGAAATAACTTTTTCCATTATTTTTCTCTTATAATTTCGACGTCTTATTTCATTGCATTATAGTTGCCTTTGCAAAGATTTTATTATGTTTTGTTTAAAAAAATTGTTATGTATATAATTCAGTTATCTCTTCAAGAGTACAGTTTTCAGGATTTTTTACAGACTAATTTTTTGTTTGATTTTATTTTCATTCAAATATAAGAAATAGGAATTAAAACTCAGACAGGTATGAGGACTTCTAGATTTCTTCTGCACAAACCAATCAGACAAAGTGAAATATCATTCTCCTTACTTTTCAAAAGGAGTTTTTAAAGTAGCGCCTATGTGCAAGGATTATTCTCCCTTCATTTTCCTGCTGGGATTTATTAAAACTATTTTGAACAGTATCCTTGGTATTTTACTATAAGAAACATCCCTCCATTAATTCTAAGGAAACAGGAAAGAGGCTCTAACAGCTGTTCCCCTCCCTTACCTCAATCTCAGCTCAGTAGGACATTCTGCTGCTTTTCTTTCTACGGTGCACATGCTAAAGAGTGTGGTGATGATTTTAGAAAACCTAACAGCATCTGGAGGTGTCAGTGTTCTTGGTAGCAATTTGGTTTGAAAGGAAATATATACTGAGATTTGAACCTACTCAAACTTCAGGGGCTCCAAGGTTAGAATTAAGTACGATTCTGTTCGGTAGAAAGGTCTGGGTGATGAGAGAACAGCAATTTACTGTTCCAATTCACTAAAAGAAATCTTCAAGAAACTTTAAAAGCAAGAGTCAGGTAAGCTTTTAAATCTCAAATAGTTAATCCAAAGTAACTCTTGAACTCTTTAGTTTAGCTAGACTGCAAAAACTGAGCCAGGTCCTTAAATACAGAAATAGTAGACCAAAAGAGATCAAGAAAAGAGCCTACTGGTCTCAAGGAGTAGACAATTGATGACAAAGTAAGAGTTCACTACAGAAGATGTGAAATGCCTATCTTTATAAGGCATACTTAAAACTCTGCAGAATAAAGGCTTCTAAAAAATATTTTAAGTAATTTAAAAAGTAAATATCATGTTTGTTTCTGATTCCAAAGAAAGGTTCTGAAAAAAATATTTGAAAACTCACAAACTGCCTGCCATGTGAACAGTTCCCAGGGTATACGTGTCACTGAACTGGTCCCCATAATTGACCTGTCAGTTCCTGTGGCCACAAAACTCTGAACTTGTGGACACATCTCTGGCAAAGCAGGGATGTTTTTCTATCCTAGCACTAATACATTTAGGTTAAATGTCAAGCAACTGTACATTTTTGATGGATGAAGTCATTCCTGAGGTTATGATAAGCAATGCGTAAAAAAAAATAAAGTACCTACTTTATTATTCACAACTGGCAAATGATGAATACTTCAAAGGAAAGTTCACTTGGAGTCATAATATAGTATTGATTTTGATTAACAATTCCAAAGAGTGCAGATGACATGAAAATGTGTATAGAGAATGCAGATGACATGAAAAGTATATCACACAGGGCAAATGAGGAGAGAATGGATAAAAGTGAGAATGAGAACAGGGAGCACTGATCCAAAAATTGCATTTGAAGTCTGTGTGATGTAAATAGCAAGGCTGCTGTCTTTATATGCTCTGCAATAGAGAGATGTAACATCTAATTCCCTATTCAACGTGTCTTCAGTTCACCCAGCAACATTATCAGTAATTACAAGGAGAAAGAATCACTCACATTATGAAAATCCAAGCTCTGGCAAAAAGGCCTCTGTTAGAATCCAACCTGGTTCATCCTGATGAAGGACTTGTGCCAGAACAGGAAGGGCTCTCTGTATTTGAATCAGGGCTTTCCTCTCTTGCTGCTATGCGATGGAGAGTGTTCTGTCTAAAGCATATTCACCAGGGTAGCCTAAGAATTAGCAAGAATTCTACATTTATATTGGAATAATCTCTCCCCATGTCTCCGGGTATTTTTTTTTTTTTGAAAAAGCACTACTCATATAGATTCCTGTTGCTTCTAATTTATTCACTTCTTCAGATATTATGAGTTAAAAATTCCCCAACTGAAGCTGTTACTGACATGTAGACAATTTTTCACTTTATAAAGCAGAGTTCTGCGTGTTAGTGCCTGGTTATAGACTAAACGCAATTCAATCGTAAGTGCAACTCAACAGATCTGCAGACCCCAGTGGGTTTCCTGTAACCATTTGCCTTTCCTGTGTGGCAAAATCTCGAAGACTGTAGGTTATTTCACTGAGTTTCAAAACTGGTCAAATGCTGTTTCTGGTAACATTTCCTAAGCTCATTTTTGCTGACTTTTGTCTCCCCAAACTGGGCCCCAATGGCTGCACAATCAGTAACAGACAGATTATTCTAGACTGAGAAGTCACCAAGAAAAAGGTGTATCATTCCCTTCTGTCACAGGCTTGTAGATTAGGATCTGTTGTGGTAGGTATCCTCCTCATCCCCCAAAACATACACACTCAACAGAAGAAAACAAAAACCCAAAACTAATAATGCATTGAATGAATTAATGAAGACATGGATGAGGAGAAAATGGGATTAATTCAGGAGGTTGCGAAAGACATTCTTGAGAAGGTGAAGCTTGAACTAAGATCTGAAGGAAAGTAGGAATTAACTGAATGAAGGAAAATGGGGAATACAGTTAAAGATTTTTCTGTCCATTAAATTATGATCCAAAAATCCTCTTGACAACCTCACAGGGTTTAAGATAGAGCCATTTAAGACAGAGTTCATTCATCATAGAATGAACTGGGTCATGGTGCCTCCACTCTAGCCTGTGGCTGTGGCTGCTGACATTTAGCCCTTCATTCATGAATATGGGGTCTCTCTTCTTACAACATCACTTTTGTACTCGATTTCTGATACAGATAGGCTTCTTCTACCCTCAAAAAGCCCTGTTCTAACACCATACTTGTCTTTGTGTTACTATTCTGAACTCCTGTTTTATCAAAGTGTCTTCAGCAATCTCAACTTAATTCCCTTTCGGTTTAACCATTTTCTTCATCACTATGGTAGTTTCCTGTGGATAGATTCTGCTATTTGCACGAAGAGCTACAGATATAACCAGGTACCTATTTATATTTATTTTCCCATTTCTAGCCATACAACTCCAGATATTCTATCACTCTTCTCTGATTACTGGTTTCTTCACTAAACTGTTTTCTGCATTTCCTGGTGAATAAGTTTGCTGCTTGAATTAAGTTCAGAGATTTCTTTTTGTGAAGGCTTTACCTGCCCTGTCTGGTGGGGCTTTGGTTATATGACAAGCTGTAGATCCTGAACACACATTCTTCCTCCATGGGTGAGGCTAGAGTTTGCAGGAAAACCTTGCCTCTTCTGTCCTTTTGCTAGGAATGAGCCACCATTGCCTTTGAGCAGTCACATGATAACCATCACCAAATGCTGCAGGGTGCCAGGCATTCATATTCACTCTGGGAGTTCTGGGTGGATGAAGGTTCTGCTAAAATGGCACACTCAGGTGGAAACATAATCCCACAGATAAAGAATAAAAGAGGTAGAAGGAAGAACAGGTAAGCACGTTTCTCTGACTAGGGAAGGTTAAATTCCTAACTTCAGAGACCAGGCTAGCCCAAGATTCATTTCTGGTCCTCTTTTACAATGGCAATTCTTCCTAACTAGAAAAAGTAAAAATCAAACATTTTCTATTCAAAACTGGTCCCTTTTATATTTATTGTAGTTATATTAATATTTATGTTTACTTCAGTATATTCAATATATACATATTAAGTGTTTAGAGTTCTGAGGATAATAAACACGTATAAAAATAGATACATTCTCTGACTTCAGAGAATTTACAATCTAGATAAGGAGATTAAACCAAATAATTGTATGCACATATGAAATTTCAATATATAATTATGACTGCGTATAAACAGTAGCTTGATGAAAGAAGAGATACAGATTAACTCAGGAAGAGAGAAAGTAATTCTTGAGAAAAGAAAGCTGGAACTGAGATCTGCAGGAAAATGAAAACTAACTAAATGAAGTGATATTTTTTGTGGTGTCCCCACCCAAATCTCATCTTGAATCATAGCTCTCACAATTCCCATGTGTCATGGAAGGGATCCAGTGGGAGGTAACTGATTCATGGGGGTGGGTCTTTCTCATGCTGGTCCCCTGATAGTGAATACACTTCAAGATCTCTGATGGTTTTATAAGGAAGAGTTTCCCTGCAAAAGTTCTCTCTCTTTGCCTGCCACCATCCACCTAAGATGTGACTTGGTCCTTTTTGCCTTGCACCACTATTGTGAGGCCTCCTCAGCCATCTACTATTGTGAGTCCATTAAACCTCTTTGCTTTATAAATTACCCAGTCTTAGGTACATCTTTATTAGCAGTATGAGAACAGACTAATACAGTAGATTGGTACTGGTAAAATGGGCACCAATTTACTGCTGCTGTAAGGATATCCCAAAATGTGGAGGCAACTTTCAAACTTTAGTCTATAATCAGGCACTAAAAAGCAGAACTCTGCTTTATAAAGTGAAAAATTTTCTACATGTCAGTAACAGCTTCAGTTGGGAAATTTTTAACTCATACTATCTGATGAAGAAATGAATAAATTAGAAGCAACAAGAATCTATATGAGTAGTGCTTTTTCAAAAAAAAAATTACCCAGAGACATTGGGAGAGATTATTCCAATATAAATGTAGAGGCTAAGGCAGGAACAGTTTGGCTGGCTCAGAAGAATATAGGAAAATGTGGGACAGTTTGGAACTTCCTAGACACTTATCGAACGGCTTTGACCAAAACACTGATAATGATATGGACAACGCAATAAAGGCTGAGGTGGTCTCAGATGGAGATGAGGAACTTGTTGAGAACTGGAGTAAAGGTGACTCTTGCTATGTTTTCGCAAAGAGACTGGTGGCATTTGCCCCTGCCCTAGAAATCTGTGGAACTTTGAACTTGAGGGAGATGATTCAGGGTAACAAACAGAAGAAATTTCTAAGCAACAAAGCATTCAAGAGATGATGTGGGTGCTGCTAAAAAGCATTCAGTTTTAAAAAGGGACCAGAATATAAAAGTTCAGAAAATGTGTAGCCTGATGATACGACAGAAGAGAAAAATCCATTTTCTGAGGAGTATTCAAGCTGGCTGCAGTAATTTGCATAAGTAAGGAGGAGCCAAATGTTAATTGCCAAGACAAAGGAAAACATGTCTCCAGGGTAAGTCAGAAGGCTTCACAACAGTCCCTCCCATCACAGGCCACGAGGCCTAGGGGAAATAAATGGTTTCATAAACTGGGCCCAGGGCCCCCCTGCTCCGAAAAGCCTAGGGACTTGGTGCCCTGCATCCCAGCCACTTCAGCCATGGCTAAAAGGGGTTATATTATAGATCAGTCTGTTGCTTCAGAGGGTACGAGACCCAAGCCTTGGCAACTTCTACATAGTGTTGAGCCTGAGGTTTGGGAACCTCCACCTAGATTTCAGATGGTGTATGGAAATGCACAGATGCCCAGGCAGAAGTTTGCTATAGGGGTGGGGTCCTCATAGAGAACCTCTGCTAGGGCTATGCTGAAAGGAAATATGGACTTGGAGCCCCCACACAGAGTGCCTCCTGGGGTACCACATAGTGTGGAGCTGTGAGAAGAGGGCCACTGTCTTCCAGAGACCACAATGGTAGATACACCAACAGCTTCCACCGTGCATCTAGAAAAGCTGCAAACATTCAATTCTGGCCTGTAAAAGCAGCTGAGAGGGACACTATACCCTGTGAAGCCACAGGGGTTGGAGATGCCCAAGGCCACAGAAGCCCAGCCCTTGCATCAGTGTGACCTGGATATGAAACATGGAGTCAAAGATCATTTTGGAGCTTTAAGATTTGACTGTACCACTGGATTTCAGACTTGTATAGGACCTGTAGTCCCTTCATTTTGGTCAATTTCCCCTATTTGAAATGGTTGTATTTATCCAATGCCTATACCCTCATTGTATCTAGGTAGTAACTAACTTAATTTTGATTTTACAGGCTCATAGGTGGAAGGGACTTGCTTTGTCTCATGAAACTGTGACTGTGGACTTTTCAGTTAAAGTTGAAATGACTTAAGACTTGGGGGACTGTTGGGAAGGCATAATTTATTTTGAAATACGATGACATCAGATTTGGAAGGGACCAGGGGCAGAAAGATATGTTTTGGCTGTGTCCTCACCCAAATCTCATCTTGAATTACAGCTCCCACAATTCCCAGGTATCCTGGGAGGGACCCAGTGGGAGGTAACTGAATCATGGGGACGGGACTTTACCATGCTGTTCCTGTAACAGTAAACAAGTCTCACAAGATCTGATGGTTTTATAAAAAGGAATTTCCCTGCATCAGTTCTCTCTCTTTGCCTGCCACCATCCAGGTAAGATGTGCCTTGTTCTTCCTTGCCTTCTGCCATATTGTGAGGCCTCCCCTGCCATGTGGAACTGTGAGTCCACTAAACCTCTTTCCTTTATAAATTACAAAGTCTTGGGTATGTCTTTATCAGCAGCATGAAAACAGACTAAATAAATGAAGGAAAAATGGAAGTGCATTCAAAGACAGTAGCACGTAGAAAAGCCCTTTGACATCACTGAAAATTGCAATGGAAGGCTGTAATTCCTGAAGAACAAATTGTCACATAAAACATAGTACAAAATAAAGCCATACCACAAATAGAAATACACATGCAGGGCCTGGATGTCCCTGTTTAGAAACTTCATCTTAATCCTATGATCACTGGAATGACATTAAAAGGATTTTAAGCATGTGGTTTCCCTTTTGGAAAAATTACATTGGCTGCTCTCTGTAGAGTTAATACTTCCCTATATGGCAATATAGTGGACTAGATATTGCAAATATGCTCTAAAGTAAGCATAACATTAAAACATAGCTCAACTCACAGAAAGAAATACAAACTCCAGGTTTTAATAGAGTGACAAGGGGAACTAAGAATCAGTGTAGCCTGTTGGTGGGAATGTAAATTAATTCAACCATTGTGGAAGACAGTGTAGCGATTCCTCAAGGACCTAAAAATAGAAATCCCATTTGACCCAGCAATCCCATTACTGGGTATATATCCAAAGGATTATAAATCATTCTACTACAAGGACACGTGCACACGAATGTTCATTGCAGCACTGTTTACAATAGCAAAGACCTGGAACCAACCCAAATGCCCAACGATGATAGACTGGATAGGGAAAATGTGGTACATATACACCATGGAATATTACGCAGCCATCAAAAACGATGAGTTCACGTCCTTTGTAGGGACATGGATGAACCTGGAAACCATCATTCTCAGCAAACTGACACAAGAGCAGAAAATCAAACACCGTATATTCTCACTCATAGGTGGGTGTTGAATAATGAGAACACATGGACACAGGGAGGGGAGCACTACACACTGGGGTCCATTGGGGGGAAATGGGGGAGGGGCAGGGGGGTGGGGAGGTGGGAAGAGATAGCATGGGGAGAAATGACAGATACAGGTGAGGGGACGGAAGGCAGCAAACCACACTGCCAAGTGTGTACCTATGCAACAATCTTGCATGTTCATCACATGTACCCCAAAACCTAAAATGCAATAAAAAAAAAAAAAAGAAGAATCAGTGTAGCAAGCTTACACTGATGATACACCTTCCTGGAAAGATTTACTGTTCTTTATAACTTACAGGTTGAATTTTAATGACTCACTGGGAGAAGGAGATAGGAGATTAATTATCATGTCTTTGCATGGTTCAAATAAGAAATTTAAAAGTAACTGGAAATATGTAAATAAATAATGAAATGCTCCATATCAAATTGTTATAAACTTCAGATTTTTTATCTTTTAGCTAATCTCCTATTAAAATCAAATTGTTAAGTTATATAAGAGTAAATATGCACACACTCTCTCACACTCACATTCACATACACACACACACACACACACACACACACACACACTCCTTAAAAATTTACGAAGGATTCACATTGTGAATCTCCAAGATTCTGAAAAGGAAACTCTCTGATGGAGGCCGAACATCCCAGGCTGATTCTCCTAGCTGATTCTCCCTTGAAGCCATGATTCTTAAGCAGTGTATAGGGAGCAGCTAAGCAGCCTTTATGAGGCAGCATTTCTCACCCACTCACACTAACTCGAGCTCCATCTTTCAGAAGATGTATTCCAGGAAAGAATGGTTCTCTTTCTTCTCTCAGGCTACGTTCATAAGGTGAAGCTCTACTCCAGGACTGGAAGGTAGAGGATGCTGGACCACATATTACCCTTGCCTCAGCTTAAAGAAAGACAGTCCCATGCCATGACTGGTGAGCTATAAAGCCCAGAGGTAATCATTGGCTCCAGCACCCAGCTTGTAAAGAATAGATGTCTGGAGAAAACATTATCTTAAATAACCAATTTTCAACAAAAATTATGAAACATGCAAAGAAATGGAGAAGTGTAACTTACATAGTGAAATAAATTAATAGGAACTGCCTTTGAGCAGCTATTACAAATATGTTAAAAGAATTAAAGAGGCTGTTCGTGGTGGCTGATGCCTGTAATCCCAGCACTTTGAGAGGCCAAGGTGGGCAGATAATGAGGTCAAGAGATCAAGACCATCCTGGCCCCGGTGAAACCCCGTCTCTACTAAAAATACAAAGATTAGCCAGGCATGGTGGCACGCGCCTGTGGTCCCAGCTACTCGGGAGGCTGAGGTGGAAGAATCGCTTGAACCCAGGAGGCGGAGGTTGCAATGAGCTGACATTGTGCCACTGCACTCCAGCCCGTTGACAGAGCAAGACTCTGTCTCAAAAAAAAAAAAAAAAAGAACTAAAGAAACCACATATAAAGATATAATGACAATGTCTCCTCAAATAAAGAATATTAATAAAGAGTTTTTTTTAAAAAAGGGAAACAAATAGAACCTCAGAGAAATATGAGACACCATTAAGTGCACATACATGTAATAGGAATATCAGAAATACAGAAGTGAGAGAGAGTAGAACAAAATTATTGAAATACAAAATGGATAAGAAATATTAATATATAATTTATCAAAATAATTGTTATTTATTAAAGTAATTTTAAAATCATTTATTAAAATAATTTGTATATTAATTATGCATTATTTATTGAGTTAAGAAAGTCAATTAGCTAATTAACTGTAAGCAGAAAAAATCCAAAGATATTCACATTCAGATACATCTTGATACAAATTTTGAAGGCCAATGCTGAGAAAATCTGAGAAAGAGCCGGATAAAAATGTCTTATGAAAAAGTCAATCCCAGTAAGATTAGTCAATTTCTCATAAGAAACAATGAATGACAAATTGTGGTGTGATGAGATCGCCAAAGGACTTTCAAAAAAAGGAGTAGAGAGTGGGGAAGAATTGTAACCTCAACTCAGAATCTCATATCCAGCAAATTCTTTTTTAAAAGTGAAAAAATAAGCAGATATTTCATTGCTAACAGACCAATTTTACAATAAATACTAAATGAAGTTCTTTAGACTGAAAATAAGTGATACTAGAAAGTAATTTGAATATATAAATATATATACACACACAATCATACACACACAGACACAGAGTTCTGGCGATGGTAATTGTGTAGGCAACTTAAACACTGTTAGCTACATATTTCTTCCCCTTTCTTCTCTTAAATGATTTAAAAGCAATTATATAACATGATATGTGTATCATTGTATTCTTGTGCCTATAACCTATAGCTATTTAATATATTTGCCAATAACAGAACAAAGGAGGTGGGTATGAACAAAGTTGTATTTGAGTCAGGAAACGACACAATATCATAACTGGAATACACAGGAGCAAATACACAGAACTGGTAACCTTTTTCTAATATAAACTCTATAAATATATACTTTCCTTTCTTCTCTCTACCTCTTTAAAAAACCTATAATTGTATGAAGTAAAATTACAACAATGTACTGTATACAGATGTAGTATGCATAACAAAAAAGTACAGAAAAAGCTAAAAGAAAACAGACCTATATAGAAATAACGGTCATAGACCTCACTGGAATTAAGTTAGTAGAACTCTGAAGTAGATTTCGATAAGAATCTAGAATAAGTCCTAAGAGAAGGAACCTTAGAGTAAGAACTAAGAAAAAAAAACTTTAAAAAATAGTTTAAAAATTATTTTAAAAATTAAGATATCATGTATACTTAATGCAAAGAAATCCAGTTATGCAGTCAGAAGAATATGAAAAGACATGTGGTATGTAAAAAAAAAAAAAAAACAGAATAAAATGACAGATATAAATCCAAATTTATCAATAATAACACTACATTAGACTATAAGATTCTAGATTATGTAATTAATTAATTATAATTATTTCTACAAGAGATAATTCTGTAAAAATATCAACAAAATTCATAAACTTTAGCTAGATTGACTAATCAAAATGGATAAAAGGCCCAATTACTAGAATCAGAAATGACAGAGAAAATATAACTACTGACTATGCAAATACATAAAGGATTATAAGAGACAGGAGATGAAATAAAAGTTGCAAATTATAGACATAAAAACTAACACTAACTCAAAATGAAATAGAAACTCTGAACACAATCAAAGATTGAGGAGTAATTTTTAAAACTTTCACCATGAAAAATTCATGCTCAGATTACCTGACTGGCAAATTATACAACACATTTAAAAAACAGATTCAGGGGTGGCTGAGTGCAGTGGCTCACCCCTGTAATCTCCACACTATAGGAGGCTGAGAAAGGCAGATCACTTGAGGTAAGGAGTTCAAGACCAGCTTGGCCAATATGGTGAAATCTATCTCTACTGAAAATACAAAAATTAGCTGGGTGTGATGGCACACACCTGTAATCCCAGCTACTTGGGAGGCTGAGGCATGAGAATCACTTGAACCCAGGAGGCGGAGGCTGCAGTGAGCAAACACTGTACCATTGCACTCCAGCCTGAGGACAGAGAGAGATGCTGTATTTAAAAAATCAAACAAACAAAAGAACTCTTAAAAAATAGATTCATGGGTACTGTGCAGGTTTTCTACATGGACATATTGCATAATGGTAGGGTTTGGGCTCCTAATATATCCATCACCCAAACAGTGAACATGATACCCACATTGTACTCAATAGGCAATTTTTCAACCCTTACCCCCCTTCGACTCTCTCTCATTTTGGAGTCCCCAGTGTCTATTCTTTTTCTATGTTCAAAATTTTATAAAATATTTAAGAAATAATTAACAGCAATTCTCCAAAAACTCTTCTAAAAACTAGAAAAGGGAATACTTCCCAATTTATTCTATAAGGCCAGTACTTCCTGGCACCAAAACCAGTACCCTCTTGTTTTTCCTTCTCCTTACAAGAAAAGGAAGCCACAGAGCATTATTTCATTTGAATATAGTTAGGAAAATGCTCAACTAAAGGCTTGCAAACTAAATGCAAAAATATATACAAAATGAATTACACATGATGAACAACTGAGATTTCGTCCACGATCACAAGGTTGGTTTAATAACCAAAATCAATTAACATAATAAACCATATCAATAGAATTAAAGACAAAAACTACATGATCATCCATCTTAATATGTGCAGAAAAAGCAACCTGAAAAATCCAATATCTTTATGATTAAAAGTAATATCAACAAATTAAATAGTTAATAGAAATTTTTTAAAATTATAACTCCACCTACAAAACGTCCACATGGAACATCATACCTGGTAGTGAAAGACTTAAGGCTTTGCCCCTAAGATCAGGCATAAGACAAGGATGTATGTCCTTGTCATTTATTTTCAGTATTTTACTGGAGGTATTAGCCAGGACTATTAGAAAAGAAAAATAAACAAAATTCACCCATCTTGAAAAATTATAACTAAAAGTATCTCTATTTTCAGAGAACATGATCTTGTATACAGAACATCTTAAGGAATCCACTACTATACACTAATATTCTATAATATTATATGCTAATAAATTAGTTTAGCAAGGTTGCAGGACACAAGGCCAATATACAAAATAATCAATAGTATTCCTATACATTAGCAATGAATAATCTGAAAATGATAGTAAGAAAATAATTTCATTTACAATAACATCAAAAACTTAAAAATTTATGAAAAGATATGAGAAATTTTTACTCTGAAAACTATGAAACATCACTGAAATGAATGACATCTAGACAAATCTAAATAAAAATTAAATAAATTGAAATGGCAGTTATAATAATCTCAGTAAATGCCAAAATATATGGGATGGGAAAAAAAGAAATTAAATAAAGTATTTTATGTAATATATTGAATACAATATACTGAATTTACACAATAAAATAGATCTGTAATTGTTAAACTATTTGCATCTATAATTGAACATATTCCAATGAAGAATGGTCTAGAAATTTTAAAAGATGAATTCAGCCAAACATCTAAACATCAGAAAAAAACATAAGGCCAATTTCATAAAAATAAAAAAGGCACTCTTCCTTAAAACATGTTATGATGCTAATATAGATTTGATACCAAGTGCAGAAAGAAAAATTTTAAGGCAATTTCAATTATGAGGTTAAAATATTAATATCAAGTGTAACAAAACTAAAAATTAGTCAATCCAAAGCAGTTAATATAGGGAAAACATATAATTACATCTGGTCTATCAAAGTGATTCATGAATTGTTTTACATTGGAAAATATTTACATGTTATTCACCACCATAAAAACACATAAAAGAATGTTCAACCTCAAGGGTGATTACAGAATTTTAAGTCAGTGATACACCTTCATAAGCAAGAGTTAGTAAGACTGAAAACTAACAAATTTAGGTTATGAAAAAAACGAGAACCCATACACATATGGTGGAAGTATAAAGTAGTACAACCTCAATAATCTTTTAGTTAAATATGGTTAAGTTAAAGATATGCATATTTTGTGGCCCAAGCAATTTTTCCCCTAAATCTATGCTGCCAGAGAAAATCCTGCAGACACATACTATAGATGTGTTTAAGAGATGTTATTAGTAGCTTTAACCATTATAGCAAAAAGTGAAACAAACCAGGTGTTCACCAACTAGGGGAATAAATTAACAAATTGTGGTATATTGAAATAGTTTAATGATGTACAATAATCATTATAATGTACAGCAATCACAAATTAGAAAGACACATGTTTTTTCCAGTTACTGTGGTTTCATAACATATTTTTCCAATACTTAGCGATATAAAACAACCATTTATCATGCTCTTAGTTTTAATGTGTAGAATTTAGACAAAGCATGTGGGAAATGGTTGATCTCTTCTCTACTTCATCTGATGCCTTAGTTGGAAGACTAGAGGGTTGGGGATCATTATCATCCACAGGCATGCTCACTTACAAGGCCACTGATGCTGGCTGTCAGCTGATATCTCGGTTACTCTTCATTAGGCCTCTTCATGTAGTCTTGTCACATTAACTACTTTGAGTTCCTCATATCGCAGTGGCTGGTTTCCCTTAAGCAATTATCCCAATATTGAGGGCAGAATAGAAGCTGTTTCCTTTTAATGATTTACTTCAGAAATCACAAAGCATCATTTCTGCTGTATTCTTTTAGTAAGAGCAATCCAAAGTTCCCCACCCAGATTCGGTAGGAGGGGACCCCCCCCAGACATCTCTCAGGAGGAGTGTCAAAGTCACATGATAAGAAGAGCACATAAGATGAAAAAGACTGTCACAGCCATTTAGGAAAACAAAATCTGCGAAACATCTTAATTGGCACAAAAACAATTTTGAGTGCAAAAAGTAATTTACAGCACAGTATAATTTCACTTATGTAGAGGGTTTAAATATAGTATCTATACATATGTATGCCTATATTTGAAGATGTCCACATATATTTAAAGCAAAAAGGAATGCAATAAAAATGATGAACAAGAAATCAAAGAAGATATTATTATCTTTGGGAATGTATGAGGGAAAAATATGCCACTGCGAAGGAAATATACAAGAAACCCATCATAATATGCAAATGTTTCACTTAAGATAGGTTTCATGGGCATTCATTATAGTATATTATTACATTTGGAAGATAAACTCCAAAGGGATTTGAATTTAGTTAGACATGGGTTATTATGGAAAGGGAAATGCCAATAATGCATTCTAGGTGTGGCACTTAAAAATGGGATTAGATAGGCCGGGCGCGGTGGCTCAAGCTTGTAATCCCAGCACTTTGGGAGGCCGAGGCGGGTGGATCACGAGGTCGAGAGATCGAGACTATCCCGGTCAACATGGTGAAACCCCGTCTCTACTAAAAATACAAAAAATTAGCTGGGCATGGTGGCGTGTGCCTGTAATCCCAGCTACTCAGGAGGCTGAGGCAGGAGAATTGCCTGAACCCAGGAGGCGGAGGTTGCGGTGAGCCGAGATCGCGCCATTGCACTCCAGCCTGGGTAACAAGAGCAAAACTCCGTCTCAAAAAAAAAAAAAAAAAAAGGGGGGGATTAGATAGGTCCTGCATACACACAAAAGATACAGATATTAAGCTGGAGGAAGAGAAAACTGCCAATAGCAAATGCCAAGGTAGACATAGATAAAAGAACAGAGAGGCATATACAGACACAGACATCAATGTAGTTCATCAACTAAAGCTCTTGGATCAGTCTTCTTTACAGGCAACCTGATCCTACAAAGAAATCACCAAATTTCTGGAAATCCTCCTGAGATTTAAAACACCTGTAGCTCAATAATATCACGTGCATGATGGTGACCCTGCAAATTTCTGCTCTGATGAGTGTTCAAAGAAATATAAAGGTCTAATCATTGCTTCAAAAGTGTTTAATTGATCACATGGCTAGTATTTATGTATATGTATCTGATTTGAAAATAAGTTCCCTGCGACAAAAATATCTTTTCCAACACTAAGCATGTTGCTGGAAATTTCAACTCTACAGATTATTTCCGTCAGGTAAGGCTCCTGAAATTCACTTTTCAAAGTCTTTCTTTCAAGATGCAGAGGTTGAACAACACTTAAATGTGGCGATTATTTATCTACATCAGTGTTACAATGGTAGGCACTCGAGAGCAAGGTCACAGAGAAATAGTCTTTAATGGGAAAAAACTGAGAATACAAAGACCAGAATAAAACCAAAGGATACAGATTTCTGACAGAGGAACAGATAAAGATCAAGGCATTTTTCCTTTACAATTTTTCTAAAGGGAGCATGTGCTGAGCAATCTTATAACAGGATCAACATATATGGCTACAGATATATAAACAGCCCAAATATCTACATTAAGTTTAGCAGCCTGGAAGATGCTATTTCTTAAAAGTATTTAATAATGTGCAAATATGGGAAAAAGAGCTTTTTGGAAATCTATTTTAAGTCATATATACACACTTAGACAAGTAGCCATGGAATCTATAGAAAGTTATATGAACAACTGCATTGCTTTAAAAAGGGAGGAAAAATGAGTTCAGAATCTGTTATGTAGGTAATATATCAGTATTAATTGGTTTCAGTGGGGTTTGTGTTAAAAAACAGGATCCATCTTCTTTAGAAAATAAAGATATTTCTTCTGTTTACATGTAAACTAGGACAGTTTCCTTTACTGCGGATATAAAAAAATGGGGTTTAAAAGGCTATTCAAAAGAAGACACCTCCAAGTCTTCTTTTATTTCTTTTTTCTTTAACTTGATGAAAATAAAAAGAGAAGAAAAATTTCGTAGTCATAGGTGATCAATAAAATAGCCATGAAGAAAGATAGAGGCATCCCTTCTATAATAATGTTTGCTTTTTGACATGTATCTCAGTGTGAAAATCTTTAGTCACTAATGTGTCTCCTTGGAGGCAGGCAGGCGAATAAAAAGATCACTGAAAAGATCTTGAAAAAGATCACTTCCACATAAAGATAACTACATGATGGCCAAGTAAACATGAATTAGATGTACAAAAATGTACCACATGCATAGCAAGACACTTAATATTTCTGTCAAAAGTTGTGGAATGTTTCTGACTATGATTTAATTAGGCTTTAGTTTTATAGTATTTCCACTTTCAAAAAAGACTATATGTATATAAAATACTTAATGTAAACTTCTGCCTTTTACCCAGGCTTTTCCTAAGAAAGAATAAAACACTGGCTAGAAAACTTTGCTACAGTGATTTCTTGGCAGATTAATTTTCTCTTCAAAGTCCCAATAATTGTTAATGCCTAATCCTTGAGAACAAGTATTTTCAGGTAAGGAATGGAAGCAGTTTGGGTATTCTTCAACAGAAAGAACCAAATTTAGACTTTAAAAATTCACTTTAGTCAAGGCCACGGTAAAATCTGAGAAAGCAAGTAACGTCTTATACACTCAGTCTTAAGTACAGACATGCATACGGGTGCAGTATAACAGTCTCAACTCTCCTCCAGCCCTGTGCAGGGGGTCTTTGGTCAATGCAATGCTACCACCTCCCTTATAAGGTCTCTTCTACATGGCAGAGGAAAAGCCAGGAGCTACATTTTCTTGAATCCTTTTCCGGATAGAGTTTGTCAATGAGAAGAAAATATACACATTAGGTACATAGAAAAGCAGCAGAAACAATAGTTCTCAGGAGGCTATTGCAGACAGATGTGCACAGACTGAGATTCCTGACAACATGACCACATACACCTGGAAACCGCTTGTGAACTGCTGCAGACAGTGAGAGGCAATATGCGAGAGCTTCTAGGGTTTGTTTGCATTTTGTTGTTGTTGATGTTGTTTTTTGAGAATGGTAAAACTTCCCAGTATGCTTTTAGTGACAGCTTCAGTGTTTGCAGCTGAATTCCTGGTTGGTGGATCCCCTGATCTTTAGCACTAGCTTCCATAACCTGCAGAGGCAGTTTCCTTGACTGCTGTTCTTAAGCACTTCCCAAATCATTTAAGTCTCTAATTCTATGTTTACCCTTTTACACTCAAAATAGGTTGAATGCCTTCTCTCTTCTTGACAGAACAATAACTTCTACAAGCTCTAGCGAGGATGAATTAAACCTTTCAAGGGCCCTACTCAATCCGTGTTAAAATTCAACTAGTTCTCAATATCTATGCACCCCAGGATGAGTATCAGTTGAAAATCCTGTAACAGAGTGTGTCTAATATCCCTCAGCTCCAAACATAGAAATTTATATTCTCGAAAGTATCACTAGGATTAAATCCTGACAACCGATTTTCTGACTTTCAAGGAGATATAATAATGATATTGGGAGACAGAAAGAAGGGGAAGGTCAACTTTCCCCTGAAAGTAGCTCTAGAAGTAGTGGCAGTCATAGCAACTGAGAATGCCTGTTAAGTGGTGGAGTGCCTAGCAGCATTGGTGGCAGGTACAGCACAAGCAGCACAATGTTGAGTACAAACTTCCAATTTTTTTTTTTTTAGATGGAGTCTTGCTTTGTGGCACAGGCTGGCGTGGTGTGCAGTGGTGTGATCTCAGCTCACTACAAGTTCCACCTCCCGAGTTCAAGCAATTCTCTTGCCTCAGCCTCCTGAGTAGCTGGGATTACAGGAGCATGCTACCATGCCCAGCTAATTTTTTTTTTTTTTTTCAGTAGAGACAGGTTTTCACCATGTCAAGCTGGTCTCGAACTCCTGACCACAGATGATCTAACTGCCTCACCTCCCAAAGTGCTGACATTATAGGTGTGAGCCACTGCGCCTGGCCCAAACTTCTAATTTTCTAGTACAGGGCCACCAGTGTCAGTCTAACAGCAGGAACATAATGTGAACAGTGGCAGTACTATAACAGGTTCATGGGTTCCAGGGACAGCAGCAGCCTCCTGACTTGGGCGTAAAAACTACCTCCTTGTCTTTCCTCCTCAAACTCCCCTCTGTTTCCCTGTTTTTATTTTTTCAATTTTCCCCACATCTTTGCAGAACTCAATTTAGACTGCCCACCTAAAGCATGATAAACTCTATCTTACACTACTGTAACAGTATCTAAATTTTTTTATGGTTTTGTTCCTCACAGACTTGTTTTCCCCCCTTGGGTTCTTTTATAATTGTAAATTAAATTTGTTCAAGCAGTTATCCAAAATTGTCTGTTGTTGGGGTCCCCGACCCCACAATGGATGAATAAATTCACTCAAACGCAGAATATGGTGGAAGAGTGGGCTAGGGGTGTCCGTGGCCTCTCACCCAAAGGAGTTAACAGCTACTAGCCCCGACTCCCTGGCCTTCCCAGCATTTATTCAGTACATATTAAATGACAAAAGCTTTGAGTCAACTTCACTAGCGGGTAAAGATTAAAGGCCAAGTTCTGAGGCCTAAGGCAAATACTATTTGTGGCTAATAAACTTTTGCCAATCCCCCAAGTAGGAGGCAGTTAATCACCCAGTCTTAGGATCATATGAGTAAACAAGTTTAGTTAGATAAACTCCCCACATTCCTTAGTTTCTATTCTCATTTATTTAGCTAAGGGGACAAGGCTGCCTTCAGCCACATACTACAATAAAAACCCTCAGACCTTCCAAAAGGGCTTATGTATATTCTCCGTAACTAAAATTATAAAGATAACTTTATAAATATGTGTATGAGAAACACATATACTTTCAACAAAATCCCCAGAATCTGTTGAAAGTATATGTGTTTCAACCCGCGCTAGGCTCTGATGGAAAATCAACATGAACTGTACACTCCTGTTTTTCACAGAATAGGGATTGGGAAAGATACACACACAACTTGGAATCACAGCATCTATAAGGTTTTTGCTCAGACTTTTGAGAAGAGACTTCACAGTTGACCTGGAAATATATCAGATAGAACTTATTTTCAACTGCATTTAAAACTGCAAGCCCAAATCCCCACTTTCCAATGAGTACAATTTAGTTTAAATGGCACAGCAAATAAAACCTTTGCCTGGAGGTTAAAGATGTAAATGAAAACATCTTCTCCTCTTGAATACAGGTGGGAACTGTGAATTCATCCTAGCCAATGGAAAATGGCAGTTGGATGTGGTGGCTCATGCCTGGAATCCCAGTACTTTGGGAGGCCAAGGTGGGTAGATCACCTGAGGTCAGGAGTTTGAGACCAGCCTGGCAAACAAAGTGAAACCCCATCTCTACTAAAATTATAAAAATTAGCTGAGTGTGGTAGCAGGCACCTGTAATCCCAACTACTCAGAAGGCTGAGGTAGGAGAATAGCTTGAACTCAAGAGGCAGCAGTTGCAGTGAGCCAAGATCGCACCACTACACTCTAGCCTGAGCAACAGGGCTAGACTTCATCTCAAAAAAAAAAAAGCAAAGACGATGGGTTATCACTCTCATGATTAAGTTATGTTATATAAGTCTCCACCTTATTAGCAGGCTTACTTTACTGTCTCTTTCTTATTGTCTTTGAAGACGCAACCTAGTGTGAATCCTACCTATGTAAGGAAATAAATTCTGCTAATAGGTGGAGTAAGCATGGAAACAGAATTTTCCCTGATTGAGCCCCAGGTCTAGCTGGCATCTTGACTGCAGCCTTAAAGAGAAACCAGTTAGATTTCCCTGGATTTATGACCTTGAAGAAACTATAAGGTAATGAGTACAATTTTTTAATCTGCAAAGTTTGTGATATTTTGGTTTACAGCAATATATAACTAATACACTGACACAAATTGTGAATAAAAAATATCCATCCCCCCTTTCTTCTGAAAATCCATCTTTTATCAGGAAGAACCTAATAAAAAAAAGCAGCTGACACGATGATCCTGGAAATATACTTTCCAAACTCTTAGTACAAACATTACAGAGCAGAGTGTAGAAAAGTTGACTTGAGGCTTAGAATAAGAAAAACAGGCCGGGCGCGGTGGCTCAAGCTTGTAATCCCAGCACTGTGGGAGGCCGAGGCGGGTGGATCACGAGGTCGAGAGATCGAGACCATCCTGGTCAACATGGTGAAACCCCGTCTCTACTAAAAATACAAAAAATTAGCTGGGCATGGTGGCACGTGCCTGTAATCCCAGCTACTCAGGAGGCTGAGGCAGGAGAATTGCCTGAACCCAGGAGGCGGAGGTTGCGGTGAGCCGAGATCGCGCCATTGCACTCCAGCCTGGGTAACAAGAGTGAAACTCCGTCTCAAAAAAAAAAGAAAAACAAACACAGTCTATATTTAGCTACTTGGCATCTGTATACATTCTTCTACCTATATTTGAATTCTGGACAACAATTAAAATAGCATTCTGCTTCCAACTCTCAGGTAAAACAAACACAATATCATAACACCCCTTACTCATGCCTCTCTGGAATCCACAAGTCACAATTCCACCTGAATAATCTATAAGCTGAAGACCAAAGACCAAATTATAAAGTCATTACAATCAATATTTCATACAAACTGAAAGAAAAGAGGAGTAAAAAAAAAAGAGACAAATATTAGTGTAAATGTAAGAAGGCAATGTGTATGTCTGCTACACACTGCATTTCTGTAACTGGGCATAATGGTATAGTTGATTTTAGTTTACTTCCTATATTCCCCATTCCATTTTAACTTTACTCTTAGACCGTTGGTCACACATCAGCTGGCAGAAGAAGTTCTTTACCTGGAGAGAACCTAACTTTATTACTGACATGTCTGATTCCTTAGGTGTTCTATCTTTATTGGGTTACTCTGGGGGGGTTTTCTTCAGATTAATTTTTACTTTTGTACATGGAAGTTAAGAGACACAAAGAAAAATCCTTCAGTTTTGAATATAATCTTTGTTGCTTAAATGCTAGAGCAGAAACTCAGTATCCCTTTAAATATTGAGATCAATCATGTCTGCCAGCACAGTAAACCCCTTCTTTGTTATTTCCATTGCATGAAGAGCCCATTCTCAACTTTTAATTCATTAGAAACATACCTATGTTCTTGTGATGGAAGAATTTCTCCCTTGAGCACGAAGAACCTTAAAGCAAGTTGTGCCTAAATTTTTGAGATAAAAACAAGAATTCTGTGGTTCGGCTATTGTCGTTGTGAGAGAAGTTACTCCCACACTCACCTGTTGGTTTCTGCATCTGAGTATACTGATGGTGGGAGAATCAGCATCACTTACTGCTCTTTAGTTCAAGGCATATCTACATCTTGTAGACTAATGTACCAAACTTGAAGGAAATTGTTTTCAAATGGTATCTATAACTAGATTTTCATTATGTCATTTAAATATGCTACCATGTCAACTACTTCTGGGTGATCCATATAATATAAATGAATTCCATGGGTGTGAACCATTTGATACATTAATACTGTGAAGTAAGTGATTCAATCTAAAATGATGCTACATGAGTTAACATGATGAATGAGGCATCCAAAATATCCAGATACAGGAGGTGCTGACAGAGCATTGTGAACAAGAAAAAAAAAGCCTAGGTAAAATATGAATCTACTCTAATGAGGACATATTGATGACCATTCTTGCAGCACAAAAGTATCCTCAAACTCTAGGCCCAATTCATGAGGTCTATCCACCTAAGTCTTACCGAGGCCTGCCGGTCAAATCTCCTTCTTACCAGTCCCTAATCATCTGGTTTACCAGTTGTACTGCCCATGAATTAGCACACTTCCATACCACTGACCATCTCTCTATCCAGACAGTGAAAAACCAGATGCATTGCTTGAAGTACTACCTACTCAGAAGACAATCAGAGAGTATCCTCAATGAGGCTAATATCATTTATAAACCATGCCAGAGATTTCCCTTCCTTTATCACATACTCATAGGGAATTTTGTGTGGTCACATGTGTGTGCTTAGGAGAAAAGGCAATGATGCAAGACTAGGTACCACAGAAATCTAATTGCTCATGCAAATGATTTTTGTCAGGGACCCACTTGAGCCTATGCTGGCACATGAAATTTCAACTCCATACTGTTTGCTGCTACACACACCTGACCTTAAGGCTTGGAGGATTAAGGAAGACACCATTCATGATAGGCAGCTCAGGTCTCATAGTCATTAGATGCAGCAGAATAATGGACCCTCCCCCTCCAATATACTCACTTCCTAATCCACAGATCCTGTGAATATGTGGTTTATATCAAAGGAAAATTAAGTTTGCAGATGGAATTCAGGTATCAATTAACCTGGATATAGGATAGTTATCCTATTATTCAACTGGACTAAATGGCATCAAAAGTGTCATTAAAAGTAGAAGGGGCAGATGTGATTAGACAAAAATATTCAGAGAGATACAAGACCACAAGCCAAGGAATACTGAGGGAACTCTAGATGGTAGAAAAGGCAAGAGGTTTTCTCCTCTAGCCTCCAGAAATGAACGCAGCCCTGCTAACACCTTAATTTTGGGTCCATGAAATCTTTGTCAGATGTCTGACCTTCAGAACTGTAGAATAATAAATATGTGTTGTTTTAAGCCACCAGCTTTGTGGTGATTCATTATGGCAGAAATAGGTAACTAACCGACTTCATATTCTATGATCAGGCATGATCTACTAGGGTCTGGTTGTAAGCCAGAAGCTGTTTCTTAAAATGAAAATAATTACATTCAGCTGAATCAGGAAGCTGTCCATCAGACTTACACGTGTCTGCTTTTATAGATAAAGTAATACTTTATTAGTTTATATTCTATTTTATTATTAGATCAGCTTTCTGGAGACACAAACATTTGGACTGGCAGGTCAACCCTGCTGCTTAAGACAGGAATCACACCCATGCTGTTTCTGGTGAATCACATTTGGTCTTTGGCACTCTACAATGCTACCAGTCCTACTGAAAATAGGAAGCTTGTATCAATTCTGTCAACTCTAACATTATCAACACCACATAGAGGAAAATCACCAAAGACTTTCTCAAGTACGCTAGTGATCTCTAAGTTATTTATCAATTTGTACTTTAGTCAAGAGTGTCCTCTGGAACCTCAACAAGAAATGCAGGGCAAACAAGATTAGTTCACTCTAAGATTTGTATCCCCTAAAACAAGGGAGACTATCTTTTACATCACAGAAGATGTTTGCTTCTAAGCATCATTAAGTGTAAAACATTTACGATATTAAACATTAAAAATAAATTAAAGGCAGTTGAATCCAGGTTTCAGGCAATCGACCATGGAAACTCTTCAGATAAGTCCTGGCTCCTTGAGCCAACACATTAGATTCATGGTAAATGCCTTGACAACTTTTGCATAATCCAGTATTAAATCCATCTATTTTTGCCTAACACTTCAATTATCATATATATTTCTCAGTTTTAATATAAATGTACAAATATTGCAATTATTTTGGTGAATAAGCTGTCTATTCCCGGATTGGACGTTGCTCTAATCCTCTTGGAGAATACTTGTATCTTACTTGAAGTGGATCTACAGGTAATGGAAGTAATGGACGTGGTTCCTGAGGTGACAAGGCCTTCCCTTGAAATGCAACTAACTCAGAGAGGTGACTATAAAAATCTTCATCAAAGGCTTTCTCCTCAGCCAAAAAAGGAGAGGTTACTTTGGCTGGCAAGGGATGCTTAAGGAGATTTGGAGATTAAAATTCAAGAAGATGAAGCTATCCCACTCCCAACTTTCTGTAGTCATTACTTCTATCACGATTGTCAAATCAGGTGGCTAACTGGTTTCTCAAAACTCTGCCTGTCCTTTATCCCAAGAAAATACACACGATAATTTGTGTAACTGTGATACTAATGCATAGCCTAATACAGTTATCCCGTTTTTCCCAAGATGGAGTTAAGGTTATCAACTAACCTTGATATAGGATGGTCATCGTGGATTATTCAAGTGGACTAAATGTCATCAAAAGAGTCCTTAAAAGTAGAAGGCGGAGATGTGACTAGGCAAAAATGTTCAGAGAGATACAGACCGCAACTCAAGGAATACTGTGGCATGACTAGACCAAAATAATTCAGAGTCCCATGTCTGAAGATCTGTCTTCTAGGACTTCGTCTTGTAGAAATGGATATATAAAGTCAGGAAACAAAAGCACAGGTGGTATTTCAATGAGGATATTTAACGCAGAGTTAGTTTTGGTGCTCTAAATAACAGCCTCTACTAGGGTACTGGCAGTGGGCAGATGGAGTAAATCATTTTTGAAAACTAAGAGGAGGAATCTTATAAGAGGGAGGCATGTTGAAAAAGAGAGATATTGTAAATAATAAACAAGTTTCTGGGTTAAGAAGTTTGTATATGAGAAGAGTCCAGATTTCTGGATCAAGTACTTAGGACTATGGGAAGCAGATTATCCTTGAGGAAAGAAGAGATGATAAGATATCCAAACAGATATCCAAGAAAAAGGAAGAATAGAAACTGAAAGAAGTAGAGAATGGAAAAATAAATGGACTCATGGATATGAGTCCCCAAAGAGACTTATACATTACACCCTAAGATAAACATGGTTGTTTTCTAAAAATTAAACGATAATATCAATTAATACCCCATAGAATAGATACACAGTCTCCAAAACCTCTTTGACTATTAAGCCATACTATTCATTTGATTCCTTCAATAATAATTGTTATAATATATATTAGAAAGTCATAATTATCAAACAGAAAAATAACTGGTAAGTGCTTGTAAGAAAATAATTGATAAGAGAATTTAGAAAAGAATGAGAAATCTAGAGATAAACACTCCAGATATCTATCTAAGCACTACACAAACAACAGAAAATTGACCCATAACCTTCCAGTGTTATATATTGTATATCAGGTCTATCTATGTTATACAGACAAGCACTTTACACATTTTAGTTATATAAATAAGTTGCATTGTTCTGGTTTATTTCCAATCAACTATTTTTTTAAATTGATGTTTCCATGTATGCACAACTATGTCAAGAAAGTGATTTGCCATGCAAAGAAATACATTATGATTTGTATTTCTTAATTATACTTAATACTATTCATTAATACAGTGATTATGGCTAATAAGAGCCAGTTATACGATGCAAATCTTAAATCCTTTTGGGCTGTCAAGAAGAGAATTTCGATGCTTAAGTATAGATCCCAGAACCAGGTAAATTCATATTTTTGGGTAGCTGCTTGAGGGTCAGTCAGCAATCTCTCTGTGGGGAATACTCTGATTTCACCACAAGTAATTCTTTTGAAAGTTAATAGAAATTGAAATGGTAGATTACAGTTTCCCCTTAATATGAATACATTGTGAAAAAAAGGGGGGGAGGTGGCTACTGATGAGAAAACACATGGAAGTAAAAAAATGCCAGTTATTTATAGATAGAGGTGCTACTGGCCCAGCATGGCAACTTTCCACACACTACTAACTACACTTGCTATGTCTATTAGTCTTCCCATTATTTTTAACAGTTGGTGCCAAATGAATGCATTATGAAAGTTTATTTAAATGCAAAACATAAGAGGACATCTCTACTAGCATTTTTTTTCATCTCTGGGGCACAGTACATCACAGTAAGAGGACAAGTCAATGCACCTAAGCCACAGAATTTAAAGTTGAATTTCAGTTCCCCTTTAAAACATATCCTCCACCTTCATGGCTTAAAACATGGAAATAGTTTAGCAAACACCCTTGGCTCCATCCTCCCACCTACACTAGAGAAAAACTACTTTGCAGACAGAGGTCAGAGTGACCTGGTAAATGTTACCTGCTTGTCACTGGGCATTTACGAAAGATCAAGAAAGTCACAGAAAATGACCCAGACACACTCCCCAGCTTTGCCTGTCAAACAAGGAGAGACAAGGATTAAAAATAAAACCTACATCATGTAAGGTTAAGAACTCCTGTTGTGCTAAGAGCTTTTGAAGCCAGAAATACCAGAGGCTTGAGTTTATCTTGGATAAAAATGAAAGTTCTGACCCAACGTCATTAGTGCCTGACTCCACTTTTGACCACAGCTCCCACAGGTTCTTGCAAGCAGCTTAACCAGGGTTTGAAGGGCAAGGCCAGGGCACAGAAAATGACACTCATTCCATTTAAACATAATTTAATTCTCTGAAGCCTTTCAAAATAGGTTCTTAGAATCAACATCCTTGAGCATTCGGATTGAATGTAGCTATTTTGGGAAATAAAATTGCTGTTACTGCTATTTTCGGAATAAATTCAAGGAACCAAAAACCAAGTGAGGTGCCTTCTGGCCCTTCTACTCTGTAGTCTCAAATCAAAGCATGGATGAAGTGGAATCTAATATATTTTGTGTTAATGTACTTCAAGATATGCTAACATCCACTTTATGTTATAATAATCCAGTATGGTGTATCTATTTCTACCCTAGTAAATGGTCTCAAGTTTAGACTGACCTCTAAAAATCATCTCCATTATTAGTACCTCAGCTCTTCCTCTTATTCAGAGCATGTTAGAAAGTTACAATTTATATGAAGTACCTGAGCAGCTAAGTTTAAAGTGTTCTTTGTAGACCTCATAAAATGACACCATCATAGTCTGTCTTCTAAACCCTAAGTATTAATATCTGAGATAAACTATTCTTAGGCACAAAGCAGTATGTGTTTAGCCAGCTATCACCTAGGACAGATGAATGCTTTGAGGATCCTGAAATTTGGGAATGTACATTTACATGGAATGGGGAATTGAAGGTCTAATAAAGAAAAGTTTGATAAACTTAGTTAAATAAATGAAGAGAAGCCAGTAATTCCACAGTTCAGAGAACAAGTAAAAACAAACACCCAGCACTACAGTGCGGCATAGCTGTGAAAAATTTGAGGTGTTCTCCCCAACTCACATTTAAGATAGCCCAAGATATTTTCATATTTATTGAGAAAAAATTCATAAATCTCAAGTGTAAAATTCATTGAGTTTTAGCAAATATATACATCAATCTATATAGAAAACATGATCATTACTACAGAAAGTTTTTCTTCATGTGGCTTTAATTAGAAAGGTGTCAACACCCTAAACAACAAAAGATCTGATTCCTATCATCATAGTTTTATCAGCTGTACAATTAATATAAATTTATTTTACTGTGTGTAGAGTTTGTGTCTGACTTCTTTTGGAGAGTACTACTTTTTTGAGAGCCATCCCTGTTGTTGGTGTATCAGTATTTGTTTCTCTTTTATTGCCAAATAACATTTTATTATATAAATATACCATTGCTTATCTATTTCCTTGGTATCAAGAACTGGAATGATCTGAGAACTTACTCTCTATGTCAGCTGACAAATTAGGCTGCCACAGTTTTTAAAATGCTGACAGAAGACACATGAGACTCCTGGGTCAGAGATAAAGGACATTTATTACTCATGGCAGAACAGGCAGCATGAGCATCACATTTGCATGAGTTTTTCTTGTCCCATCTCCAAATCCCATGGGTATGATCCCAGGTGTATTCTGCACACACAAAAAAAGTTGTGTCTCAGATGAAGAGTCCCAGGTTTAGGAATCCCTAATCTTTAATAAGGGTTGCTAGCAAGTCTGCTCAAATTTTGCCCTATAGGCATGTTATCTTCAAAACTTCAGTCAGATAATAAATCCAAAACTCTTACTCCATGTATCAGCATTTCTTTAAGTATCACATGTCTTTTCAGTAATCATCAGTACAAGATTATGTTTTTCAGTACTTACTCCTGAACTTTTCAAATACTCTCATACCAGGTTACATGATCTTCTAAAGAAAGCACTAGGATTTAATTTCAATTTAAGCGTCAATGATGATGACAACAACGTTTTTATAAAACTCTTGAGGCACTGAACTCTACTTCTGATATTGATACTCTTAAATTTTACCGAGCCAGTTAGTTACTTCTAGTCTATGGAGAGAGCTAGGCACTTTTAGATGCCAAATTAACATTTTAAGGCTACCTTACTTGATAGCCCCATAATGAACTGTAAGCATTTACTGAGCTTGTAGACAACTTAGCTTATTCCCTCAGCACAGGATTCTTCCCATGAAAACCTGCTGCAACTGGTTTTATAACCAACAATGGCATCTTACTAATTCCAATTCTAATTACTACAGTTCATGCTGTAAACTACATAGTGGACTACAATATACATAATATATTTCCCTTGTCACCAATAAGCATTAAAAATAATTACCTCACAGTTCTTGCTCATTTAGGTACATGCTACATACTGCTTTTATTCCATTCCAGATCATTTTGATTACTTCCAGAACTTTTCTCTGAGACATAGTAGACAACTCTAGTATTTGTTTGAGAAAGTGAAAAGGGATTGGTGCTGTTACCTCTTATTCTGCTAAAAATATATTACCTAATGACTAAATAGAAATTTATAAATCAAAATGACAGTTTTCATGCTAAGAAATTTGCTGATATCCCTATGAACATTCCTGATGTTATGAGTCACTTTTACCTTGCTGTTTGCAAAATTCTCTCTTTGTTTTTGACTTTTGATAATTTGATTATAATACATTTCAAGGTAATCTTCTTTGGGTTGCTGTGTTTATTTTACTTGAGCTTCATGAAGCTGGATATTCATATTCCTCCCAATATTTGAAAGTTCTTAGCCACTATTTATTTCTGTTCCTTTCTCTCTTGTCTTGGGACTTCCATAACATATACTTATTTTATGATTTCTCAGAGGTCTCAAATGTTTTTTTCACTCTTTTTCATGATTATTTCTTTCAGCTTCTTTAATTGGCTAATTTCAAATGACCTGTCTTCAAGTTTGCTGACTTTTTCTTCTGCATAACTGAGTCTGCTCTTGAAGGTCTCTATTGAATTTTTAGTCCTATCCTAGCAATCTTCAGCTCTAGGATTTTAGTCTGGTTCACTTTTATGGTTTCTATTTTTAATTAAACTTCTCCTTTGGTTCATGAATTGTTTTTCTGATTTTGTTTAGCTGTCTACATTCTCCTACATCTCACTGAGCTTCCTTAAGACGATTACTTTATATTTTTTATCAGGCAACACATAGGTCTCCATTCTTTTGGGGTTGGTTATTGGAGCTTTATTAGTTTCCTTTGGTGTTGTCATATTTGCTTGATTTCCTGTGATTTGTATATCCTTGCATTTCTGTCTATAAATTTGAAAGAGCAGACATCTCTTCTAGTCTCTATAGACTTGTCTAAGCAGGTAAAGATCTCCTATCAGGCCACCCAGACAACAGGAATTTCTCTGGAATTGCAGAGAAGTGACATTGGAGCCGAGTCACATGGTTGCTTCTGGGTTTACAGTATGCCTTCAGTTACCAGAGGCTTGGGCAAGCATGGATCATGCCTCATATCTGGACATGATGGGATTGCCTCTAGTATTCTGGTCAGTAGTAGTGGCACTGGGACAAGAGTCTACTTCAGGATGCTCAAATCAGTGGGTCTGTCACCAGTTGTAAGGACAAGTATAGCTCTCACCATGTCCTGGAAGAGCTTCTGCCAGGTCTCTCTGCAGACCTTTAGATGGACAGGACTATCACCGGACCATTGCTGACAGGGGCTGAGGGAACCAATCACAAGCCTGCATCAAGATCTACAGTCAGAATGAAGTCAGTGAGCCTTGTATCCAGGGCAGAGTCAGGCATATCTTTTGCCAGTTTTCTGAGTGAATGGTGCTAATGGAAGGACAAAAGCCAAAGGAGACTGTAGCCAAATCCATAGGGAGATAGGGCTGTGTCTGTGTCTGTAGCTGTGACCACATGCAGTAAGTGTGCTATTTGGTCCCTGGGAGTCTGCTTCTCAAAATAGCCCTCCTTGGTCTTGGGCTCCACCTGGGTTTCTCCGCCTCCTATCTGGAACCCAAAGTTCACACAAAGGCACTCTTCTCTCTAGATGGCTGCTAAATTGTTGTGGGGGATATGAGAGGGGGTCTTATTCTACCATCTTGCTTATATTAGTCTTCATAGTTTTGTTAATAGTCAATGTTAGATGTCACAATGTAAATTACATCCTAGATAGATCCCATAGTGTTACTTTATACACATATATATTAAAATATTATAGACATATATAATATGTAATATGTAAAATGATATATTATCTATATATTTTATAATACATAATATATACATTTTTTTTCCCTGAAGATGCTTAGCTCTTCTTTGCCATAATCTAAAGTGCTGTTTCCTATTGCTCTTCCCCAGACCTTTTGTGGGTAAAGACTGACACTGTTTACAAATTTGAGATAGAAACTAAAAACCAGTTTGGTTTTCAACTGTGTGCCCAGAGAAAATAACAGAAAGTAGAATTTTTCCCAATCCAGTATGTTGATAAGCTACCCTCAAAATGGCCAGGGCAGGTCGAGTGGGTGCCAGGCAAACAGCACTGTAAATAAACATTTTCTAGTGTCTTTGTGTCACAGTGTATTCTGATATCTCAAATTTTTAAAAGACTATGGGAACATTATTTAAGATAATAATTTCATGTCTATTTGTATACTAGAAGAATGATTCTCTAATGATTAGAATTTTAGATTCTGTTACAGAACAACAGAGATATCATTTACCACTCTGGAATACTTCATCAGGTATTTTAATAAAATACCACAGCATAGAATAAAGACACACTCATCCCTTCTTAGTTTTAATGCTGTAAGAGTTGTTATGTTGTATTTAATCATGAGGGCAACTTGCTCCTTATAAATGAAGTAAATATGTATTATGAGTTCACTAACTCCAACAATTTCAAAATAAAGAGTTTACTCAAGGTCAATTTGCAAAATACACAAAATAACTAAAATCATCCAAGTTACTACAATCTAGAAATGCACGGTTAATATAATATTTTGTCTAGATGTAACTTAAACTACACACATACATAAACTCTTATATATATGCATATATATATGCATATATTTATATACAACTTTCTCACTTGAAATTATGTTACAAAAAAGACATTTGAATATATACACAATACATTTTTAAAACGAGATTAATTTAACAATGTAAAAAAATAAAATATATATATTTGTATAGATATATATATATATATACACATATATATATATAATAGAATGGATTGTAATTTTAATATTGACCAAAGGAATCCAAGATAAGTAGTAGTTAGTTGTTTTTCCTTTTTTAATGGTATTCTATTAAATGATTATACCACAATTTGGATATATAGTCATGTGCTGATAGTCAGTTGCTTAGCAGTTTATAATAAAATTGAACATGTATCTACCCCATGACCATCAAATTACACTTCTATACATGTATTTAAGAGAAAATAAAATATGTGCCCATAAAATAACTACACAGGGATGTTGATAGTAGCTTTGTTTATAATAGTATCAAAATAAATTATTGATTCCTGGGTGAAATTATCTTTTTAAAAAACAAAATTTTTATTTAGCTCCGACTTATAAGCAAGAACATGCAGTATTTGGCTTTCTGTTCCTGTTCCTACATGACTTTGTTAAGGATAATGGCCCCTAACTCCATCCATGTCCCTGCAAAGGACATGATATTATTTCTTTTATGTGGCTGCATAATATTCTATGGTATATATGTACCACACTTTCTTTATCCAGTCTGTCACTGATGGGTATTTACGCTGATCCCATGTCTTCACTACAGTGAATAGTGCTGCAGTGAACATACGAGTACATGTGTCTTTACAATAGAACAAATTTATATTCCTTTGAGTATATACGCGGTAATGGAATCGCTTGGTTGAATGGTAGTTCTATCTTTAGGCCTCTGAGGAACTGACACACTGTCTTCCACGATGGTTGAACTAATTTACACTCCAATCAAAAATGTGTAAGTGTTTTTTTTTTTTTTTCACTTGACAACCTCGTCAGCATCTGTTATATTTTAACTTTTTAAAAATAACGTTTAAACTTTTTAATAATAGCCATTCTGACAGCTGTGAGATGGTAGCTTACAGAGGGAAACAACACACACTAGGTCCTACTGGATAGTGGAGGGTAGGAGGCAGGGGAGGATCAGGACAAATAATTGATGGGTTCTAGACTTAATACCTGGGTAATGAAATAATCTATACAACAAACCCCCATGACACGTGTACCTCTGCAACAAACCTGCACATGGACCCACGAAGTCAAAATAAAACTTAAAAATAATTTCAAACAATATAAAACAAAACTAAACAATTTACTATAAAATAATAATTTGCTATATTTTATTTCAGAACTTTCTGAATTCTCCTGAATTCTCGAGATTTTCCAAAGTAATATTGATCAGTTTTATTATAGTGCAGCACTTTCAATCTGTCTTAACATTGGCACAATCTATCACACAATCATGACGTGTCTTACCAAACAAATTAATGGAGCTATAATATGCTTCTTTTACTGCCATGTTTAATAAAACTACAATAGTTACTTCTCTATAAATATTTTCCTATATTTATGAATTATTTTAAGATAAATCCATATATGCAGAATTTATATGAAAAGATAAAGGGATGTTTTATTGAAAACAGATTGGTATATATTGCCTAATTATTCTTGGAAAGCTTTCATCAAATTATTCTCCAACCAGTAGAGTATGTACATTATATCTCTTCCACCCCAATAATATTCTGACTATTAAATAGACTTGTCAAACACTTCTACTTTCATCAACAAAGATAATCTGTGGTTGAAACTTTAAATTCCTTTTCGTTAATAATGTTATTTAATATGTTATATAAATCTTAAATTATATGCTCATGTGTTCCCTGTCCATGCTCTTTGCATAGGTTTGTTTGGTTTTAAGATTTCCAAGTGGAATCATAATAATATGTAAATACAGATATAGTATATCTGTGAACTCCTTATTTTATACATTATAGTTTAAGATTTTTTTATACTGATTTAGTAGGGTGTCACCCATTTCTCTTATAAATTATACATATACACACACACTCTCACACACACACCTACAAATACACACACACACACACACACACAGACACACCCCAATATTGATCAGTTCTATTATCAATGACATGTAGATGTATTCCAGTTTCTCCTATTTTAAATAATTCTATCATGAACTTTCAATTACATATCTCTTAGTGTTCATATACAAGAGTTTCTCATTAGATGAGCTTCTCATTTCATTCTCTTTTTAGAGTCTTTTTATGAAAAACTATTTCATATAGTTGAAATTTTAACAAACTTGTATTTGTAGTTTGCATTTTGTGCTTTAAGAATTTCTCCTCTGAGATTCCATTTCTGGTTAAAATGTGTGCTCATGCCATTAAAACCTAGATTAACTAAAAATTATGTTTGTAAGGACATTGTAGAACTGTGGTTATAAAGAAATCTAAAAAAAAAAAAACAACTTATAAAAAGGGATGGAATTTTCAAGATGAGCTCTATTTAAGTTCAAAATTTACACCAAGGCTACGCTAATAAACACAGTGTGGTATTGCTAAAATGGTAGACAAATAGATCAATAGAACAGAAATATTAATAGATAGGTCACAAATAGACCATGGATATGGTCTTAGATTACTGCCAAAGGTACCACAATTTAATAAGTCAATGGAAGGACTATTCCATAAAAAGTGCTGGAAAGCCTACACATATGTATTTTTTAAAAACCTTTCACTCTTATTTATTGTCCACAAATATTAATTAGAAATGAATCATAGACCTAAATATGAAGGCTAAAGCCATGAAGGTTTATGAAGAAAATTCAGGATAATTTCTTTATGATGGTGGAAAGACCAAACATTTTATGAGAAAGACTCAGCATGCAATAAGCATAAAAGAAAAAAATATTAAAATATATTTCATCAAAATTAAAATGTTCTGCTTATCTACTGCCAATAAGAAGGCAAACAACAGATTGGGAATGATATTTTCAATGCATCTATATGCAGCAAAGGATTTCTGTCTATTAAAGCTCTATAACAAACCAATAGGAAAGGACAGATAAATCAGTATGACTGGACTAAAGAACTGAACAACCGTTTCACAAAATTAGACATTCAAAGAGTTAATATATAAAAATATGGCTGTTGTCATTAAAACAAGAATAAAATATGACTGCACACTCACCAGAATTTAAATTAAAAAGAAAGAAAATGACAAGTGTTGGCAAAGATGAGGTTTAATGGAAATTTCACACGACTAGAACGTGAGTAAATTATAGAGCCAGCTTTCATAATTCTTTAGCAGATTCTAATATTGTTAACCCAGCAAGTCTTATTACCTACCAATATGAATCTCAGACGTATGTCTAAAAAATTGAGTGCACACATTTTATGATGTATTTATACACATATTTATTTAGAATTGCAACAAAATGAAGTGATGCATATTTCTATAAAGATAAAATTTGAATATTCAATTTTTAAAAAGATATGGCATTAAAATAATGAATTACTGATATATATCACGACACTGATGAAACTAAAAAATGTTAAGAGAACACACACCACTTAATATCATTCATAAATGGACAGGAAAGTATTTGTAACACATATAACAGATAATCATTCATGAGAATTAAATGATTGCTACAAATCAATGAGCAAAAACAAAACTAATTAACTAGTAGAAACATAAAGAATAAATACTTCATGAAGAGATATTTTATGAAGGAGAAATGCTATTAACCAGCATGCAACTGAGATTTAATTACTATGGATATTAGAAAAAAATATAAAATAAATCAACACATTATACTACTTCACACCCATTTGCTTAGCAAAATTAAAATTTCATTATGTAGTAAAGTTAAAGAAAAACATATAATAAGAGACAGTAATTTCACTGCTAAGTATATACAGTAATAGCACTTTTGCTTATGTGCAGAGGACACTTTTAGGGAGGCTCAGGTCACATATTTACAATTGCAAAAATTTGGTAGCAGTCTATGTTTCAGTTATGAAAGGATAAACAAAATATGAAATTTGATGTGAAGATAAAATGTATTTGTGTTACAAAAAATAGAGTTCACTATATATAGATATAGATATATCTTAACAAAGACAAATTTGGAAAACAATATTCTATAAAAATATCAAGCTACAGAATTGTGACTAGACTATTATGTTATTAATAGAAAATGTATGTAAATTTAAAAAGCACATAATGTTTTTGAGGTAATGTGGAGGGCATAATGCTTAACATAGATGACAAGTAGAATTTCTGACTTTATATTTTCTCTTTTATTATTAAAAAAAGACATAATTCCTATACAACTAAATATTAACCATTGTCAATTCTGAAAATCAAGAACAAGGTTGTTTCTTATTTTTTTTTTGTACTTTTCTGCATTTACATTTTGTTCAAAATAAAATAAAAACTTGTAATTTTATTAGAAGTGCATTAATTTCCTAGTTGCATTTAAATAACATTTAGTTTGAATAACATTGAACTTTGCAAACAACTGCCACTCTACCTATCAGAAGAATATACAGACACCTGAATTGATTATAAATACTGCTTCTTCTCAAAGAAGTCAAGAGAAAATAGAAAAAGGAATGGAAAAATAATGCTCAAATAGGAAGACAGTAAACATACATCCAAATACATCAGTACAGATATTCAGTATAAATGAGCTAAATGGTCGAATTAAAGGGCCAATAATTTTGGATTGGATTGAAAACAGCAGCAATGATATAATCAATAATCACTATATGTTTACAAGACATAAAATCAGAGAAAGACTGGAGTAAAGTAACATAAAACTGGCAAATTCTAACTAAAGTAGATCAGCAGTAAATAAATACATAAAAAGCTGCCGTACTTGTAAAATATTAGGCATAGCTGATTTCAAGGCAAGAAAAATTTCTTTAGAAAAAGAAAATGATAGCTCTTTTGAAAAGAGATCAATCTACAGAGGAAATACTGTCATAATACATAGTTTCACAATATTTTTGCATACAATTTCTTTTCCAAATAAATGGAGTAATCAGGGCCAGTTTTATCATCCCACTTGAAAAAAATGAATAAATGAAAAATATAAAACACAGTATCTCTCAAGATACAAGACATCAAAAAAATGAAGAACAGAAATCTCTGAAAGATATAAACTACATAAGATTTATAATTTCCCTAGCTTGCTACCTTGAGAGAGTTTCCAGGCCCTAGTACAATGAAGAGCAATTTAGGCAGAACCCAGCAGACAGCGTAAGTAAAGGAAATAAATTTGGAAATCCAGGTGTACTCTTGTAATTAAAATAATGCCCCAACAAAGAAGTTCCTGTCCTAATCCTTGGAACCTGTGAATATTTTACCACACATGACAAAAGAAACTTTGTAAATCTGATTAAAAGTGAAGAACCTTGAGATGTGGAGATTACCTGGATTCATTGGGCGAGCCCCATTTAATCCCGTTAGTCCTTGAAAATGCAGAACTTTTTTCTTCTGGGGATCAAGAAAGAGAATGGGAGAGATGGCAGCATGAGAAGGTCATGATATGCCATTACTGGCTGTGAAGATGGAAGAAAAGGACCAGGAAGCAAAGAATGTGGTCTGAAAAAGGCAAGAAAATTGGTTTCCCCGAGTTTCCAGAAAGGAATGCAGCCCTGTTGACATCTTGCTTTTAGAGCAGTAAAGCTGCCCATGGAAATGTAAGATAATACATTTGTGTTGTTTAAAGCATGTAAAATGAGAAATTTTGTCATAATTTTTAATGCCAGTAATAGAAAACTAACACAGAAACCAACAAAGCTAGAGTCTGCAGGGCACGCTACCAAAACAGAAAACAGTTTCCAGAGAGACAAATCCGAAGTATATTCATCTTGAGTGTGGATCGTCATATATATGTAAAGAAACAGCCCAAATCAAGGGTAGAATTAAAGACAAAGATGTCCAGAGTTCATAAAGAACTAGAAATATAGGGTCTGTTCCCACCAGCCAGACAAAAATTTTATGATTCACAGGCCACTGGAGAGAATGTACAAAGGTTTTTTTGCTTCAGTAGGTCAATGTAATTAGACCTTCAATTAACATTGCTTTGATACTATCTATAGTACATTGTATAGATAGTATCAAAGACAAAGACTAAAAAAATCAAACATTTCCAAGTGTCCTAACTACATATCAGAACAAAGACAAAGGATCATTCCAGAAATATAACAATATCCAGCACCCAACAAGGTAAAATTCATAATGATGGTTAGGCTGCTACCCAATTAAAATTTGCTGGAATTTACAGAAGATAGAAAACATAACCAATAATGAAAAGACCAATCAATCTATCAGAACTAACTCAGAACTAATATAGATGTTACACTTAGCAGACATTCAGGCATTAAACAGTTAACAACTATATCTTGTGTTCAAAATTTTAGTAGGAACATAGGAGATATGAGAAAGACTACAGTCAAAAACGTCTATAGATGAAAGCTACAATTTCAGAGATGAAAAAAATACATTGAATGATATTAATGGTAGATTATATATTGAAGAAGAAAACATTAGTGAGCTTGTACACCTAGCACTATAAACTACCTGAAATAAAACAAAAAGAAAAGAGTGTCAGAAAAATGAAGAGAGCATCAGTGAGCACTGGGTAGTGAAAAGGGGCTTTAATTTCAGTGTAATTTATGTTCCTGAAGAAGAGGAGAGGGACAATTGAAGAAAAAATAACTTTATTGAAGAATTAATGGCTTGGGCATTTTCAAATTTGGTGAAAAGAGTAAACCCAAGGGTCCAAAACATTTAATAAGTTTCACATACTAGAAGTATGGAGAAAGGTATATCAAAATCAAATTACTCAAAAACAATAATAACATCTCAAGAGCAGTCAGAAAGATAACACTTATTATTTACAGAACAGCAAAGATAAGGATGACAGTATTTCTTACCAGAAATAATGTAAGTGAAAAGGTAATGGAACTATGTTTTTATTTTATTAATATTATTTTATTTTTATATTAAACATCATCATCTTTATTTTATATACCTTTACTCCAGAACAACAAAAATACACAAGATCCAATGTTGCTGTCAAAGCAGAGAAGGACTAGGGCTTGAGGTCCTTGTTTCCTGCATTAGACGTAAGGACAGGAGGGAGAAACCACCAGACATCAGCAGAAGGAGCCAGGTGGGACCGCTCACTTCAGGCTGTGAAGGGAGCCTTGGGGACGCTATACAGTGGGCACAAGACTTCCAAGTTTAAACTCCTAATCCACTTCCTTTATGCAAGACACATCCTCATCGCACTCAAGGGGAGGGAATCTCATCAGGAATGGCAGCACTGGATTCCTCTGCTGCCACTTCGTCTTCACTGAAACCTGGACCCAGCCTGATCTTGCAGTGGATGCCACTGGTGCGGGTCTGGGGAACCTCGAGACAGAAAAGCCAGAAGGGAATAGCATGCATGATTTCCAACAGCAGCACCACCAGGTCCTTGACAGCCTTGCTGTGCTTGCCCACCTCCGCCTTCTAAAGCAATGTCTCCACAATGGGGTGGTCGAGGTTGATCTCCAGGAGCTTTCTGACCATCATGTAGCCCACCATAGAGCTGTCCCGAAGTGCCTGGGCTTTCTGATCCAACCCTTTTGGCTCTCCCCCATAGGTGCTGCTCACAATGTAGCAGGGTGAAGACACAAGCCTATTGGAGATAGTCATTTTCTGAACCTTCCTATCTAAGATTTATTTCATGAGCTTGTAGAGGTTCATAAACTTCGCTTTGCTTTCCTTCACTTTCTTCTCCTCCTCACCCTCAGGTAGCTTCAGGTTCTCCTTGGTAACTGAGACCAGGTTCTTCCCATCAAACTCCTCGAGCTGATGCACGCACTGGGCTCCCTCACATACACCTTCTCAAAGCCCTGTTTCCATCCTTGCTCCACAAATGCAGTATGGGCAGTCCATCTTTTTCCCACTAATTTCACATGCCACCATTGTTATGCACTAAATTGCCATATGCATTTGGGTTTATCGCTGTACTTTTCATTCTGTTACATCAGATTATCTGGCTATTTGTGTATCAGTATGGCAATAGTTCAATCATATATTTGTTTTTATAACTGTTGGTGCAATGTACACACTGCTCTGTTTTCAGTATTTTCCTCAATATTCTTGCTTTTTGTTATTTATCTGTAAGAACTTTAAAACTAATAAGTTGATATTTTGAGTAATCTTTTGATTTCAGCAGAAACCTAATGCCTATCACTTCTTTGCATTTATGTCTCTGTGTGAATTGACTTATTGTTTTTCCTTAGTTAAAAGACCTTGTGAATATCATGTATCCTAGGGACATCTTTTATAAAATGAAATAAAAAAGTTACGTATGATTTAAGACATCATCACTATATACGTGGGTCAATTTGAATCAAACTATTTAGATGAAAATTCAGGTACTTGACTTTGAAATTTGACAACATAGATTTTTTCAGATCCGAAGAGGGTTACCTGTTTTAAGTAACCCAAATCATTTTGCCACTGAGATGAACCAGTGTTTAACAAAATACAAGTCTACAGAGTTGTGCAAATTCTAGCTAATTCCCTCTCTCTCTCTCTCTCTCTCCTATAAATATACACACATACACACACACACACATATATATATACACAATAATGACTCCCACTTTATTCTTTCATAAAATATTTCTGAAATATTTTTGGTTTGGGTTTATTTCACAGAAAAATTATAAATAAACTGTTATGTTCATTGTTGTATTTAATTCCATATTATTCTGGAGAATATCAAATGAGTGATTTCATTCCTTAACAAAGAGTGTTGACTGGACAGGAGTTTTGGGTCATTAACCCCATGATAAGTTTGTATTATTCCCAAAAGTATTCTCACTCTGAGTTTAAACTTAAGAATCACTCTTTAACATCAAGGAACACATTACTTTGTTGTAAACAGTAACATTTTCTTTAAAACCATAACAACTTTAAAATTCTAAAAATATTAAGGTAATTGCTTCTTCCTATTTTATGTTACTTCTTAAAGCTTAAAATAAATATTATCAAGGTTTAGATAGACAGTTTCAGGAGTACACATTGGTTTTTTTGTTTCTAATTGATAACAATAGAGTTATAATGACCAGATTTCAATGAGTAATTGTCTATTAAGAATTCCCCTTCACTGTTTAAAGGCAGACAAAAACTTGACATAACATAATGGGCACTTACGAAAATTTGTTTTTAAAAATGTAATGGAAACTTATTAAATGGTAGTTAAAACTTCTATCACAGAGAATTTATATTAGTTGTATTCTCTTTCAAGACCATTTAATAATTCCTTGCTGGCTAAAAGATTTTAGAAAGGAATACTATTGCTTTATTCTTTTATTAAAATATAATGTATTATTTAGAGAAGTTTTAGGTTAACAGCAAAACTGAGCACAAAGTAGAGCTCCCACATGCCCCCTGCCTTCCCCCTACATACAACCTCCCCCGCATCCACATATTCCACCGAAGTGGTTCATTTGTTAAACAGATGACCTACATTAACACATCATCTCCCAAACACCATTGCTTACATAAGGGTTTACTCTTGGTACTATAAATTACATGTTTCTTCACAAATATATAATGACAGATATCTATCATAGTAACATTTGGAATACTTTCACTGCCCTGAAAATTATTGTGCTCTGACTATTCATCCCTTCCTCCACGGTGTACATGTATACCATGGAATACCATGCAGCCATAAAAAAGAACGAGATCATGTCTTTTGCAGAAACATGAATGGAACTGGAGGTCATTATCCTAAGCAAACTAACACAGAAACAAACAAACAAACAAAAATGCCTCATGTTCCCCCTTATAAGTGGGAGCTAAACATTGGGTACATATCAACACAAAAAAAGGAACAGCAGACACCAGGGTATACTGAGGGTGGAAAGCAGGAGAAGTGTGAGGATCAAAAAACTACCTATTGAGAACTGTGTGCTTATTACCTGGTGATGAAATAATCTGCACACCAAATCCCTGCAATGTGCAGTTTACCTATATAACAAACCTTTACAAGTATCCCTGAACTTAGAATAAAAATTGTTTTAAAAGTTCCATGGCAAATAATCCGAGTCATAGATTTCATATTACAAGCCCAAAAGGGAGAAATAAAAGACAAGATTCTGACACTGTAGCAAGGCTGCAGGCCCAAATCTCCTTTTAATGAATAGAAGAACTATAGCAAATAACTAGTTTTCAGATCTTTCAAAGACTACTAGTATTGTGGCTTATATACACATTGGTTTTGACAATCTGGCAAGTACTATTCATTAAACACATAGTTGTGCATGGGTCTGACTTGATCTTTAACATAGTAAATGAAATAGATCTGATATCTTAATTCTATATTTTAAAAAATCTTTTTGGCAAAAAAATTAATATCTTTGTTAATTATCTTTCCATTTCTATTCTCTCAAAACATAGTAACCATCCAAAACGTATGAAAACATATATTTTTAGTAAATACTAAGAGATTGTTTGATAGACCAATTGATTCCTGGAACAAATGTAATAAAGCCGTCCTTGTTCTTTGGAAACTATGAATCTTAAGGCAGTTTAATACAGAAGAACGGTGTATATGTAACTCACAACAAAATCTGGTAAACAGAACAATATTAGACATCAGTGACTAGAGTATCAGAATCAGATACATTTTATGCCAAAAAGGTAGTAAATTACTTGCAACTTTAGTAAATGTTTCTGATATGATTAAAGATTATTTTACACCAGACTGTCATTTGTCACCTAAAGTTTAAATATTTTTCCAGTTGAAAAGTATTTAATGAAACAGGAAAAAGCAAAGCAGATTCCCAAGTAACTACAGACTTCCTAAAGACTATAAGAAATAAAAGAAAATCAGTGTGTTATGTTTCGTTTCATCCTGGAGGAGAACTTGATACACAGAACACAAGTATTTCTTTTTTCACCAGTTGTAGGTGTTGTCTACCCTCATGCCTGATTGCTGTTCGCAAACTAAAAGAAAATCTACGTTCAACTCGTTTAAAGACTCATTGCTGAAGGAGACCTACACACTGCTAACTTGACACAAAGTTTATTCATGTACGTTATACATACTGACAAATATGTACAAAATTGTTATAAGGCTGAGAAAAATTAATGGCATGAAAGAAAAGACAAACCGAAAAACCAATTGAACCTGCAAAAATGTATATATTGAAAACAAATTTGAATATTTAGTTTTCTTATGTAAAAATTTACATTTTTCCTCTAAAAATATAAATAAATGTATATGTCAAAGACAAAATAAAGATTGTTCTAAAAACATGTGAATAAAATACAGAAGGAGAAAAAAGAAAATACTGAAGAGAACAAATAATAAAACAGAAACTATAAGAACATTTGCCTAGTTAAAAATTTTTGTCTTTAAAGAATACCGTAAGACACTTAAGTGTTGAGTAAAATAATTTCAGAAAAAAAAATTAAGAACAGATTACTCAATGCTCTTTTTGAAAAGGCATATACACATGCTTTTATTCTATGGATAAAGTATTCCAAGATGGAATTATACTATATATACTGTTTATCTATCTAGCTAACTAGCTAGCTAGTTATCGTCTACCTATCTATCTATCATCGTCTTTCAAGAATGAATAAATTCCAAATGCTCAGATATAAAAATAAAGTTTACAACAGAAGAAATGAGAATCATGTAGGAATCAGATTTTCTACTTTGTAATATGGAATGATTTTTTTTTGTGTGGCAAGTTTTTCTGTAACAATAATTATATACCCAACAAAATTATAATTTAAATTTGAAGGAAAATAAAGTCTTGCTCAAATATTAAATGATTTAAAAATATTTCCATGGATGCATATTTTTTCAAGAAATTTGATTATTATAGTAATGCAGAGAAAAACAACAAAAATAATAAGAAAAAATAAATAAACTATTAAAAAGATAAATTACTAGCTCATAATAGTGGTAATGTTGACAAAGTTTAACAATTTTTTAAAATAATTTATTTTAAAAGTATAAGAATTTTGTAAAAAATATTTACCTATAAATATTATTTTAGATAACTTCCACAAAACTCAAGGTGTAGGAAAAAACAATATGTAAACACCTACTATGACCTTCACTTATTACAAAGACTATGAAAATTAATATATCTTCATATGATAAAAATACAGCACAATTTACTTAGCCCTTCTCAAGTTAGTAACGTTATTAGCTAATATATGTGCAAAAATTAACTATACACCAATCTTTGTGACTCTCACTTTAGGACAAATTTTAAGGAGGAAAAATCCTAAATCCAAAATTATGAAAATTATTAAAGCTTTTCAGATATAATATTAAACTGATTTTTCTAATATGTGAAATATTCTATATGTTCCCTGTTATGTTTAAGAGCTACCATTTCTCATGCCATCTCTAACACACCATAGGAATAAAACAACATCTTATTTAATTTCCTTTTCCCTTATTACTGGTAAGCTTGTTATAAATGCATTTATCTGGACAAAAAGAGGTAGACACATTTCTCTCTATTTGTCCCACTAGGTACAGAGAGAAACTCTAGATGTAATTCATAAAACAAGCACAGGCAGTTTTTGAAGGTTGGGAAAAAGAAGGCAGACTGGTTAGGGTCCTTGGGACTCAAGAAACATGAAGTCTAGTTTTCCGGACCTTCTTTTTCTTTTGCATTGTATCTATCTACATGGACATGGAAGAGACCCTCAGTGTGGAGTCAACAACAGTCATAGACAAAAAAAACTCTCAAGATGCTTGTTTCCTCTAGCCAAAGAATTGAAAAACAGGTGGCCGAGCAGACAAAAACCTTTTGACAATCTTTGTTATACTTCAGTGAAAGATTACCATGGAGGAAAGAAACTCGTGCAGCCACCACTACCCTGTTGTCCTCATTGGTGTGGTGGTGTTGTTGCTGGATGCTAAGTAGGAAGTTTCAACTTCCACTGCTGAGTAACAGCAATGCTCTTCCTGCTCCTCCAGGCTAGGAAGAGTGGGCAGCAGGCGGCTGGAGAACAGGGTTCATAAAATCTCAAAATGCTCAAACACATTTAGGAAGACTTCCTACTGAATGGTCTATTACTAACAGAAAAACAAACTACCCTGCATGATTTCTGTTTGGGATATTTTGTTTAATTTTTTTGTTTGTTTTCACATCAAAGTTTTTAGTTTATTAAGCGTCTCGTGAAAAATCCACAACATCCACAGATAACATCATTGTAGCACCTTTACTCCTTCGACTATGATCCAATCTCCAGCTCCCCTTTTGCCAGCACCAAGGTTTCTTCAGTCCCCCTGACTTTCTTCGTTCTGTTCTTGCGTTCCTTTCGTTGCTTTCTTGAGGTCTTTTTCTCCTCATACAGGCCATGTCTTGCAAGTGTATGTTTGGGTTCATTTCTCTTTGCAAAGTCCAGGGAATCATCAATTATGCCAAAGCCAGTTGTCTTGCCATCACCAAAATGAGTTCTGAATCCAAATACAAAGATGACATCTGGTGTGGTCTTTTACACTTTGGCTAGTTTTTCCCCAATTTCTGTCCTGGGCACCTTTGCCTTCCTGGGGTGAAGGACATCAATATGATTTGTTTCCTCTGAAGTAGTCAGTTGGTCATGAACATTCTCATGTGGATAGTTACTGTGTTGTTCATGATGGAGGCCTATCCTCAAACAGCCAGGGAGGAAAAGAGCTGTTTTGGATATTTTGTTGATGAGAGTGTGAACTGAATGTTGTGCATTACTAGGACTTCACATCATGACTAGTCCTTGGAAAAAGAAAGAAAACAGGAGGTTCCATCATTGAGGTAAAAATGGAAGAAACAAGTGTTTCCATATTTCATGCCTCTTTCTGTGGTGTCCTCATTCCACTGTCAGATCCTAAGAGCCCGGAAACATCATTGAGTAGAGTGAGAGGACATTGTGCTGTTCTTGCTTTTTCTTTGTTAGCAATGCAGGTTTCATTATAAAAGTACAATTCCTTACATAGTTCAGTTTCTGACCTCTCTAGACCATGCAGCCATGAGTCAGAGGACAGTAGTTGAGGTCACCAACACTCACAGCATCCTCTTTGTAGCACTCTTGAAATATATTTTAGGTGACTCTGAGAAGTTTAGAAGCAGGGCAAAGAGGATCTAGGAAGAAGCAGGCATAAACTGCCTCACTTAACAATCTTTATCTGTCAAAAAATGAGCCGAGAAGCTCTTCAAATACGACAGTGGCAAACCTAACTTTTCCAGTTTCAGAAATTACCATCAGATTGTGCAGTGCCTGGGCCGAAACTGATGTGACGCCCTGAAATATTCTGCTGTCTTCCTTTGCCTTTAGCCAATGGCAAGGGATCTGATATTTATATAGAACAGAGTGTGGCTGAAATAAAATATTTCTGACTGCTTCTTGAAATCTCAACATTTCTGCCATTAAGAAGAAGAGTTATTAAAGATAATTCTTATGTGATGAGTCAGGAATGGTTAAGAGCTGCTGAATGACTTCCAATTCTGAAACTTCCTTTAAAATATAACATTTTGTTACCTAATGGCAACTGGATACAGTCAGGAAACCAGCATTTATTTGTGGGGGAGAGAAGAGAGGATGGAGAGAGAAGGAAGGAATGATGAATACATGCGATGGGTAATACATATGATGTATAATACTTTTTGTGCTTTTCCTCCTTTAAAGGAAGAAGAGTGGCAGAATAACTATCTGCCTGCTTTTAAGCAAACTCTGCTTTCACTTAAAGGCAGCTCTTTATTTTTTTAAAACCCATTCTAAGATTGTAATAAAAACCATAGGGTGGGAGGACTAGATCTTCAGAAAGAAATGAGAAAACACATTCATAATATTCATGAAAATCTATGACATCTGTATTTTTCTAGTATTATGTGATGAAGTCAGACAGACCTAGCTCCAGATTCCGGATCAAATAATACTTTGTGATCTTAGCACATTAAATACCTTATCTAAATTCAGTTTCCTCATCAACAAAGTGGTTGTAATAATAATATGTAGCTTTTTATTTATATATATCATATGTGTATGAAACATACGACTTGTATAAAACAATTAGCCCAGTTGCTGATACATAGTAGACATTAACAGATACTACTTATAAATCATAGTAAACTATATGATATTATTAGGTTAGTACAAAAGTAAAAAATGATTTATAAAGTCAACAATCTAGCATACAATAACCATGTGGAGCATATACTACTCACTTTAAGAAATATGTGTTTAACAGCTTTTCCTAAGGATACAGGAAATATGCTCCATCAAGTTTATAACAGAAAAAGTGTGTTCTAGGACTATGTCAGTCTGAGTCTTTGTTTTTGTCTTAACTGTTACTAGCTGCATGACCTCAGGTAAGCCCCTTGAATTCCTTGGAACAAGTTTCTCACCTGTACATTAACTATCCTGCTTACCTTGCCTACTTTAAAATTATGCAAAGAATGCCAGACATTCACATTGTTACTGCTGTTACGTGGGTCACCAATAAAAATATAACCCTAATCACGTCTTCTGGGTTTGTTAACCTCTGCTCTGCTACTCACATTTGAGCAGAGAGAAACTAAGTAAAGCACTGGAGATCATTCTTCTTGGGTCCTATTTTACTTGCTCTGCACTTAGCACATTCATGTAAAATATTATAGTCCAAGGCTGCTACAATGAGCATGTTGTAAGTGTGGGTGATTTTAATAGCTCAAACAGAAACCAAACCCTAATCTCCAACAGATAAAAAGCAAGAAACAGCAGTAACACCTCTCCTTTTGCTCAGGTGACCCATCAGTTATCCTAGGATCTGACAATGAAATCAGTCAGACTGAAATCAGTCAAATGGGGGCATTACAACATGCTCATTTCTTTCTTTCTCTCACTCTCTCTCTCTTTCATTCTTTCTTTCTTTTTGACAGGTCTTGCTCTCTTTCCCAGATTTGAGTGCAGTGATGCAATGATAGTTTACTGCAACCTCAACCTCAAACAACCCTCTCACCTCCCAGGCTCTTGAGTAGTTGAGACTACAGGTTCATGCTGCCACTCCTGGCTATTTATTTTTTAAAATTTTTTGTAGAAACAGTCTCACTATGTTGCCTGGTTTGGTCTCAAACACTTCGGCTCCAGTGATCCTCCTGCCTTAGCCTCCCATATTACTGGGATTACAGGCAAAGCTACTGGCATTTACATAATCTGTTATTTCCCTTATGATGAAAGTTCCTGTTCCTTCTCTCTTTCTAAGTACTGTACTAGTAACAAAATGAAATTCTAATAATTCACAACGCCATCTGTGCATACTCATCAACAGAATATCCAGAAAAAAAAAATGATGCTGAGTAGAATGCCATTCCCTTGTTTCTTCTTAGTAACAACACTCATGGGAAGTCTTTTTATCATACTCTCCACTCTTCTAAAGATAAGAACTAGGGATGCAGTTTATTCTAGCCACTCTGACAGTCTCACCCATATAGGGTTTAAATGCTGGTCAGTCATTGGTAAGTATCTATTCCCAGTGAAAATAATTAATTAATGCTCAATAATTCATTACTTATTGTTAGGATCATCTGTTTTGGCTGAAGCACCTCTTCAGTTAATTTTGTACTAAGTAGCTGACATAACCCAATTTTATAAAGACAATTGCCTGATGTTTCTTTGTCATAACTTGATAAAACACCTCATCCCACTTATGTCACTTTAGTCCTCTAGGATAAGGCATCTGTTTTGTTTTGTTTTGTTTTGTTTTTATCTCAACTCACTGCAACCTCTGACTCCCAGATTAAAGTGATTCTCCTGCCTCAGCCTCTGAGTAGCTGGGACTACAGGCACGAGCTATGATGCCCAGCTAAATTTTGTATTTTTAGTAGTGATAGGGTTTCACCATGTTGGCCATGATGTTCTCAATCTCCTGACCTCGTGATGTGCCTGCCTCGGTCTCCCAAAGTGCTGGTATTATACATGTGTGAGTGTCCAGTCAAAACTGAGATTTCCTGATGTTCACCAATACTGAACAAAGAGTTCATTTAATAAAATATATGTGTTAAGACTAATAATTATTGAATGCTTCTTATGGCCTAAAAACTAGGCCACAGAAGAAGGCAGTAAGAAGGTATTCCAAATACAAGGGTTTTTTTTTCTTAATACATATTAAATATAATTTTCTTTTCTTACTAATCACAAGTTACCACCGCACAAGGTTTTCCACTGCTTCATGCTGTGAGTGTTATAGGTTAAAAAAATTTTTTAAAGTGTTAATTAACTTCAGTGTTATCACTTCTGTTGATTTTGAGAAGCTGATGATTTTTATTAGTGAGAGTCTGGCCTAAAAATGCAGGTGTCTTCATTAACAGAGGCTGAGAACATATCCAGTTATCATATTATTTGTTTCCTTCTGAATGTATATATTTTTTTATTTTCTACTTTATTTCTCTTGCATGTCTCTTAAATATGACAAAAGTTCCCATAACTCTTCATATTTGACCTATGTGAAAGATGACAGCTAAAGAGCTTTACAAATCCCATATTCATGCAAGCCTTCCTAAGTTATAATTTCTATAAGGTTATAAAATCTAGCAGTACAGCTCTTTAATTCATCTGATATTCATTGATAATGGCAAATAGCTAAGTTATTCTAAAAAATGATGGAAGACACTTGCCACCTAAGTGACTTGCTCCCTACTCCATCCTACAGAATATTCTCTTCACATGTATGCTTCCTTGAAATCACAAACTGTTGAAAAATGGATCCTCCATGGATCACTAATGATATTCATAGCCTGTAATATTAAACACATAAACATCAAAGGCCTATGATGTAACAAATGTACCTATAACAGATTACCATCTTAAGAAAACCATATTTAATATTATCATAATAAGTAACAGAGATGCTGTTGTAACAGGGCATTTATCATAACAGTTAGTACATAACAGTTATTTATGTTTTTATTTATGTATTTATTTATTTATTCATTTATCTTTTCTTTTCTGAGATGGAGTTTCACTCTTGTTACCCAAGCTGGAGTGTAATGGCACTACCTCAGCTCACTGCTACTCCTGGGTTCAAGCGATTCTTTGCCTCAGCCTCCTGAATAACTGGGACTACAGGCATATGTCACTACATGTGGCTAACTTTTGTGGTTCTTTCTTTTCTTTTCTTTTCTTTTTTTTTTAAGAGATGGGGTTTCACCATGTTGGCCAGGCTGTTCTCAAACTCCTGACCTCAAGTGATCTACTTACCTTGGCCTCCCAAAGTGCTGGGATTACAGATGTGAGCCACTGCACCCAGTCTATTCATTTATTTTAAATTCTTATGTTGTAAAAATAATATGACAGTTAGTATATGATACTTTATTAGTTTGAGATTGATGGCTGTTTATCAATATAATGGTATTCTCATGGATACAGACAATAACTGTATTAGGAGATGGCTATATTTTCTACTACTTTTCAGAGCAGCACACACTTTCTTCAATGAAATTTTCATTTGCATTCCAACCATGCGTCAAGTCTAGTAACTGACACCAATTTGTGGAACAAGGCACAGTTCCAGCTTTCAAGCAACAAATAATCCTGGATATTGTAACAAACTCCTGATCTTAGTTAAAATCCTATTTCTTCTCCTCACAAGCACAGATAATAAAAATACTAAATTCTACTTTTCTTTAAAATCAGCTGATTCTAAGTATACGTTTCCCCTGTGGACCTTATCAAGGTATTTGATGGACAAGTTTGTGTCTAAATTCTATGAAATGTTATGTTAGACAATTATACAAAATAAGATTATGATGATAAAATAAAAAATATTCTGAATTACTTCATTCCTTATAATCTAATACACAGAAAAAAATTAAAATGAAGTAATATGCTTGTGCTGGACTAAATATCCAGTATTAAATCCGTTCCTTATAATCTAATACACAGAAAAAAATTAAAATGAAGTAATATGCTTGTGCTGGACTAAATATCCAATATTAAACATTGCTAAATATCCTTAGTTTTTCTTAATGCTAGATATCCTTTGGTATATTGATAGTAATTTATTACATTATATACAAATGTTTTCTTACTTTTTCTCTCTTAGGAAATTGAGGACAAAAGAAAACAAAAATGTATGTATTACCATAACCTAGAGAAGTGCTGGCAATGTTTCAGATACTAATATATTTTTGTACAAAAAATGAAAAAAATTCAATTTTTATTTTATTATTTGACTTCTCTTCAACTTGGATAGTTGACCATCTGTCTTAAAAACAACTATTTCCTTGGCTTCATGACAAAGTAATTCCCTAATTTATTTGTCATTTGCCTTGCATAGCAGTTCTGTCCTGTCCAACTTTTAAATATGATTTGAGACTTCTTCCAGATACTTTTTATTACATCATATTCTCTCCTTGGGAAATTACATTCTCTCTGATAGTAAGTTTTTGACTATATTATCTGATAATCCCAAATTCAGACTGCTGGATTAATCTAACTATTTAATTAGTAGCTTCATTGGCTATACTCAAGTGCTTTGGAAGCAAACAACCAAACACATTCAAACAATACACTTTCCTCACCAAAACAACTGTGCTTCTGTGTTCTTAATATTGTTTTAGTCTGCTTTCTGTTGTTGTAACACAGTGCCATAGACTGAGTAATGTATAAAGAAAATTTTATTTCCTACAGTTCTGGAGGCTGGGAAGTCCAATATCAAGGGCCTGTATCTAGGGAGGGCCTTCTTGCTGTGTTATAACATACATGGTGGAGGGCTTCACATGGTAAGAAGCAAAGAGCATGCCAGCTCAGGTCTCTCTCCTTTTTCTTATAAAGCCACTAGTCCCATCATGAAGCCACACACTGATGACCTTATCTAATCATAATTACCTCCTAAAGGCCCCACCTCCAAATACCATCAACATATTAATTTGAGGATTAAGTTTCTAACACATGAAATTTTGGAGACTTATTCAAACCACCTTTTCTTTTTTTAAACTTTTAACCTACAACACTTACAGCATGGAGCGGTGAAAAAGCTTGTGTGGTGTTACCTTATGGTTAGTAAAATACAATTCCATTTAATATGTATTATGAAAGAAAAAATTATATGTGAAGTACCTTCTTATTGTCTTCTTCTTATGGCCTAATTTTTACCTTACTTTAAACATATATGAAGTTGTACAAACCAGAGACCAGATGGTATCTTAAAAAAGGTCTGTAGTTCATATCTATTTGTGATTAACGACATCAAGTCCTATTGATTCTCCCTCTTAAATAGGGCTTAATCTGCCATCGTCCATGCATATATGACCAACTCTAAATCCCAACTACATAATTTTTCTTGTGGACCACTGCAATAGACTTCTAATAAATCTACTAAAATGTAACATTCATCTTGCAGCAAGACTACTAAACATATCCAGAATATTTAACAAATAGTATAACATAGATATGTACCAATCAGAAATAAGGCCAACCATAAATTACTGGTATAACTATACTAGAATATACTAACACTATGATCATATAATTCAAATCTCTATATAATCCTGTGCTTAAGGAATTCATCCATAGTTACAGAAAATTTTTGATGTAAGCATTTTCTCAGAATTATTATTCTGATAGCCAAAATGATTGGGACCAGAGGAGAATTACAATTGAAATCTATCATACTTATTTGTTAATCTCTATGGTCTATGCTCCCCCCAATAGTCATTTCACCTATGGCAGAGACTCCCTCAGCTTTGTTAAGCACTTAGTAAGACCAAGTAAATAATGAATTACTAAATCAATGGCTGACTGATGAATAAAGAAATGATTATATGGAGGAAGGTTAAAGTTTAATATAATTAAAGTCAACAGTATCAACAATCAATAATCTTGCTCTTAGCTATCATTTTATTCTCATTTCCCACCAATTTTCCGTATTTCAGTGTCTTAAAATTGTTCATTTTCTACCAAACACAATGGCTTTAAAAGTATTGTTTCTTCCGTATAAATTATAACTTTTTTATTTCACTGGCTAACTTCTAATCACTTTCACATCTCTAAATGGCCCTTTACTTTCTTAACCCAATTCAGCTCCTTTATTTCCTTATGCCTTACCTTTGGTATATTTATCACAATTATATTCAAATACTTTTGTGTAATGGCTTTAACAGCTATTACCTATCAGGCAGTAAGCCCTGTTTACCTGTCAGACAGTAAGCATGTTTATTTGAGTCACAAGATAGTGCCTTACAATAAGAGAGTCTCAATAAGCATTTATTGAATAACTACATTAATTCAAGTATTATTTAATATTTTCAAAATAAATATGTATTATATCTATACTGACAATGTCTCAAAAAAATTAAAACCTATTTGATAAACCTACTTTTTTAGGTTTTCTATTTTTGGCAAAAATTAGGGAGGAAAATTATTGCAGGAATTTTTCTAGTACAGAGAACATTAGTACAGAGAACATGTATGTGTGTATGTGTGTGTGTGTGCGTTTGTGTGTGTGTGTGTAAATTAACTAAATACATTATTAGTCTGTTAAGAAAGTAAGGGAGATCCTTGGAGGTCAGAAGTATTAAAATGCATATATCCATGAAAGAACACAAACACTGAAGTTTTGTTTTCAAGAAGCCAACAAATAATCTCTACTTGTGCATGAGATAGGAGAAAATCCCTGGAATCTCATGCAAAGTGGTAAGTAAACCAAAGACTCACACACAGACCCAAAATAACCGAAAAGAAGCAATTTTAATAGGAGAACTAGAAAGAAAAAAATAAAGCTGTCTCTGGATGCAGAAATTTGGGGAATGCTTAACTGACTTTTATGCAGGAAAGAAGGAAAAACCATTCAAATTTCTATGAGGGCTATGGCTAAAATTTATACTACTACATGTTCCAAATATCCCTATTAACAAAAACGTCATTTGGCTTTGAATTAACTTGTCAAGTCTATGAACTTGACAAATATATAGGCCATGACAATGGCAAATACAGATTTTAAAACAACTGTATGTAGCAAATAAGGAAACACATCATCATGGAAATGAATGAGCTTAAGCTAAATAACATAGTATCTGGTGTGCCACAACCAAAGTTATTAGAAGTAATATAATATATAAAATAAGCATATTTTAGCATATTTCCTTAAATAAATAAAAGCATGTATGTATTACAAGAGAAGATAATATAAAATAAGAAATCATATTTTAAAAAAAACACTAAAACTTTTAGAAATTGAAATATTATTACTGAAATTTAAAAAAAAATCAATGAATTGATTAACCAGATGAACATGCATTGGGAGAAGTAATAGGTGGGCTAAAATATAGGACTCAGAAAAATAGAGAGAAGGTGAGAGAGAGAGAGAGAGAGAGAGAGAGAAAGAGAGAGAGGAAAAAAGGAAAAGACGGAAAATTTGGTTATCAAAATTAGTTGTAGTTTCAGAAATCACAGCCTTGTATCAAAATAAACATCTTGTATATAACAATTATAAAATATAGTAGAAATATAAAATTATAAAAAATTATAACAATAATCTGAGGCTGCTCTGCCTATTCAGTAGCCAGTTTTTAAATTCCTTTACTTTCTTATTAAACTTGCTTTCACATACACACACACAGACACACACACAGACACAGACACACACACACACACACACACACACACACACACACACTCTCTCATGAAACCTGAAAGCTGACCTTAACTATGAAAAAATGAAAGGAGAATTGGCCCCTTAAACAAGAATGGTATTGTTCTATAGTTTTTCCACAGAGGCCACTTCTGGCCTGCACTTCTCAAGGTGTTACCTCCACCAAAGAGTTGCAGTCCTTTTTCTAAATTTAGATATCAAAAGAACAGAAATCAGAATTACTAGAGATGTTGAAAATTGAGGGAAAATATCTTGAAAAGAATCCCCATAAGGAAACCTAAAACTGGTAAACAAACCACTCTCAAATCCTCAAATCCTTTGGTATTTCCTAAACTTTACAAATATTGAGGTAATCCAAGTAGGAGGGCAATAATTTAAAAACAAAAACAAAAACAAAAAAAAAACCCACCACCACCACCAACAACAACAACAAAATAATAAAGCTCAAGAGCTATAAAACTGCTGTTTACCACAAAAGACAGAAATCTGAGTTAGTTAGAAGGGGTAAATAAACACCTTGAACTTTCAGATAGAATTACTAAAAGGTCTTGTTTTAGGAGTAAGTCTACGTCTTGGTAAAAGTGGTATAACATAATGAAATTTAAGTTCCAAAAATGACCAACCAGTAATTTAATTGTCTGCAAGAAGAAAAATGGTAGCCTTGAGAAAATAAAACGGAATCCCACCCAAATCTCACTGTGAATTTTAGTTCCCAAAATGCCCACATGTAGTAGGAGGGACAAAGTGGGAGGTAACTGAATCATGGGGGTGATTTCCCTCATACTATAATCATAACAGCAAGTAAGTTCTTACAAGACCTGATGGTTTTATAAGGGCCTTCCCCCTTCACTGGGCTCTCAATCTTCTCCCTCCTGACTCCCCTTCCACCATGACTGTAAATTTCCTGAGGCCTCCACAGCCAAGCTGAACTGTGAGCGAATTAAATCTCTTTTCTTTATAAACTACCCAGTCATTGGTAGGTCTTGATTAGCAGTGTGAGAACAGACTAACACAATACTTAACCACACATCATATACAAGGTGATGTATATCAATCGGAAATAGCTAAAGATGTGAAGAACAGAAAATATAACACAAGCTAAAGGGAAAAAATAATAAATAGAAACAGACCACAAGATGACAGTAATGTTGAAAATAAGAAATCAAAACTAAAACATGAAATGATAATCAAAATGAGTTAATTTCTCAGCAGAGATGTAAATATTTAAAAATAGATATTATAGATGTGAAAAATAAAGTATTTGACATCACAGTATGAACAGCAGATGGAGAAGGAAAAAATGTAAACTTTAAGATAAATAAACAGAAGTTTTCCAATCTGAATAACAGAAGTGGAACAGAAACTTCACACATTCTAATACAATAATAGAATATCAAATGTTCTAACATCAATTTAATTTGAATCTCAGAAGAATAAAGAAACAAGGGAACATAAAATAGCATTTGAAGCAGTAATGGCTTAAGGTATTCCTGCAACATCAACCTGCAGATCTCAAGAGTTCAACAAACCAACAAAATATAATATTATTAAAATCACATCTTAAAAGAAAGTTTAAAAAAAAAAAAAAACCTTTAAAGCAGACAGAATGTTGGGGTAGGGAACACAAATTTTATACAAAGAGAATTAACGGCATTAATCAAAGCTTCCTTTTCCTTGCAAACATTAGATGCCAAAAAACAATAGGTAAAATCTCAAAGTATTAAAAAAGAAAAAACTATATACAACTATTACCAAGAAATTTATTAAGGAAATAAATAAAAGACTCCTTTCACAAGTGGAAATGTAATTAAATTTTTAAAATAAACTTTATTTTTTAGAATAATTTTAAAGAAAAATGGGTAAGATGGTACAGGGCTCCCATATATGTCACCTAGTTGTCCCTATTAACATTTTATATGCTACGGTACATGTAAAATATAGTATGGTACATGTAATACAACTAATGAGGCAATATTGATACATTACTACTAAAGTCCATGCATTACCCAGATTTTTAAAGTGTTTACCTGCCAAGAGCCCATCCAAGATATCAGATTATATTTAGTTGCCATGTCTCCTTAGACATTATTTTCTTGGCTGTGGCACTTTCTCAGAATTTTATTTTTAATGATAGACAATTTTAAGGTGTATTGATCAGTTGTTGTAGGATGCTCCCTGTTGAAATTTGTCTAGGGTTTTTTTTCACAGTTTTCAGTTTTGAGGAAGAGGAATGAAGAGGTAAAGAGCCATTTTTAATCATATCATAAAGTTACGCTCTTTAAACATGATTTATTACTGTTGAAATTGACTGTAGCAAACTGACTGAGGTCCTGTTTATCAAATTTCAGTTTCCTTCTTCCCAACTGCCCTCTTTTTCAGAAAGTGACTATGTACAGCTCTCACTAAAGGAATGGGGAGGCATGTTGCCACTCCTTGAGTACAGATGCCTACATAAATTATTTGCAATTCTGATGTTGTGAGATGTGTGTCTTCGTTTGTTTCTAAGCTTATTTATGTCAGCATGGACTAAGGAGTATTTATCTTATATTTTGTGTTATAATCTAATACTACTTTACATATTGCTCAAACTATTTCGGCTTTGGCAATGGGAGCTCTTCAGTTGTCCCTATGTCTCTTTGACACAGCTTTATCAATGTGGACTTTTTATTTGTTGTGAACACTTCCAGTTACTTAATTCTTCAATTCTAGTATAAGAGTATAGCACTATCACAACTGTTAGCCTGAATTCTCCTGGAAAACTTTACTGACTGGAATACAATCTTTATATACAATTCATTTTGCCATTAGTTTTACAGCTCAGTCAATTTTTTTACTATAACTTTTATTTTAGGTTCAGGGGTCCATGTACAGGTTTATTATCTAGGTAAACTGTGTGTCATGGGGATTTGGTATATATATTAATAAGTTATCCAGGTAATAAATGTAATAATTTATTAGAAACATAAGGTTAGCAGTTTTTTCCCCACCCCCTTCAGTGAGATGGCTTTATACATTAGTAATAAAGTTAGATTCTCTTCTAGAGCCTGTGCTCTTTTCTGAAATACCTCACCTTGTAAATTTTTTTTATGGTTTACATACAATAATGTACACTTTTATGTTATATGGGTTGAGACTTTAACAGTGTCATTTATCACCATTGTCATATCATAAGGAATAGTTTCACTTTCCAAAAAATTTCCTATAATTCACCTATACAACCCTCTCCTACCCATCCCCCCCAAACCTGTGGAAGATGCTGAACTTTTTACTGTCTGTATAGCTTTGTCTGTTTGACAATTTCATACAAATTAAGTCTTACACCATGTCGACTTTTAACACTGTGTTCTGTAACTGAGCAATTTGCATTTAAGGTACCACCATGTTTTTTACTCAGCTTGATAGCTCACTCCTTTTGATCTTTGAATAATATTCCTTAGTATAAATATACGACAATTTACCTATTTAGCTTTTGAAAGATATCTTAGTTGTTTGTAGGTTTAGTTATTATGAATAAAACTATTATTTATGGCAATAAACCATCAGGTGAGACTCTTGGGTAGACATAATTTATCAACTCAGTTGAGCCCAATTACCAAATTGTACGTTATATTAGTCCATTCTCTTTTGCCAACTCTTTTGCTTCCATCCTAATCAATAAATTAATATGTTCAATAATTCTAAATTGTGAGACCTCAGAGAGGAATAAGATTATCACTACTAATGAAGCTACAAAGATTACCCAGTCTATAAGAGACAATTCCAAACACAGATTCCCATCACGAAGAATTTCCAGGGAATAATTTCACAGTTTCTCTAAAGAAGCTACAGAACTAGAGACCATAGGTAACATTCTTAAACATAAATTAAATTGGTAAGAACCCAAAAACACTAAAAGAAAATTTTGTATTATGTATGAAGTGACTGATTACATGTGTAGAGAAAGAGTTCTCAAATGATATACACACCAAACAAGGGTGGGTTTTACTCACTTAAATTAGTTTATCTCAGTGATACCATAAAAATACTAGCTAAAACAGGGAATAAAAGCAAAGGTTTAGATTTCTAAGACAAAGACACTCAAAAATAGATCTCAGAAAGGTCTATGAAGAAAGTTATTTTTAGTTTAGTTGAAAAAATGCTATACCAAGAATATCAATTTTCTTGTGTTTGACTTACTCATTCCAATAAAACTAAGAGTTATTTTCTTTGTTCTTTGCTCCTCTACCATAAAACACCACCTCTAGATAGGTATTCATTTATCTTCTTTACCCAATAGAGTGTTAGTTTTTGTTTGTTATTTGAAACTTAATTACGAAAAGTGTTCCATTGTATCATCAAAGCTGTTGTATTTTATTCGGAAAAAAAAAAAATACCCACAGCTTAACTGAACTTAGGTTGTGGTCCTGATTCAAGACTGGCAGAGAATCAGTAAGATATTTAATAGGAATTCCTAGAATGGCTGAATTATCCACATGCCAAGAAGATGCAAAGGATGCCAGCAAAGAATACTTGAGAACTGGCTTAAAGTTTGAATTAATTACTCATCTCAAATAGTTTGGATGGCAGAGTTGAAAGTATTACAGGACTAAGGTATTTGAGCATTATTTTTGCCCGAACTATTAGGTAACTATAAAAATTCAGACACAGATAAGTTACCTAGGTATATAGAGTTAGAAATAAAAATTCCGACAAATTCATCAGAGATATCAGTAAATGCATATTATGAAGAAGACTGAATTTAAAGTAAAGCTCATGTTACTAAACAAAACAAAAACGAAACCCAGAAATCTCAGAGAAGGGAAAATACAGAATTCAGAGTTCCTACAAGATATGATTTTAAGTATTCAGTTATCTAGAAACTACTAGACATGAAAAGAAATAAGAGTATGGCCCACACTCAGCTAAACAGTAGTCAGTAGAAATTGACTTTGAATGAACCCAGATATTGGGTTTTGAAAATTACCACTTAACATGAAAGAAAATAAATTTGAAGAAATAATGGCTAAATACTTTTCAAATTTTATGAAAAACATTAAGTGGAAAATCCAGGATTCTCATGTATCAAGTACCATTGGCTTACAGTTTGCTAAGGCCAGCATGATTTTTCTAAAAGCTTAATGTTGGAGCACTATATTAATGAAGTCACTCCTGCTATCATCCTATCTCTATAGAAAGTGATAACAGCCTGTAAATAAAGTTGCTTTAAGCTTCAGTAATATGTCAAGATTACATTATCACAAGAGAGGAATCGGGGATGAGAGGGGCAGAATGAAACAAATAAGAGGTCTTAACTTCACCCAAGGACTGCAAAGCTGTGAAATGATACAATATTTACAAAAATTTTTTTTTGAGACCATTTAAGTAATTTGCATACTAAAAGCAATAAATCAACACTCTTCAGATAAATATAACAGAATCTAGAGTCTTTATAACAGTATATACCCAATGTCTAGGATATGATTCAAAGTATCATGACACATGGAAACACAGGATAATGGGAAAGGAAAGTACACACAATAGAAAATGACACTGAAATGACACGGGTGTTGGAATTGGAAGTTAAATATCAAAACACAGTTATTTTAATAAAAAAACAAATTATAAAAATCATAAAATGTAAACTTTAAAATGAAAAATACAATAACAGAAATAATTGCAGCCCCACAGAGAAAGAAATGAGGTAGAACACATATTTGAAGGACTAAAGATCAGAAATGTCCCCAACCTAGAAAAGATTTACATTTTTATATTCAGAAATTTCAGTGAATCCCCGGTAGAATAAATACAAAGAAAACTATGACTCAGCACATCATAATCAAACTGCTAAAAATAAAAAACCAGTACCAGTGAAAAATACTGTATATACAGGAAAACAATGATTTGAGTATCTGTAGACTTTTAAATCTTTAATTCCAGAAGATAGTAAAATAACACCTTAAAAGTCCTGAATGAGTGAAAAATGATAATAACCTAAAATTCTATGCTCAGCAAAAATAATTAAGGATTAAGGAAAATTAAAATTAAATCTATTTTCCAATGAGAGAACACTAAGAGTATCCTTCAACTGAAAACTTGAACTAAAATAATTAATAAAGGAAATTCTTCAGTCAGAAAGAACATCATCCAGATTAAGAATGTCATTTGGGAAGAAATGAAGAAACTCAGAAATAGTAAAATCTCAGTATATATAAAAGGATATTTTTCAAATAGATTTTATAATACACAAATTACTGCTTCAAGCAAAAATTAAAATAATTTAATATTACATTTATACTATATGTAGATATGTGTCAAGATATAAATAACAATGATAGCACAAATGGACTATACAGTTAAATGGTTTTTATATTTTAAAGTCATTTGTTGGCTCTAAAAAAAACCCTGAAAATTTATGATTATGTAATCAATAAAACAACTATTACAAATATTTTAAATAACTCGGGAGAGAAATTTAAAAATACAATTCATAAAATGTTTACATAATCTAAAGAAGTTTTGGATAGAAGAAAAACGGAACAAAAGCAACAATAAGACAGATAAAAATGGAGGGAGATGCAGAAGATGGTGAATCTTAATTAACTACATAAGTAATTACATTAAATGCTAATGTATTAAGAACTCCAATTAAAATTTAGAAATTGTCTGATTAAATAAACAAGAACCCACAATCTATTTTCAAAGATGATCTCTAAATGTTGAATAAAAGATACATTGAAAGATACAAATGAACAAAGTAATATCATGCAAAGAGGAAGTGTAATAGGCTTTGGGTGGTTATGTTAATATTATATAAAAGAGATTTAAAAGAAAGTACATTACCATGGATAAAGAGGAATATTTCATACTGATAAAAGGGTCAATTTATCAAGAATATATGACAATCATAAATGTGTCAGTCTACTAACAAAAACACACAAATAAAAACTGAAAAACAAATAATATCACGATTATAATGGATACTGTATCACAACTCTCTCAGTATCTAATAAAACAAAAATTATCAGTATACCATAAATGCTCTGAACTATATTGTCAACCACCTTTAATTGACATTTTTAGAACACTACACCCAATAACTTCAGAATACAATATATTCAAGCCTACATGCTACTTTCGGGAAGATAGTTTATAAAACAAGTCTCATTATATGTAAAAATACTGAACTCATACAAACTGTGTATTGATAAGTTAAGCCACACATTTTTATATAATCTATTGTTCAAAGATGATTACAAAAAAATAGAAAACATACCAAACAGAATGATACCAAAATATTACCAAACTTTTAAATGAAAAATTAAATGGCATACATTTATATACTCTAGAGATTGAGGAAGCAATCACTGACCCAAACAAAAAAGATAAAATCATAAATTCTTAGACAAAAAAACACATTTTGTACAGTAAATTATGCACTGCCAAATTAAAAATATTTCTCATCAAAGGACACTATTAAAATTAATAGGCAAGTCACAGACTAAAAGAAAATATTGGCAAAAATATATTTGATAAGAAACTCATATCTATGATGTCTAAAGTTATTCTATAATCAAATAATAAAAACTGACAAACTAATTAAAAAGAGGACAAAACACTGAATAGCTGTTTCATAAGAAAAAGATATATTAATACAAATAAGCATGGATATGAAGTAGTCAATATCATTAGTTTTCAGGGAAATACAAATTAAAAACCACAAAATGGGTAAAGTGCTAGTGACTCACAACTGTAATCACAGCATGTTGGGAGGCCAAAGCAGATGGATCACAAGGTTAGGAGTTCAAGACCAGTCTGGCTAAGAAGGTGAAACCCTGTCCCTACTAAAAATACAAAAACTAGCCGGGTGTTGTGGTGACCACCTGTAATTTCAGCTACTTGGGAAGCTGAAGCAAAGAACTGCTTCAACCTCGGAAGCAGAGGTTCCAGTGAGCCAATATCGTGCCACTGCACTCCAGCCTGGGTGACAAAGCAAGACTCCATCTTAAAAAAAAAAAAAAAACCCACAAAATAATATGCATCTACCAAATGGCCAAAAAATTTTTTTAAAAATATGTATAATGCCAAATATTGGGAAGGATATAAAGGAAGAAGAATTTTAATACATTGTTGAGGTGAATGTAAAATGGTACAACCACTTTGAAATTAGTTCTGACAGTTTCTTATGAATTGAAATATAACCTTCATTGTGACCCAGTAATTTCAATCCTAAGGCTTTACCCAGGAATAGTAAAAACCTATGTCTATAAAAGGATTTTTAAAATCATATTTATATCAGCTTTATTCATAAGTGCCAAAATTTGTAAACAGTAGTAGAACAGATACTCTCTACTGTGCTATAGTCATATAAGGGATCTTCACTCAGTCATAAAAATTAACCAGCTGTTTGATATACCTAGCGACATTAACAAGTTTTAGAAAGTTCAAAGCTATATATTGCATGATTCAATTGATATGAAACTCTAAAATGGACAAAGCAAATCTAAAAATACCAGAACACTGGTATTTTTGCTTTTGGAGGTTGATATCTGAGATAGATTGGGAAGAGGTATGAGGAACCTGAGATTATAACAATGTTCTACTTCTTGATAAAGATCTGTGTATTCAGGAATATGCATTTTTTTAATGCAGTGAATATACAGCTAAGATTTGTGCATTTCATTATATGTAATTTGCACATTAAAAGAAGAACTCTAAAATATCTTCTAGTTAATGATATTCCTGCTTCCATATTTAGGAAGATGTTTGCAGATGTCTGAAATTAACATTGGAAGGACTTCAAAATTCAAGACGGAATGATGGGTGGATAAAAGAATGAATTCATGTTTTGATATGTGATAAAGTGTGTACAGTAAAATGTAAATGGTAAAAACACAGCTGTCAGATATGAGTGTTCACAGTAATATACTGTCAAGTTTTTGTCAATATATTTAGAAATTGTATTAATAAAATATTGAAAATAATTTAAAACCGCCTTATTCAATGAAAGCATCTATAAACTACCAAGATGAAATGCTTTTCCCAGGTTTTGGAGGCCATGGCTCAAAATCACACATTGTAATCCCTGTGAATGCCTCTCCACAGGTGTATTTAATCTTCTAACTTCTTCACCTACTGGTTTGTGAGAATAAATTGGATCCTGGTTTTCTCACCAGAATGTAATGCCTTCATTCTGATGTAGGACTATGAAAGACACTTTTATATTTCACTTTTTCACTTGTATCATATTGAAAAATAGTTAACATGATGCAGAAGAGAATACAGCAGCTAAAGTCAGACAATAATGATCTCAAATGTAAGTTAAAGCTTATCTTACTATCAAGCTAGGAGATCAAGGGCAAGAAAATTTCTTAAATTCTCAGTGTGTGTGTGTGTGTGTGTGTGTGTGTGTGTGTGTGTGTGTGTTTTTAAGATTTAGATGGAATGCAAGAATCCTGTTCTTACAAAATAGTTGTAAAAATTAAATGTGATAAAATATAACGGCACCTTGTTTAACACCTAGCATATGGCAAATATTCAACACATTTTATTGACTTTCCTTCTTTATACTTATTTGCATTTCAGACAACAGGTAATAATTTTCTTATGTGCTATAATAAATACTCATATATTTTAATATATGTCTACTACTATTAATGATGTGTACAAACAACTATGTATTTAGAATGGATCCTCACAACATATGGGTATTTTGTCCCTTATTCAGTCAAAGAATAACAAAATAAATTATACCTTTATGAGACATTTTCATCAACATGGCAATAGCAGTACCAAGCCCTCATGAAGAATGCTATTGTCAAATTCCAGAATAGCTTTGAGGAAATAGAATGTAAAAATGAAATGTGATAGAAACTCTATTAATAGCCTCACCATTACATTATTTATGTGATGTATTTATCAGTCTAAGGCAGATCTCCAGAGATTATAGCTCTGTGTTTAAGAAAAATAAGAATCTATTATGTACTTAAATGAATCTTTTATTCTTTTCATAGAACTCTAGATTTAGATCACACTGCCTAGCCCTTTTTGCCTGGTAACTTGAGTAACATAATTAGGTACAAGGCACTCAGTATAGAAGTAATGGTGGAGAAGCATAGGAACCTTCTCAACCCTGGGGAGCGTTGTCTTCAGGAGTTGGACAAGGCCTGCCCTTCTTTCTGATTAAGGAGAATTAATCTATGCCCATCTCTCTTTGGACATGCACCTAGAACGTGAAGATGAATATGCCCTGTCTGGTTTGTCACCTGTATGCATGAGGCTACATTTTTCCAACTCACTTGATTGTGGCACACCTAGGACAGAGTTCTGCGCACACTGCTACACTCCCTCTGCTTTTCTTTCTCTGGAGCTGAGAAATGTTGCTCAGCCATGTTCAGGCAGAGACTGTGGAAGGATGTAAAAAGATGTAGTTCATGTGATGTGTAATGAGACCAGGAAACTCCATGGTCATATCCCCTCATGCCCCTGCTTCAGTGTGAAGTGAGTCCCCTGGTAAGTTCTACATTGTGTGGGATCCCATGATTGTGGGTCAAACCTTCCTCACATCCCTGGAGACTAACTGGCTGAGGCTCTGCTGGCAGGAACTGCAAATCCATACCTCAATAGAGACAATAGTTACCTGTCACTGTGAGGATGAACCTCACAATAGACTTGGCTTGCCTCCACTCAGCTGGTTGCTTTTCCCCAGGAGCAGTGCTATGTCAAGGGCTCAGCTTTTCTGTCTGTTCCAAAAACAGGTAGGATGTTTAAGGGCAGCAGTTGTTAGACAGCTCTTGGTAAGGGAGAATCCAGGCTGATGGGCCCAGGAATAGCCTCCTTCTCTGCTGCTGTGGCCACCCCTTCAGGTGTCCAGAGTTTGAGTTCCAGGGTGGCCAATGATGAGGACTATGAAATGTTAACCAGGCAAGCATATTCTCTACTTGTTCAGCACCACTTTCATGGTGAATTTCCTCGCAGGTGGGCATTAGCATGAGATGCATTTCCATGACTTTACTCAAATGCTTGTTTAATATCCTACTCCCTTTCCTATAGGCCCCTAATCAGCTAGCGAAGATGCTGACCAGGGGCAAGGAAGCTATGTATTACCTCAAGCCATTTCTTCCAAATAAAGCTGATGACTTACACACTGCTAGAAGCCTTATCCATTGGTAAGTTTTTCCCCTTTACTATTTTTCAAGATTACCCTAAATGTGGCTTCAGTGTAGCCATTGCTCATGTTTGTACTTCATTTTCCACTTACACTCAGGTACTGACCCAACCCATCTACCCATAAGCCAAGCTCAAGCTTTCTCCCCTTCTTCAGGGTGGTTGTATGACAACCCTGTGCAGCACTAAGTGTAACACTGGGAAGGGGCTCTGGTACAACCATGACAGATGCCAAGGTCATCTGCTCTCCCTGCTCATGCATCTTATTCATGTCCTCTAGTTCTCATCAGATTTACACTCCAATATATGATCTCCATCTCATAATGGACATTTGCTGGAGCCAGTTAACTGGGCAGCTTTACATGTCCAAGGAATCCAATTCATAATGTACAATTAAGAATATGTACTCATTTGTTGCCTCTTGGTAACGTGTCTCTATTATGGCGTGGTAACAAACTAAGAGCTGTCTCTCAAAAGGCATATGATCTCCCACTATAGTTAGTTAAGGTCTAGTAGTAACTTAGCCTTACTTCAGAACATTGGGGCCACCATTATAATTCCCCTAAAGGGGCTTTCCATAAACTCTACACAACATCTTTCAGTACTACTGATATCTCCAGTACACAGTGTCTGCAAGATTATATGGTCCAAGTGGTAGGTCTGGCTTCCCTACAGCCTGGGTCTGCAACAGAACCATTCCCTGCTCCCAGCTCTACAACTGTTTGTCTTTCAGGTTACTGAGCATATAGATGAAAGCCATACTCCTATATATAGAATAAGATGCCTTCAGAACCTAAAGAGGCCTGGCCAGGCGCGGTGGCTCACACCTGTAATCCCAGGCAAAGGCAGACAGATCACGAGGTCAAGAGATTGAGGTCATCCTGGCCAACATGGTGAAACCCCGTCTCTACTGAAAACACAAAAATAAACTGGGTATGGTGGCACGTGCCTATAGTCCCAGCTACTTGTGAGGCTGAGGTAGGAGAACTGCTTGAACCTGGGAGGCGGAGGTTGCAGTGAGCCGAGATCATGCCACTGTACTCCAGTCTGGTGACAGAGCAAGACTCTTGTCTCAAAAAAAAAAAAAAAAAAAAAAAAAGAAGGTGCTAAGGAGGCCTACCTCTTTAGGTAAACACTGTACTTTATTTTTTTAATGATAGAAAACACAAAATGCTCCAGTTTGTCTCTTACTTTGGAGGTTATACATATTCTGACAAGCCTCTGATCACTGGACTGCTAAAAACTTTATTGAAGTAGCAGGTCCCTGAATCTTTATAATAGCTACTTTCCGCCTGCTATAGACATGTATCTTATCTAGGCCTCAAAGGTAGTGGCCATCTGTTTATTATTCTGCATGATTGTTACCTGGTGTAATGCCTACTTGACATAGCTGAATTTCCACCAGTCCTAACTCTGCTTATCTTTAAGAAGCAGGATACTTGCAATAAAAAGTTCTCTTTATAACCAGACAAGCTAGGACCTGTTTGAATGAAGATAGCTGACCAAAGGACTTCAAAAAGCCCTTAGTCTTTATTATCCTCTCATTTCTATGCTAAATGACACTCCCACCAGTCCCATGACAGTTGACAATCGCCAGAAGAAGCCATAAAAGGACAAAAAGGAAGGCGGCACTCTGGTTCTTGGTAGTTCACCACATACTTCTGGAAAAGACATGAATATTTGTCTCTTATTTATAATGTCGAAACCTTTCATTAGAGAAACCCTATATTTTGACCCCTTCACCCTTCACCCATCAAAGTTGATCTGTGAGTCATGATCCTGCTTCTCAATTCCATGGCCATCAAATAAAACCTGCACTATTTGACACTCACTTTTGGTTTCAAGTATTGGCTTCATGACACCAAACAGTGAAGGGCCCCAGCTTTTGCGGGACCAGCTTTGTCAGTAACAATGATCAGCATGATGTCATAGATGTAATGAATTAATATGTTTTGTGGAATAGCCAAGATTTCTTTGTACAATATTATAACGAAGAAAAGGAGAACTAACTTAGCCCCAGGGAAAACTGTAAATAAGCATTGTTGATAATTCCACATGAATGAAAATAATTTATTCTCCTCTCTTCAAATAGAAGAGAGACAAATATATTGACTAAATCAATGTCCTCATGCCCTGTTATTGAAGATCTTATTAATCTGCTCCAGACACACACAGAAAGTGTAACCAAAGCTACTGCCCAATTAAGCTTGCAGTTGTCTGCTGGCATTTGCCAGGATCCATCCAGGAGCCAGACTATATAATTTTAATGGGGAAAGGTTAAGAACCATCAGTGCTGTGTCATTTAGATGTTTGTTGTTTTTTTTTTTTGTTTGTTTGTTTTACCAAATCTTGCTCTGTCACCCAGGCTGGAGCACAGTGGCACAATTTTGGCTCACTGCAACCTCCATCTCCCAGGTTCAAGTGATTCTTGTGCTTCAGCCCCTTGAGCAGCTAAGATTACAGACACATGCCACCACATCCAGCTAATTTTTTGTATTTTAGTAGAAACAGGATTTTGCCATGCTGCCCAGGCTGGTCTCAAACTCCTGGATTCAAGCGATCCACCTGCCTCAGCCTCCCAAAGTGCTGGGATTACAGGCATGAGCCATCACACCTGGCCCATTTAGATCTTTAATGGTGGTAGTAATCTTCATGCTCCTGGGATGCCACATTGTTAGAGACTTACTAACTTCAACTGAATAGGAGGGTCAGTCTCAGAGGTTTGACTTGGCCTTCCTTACTAGGTTAGGACCCAATGTGGGGGTTACTCCAACTGTCTAGTATATTAGTCCTTGTTATCCACTTGGCCAATGGGAAAATGACCAATAAATGGGTCATGAGCCCAATGGATGTGTGGAGGAGAGAACTTGCCTGTGGCTGTCAATGAATCCAGCCTGTGACTGCCTCTCCTACCTTCAGCCCCAGCCTGCATAGAACAGCCACTACTGAAGTTTTAGTGAGCCTGTAGCCTTTTTCACCAACATATTTCTGATGGCTTTTGTGAACAGTGTGTCATAATACTTAATCTCTGGCAGATCTTCTGCCCTTACCTAATGTGTCCATTTCAGAGTACCCACTTTCCTTATTCTCTTTCTACCTTTCTCTATGCTTCGTCATGACAATTTAGGAAATTTGGCAGTTCCTCAAGAAAAGGCTTTTACATTTTCTTCAGGCTTCTAAGGGTCACCATAGCAGGGAATTTGCCCCATATCCTGCAATCCTTGCCAAGATGTTAAATTATGTTCTGAGAAAGTGAATCCAAGTCAGTAATTTTTTGCTTAGCCAGCATTTATTCCAGTCCCCATTATCAAGCACCCACCAAAGTCCACCAGGTCTTGCCAATAGACACTGGTGATTCCTCCCACCCCCACCCCTGTCTCCTTCAACGTGTAATCATTTTCCTCCTTCATTGTGCCCAGGACATCCTTGGTGACTTTATGCTGGAAGGTAGCCCTAGTTGTGGGCCTGGAAGCCAGGACAGTGGTGGATTGCACTACTGCTAGGGCTAGCCTAACAAAATATTGAAGACCAGGTGCCTTACAAAAAAAATAATAATTTTCTCAGTTCTGAAGACTGGAAGTCCAAGATCAAGGTGTTGACAGGTTTGTTCCCCCTGATGCCTCTCTCCTTAGTGGGCGGATGGCCGCCTTCTTTCTCAGCATCCTTGCGGGGCCTTCCCTCTTTGCGTGTGCATTGCTGGTGTCACTCTCTCTTCTTAAAAGGCCACTAGTCCTGTTGGAATAGGGCTCTACCCTATGACCTCATCCTATCTCCTATTACCGTCACACTGGGAGTCAGGGTTTCAACACTGAATTCTGGGCAGAAACAATTCAGTCCGTAACAGGTCTAGGGAGGCACCTTTGGCCTTCTGGAGAAAGACATTTACTTTATCAATCCACAGGACAAACTGCTAGCTCCTACTATGAAGACATAGGCCACTGCCACAGAATCAAAATCCCCAGAAACATCCATTTAGATGGGCCTGTTTCATTTTCAGGATTTCATATTTTTCAAGTCAGTCTCTGACTTTAGCATAACAGATCTGCCTTACCTAATGACTCGGGAGGACTACTCCTCCTCCTCTTTAATATCCTGTCTGGTTTCACATAAGGACTTATGGGCCTCATTCTAAACTTAATAAGCCCATTTGACTTTCACATTAGCCTCCATTTGGTAAAAGCTTTTCAGTTTCTCTTTATTCCTCTGCAAGGCCAATACTATTTGGCTGTAAACGTAATTTTGCTCTTCATATGAACATGATGTCCCCCCCCCATACCTTTTAAGTGCCTGCATCATTCAGTCTGAATCATTTCACCTGCAAGGGCACATCCTTGTTTCCTCAGGTTATGACTCATGAAATCTTTAGCAACCACACTCCCATCTTATTTCAGAGACTATCTGTGCCAAATACAATAATTAAAATGATGTTCTATTTGATACCTTAGTAGCAGGTGAACGAATTCCCAAGCACCATCTCAATGTCTGCTTGTTCAGACTATTCTTTAGATCAATTCTGTTAGTTCATGCCCTTCAAGAAGTATACACTAAGAACAACATTTGTTATAGCACATTTGTCCAATGTTCATACATTTCATTTTTATAAAAGAATACCTGAGGTTGGGTAATTTATAAAGAAAAGAAGTTTATTAGGACTACAGTGCTGCAAGCTGTACTATCAAGGCACCAGCATCTGCTTAGCTTCTGATGAGGGCCTCAGCAAACTTCAAATCATGATGTTACATGAAGGGGGACCCAGCATTTCACATAGCAATAGTGGGAGCAAGGGGCAGAGGGGTGCCGCACTCTCTTAAAAAACAATCAGCTCTTGCATGAACTCACAGCAAGAACTCAGTCGTTATCACAAGCAGGGTACCAAGCCATTTATGAAAAATCCACCGCCGTGAACCAAACACTGTCCACTAGGCCCCATCTCGAACACAGGGGATCATGTTTCAACATGAGGTTTGGAGAGGAAACACATCCAAACCATATTATTAGCTGTACAGAGGATTTATTGGGAGAAACTCACTTGAAGGCAAAGGGGACAAGGCCTGAGTCGGCAGCAAGGACCTCCAGCATGTAGTGCTGTGGAAGATGGAGCAAGAAGAGCCTCACACTACAGGAGAGCTCGAGACAAGTTGGGGTCAGGCTGATTAGGGATCCCCAAGCCTGAAGGCATCCTGTATCCAGTAAAAATGGGCCAGCACCAGGATGTACACCATGCTTAGCCCTCATCCCTGAGAAGCCTACACAGGGAAAACATGTTCTCCTAAATGATGTGGATCTCTAGGCTTGTCTGTGACATACACACTCCAGCTTGGTCTCTTGAAAGAGATCAGAACCATGCATTTTCATGGCTAACATGATACCACAAGGGATTCATATGATGCAAGAAATTTTAAAAAGCAAAGATTTAAACAAATTTGAACAAAGGGAAACTGGGTGAGAATCGTAAGACGAAACTGAGCATAAGATTAGTGAAAAATATATGCCATAAAATCTTTTGGATCAAAAACATTGCTTTGAAACTTAAATATTCAATAAAAAGAAGGAAATATCATTTATAAACAATTTAGTTTGGCCAACAAAAATATATATGTAAGTTTTTTAAAGGAATTAATCTATTCCTAAAACTGAGGGATGAGATATTATCCAAAATAAACAGCATGTGCTATAACCAAATTTTCAAAAGAGCTGGCTAGGGAGTGACAAGTTACACTTGCCAGATGCCAAGAAGTCACACTTTTGTTGAGTAATAGCATACAGGTGGCATAGTTTTTATAGTCTGACTTCACCAAATGATAAGACTTAAAGTATCTGAAGAAACTGATTATCCTACAAATTGTCCTCCATGAACATTATTCAGAAACATTGTGTGTGTGTGTGTGTGTGTGTGTGTGTGCGCGTGTGTGTGTCTGTGTGGGACTCCTTGAGTAGGAGTGTTACTCTGTGGCCCAGGCTGGAGTGCAGTGGCACAATCTCTGCTCACTGCAACCTCCATATCCTGGGTTCAAGCGATTATCCTCGTGCAGTTTTTATTACGGCTAAGGTACAGTAGTCCATGCTGCCAATTAACAGAATATCTGCCTGACTTTACCAATAGCAAAGTAAAGGTCAAAAACATGCCTGAGATACTCCTCCAACCTTGGAGGAGTTCTTGAATTAGTTTGGGCAAGCAGAACCAAAACTCGCTCAGACAGGAATTCGAAGTTCACACCAACAAATTGTCAAATGGGCAACTGAGGCCTCCGTGTTTTTTCCCCTTGAGGCAAGACTGCAAAAACGTTAACTCGAAATGTGTTAAAGTACTACTAAACTCATACTTGAACGAAGCACCTAGAGAACATATAACTTCCAATAATGCACTGTCCAGGTTTAATCCTTTAAAATAAACAGGTCATAAAAAGAACTCCCAGGTAATTGAATGTACTGATTTGTTCTGTGGAGCTAACTCTATGCTGAAGGACACTTACCAAAAAATTATTTTGACCTTGGAATACTTCATTTTAAATAATTATTTCTAACAGTAATTATGTAGAAGTGCCAGTGATCTCTTCAAGCTACTCCTAAACTCTGATAATAAAATCATATGATCTACTGTACAAGTGAGTGCTTGGACTGATTCTGTTTTCTAAGGGGACAGAGAGGGACACTTAGCTCATCTAAAAGTAGAATCAAATCATTAAGTAAGTGTGTAAAAATAAGTTAGTGCAGAAACACATCTCTCTTTATTCCAAATGGAGATTATTAACCAGTACACTAGAAAGTCATTCCTACTGACCTTGACTCTTCAGGTATCACTGAGGTACTATTTATTTAGCATTGAAAGCCAAAAAGTTAATTTGAACTCCCAGTGAATATTTCAACCAAAGCCATGAAAAATTATGAACAAAAACTTGCCATTGACTGTGTGCCTACTATGTAACAGGAACTGTGTCGGCCACACACAGCATCTCTTTCTCAATAATGCCATGAGGTAATTAATCTGGCACCTACTTTATAAAAGAGAAACTGGAAGTATACATAATATCTTTCCCTACTCTTATTCCCAGTGTGATACAGCTAAAAAGTGAAAGACCCAGAAGCCCAGTTATATCTGGGTCAAAAGTCCTGTCCTTTTTTTTTTTTCAATTCCTATTGCTTCCATTTCAAGCCTTCATAAATCTGAGGGCATTTGTGAGAAACTACATAATTTTGCTTAACAACGTGACTAAATGTTTCCAACTATATATTATGGTCTCTGCTGACTTCAAAATACATTATGGCATTATTTAATTCCCCATAGATTGCCCCATTTTGCAATAATGCCATTATCATGATGATGTCAGCTTTTGCCATTCTTCATAAAGTTATCACAGTCTTTTCAGGCCAGAAGAATGCCAAAGCCATCAAATAAAATATTTTTGTCTCAAGACATTACATAGGTCATATTGACATGGATGTCCATCTCAATCAGTTATCAGCTGTGGCCTGCTGCTTTCCACAATAAACCAACCTCTGTGAAACCTTTTACTTGCCACTCCCTGTTGAACTGCCAGTAGCAGATGTTTTCAACACTCTAAGTAGAGCTACATTTTTTTCTTCCTGCAAAATACTGTAAATGAGTCTGATATTCAAACAATGCCAATGTATTTCTCATCAGTCATACTCATGGTATTTAACTAAAGTCTCCAGACCCTCTACTTTGACATACTGTTCTTCTTGCAACAGACATGATGAAAGAGGTTAAAATGTGCACAGTGAGAGGCACATTATACCTTACCAGTCAGTATTGTTCGTGTAATGCCTGTAAACTTTTCTCATTCTATTTGGAGCTCAGAAGAATCTGGAAAGATCACTGTGTCTGCTTTGTCTTTACACTTGCCTAATAGTAGCAACTTGTTTTGCTAGCGAGCTTACTATTTGCATATTTTATTGATAATTTCTTTTATAATGATATTCTTTCATGATTCATAACATTTGTCCCTATTAATATAGTTTTTTGGCTTATCGTATGCATATACACTCATTATATTCAATTTCCCATGTTATGTGTTTGATGATGTCTAGGACTATGGGATTTGCTCTTAGAAAATATGAAAATAGCTGGGCACGGTGGCTCAAGCCTGTAATCCCAGTGCTTTGGGAGGCTGAGGCGGGTGGATCATGAGGTCAAAAGATCGAGACCATCCTGGTCAACATGGTGAAACCTCGTATCTACTTAAAATACAAAACATTAGCTGGGCATGGTGGCCTGTGCCTGTAATCCCAGCTACTCAGGAGGCTGAAGCAGGAGAATTGCCTGAACCCAGGAGGCGGAGGTTGCGGCGAGCCGAGATCGCGCTATTGCACTCCAGCCTGGGTAACAAGAGCAAAAATCTGTCTCAAAAATATAAGAAAATATGAAAATATAAAGCTTCAAGATAAAGGTATGACTGCAGGATTCCATGCTTTATTTTGGTTTATTCTCTAACTGCTAATAGTCAAGTGCAAGTACTTGAAAGTTGCAACTTTCAAACTGCTTTGAAGACTGTACACTCCCAATACATATAGTAAAAAATGTTTCAAATAGCAATTATTTTAATACCTTACTTGTCGGCATTTTACATGTTACATATAAGCATTTTACATATAATGTAGGCATTTTACATGTTACATATAATTCACTTCTTACAATGAATTATATGAATATATGAACCTATATAATTTATATAAGCTATAAATACCACTCTACTTCTGCAAATGAAGAAAATTAAGCCCGGATAAATTACATAACTTGCCTAGAGACATAAATTCAATGTATTTTGAATCCAGGAATACAGCCGTGACTGTTTTACTCTAAAGCTTCAAGATAAATTAAAGCACAGTAATAGTCTTCAAAATAATGTCTTCACAGAGGGTTACAGCAAGGATTAAAATAGAAAAGGCATATAAAACTTTATTCAAAATAAAATAATAGTATTGATTTTATATGAATATTTATGAATGTCACTATAAGCTTCTTAATAACTTTACAATTGCAGACATAAGATATGTAGGAAATAATTATTTTATAACATAAAACATATTAGCTTTACAAAACACTAAATGTCACCTGAGTTGAAAGAAGGAAGGGAACATATATGATTGGGGGAAATTATGTGTGGAAAATAACCCTGGAGGTAGATTTTGAGTAGATAAAATTTCAAAAGGCATGGATACAGAGCATATACAGAAAGCAAAGGATATTAAGTATGTTTCCCACTGGCTAATTTCAATAATTTATAGGATATTTTAATTCCTCTTTGCCCTCTAGCATGTTTCATCTTAGTAAGTGCTCTTTAACATTGCTGCTTATCTTAATCTTAACAAAGGAAAAAATTCCAATTTATTATGTATGTGGAAAGGAGAGACATGACAACAACCTCCAAGGCAACACTTCCAACGCGGGAGAAAAATACAGAGAACATACGCTTTCCCTCTAGGATGGGTGTCACCTAACATCTAAAACACTCTTAACAAGTTTATGGATCACAGCTAGCTCCATGTGCCCCTTGTTTTCCCACCTGGGCATGTGAAGGGAAGGGGCTTAAGAATTAGGTTATATTCCAGATTTTCATCATATTGTTACAGATTTGCAGCAATCACAAAGCCCAATTTAGGGCCAGGGTTCTGACTTTGTATTATGCTCTGGATACACATCTCCTTTTGTCTGTCAGAACTGAATCAGTCTCTCACTGCTCCTCTCTTTCAATAGATCAGAAGTGTGGGGTCAACATTAACTAGATTAATTTCCCTAAAGACTTAGAATCAACTGCCCTACCTTACCTGAAGTGACATACTTAATAGAGCTGATCATTTTTCAAGCTGGAATACTCTGTTGAGAAATACAGTCCATGTGAGAGTTGTAAGTCGCAAGTAAGAGAAATGGAGTACATGGGAACGGCAATGGGAAGACTGGAAAAGTTTTTGAGCAAGGGGAATTCCTAATTAAAACATTGCAGTAGGAAGATTAACCTGGCACCACAGTTTAATTATCCTTGTAACACAGAGGATCAGGAGGTGGTGGGTTGCAAGGCAGTATGAATACCTCTGGGAAAGGCTGCCAACAGGATTTACGTTAGTCATAGTGGGACAGGAAGAAGCCCATGATGCTACTCACCTAACTTTCCCTTTCCTTTCCCCTCCCCTTTTGCAGAGGAAGACTCCCTAGGCTATGCCCAGTATATCACTCATCCCTGAGCAACAAATCTATCCACGTACTATTTTTGGTCTGCAACTCACTCCCATACAAACTCTTAACATTAGCTCAGTATGACCATTTGTGTTTTTCATTTCTGTACCAAGCCATAGACATGTAGATCACTATTATGACAAATGTACAGTCTTTACCTTCAACTAGACCCACTTATATTAGAACTTATATACAGAGTTATCAGCTGCCTTTCTCAACTCCACAATGACTATTGCTTCTGCAACCACTCTCTTCTTTACCATTTTCCAATTATCTCTCACATTACCATTAGCCAATGACCCCAAATTTACTTAACAGAGGAAGCACCTATCATCTGTCAAAGCTTCATTCATTTTTGTATCCTGACTACAAATGAATTCGTACCACAGTGGTTTCTTTCTTCTTATAATTAAAAAATAAAACAACTCTCTTTCCTCTTTCCAAGCAAGTATTTTGAATAGGACTAGCCTTTGGCTAAGGATTTGAGTAAGTTCTTTCATGTGGTCCAGAATGTACAGGCAACACTTTTTATTAAGATAAATATGGCTCAGTACAGGGAGTCATTCTTCTGCTGGGCACCCAGGTGGCCCAATTATAAAAGTTTCAGGGGCAGAGAGAAAGTGAGAAAAGAACAAACACTTTGATGCAAAACATTGTACTCCATTGGAAAGTAGTTGCCTTGTAAAATAGCCACTGAGCAGTTAGAAAAAGCTGTCTCTTCTAATGAGTTTGAGCATTTTATCTCTGAGAAAGTTTGTCCTCAATGAAGAAAACTCTCTCTCTCTCTCTCTCTCTCTCTGTGTGTGTGTGTGTGTGTGTGTGTGTGTGTGTGTGTGTGTGTGTTCACAGGTCCCAACAATCAGAAAGGAAAAGAGGAATTTCTAAAACATATGCCACGAGAAGCAACTACATTAAGCTCACACCCACACTCAACTGCTGTTGAGATGCATAGTGTCCACATACCACCCCTCTTCCCTTCACACCTATTTTTCCATAAATGACCCTTCCAGATTTGGAGTGTCAAAAGTCACAACTCCTATATTCACCATGTGAATGACCCACATGTAAGGTCACTTAGCTTGAATACCAGAGACACAGAGAAGACATCCTCTTTCTTCAGGATGATATTAATCCCTTTGATGATAGGGAGAAGTTTAGTAAGAGGTGACTGCATGGATGGTCCCACCTGGTAATGAGTGAAAAAGCATTTCTGAGAGGAGAGACACAGATGGAGGACATATTAGGGACCAGGGTGTGCCCACCAGAGGGCTCTCTGTAAAGACACTGAATTTCCAATGTACGGCTTTTGAACAACAGGAAAAGTCATGCTAATGACAACTTCAAGAATTTGTTTTCCTTTTTTCCTACTGTAATTTATCCAATGAAGTCGTCTTTTCATATAGCCTTTTATAGTGCAGATGTGAAGAATCAGTGAAAAGGCTGCTTGTCTCACATTTGCCCCTTGGGAGGCGCTCCATCCAATTGAAGCTGGAATTTCAGGCCACGAACAGCAGTAAGGTGAGCAATGTGTCCGGATAGAGGTGGGAATACTTAGGGAGACAGGGAAGGCACTACGGTGGGGAAAGTTTAGAAGAAATACTAAGTTCAAAATGTTTACTATTCCCCAACAGAAGGTAAGCCAGGGGCAGGGAGTAGGCCTCTATGTCTGCACACCAGTTTTTGTTCCCCACCTGAAGGACACCTTTCTGCACAGTCCAGGCCACCTCACCTCTTGCCAGTGTCCTCATTGTACTTTACTACTTCATAAAAACCACTATATATCTTCCTTTCACTTCTTTTTATTTTATAATCGCACTTCTACTCAATTGAAAAAATATTTAGAAACAAGAATTTTTAAAAAGAAGCTGTAAGTTTCTTTTTTGCTATCCACAAACACAATTTCCATAAGAATTACCTATACCAGTCACTCTGCAAAAAGAAAGGGCAAGAATGGGGAGAATCACAATCAACTGAGTAGACATTTTTTTTCTTTTCAAATCTACTCCAATATCTGAGGGGCCATGAAAGATAGAATATGTGTGTGTTTGCAAATATGAATGTCTTTGAACATGTAGGTGTGCATTCAAGCACTTGTATCAGGTCAGAAATTTCATCTAGGATGAAAAGATCAGTCATTTCTTTTTTTTTTTCTTGAAAACTTTATTAAAATAAGGATTAAACCTGAAAAAAGAGCAAAGAGAATGCCAGACCTTTGCGTAAAATCAGCAAGAAAAAGGAAAGAGGGAAAGAAAGAGAAAAAGTGAGAGAGGGAAGGAAAGAAAGAAGGAAGAAAGGAAGCGAGGGAGAGAGGGAAAAAGGGAGGGAGGGAGAGAGGGAGGGAGGTGTTCAGGACAATCACAGCAGTGTAGTTATTTGGATGATCGGATTTGAAGTCAGCCAGGCCTGGGTTGAAAGCCCAGCTCACTTCTTCACCATGTAATCTTGAGCAGTTAACATGACATTTGGGACTCCATTATTAAATATAGTTGATAAAACCAATTTTATATGGGTTGTTAAAATAGTTAAATGAGAACACACACATATACCATTACACACACACATACATAAAGTAGGTTATACTTCACTATAATTAAAAGATTCCTAAATCACAATGGCTCTACACTACCAAGTTAATTTCCTAAATGTGCTGCATGTCTAATGCCCGTCAGGTAAGGAACTTTGCTCTGCAAGTCATTCAAAAATCCATGGTGACACAGACATTCCATCTGGCAGCTATACCTTTTGGAACACTTGGCTTTCTCAAAGGCAGGTGCAAGGAAAGACAGAGTAGCATAGCAAATGCTATTAAACGTATTAATATAAATGTACTTCTATGTTAAAGATGTTAGAGAAAAGATTGGTATATCAAAAAGTAAAGTTTCTAAAGATGTGAAAACAGCAATGCCTAATATGAAAAATACACTGGATGAGATTAAGGACAAATCAGACATCACAGGAAAAAGACTAGGTAGCTGCCTACTCCTGGCATCAGCCTACATTTAAAAACTGGCTGACAAAAGAGGGCAAAGGGTCAGCACCTTTGCCTCAACTTCAGACAACCTGACAGCCCCCTAAACTCCAGGACTCCCCGAAAGAGCAGCTGAAACCTGTGTTGTGAATGCATCTTATTCTCCGTCTACCCAATCCTTTCTTCATTCCTTTACATTTTGTTTCTAAAAGGATTTTCCCAAATAAATCTCCTACATGCAAATATATCTCAGACTCTGCTGGAAACATGGCTCTCAGCCACCATGCATCAGGAATTAGTGATGTGCACATAGGCACTTCACTGCTTCAGCTCAAGATGATGCCTGTCATTTCTGCTCAGAGCCCACAGGACTGGTCTACTAGCTCTAACAACAGCAAGTAAGATGGAGGATGTGAGAAAGAAATGAAATGTTCAGTAAGCCTCCGTCTACTCTACAGTTCCTTGTGTCTAGGGACAATGTTTAATTACCTATTGTATCCCTAGTACTTAGTGAAATATCTTGCATTAGCCAGTATTTAGTATATATTCTCACTGACTAACAAATGCAGAATTTATAAGAATTGTTAACCTATTGAGTTTAGTTAAAAAAAAAAAAAAGTTTCCAAAATGACAGTGAAGTTATATTACACATCTACGTACTTGAAAAAATGGTGTGGAAAAAGAATTGAATTTTAAAGAAAATATGAGGAACCTTAATTTTAATCTGTAGAATCGAGGCTCTGGAAGGCTAACTAGGTAGAAATAGTGCAGTATATGTTAGGAGATCAGGAATTAAGGTTGAATTACCAAAAGAGGTGATAATTGCAGTGATGATGGGTGTATACAACTGCCAAAGTTACAGAACTTACAAAAGCTGCTGACCAGGCGCAGTGGCTCCCGCCTATAATCCCAGCACTTTGGGAGACCAAGTTGGGTGGATCATGAGGCCAGCAGATCGAGACCATCCTAGCTAACACGGTGAAACCTTGTCTCTACTAAAAATACAAAAAAATTAGCTGGGCGTGGTGGCACGTGCCTGTAGTTCCAGCTACTCGGGAGGCTGAGGCAGAAGAATTGCTTGAACCCGGGAGGCAGAGGTTGAGGTGAGCTGAGATTGTGCCACTGCACTCTAGCCTGGTGACAGACCAAAACTCTGCTTCAAGAAAAAAAAAAAAAAAAAAAAAAGCTGCTGGTTTAAATATATTGTTAAGTGAAGCAGATGCTTGTTCTCACTATTGGTACTAAAATGTGTTAACTATTCAAAAATAAATTGTAATTCATTTTTATTAAAGATGATGAAGTGCCCTTGAGGATAGTTTCATCAGATACATAATATTTATGAAAAAAAATGATTTATCTTTAGCATTCCTGATTAACACCACTTGACTGGGATCACTCCCTTACTTGGCATGTAAAGTACTCATTCTTTATACCAAGGCTAATTTGTGCTTATTTTATTACTGCTTGGTAAAATGTTTTAAAACCATGCCTCTATGTACGCTGTCTACCCAAAGATAATTTGGAGTTTCTAAGATGCTATTTTCTATTTTTCTTACTTTCATTCAATTTAATATTTTTAAAAATTTATACTGGGCTTACTTAATGCCAGGCACTGTTCTAAGTACTTGGCAAATTTTTTCTCACTTACCTTTTATAAAAATCTTAGGAGATGTTTCTCTTCCTTCTTAACAGATGAGGAAACTCAGGCATAGAGTGATTAAGTAATTTGCCCAAGACCACAAATCAAGTGATGAAGCTGAATTCAGGCACAAGCAGTCTCACCCCAAGCTCATGTCCATAAATACCATTCTCTGTATCCTTTCTATGTTTGGGCGATCGGCTACATGACCACCCCTGATCTATCTAAAGGAGCCTAAGGATGCCAGAAAAAGCTAGTCATCCTCTACCCTTGAGGATCCACAGGCTTATATCATCCCACAATTCACTGCAATGATCTCTACCCAAAAGAGAACCAAAGTGGCCTAGAACTGTCTTTTAGCTTCTTGTAACAGACCCGTTAAATCTCACAGAAAGTGTATTGCATTGGTATACACAAAATGAGCAACATTAACTAACACCTGCTTTCTCATTAAATTATATAATAACAATGTCTACATTTTTGAATTTTCATTTTGAAATAATTTTTGACTGATAAAAACATTGAAAAAATACACTGGGGCTTCCTATATATCCCTTTACCCAGTGTCCGCAATTGTAAAATCTTGTATCCCATAGTACAAATAGCAAAATTAATAAAGTAATGTTGATCAGTATGGTGCTATTAACTGAAATATGGACTTTATTAATATTTCATAAATTTTTCCACTAATAGATTTATTGCTGTTGTTCCAGATTCCAATCCAAGATATGGAATTGCCTTTCATTGCTAGTCTCTTTAATCTCTTCCAATCTGCAAAAAAATCGAGTCTTTATTTTTCTTTTATGAAATTAACACTTTAAAGAGTACCGGCCAGCTAATATGACTTGCACCTTTAACTGGGGCTTGTTTGATGTTTTATTTTGAAAGTTTAATATTTATTATTAACAAGAGTACCACAGAAGAATGTACCCTCGTCAGTCAGTGCACCGTATTAGACTATATGTGATGTCAATATGTCTTATTACTGGAGAACTGTAATGATCAGACGAAGGTGACTTTGCCTTAGGTTCTTGATTGAAAATATACTAATTTTTCATTTGTAACAAGTGATTTGAGACTATACAAATGTCCTATTTCTCTTCAAAATTTTGCTTACTAATTTGCATCCTTTGGTGGCTCCAACTCAAAATAATTACTACCCTGGTGTTCTAGTGGTGGTTTTCTTTCTTTCTTTTCCTTCTTCATTTATTTGTTGGAATTCTTTGTAAGAAACAGCTGTGTGTTATTCCTCAGTTACTTAGTTATTCAATTATTTATTTCAGTATAGAATTTTAGATATTTATTTTCTTTGGAGAGTATACCCATTATTACTACTACTATTGTTTTTGTGGTCCAAAATGTTCCAATTTTTAAAACTGAGAGCTCTTTCAGGTTTTCTTCCTTGCCCTTTTGATATGCTACCTGTCTTTTTTTGGAGCATACTCTTACTTTCTGGTACCACAAGATGCTCCAGGCTCATCTGCTATTTTTTTTCTGCCCCACCTCTGGAATACACCACTCCTTCAAGATTGCTTTTACCGTACTTGAGACTTAGGAAAATATATCTTAGAATACGCTATGCTCATTGCTGTAGAGTTTCATTATCTCTAGGCTCTCTTAGTTGATTAAGCTTAGGAAGTAGATGTCTATATAGTAATTCAGGCTTATATATACATCCATGTGTATTTCCTGTCTATTTATCTACCCATCTATCTTATATTTTCCATCAATCATCTTTCTGTGTATCTAATCTATCAATCTACTTATTAAAAATAAATCAAGATAATTCTGATGCCTCTAATTCAAATCAAACTTCAAAGGTTCATTCCAGCCTTTACAAGAATATTGGAGCTTTCTCCAACAGCAAGAATTTTGGCTCTAATTGCTATAATATATTTACTTAGTTGTTCTACTCTAGGGCCTGCTAGTTTTAGAATTGCTAACTCATATACCTGTGAACTATTTTCTAACTTGAATAGAAAATGTATGCATCACACATTTTGACTTTAGTCTTAAATCACCCAATCAAAATCCTATTTTCCAGTGTTAAGTAGGTTCTTTTATTTCCCTATATACCTCTTCATTGTATTATTCTCATTAATATGGTTAGTTCATTTTCTGAATATAGTAAAATCACCTTTTGTGATATATAATTCTACTGGTATCAACAAATGCACAGAGTGGTGTATCTACCATCAAGGTCATGATACAGAACAGATGGGTCGACCCAGTAAACTCTCTTGCACTGTTCCTTTATACCTAATCCCGCATTCACTCCAATTTGTGAATATCACTGATGCTTCGATAATATCATTTTCCATCATATAGTCTTGCCTTTTCTATAATGTTATATAAATTGAGTCATACAGAATATAGACCTTGTATATGGCTTCTTTAACTTAGAAATATGTATTTAATATTCATGATAATTTACAAAAATCAATTATTGGTTCTCTTTCATTGCTCAGTTGGATTCCATTGCATGCATACATGCATAGTTTGTCTATCCATTCATTGGGTGAACGCCATCATGGTTGTTTCCAGGTTTTGGTAAACATAAACAAAACTGTTATAAGCATTCAGAACTCTCAAAGTGCACAGGTAAGAGATACTCTGATAAATGAATAATTTTGTTGCAAGAATTTGCTGAACTAAAAACTCAGCATTTGCAAAGGAGGAAACAATATCGAAGAGCTTCATTGATATCTAAAGCTACAATTAGAAAGAGAGAACTGGGATTGGAAGTGACAGTTTCTTCGAGACACTGTTTATACAGTGGCTATACAGGCTATGTGAGTGGCTATACAGGCCAACCTAGGCTCTAACTGTGCAGTAATAGGGATTACTGCTTGTGATCACACATTTTCAAATCTTTTGTTTTCTTCAGTTCCAGCATTTCCCGGCTGCATCCTGTTGCTAAGTGAGTCACTGAATATCTGCGGTTCAGTGCTTTAACATGGTGCACAGTGTTTGTTTTGAAAGTCATTTGTGAAATAATGGCCAATGTTCACCAGCACAGTAAGTTCTACAAGCATCTAAAAATCAGAAGTCTGCTTAATTAATGTGTGTTTGCCCGGATGTATATGAACTGAGAAAATTGTATTGTATCTGAGTCAATAAACACTTTGAGCAGCAGCAATTACTGAATGAGAACATAAAGAACAATGCAGTCTTAGATCCAAAGTTAGATGAGCCCATCAGAGTTCCAACTCTTCATAAATGAGAAAAACTGAAAAAACTGCTATGTATATGTCACAAATAATTTGCAAATACATTATTTTAGAAATCTTACCTATGATTTTCCTCAAAACTCTATTTCATAAACTTGTGTTAGAATAGGACTTGAGATGCTACTCAAGCATTTCAAAAGAAGTATAGTTTCCTTGTCTTTGTCTGAGGTGGAATAGAAAAAAAAAAAACACCAGGATATAACACCTAGAAATGATCTATCTTTGGGTGTGAAGAATTATTAGGGTTAATTTTTTACATTGATAATTTGATGAAATTTAGGGATATTGGCAGTGAAAGGATAATTGCAAGGCATTAAAATTCTGGAAAAACAAGCTTCTGAAATACTTAAACCTGAAGAGTCCTGTGATAATTTCCCCCTTTGATATTCAGCAAAGAGATAATCAGTAGTCTGTGTTTTTCATTCTCCTCACCTGCTTCTCAAAATATCACAGGTTTTCTCATCACAATTGTATTTCACAGAAAGGGTGTGAAGATAAGTGAGTTGCCATTTGTAAAACACTTTAATATCAGGGGTGCTACACTTAAAGATAGTGAGAAAGTAGAAAGAAAATAGGTGACAACTTGCTGAAAAATCTGTCATTGTCCATTTATGGGTAACTTCAGGGTAGCTCCTGATGAAATCTTCACCCAAAGGTATGTGGATGTATTTGCACAAAGTAGTATGCTGAGTATTGTATAAAGCACACTAAACACCTTTTAAGTCATTCTTTCAAAATAGCAACAGTCTCAGGGAGGAACATACACAAGGCTATGCTGCTATGTTGACATATCTTAGACAACTGAGAGAAAAAAATATGCAGGGTAAAATAAACTTCCCATTGCAAAAGCAACAAAGAAAAACACAATTCAACTTTCCTACATGTACTGCAAATTTAATGGGTCCAATGCAGTTTTTGCTTGTTCTCTAAGGTTCATCTTCAAGAATGACTGCACTCAACCATCTGGTCTTCCAAGTTAAAATGAAGGACTAAGCCATGACTCCTTTTTCTTGCTTTGATATATCAGCCACTAAATCCTGACATGTTTTCCTCTAAGTCCTCATAAGAGACACTGTTATACTCTTTCACAGTTTCTAACAACTCTATACTTATTTCCTAACTGACATTTCTGCCTTTAACCTTATCTAATCCTCTGTTATTAGTCATAGTTCTCCAGACAACTAGAACTAATAGAATATAAATGCATATAAAAGGTATATTATGAGGAACTGGCTCATATGATCATGGAGGCTGAAAAATCTGCTATCAGGAGAACCAGAAGAGCCAGAGATGTCTTTCAGTCTGAGTGTGACAGCCTGAGAACCAGGGGAACCCATGATGTAAATCACAGCTGAAGAACCAGAGAAGGAAAGATAAGATGTCCTACGGGTGTCAATGTGTGTGTGGCAGGTCTCTTGGAGACAGCATACTATTGGGCCTTAATATTTTATCCAGTGTCCCACTCTGTGCCTTTTAAATGGGGGCATTTAGCTCATTTACATTCAAAGTTAGTACTGACACGTAGGTGACAAAGTAATCTGTACAACAAACCCCTGTGGACTTGAGTTTACCTATGTAACAAACCTGCACATGTACCCTCCAACCTAAAATAAAAGTTAAAAAAAAAAAAAAATGAGATGTCCCAGTAGTGATGCAGGAAAAAAAAAAAACAAACACACACACATTTTCCTTTATTCCGCCTGTTGTTTTCCTCAGGTTTTTAATGGATCCGATGATGCCCAACCATGCAGGGAGGGCCATCTCTCTCACAGAGTTTACTAACATAAATGTTATTCTTGTCCAGAAAAACCTTCACAGATGTACCAAGAGACAAGGTTTAATCTGGGTTCTCTGTGGCCCACTCACCATTGACACACCATTAACTATCACACCCCCCAAATTTACAACTTAGCCTAATAACTATTACCAGAATTCTACTGGCCCACACATGTGTGCACTTGCACACTGTTAAAAGAAAAACTTTAGCCAAACTAAATTTAAAAGAGGTTAATTGAGCAAAGAACAATTCCTGAATCGGACAGCCTCCTGAACCAGAGTAGGCTCAGAGACTCCAGAGCTACTCATACATTGGAAGAAAATTTATGGACAGAAAATGGAAAGTGACACACAGAGAAGAGAAGTGAGGTACAGTGACAGCCAGATTGTCTGTTTGCCTTATTTGAACATGGTTTGAACAATTCACCACCTTTTATTAGCAAAACTCAGTGACTGCCACAAGAATCGGCTAAAGTCTGTTTACAAGTCCATTTAGGTTACAGTCACAATGTACACAGAAACATTTACGCTGAACTTAAAATATGTAAGCAGGCAGCTTTAGACTAAACTTGATTAAACAACACACATAGACACACACCATTCCTGATGCCCGCAAAATGACTCTGCTGATGCTTTTATCCAATATAATCAAATTTGGGAACCCTAGTATTGAAGTCCAACCTATTTGATCTTCCTGATTTGTCTCTGAAGCTTGATCTCTTACCACTTTCCTACAGTGGGCTAAATTCAAGTGATAATGAGGAATTTGCATTTCCCAAATATATCATGCTTTACTGACATTACAATCTTTGAGCTGCCTTTTATTCTATCTGTAACACTATTTTCCTATTAGTATTACAGCATTAAAAAGTCCTCATCCTAGCGGGGTTAGGACATTATCTTTTTTGTAAAGTTTCTCAGAACTAAGATTTCCCTTTTTTTCCTGCATCTTTCTTTGCTATTTCACTTACTGCACTGTATTGTAGTTATTTATTCATGTGTGTATGTATGTGCTTATGTTTTTATTTTCCTGCTTTGCCCACTATGAATTCTTTAAAAGAATGGTAGTGCATCGCATTTCTGTACCCCTGGAGCCCATCACAGATCCTGGCACATAATTTACATTCAATAAATATTTAAGGAAGGAGGAAGTACAAGGAAAAGAGTGAGGAAAATCAAGGAAGGGAGGTAAGGGAGGCAGGAGAAGTATTTCCTTTATGATAATGACACTTGAAATTCAAATATATTTTCCCTAGGGAACACTATTATGGTAGCCCCAAATGGGAATTAGACCACAACAAAATTTAGTGTACCAATTTGTTTGGTGCCTACCTGATTTGTAGTTTTCATGAGGAAATGTAACACATGAAAGCAGCCCTTCCTTATAAAAAGGAAACTGTACGATGACATGCAAGGCCCAAGATCTGGATTGATCCTTGATTGGAAATTTAAGATTGCTAAGATGCTGTACACAGCCTTGAGATAAATTATTAGGATAGTACACACAAGGATGTTTCATTTTCACTAGAAACCATATTTCCTATTTATTGTAACATTTAATCATGTGTTTTGTTGCTACATTTAGAAATAAACTTTTGCCTAACATGATAGATTGATGAACCAATCACAGAGCTATCCTCTAAGGCAGGCGTCCCCAAACTTTTTACACAGGGGGCCAGTTCACTGTCCCTCAGACCGTTGGAGGGCCACCACATACTGTGCTCCTCTCACTGACCACCAATGAAAGAGGTGCCCCTTCCTGAACTGCGGCAGGGGACCGGATAAATGGCCTCAGAGGGCCGCACGTGGCCTGCGGGCCGTAGTTTGGGGACACCTGCTCTAAGGCTTTGTAGGTTTATAAGACAGAATATACTTACTTCTCAAATCTGAAGCATATAAAACATAAATAAATATATTTATTTAGAGCTGCATTTAGTTTCCCTTATCATGAAATACACAGAGTATGGAATTAAAAGACCTTAATGTTGATCATTATAACCAGTATTTGAACACGATTTTCAGTAATTATGTCCTTTTTGGGTCCTAGGATATCTTAAGCTAGACAACAATCTAGCATACAAAATATATGATTTTTAAATTAATACTATTGTGTTTTTCACAATAAAAGATAGTGCTTGAAATTCTTCTAGCCAGTTCCGAAAGTAATTCTGGATGAAAATTATATGGAAAAAACAGAAAGTCCTTCACCCATGTCACAGGTTATAGTATTTCGGATGTCAGTTCCTACCAGCACTTTTACTTCCAAGAATTTAAGAACCTAGCTAGCTGACTAGAGTAATCTTTACATTATTAAGTAAAATTTGCTCACCTGATTATGGAGGCTGAGAAGTCCCACAATCATCTGTCTGCAAGCCAGGAAAGATGAAGGTATCAAGTCAGTCTCAATCCCAGAGCCTGAAAAGCAGAGAAGCCAATGGTGTGAGTCTCAGTCTAAACACAGGCAAAGATCAATGTCCCAGCTCTCAATTAGTCAGACAGGAAGCAAAAACAATGAGTTTCTCCTTCTTCGACTTCTTGTTCTATTCAGGCCCTCATATGATGGGTAATGTCATCAGTGTTGCTGAGCACACCAATTGAAATGCCAGTGTTATCCAGGAACACCCTCATAGGCATATCCCGAAATCATGTTTGGTCAAATCTCTGGGCAGTCCATAATCTGGTCACACTGACAAAAATTAACCATTGCGGCTATGAAGTCTCCATATAAAGTATCTATATTGTCTTTCCCATGTCCGTTATAAAGAAGCAGTAAAGAATATAAAAATTATAAGTGAAATTTGCACACCTCTTTCAGGACTATTGAAAGAAACACCATCTTATAGCAATGAGTATCAAGTATTACGGTGAATCGCTCAGGAATTGAAGTGACTCATAAAGCAGACCCCTTGGTATTCCTTTGTCCAATTATGATGGTAAATTGACTATAGCAGCAGCCATGGCCAGAGAAAGTTTTGGTGACAGCGGCTCATTCCATCAGGCAAGCCACATAGACCAACAGAGGGGCAGCTGAGGGTGATGAGAATTTAAAATAGGCAGGAGAGTAAGTGGGGAGATAAGTGTTGAGTTGTAAGCTGCAAGCAATAAGAGCTATAGTTTATCCAACTAACATTCCTCTTTATAAGTTGCGCAGGAAGAAAGACAAGCTATAATCTTGGGGGAGCTGTTCTCAGGTGGGGTGAATGTCCTAAACAAGTGGAATCCAATGTGCAGAAGGTGAACTGTAGGAGTTGCTTTGGTGGCCTCCAGGAGACCCACCATGTTTAGGACTGAGGCACTTCTGTCACCTCTCTCAGCCTGACCCCTCCTTATGAGCTGTCCTCAGCTGAAGGATGCTTTCTCACACAGGTTCCTCACCTTTTCTGTACAGAGGGAAAGCAGAGATCTGGAGAGACCGATGGGGTTGCAGGAGGATTTTTTTGTAACATGATCATGGGCTCAGTGGAATCACTTCCTAATTCTGAGCAAAGAACAAAGAAAATGGGTTGCCTTTTTTGCACCTGGATGGTACAGGTTGATGAAGCAGGAAGGAGTTTTACAGAAACCAGAACAAAGAGTAGGTAATTAACTTGTGACATGTCTTGTGATATACTTACATTTGAAAAGTAACATTTTGAGAAACATATTTTGCAATTTTTAGTTTATCTGCTCTGTGACCTTACAGCTGGTCAGCAAGAAAAACAGGAATTTCTAGATGGCTGGGAACTCTGCTGAAAATGTGGAGAGGATAGATAAGGTTAAATGGTTTACAGGAAGGCAATTAATATTCTGCCTTAAACAGAGCTGGGGACGTATCACATTAAACAGCACAGGACACAGCAAAATTTACTTTATTATATAGCAACTACAAATTATAAGGTTTTGTTTTACTATTATTGCTATCATTTAATTCCCTTCTTCATCTGAAAGCAACCAACACTTAGTGAGTGGCTGATCAATGTGGCAATCCAAATTCCAGCCCCCTAATCTCAATTTGGGAAATATTTGAAGGCTTACTTTTCAGCTCACATGTCAGCAGGGGAACTGTTTGAGCCCCTATTGAGACTCTGTGGTAGCAAAAGTTCTGCTCACTCTGTTTTCTTCACCTTCCAATAAGCCACCTGCACACAGGTCTTTAACTTAAGAGTCCATTTCCTGGGGAGCCTGACCTACACAGGGAAGTGAAAGTTGTTACTGACTGCCACATGCACAATGATGAAGGAAGCATTCTGCATGTTTTCTTCAGTGACAAAAATAGGGAAGGAATATTGGCAAGAACAACTTGGACTACAAATTGTAGTGCTTTATAGTAAGGTTCAACTTCTGGTGCAACCCAGAAGAGGAAAACTTTTTAAGCTCACCAACTCAGAGAAAAAACTAGAACCGAAGAACCAGTTTAGTTGACATTGGAAAAATTATCTCTGTACTTTTTCCCTTGAGTAGTGATTCTTAAATCCAACTCTGCTTCAAGATCATAAACCAGAGTTTTTCTTTGGTTTTATTGTTATTGTTTTGTTTTAATAAAGATTCCCAGACCCAACCCAAACTTTCTAAATCAGAATCTGTCATGGGAACTTCCATTAAAATCTATATTTTTAAAAGCCGCACAAGCAATTCTGATGATCAGAACACTTTGGAATTGTGACTTAGGGAGTCTATACCAAGGGAGTGGTAATAGTCTGCTCAGACTGCCATAAAATAGGATCACAAACTGGGTGGCTGAAACAACCGGAATTTAGTGCATCACAGTTCTGAAGGCTGAAATCCAAGATCAAGGTGTTAGCAGGGTTGGTTGTCTTGAGGGCTATGAGGAAAGGATCGGTTCCATGCCTTTCCCCTGGCCTCTGGTGGTCTGCATGTAAGTCTGGGTCCAAATTTCTCCTTTTTATAAGGATAGTGATTATATTCTATTAGAGGCTCTCTCTATTCCATGAAGTATACTTTTCTCCTGACTAATTACCTCTGCAACCACCCTGTTACCAAATAAGATTACATTCTAAGGTATTGTAGGTTAGGATTCAACACATGAATTTTGTGGAGACACAATTCAACCTATCCCAGGAGTCTACAATTACAACTATTGTCCAATTTGATCTTTAAAAAAAGAAACCAGGGAAAAACTAAGTAGGTAAGCTACGGAAGAGGGAACTGGTGGAGAAAAGAATTTTCTCAATTGTACTTGGCCTCTGTTCCCAGGCTGTAGGCATATCAGTATTAGGCTATGGGTAGGAGGGTTGTGTTCCATCTTAGATTTGCTGGATTTAGTTCTGCTCTCCCACAGCTTAGCAGGTGCTCTTCACTCCTGTTAATTTTTGTGTCTCTCTTTGTTGTTATGGCCAATGCTATCAAAACAGGTCCTCATTGTTAAATTAGGCTCCCAAAGGTAAATATCTTGTCACTTGGATCACTTACATTATGCTTACAACTTAAATGATTTTGATTTTGCAATGTAATTATTATTTTTATTATGATTTTTCTCACCACTTGAGCTTTCCACAACTAACATAAGCAAACATTTACTGATGGCCCGGTAAAAGATGCTGCACCAAATAATACAAATATATGATATGATATTTAATCTTAATTTAATTGCAGGGGTTTTACTAACTAAAGCAAAAGCTTAGGACCAATAAATAAGTGTTGCAGTCACAGAACTGATGTAAGCAATTATTAAGGTCACATACCATTACTTTAAATAGCTCTTGGATTTTTTTTCCTGCTAGTCTTCTAGACTGTTATTCTGAATGTCACATCAGATAAGATAAATTTTCACTGCCTCCTGGATATGGTCTAATAAAAGGATATGGTATCATTTTGGGAACATAATCAATACACTGACATTTTCCAAGAGTGATGTTTCATAGAGATTTAAGACCTAAATAAACAAACAAATCCTAGCAGTGGTAGCACCTCTATAATTTAAGAATACTTTTTCTGAAGTTTCCCCAAAGAGTTAATTTTAATTAGTGGCATACTAGAAGGTTAAGCACTATTGAAGACCTTCCTAAGACTTGTGTGAAAGAAAGACTGTGGCTTATTTTCTCAGTCCTTGGAGACAAATAGCCAAACTGTGTTAAAAGAAAAAAAAAAAAAGGTTAAACTAAAGGAGAATTTAAAAAACAAGTTTTGTTTGTTCTATTAATAGTAAGTTCCTCAAGGAAATTTTGCATTCTTTACACAGATAGAAGTCAGATTGACAAACATCACTATAGACTTCCTAAAAAATACACATTCTCAACATTTTATTTCAACATTGCAATGTATCTTTCCCATCCTGCTGATGAAAGGTAAAGCAATCTCTTCTGGGACTTGTCTGTTGGGTCTTCAACTTGAACAGTGCAGCTTGCCTACAGAATCTCAGGGCAGAGCTTGTTCTGTTACCTAATTCTTCAGAATTAGGGCACAGTGGTAAGAGGTAAGAAGACAAACCTAATTATGTTTTCTGACAGCTAGAGTCACCCACCTCCTGGGACCCCTTCTTAAATGGAACTTTGAGGGTAGGAGGAATAACAAGGTTCAGAAACCAATGCAACAACCATGAAGTTCCCAATTTTATCACCATCCTACCCCTTCTCAACATAGTCGTCTTCTTCCATAAAAATCCAGCACATGGAATCCTCTAATCAAAGGCAAAAGAAGATAATGAAACTAAGTAGTACTATTTGCTCTCATTCTTCACTTGACGAGACAACTGGATGTATGCTTGTATTAGAGGATGCAAAGTAAACTTCCTTCATCTACTTAGGTTTTTGGGGATAGTGACATTTTTGTCATTGCACAGTACAATTTTTGGGCTTCTGTTTCACATTTACAAATTTCTTCAGGGTGTGAATTCCCAGGGGTGTCAGAAGAGCTGACATTCTTGCCTGCAGAATCTATCGGCTTTTAAATAATTTCACCTGGTAACTTGAAAAATCCTTCCAGAAGTCTTCCATATCCATTTAGTGAGTTCTGGTCATGGTTTTTTGGTGTGGATGCAGATTATGCAGGAAACTGAAGTGCTAGATGACAAACTATATATTCCCATCACATGTAGATATATGGCATAAGCTGAGAAGTATTAAGGGAAAACTTACAAAAGTTAAGGACTATATAAGCGCTTAAGCTCTAATCCAGCAGTCAGTAATATTATGAGAATGGAAGCTGGCAGAGCAACTTTTCTTGCAGGAAATTTTACAGCTTCCTTTAAATTTATTCCAGGAATTATTGGACCCTATTCCCTGAACCAAGGATCCACTCTGGGGACCCATAGAAGCCTTGCTTCTTCACCATTCTCACCTCCTAGGAGCTCTCAGAGCACAGAATCACAGGGTGACACTTACTGGACCAAGGGTCTTCTGCCGCAGGGATCTGGACTTGGCATCTTCATCAATAGTGGCAAAGGCTCTCTGGGGCTGGCTTGTGGACATCCCTGTTAGCTAGACAACTGTACGTTTCTACAAAAAATAAGACAATAGTAAATTAATATCGCTGAATGAAACTCTTACAAGCACTGCTGAAATGGAAGTCGAAGTCATACTAAAGTCACTGTGTATAGAGGCCATATCATGAGGAGAAGCAGGTTGGAAATTAGTGGGCAAAAAGTAAACAGACAGGAACAGCTGCTCCTGCTTTCCAGGGCCTTCTCTGAATAAGTGGTAGCTATACTATTCCTTTAGCAAATAGACAGATTAACTAAGTAAAAATCAATCAATCAAATGAATACAATGAGGTAAATTAATGCTATTCTTTAAAAATGGTATGAAAGAATATTCCATGTAACTATAACATATTTTTATTCTGCACTAAATTTATCTTTATAAATAAATGTAACTATAACTAACATACGTTTTTATTCTGCACTAAACTTATCTTTACTTCTTGTATTGACTTTTCTTCAGTTTATTTTATAGATCAAATGTCCTCTCTGGGCCCAGCCACTTTTTAGTGTCTTATTGATATTCCTTATTGACATACAGAAGTGATAAAGGTAGTCTGAAAATAAAAGCCCAACTTATGTCTTTTTTTTCTTTCTCTTTTCTTTTTTCTTTCTTTCTTTCTTTTTTTTTTTTTTTGTGACAGGGTCTTACTCTGTCATTCAGGCTAGAGTGCAATGGTGCAATCACGGCTCACTGAAACCTCTGTCGCCCTGGTTCAAACGATTCTCATGCCTGTTTCCCAAGTAGCTGTTATTATAGGCATGTGCAACCATGCCCAGTTAATTTTTGTATTTTTAGTAGAGACAAGGTTTTTTCACATTGGCCAGGCTGGTCTCGAACTCCTGACCTCACGTGATCTGATCTGCCTCAGATCTGCCTGCCTGGGATTACAGGCATGAGCCCCCATGGACAGCACCAGCTTGTACCTTAAGCAAGTTCTTCAATCCTGTTAGTTAATATTCTTTTCCCCAAGTTGGAAAAAAAAAATACATAGCAAACTGGGTTTATGGCTCTGAATTTTGGTAGAGTACCAATGAGAGTGCATATTCTCTTTTGAGTCCACACTAGTTACAATAACTTCTGAAAACACTCAGACATTAAGCAGGGAAAGGGCAACCTGTTGTTTCACCCTTGGCACTTTGGATGTAGATTTCACTATCTCTGAAGTCATGTAACATTTGTCCATGATTCCCTGTGGTCTTAAATGTTTTAGACAGTATTTTGACAATCAGAGGCAAAACCCAAGGAATCTAAGCAGGCAGAGTTACCCTACAACACTGATGGTAGCAGCATTGATTTTTTCCAGGAATACTTCCATACCACATTACAGCTTTAATACTGGGTGGCCTCCTGGAGTGGTTATTTTATTTCACTTACATTCAACTATACTGATCACTTCCATTCAATTTTATGTAGCTATTGGCTAGACATTTACTAAATCTCACAAATGGGCTTGGAACTGTGATAGGCGTCTGAGAAGCTGAGATAAAAGGTTCAGTTCTATTTTCAAAAACCTCGGAATCTAGAGGAGAAAGGAAAATAACCTAACAATTAGAAAATGTTAAGTGCTATAGCAAAGTAACTACAGGGTGCTTAACAGAGGCAAACCTACCCCATGCAGAGGAGAAGGGTTAATGGAAGACTTAGCCATGACTAAGCCTTGGAGAACTCATAGGAAGTAGTCTTGAGAAGAAGGAAGACAAGCATTCCAATCAGAGAGATCAACAAGAAAATACAACGTGGAGACACATGTAGAGTTTTGTATACTGGGAATCTGTAAGTATATTTATATAATTAAACCATATGGAATGGAGGCATGGATGGAGCAGCAAAAAATCCTGGAAAAATGGGCAAGGATCAGATGATGGTCAGATGACTTCGAGGTCAAGAAATTCATAGTTTAGTACAGGTGATGGGGAACTAAGAATATTTTTTATAAAAACAGTAAAATAGTATTTACAGATATGCATTTTAAGTGACTCAAGCTATGACACTAGGCCAAAGAATCTTGATGGACAAGACAATTTTGAGGACAATGGGAAGCTGATAAGCTAAAGAAGTTACTGTGTAAGTTTAGCAGAGAAGACAACAATACGTGAGAAAGAACTGAGGGAACATTTCCTGGTATCTTTCACTAAGATAATTAAGGAAGAGAGGTGGTAAGACAGGGTTAAGATGGCATATCTCTTGAGAAGACTGTAATTTCTACATCAGACATGTTAAACTGGAGATGTTACTTTAGTAGAGGTATCCAGAAGATAAACAAAATCAGATTCTTAGTAGAGCTATCAGAGTAGGATTTTTATTACATTAAGGGAATATCTGAGAAGAAAATCAGAACAGTGTCGGAGATGTAAGAGGAAATCACGGAGGTTTTGGGGTCCTAGAAGATGTGCTCAGCAATGAATCTAATGCATAAAGCAAAGCAAGATGATTAGTCAGATGAAAGAGGAGGGCTGGTCATACTCTTCAACTCTCATTTCATAAAACAAGTTACCAAAAAAAAATAGAAATTATGTAATCAAAAGGAAAATGTAACCACTGAACAAAAAGGTTTGAGAAATTTTTGATGATATAAATAAGTGGAATAATATCACTAAATGGTTAAAAGTAATCATATCCTACCTATACTGCAATGTCCAACTGGAGATTATCATGAGACTCTGATAAGCTAATTCAAAGATTAAATTGAAGACAAAAATTAAAGTAACCAACAAATACTGGAAAATAATAGTAGTATAGACAAACATGCCCTACCAGTTAACAAAATTACCAAGATAAATTATTAAGATATAAAAATCAAATATTACAGTATTAATACAGACACAGACAAGCCATTAGAACAAAAGAATAGAGTCTAAAAACAGATCCACGAAATATAACAAAGATAGTATTAAATCATTAAATAGTTACAAACAATTCAATAAATGGCTTAGGACACTATCTTTCCACTAGGAGAAAAATATTAGAACCCTGATTAGCAATACGTGCACACACACATACACACATATGCATGTATATATCTTGTATATACAATATACAATATAAATACAATATACAATATATATACATGCATATGCTTATATATGATAAAAAGTAATGTCCTAATAAATTAAAGATGCAGAATAGCAGAACAAACTATAAAGTAGTATTTTATGACCTTCAGAAGCAGATAACATAAGTCTTAATACCATAAAAGCACTGACAGATTACATAAAATTTTTAAAAATCATGTTCAACACAATATAACATTAAAATTATTTAAATCAACATAATGGGAAAGAGATTTGAACTACATAAAGGATTAAATGCCTTTAAGCTAAAACTCTCCTAGAAACCAATATAATAAGGCAAACCATGCTATAAAATATTAACAAAGATTATAAGAGAGAAAGCAACAGCAGCATATGGTCAGTAAATACATGGAAAGGTGATTGACTTAACTAATAATCAATGAAATGAGTCATTTTTCACAATGAGATTGTCACACCCAAGAAGTGTGGCTCAGATATAAGAATCTGGATGTGAATTCTCATTTGCTGTTGATGAGAAAAGATGAATGATTTTGGTAATGACTTGGAAATATTTATAAATTTTTTAAATGCACTTGTCTATGACTCATCAACCCTATTAAAAATACTCATTGAAATATTGTTTAAAGACAAAAATGTTAACAACTTAAATGTTCATCATCAGCAAATAGGCTATATGCATTATGGGGCATCCACAGCATAGCCATTAAATAGAATGAAGTAGACCCACCCATACTGATGTGCCACCAGGGAGAAACCTGTAGGATATATTAAACATTTAAAGAGCAAGTAATGAAAAGCAATTTAATCTACCTATATCATGTATATACACATATAAATGCATAGCAAGAGGAATAGGAAGATACACACTCAGAGATTGGCAGTTTTTAACTGGAAGATGGCAAGAAAATGAAGGGGGAATAACCCTGAATTATGTAGCATTTAATTTTTTACATCTCAGCATATAAAAACATCAATTATATTTGGCAAACTGATCCTTGGATTTTAGTTTGGGACTCAGAAGCTCATGTGTGGTAGTTTGAAGAATGCAGAAGCAAGTAATTGGAGGAAATGAATGGAATACTCTTTCAAGAAGTTCATCTGTATAGGCCATATGACCAACAAGGACAGCAACTAGTAGACAGCATTGCTTTTTTTAAAGCGAATCATTATAAGTTTGATGTGTGTTTGTTTAGCTTGGGTTTTAAGCAGCAAATGTAAGTATTCAATAAGTGTTTATTATTACATGCTGTGTCTTAAACAATGAAAAATTTCTTTTTATTAAAACAAATGAAAACTGAGCATCAGAAAACAGAACTGTAGAAGTGAGATGAGGGGGTGGGGACCTTTCTCATTCCCCTGCATCCAGCTCTCCAGAACAACAGATTTCTATACAAAGTAACTTAGTTTAATGCTTGACTTTTAAATGCCTCATAAGTTTGTCTGACAGGCATTGTCAGTCCTTACTTTTAATTCTTATAGTAGTTTAAAATGTCTCTATCTCAACTTCCTTTTCTCTTAAACATTTTAACAGCAACGATTTCTCCATGAAGAGTGGGAAAGATGGCCCAGCATAAAGGATGTTAGCTCTATTGAATGAACAGTTCCCGGAATCCTATGAGATGTGTTGAGAAGTACACTGTGTTCATTAAATTCTCTCGAGATCCCTGATTATGCTCTTCCCTGCCCACAGGTGTTTCTTGATATTTGATGTGAGCATTTGGAAGAAAAAGTAATTCAATAATTAGACTACCTAAAATTAAACTTATTTGGAAGAAGAGTAATCTAGTTGGGGCTGAATTTTTTGCTTCCTTTTTTTGTTTTAATATGGTTATTGGGAGATAAAACTTTTGAAGAATATAAATCAAAAGATAAGACCATATTTTCAAATGAACAAAATTAGAATTGAAATGTCAAGTATAGAGAGATATGAATGAGCAAAAGGTTTGTATGTTGAGTTGAAGACTTAATATCACTAGTTTGTGAATATGTTTTCCAATCTATCATGCATTGTTTATGATTCCAATAGTCATTAGGGGCATATATTATTCGAAGGCACTAACTGATAACAAGGTAATAGGCTGAAGGTAACTGGGCACATTTTCTCTTTTTATCCATTGAGATTTCTTTTTGTCACATGAAGCAGGAGAGATATTAACCACAGATTTATAGGTAATACACTATGCAGAATAGTGTACCCATGATTTCCATTATTCTCTGCTGCATATTTTACTGATCCACATTTGTTTAGCTTTTACTGTTTGCAGGACTGGGAAAGTCAAAGCTCTATACTTAGAAGTGAAGATAGAAATGCTGATTATTTTTCTCCCCTTGGGAGTAACCCTCTGGCCTCCAGGCACTTCTTTTAAAAATAACTTCTGTCTGCCTTGTGCCATTATTATCACAGATACAATTCCCACCCTGACTGTCTGGAACTGAAATCCATCTTCTGTATTCAAGAGCAGTTCATCTGTGCACGACGTGCTTTTATGTGAGTCATTGTGGTATATGTCAGCTTGAGTTGTTGGTGTTTCCATAAAGTGTCTACTTTGCATCCCTATTACATGGGATGAAAAAAAGGGGATAATAAAAATTATCTCTGTGCTGCACTATCTTACCTCTATGTAGAACCTACAATCCCAGGTGCTTTTGCCAGCCAAAATAAAAACCAGAAGGAAGGTAATTTTATTTACCTATGACATATGAATCTCTCATGCAGTCTTTCTATCTACTGTCCTTGTTTGTAAGATGATCCATTTTTGGTCAAGAAAAATAAAGGTAGCATCTTAAAGTGTGGGCTTTCTACTAAATAGGAAGAAATGGTTACATGAAAGTGAACATGTGTAAAAGAAGCCAATATATTTTCTGGAAAAGCACAATATGGCATACACACAAATATTCACACACATATAAAAATATATATAACATATATATGCATTATACATATATACACATGCACACACACACACATTTCTTAATACGCTATTATTTCTGTGAGCCTATAGTTATATTTTTTCCCAAAGCAACACTGATGCTAAAAGAAAAATAGAAAATGAAGTACGCTTCTTTTCTAACAAATTCATATGAGGAAGATGAGAAGCATTTTAAATTATATATAAAGATATAGTCAGTTGTTTAAACTATTATAAATCCGACTGCTTGGGTCACAGGGGTTTTTAGCCAATATAATTAAATCAGAAATTTAATAAAAAATACTAAGAGCTTAATTTTTTCTTTGAGTTTTAGATCTAGACAAACTATAAAAAGACCTTTAATGATTGTTGAAGCAGTAAGGTTTACATTATCCGTGTTCTCTGTGACTCAGAGAACGACTGTGGTTACAGGGACTGTGATTTTTTTCTAAGCTGATAGTTTCGCTATTGCCAGTAGGACACACACCATGCCACTGAAGAAAGTAAATGATGTCAACAAAAGTCTTGCATTTCACTTTAGATTCATGGAGTACTGGGTACCCTGACGGCATCATTATTTCACTAAAAACTCTCTTTCTTAGATTGAGGAGCATTCATGGCCATGATGAGAACTTCTACCACTGTCATTCATCGATTTATTCCCTTGTGAGGTTATTTTTCATTGAGTGTCTGCAAGCCATGTTCTAGCTATGTCAAAGCAAAGGAAAAGGACATTGCAAAAGTAAAGAATAATAGTAGCATACAGCAGACAAAAGAAAGCCAGACCATAATGTACAAGTTATGTGCGGGGAAGAGCAAATCTTCTCATTACACCATACTGCCTCTCAGACAACTTCTTCAGTATCTTAAGACATTTTTCAAGCAAGGGGACCAGAATTATCGATGTTTTCTTACTGTCTCAGTCTATTTTGGACTTTAATGTTCTATTTTTGTGTTTATTTTCTTCATTCTGGTTTCACTGTTCTATTGTGAGCTGGTGCTGGTCTCCCCCTTCTCTTTATCACTAGTTAATATACAAATACTTTTTGGTCCCTACTTTGTGTCAATGGTAAACACACAATGCAAAAAGATAGTACCTATATACAAGTTGCTTACAGTTTAGTAGAGGAGGCAGATATAATCACATACAGTTGCCTCTTGAATAAAGCAGGGATGTGGGGTGATGACTCTACATGCAGTTGAAAATCTGCATATAAATTTTGACTCCCCTAGAAGTTAACTACTAATGACCTACTGTGACCAAAAGTCTTTTTTTTTTAGGCAGAGTCTTACTCTGTTGTCAGGCTAGAGTACAATGGTGCAATCTTGGCACACTGCAACCTTTGCCTCCTGTGTTCAAGCGATTATCCTGCTGCAGCCTCCTGAGTAGCTGAGATTACAGGGGCCTGCAACCACACCCACCTAATTTTTGTATTTTTAGTAGAGACAGGGTTTCACCATGTTGGCCAGGCTAGTCTTAAACTTCTGACCTCAGGTGACCTGCTCGCCTCGGCCTCCCAAAATGCTGGGATTAGAGGCATGAGCCACCACACTTGGCTAGAAAGTCTTAAAACATGAACAGTTAATTCACACATGTTGTATGTTATATGTATTACATGTTGTATTCTTACAAGTAAGCTAGGGAAAAGAAAATGTTAATAAAATCATAATAAAAATAAATACATTTAATACTAAGTGGAGGTGGATTATCATAAAGGCCCTCATCCTCACCACCTTTACATTGAACAGCCTGAGGAGGAGGAAGGGGAGGAGTTGGCCTTGTTGTCTCAGTGGTGGCAGAGGCGGAAGAAGGGGAGAAGGTGGAAGAGAGGCACAAGGATCAGGCACACTTGGAGTGTCTTTTATTGAAAAATATCCATGTATCAGTGGACACATATGGTTCAAACCTGTATTGTTCAAGGGTCAATTGTACTTCTAAAAATTGATAATTACAAACTATAAATCCTATAAGGAAAAGTCACAAAGTGACAAGATTAAATTATCAGAAGTAACTTATTCTAGGTGAAGCAAGTAAGCAAGTAACATGGAGTCTTCTTACTCTGTCACCCAGGCTGGGTGCAGTGGCACAATCTCGGCTCACTGCAACATTTGCCTCTGGGGCTCAAGAGATTCTCCTGCCTCAGACTCCTGAGTAGCTGGGATTACCGGCATGAGCTACCATGCCCAGATAATTTTTGTCTTTTTAGAGACAGGGTCTCACCTTGTTGGCCAGACTGCTCTCAAACTCCTGACCTCAAGTGATCCACCCACCTCGGCCTCCCACAGTGCAGGGAGGACAGACATTAGCTACCACACCCAGCCCCAAGTAACTTTTAAGTTGAGATTATATCATTTATAATTGATTAGAAAATGAAGAGTAGAAAACATTATGGGTAAAGAGAACATTTTTGCTGAAGCTCAAACTTTAGAGGCAGTATGTTGCATTCAGGAAACAAAAAAAGCCAGTGAAGCTGGAGACCAGATAGGAAAGATCAGGGAAAAAGATGATGCTTAAAAGTTAGGCAGGAGTTAGAGCAAGTAGGGCATTATGAGTCCATGAATGAATCTGGTCTTTTTTCTAGGAGGGTATGAGGTTATTAAGTATGAATGGAATTGTTATTCCTTAACTTCACCCTTTGCCTGCTGGAGTAACATATCTATTACTTCCTCAAATTCATTCATGCTCTGCACCTTAGTTTAATAAAACCATTTCTACTTTCTTTTGGGTTTTTAGTGTCATGTCAATCTGTCTTTAGCTATCCTAGTAACTTGGCTTATGGCTTTTCTTTGTTGGGAGAATTTTTTTACTGATTCAGTCTCATTTGCTATTGGTCTGTTTAGATTTTCTGTTTCTTCATGATTCAGTCTTGGTAGGTTGTATGTTTCCAGGAATTTATCAATTTATTCTAAGCTATCCAATTTGTTGGCATACAACTGTTTACAATAGTCTCTTGTTAACCTTTTATCAAAAAAAAAAAAATCTGAGGTATTTCTTCTTTGATTTCATTTACTTAAGTATTTTCCCATTTTTTAAGACAAAAAAAGATTCGTTACTTATCTTTACAAAAAAAAACAACTCTGTTTTTCCCTAATTTTTCCTATGTTTATTCCCTATTTATTTCTGCTCTAATTTTTATTATATCCTTCCTTGTGCTAAGTTTGGATTTAGTTTGTTCTTTTCTTGTTCCTTTGGTTAAAGTAGGTTTCTCACTTGACATCTGACTTCTTTATTGATGTATGTGTTTACCAGTACAAACTTCCCTCTTAGAACTTCTTTGCAGTACCTCATAAGTTTTTACGTGTTATGTCTCTACTTTCATTTGTTTTGAGGATTTCTTTTAAACTTTTTTATTTCTTCTTTGACTGATGGGTTGTTCCACCACATGTTGTTTAATTCCACTTACTTGTGAATTATCCACTTTTCCTTCTGTAACTGACTTCCAGCTTCATAAAATTATGATCAGAAAAGATACTTGGTATGATTCCCATCTTTTTAAGTTAATTAACATTGCTTTGCAGTCCAACTTATGACCTATCCTGCAGAATGCTCCTTATACATTTGAGAAGAATCTGTATTCTGCTGGTGTTTGATGGAATGTCCTATATATGTCTGTTAGATCTATTTGGTATATAGTATTATTCAAGTCTGTGGTTTTCTTATTGATTTTCTGTCTGGATGATCTATCCACTGTTGAAAGTAGGGTATTGAAATCTCTAACTGTTACTGTATTGCTGTCAATTTCCTCCTTCAGATCTGTTAATATTTGCTTTTTATATTTAGGTGATCTGATGATGGGTATACATATATTTACAATAGTTATATCCTCTTAAAGAATGACTAGTTTATCATTCTGTAATGACTTTCCTTGTCTCTTATGACTGTTTTTAACTTAAAGTCTATTTTGTCTAAGTAGAGCCACTACTGATCTCTTTTGTATTCTATTTGCATTAAATACCTTTATCCATTACTTCACTTTCAGCCTATGAATATCCTTAAACTAATGCGAGTCTCCTATAGATGGGCGTCATTTTTGTTGGATCCTGTTTTGCTTACCCATTTGGCCACTCTACGCCTTTTGATAGGAGAATTCAATTCACTTGCATATAAAGAGATTGTGGATAGGTAAAATGTTCTATAGCCATTTTCTTAATTGTTTCATGATGTTTTTTGGTCCTTTGTTCCTTTCCTCCTCTCTTCATGTCTTTCTCTGTGATTTGATTATTTTTACTTTCGTAGTGGTATTCTCTGATTACTTTCCCTTTATCTTTCATCTATCCAGTAGAAGTTTTTTTTTTCTTTGTGGTTAAAATGAGGCTTACAGAAAACACCTTCCAGGTATAACAGTCTATTTTAAACTGAGAGTAACTTAATTTCATTACATATAAAATGTTTCACTTTTATATCTTCCCACTTCCACCACACACACACACACACACACACACACACACACACAAATTCATTTCGCTTTCATATATCTAAAAAAGTCTGTATTTTGCCTTTGCTTTACAAAGGTATTTTCATTGAGTATTGAATATTCAGTTGACAGATTTGTTTTTTCTTTCAGCTCTTTAAAGATGTTGTTTTACTGTACTCTGGGCTGCACTGTTTATGATGAGAAGTCGTCTCTCATTTTAATGTTTGCCACTCTGTATGGGATGGGTCTGTTTTCACTGGCTGCTTTTGAAACTTTATCATTTGTTTTAAGCAGCTCAATATGATGCTTTTCAGTTCGTATTTCTGTATTTTCCTCATGCTTTCAGACCAATGACTTTCTTGGAGAGGCAAGTTTATAGTTTACATCAAATAAGGAAAATTATCAATCAGTATTTCTTCGTTTTATTTTAATTACATGTGTTTAGTCTAACTTTATTCTACTACTGAGTCAGTATCTTTCTGAATACTCTAAACAATGTCCCTTTAATTACAATATTTTTCACACTAACTTGTGGAATCATGAACTATTCCTGGCCCTTTGTGGGCCCCAGTAATTACTACCTCTTTTTGTTTTCTGTTAGCTCTATCCTTAGCTTCCAAGAATTTTCTTTTTTCTTCTTTTTTTTTTTTGAAACAGAGTCTCATTCTGTCAACCAGGCTGGAGTGCAGTGGCCCAATCTTGGCTCACTGTAGCCTCAGCCTCCTGAGTAGCTGGGATTACAGGCATGTACTATCACACTCAGCTAATTTTGTATTGTTAGTAGAGATGGCATTTTGGCATATTGGCCAAACTGGTCTCAAACTCCTGACCTCAAGTGATCCACCCACACTGGCCTCTCAATAGTTTCCTTATGTACATGAGCAGATCAATACTCACCTGAACACTAGAAAGGCAGTCTTTTCCAATCTGTCTCTCACTATATGCATCTCTGTTCTTTCTGGTGCTCTTCCTTGTAACTCTAGCTCTCTTGACCTCCCCAGATGTCCTGCTTCCTCCACTTAACCAAGAAAATCTACCATGCACTGCATAGAGCCTGGAGCTTCTCTTGGGGTTGTAAGTTAGGGCAATCATTAAGCTCAGATTATTTACTTCCCCTTTCTTAAAGATCACCAGCCAGCATCTCCTGATGTTCAAAGTCTGAAAATCATCATTTAATATGTTTTGTCTAGTATTTTAGCTGTTTCATGTCAGATGATAAATCATCTAGACTCTCTTTCTCCAACTTGGCCAGAAGTGGAAGTCATCTTTATTGCTGTTTCTAAGTTTTACTATTAACATATGCAAACCTATCTATTTCTGATAGATTAAAAAATCTTGATTTTGTATATGATTACTTGATCCCCAAACTGGGAACTTACTTAAAAGCTGTCAAATCAAAATCAAATTTCTAAAAAATAACAGGTTAAAATCAAAGTATATGTGAAAATGTTGGTTATATACTTTGTTATGACTTATATTGATACAAATATTAAACAGTTATTTGTACAAATTAGGAACAGAAGACTGAATACTAAAAATGCATCTAACTTATTTATCTTAATACAGAAATTCTTGCATAAAATATCCAGGTGTCATGTAGTTATGCTCCAGACATAAGACTTTCTCTGACTTTTCCTCAGCATTATGCCTGTACTTGTATTGAAGTGAACTGATCTGATTTTTTTAAATTCCATGTATAACAAGTTCGTCTACTTGGTCAAATGATCTATCCTTCCCTATACTCAATGTCATGATATCTATCACAATTTCATTTAAGGGTTTAAAACAAAGCTTACAGACCACATTATTTCACAGAGCATCATGAAAAAATATCTTAAAGAAACCTAAAAAGAAAAAAAAAAGTACCTACTGCCTATTTCCAAGCATTATGCTAGGAGTAATGACATACTGAACACATCTGGGCAACCAACAAATTTCTTGAAACATGTTGCCTGTATAATATCTAAAAATACTCTGGTGACAAGTTCAAATCATTTTATCCCCAAATCTATACATGTATATTCTTGAACATACTGATGTCTTCATTGCTTCATTTAAACAATGTGGAACTTAGCAATAAATTAGAAGGCAGGTGTAGTCATTTTTACAGTGTTTCTCAAAAAGCATTATGAGTTTCAAGTATATTTTCTTTCAAATAATCTTGAGGACTATTGGGTCATATTATCACCTTGAATAGCTCTACAGTCTGCAGTGTCTCCTACCCTCCTAAGTGATTAATTTCAAGTTTTACTCTATCTGAAGCCAAGATTCACATGTATAATTCAGTTCAGCAAATGTATATTGAACAACTATTTGTTTAGTGTTTGGAGTATAGAAATTAGTAAGTCTGGTCTCTATTACTGAAGAACTTACTTTCAAAAAGTTGAGACAGGTACAGAAGCAGATAATGTCAGTGTAATATATTTTCTCCTACAAGAGAGGTAAGCAAATGGTGTTACAGGAGCCCAGAGATAAGGTTGTATGTAAGTTATATTGAAAATGACAAGTAGAAAAGTATTTGATGAAGAGGATGCAGGTGCTCAAGATTTGATGTCTGCTAAAGCGCACTTCTTAATGAGAGTGCAGGATTATCCAAACATTACATACAAAAATAACATGGTATTATAGAAGTTTGGTTTGACAGCATGTACAGGACAAGCTGAGAAGCAGCATTGGATTCTCAGGAGAGATAGGTAAGGACTTTGCAATACTGCTATATTGTGGAAGAAAAAGATCTAAAGTTTTAGCACATGTCAAGAAACTGACCTGTCAAGGAGAATTCCCCAAGCATATAGCAATATGCAGACTGGAACTCTCAGTTGAACAAGGATGTAGAGTTAAGTTGGTTATCTGGAATTCACAGAGTAAGAGCTGTTGATTTGGTGACTTATAGATAACAAGAAATGGTTTTAAGACAGACCGAACTGGAATAGAAAAGACTGATGTACAAAATGATTATGAGATGAAACATTTGGGCTGTTTATATTTTTTATAGTTAAAGGATAAAAAACACAGAAAAAATTTAAACTAATATATTTACAACTAAAAAAGGATACCTGGGTAGACACAGACTTCTTTCCTCAAACCTTATAAATATGTAAAAATGTAAAACTCTTAAGGACTTGTAAGCGGGAGTTAAATACAAGCAAATACTACCACTCTCATTTTTTCTCAAACCTTAAAAGGATAACAACATGAATACTGCTAATTATTAAACACCAAACATGAGTCTCAAAAGCTAAAATCAATGATAAATTAAAATTTAAAAGGAGTTAAGTCACATAAAAAGCTTATAGAAAAAAATACAGAATTTTCAGGGACATAAATACAAAAACAGTAAACACATTACAAAATAATAAAAATAATACTAAAGAAAACTCACAGCCAATAGACTGGTGACCAGAAATGTGCGATTATTATCATTAACTTCTTTTTTCTCTACAGATTTTTATGACAATAGTCTAAGTTTATAAATAAAAACTGTATCTGACAAAATAAATGTCTAAGAGGAATACATTACAAATTAACACAGGTATATTCTTTCCTTTACATACACTACATACAATTAAATATAAAAGTGTCAGTTGTGTGCTCTGAATACTTCCGTACATTAAAATGTTGAAAAATACAACAGAAGAATTTAAAATAGCCTATATCATAAAAGAGCTTATAATCTTTTTGAGAAAACAAAAATAGCCACATTTTTATAAAGTATAGCAATAAATGACTGTAACATGAGAAAATGCATTTATTGTGGAAAACCATCAGAAGGAAGGAGATAAGGGTTTTATTCAAATTACAATAAAATCTGACCCACCCAGAGCAGAATAAAGACTGCAGCAAGATTAGAGAAGAACATCCTGGGATTCTACTTTATGTCTATTGCCTAAGGAATAAAGACTAGGGCTATTTGCATGCATAAGACTGAAGGGGATTTTCTTACTTTGTTGTTGTTGTTAGCATAAATGCAGCTCCAATCTCATTGGGTGCTACATGGATGGGTGATGGCAGTCTAGAAAGATAAGATCAGTGTGGCCAGGACAGATGGGGGTGGCTTCAGAAAAAAATAAAAACAAAAAAACACAGAGCATATTCTGACTTAATTCCTGATAACTTTCTGTAAAGTAAATCATCTTGCAAAAATCTGTATTATGAATATTTGCTATTTAAAAGAATTATGTGGTACAGTTTGTCAAAAAGTAAAAACTAACACTGTAAATGATTAAGGTTAATAATAACCGTTTTTTTATTTAGTTGACAGAAATAAAAACATATCACTTCTAAGAAATATTACTTTCAGTTATGTCCCTCCATTTAATTATCTGGAAAAAATAAAGATGATATGAAAAGTAGAGTAAGCTAAACGTTATCCTAAAAACGTTATCTAAAAATAAGAGACTTTGTACTCTCTATTATTAGCACAAAAATAATATATTTTATTAAAGGAAATCAGAAGGTAAAGAACTGGGCAATTCTGGACAGAGTTTTGCTTTCATGAAACTGGGTGCAGTTTTTAAAAATGGAAACCCGTTAAAGCAGATACAAATGTCTGAAGTGTTAATGTCTATCCTAAACCTTAGGAGATCCTCCATATGCTAAACAAATGCTACGGTGCCAAAGGTAACCCCATAACTAAGTTAACAAGCACAGGAAGAACCAGATTTCTCTTCTACATAGAAGTTGGCTATAGCACAGGGAACTTGAAAGAAAAGATGTAAATCCTCCTTAATTCTGAGCAGCTTTGGTGTTTCTCTCTAAATTAAAAATGTCTATAGTGCACATTATGTCATGTAACATTTTACGAAAACTAAAATATATAAAGAAAAACACATGGAGTATAGGAAAACTACTGACTTATTTATTACTGTTGTTCACTTAAGTCACTGATAATTTCTTCACTTGATCTTAACCAAAAGGCTGAGAAGCAACGTAGCCATTGACAATTTCTTGCATGTCTTTTTTAAAATGTACTTCCATTTGTGGAACTCAGTATCCCTGAAAAGCTGAGCCATAGTCACACATTAATGCTCGATCTGTTTTCTACAGTACACCAGCAGACTCTGAACTCTGGGACCAGAGCATCCCTATGGTGTATAATAACCAAGAACAGGTCATTCGTGTGTGAGATTGAGGGAGACAGACAATAGAAAATATACTTGGGTTTGAAATAGAAATGCTTACTTTGTGCTTTTTAGGGTTTAATTGCTGCTAAGATGATGCTATCAATTGTATTTTTAGGTATTATCTTCTAGCATGGCACAAGATATGTAGGTTTTAATATCAGTAATACTTTGAAGTTAAGTAATCACCACCATCTCCTTTTGCCCTCACCCAAGGTGTTCATGGAATTCTAAAGCACATTTTTGCAGTTAGCCTCAGAGTGACCCTGCTAGGGAGGGAGCTATGGACATCCAGAAGAAGGCCATAAAACAGAGGGGGATGCCAGTTATAAATAACTGGTATTATTTTCTTTTGCTCTAGAAGCTCCAAGAGTAAAATTTGGCTTAGAAACATAGACAGTTTTCATTGGAAAATTTGTTAGGATTTAATCTTCATCAAAATATCTTCCTGTAATCAATAATAAAAAAAAATTAAAGAACTTTAAAAGTCCAATCAACAAGGGAAAGACACAGAGATACATTTCAACTTGCCCTACTCTCAGAAAGAGCATAATATATTAACACATTGTATACAACTGAGGAAAATGGAACTCATCTACATTCTTAATAATTTTCTCCTATATTTCTATTCTTAAATGGTAAATGAGTGACAAAGAAAATATTAATATATAGGGATTTATAGTTATAATACCCCAAAACTGGAATTTAATGAATGATTTCATTGGAGAGGGAAAAGCTGAACTAACCTTGAAAAAACAGATGCACTATTTCATCAAAGAGGAGAGTAAAGTGCATTTTGGAATGAGAAATAGCTGTAAGCTTCTGATGCTCCTGAACTTCTCTCAGTTCCTTCACACTTTTTAACCCAAATGAACTTTACTTGATGTCATTTCGGCAATCCTGTAAATCTCAATGTAATCGAATCTACTCAGCAATAATTCTAACTTGGAGGGAGAGAAAGTTTCCGTAAAATAGGCCTTATTGTGGTTCCACTGGAGATCTGCAAACAACCAAATGACAACTTTACCTAAACTAGGCAACACAGACACTCACCCATCAAAAGTAAGAATTAAGATCTACCTTCATTTGAGTTCCCTCAGAAGTAGATCCTGATAGAGACGTTCAAGGACAAGGAGTCTGTTTCGAAGGGGAAAGAACACACACAGGCAGGAGAGTGGAGAAGTGAGCCATAAAAGAAAAAGTCAGCAATAAAGTGTGTATTTTCAATCTAGTTACCATTGCAGGCTACAGAAACTTCATCTTAAAGAAGGAACTCTGGAAGCCAGTGTTACATATGTGCCTCAGAAGTAACAAACACAACAAGCAAAGAGTCTGGATATTTGTATATGAACTTCTGTTAGTTATTGTTCGATGGCTGCTCCTGGAACATATATGAGTGATGGGTTGACAGTGTCTACTACAGTCTACCCCTTGCACTGCTTAGATTCACTCATGCACCAAAAGCACTCCACAGTCATTGATTTTTCAAGGGGGTGGTTGGACATAATTTAATTTTAAAAATTAAAACAAAGAGGGTCATAAAAACAGGGGAGCCAGCGGAATAAGTCAGTCTCATAATGCTGCAATGAATACAGCTGGACCTCAGTATCAACAGGTTCTGCATACAAGGATTCAACCAAGTGGGAATGTGATATTTTTTTGAAAAAAGAAAGCAAAATAAGAATGCAATTTAAAAAATACAAATAAAAAGCCCATATAGCATGAAAACTATTTAAATAGCATTTACACTGTACTTAATATTACAGGTAACCTACAGATTATTTAAAGTACATGGGATGACTATGTAGGTTATATGCCAATACTATGTCATTTTACGAGACTTGTGCATTTGTGAATTTGGGCATCTGCAGAGAGTCCCAGAAGAATTTTCCGAAAGATTCCAAGGGATGACTGTAGTCATCATCTCTCTACTCTGTGACATATTCTAAACTCTTCCTCACAGAACAGCATTCCTAATAACCTGGTCTACTCACTCAAAGACTGTTGTTTCTGCAATTGCTGATTTCTAGTTATCAGCAGGCATGGGTATATATATTACATATAAATTTACATATGTATATATATGTTTATATATTTATAAATTATAAATTATATATATGTATATAAATATATCTTTTTTAAAGATGACAAGTGTTGAGAGAATGTAAAGAAATTGGAACCCTTTACACTACTGGTGGAGACGTAAAATGATGGCTACACTGTGGAAAGCAGTCTCAAAGTTCCTCAAAACATAAAAAATACAACTACCACATGATCTGCAATTCCACATATGGAAAAACATCCAAAAGAATTGAAATCAGGATTTGGAAGATTTGCATTCCCTTGTTCACTGCAGCATTATTCACAACAGCAAAACAGGTAAACGATCCAAATGCCTGTCAACAGATGGAGTGAAGAAAATGTGGTTTATACATATGAGAGTATCCATACATTTCATTTTTCTTTCTATATCCTCTAAAACAAAGGTTTAAAAACTGTGGCCATTGGGCTGGATCCAGAGTGTGGGCTGTTTTTCCAAGAGCCTCAGGATGAGAATTATTTTTACAAGAGAAAAATATGTGGTAGACACTACTATGTGGGCTTCAATGTCTATATTATTTATTATCTCACTTTTTACAGAGAAAAACTTGCAAACACTTGCTCTCAAAAGCCAAATATCATTAAAATTATCTTCATTTTAAAGTTTTGATAGATTTTTCCTGAAAAACTATTTTACTCTGGTGCTTCTTCAAGAAGATCCAGGTAACTCTCTGTGAACTTTATCATTTATTTTACAGAAATTGTTTTTAGTAAGCTTTTTGAGTGAATAAATTGCATTTTTCTAGAAAATTATCCATGTCATCTAGATTTTTATATTTTCTACATTGAACTTTTCAAACTGTTCTCTTGATGTCTTCCAATATTTGCTCTTTAAATGAGTCCCAGTTTTCCTGGTGTGTAAATTTGTATCACTCCCTTTGTAAGTTAGGCACATTTTTATCTATACTGTTTATATCCATTACAGTTTGATAGAAAAGCGCATTCACTAACAGTGATGGGGAATATTACATCTAGCTTAGGGAATCAGGCTCACAAAATCCTGAGAACAGGCAGGATTAATAGAAAGCTGATTCTTCAGTATCTGTAGGAATAATAAAGTTGCTCTGAGACGGCAGTGCTGGTGATGGGGAGGAAAAGTTGGGGATGCGTTTGTAGACAATAGCAAACATAAGTGTACGTGGAACTCATGAGACCTAGTTGGAATCCCCCAAGACAACTGAAATCCTCATCTGTTTCCCACCACCTCCAAATTCAAGAGATGCAGGTGCCCAGCAAAAAAAGCTGGTTCCAGCCACAAAGCTACACATGCACCTGTCCCAGGACTCAGGGAGTATAAAGGGGATGATATGCAAGTGTGAGAGGAGCTGCAGACCTGGCTGTGGCCCCAGGCTAAGTTAGCAACAGACAAATCTCAACATATGTGGATTTCATAATGCCTTCAGAGCATAATGGCTGCTGCTTCACTTCCCCCTTGTAATTCTCACACAAGGTTTTCTCGCTGCCAACCTAAATCAGAATCACACAGTAAAAAGAAATCTGGAAAATATAACTTTAGCTTAGCTAAACTGACCCAGCACAAAGATATAGTAGTTCATTCCTGTCTAAATGTCACGTGCCTATTCACTCTTCATTTAACAACCCCTAAGTTCCTAAGATGGTGGTAAAAAATCACGATTTTGCATAACATGATTCAACAACGCTTCATACAACTGCAAACACAAGAACCTCTGCCCAAAATGATCTACAAACTCCCAAGCCTAACTTTATCCACGTTCAAGAGATTTCTCTTATATCAAGTCTCATTCTCCTTTCAGTATCCTACAACATAAATCCTGAGACACACGGTAATTAGGTGGTAGGGAAATGGAATATTAAAAAATGAAAAGAAAATAATTTGATTAAACATACTCATACATTTTATAACAAAATAAGAAAACTAATACATCTAATTATTATAGTGCTCATTTCTGGAACTAATCGTGCAGTCATAGCTGGTACTTAAAGCTTCCTTCTTCCATTGTCCATTCATATTCTCTTTACCTCTTGGAAGCAAACAAGAGGCTGAGGTTCCCTTCCTGGTAAAGTGTTTAAAATCTTCATTCCTGAAGGTTCTGCAGTCCTCCTTGCATTGGATTATGATACTTTTTAATTAACTCTTATCACAGGATAAGGAAGTGCTAAGTTGTGCCCCAGGGAATCTTTTGCATTTGAGATGTACTGTTTCTCACCTCCATCATGCTTCAATAATACAACTTCTTTCTTATAATCAGGATCAATCCCCCCAGTCATTAAAGTAATCCTTTTTCCTTGTGGTTTTACTGGCCTGAGGACTACAATGTAGGCAGGTTCCACATTTCACATCCTACTGGTTCCATGGAACCATGTATCCCTTGGTAATGTTCTTCCTTCCTTGGGAATTAAGACTTTGAGGCCATATGAACACAAATTTGTTGAGATAGGAAGCAACACAATGTATTAATTACTTCCATGGAGTAACGGAGGAGACACTTCAATTGCTTTGTCTTGATTTCCCAGACATATGAACTTGTTCCAGCCCTGTAAGATGTTGTCATCAAGATAGCACCACAGCCGGGCGCGGTGGCTCAAGCCTGTAATACCAGCACTTTGGGAGGCCAAGGCGGGTGGATCACGAGCTCAAGAGATCGAGACCATCCTGGTCAACGTGGTGAAACCCCATCTCTACTAAAAATACAAAAAAATTAGCTGGGCATGGTGGCACGTGCCTGTAATCCCAGCTACTCAGGAGGCTGAGACAGGAGAATTGCCTGAACCCAGGAGGCGGAGGTTGCGGTGAGCCGAGATCGCGCCATTGCACTCCAGCTTGGGTAACAAGAGCGAAACTCTGTCTCAAAAAAAAAAAAAAAAAAAAAAAAGATAGCACCACACATGTGTCTTCAAAAGGTCATTGCATCATCCTATCGGTGCAGTTATCTCAGGATGATGAAGTATCCTAGTAAGACCAGTAAATTCCACAAACATGAGCTCATTGCAGGACTTAATTATCTTTAAAAATAAAAATGCTTTTCCTTTAAAAAAAAAAAATTCAATGCTATGTGCAGCATTATGATGATGAATAAGGTATTTCACAAGATTACGGATGATGGTCTAACAGAAATATTCTTGCCTGAGAACTCCAAGTTTACATCATTTCCATAGTTCCACCCCATGGAGGAAAGTCTTCACTTCAACTCTGACCTTTTCTTGTGTCTGTTCTGAGTCATGGCTTCATTTCTATGGTTTTCATTTCTATATATATTTAATCACTGAAATTCCATTTATTTTCTGTTATTCAGAAAATTTTCAGAATAGCTGTCTCATTGACATATTTTCTTTCGTTTTTATCCATATTTTAAATGCACTTTCTTTATATACATGGTTTCTATCATCATGACTAAGTTTGTTTATGGCAGAGAAAAATAAGCATGTTCTTGTCAACTTTATTGAATTAGATATGTATGTATCCTTTTTGTAATAAGGAGGCAAAAGCAGTTTGGAGCCTTACTATACCACTTGAAAATTATGTATTTAGAATTATGTTGAAATGTTAAGAACTGATACACCTAAAAGAATTACTAGCTACAGATTCCAAAACTTTCTTTACACATAATAGAGGTATGTGAAGTCCAGAAACCAGTTTTACAGACTTTGCCCATATTCAAACACATTTTAATTCCATAATTTTTCCGACAGACTCCCTTTCAGATTTATGCATTAAATTAATAAAGTGTTTCCCCTTACCGTTATATCCAACACACACACACACACACACACACACACACACACACACGTACATGTGTACATGTTGGGGGGGGTGGGTGTGTATAATTGCTAGGATCCTGCTTATTTCAGGCTTGATAGTAAGAAAGCCACTTGCCCTGGCAGAAAATGTCACCCATACCCACATCATCTAGTTTCTGAAATTTAATATATCCATTTATTCCATATACTTTCCACCCATTCAGAAAACTTCAAGAAATAGTGGATGTATGACCAAGCATAAGAAATTACATAAAATTTTAGAGCTGGTAGAAAAGAAAATGTTAGTTCTGGCTAAGAACTCAGATATAAGAATTAACCATGTTTTTGACTTATAGCTCACTTATGCTGTGGGTGCTTAGAAATAATGAATCTCATCAAAATTCAATCATCTGTGTGAAAATGACCATTTATTCACAGCATTTTAAAGAGAATTAGACATTTTTATGCTAGTGTCATCTAGATTTGCTTCCCATATATCCACCCCAACTTCCCCACTGTTTCTACACTCTCAAATCACAATCCAGTGAAGATTTATTTTAAGCACCAATATTAATTAACAAAAAATTTCAAACAGTTCTATTAAGCTGTAACTCTGTGATAACATCATATCACACCCCTGAAATCATTTTCATTCTTAACTGTTATTTCTTGATATAATATTTACATTCTGGCATTAAAACAGAAGGTATCATTAGTAGGTTCAAGGACTACATGAGTAAGTTTGTTACAGGTGTAAATTATGCATAGTGGGGGTTTGGTGTATCCATTATTTCACTGCCCAAGTAATAAGCATATTACCCAATAGACAGCTTCTCAATCCTTATCCTTCTTCCACCTTCCAACTTCAAGTAGGCCATGGTGCCTATTGTTCCCTTCTGTCATGTGTATTCAAAAATTAGCTACCACTTGTAAGTGAAAACACTTAGTATTTGATTTTCTGTTCCTGCATTAATTTGTTTAGGATAATGGCCTCCAGCTACATCTATATTTCTGCAAAGGACATGACTTCATTCTTTTCATGGCTGCATAGTATTCCAGGGTGTATATGTACATTTTCTTTATTTAATCCCCTATTAGTGGGCATTTAGGTTGATTCCATGTCTTTGCTATTGTGAATAGTGTTGTGATATATATATGCATGCATGTGTCTTTGTGGGAAAACAATTAATATTCTTTTGATTACATACCCAGTAATGGGATTCCTGGCTCAAACGGAAGTTCTGTTTGAAGTTATTTGAAGGATCCCCAAACGCTTTCCACAGTGGATGAACAATTTACATTCCCATCAGCACTGTATAAAGTGTTCGTTTTTCTTCACAACCTCACCAGCAACTGTTATTTCTTGATTTAATGGCCATTCTGGCTGATGTGAGATGGTAGATCATTGTTGTTTTGACTTGATTTCTCTAATAATTAGTGATGTTGAGCATTTTTTGATATGCTTGTTGACTACGTGTATGACTTCTTTTTTTTTTTTTTTTTGAGACGGAGTTTCGCTCTCGTTACCCAGGCTGGAGTACAATGGCGCGATCTCGGCTCACCGCAACCTCCGCCTCCTGGGTTCAGGCAATTCTCCTGCCTCAGCCTCCTGAGTAGCTGGGATTACAGGCACGCGCCACCACGCCCAGCTAATTTTTTGTATTTTTAGTAGAGACGGGGTTTCACCATGTTGACCAGGATGGTCTCGATCTCTCGACCTCGTGATCCACCCGCCTCGGCCTCCCAAAGTGCTGGGATTACAGGCTTGAGCCACCGTGCCCGGCCCATGACTTCTTTTAAGACGTGTCTGTTCATGTCTTTTGCCCATTTCTTAATGAGGCTTTTGAATTTTGCTTGATGATTTGTTGAAGTTTCTTATCAGTTCTGGTTATTAGACCTTTGTCAAATGCATAATTTGCAAATATTTTCTACCATTTTTGTAGGTTGTCTGTTTACTCTGTTGATAGTTTCTTTCACTGTGCAGAAGGTTTTTAGTTTAAATAGGTCACATTTGTCAATTTTTGGTTTTGTTGCAATTGCTTTTAGAATCCGCATCATGAAATCTTTGCCAAGATCTACGTCCAGATGGTATTTTCTAAGTTTTCTTCTAGAGTTTTTATATTTTTATGTTTTACGTATAAGTCTGTAATCCACCTTGAGTTGATTTTTGTATACAGGGTAAGGAAGGGTCTATTTCAGTCTTCTGCACATAGCTAGCCAATTATCCCAGCACCATTTATTGAATAGGGAGTCCTTTCCCCATTGCTTGTTATTAGTTTGTTAAAGATCAGAAAGAAGGTTGTAGATGTGGGGCTTCATTTCTGAGCTCTCTGTTCTGTCCTATTGCTCTACATGTCTGTTTTTTATACCACTACTATGCTGTTTTGGTTACTCTAGCCTTGTAGTACAGTTTGAAGTCAGGTAGTATGATGCCTCTAGCTTTGTTCTTTTTGCTTAGGATTTGCTCTGGCTATTCAGGCTCATTTTTTGGATCCATATGAATTTTAGAGTAGTTTTTTTTCCTATTCTGTGAAAATGACATTGGTAGTTTGATAAGAATAGCATTGAGTCTCTAAATTGCTTTTGGCATATGTCTGTGATGAGAGAGAATGTGACTTTCTCTCTTCCTATTGTGAAGCCTTTTGTCTTTCTCTTGCCTGATTGCTCTGGCTAGGACTTCCAGTACTATGTTAAATAGGAGTGGTGAGAGTAAGTATCTTTGTCTTTTTCCAGTTCTTAAGGGGAATGCTTCCAGCTTTTCCCATTTAATATAATATAGGCTATGGGTTTGTCATAGGTGACATATTATTTTGAGGTACATTCCTTTAATAGCTAGTTTGTTGAGGACTTTTAACATGAAGGGATATAAAATTTTATGAAAAACTTCTTCAGTGTCTGTTGAAATGAAAACACAATATTTTAGTTCTGCTTATGCCAAGAATCATATTTACTGGTTTGCATATGTTTTGAACCAACCTTGTACGCCAGAAATAAAGTGTCCTTGATCATGGTGGATTACCTTTTAGATGTGCTGCTGAACACTATTTGCTAGTATTTTGTTCCAGATTTTTGTATATAGGTTCATCAGGGATACTCGCCTGAAGTTTTCTTTTTTGTTCTTTCTCTGCCAGGTTTTGCTTTCAGAATAATGCTGGGCTCACAGAATGAGTTAGGAATGAATCCTTCCTCATCAATTCTTTAAAACAGTTCCAGCAGAATTGGTTCCAGATCTTCTCTATATGTCTGGTAAAATTCAGCTGTGAACCTATCTGAGCCAGCCCTTTTTCTGGTTGCTGGGTCTCTTATTATTAATTCAATTTTGGAACTTATTATTGGTCTATTTGCATATTCAGTTTCTTCCTGGTTCAATCTTTGAAAGTCGTATGCTTCCAGGAATTTATCATTTCTTCTAGAGTTTCTAGTTTGTGTGCATAGCGGTACTTATAATAGTCTCTGAGGGTTTTTGTATTTCTGTGGTATCAGTGGTAATGTCACCTTTGTCATTTTTGATTGTGTATATTTGGATGTTTTCCTTCTTTCTATTAGTCTAGCTAGCAGTCTATCAATCTTATTTATTCTTTCAAATAACCAATTTTTTGTTTCATTTATCTTTTTAATGAATTTTCATATCTCAATTTCATTGAATTTTAGCTATTTTAGGAAGAGGGCAAGATAGCCAACTAGATAGAGCCAAGTGGAACAGCTCCCATTGAGGAACCAAGATGACTGACATGTTTCCTAACAGATCTTCAGAGTGAAGACACAGAAACTGGCTAGTGGAGGAGGAAGCTTGGAACACTGCCCAGGGCTACCATATACTAGAACTCATTCCTGACCCCCAGTGACTCCAGGGTAATGGGTGAGTTGAACTGGTAAGCAGCAACCTGCTCTTGCCAAGGGACTTCAGAAATCTGGGCAGGAGGAGACCCCTTAATATCAAGAACATTTGATTTGGCAGGGAGAATGGCCTAAAGAATTGGTAGAAACATCACATCAACTGACGCAGAGCCCAGAAGGTTTGGTGTAGGAGCATCTGTAGTGGAACATGGACAGGGTTGTCCATCTCCCTAGGTTTAACTTGCTCCGATAGGAGACTGTAGCCTTAGGGGAACTGTTGGACCTCAGCTCTTCAGGGTGGTCTTGTCCATCAGATGGGGCCACTCTGACCCGAGCATCCCTTGGTCTGCTGGCCAATTCTGCAGCCTCAATGTAGCCATGCCTGCTTCCAGGGCAGACTCAAGTGCCCAAGGCAGCATTCCCCAATTTTTGGCATGAGGTACCAGTTTCATGGAAGACAATTTTTCTGTGAACTGGGGATGGTGGGGAATGGTTTTGGGATGGAACTGTGATGGAACTGTTCCACCTCAGATGATCAGGCATTAGATCCTCATAAGGGGCATGCAACCTAGATCCCATGCATGCACAGTTCACAATAGGATTCACTCTCCTGGGAGAGTCTAATGCCACCAATGAACTGACAGTAGGCGGAGCTCAGGCAGTAATGCTCTCTTGCCTGCTGCTCACCTCCTGCAGTGGTAGGAAAAATTTTAGAGAAGAAATTACAAAGATAGTTATAGGAAAGAGTCACAAACCTTATTGGAAGGCTGGGGAGGTTGCGTAGCTTCATTAAAAGTTTGGCTGAAGGCAGCTGAATTCTCTTTTGATTATCCTTGGTACATGATTGCTCTCTACTTGGGAGGTCAGCAATGTCAATTACCCTCTAGTGGTGTTTACTCAAGACCTTTGTCATTTAATCTGTACTAAATAAATGTGAACTGGCTGATGGGCCTGCAGCTGCTAACTCTACTGGACCCTCCTCAGTATCCATGAATGGCCTGTACCCCTAAGCCGGCTCTTTCATAGGATATCTGTGTGTGAGTGCATTTGTTCATCCATCACTGGGTCAGGATCTACAGATTGGACCCCAGCAGCCCACTCCCTCCCCAAATTATCCCTAGGCTCATAACAACCCTGCACACCAAGTTACCAGCATATGTGTATACAGACAGGTTTTGCCTTCCTTCCCCTGCCAGCATGCTTGTGTGGGTGCATCTTGCCCTGCCACTGCTGCAGTGGGAGTGCACTTTGCCCCTCCTCCCTCCGACAGACTACCATGCAGTCAGAGCCTTAGCGGGCACAGAGCCAAGCAGCCCAACTCCCATCAGAACCCCACTCATGTGCCAACTCTGTCATGGGAATAAAATTAGGCACAGAGAACTACAGACCTTTCCCTGCCCTGAGAGTCCACCCCTGCCTGCAGTGCAGAGAATGCCCACACACTTGGACCCACCAGCCCCCTGCCCCCATGCTAACACCACCATCAGTGCAACCATGTGCAGAGTTGCCAGCTGGGGCCCTCACACCGAGCTGTGCTGCCTCTACCATTGTGGTGAACACCCACACAGAGGCAAGCACCATGGCACCCACTAGCACTCTGCTGCAGCCAATAAGCATAGACACCACCATACTATTGCTGCTGCTGACATATGCAAACAAGGATCGATCCTGCTGCCACCTCACTAAGGAATATTTGGATGACACCACCCATCGAAGTATAGTGATGGCAATCTGGGAGCACCTCAGCCCTCTCAGCACAGTGGATTCCTAACCTTGAGGAGCCAGAGAACAAAGAGCTCAATACAAGTCCCCAGGAGTTAAAACATACAGTTCAGGAGTTAGGAGCTGAACACTGGACCCTGAAAATCTTCCAGAAACAAAGCCAGTTAGCTGAATCCACCTTATACCACAATCAAACCCTAAAGGTCATCAAATAGGATAAAAGAAAAAACATCCAAAGGTCAGCAACTTCAAAGACTGATCATTATCCCACAAAGATGAGGAAGAACCAGCTTAAGAACTCTTGACAATTCCAAAAGCCAGAGTGCCTTTGTGTCCTCCAATGACTGCCTTGGCTCTCCAGCAATGGCTCTGAACCAGGCTGAGATGGCTACAGTGACAGAAATAGTACTCAGAATATGGATAAGAATGAGAATGACAGAGATGCAGGAATATGATGAAACCCAATCTAAGGAAGCTAAAAATCACAATAAAATGATACAGGAACTGATAGAGAGCAGATGAGCTTCACGGCTACATCTATCTAGTCAACTATCTTGGCTATAATCTCAGCATCCTTCTTTATGCATGGCATGACTTTACAGAAATGTGAAGAAGTGCAGTGGTCTTATATAGAGACTATAGGACTTATAGGATTGTGTATTATTTATCTCTTCACAGCAGCTTTCACTAAGCTAGGTAAGTTATATGACTGGGTAGTAAGTCATTCAATTCAAATAAACAACTCTCAGGATCTTAGCCTTTCCTCATATGCTACCCTCTGCACCGACTGTACCTGACTTATGTGGTTGTGATAGCTGCCAACATAAAGGAAGGACCAGCCCATCATCATGTTTCCTCTTTCAATGGTTCAATGTTGAATTAACCTGGGAGAACAATTCTTGCCTGTTTTCACAATCCCTTTTCTGATTCCCCTTGTTTACATATGATGAGGTAGGATATCAGGAAATTGGTTTTAACATAAGAAATTATTTAAATCAAAATTTATTAATCACATTTTTATCTCTATTTTAGAACTTACTAGATCAGTATTAGGACTGAATAGAGAAAATTGAGTCAAGGTTAGAAAGTGGTAAGAAATTTTCCTTTTTCTAAATATATATTTTTATTGTATCCAGAAGTTTTATGTATATAAATTTAATGAACAATTTTGATTATGTAAAATATTTAGATATCAAAATGTTTACTGTAGAGTTCTATATAAGAATTAGAAACATTTAAAATATGCAGCCCATGTAAAATGTATGTATGATATTGATTAATGGAAGTGTGTCTATTTACTTGTGGCTCCAGTGGCACAATTGGTTAGCATGTGGTACTTATAAGAAGTGTGCCTACTTACAGGAAAAAAATATCTTTTTACAATGTTACTTACTAATGTGGAATAATAAAAATCGTTTTTATAATAGTTTTGTATGAACACTTAGCTTTACATGATCTGTACCTCATGGAAAAACAGGTTTTACAACAAATTAAATAATGCCAATAAGTATAGGAGGAATGTGTTTTTAACCATCTTTACCTAAATTAAGTTTAGCTGCATTCACTGGAATACTCTGTGAAATATTTAGAAGTTAATAATTCTTGACTCACTAAGGGAAGAAAAAAAATACGGTGACATCAGACTTATTCAAAATAGCAATGTTGTGTTACTTTTATTCCTTTCATCATCAGTTACTGCAAAACTTGTACTTACTCATATTCATTTATATATAGTTCTCCCAAACAAATCATGACATATTTGATAAATTGTATTAACATTCTTCTTCCTTCTAAAACTGAGAAATACATAAATTTTGGTGTTTAATAATGTAACCTATTCTTGTGCAGAAAAGATCAGTTTTATTTTAATAATTAATTAAGTCATACATTCAGAACTCTTATTCTTCTTTCAAAATTTTAATTCTAGTTACAAATCTTGCTATTTACTAGAAAATTCTAACATTTTAAAGAGGCCATTTATTAAATTTGGGTCCCCCATTAAAATCTTTAATTAATTATATGACATAAAAAATTAAATCTCATTTACCAATTAAATATTGTCACTTTCATTTTAAAGAGGTGCTTCAAGGGTCTGAGTGACAAAACTTCCCAAAACTTAGGTAATTCTTTTAGCACTGTAAAATCAAACATACAAGTATAGAAACCTAGTTCTAGTACATGTCTAACAGTATATTTCAACTTAGTAAGATTTTTACTTAAAATCATTAAACTAGATCAACTATTTTCTAAACAAGTTTAAATTGGAATCCAACGCTCCCCATAATGTTAACAAGTTGAACTCTCTTAAACATTACAAGTAAATAAAATACAAAATGAGCACTTAGTTTTATATTACAGTATGAATTAAAGAATGTTAGATTCTCTTGAATACTTGTAGACTGAACTTCAAATCTTGGGGTTAATGGATGTTTAATTTCTATGAGGACAATTTCCTCTTGCCTAATGGGAATTGCTTATTAAACAATTTTTTTATACTGACTGTGACCAGATGCCTTTCATCCAACTTACTAGAACATGTTAAACTGCCATTCATGAAGCGGTTTCGTTGTCTGGGGAAATCCCTGAGGTTCCTCGTCTGGCACCAAGATGATTAAGGACACAGACACACATGGGTGGGTTAAGGGGTGGAAAGTTTAATTGGCAGAAGAAAGAGAAAGGAGAATAGCTCTCTCCCTTGTAAGAAAGACAGGCTTCCAAAAGCAAAATTCTCCAGTGGAAGAAAGTACCATATTTTATAGGCAGGCTTAAAGAGGCTGGGTCTGAGATATGCAGGGCCCGCAGATTGGCTGGAACAGGTGTGAGGTTTACACAGCACAGGGAAAGCTGGCCATCCCACCATAATCTTATTATGTACAACGGTCTCTCCACTTGGCCAGCTCCATCTTGTCTGCTCCTTACTCAACACATGGCTGGCAAAGAGAAGGGAACATGGAGCCGCCATTTGAATGGCTAGTCCCAGGTGGCCTTTTCCTGTTGGCACAACTGCTGACAGTCACCGGTGCAAGCTTCCAGCTTTCTTGTCTATGTTTGCAGCTTGATTTTACAGGCTGCTCTTTATTAGAAAACAAAATAATTTGGAGGCTGCTTTTCATTAAAAGAAAAACCTTACCGAGGACTCCTATACCCTCACTATCTGCCCAAATGATTTCTTCTTAAATCCTCTATCATTACTCTCCAAAACAGTAACTTTACAGCTCAAAAAGATGACTCATGAGCATTCTGAAACTCACATAGCCCATGTTCCTGGTCTAGGCAAGGAAGCTGCAAACTACTTGGCCACAATAGCCCTTGAATTTATTGAAACTACCTTTGAGAGAGGAGAAAGGAAAAAACCTGGTCAGGCAGGCAAGCAATTATGGCCCGTACTTGGTTGAATCCTTTAGAACAAAGAACAACCTGCAGGCACAGATAAGAAAACTTGCACAAGGGGACTTGCTTAAGACATGCCTACAGCTGCACAGATAAGAAAGGCTACACAGGCCACTCGCTCAGATATGCCCACCTTGGGAAATGCCATCCCGACACATGCTCAGTAAGGGGAACAAAGCTATTATGGAGTAACTCAATCTAAGGGCCCGCATGCGCATTAGAAGGACAAGGTGGAGCTACCATAAATTCATGCCTTATGCAAATAGGATGCCCAGCTCCACTGGTTTCCTATAAAAGCCTTTGCATTCCACTGTAAAAACCGCAAGTCTCTTCCAGTTCCCTTCTCCACAGCATAGAGCTTTCTTCTTTCTTCTTTCTTCCAACCTCACCCTTGGAGTCTGCACTCCTTAACTTTCCTGGTCATCAGACAAAGGACTCTAGATCACTACCTCAGACAATAGGAAACTGAGACATTGTGGTGCACTGGCAAGACTGTAACATCTTGGCTCTCAAAATATTTACATATTTAATAATATTTGGAGTTAGTGAAATCCTGTATGTTTTCCATATTCTTTATGTCTGATAGAATATCATAGAACAATATAAAGTGCTCTCTAATGGATTCTGAAAAATCCCAAAACTATGTGGATCTTCACAACTTTTATGGTTGTATTTCTAGGCAAATTCTCTCTAACTCTGGCAAGTTACTACTTAGACACAATGTCAAGAAGGATTACTATTTATTGGCTTTCACCTAAGATGTAGAAAGTTAGAAAGACTATTACTTCGAATACAACAAGAAAAAACAAAGGTCATTTAGAAAATCACAAATTTTCTAGAAAATAATCAAAGACCCCAAGTCATGTGGCAGCCAACTATCCTGAAATCTGAGGAAAAGAAGGTATTAGTAAGGGGAATTGAAATTTGGACACTAAATCCCCTTTTGCAGAGCATGAGAGAAATCTGCAGCTGCTGCAGAAACTGCTAAGTAGAATTCAGGTAAAGTGATGAATGAATTGTTAAAGTCTGGCATGAAAATATGGAATGCCTAGAAGCTGGAGACATAAGGGTAATTTATATCCATATATAGGTTCTTCTTCTTCTTCTTCACAGAACTCACCAAGTGGTGCTGAGAAAAAGTGTTTGTATAAAATTGCACCCAAAATAAACCTTTGCCTGGTGGTTCAGGCTTCAAGAGAGGGAGAAAAGACCACTGTGGAAAAGGCTTAAACCAACCATTTCTGTGTCTCCTATAAAACCAAAGTCTTCACTCACTCCAACAATGGCAGAAAATCCCCCGACCCATGGAGCAAAGGTAAAGGCTGACTGTGGCTTCAGGAAGGGAAAAGAAAACAGATAAACAATCACCAGAGGAGATGCAAAGAATCTTCATTTGCTTAGACCAGCAGAAGTCTCCAATGGATGGAAGAATGACAATATCACTGAAAAAGTCAGGAAAAAATAAACAACACAGAGAATGGAAGAATGGCAGAAACTATCAAATGGTGTAACACACATATAATTGAGATCCAGTAAGAAAAAAGAGAATGACGCAAAAGAAATATGTGAAGAGATTACAATGAATGATTTTCAGAAACTAATAAAGACATAAACTCCCAGGCCCAAAAGTTCAAAAAACCACAGCAGGATAAATACACACACAAATACAGACACACACACACACACACACACACACACACACACACTCACACACACACACATACACACACACTCACACATACATACACACAAACACTCCTGGAGACATAATATTTAAACCATGAAAATGAAAATTAAAGAGGAAATCTTGAAGGCAGTTTTTAAAAAAGTACAAATAAATAACAAAAAATAATTATAGCAAACTTAACAGAAACTACGGGAGCCAAAGGTTAAATGCTGAAAGAAAAATATCTGTTAATCGAGAATTTTATGCTTAGTAAAAATTTCTTTCAAAAAATTGAGAAATAGAGACTTTTTAGGCAAACAAAAAGTGACAGAATTCATCAACAGTAGAACCACAGTACGAGTAATGCTAAAAGAGTTTCTTATGAAAGAAAGAGTATATGAAATAGACATATGCATCCATACTAAGAAAGGACTAAATCTGGAAATGGTTAAAATGAAAGTAAATATGACACACTTTTTACTTACTGTAATTCTTTTCAAACATAATTGACCTGGCCAAGTGCAGTGGCTCATGGTTGTAATCCCAGCACTTTGGGAGGCTGAGACAGGCAGATCACCTGAGGTCACCTGGCCAACATGGGGAAACCTGGTTTCTACTGCAAAATAAAAAATTAGTTGGGTGTGGTGGGCACACCTGTAATCCCAGCTACTCAAGAGGCTAAGGCAGGAAAATTGCTTGAACCTGGGAGGCACAGGTTGTAGTGAGCTGAGATGGCACCACTACACTCCAGCCTGGGCAACAGAATGAGACTCCATCTCAAAAAAAATAAAAAATAAAAAATAAAAATTGACCTATCTAAAGCAAAAATAGTAGCAATATACCAATGTGTTGTTGATTAGTAGCATGTGAGAATGACAACAATGATAAAGCCACAAAAGCTTTAAAGGAAGAACTGAGGTGAAACTGTTCTAAGGGTTTTAAACTGCAGGTGAAGTGGTATAATAGTATTTAAAGTCAAACTGTGATTAATTAAAAGTGTATACTGCAAATCCTACAAAGGGCCATAAATGGCTTTTTGGGCTTTTCTCTATTTTTATGATGGTGTTGGTCACATTATTTTGTTTTAGTTAAATTTATATAACTAAATTTAGCACACACTAAAAAGAAAATATTTTTGCTGTACCTCAATAATAATAAAATGATAAATACCTCAATAAACATAAATAATTATAAAATAATAAATAGCTCACTAACCATACAAAAATTAAAATCAAGATGGACATTTTTTAGTCTAACTTTCACAAAGATATGGTGGGGTTGAATGTCATTCGAGGGCTAGAAACCACTTTGATAAGATTTATGGTCTTGTATATTAGAGATTTTAGGCAATAGAACACCCTACTTGGAATTGTGGAGTCCAGTATCCCAACATAAGGTTAAAATTCAAAGGTAGTTAATGGAGAGTAATGGAAAACATGGGAAATTTTAGATGCCATAACAACAGATTTTTTTTAAGGCTCAGGAACAAAGGTTTACATAATAAACCTTTATTAAATTATATAATTTTAATACATCTATGGGCTTGCAAAAGCATCATAGTAAAATAAATGTGCAGTTGGACTTGATTCTTATGACAAGTATTATTCTTTTACTTTCTCTGTAATTTCTTTTTCCCAATTCCATTTTAGATACCGCCAGGCGCCAGCTCTCAAAGAAGCATACAAGAGTGTGGAGAGTCTGAAAGGAGTGGGGTGGAGTAGAAGAAAGAAGGTAATGAAAAGGAATGGTTCTTAATTGTACTCTGACTCCTCTTACAAACAAAACGCTTTATTGGAGAGCGGTTGTGGGAACTCCATTAAATTTCCTGACATTTCTGAGAAACAAATCTAACAGGCACAGTTCGATTAACATAGTTTAGTGAGGATGTTGTTTTTCTGGTCTCTTCTGACATGTACGAGAGGTCAGGCTAACACTAAAATCTGGGCAGATCTTTTGTTAAAACAAATATTCTGAGCCAATTTTCCTGTTGAGGGAACAAATCCCCATACAGATCACTAGACTTCCTTCATTTTCGGACATCATACCTTACCTTGGCTGGGGCCTAAATACAGTCTCAGGGGAGAAAAGATGTTTTTTGTGGTGGCTGTTTTATTTTTCAGGATTGTATCCCCAGTACCTAGCAGAGGGTCTGGCACAAAGTACATGTTAAATTATTTTTGTAAAGGAGGAAAGAAATAGATGAATTGAGTAATGGCTACTTTCAGTTGTAGTGTGTGAGACTAATATTTAGAGGTGGTTACCAAGGATTTAGTCACCCTTCCCAACATCCCTCATGGTTGGTTCTAAGTCTTTGGGGATCTCTGTAAAATACTTCAAGGAGACAGAGGCACCAATTCTAAATAATGTACTAAATGCTATAATCAGTCCTCTTTGAATGTCTCTGGTTTCTAATAATTATATGGTAATTGTTACAAATTGTTTTGAATAAAATACTTATTTCTAAATGGAAACATATAAACACATCTTGGCTGTCTCTCAAATGGGGAAATGAGAAGATCATGGTTTTCGAATCAGGTAAATCTAAATTCTAGTCCTAATACCACTACTGGCTAGCAAGACCGTAAGTTATTTATTCTCTCTGTTTCTTAGTTTTACTTATCTAAAAAATGGAGCTGGTAAAGCCTTCTTCACAAGGTTATTAAAAAGATTAGAGATAAATGATTTAGAGTACTTAGAACAAAAATCTTACTGACTTTTAATTGGAACATGTTGCATCTATCTTACTCTTTCCAGCAATACAGCGTTTCTGCTCCAAATATACTCCTTGTGTGTAAAAAGCAAATCTACCTGTCTGCCTTAACATTTTATTCCCTGCAGCCTATGGTGGTCACACCTGATGTTTCTGTTCAAATACAGAAATATATGTAATGACTCTTGTCAGACAGAATGAGAACAAAGAAAGCAAGAACATGCATTCCCCCTGTGAAGGTATCAGCAAGTCACAGTACAGCTGGATTTTATTACCCTTTTTTATAGCCTTAGCAGGTAGAGCTACAAAATATAAGTGGCCATATAATTATCAAGTTTTATTTTTAAAAATCTTTTCAAAACCTCAATGACTCCTGATGTCATTGAGGTTTTAAAAAGTTTTGGTGGTTTTTTATTTTTATTTTTTATTTTTTTGGCCAGTTTTCCCTTTCTTGTTTTCATTTCATAATGCTTATCCACGAGCATGAAGCCAAATGCATTCTTAAGATGCCTTTCATAATGTGTCAATCATACCTCTTTTGTCCATACAACATTCATATGCGCCACGTCTTTACATTTTCTTTAAAAACAGTGATATATAAAGGAATTTTTTAAAATATAAAGAAATTTTTTAAAATAGTTTTGAAAGTGTTCTGTACTTTTTATATATCTTTTTTGATAACATATGGTGACGACAGAAGGGAGTATGAAAGAAGATGGGCTATGGCATCTGTCATTCCTTTAATATCTTCCTCTTGATCTGGGACCATGAAGTATATACCAGAATGTCCAGGGATGATAGTGCTATCTAGCTTAAAGACAATTAATTTTAATCCAGATTAGTTTAACAATATCGATGAGAATCCAGACAAATTCTGTCCGACAGAATGAATGTTTTGTAATGACAGAAAATTTTATATCTTTACTTTCTCCAATGAAGTCATCACAAACAACATATGACTATTGATCATTTTTAAATTTGACTAGTGTGACTGAATTTTTAAGAATTTTTAAATTTCAATTAATTTAGATTTAGTTACATATGGTTTCCTATTAGACAGCAAAGATCTAGATTAAACCTTATTTCAATATTATCTCATATGAAACCAATGAGTATCCCAAGAGATGTTTTCCACAGAGCTTTATTAGGAACTCAACTATAGAAAATAGAAAAAGAGGTAGCAATGTAATTTCTTTTTATACCATTGAGAAAATAAAGCCACTGTTAATAAAAGCATATACTGAATGGACATTTATTCCTTGCCTACTGATGTCAGATATTGTGCAAGAATATCCAGAACCACACATAAATATCAGACATAAATCCTGCCATAACAAGCATATGTACTAGTGAAGAAGCAGATGCAAACAAGGCAGAGTAATAAATATTGTAGCAAAACCACGTGCTCACTGCTATTGCAATATAGAAATGAAAATTTTAATTTTGCCTAAAATTGATATGAAGTGGTTTTATATTAGGTGAGGCAAGCTTATGACTAGAATATTCAGGAAAGCATAAGTACCTACATTTTACTCCTCAGCTGGCTATATCATGTCATAAAACATGTTATTATCACATTTTCCAATGAGTCTCAGACATTCAAAAACTACACACACATATGAACTTCAAAGATAAAGATGAAAGTTAGCATTAATTGGTAAAATTTTCAATTCAGGTTTATGCATGAGTGCTAATTGTTCCTACCAATACAACAATATCTTCTGCTTATTAAACACACAATCAATGTTTCAAAAGAAATTAATGTGTGGCTGGATGTGGTGCTTCACGCCTATAATCCTAGCACTTTGGAAGGCCAAGGTGGGGGTATCACTTGAGGTCAGGAGTTTGAGACCAGCCTGGCCAACATGTGAAGTCCCATCTCTACTGAAAATACAAAAATTAGCCAAGCATGGTGGTGTGCACCTATAGTCCCAGCTACTCAGGAGGCTGAGGCAAGAGAATAGGTTGAACCTGGGACGCAGAGGTTTCAGTGAGCCAAGACGGCACCACTGCACTCCAGACGTGGCAACAGAGCAAGACTCCATCTCAAAAAAAAAAAAAAAAAAAGAAAGGAAATTAATGTGGAAAGATAGCCATTTAAATACATATACAATTTAGCAAACTAAAGAAATCTGTAACTTATGGCAATAACTATATTTTTTCCACCTTATTGAGGTATATTTATATGCCATAAAACCCTACTTATTGTTGGGGTACAGTGCAATGCTTTTTCAAAAATTTATAGACTTGTGAAACCACCTTCAAAATCCAGTTTTAAAACATGTCCATCACCCAAGTACTTTCCTCCAACCCACTGGCAGTTCACTCAACCTTCCCCAGATTAAACAACCACTGATTTTGGCCTCTAAAATCAGTCCTCTAGGAGCTGTCCATCTACACCAAACTTTAGGACTGCTTTGGAATTCCACCTCCTTATCTTACTAACTCTCTCTTAGTTAATGTAGAAAATGTGAAATCACTAACAGCCCTTACAAGAACATGCAAGAAAGGCACTAACTGGGAGAAAGGGTCTTGAATTAGGAGCAGAATGACTTTATCTGCTCTTCATGCTGGGGGAAGGGCAGTAAACTTGATTTCATAGTGTGTCCTTTTTACCTGTGTGTATAGTGACTAATTGCTAGAGGCAGACAGCTGCTGTTCAGGGCATACTGCCAGGATACTGCGTGCTCAAACAAATGCCTGTGTATTTGAAATGCTGTCCTCCTCTCTTCTGTGAGTAGCCTTAGAAATCTCTTCATGCTGAGGCCATAAGTGGGGACCAGGAGAAAAAGGTGGGAAACAGTAGTTTCCCGGAGTTTGTGCATTGTCCTCAGCATGTATTTCATGCCAGGAAGTGCTTTCTCTGATAGAGTCTTTTTAAAAAGCATTGATTACTCACACTCCCATACATGCACAAGTACACATAAAAAGTCAAGTGCCACTTAGGTAAGAATAGGGACTTAAAGTTAGCTTGGGATTAATTTTTCTTCTCTTCTTTCCTTCCCTTTCCTGCTAAATAAAAGCATGTGAGATGTGTCAAAACAGTGTGTCCTACTGTGAATTTCTTTGTATTATTTTTTTTAATCTTCCTTGGGAATGAGAAAGTCATGATTAGTGATTTGTGATTTAGTTCCATTCTGATTAAGGAGGATTTAAGCTGTAGTTTCTGTCATTAAGAATTAAATGTCACAGTTCATTAGAGTAGAGCCAGTTCAGTCCATTCCAAGTTTCTATCTGTGTTTCCAATATTAAATATTTTCCTCAGGATTTATTAACTCGGCATCAAGATGTCCCAAGTGTGTCTTTTTTCAATTAAAGAAGAAAATAACAGAGTATAACTTTTTCAGTTCCATTAATGTTCAAGAAGACAGGTGTGAGCTAGAGAAGCAAAATAATCTTTAGGTCTAATTCTAATTAACAGACATAAACCAGCTTTTACTTATGCTTATATGTATAGGATACGTAGATTAATTCTTTCCACCCCTTAAACCAGATGTGATTATTTTGGAGACACATACTGTTTTAAAATATGCTTGTGAGACTTCGTACTTGGGCTTTACTCAATGTGTCAGTTTTACAATTATGCTGAAAATGTTCATTGTTTATCTTCTTTGTATTAAGTGTCAACTCTTTGTGAAATGAGATTGCCATATATATCTGAAGTATAATGTAAATATATGTACTATTAAATCATTTTTAAATGTTTGATTATATGGTTAGGGGATTACTTATAACTGCATATTTTTATGTGGTTTTAAAATTTTATATATGGGAAGAAAACTCACATTTTTAACCTGGCTGCCTCATGCAAGGTGATTAATACATGAGCTAAATAATTAAGAATATGGCTGGGTGGGGTAGCTTAGGATAATAATCCCAGCTCTTTGGAGGCAGAGGCGGCAAGATCGCTTGAGGCTGGGAGTTTACTAGCCTGGGCAAAATAGCAAAATCCTGCCTATACAAAAGAATTTAAAAGTGAGGCATGGTGATACCCATCTGTATACCTAGGTACTTGGGAGGCTGAAGCAGGAGAATTTTTTGAGCCCAGGAGATCAAAGCTGCAGTTAGCTCTAATTATGCCACTGTACCCCAGTCTGGGTGACAGAGCAAAACTCTGCATCAAAAAATAAATGAAATAAATAGAATATGTTGAGTATAAAATTTCAAAACTTTGACTTTTTCCAAATTATATATATATAAAATTCTTTATCCAAATTATATATTTTCATATACTATATTGTATTATCACAATAGATAATGTATTACTAATTTAATATTTGCCTTTTGATAAAATAGAAATATATAAATATAGAGGAATATAAAATATTTAATGACTTGGGAGCAAAAATCAAATGCAATAATCTGATTTTTAGAACATAATTAGTATAATCATGAGTCACTTAACCACAGGAATACATTCTCAGAAATGCATCATTAGGCAATTTTTTTTTATTGCAATTATATAAGCATCATAGAGTACACTCACAAAAACCTAGATTGTAGAGCTTAATGCCCACCTCAGCTATATGGTATAGCCTATTGCTCCTAGTCTACAAACCCGTATGGAATTTAACTCTATTAAATACTGTAGGCAATTATAACCAAATGGTATTTGTATATCTAAACATATCTAGACACAAAAAGGTACAATAAAAGTACGGTATTATAATCTTATGGGACCATCATTGCATATGTGGTCTGTCATCGACCGAAACATCATTATGTGGCACATGATGGTATATTCACAGAGACATTACCTAGTTAAAATCAATGCTCATTTACCATTCAGAAAATTCTAGCACCCTTAAGAACTTTGCTAAATCTACTCTGTCTGTGCTCTGTAAATGGAAAACCCTGAGTGATAGCACATCTGTTTATGGCATGGCTTAGTGAATATTTTTTAAGCCCACAGTTGAGAGCAACTGCTCAGAAAATTAAAATTTTCTTTTCAAAATACTACTGCTCATTGACAATGCACCTGGTCACCCCAGAGCTCTGACAAAGATGCACAAGATTAATGTTGTTTTCATGCCTAACACAACATACATCCTACAGTCCATGGATTAAGCAGTAATTCTGACTTTCAAGTTATGTTTTTTAACAAACGCCTTTTGTAAGGTTATAGCTGCCATACATTGTGATTCCACTCACGGTCCTGAGCAAAGTGAGTTGAAAACCTCTGGAAAGGGTTCACCATTCTAGATGCCATTAAGAACATTTGTGATTCATGGTAGGTAAAAATATCAATGTATATAAATGACCAACAAACATATGAAAAAATGCTCAACATCACTAAAGATCAGGAAAATGCAAATCAAGACCACAATGAGATATCACCTTACTCCTGCAAAAAATGGCCATAATCAAAAAATAATAGATGTTGACATGGATGTCGTGAAAAGGGAACACTTCTACACCGCTGGTGGGAATGTAAACTAGTACAACCACTATGGAAAACAGTGTGGAGATTCCTTAAAGAACTAAAAGTAGAACTACCATTTGCTCCAGCAATCCCACTACTAGGTATCTTTCTACAAAAAAAGAAGTCAATATATGAAAAAAGACACTTAGATAAAAAAAATAAAGTTGTTTACAGTGGCACAGTTTGCAAATGCAAAAATATGGATTCAGCCTGAATGCCCATCAGTCAATAAGGGGATAAAGAAATTGTGATATATATATATACACACCTACATATACATATACATACACAGGCACCACGGAATACTACTCGATCATGAAAAGGAATAAAATAGTGACATCCACAGCAACCTAGATGGAATTGGAGACCATCATACTAGGTGAAGTAACTCATGAATGATAAACCAAACACCCTATGTTCTCACTCGTTAAGTGGGAGCTAAGCTGTGAGGACACAAAGGCATAAGAATGATACAATGGACTTCAGAGACTCAGGGGAAAGGGTAGGAGAAGGGTGAAGGATCAAATACTACATACTGGGTATGCTGTACACTGCTTGGTTGAGGGGTGTGCCAAAATCACAGAAATCACCACTAAAGACTTATTCACTTATTCATGTAACCAAATACAACCTGTTCCCCAAAAACCTATTAAAGTTTTAAAAAAAAGAAAATTCAAAAATAAATAGATTTTTAACAATTTTTTTAAAAAGGAGTATAAAAGAAGTTGGTTCCAATCCTCATGAATACTTTGATAGGTGCAAGATTTCTGTGGAGGATGCAACTATAGATATAATAGAAATGGCAAGAGAACCAGAATTAGAAAAGGACCCTGAAGAGGACCCTGAATGGCTGCAACCTTATGATCAAACTTGTACGAATGAGGAGTTGCTTTTTTATGGACAAACAGAGACTCATTTTGCAAGATGGAATCTGCTCCTGGTGAAGATGCTGTGTACATTTTTGAAATGTGAACAAATGATTCTGAATATTACATAAAATAGTTGATAAAGTAGTAGTAAGGTTTGAGAGGATTGACTCCAATTGAATGAAGTTCTAATAAGGGCAAAATGCTATCAAGCAGCAACTCACGCTACAGAGAATTCTCTTGTGAAAGGAAAAGTTGATCATGTGGTAAATTTCATTGTCTTATTTTAAGAACTTGCCACAGCCACTCCAACTTCAGCAATCACTAACCTGATCAACAGCCATCAACATCTAGGCCATACACTTGGACATGCTGAGGGTACAGATAAACATTAGCATTTTTTAATCAACAAAGTATATTTAATTAAGGTATATACCTTGATTTTAGACATAATGCTATTGCACACTTAACAGACTACAGTATGGTAGAAACAATTTTTATATGCACTGGAAAACCAAAACATCCGTGTGACTCTCTTTATCATGATGGTCTAGAACCAAACCTGCAGTATCTTTGAGGTATTTCTGTACTTTAGTTGAGCAGCTTCAGGAAAGAAATACAGATTTGACCTGGCATGACAGCCCTAAAGTGATACATTTAGCACCACATGCTCCCTGAAATGCAGTCTAGTATACGTAACCATTCACTTAGATTCCTAATTGGCACTCAAAATTGATTTCTTGATTCCTTCATTCCCACCACAATCCTGGTTCTCCCAGGTTATTCACATCTTAGTAAACGATACCTAGGTTAGGCCAAGGTAAGAAACCTCAGATTCATGCTTACCCGCAGTGCTCATATTATCCAAAAACCACAGGCATTTCTGGCTGTAACTTCAACAAATATTTTCACCTCAACCACTTCTCACAGTTCCACCACTGTCACCACCTCTGCCACTGCAACTCAACACCGTCCTATTCCACATGCCATTTCCTTCACTTGGACAACTAAAAAAACAAACAGAACACTGTCTTCCAGTGCTTGCCCCTATGATTGACAGGACAACCATAGTTCTCTTTTAAAATTTTAAGACATCTTTTTTTCTTTCTCAGCACAAAATCCATGAATGTTTTTTCATTAAACTGTATAGCAAAGCTTAAAATATGCTAAAGCAGTGACTTTCAACTGAGGGTATTTTTTTTATCCCACTTCATTCCTAACCCCCTAGAAACATTTCACAAGATCTGCAGACACTTTTGGGTGTCACAATATGGGAAGTGGGGGCAGCTGGCATCTAGTGAGTAGAGGCCAGGAATATAGATAAACATCTTACATAGCACACGAAAGTCCAAAATGTCAACAGTTCTGAGGCTGGGAAACTGCGCTACACGGTCTGGCTCCTCTCTGACTCATGGCCCTTCGCTTTCTCCTGGGCTCACTCTTCACTAGCTGTGTTTTGATTCACTCTCACTCAAACATGCCATAAACAGTCCTGCTGCAAGTCTTTTCCTCTTACTGCCCTGCTGCTGCAACACTTAAGATTTCACAGAGCTCATCTTTCATCTCGTTCAATTTCTGTTAAAAGTCACCTCTTCTCAAAGGTCTCCTTGACTTCTCTATCTAAAATAGCACCTCCATGATAGTCTGTAACTTATTCTGCTTTAGTTTCATCCATTGATCTGATATTTTCCTTTGAGGACAGCTGATCCTTGAACAAATATAAGTTTGAGCTACATGGGTCCACTTATACATGGATTTTCTTCCATCTCTGCCATTCCTGAGCAAGACCAACCCCTTCCCCACCTCCTCCTCCCCCTCACCTACTCAGCATGAAGATGACTAGGATGAAGACCTTTATGATGGTTTACTCCAACTTAATAGAAATATATTTCCTCTTCCTCATAATTTTCTTTGTTGTTGTTGTTGTTGGTTTTTATTTTTGTTGTTGTTTTTGTTTTTGTTTTTGTTTTTGAGATGGAGTCTCACTCTGTTACCCAGTCTGGAATGCAATGGCATGATCTCCGCTCACTGTAACCTCTGTCTCCTGTGTTCAAGCGATTCTCCTGCCTCAGCCTCCCCAGTAGCTGGAACTACAGATGCCTTCCACCACACCTGGCTAATTTTTATATATTCAGTAGGGATAGGGTTCACCATGTTGACCAGGCTCGTCTTGAACTCCTGACCTCAGGTGATCTGCCCACTTTGGCCTCCCAAAGTACTGGGATTGCAGGCATGAGCCACCATGACAGGCCCCTTATGATTTTCTTAATAACATTTCCTTTTCTCTAGCTTACTTAATTGTAAGAAGATAGTATAAAATGAATATTAACACACAAAATCTGTATTAATCAACAATTTATTGGTAAGGTTTTCAATCAAGATTATTAATACTTGTGTTTTGAGAAATCAAAAGTTATATGCAGATATTCAACCACAGAGGGGTCAGCTCCCCTAACCGCTGCATTATTCATGAGTCAATTATATTTATGTCAACCAACACTAACACCACTTCGACTCCAACTTGAATGTAACATCTTTAATTAATAGCAGGGGTTTTTTTGTTTTTGTTTGCCACTCTGACAGCCACTGGAATATGAAAACACAAACACAGACACACACACTCAAAGTCTTCATGAAGTTAATTAATTAATTAATTAATGTTAACTAGTTAATCTGCCATGACCAGAAATCAACAGAAACCCCATGTTTGGTGAATGGGAGTCTTTGTCAATTTATAAATCCCAGCAGAAGTCAAATAGGAGAATCAGAATATTGTAATTGGTAGGATGTCCCTTCATTTCCCTGCATCAAAGTGCACAGCCTCAGACAATTATATGTCTAGAGACCTTTCAAACTAATCTCACTCATGACAGTCACTCCACGAGGCCAGGGTATCCTAGATCACCCTAATCACTTAGACTCTAATCTATAAAGCTATATTCCATTCCTTTTGTGGCCCTTTATCCACCCCCTTAGGTAGTGACACCTCCCAGGGTACCTTCTGGCATTGATGGCCAGTGATTAGAAAGACTGAAAATGCTCTAACCTCTTCTTTGAATGTCCCTTCACTTTCTCCAATACTTTCCTATAGCACTTCCTTGTAGTGAAAGTATTCTTTCACCTACAGGCCTGTTATGTCAGACCTAGAGAAGCTGACTTCCTCCTTCCTTTTTGTCTCTTTCCTGCCTTCTTTCTCCCAGTAATAAGTACTTTTAATCTTCTGCTTACATCATATTTGTTATTGTCATGGTTTGAAATTTATGTCATCGTATTATACTATCTACTGTGCCACTTTGTTACAATGCTTTTCTAGCCCTTAGAAAATTCCTTCTTCTTTAAAGACTGTACCTCCTTGTACACTCACATTCTTTCTGAAATTACTTTCTAATTCTTGAAACTTTCTATTGTTATGTAGATCATCCTAACAATCACCCTGTTTGTCAAGTTCTTTAACCTACTGACCTTCAGTAAATCTTATTCTCCATCTCAATCAGGCCACTCATTGTCATGGTTATATGTTGTCCTTGTGATTGTAAAAAATGTGCTTTTTTAAAAAAAAATAAATAACCTTCAAGAATTCTACTCTGCAAACATCCACCTGTGTCCTCACTTCAACTCTATCCTTCCAATGACTCTGGCAAACAAACAAACAAATTTGTAGTTATTTTTTATTCCTTTCCTTTTCTTACATTCTGCAACACATCTTCAGCAAATCCTGCCAGCAACATCCTAAAATTAAGTTCAAGATCCAAACACTGTTCAAGATCTTCACTCTTGTCAAACTGCTCCAAATCACCATAATCTCCCACATGGTCTCCCTGCTCTTGGTATCTCAGGTCTATTCTCAACAATGAGCAAGACCAGTGCTATTACAACTCAGTCAAGTGAGGTCACTTTTCTGCTCAAAATACTACAATTCCACTTTCTTAGGAAGTTTGGGCTGCTATAACCAAATGCCACAGATTGGGTGGCTTCAGCAACAGTCATTTGTTTGTGCCTGGGAGGTCTCAGATCAAGGTGCTGGCACATTCAGTGATAGAGGAGGACTCTATCAGGCTTGCAGAGGCTGCCTTCTCCCTCTATTCTCATATGGTTGAGTGGAAGAAGTCTCTGGTCTCTTCCTCTTCTTCTAAGGACACTAAGCTCCTCATGAAGTTTCACCCTTATGACCACATCTAAACCTAAGTATCTCCCAAAGTTTTCACTTCCAAATAATATCACATTGGAGATTAGGGTTTCAACATGAATTTGGGAAGGATATGAACACTCAGTCCATAGTAGCCATCTCATATCATACAGAGCAAAAGCCAAAGTCCTAACCAAAATGTAGGAGACTTCAGATTAACTAACCTCTCTGATCTCTTCCCTATCAGTCACGGCACTGGCCTTTCTGTCTCAGCTCGTCTGTTCCCCAGTGAAGTGGCCTCATTGTCTGGGGTGACACTGGAAATTCGTTGTCTCATGTTCATGGAAAACTAGGATTTGGACACACAAAGAGTCGGGTTGAGAGTGAAAGTTTAATAGACAAAAGAAAGAAAATAGCCCTCTCTGCTGCAGAGAGAGGGCTCCTGAATGGGCTTGTGGTTCTGAGGTAAAATGCATGGGTTTTTATTGACTAAGAGATATAAATAGCATTAAGACTGAAATAATGTCCTGAGAGTTTTCCTGAGGGATAACTGATTGTTTTCAAAATAATAAAAATAATAAAAATTATACCATTGATTTCTCCTAGGCAATAGTGTAAAACAAATGGTGACCTTTTTTTCATTTAACAGCTCAAAATAATTGCCAGTATATTAAAAGAATCTGACTGGAAATGTGGTTTTCTATTAATCTTATTTACATTATCTGTTTTGGAACTTCAAAGCAATCATTAAAGGGTCAAAACATATTTGAAAAGCAATAGTAATTTTAAAATCAGTTAAGGACTTGGCATTCCTTTTCTTCATGTATCTGTAAGTTAAAACTAGAGATTAATCCACCTTTGGTCTTGTATGTATCAATGGGACCTTGGGAAAAAGGAGGTATTACAATGTAAGAATGTGATTGATATAATGACTTGATTATCTATGTTTGTGGAATTACTTTTTCAAATTATTTCTAAATGCACAGCTCAAGAAACTATCACTAAACAAATATGTTTAAAACCAACATCCACATCAAGGAATAATATCTCAAAATCCTTCACACTCCTTCCTTAATATCTAATATTCCCTATATAGAGATGACTACCATGTTAACTACTTGTTGATTTTATGACCTTGCCTAGTGAGTTAAAACACTCTAGTTTTGCCTGTTTCAAACTTCACAGAAATTGAATTATATAGAATGTATTCAATTCAGATTTTTGCCTCAATATTGTATTGATGAAAATTATTCTTGCTATTAAAAAATTTGTTCATTTTAAAAGTTGGGTAGTATTCTATTACAGAGTGCTTTTAAGCTTCTGCTTACATCCTATGTTATTGTCATGGCCAAAGCAAGTTGCATGATCAACATAGATTCATGACATGGAAAATGGACTTCACCTCTTGATAAGTTGCTGCAAAGTACTGTGGTCATTTTTGTAAACCACCACATTCTTGTATGTATATACTGTTAATTTGATAATATTTGCTCAGGATTTTTGAGTAGAGGTTTTTATATGAGGTAGAGATATACACTGGTATTACTTAATGAGTTGGGGAATGCTCCTGGTTTTCTCCAAGGAGCGCAACTTACTTTTTCTTTTTTGTCAACAATAAACATTTGGATTTGAATACACCAAAGTAAAAAAATTCCCCAAATCTCAGTGGTCTAAACCAATAAACGTTTCTCCACTGCAGGTTGGCCGGTGACTCACCCCTTGTGATGTCATCCTTATTCTAAGGTTATTTGGGCAGAGAAGCTACTGTCTGGAATGTTGCCTGATGTGGTCAGTAGCAGGGAGGAATGTGGATGAAGCTGGCAAAGCAAGTGCTAGCTATTAAAGCTGCTATGTGGGAAAAACAGGTCATTTCTAATCACATTCCACTGACCAAAAAATGCCATGTAGCCTTGCATGACTTCAAAGAACAATGAAAGTAAAATCTTCCTGAAAAGAGGTAAACTAAAGATTAGAAAAAAGTAATACAGTCTAGCAGAGACTGTCCTTCATTTCTCCAAATACTTGGTTTATTCAGCTGCACATAACCAGAACATATTCATCCTCATGCTAAGGGAGAAAATTCAAAAGTTCCAGAAACTTCCTATTTTGAAGGCAAAGTCCAGGATCTCTCCTAATGTGAATTAATCTCTATGTCAGGTTAGGATGTGATTCTGTTTGATCAGGAGAACTAAAAATTCTATGAAACGTAAATAAGAATAAGATACTAGTAATAAATTCTCCATTTGTATAGGGAAGAACAGAACATACATATCAGCCATTAGTCCATAACAATTATTAGATATTTCCCTAGGCAGGCATTGAAATTGTCCCTCTATTCAGAATGAGTAATACCTTTTGAATAGACTCTGATTCTGGTCTCTGGTTTTAGATTTCTACTCTATAATATTACCTGGGCTTTAGATCCTCCCTCCTGCAGGCCCTTAATTTTTTATCATGGCCTTTGGCTTTATCTGAATAGGCCTTTGTAGAAAATGCCTTGTTTGTTTTGTGGCTTTTTAAGCTAAATTTCTGCTCATAAGAGCTTGGGGAAATCCCAAAAGTTGCTTCAAGTTTCAAATAACTACATACGCGTTAAGCTGGGAACTTCTTTAGCAATATGATTGTCTCAGAAATCTTCTATATTTGATTCCAGTCAACTCCACATTTTAATAGCCACACAGTCCTTTTTTAGGCATACTTCTTAGATTTGTCATCATTTGCTTTTTGTTTTTTAATCCCTATGTGTCTATTTTAGATACACATCTCTCAACTCTATCTTAGATGGTCACCAAGATTCCCATTGTGGAGCCACCTCTTTAATCTCTTTTTCCTAAGATATTTTGTAAATTTAAGAAAGGCGTTCTTAGTATTTTATGAATCCAATCAGCGATGGTGATGCTTGCTTTGAATTGATTCTTGCCAGCAGAGTAAGTCTAATGAAGGTTCAGTTAAAACTCCTTTGCATTTCTGACATGAAACCAACTTGGTTATCATATAATTTCAGAGAGATAGCAATAGTGGCTTAAAACAAAAGTCATTTATGTAGACTATGATTTTCTGAGTAGCTCTGATCTGGAATTGGTTTGACTAATCTGAGCTAGGCTATTTTGTGTGTCTGCAGGCAGTTTTTCAGTTTGGCTGGGGGCTAAAGGTCCTTGTAAAACCTTCCATATCTGGAAGTTGGTGGGCTGACAACTAGAGCAAGAGAGGTGAGTTGATTATGTTTGGCTCACCATACAGTAGCAAACACAGGTTTGTTCACAAAACAGCAGTACTTCAAGAGTAACAACCTCCAACATTTGAGGGTGCTTTTAGGATTCTGCTTATATCATATCTGATATTGTTAATGGCCAAAACAGGTCGCATGATCAACATGATTCATGACATGGAAAATGGGTTTCACCTTTTGATAGGAGTTACTGCAAAGTACTGTGGTCATTTTTGCAAACCATCATATTATTTTATTTATATTTCTAGAAAATTTGATAACATTTGCTTAGAATTTCTGAGTGTAGGTTTTTATATGAGATAGAGACAGACTTGTACTACTTTATGAGATGGAGAATGTTCCTAGTTTTCTGCTATCTAAAATATAGTCTCTAATTTCTAAGAGTTCTACATATGATTTTTCAACTTTACAATGGGTTATTAATGGGAAGTAACCCCATCATAAGTCAAGAAGCAGGTATAGTTTGTGTAATAATAGCATTCTTTCTTTCTTATACATTTGCATATATTTGCAGTTTACTTTTAATTTTTGTTTGCATGGTATGTCCTTCTCTACCTTATTACGTTCAAATTTAGGCATCCTTTATATTTGACTGTATAACTTGCAAATACCACAAAGTTAACTTTAAAAAACAATATTCCTGATGGTTATTATCTTTCATATAGGACATTTATCCCCTTTACTTACCATACAGTTACCAGAATATCATGCTTAAGCTTTCTCTTTTCCTTTTTGAACTAGATTTGTCTCATAAGTTCTACGTTATTTGTGTCTCTTGTTTTTGGTCTTCCATGTAATTAGGAATATTTATTTCCCTTTTTTTCCTCTAGTTAATTGGAACTTATAAATTTTAACCATATTAGTGGTACCTAAAAAAATATAACATCCATTTGTCACATATCAGAATCTAAATTTAATCTGTCACTTATTCTATCACTGGAAAATGTAAACATTTAGAACACTTTAACTCCATTAACTACTGTTCCCTACTTTGATTTTATACTACTGTATTCCTATGTTTTAACTGTGTATTTTAAATACCAAAAAAATTGGTACTTTTTCAGTTAAATTTACTTAGATGTATGAACATATGCAGCATTTTTGTTGCTCTTCATTTCTTCCAGTATGTCTAAAATGTCACGTGATTTTTTTGTATACTTTAAATCCCCATCTTTTGCATTATTTACTGAATGTCTATTGCTTATGAGCTCTTTATTTTTGTCTAAAATTTTCTATTTCATCTTTATTCTTGCAGAAATTATTTGAAGTTTATTTGCTTTGTTTCCATTGTCTTTGCCCTTCATTATTTCTGCTGATAAATCAGCTGTTAACTAAACTTGTTCATTTGAAAGTAGTGTATCTTTCTCAGGCTGCTTTTAAGGTATTTTCTTTGTCTATACCTCTGGGCAATTTCTATGATATGCTTCTTTGTAAACTTTGTTCTCCCTCTCTTCCTTCCTAACAATCTTACTTCCATCTTTCCTTCCTTTTGTGAATGCATTTTAACTCACCGAATATCTTTAATTTGTAATATAGTATATTTCATCAGTTGTGGAATGTTGGCCCGAATCTTGATAAATATTACTTTTATAATTTTCCCTTATCCCAGACTAGAACTTGAATTGCACAAATATTAGCACTTCTCAAAATATTCTCTTTATTTCCAATTCTACATATTTTTTCCATTTTATCTCTTTATGTTCTATTCTGATCATTTTTTCTCAGCTATTTTTTGATTTCTTATTTTCTCTTTGAAATTTTCTAATATTACTATCTAACCATTGATTTAATTACTCATTTTCAGTACCACACTCACAAAATATATTTTGTTATACTTAAAATAATGTTTACCTTTCCTCTGGAAAGAAAAAGATCATAGCATCATTTTGAGCACAGTAAGAATAACAATTTAAAGTCTGAGACTCCATACCTAGAAATCTGGAAGATTTATTTCTATTTTCTATTGTTTTTACCATTTTTTGCTCATGTTGTTGGTCTTCCTTGGTGCCTGGTTACAGTATACAAACTGTCAGATATTATTTTTTAAATTGTATTTAGCAAAAACTTGAATAAATAGGGATTTTTTTTTTTTTCATTTTATCCCAGCAAATACATTGGCTACTTTCAGGTAGCTGGTAACTTAAAAAAATCTAGGTACCTTCGGATGTCATTTAGAGAACAAAATAAGTCACAGCAAAACTGCACAGAGCTCAGTGCATTACATTTTAAATGAAACTTGTAGTCAGCAATCCAGATATTCTTAAACCCCTATGATAGTGTAAGTAGTTGAGGCCATCTAATATTTTACCCTCATCCCCAAATGGAAGTGGGATTAATGACTATACATCTTGGTTCCGTGCACTTGTTCCAATTTCTGTTGCTCTTAAAAATGTGTTAGGCATGCACACACACACACACACACACACACACACACACATACACACACACACACAAAACATTCACATTTGCTGTGGGAGCTAAGTGTGACGCCTGTACAAGATTGCATTCTCCCTGCTGGAAAGATATTTGCTGTTCCACTGGTTCTTTGTGAGGTTCATTTAACACTGTATAGCAAATCTCTTTATGTCCAGAAAAAGATATGCCAGCCCTAGGCATATTACTTCAACAGAATGATTTATAACAGTTTAGGATCTGCAACTTAATGGAGTAAAACTTTTCTCACAATCCCCTTACCTGAAAACCAAGTCTACATCAAAATGATTTTCTTAAGGGGTTCCTCACACATTAACAAGCTTCATTACTTCAGAAAATTGATTTAGGATACTCACAGAAGCAAACAGTAGACCACTAGCTGCACTTAGCACTCCACTACTCACTAAAATTAAGAGAAGTGTTTTGCTGAGGGATATCCTTGTTACCAAAAACCCATTTATTTTCTGAGTGTCAATTTCAGAGAATTATAAGCACTCAGAGAGTCATGTCCATTTTGTCCATTGGGTGTCTCCATCAGCTGGTGCGTAGCAGATTTTTAACACATTTTAATGACTGGCATGAATGCCTTCTTACAGTCTTCTATCTATCAGCCAGTAGAACAGACTTCCCAACTCAGAGAGAATGGTGTCCATTGATTTTTGGAGGCCTCCAGGAAAGGCATGCCACCACCACTCCTCAGAAACCTTTTCCATATCTTCCAGAGTCCAGCTGGGTCCCCAAATGCAGTCTGTTCACCAGCTGCTGCTGCTTCCCACTGATCTGGCCAGAAATGCACTGGCTATTTTCCACTTCAGAAGGCTTATTCCTTAATCATTTCTAGAACAGCAAGGGGGGTGTTGGAAATATCCTGCCTAATCCCTCTTGCAATATTTAAATTTATCTAATTCTAAAATACTGAATAAGTTTAAAAAAAAATCCAGAAAACAACTCTTAAGTAAATTTCATCTGAGGGTTTTAAAGAATCTTTTCACAATGAATTTGTAAGAATATGAAAACAGAATTCTCATTTAATTTTTGCTAGTATGTCCAGATTTCACAATAGGATGAGCTTACATTTGGCTTCAGATTTATTTACCATGATTGTTCTCCTCAGCATTTTGTTCCTTCTATTTAAGCAAAAAAAGTCTGTGGCTTGCATATTAGAATTGAAATATAAATATACTAATAATTTAAGTTGGTTTAATTAGTTTAAATTAAGTTTATATAAGTTCTTATAATTATTGTTTTACTGTGGAAAAACTGGAGATTATGAAATTTTGAAAGGCAACTCAAGAGATTTTCAGAAATAAGTAACATTTCAGAAATAAATAATGTATATTACATCTCAAAAGGAGAAATAATATGTATAACATCTTAAAACCTCTTGAGTTACAGATTTCGTATCTCAGAATTTTTGGGTTTTACTGGTAATAATAACCTGCTTTGTATCCAAAAGATGATGAGACATAGGAAAGTTTTATTGCAAAAAAAAAATATGTATATATATAATTAATTTTATCAACATCTTTAGGGTTTTTTTTCTTTTTTTTTTTTTCTCTTTTTTGAGTAAAATCTCCATGTAAGTACAGGATCTCTGTTTTGTTCACTGATGTATCCCAATCCCTAGAAGACTGCTGGGCACATAGTTAACACTTAGAACTATGATTCTGTTTTTCCTTTAATTTTTCAAAAGCAACTGACTGGAATTAAACCTTCACAAGATGGTGACCAGGCTCAGGACTCTGTTTTTTAAGATGAGGGCATGAGGCATAGTTCAATGTAATTTTATATATATCACAAAATCATAAAACAGTCTTCAAAGTTATTCTGCCAGTAGCATAAAGACTTCCTGGATATGGGAATGCAGCTAAGTATTATCAAGCATTGAATTTTCTGAGGCAATCAGCCTTTGGATTGTTGGCTCATTCCTCAATGAATACTCTCTTCTCTTAGAGCATAGTTATTGATAGGAAAAGCCTATGTTTTCATAACTGGTAAGTTGAACATATAACCCATGAAATATAAATGCAATTTTATTACTTATTTCTCTCACTACTTTATAAAAAATTTAAATCAACTATTTCTTTTGCCTCTGAACATAAAATCACATAAAATCCTGTTTTTCATTTTACTATTAAATAAAAGATATCATGTAGCAATTTTATATCACAAAATATCACAAAATGTAGCAGGATCTACTAATGAGAATGAGACCAATTAATACATTCATACACATTTCAGTCTTCATTCAACGGTAATATTTCTTCCTCTGTCCCAGTGCCACATTCAGATGCAGACAAGAGAGACTGCTGCCTGGATACCAGGCCTCCCATACCCAAAACCACATGACCTCATGCATGTATTAAAGAATGTATATGTGCCTCTGTCACTGGAGTCTGTCACTCAGTGCTGGAAAGCTTGATCCATAACCCTAAACATCCACTCTTATGATTAACACCATTCAGGCCATAGTGAAGTATTTTTTTCAACTCTCTTACTTTATGTCCTCCAAACAAAAGAAACTGTGTCCAAATGCCAGGACAATTTAAGAGCTGTATCATTACTGATGTCAGAGATGGATGCTACCTGCAGGGAATGTTTAAGCAATAGAAATGCTTGAGCTGCCAGTCATGGTGACTTAGGCCTATAATCCCAGCACTTTGGGAGGCTGAGGCAGGCGGATTGCCTGAGGTCAGGAGTTCAAGACCAGTCTGGCCAACATGGTGAAACCCATCTCTGCTAAAAATACAAAATGAAAAATTAGCTGGAAGTGGTGGTGTTCACCTGTAATCCCAGCTACTTGGGAGGCTGAGGCAGGGAAATTGCTTGAACCAGGGAAGTGGAGGTTGCAGTGAGCTGATATTGTGCCACTATACTCCAGCCTGGGAAACAAAGAGAGACTCTGTCTCAAACATTAAATAAATAAATAAATAAATGTTAGAGTCAACTACTACTATAGATTAGAAATATCTTCCTGGAAGCATTTGATGGACCAGGTTTCTCCTACTAACAAATAGCATTAGTTTGCTGGCCATAAATGTGTTATTAACATATATACAGGAGATCATATTTGGGCCACTTGCCTTTTCTACTACAAGGCCACCCTCTGATCTGAAAATGGGAAGGAAATAAATTTCAGGCCAACCACTTAACCCCTTCTTTTCCAGCAAGAGAAAATACAATTATTTTGTCAAATATTTTCTCTCAAGAAACTATTAACATAATTGATCTTTTTTTTGCATAATGAGGTATTGTTTTTTAGTAGTGCCAAATGTCTATTTTCTTGCCTTCCTTCACGTCACAATCAATGCTGGGAGAAGTATTCATGAATTTAAATGGCATTTACAAAAGTTAGTTATGCAGAGTGAATGAGAGTGTTTTGTAGTGATAGTGTTAAATGTTTGATTGACTGATGATAGATAATAAAGAAATGAACAGATAAAAATGGATCTAGCATTTGTGAAATGTAATGCCAACCATTCATAATACTGTATACTTCCGGGTATTTGAGAATAAAAACATAATTTATATTATATCTTTAAATATTTTATAAATTTCCCATTATAATGACAATATGTTACATTAGGCCCATTACAGTATTTAACATGGTATATTATCATAATTTCACTCTCATATAGTGTTTTAATAATTTTATTACCTTAAAGTTGCTACAGTCTGCCAAGTGAAGCTTCCCTGAATTGAAGTAATAATTTAAACACAAAAAAGGCCGGGCACGGTGGCTCAAGCCTGTAATCCCAGCACTTTGGGAGGCCGAGGTGGGTGGATCATGAGGTCAAGAGATCGAGACCATCATGGTCAACATTGTGAAACCCCGTTTCTACTAAAGGTGCAAAAAATTAGCTGGGCATGGTGGCGCGTGCCTGTGATCCCAGCTACTCAGGAGGCTGAGGCAGGAGAATTGCCTGAACCCAGGAGGCGGAGGTTGCAGTGAGCCGAGATCGTGCCATTGCACTCCAGCCTGGGTAACAAGAGTGAAACTCCATCTCAAAAAAAAAAAAAAAAAAAAAAAAAAAACACAAAAAAATCTGTCCACTATAATTCCAGAAAGGTTGTCTAATTTGACATTACTGTGAATACACAGTTTTATATGATGCATTTTTTTTTTTTTTTTGAACGAAGTCTGGCTTTCTTGCCCAGACTGGAGTGCAGTGGCACAATCTCAGGTCAACGCATCCTCCACTTCCTGGGTTCAAGCAATTCTCCTGCCTCAACCTCCTGACTAGCTGGGACTACAGGTGCCTGGCACCATACCCTGCTAAATTTTTTTGTATCTTTAGTAGAGATGGTGTTTCACTATGTTGGCCAAGCTGGTCTTGGCCTCCTGACCTCAACTGATCAGCTCACCTCAGCCTCCCAAAGTGCTAGAATTATAGGTGTAAGTCACCTCACCTGGCCTGTGATAAATCTTAAATATAGTACAAAGATTAATAATTTTCCTAACTAAAGGAAATAAATTATATAAAAATAGATAATTTGTAGACAGTGTTTTTATTTTTAATTATTTTCCTATCATTGCTAGCCAGCTTCTGAGTACCCAGTTATGAATAATGGTAGTTAATTCTAACATCTTTGATTTTGTGCTATCTTCCAGATAAATAAAATCATAGATTTAAACACATTTGCTAAGTATAATCATTATATGGAATTTGTCAAAGTAGAATAAGAAAATATTTTATTTCACAGTTAACTTGATATATAATAACTTTTCAATATTTTGGCCTATGACAAGTAGGTCTCTCCTGGCTTCTTGCCTTGCTTCCAAAAATGTTAAAGGTAGTTCTCCTTCCTCAGGCTGAGGCAGCTCCAGGTGGCTCCTGCTGTGTTAGGCAGAGTTCTCCAGATAAACAGAACCAACAGGAGATATATATATATATATATATATATATATATATATATATATATATACACACACACACACACGCACACACACAAACATGCATATAGGTTGGTGTAAAAGTAACTGTGGTTTTTATCATTTAAAAGTTATTGTATGCAGAACACACAGATATGTGTGTGTTTGTACGTGTGTGTGTATATTTATATGTGTGTGTATGTCTAATGAAATCTATTGTAAGGAATTCATTCATGTGATTATGGAGGCTAAGAAGTCCCACAGTCTTCTATCTGCATACGGAAACCCAGAAAGTCAGTCATGTAATTCAGTTCAAGTCTAAAGTCCCAAGAACCAGAAACCATCAATGGTGTTAAGTCTCAGCTCAAGCAGTCATGCAAACAGTGAATTCAAGTTTCATCTGCTCTTTTTGGTAACAATTTCTATCATATTGGTGCTTTCATATTACTCAGACACAATTGGATTTTAAAATCCCATTACACCTGTTAAAGTTAATTATTAAATTCATTTGATACTTTATTATTCTAATGTAAATATACAATATATAGAATCATACAATGATAATGCTAGAAAATTCCTTTAAAAATAATAAGGTTTCTTAGTAAGCATTACCTATCAGGAGAAGGCAGGGGCATCATAAAAATATGTATGACCAGACGTCAACCCTAGAGACTCTGACCCTAAAGCTCAGAGGGGAGCCTATACATGCAGCCTTTTTCAGGGTGTTGGTTTGTTTGACAGTGTATTTATTTCCCATCTGGCAAGAATAACACAAGTAGAAAAATATTCCACTGAAAACAGTGTTAGAGCAAATCAGTAAATTAAAAGACTAAGACAGAAATTCCCCATGTTGTTTTAAGATGAGAAAACAAGCATGTACTGAAGAAATACAGTAAATTTGAGTCTATAAAGAAGTCATTTGGTACTATGGCTGTCAGCATTTGCAGTGTCACCAAACGAATAATTCTTCTGGCTTATGACTCACAGGACAAATTAACTGTTACATTCTACTAGTAAAGTAATTCCTGAAGGCTAATTTAGAGAATTTGATTTGCAGTTAAGTTTCAGTCATTTTTCTTTTCTCATCACAGTAATATTACAGGTGAAGGCAATGTACATACCTACATTATTAGAGGGACTTGAAAGGGACCAATAGTGGAGCAAACACTGAAGTTCTTAAAATGAAAAGGATGAGTTCATGTTGTTTGCGGAGACATGGATGAAGCTGGAAACCATCATTCTCAGTCAATGAATAGAAGAAAAGAAAACGAAACGCCGTATATTCTCACTCATAAGTGAGAGTTGAACAATGAGAACACAGGACACAGGAAGGGGAACATCACTCACCAGGGCCTGTCAGGGTGTGACGGGCTAGGGGAGGGGTAGCATTAGGAGAAACACCTAATGTAGATGACGGGTTGATGGGTGCAGCAAACCACCATGGCATGTGTATACCTATGTAACAATCCTTCATGTTCTGCAAATGTATCTCAGAATCTAAAGTATAATAATAAAAATTAATAAATAAAAGAAAGGCATAGTATAGAAATCTAAATATAAAGTAATGAGAGTAAGGGACTGACTTCAAAATATATGAACTGATCTATTGCTATCAAAAAAAAAGAATACTACATTCTTACAGTGAAGTGTGTGTGCTCTTCCCAACATTCTCAGTAAAACTGCCATTTTTCTCAAAGAATTAAAAGAACTATGCTCAGTATCTTACAGAACAACCTACATAATTGAGCTCATTTCCAGATGTAACAATTATCTGTCTGAAAGCCCAAAATCCTAGAGATGTGCCTAGCTTGTTTGGCAAACTTTATTTTTAATGAAAGCTGACATTTCATTTATAAATGGTCCTAATGATAAAATGTAGCAAACTTCAAATTAGTTAATATTAGTACTAACTTTTGGATGTTTACAGATGAAAAATTAATTATCAGTCATCCTTGATTCCTATTCTTCAAAAATTAATGACTGATGTCCATTCAAACTTGTTAGGCAGACATTTTTATAACTGTGGAAGCTCCAAGTTGGAGATAACTTAGATCCCATCTCTCCAACCTCCTACCCAATGCTGTAAATGTGACAGACACGTTCCTCAAAACCTTCCGTTATGCAAAAGCACACATTAAAATAGCATTGGGAGTAAAAATGGGTTAGAGAGACTGCTCAAACCCAAATAAGGCAGAGGATTCTGAGTAATGGAGATAGGGAGAAATCAACAAAGATCAGGAAGACAAAGGCGGAAGAACACAAAGCTGAAGGAAAAGTCAAGGGAAACAGATGCCCTGGACAGCACTGCAGTCCTCTGTAGCCAAGGGTTTCAGTATCTCAGGTGTGCTTTGCACTGCTTGGAGGCAACATCAATTAACATCCTTGGAAAAATCACATGTGAGTCATTCAATTTTTATATTTAATGACATCATTCCCTTCAAATCAAGGGGGAATTGAGCATGTACTTTCCTAGTTTGTATTAAATATATTATAGGCAAAGAGGTTACATAGAGAGCCCTATAGCATCCCTTACAAGTACTCTTCAGCCTCTTTTTAAACATTTCACAACTATTTTTGTGAGCCCTTGCCAACGATAAACAACTCTGTCAGAGCTCTATCTAGCCAAAATGTTTCCCGTGTGGCTGCTGGTTTTAACTGCATCCTCTGCAGTGACCCAAAATACTCCAACCTTTTCCCTTGAGAAAGGTTTGATTATTTGAGTAGAACTTCTTTCTCACATGTGTTAATTTATCTGTGTATGTGTGTGGGAGTGTATGGGAGTGTGTGTGTGTCTGTATCTTTTGAATGTGCTTCATAGCTTTAGGTTGGATATAAAGCAGAGTTGAATGAAATTACTACCTAGTCTGTTACAATTTATATAAAACTGTGACAAGGATAACTTATTTAAGTCTTTGCTAAAATTTGTCTCACAAATCTCTCAAACAATAAAAAGGAAACTCCTTAAAACTGTTGCTTAGCAATTCTTAAAGAAACTAGAAACGACTGAGGGGTGTGATATGCAGCTCTCCTGACCTAAGCACCTGACTCTTCAGATCTTCAGACATAGGCAAATTCTTCTAATTCCTGAATTTGTCAAAAGCCACTTCCATTTGGTTCTCTCAATTTTCCTATATGTATTTAATCTCTCCCTTGACAAAATCACCTACTTTAAACTGAGGAAAATAGCCAAAGACATTCATTTACTCAACAGGTATTTCTTGAACAGCTCCTATGTATCATGACTATTCTAGGCACTGGAGATGGAAAACAAAACAAAATGGAAGAAAAGGAAACCAAACATAAAGCCTGCCCTCATGGAGGTTACGTTCTAGTGAAGGAAGTTAAAAACAAATAAATAGGAAAGGATATGAGGCATTTCATCAAATATAAGATCCCATTCGCTAGTAGATACATCACTGTTTTATGCATCTTATAACAAACTACAATATTCTATAGATTGTAAGGTGCATTTCAATTTCAGAGCTGTTCACATGTGAAAAAGCATAGCTTAAATGAATCAAATGCATTACAATGAATAAAAATGCACTCAAGGACTTTCCAGAGTTTGTAATTTTAAATAAGATGATTAGTCCCAAATCTGCATTATCTGCTGCAACTTTCTCCTTCATACTGGACTTTGCAGCCTAAAGGTCATGAGGGCCTCCAAATTCAACATATCCCAAACCTTCTGACATTAAATATCTGATGGCTCCACTGTGGATCACATACAGCTTTTTTCTCTCTTTTCATTAATCAGAAAGTCCTGTCAATTTTAACCCTAAAATGTTTCCAGTCTCCTCCATTTCTCCCAATCAGTGCCCCAGTTTATGGCTTAAGTATCTCATCTTGAGTCTTATCAAATTCTACTACCTGGATTCCTTGGTTGTATTATTCTGCCCCCTCTAGACTCTGTATTCCATAATACTATAATATGTATCTCTTTGTAATTCAGGTGTAATCAAGTCATACTTTAAAAAAAAAAAAGAACCTTCATATGCTATTTCTTGTTTAAATAAGAAAGTTACATTTCCTTAGCACAGCATGTATGATTCCTCGTGACAGAACTTCAACCTGTGACTCTCACCTCACCAACTTCTATTCCTCTTCCCACTCAACAGGATGCGTCAGCTGTGCCAAATTACTGGCTTTTGTCCAAAATGGTATTTACTTTTCTATCTTTAATCTGTTCGTGCTGTTGTCTTTAACTCAAATCACTTCCCTGTCACCCACCCTTACACCCCAATGAACTTTTTCTTTGCAGGTTCTTTCAAGTAAACTCAGGTCACCTGCTGTGTGTGGACTCTTACTACTTTTATTATACTGATTTTACCACAATTGATTATAATTTCTTGTCTTCTTCATTAGATTGCAAATTGTTTGAGGGTTTCTATTATGTTTTTGTGTTTTGGAACCAAAACCTCAGATTCTGAATCTTGATTCCAATTATCTATAAACTATACGACTTAAACTTCTTAATCTCTCTGAACCACAGTTTTCTTATCTATAGAAATAGTAGAAAATTGAAGATAACATTTGAAAACAAGGGGAAATGACCAATCACAGAGAGTACGAGGGCTCTAATAAAAGTAATTTCCAAATAGAATTTTTAACCCATGGATGTCTGATATGTAGAGGCAGGAGAGAGAGTGAAGGGAAAAGGTTAGGTGTACCCTGTGTAGTGACATTTGTGTGTCTTTCATCAAAGACACATTACCCAATCTAAGTACTTTTGTAGACTTTTACCTTTTTAATCTAAAAAACAGAAGAAACAAGTTTTCTAATGAAAAAAATAATATGAATTCAATTTTTGATTCATAAATGAAAACAGATATATCAAATTTAATCAAGGCAAAAATTAAAAATAAAATGTTATATATTAGCAGTTACAGTGAATTAAAAATAAAAAAGCTATAAATAATATAATTTGATCACTAGATAATTCAGATTGATCAAATGTCAGTGGAAAAAATTAATATACTATTTACCAATATTATATATATTAGTATACATACACTAACATATATAAACAGTATATAATTACCAAGAGTATATTATATTAAATATACTATTAAATATTTATATTTGCTTTTAGAATTACTACTGATAAATTATTGTATTTGTACTCTTGTTACAGTTTGGTTTAATTGTATAGTCTGGTCCTTCACAGGTTGTTTATTTACTCATTGGCACTATATTAAAATCAGATATCAAGTGACATGGATTTGTGTTTTCTTCGGGATACTAACATGCGATGCTGGCCTTGTCAGAAAGGACAATAGTATCATAACTGTCATGTCCCTTATCATGACATCATGCCTACTCAACTGTGTTTCCTAAATAAAAGCTGTTGAAACAGAACATAACAATGTCACTGATTTTATGGATAATTTTTATAGTTATTGTTAAATTTGCTTTAGATTTTAAATCAACATACTACCTACATCTGGTTTTAAACAAATATAATATGAAGTTTTATATTGCAAACAGACAGCCTAATTTCCCAGAAGAAATCTCTGCTATAAATGTTTTAAGACTATTTGGAGGTGATTACTTTCACATCTATATATAAATGTCTATATAAATGTGTCTTTGTGTTGGTTAGTAATTACATGTGGCTGCTAAGAACAAAACAGCAAAACAAAAGTAACTTAAATCAGAAATGTGGGCCAGGTGCAATGGCTCCTGCCTGTAATCCCAGCACTTTGTGAGGCCAAGACAGGCCAAAGGATCACTTGAGGCCAAGCCTTGGAGACTAGCCTTTCCAACATGGTGAAATCCTATGTTCACTAATAATTCAAAAATCAGCCAGGTGTGGTAGCACATGCCTATAATCCCAGCTTGTTGGGAGGCTGAGGCACAAGAACTGCTTGACCCAGGAGGCAGAGGTTTCACTGAGCTGAAATTGCGCCACTGCACTCCAGCCTGGGCAACAGAACAAGACTTGGTCTCAATAAAACCCCCAAACCCCACTTCCAAAGAAAACTAGTAGCATCCATACGCACTGTTATGAGCTGATTTATGTCTCCCCAAAATTTACATGCTGAAATCCTCAATCCCAGGACCTGAGAATGATGCTATATTTGGAGATAAAGTGAGGTGACTAATGTAAAGTAAGGTCATTAGGGTAGGTCCTAATCCAATATGACTGGTGTCCTTTTGAGAAGAGATATAGCACATGGAGAGGGACACCAGAAATGCGCATGCACAGAGGAAAGACCATGTGAAGAGGCAGCAGGAGGGGGGCCGCCTGCAAGCCACGCATAGAGGCTTCAGATGACCCCAACCATGCTGGCCCTTTGGTCTTAGACTCCCAGCCTCCAGAATGGTGAGTCAATAAATTTACCTTGTTTAAGCCACCAAGTCTATAGTACTCTGTTGGCTGTCCTAGCATAGGAACACACCACACACATTATTTCTCACTCACATAACTTGCATTCTGGAAGCTGGTATAGTAGTTTGCGGCTGGTCTAGTGGCTTGTGACCAAGCTCTTTCATCTTTTCTGCTTTCACCATCTCTGCTAATTGGTTTTCCTGTTCTTCAAGGTGAACTTTTCATCTCAAGGTCTCAAGGTAGCTGTTGAAGCTGCAGCCAGCAAAGCACATTCCAGGCAAGAAAAAAGCAGAGACTTGATAGCTTGAAACTGTTATAAAGCCTTCCTATAGATCTTTTTTCCAATTTGAAAGCTAATTCTTTCCCTCATGTGTGTCCACTGTATTCACAGTATGAGATTTGGAAAGCAGTGTAATTTAGTATATTTTATCTAGATGTCTAATAAACATTAAATTATAACATTTATTCCCATCACCTTACCGATCGTGAAATACAGCTATAAGATATAACAACAGGCCTAGAGACAGGGTTTTTCAAGTGCAAAAGGAAAGCCCTCATGGCATTCCCTTCAAAACTGACATTGCTAATGCTCAAGACTCTTTGCGAAACTCTTTGAAGAGAAGTCTTTCTTCCTTTTTTAGATGTAACCAAAGGTCTTGCAGTGCCCCCAAGAGCTCACCTTTTTCTCCTTTTCTGCTAAGATATCCTCAGATTCTTCAACAAGTCATTCTTCACAAGGATATTCAAAAGCTACTCTGGTATAGTAGCTCCAAAAGTGTAGATAATTTCTACCCTTTATTTTGGAATTACAAAAATCTGTTTGGTCTAAGTTAACTACACTAGTGTCTCAGCAAGTTGTCTCCCCCAATAATATCTCAGATATTCCATAAGGATAATAGGTGTGAATAAATAAAGAGGGGAAAATCTAAGATTTCCTGCCAAAAAGAAAATATTGCAAAAAGAGAAAAAAAAAAAAGTGCAAAATCTGATTTACTAGATATTACATGGGGAAAAGCATTTATATATATATATATATATATATATATATATATATATATTCTCTCAGCTTACCAAAATTGGTTTAATATTCCACATAACAATAGAATTGTAATAACTTAAAAAATATTTACTAAAAGTGTTATATAATATATCCAAGATATGTTGCCTCAAAGGTATTATGTTACTGAAATTCTTTCATTCCTATACATACTAATTCTATATTTTCAAGTAATTTTAAACCATATTTATAAAGGTTTCTGAGTTTTTTTACTAGGTAATGTTTGTCATCCTGAAAGATATATTTGTCTTTTTCTCTTTCTCTCTGTTTCTTTCTCTTTCAAGATGGAAAAGAGACCACAGGAGAAACATATTTTGAATCTAGTATTAAACTAATGATCTAATATCCTTTAAATTATTTGATGAATTTTTCATATAATTCTTTATAAAGAGTAATACACATAATTAAGAATTTTGGGGCCAGATGCGGTGGCTCACACCTGTAATTCCAGCACTTTGAGAGGCTGAGCCAGGTAAATCACCCTGAGGTAAGGAGTTTAAGATCAGCCTGACCAACATAGAGAAACCCTGTCTCCACCAAAAATACAAAAAATTAGCCAGGTGTGGTGGCGTATGCCTGTTATTCCAGCTACTTGGGAGGCTGAGGCAGGAGAATCACTTGAACCTGGGAGGCAGAGGTTGTGGTGAGCCGAGATTGTGCCATCCATCGCACACCAGCCTGGGCAACAAAAGTGAAACTCTGTCTCCAAAAAAAAAAAAAAAAAAAGAATTTTGTTTATTGTCTGTTTTTATATGTAAAATATATTTTTTCTACCATGAAAAAACTGAATATTGCTAACATTTTAGATTACCACTAAAACATAAGAGAAATTAAATTATTCACTAAATTTGAACTCAAACTTCTGCCAAACAGGATGATGTGCATTATGTACGTGTATGCCTGTACATATAAATGACATGACAGTTTATATAATGAAAATAGGAAAATGTGCAATAATAAAATATTATAATTTGTAGTCAGAAGTTTGCAAGATGGTTAGCTATGGAAACAGCTATTTTAATATATTTTTATTGACTAGAATACTACTTAAAAGTATCAGATTTTTATGTCACTATATATCTGCATAGCAACTGTGAAAAACTGGTCATCTAATATAATTTCACCACCAAAAATGGAGTCAGTCCGCCATATTCATGGGTTCTACATCCATCAACTCCACCAACTGAGCACCAAAAATATATGGAAAAAATAGGTAATTGTGTTTACACTAAGCATGTACACACTTTTTCTTGTCATTATTCCTTACGGTTTAACAGCTATTGAGATAGCATTTACACTGTATTGAGTACTATTAGTAATCTAGAGATGATTTAACGTATACAAGATGATAAACACAGGCTACACATAAATACTATGCCATTTAAAATAAGAGACTTCAGCACATGGATTTTCATATCCAAGAGGTCAATGTAAAAGAGGACCCCCACTGCTCACACCTGTGTTGCTCAAATGTCAACTGTATACAAGGTTTTAATCTATGAGTTATCTCTGATTTTACATTACATTTATCCACATATTCATATTTTATTTAAAAACATCTGTTGTAAACCCATCATTTTTCAGCCCTAGGGCTAGGTTCCTAGAATTCAATGATCAATAAGACTCTTCTCTTCTCGTGGAGTTTGCAATTTATTGCATGAGATGGACATGAAAATAAAAACAGACATTCTTTGTAATATGTGAGGCATGTTTCATAATACAGAAAGGAATCTGGTTCTTTGAGATTACAGAACAGAAGACACTAACCTAGTACAGGGATCAAGCAAGGCTTCTCCAATAAAATAAAACCACCTGAGCTCTGAGGTATGAGCAACTATTAAATAGGAAAAGAGAGACAACAGGGAGAAAGAACATTCTAGATAGAGATAATGACAAGTATAAAGATCCCGGGCATAGTGAATTTGAGAAAGTTCTGAAAGGGGCCTATCATAGCTGTGCACAAGGAAGCATGGGAGGAAAGAGACAGATTAAGGAAACAAAGGGAGGAACAAAGCCACACACAACCTTGTAAATGAGATGAGAATTTTGTTCTATTCTTACGGCAAAGAGAAGCCATTACACATGAGTCACATTTGTGTTTCAAAAGGAACAGAAAACAGTAAGGAAACTTTGGCTGTAGTCTAGACAGCTGATGATAGCTCTGTATATAGTGGTGGCTGGGAAGACGGAAAAAAATCGAAGAGATGGTCTGTCTACCTATTGTATGTATGTGCCCGGCAATTTCGCTAAAAAAATGAATTGACTGTAATGTGTGGTTCACTACTGGGCTATGTTTTCTACTCTACTGGTCAATGTTTATGCCACTGCTACCACGTTTAGTTGCTATAGCTTTGTAGTATACTTTGAAATCAGGGAATATGTCCTCAGCTTTGTTCTTTTTGCTCATGAATACATCAGTTATTTGGGGTCTTTTGTAGTTCTATATAAATTTTAGGATTTTCTTTCTATTCTAGAATATGACACTGGAATTTTGATAAGGATGCACTGAATCTGTAGATCGCTTTGGGTAGAATGGAATTTTTAACAATGTTAATTCTTTCAATCTATGAACATGAGTTATCATTCTACTTAGCTGTGCTTTTCAGTTTCAGTGTATAGGTCTTTTACTGCCTTGGGTAAATTTATTCCTATGCTGTATTTGTAGCTATTGTAAATGGGATTAATATCTTTATTTTGTATAGTTTGTTGATACTTTTTAAAAATGACAAATATGTGTGTTGATTCTGTAGCCTGAAACTTTACTATATATATATACAAGTTCTAATACTTTTTTGTGATCTCTTTAGGGTTTTCTATAAATAAGAACATGTCATCAGCAAACGGACAGTTACACTTCCTCCTCTCCTAAATAAATGCCTTTTATTTCTTTCTCTTGTCTAATTGCTCTGGCAAAGACTTCTAATACTATATTGGATAAAAGTGGCAGGAGTGGGCATCCTCATCTTGTTTTAGATCTCAGAGGGAAGGCTTTCAGTTTTTTACCATTGAGCATAGTGTTAGCTGTATTACATTAATAACTTTATCTACCTTTGTCCATGTTGAAATTTAAAAATTCCATTTGAGCAAAGAGCCATTTATGCCTGGTATATGTTGACATCCTGTAAACTAGTGTTCTGGAGGCTACACTTAAGAAACCGTGGCCTAAGTGATTAAAGGGCTATAAATTAGATATGCCACCATGTAGATCATCTGAAAAATAAGAGTTTTCAATATGTCTAGTTTCACAGATTTTCTCACTAGATGATATGGAAATGTTTCTCTAAATTCTTCTTCAATTTTATTTCTGACCTAATAATTCAGTTACCATAACAGAGAAAATGTAAAACGGCTCAAAATTTAGAGAGATTGCTCTCCTGGTATGAATCTCCACATGTTACACTTCTTGTCACCTTTATTCCTTTTTTCCACATTCTTCTTTGGCCTTAATGATTCCTGAGTGAAACAAGAGAAGTGGAAGTAATTCCACTTGAAAATAAATGTGTTGCCTTACCTTATCCTAGGTACTTATGCAGTTTACAGGCCTAATTATTCCTCTACACAAAAAGATCCCTATTCTTCATAAAGGAAGGCAATAGGTTTTATTTACAAGAGTCACAAGATCACCTTTCTCCTAATCTCCTAACATCCTGTCAACTAGCAAACATTTTTTTGCCATTCCATCTATTGGTACGGAAGCTAATCATAGTGGTTTGTTCTGCTATATGTTTAAATTGTTATCTTCTAAAGTCGTCAGTTATTTTTTAAAAAATAACAAAAAGTTGATATTCTCACCTTTTTATAAATTGGAATATGCTGTTAGAGACAATGAAATTTACAGAATTCCAAACACAGTGTTGCCTTTTTATTGGCAAAATGCAATTACACAACTAACTGGCTGTTGTATTGCAGTGTGATACACACTTGGCCCACACTTCTCCTCCTGCTGGCAATGCAGGAGTTGGTCTACTTCTGCACCCCCTTTCAATATGTTTAATTATTTAAGCCAAGAGAATGGTCACTCAGTGGATGTGCTTGGCAACTCTAAACCACAGATGCTGGGCTCTCACGTTTATCTTTTTTCTAACAAGAGCAATATGGAAACAAGTGCCTAATTTCTTGGCTACAAACAAGTCAAGCTTCTCACTAGGCCCAGTTGCTATATTTTGTGGCAGCCACAAACTTACCTTTGTGCTAAATGGCTGATTATCACCTCTGATTACTTTTGATGATGGGCTTCTTGTAGATTGATTTTAAATGGAAAGAAGATTTCATGGAATAATCCCAAGTGCTTTATCAATTTTATATTCAAGTTTATTATTTATTGTATATGTGCTCCTTAATGTTTGCCATGCTTCAGAAGTGATGAATTAAATGCAAAGTAGAGAAAAATGTGTAACATAATAAAATGGATATCTGTTATTAATTTATTTCAAAATTAACTTACTCCTCTAAATTTACATACTTTTTGGTGTGAAGGTCAGACAGTCTTTTACATGAAAGATCATCCAGGCTAGTTTTAAAAAGAAAGGATGCAGAAACAAATTATGACAAAAATATCCAATGGCCATAACTGAACCTCATGTTAGAATAAACAAAGTATAAAAATCTGAAATGGTAACCCAAGAAAAGAGTACCTAATCTGGAGGTTTTCACACGTGGGCTGTGATAGAGTGCACCAGCTAGAGAAAGTGCTGCAGACATACGCACTAGAGGAGGAAGTGACATGGGGGAGTATCAAATCGTATTTTTATGATAGGCCACCCAAGCTTGAAAGGGGCTTGCATGCCATCCTGAAAAAATTGGACTTTATTCTGATTACATAAACAGTAAAAAACCACTGAAAGTTGTGGTAAAGGAAGTTTTTAAGCTAACTTTTTGTTTTAAAAGGTAACACTGACAGTATGGGGGACAGATGGGTTTTAGGGTGATATAAGCAGGGGACACTCTAGTGGTGAAATAATTTCAGTAGGACTAGATAGAGCTAATAAGGGCTTCGGTTAAGACAACAGTAGTGAAAGAGATGATAATTAGCTGAGTTTCCAAAAATATTTTAAGAGAAAAATGTGGATTACTGAAGACAGCTCGAGGAATGCTTTTCATGACACTTTTTTTCCTCCCAACTCCATGCTAGAACAGCTTGAAGAACAGAAACTTAATGTTAGACCCAGAAATAAGTGAGAGCATTTCTAAGGCCTTAAATTCTTGAAAGAAGAGAACAGAAAAACCTTCCGAATCTGGAAGCCTGTTACAGAAAAAGGGAGGCAGCTTGAGCTTGCTGGCACCTATGGTCTCACAGGAAGAGTGCCTTGCCAGTCTCTGCAAGAGAAGTCTGGCCTCCCCACCCCAGCCCACCCCACACCCCCACTCCGTTAACCAGAGAGGCTTGAGACCTGGGAGCCAAAACTGGGAGGTAGATTTCAATTTTGACAACCCTTTTTCAGTTGAATTACTGGAAAATGATTGAGGTAATATTAATCTTGGTGGCTTTGGCTTGGTCCCAAAAGCCATCATTAGCTTTGCTTGAGGAAATAAAAACACAACTATAAATCATTCAAAAATTAACTAAAAACCTCAAATTATATGGTATAGAGAGAAAGATGTATAAAAGAGAACTTTAAGGCCAGACATTATCTTATTTAAAAAGAAAGACTGATAAGGAATTAGGTATGTAACATGAGAACAACATTATTATGTAAAGATAAACAAAAGAAGAAACAGAAAATTAAGAAAGTGCTTTCAGATGAAATAGAAAAGAATAAAGGTGTAGTCCAAAATTAAGCAAAACAAATCCTAGCTTTTTAGGAAAAAAAATCCTCTTGACAAGCCTGATACAGTAAAAAGAAAAATCCAAATAAATAGTTTTAGGAATACAGATACGTAAACCCAGAAAGTGTTCCAAGTATCAGAAAAGAATATTCCATGCCATTTGATGGCAATAAGTTTGAATATCCAGAAGAAACGCTAATTTTTATTGAAAAATATTATTTGCAAATTTGACCCAAAAAATGCCAGAAAATCTGATGGCAGTGATGGTGGAAACTGGAAAATTTTCTTTAAATATCTAACAAAAATAGAGAGGTACAGCATTAAATTTTGCAGGTGATTTTATTTCAAGTTAAATAACAAATCTATCTAGGTCTTTTAAACTAGTGAAAGACACCAAAATACAGTAGATTCCAAACTCATTTTTTAAATCTTTCATATGTCTAAATTCTAGCTATTTTAAATATACATATGTATAAGTGCAATTATAAATAAAAGCTATTTCTCAAAAGATTTTAACAAATCAAGTTTAATAAGATATATCAATATACCATGACCAAGTAGAGTTTTCTAGAAATGGAAGATGTTTCCAAGTCATGTTTTTAGTTGTAGTTTATCAAATCATTATATCAAAACATAAAGAATATGTTACAAAAAATGTAAAACTTAGCTGCCATTCTCTTATGTTTTCAAAGTAAAATAGGAAGAGAATGGCTATTTCTCTACATGACAATGGCTTTTTAAAATGTGTAAACTACCGTATAAAATAGCACATACTTGACTATTTCTGTTCAAATTAGTAATGAGAAAAGAAGACCTAGAAATCACAAGATACATAATTAAAAACTAAGAAGCAATCACCTTTTAGAATTTTAAGAGATTTTGAAAAAGCATCTACGTACATAATAAATATGTAAAAGTCTATACACTTTCTGTAGTAGCAAGAAGCACTTTGAAATGTAAATGGGAAAAAAGAACTTAGCTCTATAACATCAAAACCAAAAATAAAAAAGAATAAAAGAAAAGAAAGGTATAAGGTCTAACATGAAGATAATCACCATACTTTAATAAAGAATGAAAGAAAGGCTGAATAACAGAGAAACATCATTTTTCTGAAAAGAACAAATTTCATTAAAAATGACAATCCTATACAAATTAACAATTTCAGTCAGAATCTCAAATTGTGATTTAACTGAACAGACTGATTTTAAAGTTTATGTGTTAAAATTTAAGTGAGAATTTTACAAAATAATCTGAAAAAAAATGAATGACAGTCAGTGTCAGATAATTCTATTTATTTTACAATACATTTTTGGTTTTGTGGTTACAAAAATATGACAGATTTCCAACTCATTTTTCAAAACTTTCATGCACCTAAATCCTAGCCATCTCAGATATATATAAAAAGTAATTTCATGCCGGGCGCGGTGGCTCACGCCTGTAATCCCAGCACTTTGGGAGGCCAAGGCGGGTGGATCACGAGGTCAAGAGATCGAGACCATCCTGGTCAACATGGTGAAACCCCGTCTCTACTAAATATACAAAAAAATTAGCTGGGCATGGTGGCACGTGCCTGTAATCCCAGCTACTCAGGAGGCTGAGGCAGGAGAATTGCCCGAACCCAGGAGGCGGAGGTTGCGGTGAGCCGAGATCGCGCCATTGCACTCCAGCTTGGGTAACAAGAGCGAAACTCTGCCTCAAAAAAAAAAAAAAAAAAAAAAAGTAATTTCATTAATATAAATATGAACCTTCTAAATAAAATTTGAATAATTCAAGTTTACTAAATATATTAATGTATGATGACCAAATGAAGTTTTCTAGAAATGGAAGATGTTTTGACATTAAGAAGCAGGTAGTTACAAGGCATGAAAAACTATGGCAAATATGAATGGGAAAATAATTCATTAGTGATATTAGGTGGTACATATCTCAGGGAAGGCAAGGGAATGGGTTTGGAGGTGTATGTGCAACCAGGATCAGCTTCCAAACCACATGAACATGGGTTCCAAGAAGAACTCACCGCTATGGTAACTGCAACAGACACACCACAGCCAATACAGAAAGAGGGGGATAGGAATTTGTGTGTAGACTTGAAGAGACCTGGACTGGCATACCAAAAGGCTATATAATAGAAATAAAAATAATCCAGAAATATATAAACCCTGGAGAGGCACTGAAGCCTTTGAATAATTTTAGTTCCTAAAATAGAATTAAGTCGATATAGGACAACCAATGTCCCCAAATGCCTGCCAGAAACATAAATATGCATCTATATCTACAGAGAAATATATCATTCTAGGACCAAAAATGTTTCTTCAGTTACTCATACGCTGTATCTAATACCCAATCAAAACTAAGAATGCACGTGAAAAAAAGACTTTGTAAAAGAAAAGCAGAAAAAACTACTGGGCACTAAAAACAGTTCTCCAAAAGATTATGCTTTGAAAGAACTATATATAACATATATTCAAGAAAACAAGGCATAGGATTAAGATTTCTAGCAGAGAACTGAAAAAGAAACAAATTAACTAAAAGAGAATTTAAATAACAAAATAACCAATATTGAGAATTTAAGTGTAGATTCAGTAATACTTAGAAATAACTAAAGAATTGATTAATAAAAGATAAGTTAAATAAAATATCTAAAAATAAAACAGAGGAACTTATAGAGGGAAAACAAAGAAGTATCAGAGATGGAGCAACAGAGAATATCTAGCAATGGATAATTAGAATTCCCAAAGGAAGAGGGAGAATGAGGAGAAACGATGTAAGAAATTATGTTGTCAACTTTTCCAAAACTGACAAAAGGTATCAAGCCACAGATTCAGGAAATGCATGTATATAGCAGGCATCATTTTAAAAATTCTATATATGCATATTAAATTTCTAAGAACTGGACAAAGTGACTATCTCAAAGCAGCCAGGGATAGGAAGACATAGCACCCTCAAAAAGCAACACAAACACTGATAATTTCTCAAATGAAAAGATGGGAGTCAAAAGACAACAGAACAATAACCCTGAAATAAAACTACTGTCAAATAAAAACTCTATAACATGGAAAAAAGATCCAGAAGTAAAATAAGGTAAAATAAAGAAATATTTACACAAACCAAAACTGAGAGAATTTTCCACCAGTAAATCTGTACTGAAGAGGATTCTTCAGAGAGAAGGAAATGATCCATGATAGATGTTCAGAGATGTAAGAAAAAATAAAGAGCAACAACAAAGTGCATAGGTAGGTCAATCCAAATGAATATTGAGCATAGCAAACAATAGTAAGGTTTTAGAATATTAAATATATACGAATTAAAACGTGATACAAAAATAGTAATTTGTAAGAGTATGGAAGGTAGAGTTAAAGTGTTCTAATATTCTTGCATTACCAGGCAAAAGGTGAAAGAATGTTTAAAGTTTTGCAAGTCAAAGATGAACGGTCATTACTTTAGGGCAATCACTAAATAAATAGTAAAATACGTCTACCAACCTCATATGAGGGAAAAAATGAATATTATAATACACAGTTGATTACTAGGAAGAAAAGAGTGGAGAAAATATGTAAGACAAATACAAATAAAACAGAGCTATTGGAGATTTAAACTCAAATACATCAGGGCTTACATAGTTCTAAACGAAGGACTACAATAATTCAAAGATAAAGATTGTCAGGTTGGATTTTAAAAAATCAACACCCATCATATATGGTTTGGAAGTAAAACAGCTACAATTAATAACAGTGACCAAGTAAAAACATGAAAAAATGATAGATATTCCTTTAATTATATTAGTATCAGGAAAACTAGATTCAAGGCAAAAATCATTACTTGAGAGAAAGAGCTATTTCATAAACATGAAAGTTTTGTCAACACATTATAAATCTAGCTTTTCAGATATACCTAGCACTACGGCATAAAATATACAGCAAAGATTAATAACTGGGAGACTCAGACCAATTCAATATGATAATGAGGGGTTTTAGCACACTCCTCTCTATACAGACAGGACAGACAAAAAATAATCAGACATGATATAGAATCCTTAAGCAACACAATAAATAAGCTTGGCCTACTGGAAAATGTAGAGAACTACATCCATCATCCATAGAATATAAGTTCTATTCAAGCGTACATAAAACATGTTTAAACTGACTATATGCTTCGTCACAAAGCTAAGGGCAGCAAATGTCAAATGATTAAAAACATTTAGAGTACATTTTCTAGGTATAGTAGAATTAAGATAGAATTTAACCACAAAACGATCACTTAAAAATACCCTCATATTTGGAAATTGAAAAACAAAAATCAAACTTCTAAATTAGCCATGGTTCAAGGAAGAAATAAAAATCAAAAAATGTTTCTAGGGCCGGGCGCGGTGGCTCAAGCCTGTAATTCCAGCACTTTGGGAGGCCGAGGCGGGTGGATCACAAGGTCGAGAGATCGAGACCATCCCGGTCAACATGGTGAAACCCCGTCTCTACTAAAAATACAAAAAATTAGCTGGGCATGGTGGCACGTGCCTGTAATCCCAGCTACTCAGGAGGCTGAGGCAGGAGAATTGCCTGAACCCAGGAGGCAGAGGTTGCGGTGAGCCGAGATCGCGCCATTGCACTCCAGCCTGGGTAACAAGAGCGAAACTCCGTCTCAAAAAAAAATGTTTCTAAATGAATATAATTGATAACTAATAAAAAGTTTTTGTGTGCAACTAAAGCTTTGCTGACAGGGAAATATACAACCTTAAATGTCTATATTAAGAACGAAAGAATGCTATTATTTATCCAATACTCTTAAATTAGGAAGGTACCGATGAATGACAAATTAAATCATTGAGGAAATAAAATGTAAAAATTAAAAATGAATAAAATATAAAGCACATACGATAAAGATGAGCAAAGTTTAAAATGATTTACAGAAAAGCCTGATGACATTTATAATTCTCTGAAAAGTTAAGATCCTGTGAAGTTACCAAAAAGAAAAAGGAAACAAAAAAAGGCCACTCACTAGATGAGACAGCAACTTAAACAATTATAAATGGATACAAAGAACAAACGATACCAATAAACCTGAAAATTATTTCAAATCATAAAACACCTAGCAAACACGACTTACTAAAACTGGCAAAAGTAATTAGAAAACCTAAACACTGCTATAAGTATTAAGTACATTAGACCTCTAACTACAATATTTCATAAAAGAAAACTTCAGTGTCTCAGTGCTGGTTCTCCAGAGAGACAGGACCACTAGGATAGAGAGAAGGATGACGCAGGATTGTTAGGAAGTGCCTCACCGGCTTCTGTAGGCCGAGAAAAACCAGCATAAGCCGAGAAATCTCAGCATCGGGGATCTGCTAACTGGGTACTCAAGTGAGTGGGTTTAGGCCCAGCCCAAGGCCTCAGGCAACCTCGAAGCCAGTCGTGTGGCTCTCATCTCCAGGCCTCAGGTCCTGGAGTCCAGGGCCACAGCGCCCAGTCGCTAAGATCAAAGGCGTTAGGAACTGGAGCTCTGGGGTTCAAGAGCTGGAGAAGTATAGGCTGGCACCAGGAGAGCGAATTCAACCACCTCCACCCTGTCCTTCCATCTAGGCCCCAGCTGACTGGACAGTACCTGCATACATTGAAGGCGGATTTGCCCCAACTCTGTCAGCCAATTGGAAGGTGCCTGCCCACATTGAGGGTGGATTTTCCATTCACTCTGTCCACAGATAGGTTGGGGCTTGCCCGAATTGAGGGCAGATCTTCCCTAATTCAGTACCGGACTTAAAGGCAATCTACTCTGGAAACAGGCTCTCAGACACACCTGGGGCAGTTCACTCATTCTAATAAAATGTCAAACCACCTGAGTTTCCTTTTCAATAAAAGAGAAACCCACCAACAAATAGTGCTTGACTATTTGAATGTCTCCTAAATCACTCAAGTTTACACCCCAAGTCAACCATCACTACCAGTCTTTGGTATAAAAATCTAAGGACAACATGAGAAAAGAAAAGTAAAATTTAATCCTAACATTGAATATGGATTTAAATATCCTTTAAAAAGTTACCAAATTAAAACAATAAGTATAACAACACACATAATGTATAATCAACAGATTTATCAAAGAATTGGAAGCTTTACATTCATTGTAATCTCAAGATAATTCACTACATTTACAGATTAGGAAGGAAGAATAATTTTATTATCCCAACTGCTGAATAGGCATTTGGTAAAATTCAATATCAGTAATTGATTAAAAAAAAAACAACTACAATTAGGACTAAATTTCTTCACTTAGATCTAGAAAAGAACCTAGAAAGTTTGTATAAGCAATCATTCTTTTCAACATTTAGTGATCACTGTAGCCATGGCAATAATTTAAAAGAGAAATCAAAGACATGAAGGTTTGAAAGTATGATATTAAAATATTCCTATCTGCAGATTGACAGGATTGTATCAAAAATAATCAGTGGACCACTTATTAAAAATAATGTACATTTAGCAGTTTTGCTAAATACAAAGCAGTTTTGCTAAATACTGGTATTTCGTATTTCAGAAATATATAGGCTATGAAAAATTTTAAAGATATGTATTATTGCATCCAAGAAATCAAATATGTAAGATAAAATACAATAAAATACATAGAAGACCTAGACACAGCAATTTACATTACAATTTACACAACATCATTGAGGGAAATCAAAGACCTAGATCAGTAACAGTATGTACCATATTTATATATTGAAGAACTCAATAATGCAAGACATGTCCATTTTTCCCAAATCAACATACATTTTGAATGTAATTTCTATTAAATTCCAAGTGTATATGTTGATATATGTGTGTAAATCTATGAAATAATCCTCAAAAAGATGCAAAAGCCAAAACTGTAGGGGGAAAGGCACAAATACATATCAAAGACTGTTTTAAACTTATTAAAATCATATGGTAATTTTAGAAATATATCAGTACACCTATAAAATAACAGCAGATCCAAGCATGTATAAACCATTTAATTTTGATCAAGAGCGTGCCACTGAACAAGTCTTTTAATAAATGAGGTTGGTCCACTGAGTGTCTACATGGGGAAAAACAGAACTTAATTCTCACACCGTATACAGAAATGAATTACAAGTGGATTTCCAGATCTAAATCTGAGGCAAAATAACAATACTTCTAGAATTAGAATACAGAGGCCTGGCGTGGTGGCTCACGCCTGTAATCCCAGCACTTTGGGAGACCAAGGCAGGCAGGTCACCGAGGTCAGGAGTTCTGATCAGTGAAAGCTGTCTCTACCAAAAAATAAAAAACTAGCATGCCAGTAATGAGGTAATTCGAATCTCTGCCACCGCTGACACACCTGCACTCACCTAGGCTGAGGCTGCTAAGACTAGCCAGTTCGCCTAAAGGGGCACATCTCTGGGATATGGCAGATACCAGGGTACCTGAAGAAAACCCATGTTCAAACGCCACATAATGGCCCCAGCCGCATCAATATTATAACAAAACGACATGGAATTAAACAACACTATTCAAGGACCTGCTGTATTTGCAGCATATGTAACTGATAGTGTTTTTAGCCAGAATAATCTACGTATTTTTAAATCTTCCTCATCAATAACAAATATCTTTTAAAAGGCCGGCCACGGTGGCTTATGCCTGTAATCCCAGCATTTTGGGAGGCTGAGGCAAGTGGATTACCTGAAGTCAGGAGTTAGAGACCAGCCTTGCCAATATGGCGAAACCCTATGTCTACTAATAATACAAAATTAGCCGGGTGTGGTGGCGGGCACCTGTAATTCAAGCTACTCGAGAGGCTGAGACAGGAGAATTCCCTGAACCCGGGAGGCGGTGAGCCTAGATGGTGCCATTGCACTCCAGCCCGGGGAACAGAGCGAGACTTCGTCTCAAAATAATAATAATAATAAGTTGCCTAAGGAATGGAAGAAGATACATTAATTCCTTACTTAACATAGGTACTAGGTTCTTGGCGACTGCAACTTTAAGTGAAACCAGGTATAAAGAAACCAATTAGACCATAGGCTAATTGTGATCAACAAGAGTTAAGTTCCTACAGCATATTTCTGGTTACAAAAACATCACCAAACTTCTAAATAAAGACCCAAAACACTTCTGAGATTAAACCCTGAAGTAACTATGAGCTATTCATAGATGAAAGAAAGATTTTAAAAGGCGAGCAAAATATTCACCTATTTATTGTAGGTTGGGATCCTGAGTAGCCAGAGCCGGTCCTGGCAGCCGAAGGTGTCAGCGGAGACCCAGTCCGGAACCGGACCCGGTTCCATCACAGAGTGCCCTCACCCGCACACCTGTTACAGGTAGTCAGGCAGTGAGCGGGGCAGGAGAGGGCTCTCCCCGCACCCAATAGGAATGTCAGGTGATGGTTCAGCAGCTACCGCATTGCCGCTTTAAAAATGGTAACTGAGCAGCCAGGGAGCGATCTTCTTCCGACGGGGCCACACCCGCTAACATAACAAACGGTAACCGAAGGCAGGCCCCGGGGAGAAGCAATTTCCTCAGCACGTCTGCTAAGAGACCAAAATAAAATGGCGAAGCATCAGCTTCCGGCGGGGATGGCCACGCCAGTCAGTCACAAAACACACTGCGCATGCTCAGTTCCCACGGGTGCAGAGGTCACTGCGCGTGCGGAAAGTCACCCTCAGGGGAAAATCGTGGGCAAGAGGCGAGTCCATAAAGTCCCGGGGTTAAGGTTAAAAGTCTTCCTCTCTTTTCTCTCTTTCACCTTCCGGCGCCTACTTGGATTTCTTCCAAGCGGTCTTTCCTTTCCTTCCTGTTCTAAAGGCTTTTTAGTAAATGTCCACTCCTGCTCTGGAACTTGCCTCATTCCCTCTTTCTGATGTGTGCCCCTCAGGCCGGTTCTTTGTTCTGGGGAGGTAACTCGAATCTCTGCGGCCGCCGAGACGCCCGCACTCACCTGGACTGGGACTGCTCAGACTCGCCGGTTCGCCTAAGGTGCACATCTCTGAGATATGCGGGCGATACCAGAGTACCTGGAGAAAACCCATGTTCATTATACCTGCTGAATTTGCAGCACGTGCAACTGATAGTGTTTTTAGCCAGCATAATCTAAGTATTTTTAAATTTTATTCGTCAATAACAAATACCTTTTAGTGCTTTTCTTTCCATTTTTTATTTTTTATTTATTTTTTTACTGGCCATATAACACTTCGTTAAAAAACAGAAATATATTGAATATCTTTATAATCTCTTCTGTATCTGTCACATGACTGCACATAATGGCAAATCTAAACAATCTGAATTTTATTGTATGTAATTCATTTCTCATAAAAACTGGAGGAAAACATCAATAGCTAAGTAGTGCATCTGTATAATTAAACATAAACTTTAAGGAGAAAATAGGTTTATTTCACAATATCATTAACCAGTAGGAATAAGCAAAACAATAAATATGCAATGTATAATTTAATCATTAAAATAGGTCTAGTTTAAATAAAATAGTGCATAATTTTTAACTAAGATGGAAATCATAATACTGATTCTCAATCTATAGTACTGTGTAATTTCAGTGAAAGTCCAACAAATTTGCTACAGAATTTTTCAGGTACATTGTATATACACTGTATATATATGCCATATATATATATATATATTTTGACACCTAATAAGACCTTTCTGGCTAGGGAGACAATGTCCCTCCCAGGGCTAGTCAATGTTTAGAGATAGGAATGGCTCAGGGAGGAATATGCCTTTGGTCTACAAACTAACCAATCCAGAGCTATACCTCCTCTATCTGGCCTCTACACCCCAGGAGGCAATGTTCCTTGCCTTAATCATCCCAGGGCCAGGAACCCGACAAATAGGGATCACCCCTATTGATTACAGCCTGCTGAAATTGATCAAACTGGCCAATCCTAAATGGTTTACACTGCCCTACCTTGCCTTTCCAGTGTAAACTCCAACAAAATTTTGGGCTCCTGTCTTCTGTCTCCTGACCATCCTGGAGTTTTTCCATGTGGCTGCATCGTATCTCATGCCTCCTGTTTCTAGGAACTGTGAGTATAATACACTTTGTTTTCCTGAGCCTCTCATCTGTGTCTTCTAGTAGCCATACCTAATTGTGCATCTTATAAAAAAACAGAAAATATCAATAACTCTATGTTTTAAAACCACATGGAAGTTTAAATGTATAAGAATATCCAAAACAAGTTTTGAAATGAAAAGAGTAACAAATGAGCAACTTTTCCTGCTACACTGTATCCATGAAGCCGTTAAAACTGAGGAACATTGTATCTATCTATCTATCTATCTATCAAACTTTGGTCTATTTCTATGTCTGTCTGTCTGTCTGTCTATCTACCTATCTATCTATCTATCTACCTACCTACCTACCTACCTACCTACCTGTTTGTTCATCTATCTATTTATCTGTCCATCTATCTACCTAACTACTCATCTATCTGCATATCTATCTATCCATCTGTCCATCTATCTGCCTACCTATCTACCTAATTATACATGTCTATCTATATGTCTATCTTTCTGTTATCTGTCTACCTGTCTATTTATCTATCTCTCTGCTATCTTTCTATTTGCCTGTCCATCTATCTACCTATCTATCCATTTATTTATCTAACTATACATCTTTCTACCTGTCTACCTGTCTTTCTATCTATATGTCTATCTGTCTGTTACCTATCTACCTGTCTTTCTGTTTATCTGTCTCCCTGCCTGCCTATCAATCTGTCTACCTAATTTCTATTTATCTGTCTGTCTGTCTGCCTCTCAATCTATCTGTCTCTCTGCCTATCTATCTATGCATCTATCTGTCCATCTGTCTATGTATGTATGTATCGTATCTATCTATCTATCTATCTATCTATCTATCTATCTATCTATCTGCCTATGTGTCTATGTACTTATCTATTTGTCTGTTCATCTGTGTATCTTTCTCTCTATCTATCCATCTATCTGTCTATCTGTCTCTCCATTTACTTATCTGTCTGTCTGTCCATGTCTATCTGTCTGCATACCTATCTGTCTGTCTGCCTATCTATCTGGCTATCATCTTTCTGATTTCCTTGATGATATAATAGTTATTCACCAGATTTTATAAACATTCTGTGGGAAAAACATATTATAAAATAATTTGGTATTAGAACGCATATAGCATAATTGACCAATGAAACTGAGTAGAGCCTACAACATAGACCAACATGTTTGTGTGTATGTTCAGTGTGTGTGAGATAATTTAGTATGTGATAGAAACAGCATTTTCAAGTCACTGGTGATAGGAGAGATAACTGAATTAATGGCATGAGTGTAAGTGGCTGTTCTTTTGGAAAAATAGAACAAAGAAAAATTATTATTTTTAAATACTCTAAAATATTTTATTAATTAATATTTAAAGCATATTTTTAATAACATGCTTCAGAAAAATATTTAACACTATTAAAATTGTGGTAACAAAATTATGTTTACAAACCTAGAAGGCAGCTGTGCTCCACTATACCGTCAACACCACCAATATTTACAAACTTGGGATAGGAAAAACCCAAAAGATATAACACAAAAATATAAAAATCATAACAAATCTTTGGCATGATCAGACAATTCAGAGAAAATGAAAAATAACCATAAATACCATATGCTCAACACTTTAATAATCAAGAAAGTTTACATCTAAACAATGATATGAGAGTTATATCAAATTTTAAAAATCAAATAATACCAACTGTAGGTGAGAATATACATTAGTGGATTATCTCATGTTACTATGAATTTGGGATTATCTATTAAATATTAAGTGTCCTAATTCTGTAGTCCAACAAGTCTACTTTGAGGTGTTTACCCTAGAAGAATTGTTCATGAATACAAAAGTATGTCCAAGAAAATTCATTGACCATTACAATAGTGGAAACGTGAAAACAACTTCAATGAGATCATCACTGAAAGAACAATTTAATAAACTATGGAATACACATATTATGTGTATTCCACATACACGTGTGCATTCCATAGTTTATTAAATTAAATACACATAGTTACTCTGCAGCTATAAAAATACCTGGAGTTCTCCAAACATATTCTTAAGTTTAAAACATAAATCAAGTACAATATTATATCCTTTTTTTTTAGGACAGAGTCTCATTCTGTCCCCAGGATGGAGTACAGTGACACAATCTCGGCTTACTGCAACCTCCACCTCCTGGGTTCAAGTGGTTCTCCTGCCTCAGCCTCCCAAATAGCTGGAACTACAGGTGTGCGCCATGATGCCCAGTTAATTTTTGTATTTTTAGTAGGGACAGGGTTTCACCATGTTGTCCAGGATGGTCTCAATCTCTCGACCTCATCATCCACCCGCCTCGGCCTCCCAAAGTGCTAGGATTACAGTCATGAGCCACCGAACCTGGCCATATCCAGATTTTTTAAATCCACAAAGTAATACCTTTTTACATCCATATGTGTTTGTCATTATACATAAGATTTATCTAAGGACAAAGCTAACATTGTTCATAAGCTCTGAGAGAAAACTAGAATGTACTAGTGTTATTACAAAAGTATTACAGTGTTATTACAAAAGTATTAAAACCTCTTTCAAAATTCGAGTTAATCCTCTCAAACCCGGTGGCTGCTTTATCAACTAAGTTTATGATATATTCAATGTTCTTTGCTGTCATTTCAACAATGTGCACAGCATCTTCACCAGGCATAGGCTCCATCTTAAGAAATGACTTTCTTTGCTCTTCCATAAAAAGTGGCTCCTCACTGTTCAAATTTTATTCCAGGTTTACAGCAATTCAGTTCCATCTTCAGGCTCCACTTCAAATTCTAGTTCTCCTGCTATTTCTGATACAACTATTTACTTCCTCCATTCAAGTATTGAGCCCCTCAAAATCTATATGAGTGTTGGAATCCACTTTGTTCGAACTCCTGTTAATGTTAGTGTTTTGACCTTCTCCCATGAATCTTGAATGTGTTTGATGGAATTTGGAATGATGAATCCTTTCCAGAGATTTTTACTTTACTTTATTTAAATACATCAGAAGAAGCACTATCTATGGCAGCTATGGCCTTACAAAATATATTTCTTACATAATAAGACTTGAAAACCAAAATGACCCCTTGATCCAAGGACTTCATGGTTAGCAGACGTGAAAATAATATTCATTTCTTCGCATATCTCCAGCAGAGCTCTTGAGTGACCAGGTGCATTGCCAATAAATAGTATATTTTGAAAGGAGTGTTTTTGTCAACAGTCAGCTTAAAATATTGAGCAAACCATGATTTAAACAGTTGTGCTGTCATCTATTTATAGAGCACAGGTAGAGTACATTTAGCATAATTCTTAAGGGCCATAAAATTTTCAGAATGGTAAATAAGCCTTAGTTTCAGCTTAAAGTCACCAGCTGCATTAGACCCTAATAAAAAGTTAGCTTGTTCTTTGAAACCTTGAAGCCAGGCTTTGGCTTCTCTTCTCTAGCTACAAAAGTCCTAGGTGATATCTTCTAACAATAGAAGGCTCTTTTGTCTAAACAGATTAGAATCTGTCATTTAATGTAACCACCTTCATCAATGATCTTAGCTAGATCTTCTGTATAACTTACTGCAGCTTCTCCATCAGCACTTTCTGCTTCATCTTGCACTTTTATGTTACAGAGATGGCTTTTAAAAAAAACTCATAAATCAACCTAACTTCCCATTTTTATTCTGCAACTTCCTCGTCTCTATCAGCCTTCATAGAATTGGAGAGAGTTAGAGGCTTGCTCTTGGATGAGGCTTTCATTTAAGGAAATGCTGTGGCTGGTTTGATCTTCTATCCAGACCACTCAAACTTTCTCCATATCAGCAATAAGGCTATTTCACTTTGTTATCATTCATGTGTTCAGGAGAGTAGCACTTTCAATTTTCTTCAACAACTTTTCCTTTGCATTCATAACTTGGCTGTTTGGTACAAGAGGTATAGCTTTCAGCCTGTCTCAGCTTTTGACATGCTTTCCTCATTATACTTACTTCTTTTTAACTTTTTTATTTAAAGTGAGAAGTGTATAACTCTGCTTCACTTGAACACTTAGAGGCCACTGTAGGGTTATTAATTGACCTAATTTGAATATTAGTATGCTTCAGGAAATAGGGAGGCCCAAAGAAAGGGCAAGGGATGGAGGAATTTTAGGTCATTGGGGCAGTCAGCACACACATAATATTTAGTAATTAAGATTACTGCTTATGTGGGTGCAGTTCATGGAGCTCCAAAATGATTACAATAGTAACATCAAAGATCACTGATCACAGATCATCATAGCAGATATAATAATAATGAAAGAGTTTAAATATTGTGAGAAATACCAGAATTTTATACAAACTGAGCACATACTGTTGAAAAAATGGCGCTGATAGAATTGCCCAGTACAGGATTGCCACAAACCTTCAACTTGCAAAAAAAAAAAAAAAAAAAAAAAAAAAAGCAGTATCTGCAAAGCACAGTAAAGTGAGGTGCAACAAATTGATGTATGCAAGTATATAGAATTTCATACAAGGTTGTATATATGTGTGTACGGTCACCCATGTTAGTTATGGGTGTTCAAATAAATCCTCTACATAGTCACTAACTCTTTGTTTGCTTTACTTACAAATAATTATTCAAAGGATGTTGAAACGTCCCACCATGATGATGGTTTTGTCCATTTTTCCTTATATCAGTTTTGCTTTATTTATTTTAAAAATATTTTCGATGCATGAAACTTGCAATAGTTCATATGATCAACATGGACTTTTGTCCCTAATACTGGATTTTGTAGTTAAATTTAATTTTTTTTCATAATAATGTCATTATGTCAACTTTCTTTAGGTTTCTATTACTGTAGTTTTGTTTGTTTTGGTTATTTAGATTGAATCCTTACATGTTCTTATATTTTAGTTCCATTTCTTGTAAACAACATATTGTTGGCTTTTGTTCTTGTTTTATTTCACTAATTTTATTGTATTTATTTTTCTTTCCCATGCTGTTCTTTTATTTGCACTTTAGAACCTTGGAGAGTTCCACATCTTCCTCCCAGCTCTGCAATGCAATAATGCATATGTTTTATTTAGGCTCCAGTTGCAACAAGTCTTCCACCTGCTTCTCAAAAATGTTTTGTTTTGTTTTGTTTTGTTTTGTTTTGTTTTCAAATTACATGTGCTTCTCTAGGGAGGGTCCTTTCTATCCACCATCTCCCATCCCCTTAGACTGAGGTTATATAGGGTTAGTTTCTTGGCCACGGATGTTTGTTTTCATGTGTTAAAACCACATAATTGTATTTCCCACATATGCAGTGCAAAGCATAAGGGAAAACCATGCATTTTATTTAGATATGATGACATTAGTGTCTACTTGAAATTTTCTTATCCTGTCTATATTACATGCTCCTGTCTCTAATTAGCACAATATACCTTGACATTAGTAAGCTTCTTAGGTACCAAGGTAGTTTCCTGTTAGTGGGTGACTTCTTGTTTCTGCTGTTGCAGAACATGTCTTTTTTCTGTAATGTAGTAGTATAGTTCAGAGGAGATTAATCATATAACTATGTAATTTTATATTATGAACAATATCTAATGCTTTGGTATTATCAGTGTAATTTTGTTTAAAATAATACAAAACTCCATATAGTTATATATAGAAATATATAAAGGCATATTTAAATTCCTCCCCAGACTTTGACAAAGGTATGCAAACAAATTTATTTGCAGATAAATGACAATCCAATTCACACATGCATTATCACCATATTTTAGATTTGGGGAAAAACAATCTAATCAGAAAAGATGTTCCTCATTGTTCTATTCTCGCTGAACTAGGATTTCCAAAAAGGAAACAGCAAAGGAAGTCACTTCAAGCAGTAAAATAAGCAGAGTTTAAAATCAAGAACAAATCATTCATGCACAAAGAAATATAAGATTTTCATTTTATCTTAAGGTCCAGTTCAGACTTTATCTACTAATGCAAACTTAAACCTTTTATCACCTGATAAATTTTCTGGTTCTCTTACTAATCCACATAAAATTACTGAATTTGGCACTCTAGATATTATTTTTTTTAAACTGACTCTCTAACTAAAAGCGCAATCCTGTTATGATAGAATGCCTTATGTAGAAGATATCCTTTTCCACCAGTCAATAATTTTAGAAACAGTGAATTTCCCGGGAACCTTTTTTAACCCATAAATAGGTCTTTGAATTTACCATGTTGGGACCCTATAACAATTTGTTTTAGGAAAATATTGAGATACAAGGCCTAATCTCTGTAGAAATCTTTTGAGGCTAATAATAAGATTCCCACTAGAATGGACCAGACTATAAACCATGCTGTGATTTTGTATATTTTTCATATGTGACATTATATTATTATTTTTGAAAAGCAAAATGAGGCTTATTTTAGAAATGTCTATTAATTTTCTGGAGAGAGAGACAATATCAAAAAGATCAATTTATCTACCTCTGTGAATAAACCCTGTATTTTGTCCTCCAAGAAGTCTTTGCTCTTCATTGGATATATCAAAAGCAAGTCAAAATAAAATAAGCAATTAAATGAAACATAAGAGAAGCAAACAAAAACTAACATCTTTGTTCTTCCACACATATCCATCTGTGCTGGGCTTTTTATTCCCTTAATATCTGTTCAGCACAGGAAATATTTCCTTGACATCAGACAACCCATTGGTTGGTACAATGGGACAAACCAGTGGTTCTCTGACTGGCATAGGCTTACAGCTAATGTTCAAACATATCCTCTGATTACAGTGCAAAAGACAACAGCACAAGACCAATCACACAAATAGTGAAGCACATCAAAAGAGTTAAACTGTCATGTTATGAAAGTTATAGAGTTTATTTTTGCTATTACAAAAGGATTAATGTCTAACCAACAAAGAAAGAAAAATTTAGAAAATTAAGAGAGGAAGAAAATCACTTCTATATTCAATGGCAATCTATGTTATTACTTTGCTGTAATTCTTTCCAGATTTTTCATTCTTCCTATTTTTCATTGTACCTACCATTACCCCTGGGCCACAAAATTCATTGTCAATGGTCAGGCCAGATGTAGAAGTCCTTTAATATTTCCAGAATTTACAGTATGAAATTAAACTTTCATTGTGTGGAGTGCATCTTAAGATGTTTTGTCCAAAACCAACACTCAAACTCCATATTTTAGCATACATAGCACTCTGGAGCCGGAAAGCCTACGTTAAGTGCCAGTTTCTTCATGCATTAATAGTGTGGCCTTTGTTCTTTAACTTTTCTTGGAATTGAACTCATTGGTTAAATTAGAATAAAAATAATACTTGCATGTAGTATTAAACAAGTCAATGCTACATGTAAACTGTTTAGAACAGATACTAATGTATACTGAGCTCTAAGTACTGGTTTTGTTTTTGCATGATGATTATTATAGCTCTTGTTTTATTACTTTTAGTTAGTTTTAAGCATACATGACCCTTTAGCATACTGTGAAAGCCTCTGATCACTATTCATTTCTCCTCCATTGACACTGAACCTGCTCCGTAGTACACCTTCATACTTCATATTTCAGGAGGTGTTTGAGGCAACTTAATTTATAGCTTTCCATTTTTTAGGAAGAACAGATTAACTTTTTTTAGTGTTTAAATAATTTGTATATATGTATATTTATATTTATTTAATGCCTAGGTATACAGTTCTTTATCTGTTACTCAATATTTTACCAGTATGCATGGATAGATATATCTTTTATTTTTTCATTGTTTTTGCCAAATTCACAAAAGGTTGTCTTTATATATGAATCTTTTTAAATCTAGGAAAGTTTTCTTTAATTATTTAATTGATAATTGATTGCATCAATTGATTTTTAACATTTTTCATTCCCAACCTTTGGTAGAAACTGTGTAACTGCCAGACTGAATGTTTCCTCTCTCCTTTTTCTCTCACAGTGTTCTATCTCTGTAGTATTTGTTTACTATCTTCAGTATTCTATCCTCAAGTTTGTTTTCCTACATCACAGATTTCCTTGCCCACCATATCAATGAATTCTCTAATGCCACCAAGGTAATTTTTAGGTTTTCTATTGTATGTTGAAATACCATATCACCACATTTTATCTTAGATATGAGAAGGGAAGATAAGAAATCTGGAAGCTGCCCCCTGAAAAACAACACCTGGGTCAAGCCTTGGGCTAACCTAACAAACACCCTCGACTGCCAGTGGGTTCTCACTGTGTGTCCAGAAGGACTCAAGAGGCAAGATGGTTCAAAACTCCTTCTCTCTATCTCACATAGGAAGTGGCACATTTTCTCTCTTCTCTCTTTTTTTCTTGAAGTGCCTTGGGCTACATCTATACTTGATGGAAAGAACTGCACATTACCCAAAGACTCTAAACTAAGAACTGGTAAACCTGAATCTTAGGAGGATAAAGGTATTTGTTTCTATGGAATATGTAGGAAGAAATATATGTGTTAAAAGGAGCCACGATCATTGGGCTATGGGAGATGTTTGGGTGAGAATCAACAGGCATCCACTTACTGGGCTTTGCTAATGGGTGGCTGTTATTTAGAAAGCCCCCTGTCTTAGTCAATATGATTGCAGTAACCTAAGGAAAGCAAGTCGCTCAAACTTGGTGGATCAGAGTCTCCTAGTCCCCAGGCCACAGTGATTGGTTCACATCTGCACACATCACTGTTTCAGAGATTAAAAGTCATCATGAGAAGTTTGCTGAACTCTCTGAAACAGTGGCAAATTGCATCTCTGAATGGATGGGAAGCTAAGAAGTGAAACTAAGGACTATGGCCACTATCTTGCTAGATCATGGAGCCTGAGTCTGAAACTACCATGGAAGAAAGAAACAGTTCTGAATGCCTCATGAATCCACCCTACCCTAAGTGTACTCAGCATGTGAAACAATCAATCATCTCTTTCTTCAGCCAGTCCTGATTATATTGACTCTCTTTATGTGAAGAATCATAAGTAAAATATTCCTGTTAGGTTTTGACCAGAAAAATATAAACACATAAATAAATTAAAATACAAATATTTTGCAGATTGAGAATTATAGGGAAAAGTGTCCCTCCACCTTGTGCAGAAGTCCCTTACTTGAGGTTACTCTAGAATATATTATCCTTGAATGCTGTACATTCCCCCCCATCCCATTTAAGCATTTTATGCATTTTATGTGGGGCTACAATAGCAGTAAGGCTCTGTCAAGAATAGAAGTCAAAGGAACATTAGTGTGTGAATAGCAAACAGCGGAGCCACAACCAGCGGAGAAGGCTTGTTGACAAGCACATATATATATTTACTGTTACAGCTAGGAGACCTTCCAGGAAATATCGCTTGGTTGTGAGGCAGATCTGGCTAAAATACCCTTCACCCCATTGACACTATTCTAGATTATTTGTATACTAATATACATCATCATCATTTCTGGTCTTTTCTCTGTTCTCTGTTCCTCCTTAGAAAGAGACTTACATTAATCGAAGTTCTGTCAAACCCCTAAAATCAGATTGGTTATTATTTTAGGTTTTACTTCAGTAAAAGTTAACATAAATATGGAGTTTATATAATTTTCTTCTTTAATTTTAATAATAAAAATAATGTATTGCTGAACCATCAGGAGAAAACAAGCTTTTATATTAGTTACCTGGGGCTGCCATAACAAAATGCCATAGACTGAGTGGTTTAAACAGAAATTTATTTCTCGTGGTTCTGGAGGTGGGGAAGCACAACAGCAAAGTGCCAATCATTTTGGTTCCTGATGACGGTTCTCTTCCTGGCTTGCGGGTGGTGTCCTTCTTGTTGTGTTCTCACATGGTCTTTCCTTGGTATGTATGAATGGAGAGAGAGAAAAAAAAGCTCTCTGGTATCTGTTCTTTTAAAATCACTAATCCCATCATGAGTCCCCCACCCTCATGATTTCAGCTAATCCTCATCACCTCAATATTTCCATCTTCAAATACCATCATATTAGGGGTTAGGACTTCAACATACAAATTTGAAGGAAACACAGACATTCAATCCATAACAGCATTCAAATAATGTTTGATAGAGGACCCCAGACTTGTTTCAGTGCTGAAGCAGAGGCAGAGATTCACAGGTATGTTTGCTTAACCCTACTCAGATATGACCTCCCTGATCACCATGAGATGATTCTTCAAATTACTGTAGGTGTTTGAGTGATTGTGGTGTTTAACAGTGTGAAAAATTGTTTTTTGAAACTGCCCAAGCGACTGGATTCCCAGTCCCATTTGTTCAAACAATTTTTTTAGCTGTTTGCTGACCTTCAGTCCACAGACTTTGAAAGAATATATCTTGCTGGTAGCATATTTGTCTAAGTATATTCAGCTACACAGGGCAGAAGTTTCAATCATGGAAGAGGAAACTGGTGAGATTATTTTCCCAAAATTTTTCAAATATTTATTCCATGATTGGCTCACATATTATGCATCAATAACTTCAAAAAACTTCAAATTTTAGAGAAATGATAGCCCTATGTTTCATTTAGACATTCTTTGCATTTGGATTTTTGAAGAACTGTTTGAAGTTCAGGATAAGAGAGAGATTGAAGGTTTATCAGCTTTTAAAATATGCTCTTTCTCTCTCGAAAAAACATTTGCAAATGTTTTATGATGTACATGTACTATTTTACCCCTTGAACAACCAACCTGATCCATGCTGTCTCACAAAGCTAATAAAGAGAATATTGGAATCTGGAGAGCCAATGATGAGATGGGAAGAAGGCACAGTTCTCATTATACTATCCCTCGTCTTATATTCCTTTCTCTTTAAAATAACTTGTCATCTGCTAGTGTGCAGACATAAAGTCATTTCCAACAGAGTACACTGAGAAAAACACATAATATTTTTCTATCATTGCAGGATCAGTTTGGCCTAAAGATAACAAATTTGCTTTTATGTAAATGTTTTACAAAAACTTTTAACTTATGCTCAGTGGATATTGAAAAAGTCCTGGCTTTTTTTTTTTTTTGATCTTTTGGCATTTAAAAAGATTTTATATTTTTCTTTCTGTTTGTAAAAGTACAATGTTCAGAAAGTATATTTCCTAATCAACATTTGGGCTACATCTTTTCAGATTAAGGGTAATGGAAATTTCCAAGTTCAAGTCATACATGTTGAAATAAGAATGCTGGAGAAAAACCCTGAGAAATTCAGATTTTAAAAGAGCTTCTGCCTCATGTATTCATTCATTGCAAAATCTAACTTCACAGAAATTATTTTAATCCTATAAATTTGGTTGTACTTCCAAGTAAACAGTTAAAGAAAAAAGGGTAATCTAGACATTTTCAAAGCAAAAACTGCAAGATTTGGTAATAATTAATTAAATTTATATAAAATATATATTTCCATAAGATGAACAGTAAATACAATTTATATAAAAAGTAATTTATGTAAAATATGAAAAGTATCAATCCATTGCATTTCTATAAGAGTACTTTAAAAAATATTATCAAAATTGCTTCTCACATCAATACTCAGTTTATAAGACTGTTTTAAATTAGGATGAAAATAAACTCCACTTTAAAAGGCAGAGATAAATATTATATGGAATTATGTTATATCTAAAGATCATCCCCCAAATATCCTCTTTGGACAAAATGTTTTTGTGTGGTTTCAGGAGTTTTCAACATATTATAGTTTTGGAATAATAAAATTTTAATCAAAAGGTTGATGGTCATCAACATGCCATCAGACAAAATTTACTGTGAATGTCATGACTAGCCTGAAATCTACCAATGTTCAAGGACAACATAGCAAAAGATTCTTAAAATAATTTGATAAATGTGAACTTCTATTTGAGTGAAGATAGTCATTCTGATTCTAGGTCAGGTTGAGTCCTTGGTTACATACTTATAAGAGATTATTCATAGACGTTGAATCCAGATAACATCAACAAATGCCAATTAAGACTGAAAAATTAATATACTCCAAGAAGTCCCACCCATTAAACCCCAAATAAGACTTTTTTCATATAATGGAATAGACTGAATCTGTTGGTTACTTATCTACTGGTTTTTAGTTTAGTTTTCATTTTGACTTTTTAATAATGGCATTAAATAACAATGTCATTAATAAATTTCATGGTATGCTATCTCACACATAAGTACTTGTGTCCGTTCCTATCAGTAAGAGTATCAAGATAGTGAAAAAAATACTGTATTTTCTTTAACATACATATCTGTGGAAGAAGATCGGTTGTTCAACTTTTGGAATGTCATTCCTTGCAAGGCTTCTGGGTTGAATAAGTATGTGTTTATGTATGTGTTTGTGAACATATGTACACATGCATATGTATGTCTATATAAATACACATAAATATATGTAAATGTGTACATGGGGATCAATGCATATATACATGTATGTATCCATATGTGGGTGCAATGTACACTGTCTCTAGTCCTCTGGAAACTTTTGCCTAGATGGAATTAGTAGTGTAAGAAATTCTTTGGGGTAAATAAACATCTATAAGTAATATAGGGAAGAAAAAGCAGGAACCTTCACTCTGCAATGCTAATATGACATCGGAATAAAGAGAGGGAAGGACAGAGTGGAGAGGGTAAAATAATCTAGACTATGATGCAGTTCTGAGGATTTGTCAGCCAGCCTGATGGTAAGTTTCAGAGTAAAGATGGCAAGAGTTCTGCATGGCTGACTCTATTTTTCCTTCCATGCTCAGTCCCTGTGGGGGTTGAGGCTTGGGCCCTAACCCTGTGGTGATTCCTACAGGTGTAGCTGCTAGCTGCTGTCTGCTAAGTACCCCCTTGCAGCTGGTCCTGTCTTGAAAGGACACTTGAGTCCTGCTAGTGGCTGCCATGCACATGCATATGTAAATGTACATATTTTAGATTAGTCATTGCTGTGTCTTTCTGAAGTGAAGATTGATGATTTATAACCCTCCCAATTTTTTTATTCCTTCCCCAGGATTCAGAAATGATTACATGGTGTTTCAAAGAGTGCTATACATTTTGAAGGGAGAAGCTAGGTATAGCTATAAATACCTCACATTCTTCAGCAATGTGTATAGAATAGAGGTTGTATTATTTAGTATATTGACCTATTTTCAAGTCGGTTGATAGTTCCAACATTTCTTTTGCCAAATAGAGGAATTATTTTTGGAATCCTCTTTAATAAGGCTGAATGTTGCTTGTATTCCACTGGCCACTAGAAACACAAAGGCATGCTCTTGGGGGCCTGTGGTCAGAAAGGCTTAGATCACAGTTACAGATTTCAAAAATCCAAGTGACTTACTTACGTCTCAAAGCTTCCCTCCAATTCTCCAGCTGCAAAGAGAGAGAAAGAGGGAGGAAGGTGTTGCAGAACCAGCTTATAGATTTGTCTAGTGTGACATCTAATATATGCACATCCCTTGTGGGATAGCTTTATGTGAAGAGGAAGAAGAGAGCAGGATAAAAATTGTCCTTGTTATGGACTAGATCTTAGTGCTCCCCCCAATCCAGTGAATTCATATGTTGAAGCCCTAGTTCCCAATATACTGGTATTTGAAGATAGGACCTTTGCTAGGTAATTAGGTCTAAATGAATTCATGAGGGTGGAACCCCCATGATGAGATTAGTGTCCTGATATGAAGAGAAAGACATTGGGCAGCCTAGCATGGTGGTACACACCTGTAATCCCAACACTTTGGGAGGCTGAGGCTGGTGAATCATTTGAACTCAGGAGTTCAGAACCAGCATGGCCAATATGGAGAAACCCCAAATACAAATTAGCCAGGCATGATGGTTGGTTCCTATAATCTCAGCCTTGGGAGGCTGAGGCAGGAGAATTGCTTGAGCACTGGAGGTAAGAGTTTGCAGTGAGCAGAGATAGTGCCACTGCACTCCAGCCTGGGTAACAGAGTGAGACTCCATTTAAAAAAAGAAAAGAAAAGAAAAGAAAGACAGTGGAGCTGGCCTGCTGTCCACAACATGAGGACATACTGAAAACAGCAGCTTTCTGCAAGCTATAAACAGAACCCTCTCCAGAAACCAAATCTGTGGATTTTCAGTTTCCACTTTGATTGTGGATTTTCAGTTTCCAGATCTGTGAAAAATCAGTCTTTGTTATTAAGCCACCCAATCAGTGTTATTTTCTTAAGGTAACCCCAGCTGACTAATACCTTCCCCACACTCCTGGCCTCATATGATAAAACCAAGGGAGGGAATGAGAAATCAACCACTTCTGTTTGTGAGCAACTCGTATCATCTCCTGCAAAAATGGAGGTACATCAACTCCCTGAGTCTGATACCCCACAAGGAGTGGGAAAAAGCCCAGAGCAGAAAAATGTTGTAGGTCCCCAAGGCTTTGTAGACCAGTAACACCACCCTAATCTATAGCAATGGAAGACAGATAGAAAATTCACTATCTTAGTGTGCTTTCTGTTGCTTATAACAGGGTATCTGAAACTGGGTAATTTATAAGGAAACAAAATTTACTTCTTACAGTTCTGGAGTCAGAAGTCCAAGGTCTGGAGGCATATGTGCCAAGAGCCTTCTTGCTTCTTGCCAGTAGGGACTCCCTGGACATCCCAAGGCAGCACAGAGTATCACACAGCAGAGGGGATGAACCTGCTGGCATGCTAGCACAGGCCTCTCTTCCTTATATAAAGCCACCAGACTCACTCCCATGATAACCCATTAATCCACTGATTGATAAATGGATTAATCCGGTCATGAGACAAAACCCTCCTGACTCAATCACCTCTTAAAGGTTCTCTGTACTGCCACACTGGGGATTCAATTTCAACAAGAGTTTTGGAGGGGACAAATATTCAAACCACAGTATGTAGCAGGCAGGTGCAGCATTGTTGAAATTCACTCAAGGCAGGGAACTCAAGGACTGCATTGGTCAACAGTGCTGAAAGCCCTGGCAATACGCACTGAGACTTCTCACCCAGTGTATTGAAGAAACGGAAAGCCTGACTACGAGCCAAGGTTCCAGCAAGTGTAACTAGCGTGGGGAAAGTTTGCTGAGTTTATGTTTTTCTTGCCTACTTTGTGTTATTCACACATTTGCCATCCTGCTTCCCCTGGCTGGTATCATGCTTATTTAAAACTCAAACTTCCCTGAACATGTACCACTGAAATTCCTTTTCCTGCCAAAATTAACTGTGCAGAATTTCTCCTTAAATGTTATCAAAACCCCCTGAAGTGAAAGATTAAATAATCGTTTGGTAGGTATTGTTAAAGACAAAGGGGGTCTTTTGGCTTAAACTAATGTTTTTAACAGACTCTTTATAGGTGCAAATGTGTTTCTTCTATGTTTAAAGCTACATATATTCTTAGAAAAAAGTTAAAAGATTGTGTGATATTTGGGGCTATGAGATGACTTTTTTTTTTTTTTTTTTTTGAGACAGAGTCTTGCTCTGTTGCCCAGGCTGGAGTGCAGTGGCACAATCTCGGCTCACTGCAACCTCCGCCTCCAGGGTTCAAGCGATTCTCCCACAAGCGATTCCCCCACCTTAGCCTCCCAAGTAGCTGAAATTACAGGTATGCACCACCATGCCCAGCTAAATATTGTATTTGCAGTAGAGATGGGGTTTCACCATGTTGGCCAGGCTGGTCTCAAACTCCTGACCTCAGGTGATCTGTCCACCTTGGCCTCCCAAAGAGCTGGGATTACAGGTGTGAGCCACTGTGCCAGGCCGAGACCATGTTTTTTATTTTGAACCACAAAACTACAAAAACACAAATATGTGATGATGGTTCATTGCATGTTTGAAAGATAGATAGAGCTCACAATTGTTAAATCCTTCCTTCTTCTGTAAATCAATATATTGACTGATGTTATTTCATACTGAAGAGAAAAGGATATTTATACAACCTCATGCAACAGTGTTTCAGGAATGTCAGAAAAAAAAATAAAATAAAATAAAAACTCCCAGCCTTGTTGTGGGGTACTAAGAAATCTGAATCATTCTGATAAGCATCTGAATATCAAGTGCTTATTCCAGTTGAACTTGTTGCAATTCACCAGTCTCTTCTGCATGTGTGATGCAATTTGATTGTGCCTAGGGTGGATTTTTTTTTGAGCACTGAATAATTTCTTTGCACTCTGGTCTTCAGTGCTGATTAGTTCTTTCTACTGCGGCTTGTTCATACAAAGGATGCCTTGACATAAAGAAAGCCTAAAAACACTTTAAAAAAAAAAAAAAAAACAGAATTATGCAATTAAAAAAAAAAAAAAACAGATTTCATTAGCACACCCTGTCTATACATAAACCCATATATAGTCCCAGGGAAGGGCTGGTATGTTTAACTATGTGAATAAGTTCATTTTAATTAAAGTGAATGTAGCCTATTGATCTACAAAATAAACAGTCTAACAATAGGAAAAATGCAATCTGTCGAGACATATTTGAGTTACTTTGCAGTAATTGGCTTGGCAGCAGCTTCAGTCACAGATTTCTGTTTCACAGATTGCCCCCAAATGAATAAAGGTTTCCTTTGAAATGTAATTAATATTACGTTCAACTGCAAGACATTCTCAGATTGTCAAAGGAATTTGAAGGAGTTAGCTACAAAAAGTGAATAAAAGAAAAGTGAAACTGAAAAGTAAATTAAGTCAAATTAATGCACACAAAGTAAACTGGACCCATACAAAACGCCCATGGCATGAACCACATTTTACCTTCAGTTCTGTCTCCTCTGAATGTTGAAATTATGCAGATGTCTAAATAATTCACAAGGTATATGTTTATTGACAATAATTGCCTCATTTTGTCATTTGATCATGAATGAGTGTGGGGAATGTAAATGTTATTCTATCCTCCATTGAGATGAAACAGATCTGCAGCAGGGCAGTTTGGATCTCAGAATTTAATACTCATTAACCAGTAAAACTTTCTTCAGGTTAATAATCAATCACCTGCTTATAGTAGGTCATTAAATAAATATTGAGTTATATTGGTGAAGGGCATCAATATTGATTACCTGTATACAAATAGTAATGTTTTTATTACAATGTATTTCCATTTTTTCTACTACTCCAACTCTTCTTTTTTCTTTTTTGGAGATGGAGTCTGACTCTGTCACCAATGCTGGAGTTCAGTGGTGTGCTCTTGATTCACTGCAACTTCCACCTCCCAGGTTCAACAATTTTCCTGTCTCAGCCTCCCGAGTAGCCGAGATTACAGGTGCATGCCACTACACCCCGCTAATTTTTGTATTTTTTAGTAGAGATGGGGTTTCACCATGTTGGCCAAGTTGGTCTCAAACTCCTGACCTCAAGTGATCTGCCCACCTTGGCCTCCCAAAGTGCTAAGATTATAGGCATGAACCACCAGTCTGGGCCTTCAAGTTCAACTATTCTATTTCAGTATAAGATATGGGCCCATAGGAAATACTGAGAACAAATAGAGAACATAGTCACGGTTGGTTTTCCTCAAGGGTGTCAAACTACCCACTAAATTTAAAACATCCAGGTCCATGATATGTCAACAACCAAATATAAGTAGTATTAATTGCATACACTAGAGGAATCTTAAATGTGTTTTATCTCCCTTTTGATTAGGAAATCAGTAAATACATTTGTATTTTTTAGCCTTTGAAAAGTTGACGATGGTAATTAATATAAATTGAGAAAAATGTTTTAATTTATAAATAAGAATATAGGGTTTATTAAATAATAAACTTAATGATTTCTGTTTGCATCTGTCCTACCTAGCATTAGAGAAGGGGTTTCTTGTAAGCCTTATAATCTCTTAAAACTATAAAATTGTTTCACAAATCAACAGAAACTTGGTGATTTTGCAGATGGGCATTTGTGTTGAATAATTATTTTATTCTATGTTCAAATATTCATGTTGTTTCTTATTCACAATTAACCTTGTCTTTTGGTGGCGTTTTTTGTTATTATTATGTGAACTTCAATTAGCTTCAATCTGTGATACTTGGAAAATTTGAGCACAGTGAAGTTTGGGAAAGAAATTTTTTTAAGGAAAGAAAAGGGAAAAGATTGGAAATGTGGCTTACTGTATATTCTAAATCTGGCTGAAAGACCAGCTTTTGAACAAGCTGTTATTTTCCACATGGGAGTAGCATTGCTGCAGTAAAATGCCAGATTTCATCCATCATAATGTCATGGCTCATATTAAAATGTCTTCAGAGACCTAAGGGAGGGATGGGCAAAAGACATCAAATCAATTTTCAGGCAATTGCTATGGTTTTCAGAAACTAAGCCCTATGTGATAGTGTTATGGCTACACAAAGGGAGGTTATAAATAAGGTCCATACATCAAGGGAGGAAGTAATTTAGAAAAAGAAAGCTGATTTGACTTTTGTGTGAGTCTGAACATATGGTTAGGGCACAGCTGGGTTATCATTCTATACATTCTTACAAGAGAAAAGAACCAAATCAACACTTTGGAGAAATAAACCTATCACCACAGTCTGGAACCTGACACCTTCAAAACCGTATATCCGCTGTTTGTGAGTTGAGAAGGATTCAACGTTATTTTGCATTTGCTTAAGATAGTATTCAGCCAGAAGAAAATCCAGTTGAGCATCATTATTTGATGAACTTACTAGCTTAGAACTAATCTTTATATGAAGGTGTCTTTTCCATATAACAGGAATTGGCCCAATTAAGAGATCTGAGATGCAGTCAAACTTTCATACCTGAAATTCCTTCTTCTTGATTGAGCAGTTTATTGTTAAAAGTATAAGCTTTAAAGTGCTACAACCTATATTTACCAGTGTTGCCACTACTCTGTAAAAAGGCAGTTTGTCTTCCAAGAACTTAGTCATCTCTAAATGAGTCTTGTGTGTGAAAATTAGGAAGGGTTAAAGGGGAAGAACCTTGTGAAATTTCTGTGCATTTATTTCACTGGAAAAAAGAAGATAATAATGTGACATGATCTTACCAGCAGAATAAAAATTAAAATCTAAATATTTGTTATATTTCCATATTCTACTGAGAGACTTTAATTATGGCAATATATCAGATAACTGTATATTCCTTATAAACTGTAGAGTCACAGCAAATCAGCATAGAGCATAAAATTACTTCCATCAATGTAATTAATATATAATCCTTGCCATCTAATTTGAAGAAATGTTTCTATAGTAGTACTAATCTTCACATGTTCTGTTCCTCAAATCATTATATGTTGGAGGAAACTGTGTTTAAGTTTCCTGACCATCAAAGTACGTTAGTAAACATCCCAACCCTAATTGAAGTGAAATGATATTTTAAGGAGTATATTAAACTATGGAAAACAAGGAATAAAAACATGATATGCTTTTAAAAACTGTAACATGTGCAGAGATGGTTAATAAGGATCTTAATTTGGGGGAGCAGCCAAACTACAAAGATTAAGAAAATGAACTGTGTCAAAATTTTGCAATAAGCAGCTCAGTTGCAAATAGCTCTAATACTCAGCTATGCTGGGAAGCAAAATATTTCTTTAGACTTTTTAGTTAGGCTTCATTCACATCCAAATCAGGAACTAGAAATCACAGATTCTGAGAAGTCAAAATTAATCAAGAAAGTCCAAATAGTTTTGAGTCAATATAGATGTCTAGATGAACTGAGTATAAACAATGTTCTATTATTTATCAAAAAAAATGAACGTTTGATGCACCATTAACACTAAAGTAGTTTTTACTTTGTTTAATTATGGAGTCATTTGTGATTTTTTTTTTATTTTAGTAGATTGATGCAGTATAATTTTAGTCTTGTGCTCAACAGAATAGATTTATTTGAAATGCATTTATCCTGTATATATTTAGTAGCGATATAACACACAGAGTTAACTAAGCTTGAGCCCAGTTATTAATTTATGAAGAAGAGGACTGGGAAAGAACAGAGCTACTTTACAGAAACTCTTGATAAAATCCTCTGGAAAAAAAAATCAACCAGGGATCCAACTATGTGGTTTATCATTTTATTAATATATCCATTCTAGGTTTTCTATGGGCAGCACGAAACCTGCGAACTGCTGGAGTTACCACCATTTTACACATTAACTTTCCATGCAAGATATTATAACAAGCACTGAGGTAACCAATAAGAATAATGAGTATTGTTATTATTTATTATTGCTATTATAATGAGTATTATTAATTATTAATAATGATTAATTACTATTATTATTAATTAGTATTACTAAAGTTTACTGAGCATCCCAAGCACTGTACAGGCCATTCAGTGAATATTTGTAACAACACTTTGAGTTAGTAACTATTATCTCCATTTCACAGAAGGGGAAAGTACGACTTTGGGAGCTTAAAAGACAGTGCTCAATTTTACAAAAGTAGTAAGTGGGAGAGTGAATCCAGGATTCTTTGACTCTGGAATGTCTGGCAGTCCCAGCTCCTAAGGAGCCATAGCTGATGACATCAGGTTTACAAAAGGAATATGTAACTTGAATTGGAACATCTTGGAAGTCACAGAGAAAAAAATTGAACAGTTGAAGGTGAATTGATTCCCCTTTTGGGAAAGTTCCCATTACAACTGTTACTGACATATCTTTGAGAAAACCCTACAGATCTTTCTAAGCTTCTATTTGATATGTGGAAATGTTTCTTCCATCTCTTTGTCATTGAGAAGAATGTTGACTCTTGAACTAAAATCTCATTGAGTGCCTTTCTTATTTATTTATGTATTTATTTATTTATTTATTTAGAGATGGAGTTTCACTCTTGTTGCCCAGACTGGAGTGCAGTGGTACAATCTAGGATCACTGCAACCTCTACCTCCTGGGTTCAAGCGATTCTCTCCTACCTCAGCCTCCCAAGTAGCTGGAATTACAACTGCCTGCCAACACACTCGGCTAATTTTTTCTATTTTTAGTAGAGGCGGGGTATCATCCTGTTGCCTGGACTGGTCTCAAACTCCTGACCTCAGGTGATCCCCCCGCCTTGGCCTCCCAAAGTTCTGGAAGTACAGGTGTGAACCATTGCGCCCAGCCTGGAGTAACTTTTTTTTTTTTTTTTTTTTTTTTTGAGATGGAGTTTCGCTCTTGTTACCCAGGCTGGAGTGCAATGGCGCGATCTCGGCTCACCACAACCTCCGCCTCCTGGGTTCAGGCAATTCTCCTGCCTCAGCCTCCTGAGTAGCTGGGATTACAGGCACGCACCACCATGCCCAGCTAATTTTTTGTATTTTTAGTAGAGACGGGGTTTCACTATGTTGACCGGGATGGTCTCGATCTCTTGACCTCGTGATCCACCCGCCTCGGCCTCCCAAAGTGCTGGGATGGAGTAACTTTCTTTATGATAAAGAAAGTACAGCCGTAATTCCTGGCATAAAAATTATCCTGTTATAGTCTCACTTCCCCTTCTACACTCTGCAGTGTCCTCACACTCATCAAATAGCATGTGAAAGACATTCATCTGTATAGACCCATGCTTGGGCTTGCACAAATTTAAACACATGACTTCTCTCTGTGAGTGTAAAGTACCTCCTACTGACACCAGAACATAGCTAATACCTGCAATTTGCTTTATTAAGCATGTGTTCCTTTGATCAGAAATATAGCCCATTAAAAAAGAAATCTTGAATTGATAGTTGAAACCAAAGGCAACTAGAGCAACTGCCCAACTCATGAACTCAGTGAACACTATATTACTCTTTAATATATTGAATTGAAGGTAGGTGAGTGGGTTGTTTATTTGAACAATTTGCGTAGGTGAGAGAAGAGAGAATGTAGCTAAGCAGTTATGAAGGCAGAAAATCTGGAGTTAGAATGTCTGGTTTGGATTTTTGCCTCATTGCTAAATCTTGGACAAATTTCTTAGTCATTCTAAGCCTCAAATTTCTAATCTGTAAAGTAGGGAAAACAATAGCATTCTGAGAGTTGTTGTGAGGATTAAATGAGATCATACACATAAACCCTTTAGATTGATGTCTGGAACTAAGCTAACTCTGAAAAATACAGGGAAAAAGAGTTAGCTACCATGAAGCAGCAATTGAAGCTTTAATTTCTATACTTACCCAGCCACATGTAATTAAAATGGATGTCCAGGAAGCTGAGAAACAGTAAACATTCTGTGGAAGATGGAAGGAATGACGTGAATGGATTCAGGTCTGTATCAGTAATGGATTTGAAAAGTACATATTTTTGCCCTCTGAAAATTTATTTCCTTTCTGTTTTGTCTCTTCTGCACTTCATTTTTCCATTGAGGTTTCCTTCACCTATTCTTCTCTCCTGTCTTCTCTTTTTTGTACTTTTTCATCCCTTCTTGAACCTTCTCTGCCTTCTTTTTATCCATCTGTGCCACCTTTCCCTGACAATTTCTCTATACCACCATACTCTTTTTAAAAAATTTTTGGAGTATTCACAAGTGTAGTCAACCATACGAAGTACTTTGCTAGTCTTGGAGAAGATAAGCCACACTTCTGTCCCTTTACTCACTTGTATCCCGAGTTCTTATCCCCTCTTGGGCACTATGGAATGAGAAAATATTAAAAAGTCACAGAAAAATTGACTGTTAGGTTCAAACATTTACAACCAGCAGTAAAAGAGGGAAATGTTGGAATACATAGCCTTTGAGTTCTCAACAAGATGTCTCATGCTAGAGAAGAGTAATAGCTGGAGAACAGGCAATAATGTTGGAAGTTGGTGTTGGGCCATGGAGCTTTGCTGCTCCTTCCATCTTTTGGGTCTAGGAGGAGACAGACAGATATGATAGATGTTTCTGAAAATATAGAGATCCAAGTGTAGAAGAGATTAGAGCTCCTTTCTATTTGGAAATCTGGGAGGCAGCAGCATTTCACCTGCTCCATATACTCCAGCAACATACCTGATAGTAAAGACTTGGTCAGATGGGTGCAGTGGCTATAATCCCAGCACTTTGGGAGGCTGAGGCAAGCAGATCACTTGAAGTCAGAAGTTTGAGACCAGCCTGGCCAACATGGTGAAACCTTGTCTATACTAAAAATACAAAAATTAATTGGACGTGGTGGGGCATTCCTGTAATCCCAGATACTTGGGAGGATGAGGCACAAGAACCACTTCAACCTGGCAGGTGGAGATGCAGTGAGCCACCATCATGCCACTGCATTCCAGCCTGGGCGACAGAGTGAGACTCCATCACAAAAAATAATAAAAATAAAATAAAATAAAATAGTCACCAGCTTGCATGTAGACACAGAAAGGCCTTGAGAAACCCCATCATGATCAGGTGGTCGTGACATTCAGCTAAAACAATTATAGTGTCCTGGAAAGACAAGGAAAACAAAAAGAAAGGTGAGGAAAACAGGGGAAAGAGGACACAGCAGAGGGCTAGGGGCTTATGGGGTGTGGAGTCTGTGAAAAGAGGGAGTTACAGAGCAGGCATTCTACTCAGTGGGCACAGCAGAATTGGGAAATCCTGGAAATGGAGGATATTGGTGCTAATCATCCAGACTCACAAGGGAACAATGATACATCTCAGTGAACTTTAGCATAGGATGACTGAAGGTCGGGCAATGATGTTCTCCCAGGGAATGTTTTCACACTGCATAAAGCCTTGAGATTAGAATTAAGCCCAAGGAGAAACAGCTACAGAAGGGACATTGCTGAATTTCACACAGCATGCCTAGGAGTGCCTGGAGTAAGTTTTTAGCTGTGAAGCTGAAATGGGGACTCGAAATGGAAATCAGTGCAGTTGGAGTCACAGCAAGATTTGTGGCTTTAGAAGAGTGTAACAGCTACTGTCTCCTGTTCTCCCATGCCTACCATCATCACTCACAGTATCACTGTTTTTCAAGTGTTCATCCATTTAATATGGGCTTTGGAGTCACATAGGCCTCACTTCAAATTCCCATTCTACTCCTTGTCTTCTTCAAGGTCTAATTTCCCTCTTTATAAATTAGGGACGATAATATTTAACTTAATGATGCAAGAGGAGCAAGGCACAGCCACTTACAAATTTTTGCCACTCAATAAGTTTATGTTAATAGCATTACTATGAATGTGTGTAACTTGATGTTTTCCACATTGATAAACACAAATCACAATTCTGGTTTATTTTCTAAACATGTGTCAATGACATTACAAAGTTCATACTGTTTAAGTTTGATGATCACATAATTTTTAACAAAGTTCTTGTATTTGAGAAAAGCTAAGTCATTACAAATTACATCAGGACTATGGAGCCATTCTAGACACATCAGGTTACATGTTCACTCTATGTTTTGGAAACATTTATATTATGAAACTCTGTGGTGAGGATCAGATACAAAAAGAATGAATTTTTGGCATCAAAGAATCAACTAAAAAATTTAAAACTTTCTGAATAGTTTGCATAGAAATAATTTGTATTTTCTGTACCCTGTCCTTTTTTCGTTTTCACTATTTAAAGGCTTTAATATTTGGATTAAAAATATTTTATCCAAGTGCAGTGGCTCAAGCCTGTCATCCCAGTGCTTTGGGAGGGCAAGGTGATAGGATCGCTTGAGGCCAGGAGTTCCAGATCAGCCTGGGCAACATAATGAGACTCTGTCTCTATTAAAACAGTTAAAAGATAAAATTATCTGGGCATAATGGCACATACCCATTGTCCCACATATTTGAAAGGCTGAAGTGGGAGGATCTCTTGAAACCAGGAATTGGAGACTCCAGTGAGCTATGGTTGGATCACTGCACTCCAGCCTGGATGACAAAATGAAACCCTCTCTCTAAAATTAAAAAAATAAAAATAAAAATTTTAAAAAACTTAATTTGCGATATATGTTAAAATTGGTTTAATGAGGGAGACATATTTTGGTATTTTTAAAAAAAGATAAAATTTCTACACTAAAATATTTTCACTCTTATTAATATAGAAACATCTTTAATTGTCTGAAATAACAGCTGTCATTTTTCTATATTTTATTTGTGTGTGTATATTTTGTTACAATTTAAAAATAAAATTTTAAATTAAGTTCTTAGTTTTTTTTCTGTTAGAGATATTTTAAATTTAATACAATATTTAAATCTTGGAATCTTAAAAATTTGTCTTAAAGTAAAAAAATATGTATATGTTCAGCTTTGCATCAAATTACTGATGAAACTTCTCCATTTGAATAACAAAACATTTAAATTTCTATAGTGAATATGTCATTCTTATTTTCCATGCATGTATCATAAAAATAGCCTATTCACAAAATCTTAACATAATCCTTATCCTTATCTACATGCCAGTCATAGAAAAAATTGATTTGTGCAGTATTAAATATATTTTAATTCGTTATTAGCAATATATTGATTGTTCTGATATTAAGCGTCTTGGGGAGAAAGGTGTTTTATTCCTGAGAATGGAGAAGTTTTACTCACTCTACTGAAGGTCTCTCTTACAAACTTTGGTAAATTTTACAATATAAACTTTTTAAGCTACCAAGAAACATGAAATATACATTATATATGTATATATAATACACACGCACACACGCACACACACACACACACACAAACACACGCATATCTCATGTTTTGCTAGCAAACTCGGAGTCCTTTTTATTTTATACAGATGACCCTTTCCAGAAGCAGTGTTATCGCAATGCGTGGTAAGCCACACATGGCTTAGAATAGGGGGATGATAGTCTCTCTTAGCTTCTTGGTTGAGTCTTCAAGGCTGATATTGACAGGTGGAGGCAAGTTTAAAGTATGGAAATGTACTTACTTTGGAAAATCTGATTAGGATTTGCGTTTCGTAATCACCACCTTCCTCTCTCCTTCAGAGTCACACAAAGCCATTTTTCAATTCTCCGTGGCTTGATGGCTCCGCTGTCTTTGGTTCTGTCTGGCAGCACCTGCACCTCAGCCCGGCCCTTGGCAGCAGTCAACTCTTGCCCTGTGTGCTTTTAGGCAAGGTTATTTCAGTTGTCTTTGACTGCTGTGTGCTCCTCTCTGCAGGCTCCTTCCCATCTAATTTTCCATTTATTTCCCCTTCCTTCATCATATTCACTGTTCAGGCCTAGATTTGTCTGTTTGGAAAGATTTATTTTCCCCATCCCATTATTCTTATTATAATTTAGCATGCGAGGCAGAGTGTGGCACTAGTACTTTTACTGTAGAACTCTTAAAAGCAGGCACATGGATAAAAAAAAATGAGCAAACACACTTTAAAAATGTGTAGGATTTCAATCTTTTTAATTCTGAGCAGACAACTTTGATCCTGGCAACCTTTGGGATTAGAGAATTTTGTATAGTGAGAATAGTTTCTTAATCCATTGACTTTTTACTCCTTCTAACCTTCCATCCCATATAATTCCTCTATTTTCATTGACCAAACCCTTTACTCCCACCTCAATCTTTTCAGTATCTATAGTTAAATACATACAAATTTAGCTTGGATGAATGTTGAAGTATTGTTCAAGAAAAAAACTTCAGACATAGTTTTTCAAGAGTACATTATATGCCATGCACAAAATTGTAAGTTCTCACTAGAATATAAGCTCTGAGAGGGCAAAGATTTGTGTCTGATGTTTTTACCTCTCTACTCTCAATTAATGGAATCATGCCTGCAGCATAGTAGTTGTGCAATAGAAAGTTTTATATTTATATTATATTTATTTTATTTTATTTTATTTTATTTTATTTTATTTTATTTTATTTTATTGAGACAGAGTCCTGCTCTGTTGCCCAGGCTGGAGTGCAGTTGTGCGATCTTGGCTCACTGCAACCTCTGCCTCCTGGGTTCAAGCAATTCTTGTGTGACAGCCACTTCAGTAGCTGGGATTACAGGTATGGGCCATCGCACCTGGCTGATTTTTGTATTTTTAGTAGAGATGGGGTTTCACCATGTTGACCAAGCTGGTCTTGAACTCCTGGCCTCAATTGATCCACCCACTTCAGCCTCCCAAAGTGGTGGGATTATAGGCATGAGCTTCTGTGCCTGTCCAGAAATTTGTAAATGAATGAATAATTTTTCTTAATCACCTGCTTGACTGAAACTAAAATATTGCACACATCAATTTCAGTTTATTATGTCCTTCAAAATACCACTAGGTAACTATCTGCTTTATTTTAGGGATAATCTGTTTATTATCTATTCACCATGTATAATTTATAGTCATATTAATAATGAACTGCAAATAAGGACCACTAAGCACATAGCTGTTTTTCTTGGAATTTTGTTAAAATATAATTTATGTATGTAAAGGTAATAAATTTCATAACTTCACATATAAAATGTGCATACATATCATGGTTGTTTACACAAAAGGAAAGCAAGTGAGTTCACTTATTCCCTACCTTGCCTAGGGATGACTGAATGAGAAGGATAAAGAAATCTCAGCAAGAAAACCACCTCTTCTTTTCTATTCATAGCAGTGACACAGTCCTGTTATTTCAGAGCCCTCAAAAATATGCATACATACTTTTGCATTCACTGAATGGAAGTCAGTGGAGATGGGGAGGAAAGCCTTCATTATAAGAAATTTTACTTTCTTGGCAAAATTTTTAAAAGATATTCAAATATGCTTGTTGGGTAAAGAATGAGAAAGTAAGCTAACAAGGAAGACAGAAGAAGACTGCATGGCAGTGGAATTCAAGCACCTACCTGCAGGGTTGTGAGACTGCTCCAGTAGCCCCTCATTTATGACAAGTAGAGGATTTGGGGAGATCACAGAATTTCATGAATTGCCCGTATGTTACCAATGGAGATGATACCATTAACCCTGTCTATGCAAAAGTCTGGCTCTTATAATTAGCCCTTCATTTTGAACTTGGAGGAGTTCATATGCATAATAAAGTTCATCTCCACAACCCTGGTCTCCACTAGAACAGTGAAACCTTGCTCAGGGGACCTTCAGGGAGGGTTTTATAGCTCAATTCTACACTAAAATTTTGCCAGGATCCTGCAGGATGAGACTGAGAAAACCTGAAATCTTTCCAATATGTGGAATTAATTTCTTATGAAATGTTCTGTTGTTGAGATGTTGGGAATTATTTCCTTCTTAGAAGTGTACAGTAAGTCTTAAAAAGTCAATGGTAACTGTATGTTTAATAAGAAGGTGTATTTATGCATTTACTGGGTTTTTTTTTTTTTAGGTATATTTATTTTTACACTATGTATGTCTTTTTTGAAAAGGCCTAACTAAAATGGTTGCTTAGGTTGAATAATATTTAAGAAACTGGAAGTGAATTCTATTAGAAAAAAAAAAAAAAAAGCGCCTTTGTAATAAAAACAAATCCTCCTGACCTATTTATTCAAATTTAATTCTATGACCCATTTATTAGGCCAGTGGTTCTCAACCCTGCTGCATGGAGCTCTTTAAAATTACTTATCTCCAGACCTCACCCCAGGCAAATTAAATTAGGATCTCCAGGTGTGGAGCCCATGTCACAGTATTTTTTTAAATCTCCTTGATGGTTCTAATGTGCCGCTTGGTTTGAAAGCAATAGATTAGGTTTTTTCTAATCCATAACTTCTAATAAATAGTATTCCAGAAGTTTGTTTGTTGAGCAGTTGTTTACATTTGGGAGTACATTTTTTGAAATGAGCAATGTTATACATGGTGTTTAATTCCCCAGGCCTTTCCATAAAAGCTTAATTAAGCCCAATGTATCTGAAGCTTAGTACTCTGCTAATGGAATTATAGAACTTAATCACCATGTATAACAATGTTTCTTCAAAAACAGGCTCAGAATTCTAATAGGGAGGGGGAAGAAAAGAAAAATAATCACTGCCTATAGCCCAGCCAAAAATTGCTGCTCTTCTGTTCCCTCTATTGTGTCCCAGCTAGCACCACACACACCTGCCTCTCCTTGTAGTCATCTAGCGGGGGTTGAGGGTCCCGAATAGCATGTTACTAGTGACCCTGCCTTTCCCCGACTAGGTAAACACACCTGCTAGCTTTCATTCCACTGCTGCAACTATTGCTACTGGACAGGAGTCCCTTCCTTCCCTTGATACAGACATAGCACCTAATACCCTTGATGTGTATGGGGCATGGGTGGTGGGGGTAAGTTGTTTGTTTTCTACTCTAATCTTCCTTCTTGCCTTTTTTAAGTGATGGAGTTGTTTTTCACTAACAATGCAAATCAGATGAGGGATACAAGTGGTCGTTTTCTCTTATGCTCATTCACAAAGTCCATATGACTGATCTTCCAAAATAGGCCACTTTTTTTTTTTGGTGGCGGGGGGAGGAGGAGTCACTTGCTCTTTTGCCCAGGCTGGAGTGCACTGGCATGATCTCGGCTCACCACAACCTCTGCCTCCGGGGTTCAAGCAATTTTCCTGCCTCAGCCTCCCGAGTAGCTGGGATTACAGGTGTGCGCCACCACATCCAGCAAATTTTGTATTTTTAGTAGAGATAGGGTTTCTCCATATTGATTAGGCCAGACCTCAGGTGATCAGCCTATCTCAGTCTCCCAAAGTGCTGAGATTAAAGGCATGAGCCACTGCACTCAGCCAACAGGCCACTTTTTAAACAGTACAATGGAAGTAAACCAGAACAACCCTAGGTGGAAAAGAATGTTTGTTCTCCTGTAAAGTGGGCTTAGGCCACACAAAGGATTGAGATAAGATGCATTAGCATTTTATCATGAATACTAAATGGTGGCAAGGGAGTGTTGGCAGAAGCTTTCAAATAAAGAAGAGGAAGGAGGTAGAGTGGGTGGTGTTACTCTATTAGTCCATTCTCCCATTGCTGTGAAGAAAGACCTGAGGCAGATGAATTTAGAAACAAAAGACATTTAACTGGCTCATGGTTCTGGAGGCTTTATAGGAAGCATGGTGCTGACATCTGCTTGGCTTCTGGAGAGGATTCAGGAAGCTTCCAATTATGGAAGAAAGCAAAGGAGAAGCAGCTGTCTCACATGGTAGGAGCAGGAGCCAGAGAGCGAGGGGGAATATGCTACACACTATGAGATCTCCAGAGAACGAACTCACTATCACAAAGACAATATCAAGGGGCATGGGGCTAAACTATAAATGAGAAATCCACTCGCCATTATCCAGTCACCTTCTACCAGGCCCTACCTCCAACACTGGGGATTGCATTTCAATGAGATTTGGGTGAGGAAACACATCCAAATTACCAGTTACTATTATCAAGGATCTCTATACTGAGGGTAAAGAGGAAAAATAAAACAGAAAATAATCTCTATGTATTTTTCCCTTTGCCACCCAAATTACCACACTGGCCCAGTAGCCCTGGTTTGGAGTGACATTCCATCATGAGACGGAGCAGGTGGGGAGGTACAAGGGGGCAGAGTGAGGAGAGAAGAGTAGTGTTAGTGGAAACAAAATGAAGAAGAAAACATCCAGAGGAGTTATTAGACATGAAAAGAGAATTTTTGTAGTCATAGAGCCACTGAGAAATATCATGGCTATTTTAGGAAAGGAGGGCATTCTTTTGTAGAGAAAAAAAGTGGGCAAGACGAATCAAATTGAGAACGGTTCATACAACCTGAATGTTAAGAAGTGAATACATAAAGCAGAGTCTTGGAAAATTGAGAATTTTTTTATATTATTACCACTGTTCTTCATTCAAAAATGCTAACATTTATTTAGCTGGGTTTCTGTTTCTTATTAACCAGATGTCTTCCCATGTCTCCTCTTTCCAATTGTATGCATATGGTTGGCATCTAGTTAGTCCAGCCATGCTGACAGTATCTGGTGTCCCCAGTTCAACTGGCACAGAATCCATTGCTACTTATGTGGACATCTGTTGGAGGACATTTCTATCCCTTTCTATGTAGCAAAGATGGGAAAAGGGAGCTAGGGAAATCAGTATATGAAATGTCAACCTCATGTCATATTGATTTTTTGGATCTACTTATTTGCACCTCTGGGAATCTCACTCATGTGACACTTGGCACAATTACTCATTCAACCTTATGTACTGGGATTTTGAATGTCTTCTGTTTTTGAGCCGCCTAGCAATATGTCCAATATGATTGATCTTGTCATTATTTTCTTTCACTTTGAATTTATGATCCAATGATCCATTTAGTAGCTGGGGAACATTTGAAATTGAGCTGATTTACCCCCTTTTTTTTTTTTTGTCCCATTTTCTCATGATACTCCCACTAAGAACTCTGACAACCAAATCACAATTTTGGCCCACATAGAAAATTAATTATTAATATTGGAAATGACCAGATTCTGTTATTCAATATGATTAGACATAATCTGTCTTTAAATTAAAAAATACATAGTTTATCAATTTTATTAGATTTCTAATAAAAATATACCAAATAACTACAAACATCTGAATTGGTAGAATGTATAAAAATAATTTCAAAATAATACTCAACTATTAAAAGTAGCTATTAAGTAGTTATCTGATATACACTTTAAATTTTTATACATTTTTTATTTAATTTTCATGATTGATGGGGTTCAGGACATGAGGTTTTGGTCATAATACTAAAATACACAATCTCAAACTTCAGAATCCTAAATGTTGAAATCTCAAAAGGTAAGAATCCATGAAGTCTAACATCCCTAACATCTAAAAATCTCAAAAATCACAAGCGCCGGTGGCTCAAGACTGTAATCCCAGCACTTTGGGAGGCCGAGGCAGGTGGATCACGAGGTCAAGAGATCGAGACCATCCTGGTCAACATGGTGAAACCCCGTCTCTACTAAAAATACAAAAAATTAGCTGGACATGGTGGTGCGTGCCTGTAATCCCAGCTACTCAGGAGGCTGAGGCAGGAGAATTGCCTGAACCTAGGAGGCGGAGGTTGCGGTGAGCCGAGATCGTGCCATTGCACTCCAGCCTGGGTAACAAGAGCGAAACTCCGTCTCAAAAAAAAAAAAAAAAAAAAAAAAAATCACAAGCGCAGAATAGTTGTATCATGTCATGTAGAGCTATTCCTTCAGCATTGCCTTTATTTATAAATTAAGTGTGGTTTAAAAAGATGCCCCGTGGCAAGTTGCCTAGGAGTAGACTTACAGACTTCATTTGAGGTGTCAACTGGATTAAGAAATGCCTAGAAACCTCATAAAGCATCATTTAGTAGTGTCTCTGGGGGTGCGTATTAGTCAGATTTCTCTAGAGGGACAACACTAATAGGATATATGTATATATGAGAGGGATTTTATTAAGGAGAACTGACTCACACAATCACAGGGTAAAGTCCCATGATAGGCTGTCTGCAAGTTGAGGAATGAGGAAGCCAGTGGCGGATCAGTCCAAATCCCAAAACCTCAAAAGTAGGGAAGCCAACAGTGCAGCCTTCAGTTTGTGGCCAAACGCCTGAGAGTCCCTGACAAATTACTGGTGTAATTCCAAGAGTCCCTAAGCTGAAGAACTTGGAGTCTGATGTTTGAGGGAGGAAGCATCCAGCATGGGAGAAAAATGAAGGCCAGAAGCCTGCTCTTCCATCTTCTCCTGCCTACTTTATTCTAGCCTGGCTCGAAGCTGATTAGATTGTGCCCACCCAGACTGAGGGTGAGTCTGCCTCTCCCAGTCCACCTACTCAAATGTTAATCTCATTTGATAACACCGTCACAGAGGCACCCAGGAAGAATACCTTGCATCCTTCAATCCAATCAAATTGACTCTCAATATTTACCATCACAGGGTGTTTCCAAGGGAGATCAGTGGAGGAGTCTGAGTGGATTAAATGGGGAAGATATGCCCTCAGTTTTGTTGGGTGCCATCTGGCTGATGGCTGAAAGAGAACAAATACAGAAGGTGAACTGGACTCTCTCTGAGAGGTGGGAGGTATTATTCATCAGAACTCCAGGCTCACCACCTTTTGAACTCTAGGACTTGCACCAGGGGTCCCCAGGATCCTGCAGCTTTTGGTATCCCAGGGTCTCCAGCTTGCAGATGGCCTGTCATGGGACTTCTTAGTCACCATAATTGTGTAAGCCAACTCCTTTAATAAATCCTCTCTCATATTTTTGCATACACAGTGATACAGGAGGTAAAAAGACATTATTTGGGTAGTTCCTGAGGGTAAGAGAGTCCTCGGCAAGGTTTCCCTATTAACAAAAACCAGCCCCCAAATAATTTTCCTTTCTAAGAAAGAGCAGCCTATAAAGTCAAGTTGCAGACATAGAAAAGCGAGCTGGAACCTTGCATGGGTGAATGCCAGCATCTGTGGCCAACAGGAAAAGGCTATGTGAGGGCCAGCATGTTCAACAGGAGGCTTTATCATCCCTTTTCTTTGTCAAGCCTGCCAGGTAGACAATCTATTTGCATAACAGAAGATTAGGGTGGAGTGGCCAGCTTCTTCAGGCACTATGTAAATGGTACACTTGGTCCAACCAATCTTTTGGGCCCTATGTAAATCTGACACCGCCTCCTCAAGGTCATCTATAAAACCCCCCTGCATTTCACCAGGGAACTGGAAGACCCACTAGAGATCCCCACTCTTTCTGCATGAGAGAGAGCCTCTCTCTTTTCTCTTGCCTGTTTAACCATGACTCTTTTTTTTCGGGGGATGGAGTCTTGCACTGTCACCCAGGCTGGTGTGCAGTGGCCCTACTGTGGCTCACTGCAACCTCCGCCTCCCAGGTTCAAGTGATTCTCCTGCCTCAGCCTCCTGAGTAGCTAGGATTACAGGCATGCGCCACCATGCCCATGGGTTATGTTTTTGTATTTTTAGTAGAGATGGGGTTTCACTGTGTTGGCCAAGCTGGTCTGGAACTCCTGACCTTGTGATCCACCCACCTCGGCCTCCCAAAGTGTTGGGATTACAAGTGTGAGCCACCATGGTCAGCCAAACCTCCACTCTTAAACTCACTTCTTATGTGTCTGTGTCCTTGATTTCCTTGGTGTGAGATGACAAACCTCAGGTATTTACCCCAGATAACGATGCTGCTTCAATGGCTTATTGGTTCTGTCTTCTGGGAGGTGCCTGACTATGCAGAGTTGGTATTGAGGAAGGGAATAGCATTCTTTCTCACTGTATTTCTTATAGCACAATGGAAGAGATCTGTGAAATTATTCTCCTGTAAGGAGGCTGTGATAAGTGTACAAGGCTAGTTAATGGTGAAAGATAAAAGTTCAAAAGTTTTTTGCCTGGTGCGGTGAAAACAGAAAACCTCTTTATTGTGGCAGCCTAGCAACAATCAGACCTTGAAATGAACAGCATATGCTTACAAAATTTGTAGAGTGAAACCACTCTTGAAGCTCAACAGCCTCAGGTGTTGTGAAGTTCACAGGAAGAAGAGAAAATGCAGGTGTAAAACATAAGAACGCTCTCCTGCCAAATTATGTAATCACATACACCTTCTGGCCCTCCATACAGAGCACCATACCTGCCTTCAAAAAAGGCCTCCCCCAGAGAATAAAAATAATTAGACAAACTCAGTGATCTTCTGAACCAAGGACACTTGCTGATACTGAGGTTTCTTCAGGATTACAAATCACATTAAATGGTGAACTCTTCTTGATTAGGAATTTGATTGTCGAAGAAAATGACTTCTTGTATTTACCACTAAATCTAATGTTAAAAAGCTAGCACATACTGGCTGGGTGTGGTGGCTCACACCTGTAATCCCAGCATTTTGGGAGGCCGAGGCAGGCAGATCATCTGAGATTAGGAGTTCGAGACCAGCTTGAACAACGTGGTGGAACCTGGTCTCTACTAAAAACACACACAAAAAAAATTAGCTAGGCATAGTGGCAGGTGCCTGCAATCCCAACTACTCAGAAGGATGATACAGGAAAATTGCTTGAACCTGGGAGGTGAAGGCTGCAGTGAGCAGATTGTGCCGTTGCACTCCATCCTGAGCAACAAGACACTCCATCTCGAAGAAAAACAGAAAACAAAACACTAAAACATGCTTCACTTTGGCTAATGGATGGCACTTTCAAAACTATCCCCACTGTTTCTTATCAACTATGTACAATTCATGACCATAATGGATCCAAAAATCTTATAAATTTTCCCCTCCTTTATGTATTAATAACTAGAAAAAGTGAAGCTCTTTATTAATGCTTATTTGAAGGTTTGGTGGACTTTGCAGAAAAAAAAAAAATGTGTTTTAATTGAATCTCCAAACCATAATGATAGATTTGGAATCAAGTGAGATCAAGGCTTCACAACGTGAATTTCAAGTTGTTACCAATAAAGTTTGCTTTTTCCATTCGACCCAATGCATTTGGTGGAAAATTTACATGAGCGGATTGGCCACACTATACAGTAACAATGAAAACTTCAGTTTAAAAATGCGTCATTTGCCTGCGTTGGCATTGCTCTCAGCTGATGAAATTCCAGGAGTTTTAGTAAATAAAAGACAAAATTACCCGAAGAAGCGTGAAGAGTTACTGATTGGTTCAGAAATAACTATGTGCATGGCAGGATAAGAAGACATCATTGTTTCTGCCAAATTTGTGGACTGTATGTGAGTGCATAAGAAATGGATTTCCATGTGCCCAAACAGCATGAAAGTATGGTGGAAAACAATGGTAACATGTCATAGGGAATGCTCATGTCAGTGTATCTCAAATTAGAGAATTTCAGAATGAACTGTGCCATATAGAAAATGAATGTGAATGTATTCTCTGAGGAGAGCCATGCTCTAAAATTAAAAAAAAAAAGAGATACTCATCATGATGCAAGAAATCAACATCTTATTAATGATCATTCAAGTCAGTCAGTGCTTATGGACTACCTCTGTGCAATTACTCATAGTGTATTTTAATCCCTGTAAAATACACTTCTTCATATGTAACATTTTCTTTTTTCAGTTTTTTTAAACAGTGCTTTTAATTGTCAGCATTAATTTTTACTGTGTATTTCATCTTCCTATCCTGTGTATTTCATCTTCACATCATTTCTATTACTGGATATATCAATTGTGTAGACTTTTAGGGAGCTCTAATTTGTTTTATGCATTTTTTGCAAGTCTGATTCCACAGAAGTGCATTATTACAACATTTACTTTGTGTGTAAGCATTTGTGTAGGTGCCTAAAATGTTGCCACTTCCTCAATAACTAGATATCCTTTTTGTACATCAGCATTTGTGAAAAATAAGAATTCTCAAGATCTCAGCTTTTTGGATGACTGCATATGTGATGATGATCTATCACACTTTTTGATTGACCTCATCAAAAAACAGGTCGTTCCTTATGGTATTTTAGATAACCACAGTTATAAAGCTGGGTGAACTCAGTTATCAGCCATAGTGATATGCATTTATACATTTTCCTTTTGGCCTATTTCTTTATGGATAATGTTCATCTGTTTATAACTGTTACACTATCATTAGACCTTAGTGTTTATACATGGAAAAATATGTATGTTATTATCACCTATTCTACTGTGCAAAGTGGCTCATGGTTTTTTTTGTTTGTTTGTTGGGGTTTTTTTCGTTTTTTGTTTTTTGTTTTTTTTGAGACAGAGTCTCGCTGTCTTACCCAGGCTGGAGTGGAGTGGTGTGATCTCAGCTGACTGCAACATCTGCCTCCCAGGTTCAAGTGATTCTCCTTGCCTTAGCCTCCTGAGTAGCTGGGACTACAGGCACGCACCACCATACCTGACTAATTTTTGTACTTTTGGTAGAGATTACATTCCTCTAGGCCCATGTTTTTATATGTTTCTGAAATGAATCCCCCTATAATAGTCAAATAAGTATATTTTAAAGAACTTTGTATTATTCTTTCCAGAATTATATTTTCAGGATTTTGATCATTCAGGATTTTAACGTTTGAGACTATGGCTCTAGTATTGCATCTTTGGGGATTATAACCGTCTCCTGTTCAAAAGTTCTGTAGAATTGGTGAGTCTTGGAGGGTAAAAGGAGGACAGAGGAGCTGAAAAAGAAAGAGGGGGAGCATGGGACTAGAACTGCACTTAACAGGCTACGAATCAATGGTGTGTCTTTACCTAAGTACAATCAAAAACCACTGCAGTAAGTAAGAAGGGGCTGACTTAATGACATCTGTACAAATGAGTTGGAGATAAGGCAGAGTGGAAATTGTGAGGACTTTTTTTTTATTATTATACTTTAAGTTCTGGGATACACGTGCAGAACGTGCAGGTTTGTCACATAGGTATACATGTGCCATGGTGGTTTGCTGCAACTATCAACCTGTCATCTACATTAGGCATTTCTCCTAATGCTTTCCCACCCCTAGCCCCCAAACCCCAACAGTGAGGACATTTAAGATTCTGTGATTGCAGTTCAGGTGAGACTTATGGTTACCTAGACAAGGGAAAGGACAACGCTGGAAAGAGATGGACGCATTTGACAGATTAGCAGAAGAGAAAATAGATAGGACTTGTACTACATTATTATTAGGGGTAAGGGTGATAATAAAAATAGCATCAATTATTATGTCTTGCATAAGTTAATAGACAGCAGTTTCATTTAGAAATAGGAATCTTTGGAAGGGGACCAGGTCACAACCAGGAGTAATAATGTGTCTCATTTTAGGTGTGTTGAGTTTGAGTTTCAGTTGCTTTTTAAATAATCAAAGTACCACAACTGCATTGTTGGACATATGAGGCTTAAATGGAAGGTCTGAGATGAAGTTTGCTCAAATAAGCATTATCTGTATATACATAGAAATTAAAACCAATGATGTAAAAGGTACCACTGCAAGATGAGAAATGAAATCAGAAGATGAGAGAGCCCAACACTGTGGCTGGGAGTATGCAAAAATAAAATAAAATAGGGTAAGGGATACGGCAACATTTTTTTTCCAACAAGGAGAGCTAGTTTCGAGTGTGAAAATTTCTTCTAAAGAATATGTTTATTATTCTTGATGGAGACCAACATTGAAAATCAAATGCAGTAGGTTGGGCACATGATTGGGTGGTGAAGGCAAAGCTTGACAAAGGTACAGAAAAAGAGTGCTCAAAATAGTAGGAAACAAGAACAGGAACATGTTTGTTTAGATAACCGACATAAGTAAGTGATTTTCGAGAGAGTTCATAGTGTCAGTCACTACTAAGAAGTCAGGTAAGACAAGGACTGAAGATGACCTACCTGTTGAATAAGGTGGTATAAATCAGGTAGAAGAAAGATTGAGACATCTGAAAAATAACCTGGCATCTTATATTCATAATGTTTTATAATTTGCTTTTCATCTTACAATAAACTTGTGAAGTTATTTCCATGTTGTTAAATACTTTTCTAGCAGAGTTCTACCATAGTTTATTAAATGCATTTCATATTGCTGGCCATTCCAACATTTTTGCTACTATAAACAATCCTTTAATGAGCACTGTTGCAGCTCTGCCTTTATGAATATAATTCTGTCCTTGAGCCACATTTCTAGAAGTGTAATTGCTAGGTTAAAAATTTTTCTATTTTTTTTTTTTAGATATAGGGTTACATAATCATTGGAATGTTATTGCCAAATCAGTGCATGGCTAAGGCTGCACAGTCTACTAACATTTCTTCTCTGAGGAACTAAGTAAGCTTAAGTGATTACCCACATTTATTATAGTTTAGCCTATATATGCCTCTGAGATTGGTTTTAGTTGAACCACTATAAATCTTTACTCTCTGAGAATGATAAATTGCTGATCTTTAGTTAGTACTTACTATGCATCACACAATCTTTTAAGAAGATGCATGAGGCCAGACACAGTAGCTCATGCCTGTAATCCCAGAAATTCGAGAGGCTGAGGGTGGGCAGATCTCCTGAGGTCAGAAGTTCAGGATATCCTCACCAACATGGCAAAACCCCGTCTCTACTAAAAATACAAAAGATTATCTGGGTGTGGTGGTGGGCGCCGGTAATCCCAGCTACTCAGGAGGCTGAGGCAGGAAAATTGCCTGAACCCGGGAGGTAGAGGTTGTAGTAAGCCAAGATCACACCATTGCACTCCAGCCTAGGTAACAAGAGCGAGACTCTGTCTGAAAAAAAAAAAAAAAAAAAAAGAAGATGATACAGGAAGAGATAGATAGTAGTAATTTAATTGTGATAAGAATCCTTTCTTTTCATTTCATTATTTTTCTTTTGATAGTAAATAAATATAGAGTTAGACTATTTTTGCACAGTAGTTTGGGGAAATTCTCATGTTCAACTTCAAGGAAAGTTTCTAGATGATATAAGCTCAAGTAATGGGGACGTCCTATGAGAATAGACGATACAATTAAGCAGTAGAAGGCAGTGGGTTCTATGGATTCTAAAATCATAAGATAAATGTACACACATCACCAGATCATGGTAATATCCAAATATTGGAGGAAAGTTCATATAAACATTTTTAGCATGTGTTTTTCCATATAAAATTCTTTCTGCTGTTAAAATTTATTGGAAAACAGAGATTGTGATTTCCACTCTGAAGGAGGAGGAGAAAAGGAGAAAGACAGGGCAAAGAGAACGAAGGGAAAGAGGAGGAGGCAAAGAAATTGATGGAGGGGACTTGTTTTACTCTAAGTACATTAATTATAATGAAAAATAGAATAAAATGGGGTAAGGGATACAGCAACATTTTTTTCCAACAAGGAGAGCTAGTTTAGAGTATGAAAATTTCTTCTAAAGAATGTGTTCATTATCCTTGATGGAGACCAAAGTTGAAAGACAAGCAGATGGCTTTCAATTCTACACAGTGTCCACACCTCTCCACAGTGGTAGTCACAGTATTTAGGAAGAGCATCTTTACAGAATAAAGAAAATGAGATACTTGGATGGGATGGAGATACAGACTAACAGTATTTTGCCAACCACTTGAAAAACAGAAGATGTTTTTAATATTTCCCCATCTAAAATGGAAATCAAAAATTATGTTAAATACCACTGTAATAAATTAGATTGTAAAGTCTTTATGACAATTACAGCAAAAAGCTTCTGAGCTGAGCTGTTACAAGATATATCTAGTTGATTAGTAGTAAAGAGCAGTGCTTCAGGACGTACATCTCATTGTAGTAACTGTCCCAACCACACGTCCACATCTCTCTTCTTCTCAGGTTTCCAAGTCGGAACTGGAGTCCTGAATTTTGAAGAACTGCATAATTTGTTTTTTTAGCATCATGCAAGAACACGTTACTTTACTTGCCTTATATTTTCTTTATTGATTACTTGTTTCAATTCAGTGTGCTTTTCATAGATGTTTTCCTCTATTGGAATTTCCGTGAAACTTAGGAATCATCGTTAATTATAAGAAACCACTACTTGAGGATGTCTGTTTCTTTCTTTTTAAATTTCTTTTTTAAAATGCTTTATTTCCCTATTTTGGGGGGAATGGGTGATGTTTGATTGCATGGAAAAGTGCTTTAGTGATGATTTCTGGGATTTTGGCACACTCATCACCTGAGCAGCATACACTGTATCCAGTGTGTAGTAAATAGTAAGTGGTAAATACAGGAAAACGCTACCTGGGGATGTCGTTGTTTTTCTTTTTTTTTTTTCTATTTGTTTCTTTATTTAAAATGTTTGTTTCAATAGTTTTGGGGGAACAGGTGATGTTTGATTACATGGAAAAGTGCCTTAGTGGTGATTTCTGAGATTTTGATTATATATTATCTAAGTTCCCTTCCAGCTTGAAAATATGATGCTTAATTTTCTTTCTACCCTTTAAAAAATAACTATTGCTTTTGCTCCCTTATGATATAAAATAGTGTGATGTTTAGTTCCCAATCTAGAGTTTCAGCTTGCTCATGCTCCGTTTAGAGGTATTAAGGCCTGACTGATCTGCACTGTAATGGTATTGCAAGTATAACTCATTCAATTAATAAGAGAAATTGAAAGGCAGTTTCTGAATCTTCTAATTGAAAGGCAGTTTCTGAATCTTCTATGTATATATGCATGTATATACTTCACACACTAATACTGACATAACAATGAAATGTGTGATTACTACACTTGTCCCATAGCTTAAAATTGGCCTGATTACGATTTACATTTCTTATTTATGTTGATACAGTTCTAAAGATACTTGACCTATATTTTGCATTTCCTTCAAAGGACAAATTCACTGAGGTTTAAATTGCCATTCTCGGTATCAAATAAAAATAAATTGCTTGTCTTTCATCTGTACATTCATCTTGTGAACATTTGCTGGCAAAGAGAGAGACTTCCTTATATAGCGAATAGGGTTGGTTTCCTTCCTAATAATATTCTGTGAAACTGAATTTGGTTGCATAATTTGAAATACAGCAGAAATAAGATGAATCTTATCTTCCCTATTCCGAGAGAAGTAAATTTGTTAATCCTCTGTGCAACAGAGTTAAATGCAAAGATTCAGACTGGGAGAAACTGTAATTCAGTGGCTGGAAATACATTCATTCTGATTTCCTGCCTGGCTATTTTAAGTTACCTGACATTTTAAGTTACCTGAAATAAGTAATACAAATGCATAATTTCCCTTTAGTAAGTGAATATTACTACTGAACCTCACAGAGCTTTTTATAAGTTGTTAATTGTTGACAGCAAAGTGCATAAAGAGTGGTTTAGAATTTTATCTTATGATCAATTTTGAAAAAATCAGGAATTAGAAGCAGACTATTTCACAGTACTGTTTTGTATAAACCATGTTTTTTCCTTACTGTTTCTTTCCTGCCACCTCAAGATTCTGCCCTATGGACCATCTTGGGAGGGGTTCTCCATTAAAGAAAGCTTCTGGTCACAATTTCTCTTTTGGAAAAAGCATGCAGTTGAAGAGGACAGGAGGCATCACTTTTACAATAAATATCCAGCCTTAGGTGTTCAACTTTGGTAAAGGCTAAGGACATGGCTTTACCAACTATTTAAGCTTATGTTCAAGGGCACTGGAATTTACTTTTTCAAGTCAATTCAGATCCATAAATAAGAAGAAAATGAGAGGCCACAGAGGCAATAGATAGCCCAGTGATATGGTTTGGCTGTATTCCCACCCAAATCTCATCTTAAGTGTACCTCCCATAAAACCCACATGTCATGGGAGGGACCTGATGGGAGATAATTGAATCATGGTGGGAGGGGGGGGGCTTTTCCCTCATACTGTTCTTATGGTAGTCAATAAGTTTCACAAGATCTGATGGTTTTATAATTGGGAGTTCCCCTGCACAAGCTCTCTTTGCCTGCTGCCATGTAAGATATGCCTTTGGTCTTCCTTTACCTTACGCCATGATTGTGAGGCCTCCCCAGCCATGTGGAACTGTGAATCCATTAAACCTCTTTCCTTTATAAATTACCCAGTCTTTGGGGTGAGAACAGACTAATATACCCAGTAACAGTCTCCTTGTCTGCATGTGTAATCTGTAGAGCGGTGTCATTGTGTCATCCCTAGAAGAGTAGTGGCATTTAAGGCCTGTGCGTGGCTACTATAGTGTGTTTTCACCAAGTACTGCACCTTCAGGAAACAGCTCTCTTGTTACAAAATGAAATGGTTTCATTTTCTGCCCGTATCTGGTTAACCTCTCAGGAGTGCTTGATGTTTTTAATTTGTCCCCTGGTCATGAAGTACCAATTTCCTTGGCTTTTCTGACAACACGGTCTCCTGATTTTGCTCCTAACTCTATGACTGCTCCTTCTCAGGCCTCGTATCCTCTTTCTCCATGGACTCTTTCTCTACAACCTCACATCCAAGGAATATACTGATATGCTGTTTACCCCAGAGCCTACGCAGCCAGTCCACTCCGTTTCTCCAGACTTAGATCCGCCCTACCAGCTGCCCATCCACTCTGCTATTCTGCAGCCACCTCAAACTCAAGGTGTCCACTAATCTGGCCAAATTGCTCCTCTCTCCTGCCCTTCACCAGTCATGAATTTATTCTTGCATTCAGTATCCAAGTGAACAGCCTCCCTTACCACCTCACAACACAGGGGACCTCCTTCTCCTTTACCTCTTACCAACTCTACCCTTAGATCACAGACCACTGTCAACTCTTCCTCCTAAGTTTTTCTGTAAAGCAGATCAAAGACAGAGCTCTGGATCTCTTAGGACTTCCTGGCTTTAAATCCCAGCTTTTTGCCTTTTTGGAAGTCCTGAGTTTGAGCTGGTCTTCTCTTTAAACTTGCATTTCCTCATTTTTTACGTAGTAAAATGGTACTTATATCTGTAGAATTTTGTATGTGTAACAAGACCCTACATGAAAAGCATTGAGTGTAGCGCATACGCGTGAGCTCTTCTTATGACTAATCCCTATTCTCCAACCTACTCTATTCCTTCCCTCCAACTGCAGGCTTTTCTCATGGGGTCACTGTAACAGCCTTCCCATTGATCTCCTGCCTTGAGTCTCCTCCAAGATCCAACCTGTCCTCTCACTGCAGTCGAAGTGGTCCTTTCAAAAATAGAAAGGTACTGTGCTCTTCCCAACTTCCTACTGTTCATTGACTTATTGGTTTTTAGATCCATACAGCTCCATACCATGGTGCACAAGGCCCTTCAGCTCCTGAGTCTTGCCCACCACCCCAGGTTCAACTCAGGTCACCTCCGCTTTATTCAACCTGCCTCCACTGTACTGAAATTTCTGCTTCTAGAATGTGCCATGATGCTTTTTCTTCCCAAACATGCTGTGTCAGGAACATTCTCTTTTCTTTCCTACTTACGGAGGCAAATCCCACAGGTCCTTCCTCTTAGTTCCTTTTTCCTATTTTAATTAGGTGCCCTGCTGCATGTTCTCAGAGCACCAGCTTTCATTATAGCACTTATCTTGTGGTTATGCAATTTTTTTTTTAAAACAATCTCTCTCTTGAGACTCTTCTGTTCAGCTTCTATCTCCTGTGCCTAACCAATGTCTTATATGAAGCAGCATTCTCTTATGCAGAATAAATGGCCTCCAGGGGTAATATAACACGTTTTTAGCCTTGTTCCCTTCATGAGGCTTCCAAGATAGATTTTCCAAAGATGGTCTCCCCAGAGACATATATGGATGGGCTCCTAGGAATTCATGACCTTTATGCCCCTTTAACTTAAACATTATTTTTGTTATACTTATCATCTTTGTTATTTATGTCATTTTTTTCTCTTTTGCCAATAAGGAAACTAAGGGGCAGAAAAAAAAGTTGAGTGCCTTTGAATCATTCATCTAAGTAGAAGACAGATGCCTTGCCTCTAGTTCACATCATTAGCAAGGAGAGGAAAAACAAAAAGAAGCTTTAATTAATACAGCAGGTACTAAGAAAACCTCTGTCTTGAGCAGATTTAGACCTGTGTGGCTTATTTGGGTTTAGGGGCGGTGAAAGAAAGCAGCATTGACGCCCACAGGATCCTGTACTGAGAATGAAATACTGTTGCCAAAGGCAACAGCCTTTGCAAGTGTCAAGGGCCGAAAAAGAAAACAGATCAGTCTCTTTAGCAATAACAACACATGGATAGCACAGCATCAAGACAAGTATGTCAGAAACACAAGTGTTTAAGAGGCGTATTCCTCAAAAGAATCCTTTTATATGCTTTAAATAATTCTTAAGTGTGAAATGCAAGTTATGCTTGAACTGCATGTTAGGTATTTTTTTCCCTAAAAACTCTCAGACTAAATTTGAGGACAAACTGCATTTCTTATTACTTAATGGGAAGAGAATATTTTCGATATTTTTCAGCTCCGTTAAACATCACCATGGACTAAAAATGTGTATGCCTAGGTGGGTGTTGATTAATGGTGCTAAGAACACTTTGTGTGGGATTTTATGCTAATTACCCTTTATACCCTAACCCATGTCAATTTTAACAATCTAAATTAGCATTTTCTCCTAGGACTCAGGAATGTGAGAATTGTGAAATTGGCTCAGTAAGCTGAGTTAGCAGTGAGAAAATTGAGATGTTCTCTATTTCCATATTAACATCTGCTGCTTGTTCAAAGCGTGATCCTTTCAAAATGATGAAGATATTGAAAGAAAATTGAACAGAATAAGGAGCGTTACCACATACTTTATATTTTTTAAAAAGTGCAATATTTAACATTATCATCAACAGTTCCAGCTAATAATGCCTGGAATAATGGATTTTTAGTATACAGTGTTTGAGAAATTGATCACATTGTTGACACAAATATTTTAGCTTCTCTGCTATTTGTGGCACTTATATAATAGAACAAACTCTCAAAGACAATTGGTTATGAAAAATATCAGTCTAAATCACAATAATAATTAACTTTTATTTTGTTTGTTTTTGAAATAATTCAAGCAGGTAACGCAGGCATTTTCAGGTGATGCTTTGTAAAATAAAATACCAAACCCAAACTCCTCAGGAGGAAGATTTATAGACCTCCTATCCCATAAACTAGAATGTGGACTTGGACATTTAAAAATCAGCTGCATTAGATGTAAACTGCTTAGAGAGAAGTCTCTTTCTCCTTCATTTTAATGGTCTGACCTAGATTTGTAAACTATCCAGTTTCTTGGTGTTAGAACCTGTAAGACCTAAGATACATACAACAGTGTTAAGAGGACATGGTATTAGAAGCAAAACTGCTCAGCTTCAGAGGAATATTCAGCTGCTGTGAAGCCAAGGTCTAGCCAAGAGGTGACTTGGCTGTGTACATATTGTGGTGAAATCTGAACCACATAATAAACAGTTCTCAGGTCACAGTTAATATAATGTATGTACCCAAAATTCTTTGAGTTGTTCCCTATATCCAAAAGCTGTTCACTGCTGACAGTTAGGTTTTGAAATCCTGATTCAGATTAATTGGGATTATCAATTAGTTGTTCTAGTTTCCCCAGCATTGATCACTCCAGTGGGAAGCAGGACCTCTCTATCTCCCCAATTTCAAGTGGTAAAGACAAATTTAGAAAGAATGGCTGCCCCACTGTTGCGGAATATTCAGGAAACCAGAGAGACCAATGGGTGAAACAGGAGGATTTTATTAAGGTGGCCACTGGCTCAGCAGGTGAACATCCCAAGGCTGAGCAAAGGAGGAAGAAAATGGGGTACTTTTTATACATACCAGGATGTTGTAGCAGCTAACAGGTTTACAGAAGCCAGAATGAAGAAGAGTTAATTAATTTGCAATGAGTCTTGTAATGTATGTTACATTTGAAAAATAGTATTTTGAGAAACGCATTTTACATTCTTTGAGTGTTATCTTGCCCTGTGACCTTGCAGCTGGTCAGCAAGAAAAACAGGAGTCTTGAGATGCCTGGGAACTTTGCTGAGAATGTGGGGAGAATAGATAAGACAGGTTTTTGCAAGGAGTCAGTTAATTTTAAGCAGAGCTGGGGTTAGGTTTTATATTAAACAGCACACAACACAGCAAAATTTATTATATAGCAACTACAAATTATAAGGTTTGTTTTTACTATTATTACTATTGTTTAATTCCCTTCATCGTCACTAAAAACTGATCTAAGAGCTGTGCAAAAAACTGCAGAGAGGTTTATACAGGCTACTCTCTGCTCCTTGGAGTTTCCTGGAGAACCCACTGACTCAGTGAGAGGTGGAGGGCCAGCCCGTGTGCATGAGGGTGGATGACACCTGGGCAGTGTTCAGGTGCGCTGCACTCTGACATTCCCTCATTTTCCCCTGTCTTTAAAATCACTTGCTGCTTTCCTCCTCTCCTAGGAATATCCTTCATGGTTAGAACTTCCTCTCTCCTTTGAAATCACCTTCTTAAATCCCAGCACTGTGTTCATAGCCCCATGGATTTTACTACCATTCAGTTACAATAGAAGTAATTTAGGTCACACAAAAACATTTAATTCAAGACCTATTTTTATTTTTATTTTTTGAGATTGACTCTTACTCTGTTGTCCACCCTGGAGTGCAGTGGTGTGATCTCGGCTCACTGCAACCTCCACCTCCTGGTTTCAAGCAATTCTCCTGCCTCAGCCTCCCGAGTAGCTATGACTACAGACATGCACCACCTCGCCTGGGGAATTTTTTGTATTTTAGTAGAGATGCAGTTTCACCATGTTAGCCAGGATGATCTCTATCTCCTGACCTCGTGATCCTCCCGCCTCAGCCTCCCAAAGTGCTGGGATCACAGGTGTGAGCTACTACGCACAGCCAACTCAAGACCAATTTTAAAGACTTAAATGTGAGTGCGTACAGAAGGGAAAAGAGCTAGAGTATTTTAGGAGCATCTCCATCTATAACAATCATACTTAAGCATCGCAAAATGTATGTAACACAGGCAACGTGTGCTACCACAAAATTACACATTAGAGAAGATGGACTATGTTTCACCCATCCTACAAACGTGCATACTACATTTAATTCTACTCCCAGAAAACAACAGTCTTTTCAAAGCAGAAAGACCTGGGTTCAAATCTAACTTCTGCCACTTGATAGTTTCTTGAGCTTGAGCAGTTACTTAGCCCCTCTGGGTTTCACTCTCATCATCTGTAAAGTGGGCATAATGTTGTGAAGATTATATCAAAGGCTGAGAATAATAATGAGAGACTCTGTAGAATGCCTAGCCCCTGCCTGACGCAAGGGAGGTGCCCTGTGAGTTTGTTCTCTCCTGTGAGTTTCTTCTTTCACTGCCAAACTGACCTTTCCTTCCAGCCACGCTTTGCAGCCCTTCCTACCGAATCTTTATGTTGCTCCTCATACCTTATTTGTATTCCTCTTTTACTGTACCGTGTCCATTTCTTGGCCACCTAATCTACTCTATGGGCTTCAACCAGGTTATTATGCCAATAATAGGGTTTGGCTTTGTGGCCTCACCCAAATCTCACCTTGAATTGTAATAATCTTCACGTGTCAAGGGTAGGGCCAGGTGGAGATAATTGAATCATGAGCACTGTTTCCTCCCTGCTGTTCTCATGGTAGTGAATAAGTCTCACGAGAGCTGATGGTTTTATAAATGGGAGTTCCCCTATGCAAGCTCTCTTATCTGCCACTATATAAGCCTGCTTTTGCTTCTCCTTTGCCTTCTGCCATGATTGTGAGGCCACTCCAGCCAGGTGGAACTGTGAGTCCATTAAACCTCTTTCCTTTATAAATTACTCAATTTGGGTATGCCTCTATTAGCAGCATGAGAACAATGAGTTATAAATTGTATCTCTAGACTACGTATTTTCCAATTAGTCTTATCTTTTCTTTTTTATCTTCTGTTTATTTTATTTTATTTTATTTTGAGACTGGGTATCACTCTGTCTTCCAGGCTGGAAAGCAGTGGTGTAATCATGGCTTACTGCAACCTTGACCTCCCCAAGTTCAGGTGACCCTCCCACCTCGGCTTCCAGAGTAGCTGGGACTACAGGCATGTGCCACCACGCCAGGCTAATTTTTGTATTTTTCTGTAGAGACAAGGTCTTGCTATGTTGCCCAGGCTGGTTTTGAGTCCTTTATTTCTCTGAAGCCTCCTGGCCACATTACTAGATTTTCTTCAGGCATCCCCAACCCAAATGTTTTAATATAAATGTTGCTTAATTCTGTCTTGATTTCCCATCTAAAAAGACAAATCCTATTAATCACACCTCCTGAATGTCACTTGAATCCATATTTCCCTCTTGACTGCATTGCCACTGTCTTAATACAGATGCCTCAACCCTTCTGGTTCCCTATGGCAACCTTCTAAAAGGCCTCCCGGACTCGAAGGCTCACACACTTGCCCACTCCATGCCATCTTCAGAATCCTATTCCAATCAGACTCATCTTTCTGCAAGGCAACCATAGCCCTATGACTGCTTTGGCTTAATTCATTAAAAAATGCATATCTATATATCTTCATTACTTGGGATAGAATTCAGTCTTCACTGCACGGCACTGAGGTTCTGTCACACCCACTCTCCTTTCTACACCTTTAGCTCATTCTTTTTCCTGAGCCCGAAACATGTATTCTTCCCTGCTCAGCCATTTGAATTCCTGTCTGTATTCAATGACTCCACTCAGGTCCTCTAACCAGCCATTCTTCATACTCCTGTGGCAGTATTGTGCTCCTGGAATTTTGTACATGCCATGATTGCAGCATTTAACCATTTGAAAGAGATTGGAGGCAAGCAAATCATTACAATCAATCTGATGAGAGCACTCTGAAAGCAATATTTGCTTCTGACTCATTTTACTTTCCAATAACCTGTCACATAGTAGGAATTGGTATTTGAATGAATGGAGGAAATGAATGAATGAATGAATGAATTCAGTTCCTTTCTATACCGATTTTGGCAAACTGGATTGCATGTTTAGGTCTCTTCCTACTTTTACTTATGTGCTCAGGGGCTGCTAGGTATTCCAATAGTAATTTGTTTGGCCCTTGTCCATTCTTTATTAAAATAAAGCAGGCTTCCTGCCAAACCTGACTTTAATCTTAAAAATCTCTGTCTTCAGAATAAACTTTTGCCCTCTGTCCTAGCCAGAAAAACTTCAATCATCTTGCTTTTATTTTGAGGAAGCATTGCTCAATCATTTTTCATATATAAAGATTTCCAAACCCCCAGGAACTTATTAAAAATTAGGTCATAGACTTTAAAGGGGATTTGATAACAAAATCATTCCTAATAAATATCAAAATACTACTTAATGCAGTTATCCTAGTTAGGCATCAAAAATTAAATTTTTGTTAGATACACAACAGATTGATACCTGTACTGTGCTTAATGGGCTGAAAAGTGTGGTGGAATGACCAAATTTCTGAGAATGCCACATATATTTAATGAAGGAAAGTTGCATATCTCCAAATTACATTTTTCATCATTTTCTTCTAATTTAAACTACATTCAGAACTGTACAAAACGTTGCCATCATTTCATTCATGTAAGCATTTACATGCCTGCAGTTGAAGCTATTTCTTGCAAACTTGATCTTTATTAAATATATCTGATTTATGTTCTGCAGGCTTGAGAAAGGTCAAATTAATTTCATCATCATTTCACTTTCCACTAGCATCTGTTGTGCAGCATGGTACTGCTGTTATAAATAAGGCTTCCTCCTAAGGAACAACATGGTATCTTAAATTATATAAAGTGCCACAAATGATTCCAACTCCAGTTCTAATCAGACTCCATGGCTCTGGCATGACACACAGGGCCCTTTTGAAATTTGTTCTAATATGTCTTATATTTCAAAGAATTGTGCATCAGAGTTGATGTACAAGAAAAAAACTAGAGAACAGCACAAAAATTATATATTCACTAAGGACAAAGAAGAAATTGCAAGAATAAACTGGCTTTGAATATATGCATGAACATATGTTTAAGACTCATAGTTTTGTAGAAACTATCATTTTCAGTTGCCTGCATCTGCCTACTGTAACCCATCAGTTTTGCCCCAAATCAGTAAGAGCTCTTGCAAGCAAATAAAATGTCAAAATACTTTCCTCCGTGGGTTATGGCTGATATAAATATGAAGATTCTTGAACTTGAATTATAATCAATGAAATTACCTCAAAGTGTGTATCAAAATTTGAAAAGTTGTCCATGAACAAACTGCCAAGAAGAAAAAGGGGAATTAGCTCCATTTAATTTTGGAATTAGTTTTTCTATTGCAGATTTGTTATTTTTGAGTTATATCTTTCTACTGGTTGTTTTATTAATGTAGGTAAATTATTTGTCTTTATTATCTTGAAGCAGTTTTATCTTTTCTACTTTCTTTTTTCCTGTCCAATTTGTTTTTATTGTATTATTATACTTTAAGTTCTGGGGTACATGTGCAGAATGTGCAGGTTTGTTACATAGGTATACACGTACCATGGTGGTTTGCTGCATCCATTACCCCGTTATTTATATTAGGTATTTCTCCTAATGCTGTCCCTACCCTAGCCCCCAACCCCCTACCATCCCTCTGCTACACCCCCAATCCCCCTACAGGCCCCGTTGTGTGATGTTCCCCTTCTTGTGTCCATGTGTTCTCATTGTTCAACACTCACTTACGAGTGTGCAGCGTTTGGGTTTCTTTTCTTGTGCCAGTTTGCTGAGAATGATGCTTTCCAGCTTTATCCATGTCCCTGCAAAGTACATGAACTCCTCCTTTTTTACGGCTACATAGTATTCCATGGTGTCCATGTTCCACATTTTTCAGGAGATTGCCATGCATGTTCTCAGTATCAAGACATCTTTTGAACATGATGGCAAATTTTTCTATTTTTCTTTCAGTCTTTTTAAAATTCAATGCCCCAAATCACAAGAAATATAAAATACAAGTCTTTGGTTCTAGCTCACAACTGTAAATAAAATTATTATATCAGTAAATACACTCGATACTTATTGCACTTGGTAACTTTTAAAGGTGATTCCTATTTCAATATGTAAATCTTCTTAAAATTAAGAATGAACCTGGGCACAGTGGCTCACACTTGTAATCACAATGTTTGGGATGCCAAGGTGGGAGGATCACTTGAGGCTGGGAATTCACAGACCAGCCTGGGCAACATAGTAAGAGCCTATCTTTACAAAAACATAAAACTGGACATGGTGGCTTACACCTATAGTCCTAGCTACTCAGAAGGCTGGGGTAGAAGAAACAGTTGAGCCTGGGAGTTGGAGGCTGCAGTCCACTGCAGTCTAATCTGGGTGACAGAGCAAGAAACTGTTTCTTAAAAAAAAAAAAAGTGAGTTATGAATTTTAACAAGTGCATTTCAACAATTTTTCTAACAGCATATTATTTTTCCTTTGACCAAAGACAATAGTAAATTATAGCTGTGTAAACTTATAAAATGAATAATGGGAAAGACAGGAGTTTGTATAGGGCAGAAGAGCTCCACAAAAGAGGGCCATCTTCTACCTGGAAAATAATAGTGATTATATAGGAAGGCCTTCTACGAATGATTAATTGGATGCAATTTCTTGATCAGCAATTGAAATCCTCAATTCATAAGTGTCATAAGGTTAACTGCAAAATGGGCAGAAATGTTGATGATTCATGGAATAAGTCCCAAGATGTACTTGCTTAATCAAAAAAAAGAAAATCAGAAGTAGACAAAGAAGTGACGAAATCCAATGGGCAAATAACATACATTTGTTGGAGCACTAAGTAAGCATAAAGGCAGTTTCACAACGATTAGAATACTGATGTTGCTACCCCACCATCCTCCTTCACACAGGGACCAACCAGCAACATGGCTTTTAAAAGAGACTCACGAGAGAATTTGTGTTCATCATAAATTACTTCAACTGGAATGAAAAGGAAAATTATTGACTCTATGATTGGAAATTAACTGCAACTTTAGCTAATTTGCCTGGACATGCTCCCAGCTACCCTGATTATTTCTCAAGTGGAGTAGAGGGAGACAAAAATAAAGGGAAAAAATCATGAATGCTTTGTACAATAAAAGTTGTGTTGACATGTGGAACTCCGTGAGGATGTGTAAATGACACCAGAAAGTATCCAGAATGCCAACATATGCCATTTATCTACAATTGTAACTATACAATGAGCAGGAATTATGATAATGAAATTAATTTCTGGAACATTGTGCTGACTCTTGAGGCAGGAATTAGATTGTAACTAGAAAAAAAAGCTCTTTAAGAATATGATGTGGCTTCAGAGTTGAATTAGTTTCCTAGAAAGAAACTTTGTCATACTATTAGGTACTTTTAGCCATTCCCAATTATTTTCATGCCCAAGAAAAGCCACTATAAACCAGACAAGGTAATTTTCACTGCCACTTGGCCAAAGCCTCATATAATTTGCTGCAACTGCCTAAGCTTTCATTTCCTTCTAATAATGGGCCTTAATCCTGCCCTTTGCTGGGACAGTGGAAGTTATTTATGATCCCTAAAGCACCACTTCAGAGAAGATTCTAGAGAAATAGAAAACATCAAAAAAGCACTTGCACACCACTTACCAGACCGTGCGGGACTTCTTAAGAAACCGCACAAGATTCTGCAGCTTTGGGATTAGGGGATTTTTCAATCCATTTTTCTGTTCAACTTTGTCAGAAATGTGCTTTTCTACTCATGCACATTTTTAAACTGTCTAACATCATGCATCTGAAAAATGACAAAAACGTGGACAAACTTGGGAGGTAAATGAAGAATAATAGCGTGGGTGTAACTTGGCAATCCTAATGCTAATAACGAGTAAGATATTGCCAGAAAATGCACTAGGAAATGATTGGAATCTCAGTCCACAAACTCAAGTCTTTAAAACAAAATACATTATTTTGGTTATTTACTTTAAATAAAATTTATGTGACTCTGACAACACATCATTTCATTATCCAAGAACATCTTTTCTTAGATACTATTGTGGCTTACTCTCCCTATAAAAGATCAGGCTCTTGGAAGCCAATATGGAACCCATATATAAGGAAATTGATGAAATTTCCAGTTTATTATGCTTCCTGCTAGCATTCATATTTTTTATTTTTTCAACAAATTATTTTAGAACAAATTAGCATATAGCATAGAACTGTAGATTGCAAATTTTTCTAGACAGTGAATCTAACTTGTGGCACCAAATAGCTGGTTAACTTCAGGCGAGTCGCTCAGTTTCTCTTTTCTGAGTTTTAGTTCGGATGGCCCAAATGGCATATCATGAAACTCTATAAACAGCAGATGTGGTATCCTCATGTCTTGTCAAGTGGAATGGGGACTGGATTTCCTGGGACAGCTAGTAAAAAGCTCTCTGAAGATGCTGCGTTAGTCACTGATAAGGAGAGAGGTGAAAGGCAAATCGTCTCAGAGAAGAGAGAACATGACACAGCCTGAATGAAAAACAGATATGCAAATAGAATGAGAGCAAAAGGGCCCGAGGGTGAATGTAAAGAGGCATCCTGGGAATGGAAGTGAGAAGTTTTAAAATGGGGATGACTTTGACCTGATTTATATTAAGAAATAACACAGGCTGGACACAGTGGCTCACACCTGTAATCCCAGTACTTCAAGAGGCTGAGGTGGGAGAATCACTTGAGGCCAAGAGTTCAAGACCACCCTGGGCAACATAGTGACACCCCATTACTATAAAAAATAAAAATATATTAGTGGATGTGGGAATGTGTGCTTGTGGCCCCAAATACTCAGGAGGCTGAGTCTGGAAGATGGCTTGAGTCCAGAAGTTTGAGGCTCTACTGAGCTATGATTGCACTACTGTCCTGCAGCCTGGTGACAGAGCAAGACCCTGTCTCTTAAAAAAAAAAAAAAAAAAAAAAAAAAAATCATGTCCCCCTAGAAAAGACTGAAGGAAGGCCAGCATGGAAGAAGACAAGAAGCTACAGCAGAGAATATAGAGTGGTTTGTCTAGAGCAAAAGCAGTGAAGATGATAAAAGTGAACAGAAATGCACAGGACAGGGCAACTAGATAGGGCCACTTGCCAGGTGATTGGGGAGTGGCCAGCATTGGCCCCAAGGGAGGAATTCAGAATGACTCCTAGATTTTCATCATTGTTACTGAGCACGTGGCAACATTGGGACTATCAGGGAAAAAAAATGTCTTGGAGGATGGGGCTGTTAAGAAAGCCAGTGTAGTATTCCATTGACAAAGCATCTTCATTGTCTATGTCTACAATGTAACCTCCTCTGAGAACTGGAACACTCTGGGGAGCCAGGGGGTCCTGGATTTCCTCTCTTTAGAGGATCTCATGGTGGTTCTTCATTTTAGCCTTGTCAAGGAGCAACGTCAGGCTTGCTATGCCCTATGGGTTAAGAGCCTCAGGCCTCTCCTATATGAATAGGAGGCAGCTTCTCTCTTATTTGCACTTTGCTCAGTTGTTTCTGACTCCTTCCTCTACATTATATGGCTTAAAAGGATTTTTGCAAAACAAAATCCAGGAAGTATTAGAATAAATTTCCGCATTGGGCCCTGTCTCTTATCTCCTCCAAGCTATGGAGAAACTGTTTCACACCACTCTTATCTCTTGACTGGGGAGAAAGGAAATCAGAAACATATGACTTACGTGTGAAAGGCCCATATATACAAAGCAACCTGCAAATGCTAAAGTAGCTGAGAAACCAAAGAGGGAAGCAGACAAATCTAATGTGTTGGTATTGGGTGATTTATGAAGGAAATTTACAGACAGAAGCATGGGCTTGGGTACCTGCAAGACAGGTAGATTTCTGCAATGTTACTTCCCGCAATCAGGGCTTATCTACCACAGGGAAAGGGTTTATGTGCTCCAGCAAGACAATGAAAGGCAACCTTACAGAACAGGTGAGAATGCTGTATGCATCACTGTCTATACTTTATGGAGTAACACCAAGGTTACCCTGATCTGAAAGCAGGACTACATGTTCTTACCCTAGGGACAATATGTAAAGTAGGAATAAGGAGCCATCCATAGGACTGGCCCTCAGCAGAGGTTAAAATGGCAGATTAGCCGGGCGCGGTGGCTCAAGCCTGTAATCCCAGCACTTTGGGAGGCCGAGGCAGGTGGATCACGAGGTCGAGAGATCGAGACCATCCTGGTCAACATGGTGAAACCCCGTCTCTACTAAAAGTGCAAAAAATTAGCTGGGCATGGTGGCACATGCCTGTAATCCCAGCTACTCAGGAGGCTGAGGCAGGAGAATTGCCTGAGCCCAGGAGGCGGAGGTTGCGGTGAGCCGAGATCGCGCCATTGCACTCCAGCCTGGGTAACAAGGGCGAAACTCCGTCTCAAAAAAAAAAAAAAAAAAAAAAAAAAAAGGCAGATTAGCATCCAAGATGATGTCACTTTTGTCTCCACAATGGCAAAAGCAAACATAGATCAATATCCAAAAATATTCAGCTCCATTATCATTTTTTGAATTCCCAAATGTCAGCAATTAATAGGTATCATGTATATGATAAAAATAATATTAGTCTAAACATTTAGATTTATTTCACATCTTAGAGTTTGAGATGACAAAGCATTTTTTTCTGTTTGTTTTACCTGTATACACATACACATAAGTGGAAATAAAATATGTTAAACCAGAAACCAATATTTACTGTCTACCAGCTTTATGGACAGTTGAGCTCTTTAGTAGGTGGTGGGGCGGGGGTGGTAAGCAAAATATTAAGAATTGAATTCAGGAGATTGAAACTATGCTTATGATTATGAAAATTAGATATCAATTCAAAGCTTTTTAGTATTTCATGTGTTTATAACCAGATTCTATAATTATAAGGCAGAAGGTAAAAAATAATGAAGAATGTTACACACTTGTCCTGTCCTGGTACCATCAAATCAGGGTTACAAAGGAATTTAATCATCTTTCTGTTTAATATACTTCTGCCTAATGCCTCAAGTGCAAATCTTCTTTAAGTACCTGCTTGGTATTTATTGTGACTTAGAACTTACGTCTTCAAAGAAAAAGATTTCTTTTATTCCTGAATATAATAGCCTCCAATACATTTCAGGGAAAGAAAGAAGGTTACTTCATTCTACTCCACTAGTTGAGCCCCCAACCAACTATTTTGTATAACATTTATTACATTAAAAATTCTAATTCTGAATGAAAATTCTTGGTGGCTCAAGAACCATTTTGGGAGATGGCATTCTCATGATTGGGGTTTCAATTCAGTCTTTGGGGATTGGATAAGATGGGCCCATAATTCTAGGTTAGGTGACTCTAAGATATCAGGGGCTCCCTAGTCCAGCTGATAATGTGGGTAGCTGCAACCCATCCATGAAGAGGTTGCCCTCATACCCAGCATTGTTTAGAGCTATGGAGAAGAACTGAATTACTTAATATATCTGCAAGGGCCCTGATCTTTTCTCTTTCCTGAACCCCTTTCTCTCTTAAATAATCCCCCTAGGGGATTTTACTCACAATTTGTCATCAGTTTTTGGCCTCTGACAGTTTATTCTCCCTCTGAGGGCCCCTTAAAATATTTATTCATTCAATAATTCCAAGCTTACTATTGACTACTCAATAGTAAGTTACTGTGTATCTATAATCCCTGTGTCTGATGCTAAAACCTTTATATATCCTCACTTTTAATCTTCAACACCACCCTGATCTCTACCCTTCACCTGTGAGTAAAGAAATTCAGGAATTTAAATCAGCCATTCAAAATTATTAAATCAGATGTTCATAATTAAAATTACCGGGTTAAGCAGTATACTTTCTGCACTAATCCCTTCTTATAATGTAGAGAAAGAGGTAGAAAATATTCAAATAGTGAGTGGCATAAGGGAAAGATACTTGACATGAGCAGAGCATATAATCAAAGGATTTGTGCTAGTGTGGGATGTCAGGAGGGCTTCCCAGAGGAAGCGACATTTGTATTTTGCCAGTGGAAATCTTGATGATAAAAAGCTATTGATACACAAATATAAACAATGAAAACAATGGGATTTAAAGTAACTTGATTTTTACTCCACTTTTGTAGTAACCACTAAATAATTAAAATAATTATAATATCATCAGATGGCGGTTTAATTGAGTAGAATTGTGGCTTTATTCATAGGGTGTGTGCCTTTGAGCAGCTGATTTAAATTTCCTGAGTTCCTTTACTTAGAGGTGGAGAGTGGAGTGGAGGGTGAAGCTAAAGATTAAATGTGATGATATATAAAGGGTTTAGCACAGGGCACAGGGAGTATAGACACACAGTAAGTGGGAATTCTCTTTCATCCTTCTCCACTTTGTAGACCTGGATTTTTTTTTTTTTTTTTTTTTTTTAAGACTGAATCTTGCTCTGTTGTCAGGTGATCTTCCTACCTAGGACTTCCAAAGTGCTGGGATTACAGGCGTGAGCCACCACACCCGGCCACATTTAACTGATTTGTAAACATTCTCAGAAAAGAAGATTCTTTTTAAATATCTCTATAAATACTCCCAGTGACATTACACTGTGTCCACTTTAGTATTTGGTTGAACTTGTTTCTAGCCTTCCAAATCGGTCCAATTAAAAACATATCGGAGAATAGAAATGGAATCTCCTAACCAATGTTTACCATCCAGATCACTTTCAAAGAAAGTGACAAGTAATGTCACTTTGTCTAGGTAAATGTAAGACAAAAGATTGTGCAGCCCCAACTGTTAAAATGATGGAAAACAAATCTTAAGGCATTATAGGTGGCATCTGAGAGGATGTCTTTCATCAGCTATGTGTAATTTTATAAGTTTCATGTAAAGTATATTTGCTTATTTTCATTGATATGTGCTTTTAACTAGATTTTTATCCTTGTAGATTAGTCAAATGTTTTCTAAAATCAAACTGAAGCTTTCAGTGCAGTGCATTGAGGCTCTTTTATGTTATTTTTCCTTGTAAGGAGATGGAGAAGAATTTGTCAGCATTCTCCGTATACTCCTCCTCCAAATGAATGTAAAATCTCCATTCCTTTGGTTAAATACAGTTTGGAGCTTCCATTTTGTATCTTTTCTTTAAAATGTGGGGACTAGACATGGTGGCTCATGCCTGTAATCCCAGTGCTTTGAGAGACCAAAGCAGGAGCATCACTTAAGGCCAGGAGTTTGAGTCCAGACTAGGCAACATAGCAAGAACCATCTCTGAAAAAAAAAAAAAAAAAAAAAAAAAATAGCCAGGCATGGAGGTGCAGACGTGTAGTCCTAGCTACTTGGGAGGTACAGGTGAGAGACTCCTTTGAGCCCAGGAATTGGAGGCTGCAGTGAGCCATAATGAGCACTCTCCTCCAGCCTGGCAGACAGAGTGAGACTGTCTCAAAAAAATAAGAAAGTAAAATGTGGGGGTTAAAACAAGGCAGAACATTTGAATAATATTTTGCCAATTCATATTCATGTGAAAATGGATGTCCAGCCCTCTGGATCTGAAGTTCCAAAGCATCTGCAGGCCTTGTATCCTATTCCTGTTCTGCCCAGTTATCTCCAAAGGGAGTGTGCACATCCCAGGAAGTGCACTAAGTAATTCATGTGGATGTGGGAAAATAAAAAGTAAAATTCTTTCTAAAGGACATTTTTAAATTAAGTAATAATTTTATATCCATAGAAATGCACTCATAGTGTACAGTTTAAGTTTTGACAAAAGTGTATACTCGTGTAACCCACACACCTCGCAAGCCACTATTTCCATCACCCTAGAGAGCTCCCTTTTGCCCATTACCAGCCAAATATACCCTTCCCCAGGCAGCCACTTTCTGACTTGTGTTTCCCTAGATTTGTTTAAGCTGGATTCAAATCTCAAATAAGGGGAATCATAGCCTCAGTGATCTGTGTATCTTGCAGTTTATTTTTTCACATGGCACAAATCTTTTGAGATCCATCCATTGCTGTTGTTGGAGAAATAAAATACTACTCCTCCTGTTGCTGAATAGTATTCTACAATATGCCACAACTTGATAATACATCCATTATTGCCATACTTGTGTTTAAGTCTACCATTTTGTTTGGTTTCAGTTTGTTCTGTCTACTATTTGTTCCTGTGTCGTCTCTTTTCTTACTCATCATAGATGAAGTTTTACTGTTTGTTTGTTTTAATGTTTAACTTTATGTCCTCTTTTGACTTTTTAAAAATTTTGAAATAATTATAGATTCATGGGAAGTTGCAAAAGTAATAGATTCCCTGTTACAGTAACCTCACTCCTCCCAATGAGAACATCTTTATGTAGCTAGAGTATATCAAATCCACAATGTTAACATTGGTACAATCCACAGACCTTATCTGGATCTCGCCAGTTTCACATGCACTTTGTGTGTGTACACGTGTGTGTGTAGTCTTGCATAACTTTATCACATGTGTAAGTTCATGTAACCCGTCACATTCCGTAGAGAAATTGCTCCATCACCACAGAGATCCTCTATGCTACCTGTTTACAGTCAGACCTGTCCCCTTTTCCTGAGATCTCCAAACCCTGGCAATCACTACTGAGCTCTACATCTCAATAATTTTGTCATTTCAAGAATGTTATATAAATTAAGTTATTCATTAAGTAACCTTTTGGGATTAGCTTTTTAAATTCAGAAAAATTTCCTTAGGATTCATTCAAATATTTGTGTTATGAATAGCCATTTTTTAAAATGTTTGAGTGATATGCTATTGTGTGAATACACCACAATTTTTTAAATTCACTCTTTGAAGTTCTCTGGACAGTTTTGAGCTTTTGGCTATGAATAAAGATGCTATAAACATTAATATATAAATTTCATATACACATAAGTTTTATTTCTCTGTAATAAATGCCTAGGAGTAAAATTGTGGGGTTCCATGGAAAGTATATGTTTAGTTATTTTTTTTTTGAAAAACTGCTAAACTGTTTTCCAAAGTAACTGAACCATTTTACATTCCTACAAGCAATGTATAAGAAATTAGATTTTTCATAGCTTTACCATAAAGCATTCGGTAATGTAACTTAAAATTTTTTTTTAGCTGTTCCAACAGTTGTACTGTGATACCTCATTATGGTCTTAATTTGCGTTTATCTAATGGCTAATTATGTTGAAAATATTTTCATGTGCTAAATTTTCATTTAAATATCTTTGGTAAAATGTCTGCTCATTTCACCTATTTTCTAATTGGACCTTTTAAGTAATAGCTTACTGTTGCATTTTGAGAGTTCTTTATATATTTTAAGTGTAAGTTCTTTGTCAGATATGTGGTTAGCAAACATGTTATTCTGTAGTTTATCGTCTTCTCATTCTCATAGCACAATATGTTCTAGAACTAAAGTTTTATTTTTTGATAACATGTAGTTAATTGATTTCATTTATGCCTCATGGTTTTGGTGTCATATTTAAGAACTCTTTACCGAACACTAAGTCCCAAAGATTTTCTCCTATGTTTTCTTCTAAAGGTTGGATATGTTTAAAGCTTTACATTTAAATCTGTAATCTATTTTGAGTTAACTTTTGTACAAAGGAGGAAGCTTAGATCCAGGCTTCCTTACTCTGGCCCCCATGGATGTCCAGTTGTTCCGGTACCATTTTTTGAAAAGATCCTCCTCCTTCCACAGAATTGCTTTTGTACATCTGATAAATGTCAGTTGATTGATCATATTTGTCAGTCTATTTACGGATTCTCTATTTTATTGATCTATGGGACTGTCAGTCCCCCATTACTACATTGTTTTGATTAACTATATATTAAGTTTTGAAATCAATTAATTCCTCTCACTTTCTTCTCTTGCCAAAATAGTTTTAGTTATTCTAATTAGTAATTATTCTAATGACTAATTCTAATTAGTTTTTTTTTTTTTTTCAAATAAGCTTACCTATGTCTAAACAACAGCTTTGCTGGAAATACGATAGGAATTATAGTAAACCAGCACATTGCTTGGAATAGAATAGGCACATTGCGTTGAGTTTTTCAATCCATGGACATGTATGGCTTTCCATTTTTAAAAATAGAGACAGGGTCGCACTATGTTGGCCAGGCTGTTCTCAAACACCTAGCTTCAAGCAATTATCTAATTTTGACCTTCCAAAGTGCTGGGATTACAGGCATGAGCTCCTGTGCCCAGCTCCATTTTTTAATATTTTCTTTTATTTCTCCCTTCATGTTTTATAAGGAGAAATAAAATATAAAAAAATAGAAATAAATGGAAAACTTGTAGGGAGAAATAAAAGAAAATATTTTAAAAATTATATTTTCTTATATCAATTTATATTTTCTTTTATTTCTCCCTAGGGAGAAATAATTTATTTTCTTTCATTTCTCCCTACAATTTTTGTACATGTTTTGCTAGATTTATAACTAAACAGTCATTTTTTAATCTTTTCAAAGAACAATTTTGTGTTTCATTAATTTTCTCTATTGTTTTTTCTGTTTTCTATTTCACTGATTTATATTATAATATTTATCATTTCTTTGATTCTGTATGCTTTGGGTTTATTTTACTTTTATTTTCTAGTTTGTAAAGATGGAAGCTTAGATTCATTTTTGAGAACATTTCTGTAATGTAAGCATTTAATGCAATAAATTTCCTTTTCATTACTGTATTAGCTGCATTCCTCATTTTATGTTATATTTTTATTTGGTTCTATTTATTTAGTCTGTTTCATTTCATTTAAGACCTCTTTTTTGACCTATGAATTAGTTTCTAGCTTGTAGCTATTATGAATAAAGATAATATAAACATTAATTTACATCCACATGCAAATCAAAATGAGTCTATACACAAACTTCACACCTTTCACAAGCTTCTTGAATCTGTGGTTTTATATATGTTCTCAAATTTGGAAAATTTTTATCTATAATATCTTTAAATGCTTTTTCAGTCCTACATGCCCTTTTTCCTCTCCTGTAACTTTGATAATATGCATATTAGACTTTTTGTTATTGTCTGACAGATCTTTGCAGATTAATTCATATCTTTCAATCTATTTTCTATTGTTCATACTTGTTAATTTTATTTTTTTTTATCTTAAAAATCCACTGATTCTTCTGTTATATTCATTTGCTCTAAAACCCATTTGGTGTGCTTTCTGTTTGGATATTGTATTTTTCAATCCCCAAAATTCAATTTGGTTCTTATTTATATCATCAGTTTCTTTGCTCAGAGTTTTTCTTTTTCTTTCCTTTATTTCAGGCATGCTCCTCATTGCTCCTTGAGGCATTTTTTAGATGGCCGCTTTAAAGTTCTTGGTAGATAATTCCAACATACGTGTTTTCTCTGTGTTGGCATCTGTTCTTGGTCTTGTCTCACTCAAGTTGAGATTGCCCTGGTCCTTGGTATAATGAGTAATTTTCAAATGTATCCTGGATATTTTACATATTATGTTGTGAGACTTTGGATGATATTTAATCTTTCTTTCTTTCTTTTCTTTCTTTCTTTGCTTCTCTTTCTTTTCTTTCTTTCTTTCCTTTCTTTCTAACTTTCTTTCTCTTTCTTTTTCTTTCATTTTCCCTCCCTCCCTCCCTTCCTTTCTCCTCCTTCTTTTCCTCCTCCTTCTCCTCCTCCTTCTTCCTCTCTCTCTTTCTCTCTTTCTTTCTTCTGCAGTCATCCTGTTTAAGTGAAGTATGCAGAGCCAGATCAGGTTAGTTGTTTACCTCTGCTGACATCAGTGTGGCAACAGCAGAGCACTGCCTCCCACTGTCTCACTCGGCCAGGTGGAGGCAGAAATCCAGCTCCCTACTGGGTGGCATCCACACAGGAGGCAGGGGGTAAGTAAACTGTCCACTGGCACTGCCTTCTACCTGCTTATTCTGCCTCACTGTTGCTATATGACAGTGTGACTTCTACTCCTTCTGGGTGAGCTGTGAGTAGCATGATCTCCTCTCACTGTCTCATTCTGCTCCTTTGTGCCAACCGTGGAGAAAAGTTCCATTTCCCTCTTTCATCACAAACATGAGTGGAGGTGGGTGGAAGCAAAGTGCTCACTCTCACAGCCTCACTCTGCTCATTTCACTTCATTATTGTTGCATCATGATAAAATTTCAGCCTCTATTAGTCCCCCCACTGACACCCCAGAGGGAGGGGAAGCAGAGAGCCACCCAGCATCACCTAGTACTGCCTTGCATGGCTTTATTCCTCCTCATTGCTGCTGCCAGGTCGGGACAAAAGCTCAGCTCCCCACTGGGTTGAGTCAACACCAAGGAAGGGTCAAGGGAGGGGTGATGTGTAGCACCTCATTGCTCCTGGGGGAGAGAATTTCAGCTCCTCCTTAGATCCCACTGACAATGTTACAATGAAGGAAATGATATCACCAAAATGGTGTTTTCTTTTTCCTAAACCAACCTTGTACTCCAGGAATCAAGGTTTTCTTGGGGCTTTGACATTTATTTTCAGTCACCTGCTGGGGGTTCTAGGTTGCAGGTTTTCGCAGTGCACCGTGTGGTACATATTATCCCAAAGTTCCTAGCCAGGCCAATTTTTTTCTGCCTACATTTCAGTCGTCCTGTTCTTGTTTCCTGTTGTATGGCCAGGGTTTTTCAGTTATTACAGAGAGAAATAGCTTGGAATGAGTCTACCCCTGCTTAGACAGGACTAGAAATCCCTCTATTCACTCCCCCATTAAGCCTTTCTTGTTATTTTGTAGTGGTTGCTCTAGAGAGTATAATATGGTCTTTAACTTATCACATTCTATCTTCAAAGAATGTTCTGCTTCTTAATTAAAAATATAAAAATCTTACAACAGTATGCTTCTAATTAACAGCCTCCCAAACTTTGTACTCTTGTGAGTATATATACTTTCTCTAAGAATAATTTAGGCGACGTATTTTATTTTATTTTATTCAGTAACCTTTTTAACAGATTTAAAGATAAGTATATAGAGATAGAGAAATGTTTTAAATTCTTCATACTCGTCCAACATATTTACTTTATCATGGTTTTCTGGTTTTCCTCATCAGAATATCTTTTAACCAGATTCTCCTTTGTCTGCTCCTGACTCAACTTATCTCAACTCCCCCATTCAGGAGTCTCTGAGTCAGGGATCAAAGCCATCCCGTATGGTGGCATTTGCTTTGCAAATATCCCCACAGTTAAACCATTATCTAGGGTACAAGGCAGTCAGGCAAGTAAAGAAAAGTTTAAAGCTTATGCTTAAAGAAAGAGTCATAAAAAGTTAAAAGCAGAAACTGGTTGCTGGTAGGGAGTCACTCGGTCTAGCAGCACCGCATAGTTTTAGGCCCAAATGATATTGTGTTTGATATTAGAAACTGATCATCCATCTTTAAGTTCCTTTTCCCCGATAGCTCGACTGCCTCCAACAGGAAACTGTGTTTGGGATCAAACTCACCGTATAGTGAGACACACGCCTTTTGGGGGTCTCACACGGGAATGTTCCCCACAATGTGTGTCGGTTTAAGAACCATCATGTCTGTGTTTGAGTTCCCCAGAGAAACAAAACCAATAGAATATACAAGGATATATAAGAGATTATGGGATTGGCTCATGCAAATTTTGGAGGCCAAGGAATCTCATCTGCATCCTTGACCATCTGCAAACTGGAGCACCAATAAAGCTGGTGTGGTCATTCAGTCTGAGTTCAAAGGCCTCAGAACCAGGGAAGCTGACAGTATAACTCCCAGTCCGGTACATCTTATTGCTAGCATCTTTATCTTAAATAGGTATGATTGTATTTCATATCGTAAATGAATATTCTTGTCATTCATATTATATATATTTAATTTCAGTCCATTGGTTAATAAATCAATTCTCTAATTTACCAATATAGCATTGGTTCTTATTGTGATCTGCTGTTAACAAAAACTTAGAATACAGTCCAATTGTAACTATATAATTTAATATCATTTAACCACTTGATGCACCAAGTGTCATTTCTATTTATTTAGTTAATGAATACACTAAAAAGCACTTGGTATATTGTATTAGATTTTTTCCAGGGGCCTTTATCTGTCTTCTGGTTCAGACTTAACATAGGAAAAAATGTTTTTAGACTTGATCAGCTTACAACTCCTGCAGAGGTCAAGATTTTCCAACCCCATCCTCATCCTTGCTTAGCACATTTGAAAGTCAAATATAGCACATCCTAAGAAGAGGTCCTGGGGTATGGGAATGTAGGTGAAGGTGGCTGGGTAAAAACAAGATACCACCTTTTTTTTTCCTTTCTATCCCCATAAACTGTAAGTTTCTAGGGCCTAGGAACTTAGAACCTGGCCCACCATAAATATTTAAGACATGTCTAGAATGAAGGTTTATTGAATGGATGCATTTATCAGTGAGATTAGTAATAAAGAAACCAAGAAAGGAGAAAAGAGTGGTAACTGGGGTCAAGTTACCCACTTCCCCAAAGCAGACCCTGAGAGCTGGATGTATCTGCAAGTGACTTATTAAGGAAGAGCTCCTAGGGAGACTCATAAGGGAGCTGGGGAAACAAGTCAGGAGAAGAAAGAGTCCAGCCAGGGTGCGATTTCAGCAGTCTCTATCTCAGCCTGACTGCAGGGAGCTCTGGATTATAAATCATGCTTTGGGATTTTGTTCTGACTAGAGCAAGGGTGCTGGGCTTTCATACTCTAACTCTTGTACCTGTGCCCTATAAGGGGTAGGGACCAGGGATGTAAACTCCAGTGCAGCCAGATCTTTGTGTGGACGCTAGGTGCATTCTGTTGCTCAAGGGAAGGCGACCTAACAGAGTTTCAGGTGTAGGCAATTTGAAACTAAGGCACAAGGATACCAGAAAGAAGCCTGTTGAATAAGTAAGTGATTCAAAGATCTGAGCAGAACTTGGATTATATCTGCTACAAGTGACAATAGCTACTTGATAACAAAAAAAGAAGCTGATTAGATACTGTGGGTAGACCAGTGTGGACAACAGAGAGGACAGGGAGGTGTTTTCACAGAATGAAGGTAGGGAAAAAAAGGTCTTTGTGATGAATTAGTGTACACTGATATACCAGTTATACACTTGGTAACAGTAACCAATCACCCATCAGTATATGGTAAATACAGACTTTGTTATTTTTCATACATATGTATATGTATGTATGTGTGATATATGTATGCAATATATAATATATAATGCAATGTGCAATATGTATGTGTGTATATACATAACACAACATGCTATATATAAATGCAATATGGAATGTGTGTGTGTGTGTGTGTGTGTGTGTGTTTGTGTAGTTTTAAAAGATAGGGTCTCACTCTGTCACCCAGGCTGGAGTAGAGTGTCACACTCATAGCTCACTGCAGTCTTGAACTCCTGGGCTCAAGCAATCCTCCCACCTCAGCCTCCCAAGCAGCTAGGACTACAGGTGCTCATCACCATGCCTGGCTAATATTGTATACACTTATTGTTATAACTATTAATAAAAGTAACCAAAGCATACACATTTATCTCATTGACTATAAGAGAAAATAAAATTGCTTTTGACTAAACCAGTAGATTCAATTCCACTCAGTCCCCAGTCAGGTTAGTTGTAGATTTCTGGTGTCTTCCTGGTGATGAACTAATGTAATTAGATGCCCAAAGCCTGTCATTTCCTTCTTAATAGGCTTCTGGGTTTGCCTACAGCTTTCGTAGCTAGAAAGACTGTAATTCGCTTGACAGCCATGAGTTATTTGTAGAAAATTGGTTTAGGAGCTGCAACTTATGTAAAACTGGGCTCTTTTATTTCCTGTATGAAGATGCATTTGCTGAAAATCTGTGTATGTTTGAATTGGAAGGTGGAAGGTGACATACTGCTTCCCTTTATATCAGGTTAATATTCCATGTTCACAAAATTGTAAGACAAGTTTTAACCCTCAAAGTTAGCCCTCCCACAAGAGGTTATAATTACTGTTTTTGACTTTGCCCTGTCACATTTATTCTTCTTCTCCTGTCTCACATATTTCTTTTCCCTCTGGAAGGCTAGTTTTTATTCCACCTTTTCTTAAGTACAGAAATGGGTTTAATTCTTAATCAAGTGATTGCCTAAGTATGGCTGACACATGCCTGACCAATTTGCTGATCAGGTGTATTAGCTAAACTGCTATAATTTATAAAGTTAAGGATTACTACCACTGCACATCAGCTTCTTTATGTCTTTGTACTATGTAAAGATATAGTTCAAATTGTGTGTCTCAGAACTTAAAATTTTAAACTTTATAAAATAAAGCGGTTCTTTGAAATCCCAGATTGAAATTTCTCTTTTTATTATTATTTTTTTTTAATTTTTAGGTTGATAATAGTCATTGAAGTAAAACTTTTTTTGTGATTACGTTCAAAACATTTGTTGTTCTAAAGTCAGGTCATTTGCTGTCACCTTCCCTGTGTTAAAATGTGCCTAACATTCATTAGAAATGTCTTCCATTTTTGTGTAGCGTACTGGCATATTCTGATTTTTAGATCTCACATCTGTTTTGGACTATTCAATAGGTGTAAAGTCATTCTACTCTCAATTACAGATCTTAAAAGCATGCACATTTGAAAACCCTCTCTAGGCCTAAGGTCCTCATTAGTAATTGAGGATAATAACATCACTTACTCATGGATTTGTGGGGATTAGTGAAACAATGACAGTGAAAATGGTTCCCCCATGAGAATTAGTGTTACTTTAGTCACATTAATCTTTAAATGCAAACAAAATTTGAATACTACTCTTGCCACCATGACCTAGAAAAATATTGAATGTTCATTGTTAGATATTTGTGGCAAATATGTTTTACTATATCTTCCCAACTGCCAATGACTTATTGACACCCTTTATTCAAAAGCAACTGAGCCTCTGACAGCTATGTTTAAATCTAAAGATCTGCCTCACCCTCTGTGACATCAGATTTTCTTCCCTGAGGAGCTGAAATGCATAATCGCCATTTGGTCTTCGTGAATATGAAGTATCTTAATTTTGGGGTAAACATGTATGTGAAGCATTGAGAAATCTGAGTTGCAAAGAGAGATCAGTGAGGTAGAAAATGAGGAGGAAGCCAAAGCTAGAAATGCAGAGAATATTTCTGTAGGCTGTGTTACAAATGGCTTTGCTGATCCCTTCTTCTGGATCTCTCAGTGCCTCCTGGATGCCCATAAATTAACTACTCTGCTTTATATAAACACCCCTACCCCACCCACGGCCCTTGTTTTCCTTCCCCTTTTCTTTCTCTTTTTCTCTTTCTTCTTTTCCTTCTTCTTCTCCTCCTCCTCCTTCTCTTTCTTCTTCCTTTGAAAAGGGACATAAATTAGCATTGGCCAAAATAAAATAAAATAAAATATTTTATGGCTCAATATCATATTTTATGACTTTGTGTTACTCTTAGTATGAATAAAATGTGCACTGTTGGAATTTTAGTTATTTTTCTCCTATGAGCTTGTAGTTTGATGTTTTAATCATCCCAAGCTACACAAAATCTAAACATCTGAGGGATGAGGTAAAGAAAAGAAAAAGAAAAACCTTATAGTAAAAACAAAAGCCACATGGCAACAGGATTTGGTCTCCTTTTATTGGGGAAGAGGGATCCAAAATTTAAAACTTTGATATGTTGATAGGCACAAAATGATTCCATGTTGTCTATTCAGACAAGAGATAGCAAAGCATTAATTGTTGGGCTAGTAGCTTGGATTCATTTGTTTCCTATTGCCTTAAACTCGGCTATTTTGTAATTTGTTAAAACACAGAATAATTCTGTTATTGGGTAATTTAATGTTTTAACCCATAACCCTGCTAGGTATATTTTATGCTTGAAAGCACACACTAAAGTAATTTGAAAGTTGTAAAGTAATTTGAAGTATAATCCAGGTCCGTTATTATAGTTCATTTGGTTATTTACCTTGAGGAACTATTGCTATCTTGGGCTGAATTTGCACAGATGCACCAGTGTGGGAATGAGGAGAGGATTTGATTAAAACAAAAAAAATTGAGACTATTTCCAAGTGGCTTTGGAATTGGAGTTAGTGAGCTCCCAAGAGTGAGTGACACCCTTCAGTCTAGTTGTCTGGGTCTGGGAGGAAGTGTTCAATTTGGCCAGGCTGTTGTAAGAAATAAACTGAGACATTTCCATCATTCAAAATTACCATATTTTATCCATTCTAAAATTCAATCCTTTTATCTTCTTTCTTTTTTTTTTTCTTTTGTACAAAGTCTCTCTCTGTCACCCAGGCTGGAGTGCAATGGCTCACTGCAACCTCCACCTCCCAGTTTCAAATGGTTCTCCTGCCTCAGCCTCCCAAGTAACTGGGACTACAGGCACGTGCCACCATGCCTTGTATTTTTTTTTTTTTTTCCTGAGACGGAGTTTCGCTCTTGTTACCCAGGCTGGAGTGCAATGGCACGATCTCAGCTCACCGCAACCTCCGCCTCCTGGGTTCAGGCAATTCTCCTGCCTCAGCCTCCTGAGTAGCTGGGATTACAGGCACGCGCCACCATGCCCAGCTAATTTTTTGTATTTTTTAGTAGCGATGGGGTTTCACCATGTTGACCAGGATGGTCTCGATCTCTTGACCTCGTGATCCGCCCGCCTCAGCCTCCCAAAGTGCTTGGATTACAGGCTTGAGCCACCTCTCCCGGCGCCTTGTATTTTCAGTAGAGATGGGGTTTCACTATATTGGCCAGGCTGGTCTCAAACTCTTGACCTCAAATAATTCACCTGCATTAGCCTCCCAAAGTGCTGGGATTACAGGCATGAGGTACCATCCATTTTAAAACAAACTGTTGTTTTATTCAAAACTAAGAAAATATTCTGCTGCTAAACTGTGGAACACATCTTTATTACCACTAACAATCTTTTTATGCTTAAAGAGCTATTTGATGTGAACATAAGTTTTTTTAAATTATTGTATATTATTCTTCTGTATATAGTAAATGAAAAAATGTATGAAAAGTAAATTAGTTAATGTGTTTTTAAAATATCTTCACATTAAAAATTTCTTTTAAATCAAGCTGGGACCCAGAGGCATCAATATCAAGGGTCCTCCCCCTTTGCCCTTGCAAAATAATCCCCGGTTCCATCACAGTTCTTGCTGCAATATTTCTTCAAAGAGTCCATACTGTTATCTCTAATTTCAAGACTAGTTAAAATGCTGGCACTTTTTAATATTATCAGAATGTATTGACAATAACACGTATTTCCTGACTACTATCTAGAGAACAGAGATTGTATATGTCCTGACTTAGGAAATGTTATATATTTTTTTACTTATTCTTTTCTTCTTTATTTTTTCATCTTGAGGAGTTTAGAGAACAAAATAACTTCTTAAGAAACATCTTAAACAAGTCAGTTAAAGACAATCTCTGGTGAGAACTAGGTTATTTACTACTTTAATTTTCATAAGCTTTCTCATCATTAGTTTTAGCTACATGTAGTGTGTTTTGTTGACCAAAAAATTTAAGTAGTAGTTTTCCTTTATGCACATTTGATTTCTGAATTCCTTCTTTTCCTGTGGAAGAGAGTAAAATAATCCCTGAACTAAGCCATTCTGCTAAGAACTTGGAATGCCTTGTTTTGACTTCCCCTAAACTCTGTTTTAGTGTTCAGACTTTAATTTCCTTTAAAGAATGCTCCTCAGACCCCAGTGCTCTTCCTGAGTTTCTGATATGTCAAACTTATTTTCTCACTTGACATTAGGAATTGCCAGGCTTTTCAGTAAGAATTACAGATAACCCAGGAACTTGCAAATACTGTAACTCATGTATATAGAATGAATCATACTTACCCTTTACAACTGCATGACTTATCCCCTGATGTATTTTTGTTCAATTTTTGTTTTAAGTTCTGGGGTACATGTGTAGGATGTGCAGGTTTATTCCATAGGTAAATGTGTTCCATGGTGGTTTGCTGCACCTATCAACCCATCACCTAGGTGTTAAGCACCACATGCATTAGGTATTTTTCCTAATGCTCTCCCTCCCCCAAGCCCATCCACTGACCGGCCCCATTGTATGTTGTTCTCTTCCCTGTGTTCATGTTTTCTCTTTGTTCAGTTCCCACTTATAAGTGAGAAAATGCAGTGTTTGGTTTTCTGTTCCTGCATTAGTTTGCTGAAGATAATGGCTTCCAGCTCCATCCATGTCCTTGCAAAGGACATGATCTCATTCCTTTTTATGGCTGCATAGTATTCCATGGTATATATTTGGTACATTTTCCTTATCCAGTCTATCATTGATGGACATTTGGGTTGATTCCATGTCTTTGCTATTGTGAATAGTGCTGCAATGAACATATGTGTGCATGTATCATTGCAACAGAATGATTTACATTCCTTTGCTTACTTACTCAGTAATGGAATTGCTGGGCCAAATGGTATTTCTGGTTCTAAATCTTTGAGGAATCATCATACCATCTTCCATAATGGTTGAACTAACTTAAATTCCCACCAACAGTGTAAAAGCATTCCTAAGGAAATATTACGTTATTTTTAAAGGTATATTTTAGAGTCAATGAAATATGTTGTCAGATTTCCTTCCTGGTATCTGTGCTGTAAGATGTGTGGTTCTGGGAAAGAAGTTTCAGACTAATTCTCCCACAATACATAAATTTGTCAACATGGCAAGCCAAGGAAATGCAAGTGGAATGAAATCCCTGTTAGGCACCTGGAGATGAGAATCCCAGCCTAGGCCTCCATTTCAAATGGTAGAGAAAATGAATCACTTTCATCATAATACACTATTCAGACCAGTATGGTAGTACCTCTGCAATATTTCCATCCAATCCACATACCTTTAACATCTCTAAATGTCAACAGTTAAAAAACTATTTCTAACTGCCATCATGATAATTAAAATACTATTGCTGCCCTCAAAAGTGTTCAAACCACATTGAGATACCATTTCATGCCAGTTAGAATGGCAATCATCAAAAAATCTGGAGACAACAGATGCTGGAGAGGATGTAGAGAAATAGGAACACTTTTACACTGACGCTGGGAGTGTAAATTAGTTCAACCATTGTGGAAGACAGTGTGGCAATTCCTCAAGGATCTAGAAATAGAAATTCCATTTGACCCAGCATCCCATTACTGGGTATATACCCAAAGGACTATAAATCGTTTTATTTTAAAGACACATGCACATGTATGTTTATTGTGGCACTGTTCACAATAGCAAAGACATGGAACCAACCCAAATGCCCATCAATGATAGCTTGGACAAGGAAAATGTGGCACATATACACATGAAATACTATGCAGCCATCAAAAAGGTTGAGTTCGTGTCCTTTGTAGGAACATGGATAAATCTGGAAACCATCATTCTCAGCAAACTAACTCAAGAACAGAAAACCAAACACCACATGTTCTTACTCATAGCTGAGTATTGAAGAATAAGAACACATGAACACAGGGAGGGGAGCATCACACACTGGAGTCTGTTGGGGAGGTGCTAGGGGAGGGACAGTGGGAGGTGGGGAGGTTGGGGAGGGATAACATGGGGAGAAATGCCAGATATAGGTGACAGGGGATGGAGGCAGCAAACCACCTTACCATGTAAGTACCTATGCAACAACCCTGCATGATCTGCAGATGTACCCCAGAACCTAAAGCACAATTAAAAAAAAAAAGTATATATCTGATTAGAGTACACGTTAATTAAATGCCATTAGCTCATAATTTAAACACAATTGTTTTGTTTTGTTTTTGTTTTTTTGAAACAGGGTCTCCCTGTGTCACCCAAGCTGGAGTGTGGTTTGTGATTTTGGCTCACTGCAACCTCTGCCTCCCTCCCTGGTTGAAGCAATTCTCCTGCCTCAGCCTCCCAGGTAGCTGGGATTACAGGTGCCCACCACTATGCCCGGCTAATTTATGTATTTCTAGTACAGACGGGGTTTCACGATATTAGCCAGGCTGGTCTTGAACTCCTGACCTCAGTTGATCCTCCTGCTTTGGCCTCCCAAAGTGCTGGGATTACAGGTATGAGCCACTGTGCCCGGCCTATGTAGGAGAATTTTTAAAGAAAATTAGACACTACAAAATATTTATAATTGGATCAGTACGTTTAGCAAAATGGAGGCACACGACTAGTGGAAATGCCAGTTTCAGGAACTTTGTTTTCTATTTCACTGGCTGCTGGCACATGTTGAGCAAAATGTTTAAAAATGCTTCCCTCTGTCTCCTTAAAACTGCAGTGAATATTTAAAAATAATAAATTGTTCCTCTTCTGTTTGCACCAAAGGGTTATTTCTAGCACTGATAAATACTGCATACGTAGCCTAATATTACAAATGACTTAGGAAGATCTAAAATCAAAAACTGAAGTCAGGGAGGCAAAATGTTTGACTTATAAGATCATATTTATCATTTTTGTAATCCTGCAGGATCATTTCATTTCAGTAATGTTAACCACAGGACTCTTGAACATGAACCATGAACAATAAACCCACAGGAAGTACTGAGGGGCAACAGTCTGTGTCACGAAACTTTCCCCCAAGGAGCTAAAGTCTCCAGAAGCTTCTAACTGGATAAGCACAGATAGCAAAAGGCCTAATAGAGCACCACTCTGCCCCTCCAATATATAATATGTGCTCTATTACGTCCTTTGTTATCTGTGCTTATTCAGTTATAAGCTGCTGGAGGCTTTAGCTCCTTGGAGGAAAGTTTCATGCCACAGAAATGTTATAAATATATAAAGAATGCTCTTCTCCTCTTGCCATTTGGAAACAGGAACTTTAAGCCTACAAATCATGAGCATGAAATGTTTCCCCGGATAACCTCACTTTATATCTATTAAAATGTTCTTAGGAGACATACACCTTTTTGACAATTGCTAAGTAATAGTTTTTATTTCCTGGAGTTGTTAAAAGCAGCAGAGTAACCCAGGCCTAGAGAATTCTTCTCTCAATATTAAAGATGATATAAGGTTACAGGTTTCTGGAAAATAGTCATATATGCCATTGCTTCTAGAAGTTTACTTCTGAAAAATAAGCAAGTGCCTTCATTTACAAGGAAACAGCCATGTTCTTGCATTTCCCTGCTCAGTAAATTCATGAACAAGACAATCTCTTGTTTTAATTACTAAAAAGCCAAGGTTTATTCATACATTTCTAACCTGCAGAGTGCTACATCCCACTTCATTATGATTTCTTGGTCCACTCTTCCGGCTATCCTAGAAACTGTTACTCTCTCATCATTCCCAGCCCTTCATCTAATTGTTTTCTACTGTCTACACCATTTTTTCTCAAAATGTGATATATGCTAAAAAATAAATTCCTGTACCCCTTCTTTATACCACATGATTCAAAACTGCCCCAATTTTGACTTCATAACAAGATTGCCTAGTGATTTTTCTTCCCATTAAAGCTGGCAAGCTGTTGTACAGCCCACTTCCAATCCATCAGGTTCTTTACTATCTACCTCCAGAATATGCCCTCATCTCTTTCCCTCCTCTTCTGCTCTTTCTCATCAGGATGACTCAAATAGGCGTTTAATCTGTTTTCATGTCCTTGTTTCATTTTTGACCTTTCTCGTCCATTCATTAAATTGTGGTTCTTAATGAAGGGTCATTTTGCCCCCAAGTGATAACTGACAACATCTGGATACAGGTTTCATTGTCACAATTAAGGAACACATAGCTGCTACTGGCCTTTAGTGAGTAGAAGTCAGGGATGCTGCTACATTTCCTGCAATGCCCAGTACAGCACCACAAAAAATCATCTTGCCTAAAATGCCAATAGTGCTAAGGTGCTGGGTGAGGTCTTCGCGCCACACTAAGGCCCTTCCGTCACCTTCCCCTGCCCATATCTGCAATACCAGTTTTTTGAAACCATGTCTGTCATGGTGCCCTATTTACCTTCCTTATAAAACTGTTTGCATAATGTCCTTAAAAAAAAAAAGTGTTTCATGATCGCTCTTCCCCTCAAGAATATAAGCATTTGATGCCTAACACCTAGCATAGTAATGTAAACATTGTAGCTGCTTATTAGATTTTATTTAGATTAAGTAGGCCATACTTATTTGTATATTATGTATGTTTGTGTATGTGGGTAATTCAAAAGAAGCAATATATGCAAAAGTGATTTTAATATGAAATTAATAGCTATGAAAATATTAATCATTATCCTCTAGAGGACATGAAAGAATGCTTGAAAGAATCCTTAAAAAATTGATTTTTGTATTTAATTGAATTCTACTGGTTATGTTTCATAATAACTCAAAATGAACTATGGTTCATAAATATGTGGTCTATTATTTTGTTCATTTAAGCATATTTCACTTACAATGGTAATAAAAACTATATTGCAAACTATTTTAGATCATTTCCAACTAAGTGAATCAGACTTGCCACAGGTCTAGCCTGGGGAATCAGAATTACAGAAAAATAGATAATCAAGTTATAAAGACTTATCTGTCCCAAACCTTTGGGTGCACAAAATCAGGTATTGTTATTTTCCTTTTTAAGTGATATGCCTGAGTCCATGAATATTTATACAGCTGGTCTAAGTTCACAATGATAATACCTTTCTAAGACAGAATTTACATCTAAAACCCTCATTTTATTACTGCAGATTATCAAGGCAAAACGTCTCTTTTTTTAAATAAGTTCATAATTTACTCCCACTTGTAACTTTTTTTTTCCTTTTGACATGTATCATGGTACAGTAAAAAGAGCAGATTTTAGCCAGAGAAAACCCAGATTTGAAAGTCAGTGGCCTAGGGCAGAGCAGGGATCAGCAAACATTTCATATAAATAAATAAATAAAGAGCCAGAAGTACATATTTTTGCCTTGCAGAATATATGCTGTCTGTTGCAAACACTGAGTTCTGCTGTGGTAGAGAGAAAATAGCCACAAAGAATACAGAAGGAACTGACTTGTCTGTTTTCCAGTACCACTTTATATACTAATAAGGTAGGCAAATGTGGACTTTGGAGTATAGTTTGCTGACCTCTGACAGAAAGAAAATTACTATGTCTCCTCACTTATAAAATGATGGTGATAGAATTCATTTCATAGATTTCATAGATTTAAAGTTACTCAGATTAACCAAGGTAATGTAACATACTTATGAGAGGAAGTAGCCTGTTAGAGACATTAAATGTAGCTATCATTATGATAGAGGCAAGTGAAATAATGTTTAAACTCATTCATACAGTATTTTCTATGGAACAAAATGCAATGTTAGGCAAGAGCATGAAGGAGAGCTAATTATTTAACTAACAAAAGACTGGGATTATGAATTAGCTCTAGCCTTAATGATATTCATGTCGAAAGTTTGCTATTCAAAGCTCTATTTCTTGAAGCTTTAGTGTTATTATTTTTCTATAAGAAGAGCAGAAAATTTGAAATGAATTCTTTCAAGAAAATATGACAAACAACCATTGGATTCTCTAAATCTAAGTAAGCATCATCATTACAAAACAGAATAAAAGTCTAAGTTTATATTATAAATTGTTCTCACTGCTTGTAATTACCGAATGCTTCTTTAATGGCTCATAATGAATTCCATGCATTTTTCTAAGAATTATTTTGTTCCCAGAGTTATGTGGATTAATTTATGTATATTAAATTTAAAAATTAGCATCACTTTGGGGATTTGTTTGTGTCCCCTCAACATTTCATGAATAAATCAGTTACCTTAAGCTCTTTGAAAAATGCATAAATATATAAAATATCCTTTAGCACATTTAATTTGAAAATAAAGAGTAATGAATAATTGAACTTTTGTTGACTTCAGTTAGCCAAAATTTGAAGAGAAAATAAAATGCAGTTGTGAGCAGGCTATATGTCTGGTGTTTTGTTCTATACTTTATATATATTGTTCAATGTGACAATGTATCTAACCCAACTTAAAATTTAAAATATGTCACATTACCTCTCTTACATTAAATCAGTGGGTGCTTTTCAAAATAGACAGCATCTACAGTTGAAAAATAAAAATAAAAGAATCCAACCATTTTAAAGCTTTCTACTTTGTGAATTAAATTATGTGCCCTACATCTAAATGCTACACAGTAGCATTGTAATCAGGTATCTGTTTTCAAAATGCCTTTACAGTCTTCCACTAATTCAATCAAATTATATTAATTAGTAGAAGTGTCAGTTTCTCTTCTTGGTTTAAGGATAGGGAATTACTTTTTAAGAACTGTAATCTTTTGTTAAGAGTTTATGTCCGGCCAGGCATAGTGGCTCAAGTCTGTGATCCCAGCACTTTGGGAGGCTGAGGTTACCAGAGCACTTAAGGTCAGGAGTTTGAGACCAGCCTGGCAAACATGGTGGAACGCCATCGCTACTAAAATTACACACAAATTTAGCCAGGTGTGGTGGTGGGTGCCTATAATCCCAGCTACTCGAGAGGCTGAGACAGGAGAATTGCTTGAACCCAGGAGGCAGAGGTTGCAGTGAGCCAAGATAGGACCACTGCACTCCAGCCTGGGTGACAAGAGTGAGACTCAGTCTCAAAAAAAGAGTTTATGTTAATCAGCACTAGAAAATATGAATAGACAGATGGCTAGATGAATAGACAAGCAGATATAGACACAGATTTATATATATGTACATCTATATATACATAATAACTTATAATAAAAGAATGTCCGTGGATTTTACTGTACTGAGGATTTTTCCAAAATCTATTGTATGTACAGTTAGTTAAAATGTTATATTAATGATTTTGAGATTAAGGGCTAGTTCCCATGAAGACCAATTACTTTAACACACTCTGTCCTGTGGAACTAACCTATGCCACCAGAATCACTTGAGTATCTTAACGTTACATGGCTAGGAAAACAAGGATAGACCAAAAGAAAGCCTGTCACACTAAACTAAAAACAAAAACTCTCAAAACTGTGGGTGGTGGGACATTGGCTTTGTGCCTATGTAATTGGTCTACTTGGTATTCTGTCCTGACATTTCTTTATTTCCCACCTCTTATATATTTGCAACTACTTGTAATGAGAACAACTTCATTCTATTTCACATGTATTATATCGAGTTAATCAGGGAGAAAAGGAGCTCCAAGCATCTTATAAGTTTTCTACACCATCCTTATAATTCTTCTCTGAGTATCTCATTCACACTTGTGGACTCCTGTGAGCTCCATGAAGCAATTTCTATCCTTAGGATTGTATCAACATAAACAAAGAAAGTTTTAGGAAACTGGGCAAGGTGGCTCATGCCTATAATCCCATCACTTTGGGAGGCTGAGGGAGATGGATCACAAGATCAGGAGTTGCAGACCAGCCTGGCCAAATGGTGAAATCCTGTCCCTACTGAAGAAAAATTTTTTAAAAAAAATTAGCCAGGCATGGTGGCATGCGCCTGTTTTTCCAGCTATTCGGAGGCTGAGGCAGGAGAATCGCTTGAACCCAGGAGGTGGAGGTTGCAGTGAGCCAAGATCATGCCACTGCACTCCAGCCTGGGTAACAGAGTGAGACTCCATCTCAAAAAAACAAAAAAGAAAGTTTTAGGAAAGTATACTTACCAGAGGTGGCTTCAGATTCATAGAATCAAAAATGTTGCTTAAAAGCTTAAACAAACTAACTCAATAAACAAATAAGCACATGATATTGAATATTATCAGATTTTAAAAAACGCCTAAGGTATGATGTATCTTTCTTAACAGAGATTATATCCCATACAAAATCCATTTTGCCTTTTGCAAGTAAGTTCTGTGCATGTAAGTGATTGACTGCTTAAGGAAGTAAATTTTACTGAAGCAGAGGGTCTTCTTTGGCTTCCATTCATATAAAGAGATAAAACCTCAAAATTACTAATGCATATAGAGTAAGACCTTTGCAAAAATAAGTTTACATATCATATTCAGCAATTCTGCAATTTCAGCTCTCCAGAAGTTGAGAGGACTTTATTATGACTCAGTAATTCTTCATATTTTCCTTGCTGGGAAGTCCTAGAAGGCCTCATTTGCATAGTTGAGCCCTATATCAAAGGAGGGCTAAGGAGAGTGATTGATCCAAAGAAATTTTACTAAAGCATTAGTAAAGTAGTCTAATTTTTTTCTCAATTGCCCCTTTCATTGAAAGCTTGCTTTTAATAAATTCTTCCAATGATCCCATGGACTTTTTCTCTGAAGAAGTTTCATAAACTTTGTAAAGTTCCATTAAAGTCCATGAAATGTTTTGGGGTTGTTTTTGTTTATTTTTTTGTTTTCTCTTTTTTTTTAAGGGGGGGGTTATCTACTTATTTATTTTTTATGTCTGTTCATTTATGCCTAATCAGCCATAATTTGTGGACTTCTGTGCCAGCTATGTATTGCTATATATCAAATCACTCCAATATTGAATAGTTTAAAATCTTAACTATTTATTGTAGAAACAATGTGGTTGTACTCAAGGCAGCTTCATCCAGGGATGGAGGGTCTGGTGTAAGCTTGGTTCACTCACAGAGCTGGTGAGAGGGTGCTGAACTCATTGGAGCTGAGGGCTGGGACCTCTGTTCTACTTGACATGAGACTCTCCACGTGGCCCAGGCTTCCTCCTCTTGAATGGGTTTGAAGGATGAGTGTCCTAAGATGGAGAGAGCCAGACAGAAACATGTGTTGCATTTTCTGATGCAATCTACAAAGTCACATTGTGACTTAGTCTCTGCATGTCTTAGTGTAGGCACAAACATCTATCCAGGTTGAGGAGGAAGAGGCTTAGAATCCGTTCTTGATGGAGGAGCAGCAAGCATCTGGAAGAGCTTGTTGGATAGCAGATACTAGTCTAACAGGTTTTTGGAAATAAAATCCAGTCTGCCACACTTTCTCTGTTATCATTAAGGCAATTGTTACCCATTAGAGCAATTCAGTTGTTTTCTAGAAGTTGCCTCTAACTCTCACTCTGTGGACAGCTCTGGCCCTTCCTCTCACTCACCTCTGGCTAACTAAAATGGCTTTTAAACACCTTTTACTCAATCAGAGATTTTTTTTTTTTCTTGTTCTGTTGCCAGGCTGGAGTGAAGTGGGTGATTTCAGCTCACTGCAAACTCTGCCTCCCAGGTACAAGCAGTTCTCCTGCCTCAGCCTCCTGAGTAGCTGGGACTATAGGCATGTGCCACCATGCCCAGCTAATTTTTGTATTTTTAGTAGAGATGGGGTTTCACCATGTTGGCCAGTATGGCCTCAATCTCTTGACTTCGTGATCTGCCTACCTCGGCCTCCCAAAGTGCTGGGATTACAGGCATGAACCACGTGCCCAGTCAGTCTATCCCATATTTTAAAGACATTCTGGGTCAGTAACCAATGCTGCTGCTTCTGCTCAAGGTGGTGGGGGAAGTTAACTGTGGGCAAGTGCTTCATAAATAGAAGAAAAAATGTATTTCTCCTGAACCTCTCTTATAGTGCTAAAATATACCAATGGCTTGAATATTGCACTCAGTTGTGAATTAAATGTCTGTTATGACAACGCCAAGCTACTATAAGAGTTTAAGAATCTTGAGGGTAGGATGTTGTGTTGTGTTTCATTGCTTAGCTTCTGATGCCAGGACAGAAGAGCTAGACGAGAATCATTGCTTATTAGGATATATGCATTTTCCTGTCAGGATATAAATTACCATGATGTTAGACAAAGCAGCCTTCAAATTCTTAATTCATTCAAGCAAACTGACTAACACTAAGAAAATAGCAAAGCGTATTTACAAGATGAGCACACTACACCCAGCTGTGCAGGCAATGGAATATCTATCTAAAGTGATTTGCTTAGTTTCGTCTCTGGATTTCAGATGCATGCCGTTTCTCCTCTGGCTTGATCTGCCTTCTTCAGGCAAAGCAACTTCATAATTCAGGGTAAGGGTTTCTGCCATGATGGCTGTGTACCTTCAGTGGACCACTGTATTTCAGGCAAGAGTCTTCATAAAATAAAGATGTTATCAGGAGAGCTAAACAAATAAGGATTTTATAAAGGAGCTATAGTTAGACAGATTGACAGATTTTATAAAAACATATAAGGATTTATAAAGGAGCTATTGTTAGACGATTGACAGATTCTTGAAGTAGAATTAGGGCAGCAGCCCCCAAATGGCGAAACGTTTAAAGGTCATATTCCATAAAACGCACTCACCTCCTTTCAAAACTTTATTTCCCGTTACTCAAGACATCTTTCTTATGATAGTTTCAATTAACTCCCCATGATAATTCTTTTCAATCAACAATAACAACAGAAAATTATTCAGTACATTATTTACATTTTGGAAATGTATATTTGAATTTTCTTTGGAAAGAAAAAGGAAAACTTTATTTAAAATATCATTAGGATTTTTTTATTCTGGCCTCTAGATACGACATATAGATCCAGTATAAAGAATACTAGTCAGGGAATTCTTACACATGCATTGTTTCTAGCTGAATAAATAGAACATTGTCAATATTGTTGAAAATTCTCTGAGGGCATCTCTTGGCTTTCATCCCAGTCTTGCCTCTCTGGAAGTAATTACCATCTTAATTTTGTGCTAATAATTCTCTATAAAAATTAATTGGATCACTTTTTTGTTTAATTTTGCTCATTTGTGACCTAGACAATAATGGAATCACACAATATAGATTCTTCTGTGACTTTTTTTACTTTTAATATAAAGTGATACACTTTTTTACTTTTAATATAAAGTGTATAATCATAATTTATTTCTATTGCTGTGTAGTATTCCTTTGTGTGATTTTTAATTATGCTACTAGTGGCATCTGGGTCATTTTCAGCATTGTGGTCTTACAGATAATGTGATTATGTCCTTTGTTGAATATGTCTCTTGATAAAAATGAACAGAGGCCTCTCTACGTTTATCACGTAATAGTTGAATTTTTTGTTATAGAATAGATATCTGTTCAAATTTACTTAGTAATAATTGTCTTCTGAAAGAGGTTATAAATTAACACTCCTAACAGCAAGATCTATGTGTTTCCACTGATCCACATTTTATCCAACACTTATTATTATGAAATTTTTATTTTTGCTAATCTGGTATACATGAAACTAGAACATGTTGTAATTTAAATGCCCATGATTACTAATCAAGTTAACATTTTTTTCACATTGTTTCTATTTCCTCTCCTGCAAAAAGCCTATTCAAGTCCCTTACTGATTTTTGTACTTGATTGTTCTTTTTTTTAAATATTCATTGCTGAAGTTCTTTTAATCTTCTTATTAATGCTGTCTTCCAAGTGTATAATTAGTACTTTTCACCTCTTTTATAGTGATGAATGATACTTAATGTAAAGACACAGTCTTAAATTTTCTTCAAAGAGAAGTTTTCTTTTTTAACTTTAAACCCTTAATCCATTAGTAAGTGATTTGAGGTAGATATTCAATTTTGTTTTTCCAAATAGATAACAGATGTTTCAATATTTATTAAAAGTTATTTCCTCTTTAATGTAAAATGTAGATTTTGACAAATATTATGTATGATAAATTTGTGGGTCTGTTTCAGAGCTCTCCATTCAGTTCAATTAGTCTTGTTTAACCATATCACATATCAAACCAGCTCAATAACTTGAACTTTATTATTAGTCATAATATGCAAAACAACATTCCTCAGCTTGTTTTTTCAGAAGGTCTTAGCTAGTATTATGACTTTGCCTTTCTATATAAGTTTTAGAAACAAAACAGTAAGTTCCATAAAAAAAAGTGATGATGGGGGGGTCCCAAGATGGCCAAATCAGAGGCAGCTCCAGGACGTAGCTCCCAGTGAGAGAGATACAGAAGCCCAGTGGTCTCCACAATTCCAAATGAGGTACCGGGTTCATTCTGTGGGGCTGGTTGAACAATGGGTATAAACCAAATAGGGCAAGTTGAGGCAAGGTGGGGCACTGCCCCACCCAGGAAGTGCATGCAACTGACCGGAGGACTGAAGGATTTCCCCCTCTGGGACTTCGGTTCAGATACAGCACTCCACCCAAGCCCTCTATAACCCACAGAACAGGAGATCTTTCCCAGGCTGAAAAGCCTCAGTGAGCTGCTTGAACAGGCCAGAACAGCAACTTCGGCCAGCGCCGGGGCTGTCAGCACAGATCTAGGTGGAAGCACTGGCTGACACCAAGATAGCCAAAAAGCCAGCAGGACAGAGCTTCCCGCCCCCCATATAGAAGGGGAACTTAAAACAGGCAAACAGGCCATACGGCAGGATGAGTCTCCCCCGACAAAGACTAGCAGGCCAAAAAACTCACTTCAGAGTTTCCCACCCAGAACATCAGTTAGAAAGCGACCAGGAACGAAGGAGATTGGCAGGGTCGAAGGGCAGCCACCATTGCAGAAGCCGGCCTAATTTTCTCTAGCAAATATAAGATGGAGGAAAAAATAACCCAGCAGCTTCACTGAATCTGTGGCAGCCCAGCAGCGCCTCTGCAGGCAGACAAAGGAAAGGCCACCTCCCCAAGCAGCTACCTGCGATTAAACCTATATAAATTCAACAAGATGGAAAGAAATCAGTGCAAGAAGGATGAAAACATCAAAAACCAGAATGCCTCTCACCCACCGTGAGATCACAACTCCTCACCAGCAAGGGAACAAAGCAGGATGGAGAACGAATTTGATGAACTGACAGAAGCAGACTTCAGAAGATGGGGAATAACAAACTTCTCTGACTTAAAGGAACATGTTCTAACCCAATGCAAGAAATTTAAAACCTTGAAAAAAGGTTAGACCAAATGCTAACTAGAATAACCAGCCTAGAGAAGAACATAAATGACTTGATGGAGCTGAAAAATGCAGCACGAGAACTTCATGAAGCATACACAAGTTTCAACAGCTGAATTAATCAAGCCAAAAAAAGGATACCAGAGTTTGAAGATCAACTCAATGAAATAAAATGAGAAGGCAAAAAAAGAGAAAAAAGAGCGAAAAGAAATGAAGAAAGCCTCCAAGAAATATGAGATTATGTGAAAAGACCTAATCTATACTTGATTGGTGTACCAAAAGAAGACAGGGAGAATGAATCCAGCTGGAAAACACTCTTCAGGATATTATCCAGGAGAACTTCCCCAACCTAGTAAGGCAGGCCAACATTCAAATACAGGAAATACAGAGAACACCACAGCAATACTCCTCTAGAAGAACAACTCCAGAGCACATAATCGTCAGATTCACCAGGTTTAAAATGAAGGAAAAAATGCTAAGGGCAGCCAGAGAGAGAGGTTGGGTCACCCACAAAGAGAAGTGCATCAGACTCACAGTGGATCTCTCCACAGAAACTCTACAAGCCAGAAGAGAAGGGGGACCAATATTCAACATCCTCAAAGAAGAGAACTTTCAACCTAGAGTTTCATATCCAGCCAAACTAAGCTTCATAAGTGAAGGAGAAATAAAATCCTTTATGAACAAGCAATTGCTGAGATATTTCATCAATACCCGACCTGCCCTACAACAGCTCCTGAAGGAAGCAGTAAACACGGAAAGGAAAAACCAGTTCCAGCTACTGCAAAAAAGAACCAAACGACCAACAACGCAATGAAGAAATTACACCAACCAAAGGGCACAGCAGCCAACCAGTAACAAAATGGCAGGATCAGATTCACACATAACGGTATTAACATTAAAGGTAAATGGAATAAAGGCCCCAATCAAAAGACAAAGACTGGCAAATTGGATAAAAAGACAAGAACCATCAGTGTACTGTATTCAGGAGACCCATCTAACATGCAAAGACATACACAGACTCAAAATAAAAGGATGAAAGAAGATCTATCAGGCAAATGGAGAGCAAAAAAAAAAAGAAGGTTGGCAATCCTAGTCTCTGATAAAGTAGACTTTAAACCAACAAAAATAAAAGAGACAAAGAAGAGTATTACATAATGGTAAAAGGATCAATACAACAAGAAGAGCTAACTATTCTAAATATAAATGCACCTAATACAGGAGTACCCAAATACATAAAGCAAGTCCTTAATGACCTACAAAGAGACTTAGACTCCTGCACAATAATAGTGGGAGACTTTAACACTCCACTGTCAATATTAGATAGGCCAATGAGACAGAAAATCAACAAGGAAATCCAAGACTTGAATGCAGATGTGGACCAAGCAAACTTAATAGACATTTACAGAACTCTCAACCCCTAATCTACAGAATATACATTCCTCTCAGCACTACATTGCACTTACTTTAAAATTGCCCATATAATTGGAAGTAAATCACTCCTTAGCAAATGCAAAAGGACAGAAATCATAACAACCAGTCTCTCAGACCACAGTGCAATCAAATTAGAACTCACAATAAAGAAACTCATTCAAAACCACACAAATTTATGGAAACTGAACAACTGGCTCCTAAATATTGACTGGATAAGCAATGAAATGAAGACAGAAATAAAAGATATTCTTTGAAACCAATGAGAACAAGGACACAACATACCAGAATCCCTGGGACACATTTAAAGCAATATTTAGCAGGAAATTCATAGCAATAAATGCCCACACGAGGAACAAGGAGAGATCTAAAATCGACACCACGTCATCAAAATGGAAAGAGTTACAGGAGCAAGATCAAATAAACTCAAAAGCTAGCAGAAGACAAGAAATAACTAAGATCAGAGCAGAACTGAAGGAGATAGAGACACAAAAAATTCTTCAAAAAATCAACAAATCCAAGAGCTGGTTCTTTGAAAAGATCAACAAAATAGATAGACCACTAGCCAGACTAATAAAAAAGAAAAGAGAGAAGAATAAAAAAGATGCAGTAAAAAATGATAAAGGGGACATCACCACTGATTCCACAGAAATACAAACTACCATCAGAGATTACTACAAACAACTCTATGCACACAAACCAGTAAATCTGGAAGAAATGGATAAATTCCTGGACACTTGCATTCTCCCAAGACTAAACCAGGAAGAAGTTGAAACCCTGAATAGACCAATAACAAGGGCTGAAGTTGAGGGAACGATTAATAGCCTACCAACCAAAAAAAGTCCAGGTCCAGATAGGTTTACAGCTGAATTCTACCAGACATACAAAGAGGAGCTGGTACCATACCTTCTGAAACTATTCCAAACAATAGAAAAAGAGGGAATCCTTCCCAGCTCATCTTATGAGACCAACATCATCCTGATACCAAAACCAGGCAGAGACTCAACTGAAAAAGAAAATTTCAGGTCAATATCCATGATGAACATAGATGCAAAAATCTTCAATAAAATACTGGCAAACCAAATGGAACAGCAAATCAAAAAGCCTATTCATCATGATCAAGTAGGCTTCATCCCAGGGATGCAAGGCTGGTTCAACATATGCAAGTCTATAAACATAATCCATCACATAAACAGAACCAAAGACAAAAACCACATGGTTATCTCAATAGATGCAGGGAAGGCCTTTGACAGAATTCAGCTGTTTATTCTAAAAACTCTCAATAAACTAGGTATGGATGGAACGTATCACAAAATAATAAAATCTATTTATGACAAACCCACAGCCAATATCATACTGAATGGACAAAAACTGGAAACATTCCCTTTGAAATCTGGCACAAGGATGCCCTCTCTCACCACGCCTATTCAATATACTGTTGGAAGTTCCAGTCAGAACAATCAGGCAAGAAAAAGAAATAAAGGGTATTCAATAGGAAAAGAGGAAGTCAAATTGTCTCTATCTGCAGATGACATGATTGTATATTTAGAAGACCCCATCATCTCAGCCCCAAATCTCCTGAAACTGATAAGCAACTTCCGCAAAGTCTCAGGATACAAAATCAATGTGCAAAAATCACAAGCATCCCTATACATCAATAACAGACAAACAGAGAGCCAAATCAAAAGTGAACTCCCATTCATAATTGCTATAAAGAGAATAAAATACTTAGGAATACAACTAACAAAGGATGTAAAGGACCTCTTCAAGAAGAACTACAAACCACGGCTCCAGGAAATAAGAAAGGACATAAACAGTTGTAAAAACATTCCATGCTCATGGTTGGGAAGGATGCATATCATGAAAATGGCCACACTGCCCAAAGTAATTTGTAGATTCAATGCTATCCCCATCAAGCTACCAATGATCTCCTTCAGAGAACTGGAAAAAAAAAATTTCAAACTTCATATAGAACCAAAGAGAGCCCACATAGCCAAAACAATCCTAAGCAAAAAGAACAAAGCTGGAGACATCACACTGCCTGACTTCAAACTATACTACAAGGCCACAGTAAAGAAAACAGCATGGTACTGGTACCAAAACAGAGACATAGACCAATGAAACAAAACAGAGGCCTCAGAAACAACACCATACATCTACAGCCACCTGATCTTTGACAAATCTGACAAAAACAAGCAATGGGGAAAGGATTCCTTGTTCAATAAATGGTGTTGGGAATACTGGCTAGCCATGGGCAGAAAGCAGAAACTGGACCCCTTCCTGACAACTTACACTAAAATTAACTCCAGATGGATTAAAGATCTAAACCTAAGACCTAATACCATAAAAACCCTAGAAGAAAACCTAGGCAAAACCATTCAGGACATAGGTATAAGCAAGGACTTCATGGCTAAAACACCAAAAGCAGTGGCAACAAAAGCCAAAATAGACAAATGGGATCTATTTAAGCTCCAGAGCTTCTATACAGCATACGAAACAATCATTAGTGCAAACCAGCAACCAACATAATGGGAAAAATTTTTTGCAATCTACCCATCTGACAAAGGGCTAATATCCAGAATATACAAATAACTAAAACAGATTTACAAGAAACAAACAAACAAACCTATTCAAAAGTAGATGAAGGATATGAACAGACACTTCTCAAAATAAGACATATATGAGGCCAACAAACATATGAAAAAAATGCTCATGATCACTGGTCATTAGAGAAATGCAAATCAAAACCACATTGAGATATCATCTCACGCCAGTTACAATGGTGATCATTAAAAAATCTGGAGACAACAGATACTGGATAGGATGTGGAGAAATAGAAACACTTTTACACTGTTGGTGGAACTGTACATTAGTGCAACCATTGTGGAAGACAGTGTGGCAGTTCCTCAAGGACCTAGAAATAGAAATACCATTCGACCCAGCAATCTCATTACTGGGTATATACTCAAAGTATTATAAATTGTGCTGTTGTAAAGACACATGCACATGTATGTTCAATGCAGCACTGTTTACAATAACAAAGACTTGGAACCAACCCAAATGTCCATCAAGGATAGACTGAATAAAGAAAATGTGGCATGTATACATCATGGAATACTCTGCAGCCATAAAAAAGGATGAGTTGGCATGTCCTTCATAGGGACATGGATGAATCTGGAAACCATCATTCTCAGCAAACTGACACAAGAACAGAAAACCAAACACCATATGTTCTTACTCATAGGTGGATGTTGAATCATGAGAACATGTGGACACAGGGCGGGGAGCATCACACACTGTGGTCAGCTGAGAGGGCTAGGAGAGGGAAAGCCAGGAGTGGCTAGGATGAGGAGGGATAACGTGGGGAGAAATACCAGATATAGCTGATGGGGGGATGAAGGTGGTAAACCACCTTGCCATGTATGTACCAATGCAACAATCCTGCATCATCTGCACATGCACCCCAGAACCTAAAGTACAATAAAAATAAATAAATTTAATTTTAAAAAACCGTGATGATTTTACATTGAAATTTTGTCAAATCTTTATGTCATTTTGGGAAAACTGACAGGGAGTAAATATTGCATCTTTGTATTTATCAAGATGTTACAATTCTCCGTTCTTGGAATTTTAACATTTCTAAAAGTTGTTTGGCTTTGTTTTAGAAATTCATTTATACTCAGTTCACTTAAATGTGAATTACTTTCCACATAATGATCTAATATGCAATAACATTGCCAAACTCACTTCTTGATTCTTATTGTCTTACGGAATCTTTAACTTCCATAAACTATAGATTACATACAGAATTTTATGTAAACATTCACATCATCTGAAAATACAGTTGACCTTTGAACACCATGGTGTTTAGGGGAGCCAACCTTCTGTGTAGTTGAAAATCTACATGTAACTTTTTTTTCTTTACTTTTCTTTTTTTTTTTTTTTGAGATGGAGTCTTGCTCTGTTGCTCAAGCTGGAGTGCACTGATATGATCTTGGCTCGTTGCAACCTCTGCCTCCCAGGTTCAAGCGATTCTCCTGCCTCAGCCTCCTGAGTAGCTGGGACTACAGGTGTCCACCACTGTGCCCCAGTAATTTTCATATTTTTAATAGAAATGGGGTTTTACCGGGCCGGGCACGGTGACTCAAGCCTGTAACCCCAGCACTTTGGGAGGCCGAGGCAGGTGGATCACGAGGTCAAGAGATCGAGACCATCCTGGTCAACATGGTGAAACCCTGTCTCTACTAAAAATACAAAACATTAGCTGGACATGGTGGTGCATGCCTGTAATCCCAGCTACTCAGGAGGCTGAGGCAGGAGAATTGCCTGAACCCAGGAGGCGGAGGTTGTGGTGAGCCGAGATCGCGCCATTGCACTCCAGCCTGGGTAACAAGAGTGAAACTCCGTCTCAAAAAAAAAAAAAAAAGGAAAGAAAAGAAATGGGGTTTTACCATGTTGGCCAGGCTGGTCTTGAATTCCTGACCTCAAGTGATCGACCTGCCTTGGCCCCCTAAAGTGCTGGAATTACAGGCATGAGCCACCATGCAAAGCCTACATGTAACTTTTGAATACCCCAAAACTTAACTACTAATAGCCTACTGTTAGCCAGAAACCTATTCATAGTATAAGTAGTTGATTGATATACATTTTGCGTATGACATCCATCATTCTTACAATAAAGTAACCTAGAGGAAAAAATGTTATCAAGAAAATAATAAGAAATAGAAAATACATTTCATATTCATTAAGTGGAAGTGGATCATCACATATTCTTTGTTTTTATCTTCACGTTTAATAGGCTGAGGAGGCAGAGGAAAAGGAGGAGTTAGACTTGTCAGGGGTGACAGAGGTGGGAAAAAAGTCTTTGTATAATAGACCCATGCAATTCAAATGCATGCTGTTCAAGGGTCAATTGTAATTTTTTCTAATCATTACACACTTTGTCTCTCTTGGCCTTGACTAAGGTGGCTGACTAGGAGGAGCTCCAATAAAATTCTGAGTAGTCAGTAGTGATGGCAGTTACCCTGATACTATTTCTGACTTTAAATGAGTTCAAAACACTGCACTATTGACTCTACTATTTCATATGGATCTTTTTTGAATGCCTTTTATTGAGTTAAGGAAATTGCCATCTATTCTTAGCTGAGACTTGTGTTTTTCCCTTAAATTCTTGAATTGATAAGTTTTGTTGATTTTGCTAGTATAGATTTGTTTGTTTTCTGAGAGGCTTATGTTTTATTTAGCTTTAATCTTTTAATGTGGTGAATTACATTTATAAATGTTTCAATATTGAATCACCTTTCATTAATAGAATAAATCCGACTTACTCAGATGTAGCTTTTTATTGAATTTTTGAATTGTTTGCTTATTTTTCTATTTTGTATTGGTGAGTTTAGCATGTAGTTTTATTTTGGTATCAAACCAATTTGTTATCAGATGTTTTAACATCATAAATAGGGTTAAGAAGGACTTCTTTTTTTAAAAAAAATTAACATTTGAATTATCAGAATTTCTATTTTATTTTGTTACTGTTGTTATTATTTTAATGTTTTGGTAGGACTCCTTAATGGCGAATTTTTAATAGTGGATTCAATTTTTAATGACTATAGAATTAATTGGTTATCATTTTAATTAACTGGGAACATAGGTTTATTTTATCTAAGAATGTCACCTAATTTTTGAATGATGCTCATTCTTCTTCTGTTATTACACTGTAAAGGGTACACTCAAATCTGCACACCCTGTATAGACATTTGTTGGAAAAAGAATGATTATACACACATACTCACTTACATTTAATATAAATATATACAGATATATTTATTTTTCTAGATATTTAAGGAATAATAACTGAGCCATATTCTGACAGATTCAAAGATGCAGTATGTTATCTTTCCTACTATCTTTTCCTCTTTTCTACTCTTTCTGTGTTCTCAATTTTTTTCTAATAATCTTCTCATTCCACACCTTTAAAGCTGGTTGATAGACACTCCACCTCATTTTAATTATGCTTAATCATTGTTTATTATGAGAGCCATTCCCATTTCAGGATTCTGCATATCTGCATTGGGCATGCACCTCAATTTATTTTTATTTTAGTTAAAAAATCTTTTAGTTTGCTATACAATGTGAAAGCATATTTCTATTCAGTTTTTATTTATATTATATTCAGTTATAATCAGTGTTTCTGGATTTTACTACAGTGTATATTGTTCATAAATAGTCATTTACTCAAAATTTCCTCTATCCCTTTTTATGCAGTCAAAGATGAGATGTATATTTATGTTTTGTTCAGTTGAAGAAACTAAAAAATTGAGTTAAGGTAGGTACTTGCATATAATCATGATTTGTAAGTGAGGTGATTACATATTGAAAACGTATTTAGATCAAGTGAAAAATACTTAAAAAGAGTATCTTGATTCAAGACAAATAAATACACAGGAACAAAGTCAGTAGCTCACTATTTAAAATAAGTAAGTTAGAGTGGAGAAAAAAATGTAACTCACAGAAACAAGAAAAACATAAAAAAATAAGAATTTATGGATTAAAAAATAATAAATCATGATAAAAAAGAAGCTGTAAATAGTTAAGCTTCACTTTAGCAAATCTTTTGGACAAAAATGCTAAATAAACGTAGAAATAAATTTACAACCTTATAACATAAAACAACATAAAATCATTCAAGATTAATTTTAAACTTAAATTTTTAAAATGTTGAAGTGTAGATAAATATATTATAAATTATCTGGTAAATAATTTGATTTTAGTCTTTTTATCATAAAACTAATAAAATGTTTACAATAAAAAAAACCTGATACACAATTTTGAAAGTACAAATAAAAACAAACAACTACAAAGGGACAAAAGGAGAAATATTCAAAATATACATAAAACAATTGCTCAATATTCCAAATATAAAAATATACCTTGTACACATTAAGAAAAAGATAACTCTGCAATAGAAACTTGATGCAAGACATGCACAGACAGTTCAAAATTTATCCACAAATGTCCAGGAAAAATGAAAATATGTTAAAATAATTAATTTAAAAAGAAATGCAAACTTGAAAAACAAATTTCCCTTTCAAACAGGTAGCAATTTTTAAAATTAATTTTTATAGGATATGGCATTCTAGTGGTAGAAAAAGTTAATTATTTAGTACATACTATTGACAGCATGGAAAAAAATCTCTCATATAAAGGTAAACTCAAAATTATTAGATTGCTAAATTTTTGGAAAAGCAAATATGAAATTATTATATAAAATTGGACTCTGAACTAAATACTAGAAAAATACATAAAACTGCATTTTGTACATTATATACTTAGAAAACACAAAAGACACTTTTTTTTTTGGTGAGACAGTCTCGCCCTGTTGCCCAGGCTGGATGCAGTGATACGATCTTGGCTCACTGCAACCTCTGCCTGCCAGATTCAAGCAATTCTCCTGCCTCAGCCACCTGAGTAGCTGAGGTGTGTGCTACCAAGCCTGACTAATTTTTGTATTTTAGTAGATACAGACTTTTTGCCAGGCTGGTCTCGAACTCTTGAACTCAAGTGATCCACCTTTTTGGGAGCCTCAACCTCCCAAAGTGCTGGGATTGCAGGCGTGAGCTACCACACCCAGCCTAGAAACAAAATTATATTCTTTGCAGCAACATGGATACAGCTGGAGACCATAATCCTAAATGATTAAACACAGGAACAGAAAACCAAATACTGCATGTCATTTCTTATAAATAGAAGCTAAGCTTTGGGTACATATGGACATAACAATGAGAACAATAGACACTGGAGAAGGAGGAAGGGAGAGAGAGGGGTCTGGGTTGAAAACTATTTATTGGGTACTATGCTTACTATCTGGGTAATGGGATCTCTACCCCAAATCTCAGTATTGTGCAATATAACCATATAACAAGCCTGCACCTGTACCCTCTGTGTTTAAAATGGAAGTTGAAATTATTTAAAAAATCATATGATCCTCTCAATAGATACAGAAAAAGTATTTCACAAAATCCAGCATCCATTCATGTTAAAACTCTCAGTAAGCTACAATTAGTAATTTCCTCAACTGATAAAGAACGACTACAACAAACCTACAGCTAAAATCAACCTTAGTAGTGATAAACTACATGGTTTTCTACAAGATTTAGAACAAAGCAAGGATATCTCCTCTCCCTATTCCTATTTAATATATAACTGAAAATTTTAGATAGTGGAATAAAATGAGGAAATAAAAATATACAGATTTGGAAGGAATAAATAATTTTTGTTGTTGTTGTTCACAGATGTCTATGTAGAAAATTCAAAAGGATCAGCAGAATTGATCCTGGACCTAATGAACAATTGTTGCAAAGTGGTAGGATATGATGGTAATATGGAAAGTCCAGTTGCTTTCCTGTGTACCAATGGACAGAAAAGGATTAACTTAGCAGGCCTGGGTTTCTCAAATCAGGCATTTTCTGATTAAAAGATTGTCTTTATGAGTGTCAGTTGGCTGAAAGATAAGCTCTGAGTCCTTGAAATAGTCTGCTTGATAAGAGTGTTTTTCTGCGTCTGAGATCTGGGGCTATGGTATGCCTATTTGATCAGATAATATATGCTAAAATTGTGAATGCCAATTTTTGCGTGGTTGAGGCATTGAACCATATGGGTTCAAGTCCTGACCAGATAATTTATGCTAACTGATCAGATAATTTGTGCTAAGAGATGTGATTTATTGTTAATTGTGCTTTTTTGCTCAAGGGAGCTGAAGTAGTTAAGTTTCCTCATGCAGGTACTGCATGACTGCGTGACTCATCCCCAATAAAACACTGGACACCAAGCTTCAGGTAGCCTTCTTTGGTTGGCAACACTTTGAACATATCACATATTGTTACGGAGAAAATTAAGTGTACCTGTGAGATGCCATTAGGAGAACCCTCCTGGAATCTTGTGCCTAGTTTCTCATAAATTGGGTCTGGTATGCCTTATTCTTTTGCTAATTTTAATCTTTTTTTTTTTTTTTTTTTTTTTTTTTTTTTTTTTTGCTGTAATAACTTATGACCATCATGATTATGGCTTTTCTGTGTCACATGAGTCCTTCTAAAAATTAATCAATCTTGGATGTGGTCATGGGGAATCCCAATCCAACCAGCAATGAAGAATTAGAATATGAAATTTAAAGCAAAATACCATTTGCATTTGCACTAAAAATACTTAGGTATAAATCTTATCATATATAGAGGATCTATATTCAGAAAACCATTGAACTCTTATTAAAGAAATCAAAGAAGATATAAATAAGTATTTCAAGAGATATCTTGTTTTCCAATAGGATAATTTCATACTGTTTTGATTCCATTTTTTCTTTCTTTTTTTTTTTTTTTGAGATGGAGTTTTGCTCTTGTTACCCAGGCTGGAGTGCAATGGCGCGATCTTGGCTCACCGCAACCTCCGCCTCCTGGGTCAGGCAATTCTCCTGCCTCAGCCTCCTGGGTAGCTGGGATTACAGGCACGCGCCACCATGCCCAGCTAATTTTTGTATTTTTAGTAGAGACGGGGTTTCACCATGTTGACCATGATGGTCTCGATCTCTTGACCTCGTGATCCACCCGCCTCGGCCTCCCAAAGTACTGGGATTACAGGCTTGAGCAACCGCGCCTGGCCTGATTCCATTTTTTCTACCTTAATCTATAGATTCAGTGTAATCCAAAACAAAATTTAAGTAGGCTAATTTGTAGATACTTATAAATTAATTCTGAAGTTTATATGTCAAGACAAAATACACAGAATAGCCAACACAGTACTTAAGAAGAACAGCAGAGTTAGAAAAATGAGGCTATTCAGCTTCAAGACATACTATAAAGCTATGTAATCAAGACATAGTAAAATCAGGACAGCCTAATATTGATGAAAGAGTAGACACAGAGATCAGTTGAACAGAATGAACAGCCCAGAAATAAACCCACAAAAATATATTCAACTAGTCTCTGACAAAGAAGCAAAGGCTATCCAATGGAGAATCATACCCTTTCAAAAATTTGTGCAGGAACAATTAGCCATTCATGTAAATAAATGAATCTAAACATACAACCTATACATTTCACAAAAATTAACTAAAATGGAACACAGACCCAAATGTGAGTTGTAAAAGTATGCAATTTTGAGAGGACAATTTAAAAGAAAATCTAAACAACATTGATTTTGATGGTGTGTTTTTAGACACAACACCAAAAGTTTAGTCAATGAAAGATAAGCTTGGTAAATAGCACTTTATTAAAATCTAATAAAAGATACTGTTAAGAAAATGAACATACAAGCCACAGATTAGGACAAAATATTGGCAAAGGACATACATGAAGAGGGACCTGTGTCCACATTTAACAGAGACATCTTAAAATTCAACAATAGGAAACCAACCCAGTTAAAAGAAGGACTTTTAAAATTGGACCCAAGTAAAAAAGAACTGAATAGGCACCTTACCAAAGATAAAACAGATGGCAAGAAAACCTGTAATAAGATGCTCAATATCATTTATCTTTAGGGAATTGCATGTTAAAACAATAATGAGGTACTCTTACATAACTGTTAGTTGTCCAAAAATAAATTGACAATACCATACACTGATGATGATGTGAAGAAGCAGAAACTCTTTCACTGCTTGTGGTAATGAAAAATGGTACAACCTCTTTGGATGATTGGTTGACTGTTTTTTTAACATTCTGCAATCATGCACCTATGTGTGACCAATTAAACTGAAAACTTGTGTGCACACAAAAACCTGCACATGTGTGTTTCCAGCAGCTTTATTCATAATCATCAAACCTGGAAGCAAACAAAATGTCCTTGAATACATAAATGGCGAAACAAAAGGTGGCATACTGATGCAATGGTATATTATTTGGCATCAATAGAAACAGGCTGTTAAGCCATGAAAAACTTCAAAGAACCTTATGTGCATATTGCTAAATGAAATAATCCCATCAGAAAAGGTTGCTTACTATACAGTTTCTATTATGTGACATTCTGGAATGTCATATAATTAAAATTGATGTTCTGGAATGACATCCTGGAGTAGGCTGAACTGCAGGGATGGAGAATTGAGTGTCAGGATTGAGACTTTTCTTTAAACATGTTTTGGTTTCTATTTGTGAAATAACTATGTCTAATGAGTTGGAGTTAAATGGATTTTTAAATATGCTGGAGGTGCTTCTCTTCTCAGTTTCCAGATAAAGCAGAAAGAGAAATATACTTGGGAAAGAAAAATAAGGAGACCTCCCAAATAATCAAAATCTTAAGATGGAAAATATTTTGTAGTCATTATCTAAACAATTATCAAGAACTGGTCAGTAAAACTTAGGGAAGATGTAGTTATATAAAGTACAGTAACATGATTTGAAATGTAGATAATACTCTGTAACCCAAACAAATGTCTTAATTTTTGGTTTACCTGTAGGCCAACCAGAAGGCATATGTGCAAGTTGGCTCTGGAGTTAGGATTGCCAGAAAAAAAATGATGCCCATTTAATTTTTAATAAGTATGTTCCAAATATTGCATGATACATACTAAATATAAATTTGGTAAACAGATAAATAGATAGATGATAGATGTTTTCTAAAATGCATAATTAAATGGAAGTCCTGCATTTTATATGCTAAATTTGGTAAGCTCACTCTAGGGACAAACATTTCTAATATGATGCTTCCAGTGATCCAACTGTGGGCACAAGAAGGGTCCACCTTCATCTTGGAAGACAGGGCATGGCGACTCTCCCTAGCTCTTCAAGTGTCTGACAAATGAATAAACTCTGGCATTTAGGCTAAGCACTGATTGCCTTCATAGTTCTCGTTGCAACAAACTGAATTTGATGTGTTTATAGGACACCCAAGATGAGTTATCCAGTGAATTTAGGAAAGTGGTATTTGAATTTCATGATAAAGGTCTAGTTAGAAAATGTTGCTGTCTTTATTATTTTGAAACAGAGTAGGGATTGGACCCAGCCCCACTCCCATAACATTTCAGTCCCACCCCCAGTAAGGTGTATTTCCATACATAACCACTAAGCACCAGACCTTGCACCAGCCCCCCTCACTGGCACTGTACCTGCTGATCATGAGACTTTGCAAACTATGTGATGAAACTAACATAAGCAGCAGTCAACCACACATCTTGCACAGGAGAGTTAACCCTATCATCCACATATGCATGACCAGGAGAATGATGCATCCTGAACCCTTGCTTCATTATCTTAGTAAATTCCCACCCTAAGACGGGCTTATGCACCATTTTTTTATAATGTAATGTACATACTAACATGATTTCTCACTGCACCTGTGCACCCTGCAATCCACCATGCATATGCAATGATGCTTGTATACTTCATGTTTTTTCATGTCACCCTTCTTCACATACCATGAAGATCTGCCCTGGACACCCAGCCACAGAATTCCTGCTGCCATGTTGTCTCCCTTGTGCTCCAGCAGAAGCCCCAACAAAGTCTTGTCTGGGAAACTTTCTCAGCCTTGTGTTAACTTCTATTGCATGAGGGCTTAAGAACCTGTGGTCAGTAACATATTTGTCAAAATAGTGGATAAGATTGTTCAGAAAGAACATACATAGAGAGGAGAGAACAAAAGTTCCCAGGAAATACCAATATCATTGGTTCAGACGATAAGAGAAGTTCTCCTTACTGGACAATGGTGGCCAGCAGTTTGTCAGTCAGACATTACCTGTTTGATAGACAGATTTATAATAAGCTTAATTGAAGGTGAAATGTGCAGGAATTTGGTTTTTTAAAATTTAGTGGACAGACACTATTGATATTGATTATCATCATAGGTATAAATTATTTGTGAGAAGTTGTGTTAGAGCATCCTTGGATTTGAACATAAATAACTCATTTACTGATAAAAAAAAACTGCAGTTTTTTTGTTCACACATACGGTAACACTAATTATGAGAAAATTCAAAGCAAAAGTTAATTGCTTATGCTTCCAAACTTAGGTCTTGATGTAATTCAACATAATAAACATTTAACATTCAACAAAATGAAAGAAATAGCTCTCTATAGACATTTTAATAATGTGTCAATATATCTGATTACATGTGTAGTCCAACATCCAGAGGTCTTTGGAAATTATTGAGTTATAGAAAGATAGGAGAATAAAAATCTTCTTTAGAGATCCTGGATAGTATTTAACACTATATTATTGAATTATTTCAGTACAAGCAGTATAATGTGGCATGGTGTAATAACTATCATCAAGTCCTCTGTAGAATAAAAAGACAATGACAAAACATTTCTAAAAGAAAATGCATCCTGAAATCTGCAAGAGCATAAAATATCCAGGCAATAGTTAAATTACAGCTGATTGGCCATTTAAAAATGCCTCCAAGAATGATTTCATTTCCTATCTTCTCATTAAATAAGGTGACACAAATTTTTATTGAGATTTTACTTTATAGAGATTATATCAATAAAGTTCAGCATGGCTTTCATTGGAAATTTTCATTTCTGAGAACCTTTAAACAAGAGATGTCAAAAGCAATAAAACAAATGCCAGCTTCAATATTTGGCCTAGGTTCATCATATTAAAAATATTATAACCCAACAGTTTTATCTTCAATAATATATATTAATGATTTCTTTTAACTTCTTATCCTGCAAAGGTAGAAGAAGCCAAGATCTCTCTCAACTGTATTTGTATAGCCCTAAACATCACTGCAGAAAAGCATTATTCATATTTGTAATACAGCTTTATGGTACCAATTTAGTTGAAAGAATGTATATGTATGTATCTTTTATGGCATTTTCACTTCAGAGAATTAGATATGACTTGTTTATATAATGCTGAGTGAAAAAGAGTATTTTTTCTGGTAGAGAAACTTGCTATTATAGGAAGGCATGGATCTTGACTGTAACAGGAGTCACATCCAGAAAAGGCAGTATTGGGTTTGGAAATATATGGGGAACACTGGTGAAATGTGGTACCAATTTCAAAGTCACATTATGAGAAAAGAGAAAATATAGGAGTATTCTATTAGACCACCAAATGCTCTTCCAGCTACACAACAAATACCTCTGAGATGGGGACAATCACTAGTGATTTTCCCACACTTTTCTGTTCTTACCTTTATATTTTATTACAGCTATAAAAAAAATCCTGCCTTCTCTGTGTGTTAGGAGATGATACTAAGAACTTGCTGCTGCCTCGGTGAATTCTGATGCTTTCATTTTTGATTTACACTTTTTTTATGGTCACTGAAAGCAACAAGATTTTTAGTATTGATTCTGTGGAACCCTTGCTACTATGTTTCATTGCATTTCTTTATTTCAGTCTGTGCTGTATTAACCACCACCACCACCCCCTTTTTTAAAATTCTTTGTGGCTCGTAGGTAAGACTTTACCAAAGGAAAGGGACAATGACATACTTCTTCTTACCTGAGCTTTGGACCTTCACTCTGGATTGCCCTCAGCAGAACTCTAGACACCAAGACTTGTTTATTTATCATTGTTTTCATTCCCCAAGCCCTTATGATGGAGTACTGTCTTTCTCAGAATGTTAATAAGCACTAAGTGAAAATGATTCCAGGGTCAAAGCAATTCAGGAAATTCTTGGAAAGTTATAATGGGAGTATTTTTAAATTGCAGGTATCCTAAGAAACTTCTATATTTTAATAGGCTAATGTACCATGAGATTTTTCCAAGTGGAAGGCATGCAAGCAGGGTTTCCGTATATGATCATGGGACTTGCTTTTGGTGGGATTTTGTGAAACAAATGCCCCAGAAAAAAACATTTTTAGAAATTTTTAGGATTCTGAGGCAGAAGCTGCCATCCTTTTAATATTTGGATGATCACAAGTAGTTATGCCATGGATAAAATAACACAGACTTACTAATAAAAAGCCAGGAAAATGGACGTATCTCTCTCATGTATTCATTCATTCCATAGACTCTCATTGAGCTTTCTTACTATACGCCAGTTACAAGTATGATTACTGGGAACACAGTAGTGAACCAGACAGGTCATATATCTCTTTGTCAGTTGCATTATAATGAAAAGTGAGAAAAAAATTAGAGACACCATCCTCTTTTTGAAAAGAACGTTTATTTTAGGTTCAGTGGCATAAGTGCAGGTTTGTTATATAGGTAAGTTGAGTGTCATGGAGGTTTAGTGTATAGATTATTTTATTACCCAGATGATAAACTAGTACTCAATGGGTAGATTTTAAATCCTAACTCTCCTCCGAACCTCCACCCTTAAGTAGGTGCTGGTGGTGTTGCCTTCTTTGTGTCCATGTGTACTCAAAGATTAGCTCCCATTATGTGAGAAGTGAGAACATGAAGTATTTGCTCTCCTGTTCCTATGTTAGTTCACTGAGGATAATAGCTTCCAGTTCTGTCCATGTTGCTTCAAAAACATGATCTCATTTCTTTTTCATGGGTGTGTAGTCTTCCATGATATATATATATATAGATAGATAGATAGATAGATCACATTTTCTTTATCCAGTCTACCTTTGGTGATCATTTTGGTTGATGTCATGGCTTTACTATTGTGAATAGCTCTGCTATGAACATACACATGAATGTGTCTATGACATAACAAGGTAATTTTTTAACTTGTTAATTAAACTTTTAAAAATTCTTTTCCAAATATTATTTTATTTGAGACAACTTTGCATAACCTAAGATCATGATGATATTTTCTATAGTACCTTGTAAAAGATCTATTGTTCTATCTCTCACATTTAGATGGCAATCCACTTGGAATTGATTTTTGCATGTAGCATGAGGTATGGGCCAAGATTCATTTTCCATCTGGATATCTAATGAACAAACATCGAATGGGCCTTCATTTTTCCACAGCTATATCCATATGATATTCTTTGGCTCTGTGTCCCCACTCAAATTTCATCTTGTAGCTCCCATAATTCTCGTATGTTGTGGGAGGGACCTGGCAAGAGATAATCAAATCATGGGCATGGTTCTTTCCTATCCTATTCTCATCAGAGTGAATAAGTCTCACAAGACCTGAGGGTTTTAAAAACAGGAGTTTCCCTGCACAAGCTCTCTCTTTGCTTGCTGCCATCCATATAAGATGTGACTTGCTCCTGTTGGCCTTCTGCCGTAATTGTGAGGCCTCCCCAGCCATGTGGAACTCTAAGTCTGTTAAACCTCTTTTTCTTCCCAGTCTCAAGTATGTCTTTATCAGCAGCATGAAAATGGACTAATGCTCTATATACATGAGTCTCTTTATAGACTATCTGTTTTATTGGTCTAATTATTTGTGTTTATTTTTCTGTACCTTTATAATAAATTATTTTAGTATTGTACAAAAAAGCTTATATTCCACATTTTATCTTCTTCAAGACTGTCTTGGCCATTCTTAGTCTTTGAGTTTGGTTGGGATTATGTTTACTACATAGATCAACCTGAGAATAGAGGGTTTTATAATATTAAGTCATTGAATCCATGATAAATCCTTCAATGTATTTAGAAATGTCAAAATTATTCTTAATAGCTTGGTAGTTTTTTTTTTTTTTTTTTTTTTTTTTTTTTTTTTTTTTTTTTTTGAGATGGAGTTTCGCTCTTGTTACCCAGGCTGGAGTGCAATGGCGCGATCTCGGCTCACCGCAACCTCCACCTCCTGGGCTCAGGCAATTCTCCTGCCTCAGCCTCCTAAGTAGCTGGGATTACAGGCACGCGCCACCATGCCCAGCTAGTTTTTTTGTATTTTTAGTAGAGACGGGGTTTCACCATGTTGACCAGGATGGTCTCGATCTTTCGACCTCGTGATCCACCCGCCTCGGCCTCCCAAAGTGCTGGGATTACAGGCTTGAGCCACCGCGCCCGGCCAGCTTGGTAGTTTTTTATAAGAAGATTTTACATAGTTTTTTATTAGATTTATTTATAGATATTTGGTGTCTACATATAGACATTTGATATTTTGATGCCATTCTAAATGACACCATTTTAAAATTATCTTCTCTTTGTTGCTAATACATGGAAATAAAACTTTTTGTTTGTTACATTATTGCTGAATTAATGTATTGCTGAATTCTGTATAATCATTTAGAGGAAGGCTTGCATTTTTTGACTTATATGCAGTCTCTCATTTATTTATATATTTATTTATTTATTTATTTTAGATGGAAAATCTTTTGAATTTTCTCTGTGTACTGTATAATATAATGTACAGATAGTTTAGTTACTTATCTATCTGTATAATAATTTAGAGGAAGGCTTGCATTTTTTGACTTACATGCAGTCTCACATTTATTTGTTTATTTATTTTAGATGGAAAATCTTTTGAATTTTCTCTGAGTACTGTATAATATAATGTACAAATAATGAAAAACTATGTTTGAATATTTTCTTTTTCCTTTATATTATTTTTTGCCTTTGATTTATAATTTTTGCTATGTTTAACCAGATAGAAATTTCAGTTTAATAGAATAGGAGAGGCAGCCCCAGTTGTCTCTGTTTGATTTAGTGCTTTCATTTAAAACATTTTATATATTTGTATTACTTTACTAGGGCTGCTATGTCAAAATGCCACTAACTGGATGACTTGGACAACAGAAATTTGTTTTCTCTAAGTTTAGGAGGCTGTAAGTCACAGATCAAGTTATCTGCAGGCTTGGTTTCTCCTGAGGCTCTTTTTCATGACTTTCAGGCTGCTGTGTCCTCATATGAACTTTTCTGTGTGTCTATATCCCTGATGTCTTTTCCTGTGCTTGTAAGGACACCAATTCTATTAGATTAGGTCCACCCTAATGGCTTCATTTTATTTAATCACTTCCTTAAAGACACCATCTCTACATACAGTCATATTGGGGGTTAGGGATTCAATATATGAATTTTGGAAAAACACCGTTTAGTCCATAACCATGTTTATGTATTTTAAGCTATACATAAAAGTGTTTTTTTAAGCTATGCATATAAATTTAGAATTATGACATTGTACTGAAGTGACTTTTGTCATTATGAAATAGCCTCTTATCTCTAGCAATGCATTTTGTTTAAATGTCTACTTTGTCTGATATTAGTACAGTAATAGCAACTTTTCCTCAGTCAGTATTCCATGTTTTATTTGTATCCTTTTACTTTCAATTTTTCTGTAGTACTTTTAAATGTTTGTGTCTTGTAAGCAACTTATAGTTTCTTTTTATAGAGATTGATAATATTTTTGTTTTAATTACTTTATTTAAAGTGTATCCTTTCAATTAGTATTTAGGGTACTGCTTACATTTTAATGTAATGCAGATATATTTTAGTTTACATATATCATTTTACTCTTTGCTTTTTCTTTGTCTGATATCCTTGATATGTTTGGAACTCCATTTTTTTTTTGTTCACAAAACTCAAGATCTGGCTTAGAATTTGGCTCAGCTTCATCGCTTGTTGGCTTCTGCTTTCCATTCTGCTCACTTTACCTCTCTGTTGTTCACTTTTCCAAAATTCAGCTTATCTATTTAACTTTTCAGTCTCTTCTATGTTGCATCTTAATCAGCGAATGCCTTGAGAGGGAAAGTCATACCAAATACCAAGGTCATTTGTTTACTTCATTTATCTTTAAGATCATGGCCCTTCAATTCTCACTGCCTTTTAATTATGTAATGCCTTACACTTATTTTAAAATAATAATATTTTATACAAATTTTAGTTTTCCTTAATGGGAAACTTAGTCTGATACAGGCTAATCCCTATAGCAGGAAGTATAAGTCTCTGGCTTATGTTGTACAAGAATCACAGTGACTATTGTGTTGAGAATAAAACAGGATCAATGGTACAAGCTGAGGCCTCTACTAGGAAGCTATTTTAGTAATCTAGATGAGAAATGATGGCGACATGGACATATTTAGTGGCAAAGTAGTTGGGGAGAAGTGGTTTGACCTTTGAATATCTTTTAGATGGAGACGTCCTTTGGGGTCGCCAAGACCACCCTCAGACTCAAATGGTTGACTAGAAGAATTCACAGGACTCAGAATCAGTTGTGGTCACAGTTTATTGTAGCCAATGGAGCTGTGGCAAAATCTTCAAGGAAAAGGCACATGTAGCAAAGTCCAGGAGAAACCAGGCCAAGCTCCCAAGTGTTTTCTCCTATGACTGTCACACAGGAACATGTTTAATTCTCTCAGCAACAAAGTGTGACAGCACATGTGATGTGTGGCCAACCAGGGAAACTCACTTGAGCTTCACTGCCAGGGTTTTTAATTGGGGGCACTCACATAGGTGCACAGCACCTGCATGCCTAACTTTAGCGCTTCAGAGCAAAAATAGGTATTCACCATAAATCACATACTTAAGACAAACTTATTTGGTTATGCTGGTACAGTATGATTGGAATTCTCAAGCATTGCAAAACAATCTTAGCAGACAGAATATCCCAAGGGCTGAGAGGATATATCCCAAGAGCAAGGACTAGTCCTGAAGACAAGCCTTTCTTTGCAATTTGCAGGGTTTAAGCAACCCTGCTGTAATGAGCTAACCCTTTCTGGCACAGGGGAAGTTGCCAATATTTTCTGTTGGTTTGCCTTAGGAGCTTGGAGCAATATACTAAAATAGGAACATTGTGAAAACGTAAATTTAGGAGGAAAATTAGGTTCTCATGGTAAGATGCATTGAATTTAAAGGGGTCTATTAAACATCCAAAAGGAGATACTGATCATGCAGACATATAGAAGTATAAGACTGAAGTTGATGTAGAGTTTTAAACAAAAGATATAATTTTGAAAATAATGATCATATAACCATCAGAGTCCATTTATTCATCAAAAGACTACATATAGATAACAAAGGGAGGAAGACCAAAGACTGGATCCTAATCTATTCCAATATTGGAGGTCAGGAATAGGAAGGTGAATTAGGAAAGGAGATAGAGATGTCCTGTAGAACCAGTTCATCTTTTCACTGATTTTTCTCTACTAGTTAAAGGCCACTCCAGGGAGAAATGAACTCTTAGGTACCTCTGGTTGTGTGCATGTAACTAAAGTGATTCTATTAGTATAATGGCAATTATCAAAGGCAGTCATAGTTAAGAGTTCTTTTCGTTAACAGGATACAGAAGCCTGAGAAGCAAAGTGAAACAATGAATGTGATCTCAATGAGCAAAGAACTCATCATGTCCATTATGTAATATGTGTAAAAATTATAAAGCATTATAAAAGTTACTCGTAAACCTACCATAGAATTTTAAAACTAAATCATTTTTGTTTTTTTTTTTTGAGACGGAGTTTCGGTCTTGTTACCCAGGCTGGAGTGCAATGGCGCGATCTCGGCTCACCGCAACCTCCGCCTCCTGGGTTCAGGCAATTCTCCTGCCTCGGCCTCCTGAGTGGCTGGGATTACAGGCACACGCCACCATGCCCACCTAATTTTTTGTATTTTTAGTAGAGACGGGGTTTCACCATGTTGACCAGGATGGTCTCGATCTCTTGACCTTGTGATCCACCCGCCTCAGCCTCCCAAAGTGCTGGGATTACAGGCTTGAGCCTCCACGCCCAGTGTATTTTCTTCTGGGTCCTTACCTCTCCTAAGGTAGCCACTTTTCTGAATATTTTATTTAACATTTTTCAGCTCTTCAAAAAAAACAGTCACTAAACATTAGACAACTTAAAATATGTTTAATTTGATTTTGCTTCTTTTGTTTTATAAAACTAATATCTTGGCATTTTAGTCTTCTGAGTTTAGCTTTTTCTATCTAACATTATTGTTTCTAAGATTCACTCATGTTATTCCATTTATAAATGCTGATTCATTCTGTCTTCCATAGAAAATTGTATCAGTTTTAAAACTTTTTTATTACAATTTACATTTTGATTCTTCTTAAGGTTGGGCTATTTTGAATAAAATTGCTATGTATATTCTTGTATATATCTTCTTGTACACATGTGAAACAATTTAGCTGAAGTGTACTTTAAAAAGCAGTGTTTTTTAAAGCTGGATATATGCATACTTGTCTTGCTGGGTCATTGCTTACGTAGAGATCTGTCTATTTATGTGGCAAAACTAAGCTTTTTATATTACAGAGAATGTCTATGTTTTAATACCTATTTTTTATTATAACTCATTATTTCTCTTCTTTTTCAGTGATTTCCTGGCTATTAGTACATGTTTGTCCTTTCAAAGATGTACATAATAAACTTTATAATAAACAATTTCTCCCATAAAATATTAGGAAAGTTTCCTCAATGACTATCAGTATATAGGCACTAACATACTTATCTGTGGGAATGTAACAAAATGGAACAATGACTATGGAGAGAATTCGGTAAAATATGAGAAAATAGTTTTGCATTTACTATTTTACTTAGAAAATGCATGTCTAGAAGTTTACCTGAAGATGCATCTTTACAAATACGAAACAACATATGTAACATTATTTATAGAAGCAAAATATTAGAGAGAGACAATGGTTGAATAAATGATGGCATATGCTAACAATGAAATATTACAGATGTAAAAATAAAGAGTGAGACAATAAAATATGTCCATGGATTAATAACTGAAAAAGAACTAGTACATACATTATATAAGGAATGCAAACTGTTGTGTACCAAACAGGAAAATATTTTAAAATGCATAATTGCTTGTATTTGTAAAATCAAACATGCAAAATCAGGAACTACTGAGAAATCATTAATTAGTAAAAATGGTAACCTATGGCAGATAGTTGGAAAAGGAATGGAAGAACAGGAATGTGAGTGTTACTTCTATAAATTTACATTTTCATATAGCTTTGAATTTTGAACCATGTAAATGTTTACATAGTCAAAAATATGTAAAACATTAAGTCAAAATAATAGTGTAAAAATCTACTTGGATCAAAGCACGAAAAAGGAATCATAATAGTTTGGTATTAATGCATTATAACATAGGAATTCATTGTGATAGACTTAAAATGAAGAGGAATGCCAGGTGATAAATAGAGACTGAATGATAGAATTAGAAAATATCATTGTGCAATCACCAGTGTAATATTTGATTCAGACAACTAATGGATGCTAATAGCATTGGATGGGAATTTGTTGGGTAAGAGGACATTTTCAACATTTATAATGTGTTCATCCATAAATAACTCATTAACTAGAAAAGGAAGAGGTACTTTTACAGTTATAAAATCTGAAAATTGTTAACTTTACCATTTATTTGTGGTGTTTACTATTGTCAATAATGGGGAAAATGGGCAATACATGCCTCCTGATAGGTGCACCAGGAAGCATGTGATACTTGTGTAATAGTCTTGCCAGTGTATAAATCTGAGAAGAGTTCAAAGGAAGCAATCCGACAAATTTAAAGGCATCCTAACGACATCATCTTTGAACTCAACATAAATGTCGTTATTATGAAACATCCGTAGAGCTTTTCTAGATTTAAGAGTGAAAAATCCTAACAAAGTAAAGTGTGATCTGTTCCACATCCCAGATTGAAACAATTAACAAACACTTTTGGGCAACTGAAGCAATTTGAATGTAGATGGCATAATTAGAAAATACTGGATCATTGTCACGTTTCTTGGTTGTGATTGTTGTATGTAGAAGCTGTCCTAATTCTTAGGAAATACAGACCAAACTACAGAAGAGCAAAGTATCATGATATCTGCAGCTTACTTTCTAAATATTCAATAATCTGATCTACAGATTCTAGGAACAGAGATAGAATCCTTACACAAAGTGAGTAATGAATTAACATAGACATCCGTTCCATTTGAGATTAAGATAATGTGGCCTTCTATGCCTACTGCAGAGAAATGTGTGGGTATTCTTGTCATGTATATTACTTGTAGTAAGATATATTTTACATAAAATGGATAATTTTATCTTTCATCATTTTCTGTTTTGTTGAACAGTTCAATAATATGAATAACTTAAAAAGCTATCTTTGGTTATTTTTATCTTACCACAGCCAGTGGAGTAAATGCTATGCACAAATGTGATGTGGACCCTCCCAGGGCCATTTTCATGCATCCACTGAGTTTTACCTTCTTTCTTTGTTCACCTTTCACCACACACCCCACACATTCAATCTACCAGAAGATCCTCACCTCAAACTTGCCCCAAGAGTTGTTTTCTCCATATCAGTTAACTTCAAAACTATCCTTGCAGTGTATAGGTTCAAAAGCCTTGGACTTCTCTCTTTCTTTCAAACACATTAGTTCTACCCTTTAAAAAAAATATCTAGAATCTAATCACCTTTACCACCTCTCTGGTTACTGCCCTGATCTAAGACATCAACATCTCTTTCCTCAAGTATTACAAGAGTATATTGTAATAAGGAGCCTATTTATTCTTCCTGCCGTTCTACCTCTGCCCATCACCCATAGCTTATTCTCAACCAGTACCCAGAGTTACTCTTTTAAAGCATTATTCAGGTGGACACTGCTCCTCTTAGAAGCGTCCAGCGACAACCAATCACATTTAGAAGAAAAGCCAGAATTCTCCAGTCTCTTGCAAAGCTCTGAAAGTATATCCTTTATTGCCTCTTTGGGCCCTCTTTTAAAGTTCCATCCTATCATCTTTATTTTTCTCCAAACATCCTGCCCTCTTTACCTTTCCAAAAACTTGCCCAGCACATTTTTGTTTTAGGGCCTCATGATTAATTTTCTCTCTATCTGGAATGCTCTCACTCTGGTATCTGCCTAACTCAGTGTTTCACTCCCCTCAGATCTTTGAAATTCTCTGCTCAAAAGTCACTTTTTTGGCTGCTTTATTAAAAACTGTAAGACTCCCGGGATACTTTACCATCCACCGTTTTCTGCTTTATTTTTCTTCGTGATAATAATCTCCCCTTAATATATGGTATAATTTTGTATGTGTTTTTAACTTTCTGTTTCCCCTTCGTTATAATGAAAGCTCCATGTGGGTAGGGAGTTTTATCAATTTATTCACAGTTATATTCGTTGTGCTTAGAGCAGTGCTAGCACATTAATAGACAGTAAAATCAAATATTTAGAAAATAAGTGAATGCAAATACATCAAAATTTAGAAACGTATTGTCTGCCAAATAATTAGGTCAGGATTCCACATAGACTTCATGCATAGAAATAATCTTAAAGCTAGAATATCAACTACAGCTCTGTAATAAAAATAATATTGGCCTATAGAATATGCTAGAAGTTAGGTAATATATTTTATTTTGTTGTCTTACTTTCCTGTTATTGTTGTTAGAAATTAGTGTGTATTTGAACAAGAATTTTAATGACAATCAGAAAACCAAAAGACAGAGAATATTTTCGAGACCATCATTGACCATTAGAAATTCCCATTGTTGATGTTAAATTACTAGAAAGAATAATAAGGCAAATAAAGTAATACCAGTAGTATGCCTTAATACGTTAACAGAGGATTTTGCAACTCATTCAGGGAATTGTGCTACTATTGATTCAAAATATATTTAGTGGGCACGTACTGTGTGCCACTCGCTGTTCTAGATGCTTCTGGTACAATGGGAAAAACAAACCAAACAAGATAAGTTACATTTTTGTTTAGGGCTTTTATTTCAGTGGTGATGTACAACATAGTGAACAAGATCCACTGTTTTTGAAATAAATCATTTGTATTACCAATTGGAAAGCACTGTGTGTCACAAAATCATCAATTCCGTTTTGTTCGCTCCTATTTGAAGCGATATTACCAAGTAACTTCCCAGTTGGAGAAATGGCACAGGTGGGTGAGCCATCAGCAGATACAATTATGTAAACTCATCTTCCTTTTACAATAACCTCACCTAAAACCATTCTCCAAGAGTTTACAACAGTCTGTCTGTCTCAGAGAAACTGGAAATGTAACAAGCAATTCATCGTTCTTGGCTGAGGGAGTCACCAAGCAGACAATCACGGAGGCTTAGGGCCGTGGATTCCAGTCTAGTTAGAAAGGTTCCATCAGCCAGACCCTGTCAGCACGCGGCACCAGCTGTTGAAAATGTGACTGCAGCGAGGTTTCCCTGACGGCACGGGAGAGAAAGAACACTTTTCACTGAAATTTCAAAGGTTAGAAAATGGATTTTGAAGTCAAAGCTGTCATGTGCGTAAAATTTTCTTTTATTTAACTCTCTTGCTGAAAGAGTCAACACATATTGGAGTCATCCAACCATAAGAGACACCTTACCCTTTAGAAAGAGGACAAATCAGCTGCTTTTATGAAACAGCATAACAGCCATCTTTGGTAGCATTTGACTATATATATATATATATATATATATGTATATATATATTTTAAAAATGAGTGTTTGCGTTTTACCATCTGGCCTTGTAAAAGGAAGGAAGCCGTGTTCCTTAGAGGTAGGGTTTGTCCTAGTTGATGCAGGTCTGTGTCAATTTCCTCTTTCTATTTCTAAGAACAGGAAAAAGCTTTCAATTCTATGCACTGAAATCTCAGTTATATATATTTTTTTCCTGTGGGAAAAATCACATTATTCATGCATCAAAAATAAATGATTGCTACTGCATTTGTCTGCTAGTTCCTTGTATTTTGAGAGCAATACAGAAACATAACCTTTTGGTTGAGCCACTGAGCTTGCTTTCTTTGTGCGATGGTATTTTGTAGATGAAGAAAATCTTTCAGAGGGTATTATGAAAAAAGTAGGTTCTTATCTTTTGATACTCCTATCATTCTATCATGAAACTCCTTGATGATTCTGCACCTTATTATAGCTAAATGCATTACTAAAGGCAGACAAAGAATGTGCTTGGTAGCAGAAAAGGACTTTAAGAAATTAGAATTGAAATGCTATTTTGATTCATGCTAATGCAAGTCTGTGTGCATGACTGTGTTAGGGTGTTCAGGTTCCATTGTACAAACCATTCTGTCCATGAAACGTATTTCCAAAGACAGCTATATTTGAAGAGAAAAATCACCGATGGTCATATGAGTAAAAAGGGCAAATGGATATTGACTAATTTTCTTTTATACCTTTTAAATAAGCAGATTGTTTCTGCCATGAATATGGAGTTCAATTAATAGAAGAACTCATTTCTTAACCAATAGAGAGTATATTTATATATTCTTCTATAGATCTTCATTCCCTGCTTTATGAAACTTTGATTCAAGTTCTAGTATTTAATAACTATGAAATATTTTAATATGAGTTTGGGTCTTTATTCACAAGTGATGAGTTGTTTCTGTAACATGCAATTCTGCCAAAAAAAAAAAACCCAGAAAATAAGATAATACAATTTTATCTCCTTTTTATTTCCAAGAAAGTATTCCAACAGAGACCAATTTTAATGCAATTAAATTGAAAGCCATGTCTTTTCTGGTGCTGCTGTGCTGTGAGAAACACTGTAGAATTTATGTTGGCATCCTTGTATCATAAGTATTTGAATAATCTGTATTTAAACGTGCACCCTAAGCACTGACAATAGGCTAAACAGATGTTGCAGAAAGCCGAGAACTGATAGCTATTACATAATATATTTCTAATGTGAACATTAGGGCCCATGCTTCTGTTTGGCAAGTACAAATGTTTAGTTTGAGGGTTGGAGAAAATATAAGGTGCTCTGTGCTTGCTACAAATCCTCTCATTCAGTAGCTAGAATCATTGAAAGCAAAGTGGAGGAGAGAACTGAAAGACTAGAAGGTGGCTCAACCCAAGACCAGGTCCAAGGAAGCCACTCTCCAGGTACCGCACTAGATTCTCTAAGAGTAACGTAAGTGATTTGGTAACATAAGTGATTCAGCAACGTAAGTGATTTTTGGTCATTTCAAACTTCTGCATTTTTCTGAAAGTACTATTTGTTCATGTATTTTTGATTCTATTTATGCTATTCTTCTGGCTTAGAACTTCCTTCTTTCCATTTATCAAAAGGAATAACACCTTTACTATGTTCTCTCTCTTCCTAAAACATTATTTTAAGTACTGCATGTACCGAATTAATATCTACTGAGGATCCCAGGAACAAATCAAGTTCTTGGGCATCTGTATATCATAAGGTCATTGATACTAATTTTTAGTATGTAAAGCAGTGAACTCTGTTATTTCTATATGCCAATAATCCCAACAGTCAGAATTGTAAATTATCAAGGAAAGTAATAAAAAGACCATTCTGGCTACTGAAAATTCTTCTTAGTCCTTGAGCCCTACCTAGTTTGTATTTCAAATGGATGTGCTATAGCATTGTACAGGCAATTCTATAATGGTAGGTCCCACTTTTACATTCTCATAATAGTTGGGACTTAATTACATGTTGCCTATACCTGGATGCTTTCCTTACACAAATACTTACTGAGTGACTCTGATGTACCAGGAATGTAATAGGCAGCATAAAATATTAAATATGAGACAGACCGTTCAGTTCAAATTCTATTTCCAACACATTCTGCCTGTAGGACTTTGTGCCAGTTACTAAATCTCTTTGTTTCTCATTGTTTTCATCTTTAAATGGAAATAATAAGGATACCTGTGTCAGAGGGTTTTGAGATAAATAAAGGAGAGTAGAAGGAATTTTCAACACTGTTTGGGTAAGTAGCAAGCTCTCCACCAAGGTCCGCTTTGTTTGTTTGTTTCTAGAACAGTGGTTCTCAAACCATGAGAAGAACTTTTTATAAAATACCAGTGTCTAAGTCCAATGGCCAGACATCCTGACTTAAATGGTCTGAGTTAGGTCTTGGGCATTGTTTTGTTTTAAAAGTTCCCCTTTAAAAATATAAATACTTATAGTGTAAAATGTATGTGTATATATATATATATGTATTTTATTTTTAGCTTACTAAATGGTTCTTTGTAGGCCTGGTGTGGTGGCTTAAGCCTGTAATCTTAGCACTTTGGGAGGCCGAGGCAGGCAGATCACATGAGGTCAGAAGTTCAAGACCAGCCTGGCCAACATGGTGAAACCTCATCTCTACAAAAATACAAAAATTAGCCAGGCATGATTATGGGTGTCTGTAATCCCAAGCTACTCAGGAGGCTGAGTAAGAGGAGAATCACATGAACCTGGGAGATAGATGTTGCGGTGAGCCAAGATCATGTGATGCCATTGCACTCCAGCCTGGGCTACAGAGCGAGACTCAGTGTCAAAAAAAAAAAAAAAAGTAAATAAATAGTTCTTTGTAAAAAGTTCCACAAAACTTAAACAAATACATTGTGGACTAGAACTTCACAATTATGGTGTAGTAAGTACTTGCAAGAACCATGTTCCGATCTATTTTTTATACCTAAGAAATATGTCAAATTCCAAATACAGCCTGAAATAATAAAAAAGAAGTCAGCATATTTCAGATTAGGAAAAATATATATATAATTTTAAAAATAGATATATATTCAAGATATATAAATATATATTCTATATAACTTTAATATAAAATATGTCAAAGTTAATTCTAAATGGTACCTATGATTGAGCCACCATTCTAGAGATTAAGAATACAAAATAAGCTTAGAAAATTGCTGCCCTCATGGAGATTCCAAAAATATAAGAAACAAAATTGGGGAGCACACATTATTCAATTTTATCCCCAGAAAATGCCACATTTTCTATCACATAAATGCATAAACATATTTATCAAATGAATGAATGAATAAATGAATCATCTAGGAGAGATTTCTGATTCCAGCTACTCTCATGCATACTGTGATTTATGGCTCTCTTTAGCAACGGCAATACTTAGTTTTGCTAAACAGATTTAATGGCATGACTTTTGAATATATTCAGTTGAGTAGTTCTTTATTAGTAGATATCAACATTTTGTAATAAGCCTTCATGTAGCACCACATGGCTGCGGTTAGCCTGCTAGGCATTTTACAAAAGAGAACCATGAGCATATTCCATTTATTGGGGAGCATGTTGCCTTTGTGACAGTATTAATGGAAACATACCTATGCATAAAAACTCTTAGGGTAAATGTAAACATAAAATTAAAACAAGAAAAGGCATGCTTAAAGAGTGATCTATTACATCGTATTTGGTATGTCCACACTGATTTAAGGTGTGTCATCTTAAATGTTCTAGTCAATGTGATAGAGGTTTTCTGGAAAAGCTTTTTGCTTTTCTAACAGATGCAAGAGAACCGTAATAATGTCCCTTTTCCCTATTCTGAGCTTGAACACTAATGTGATTCCTGGAACCTCAGTAGCCTTTTTGCAACCACAAGACAACCAAGATGAAGACAAAAAGCCAACACACAAGGTTTCAAAGACTGCAAACTCTGATGGCATTGTTGAGGTGTTCTATCAAGGCTGGCAGCCAGCTGACCCCATAATTGTCTTATATCAAGAAAAATAACTGCCTCTTACTTGAATTACTATTTGTAAAAATATCTTCAACTAAAAACCCAAAGCATTTATAACTGATAGGTGCTCATAATGACTAGGCCATGGTTACCCACATCACAAAAATAGTTGAGTGCAATCAATGTAGAATCAAAATGGCAGCTGAAGAAAAGATTCTGTTGATTTAGTTGAAGAAATTGTAGGAAATGGACACCCACTGGAATTAGATGGCCAATCTTTTTGAACATAAAGTCATATAACTTGCTAAAATTTTAGTAAAACCATTGATATGGTTTGGCTCTGTGTCCCCACCCAAATCTCAACTTGAATTGTAATCCCCAAATGTTGATGAAGGGACCTGGTGGAAGGTGGTTGGTTCAAGGGGGCGATTTCCCCCATGCAATTCTCATGATAGTGAGTGAGTTCTCACAAGATATGATGGTTTAAAAGTGTTTGGCAGATCCCCCCTCACTCTTTTTCTCTCCTGCCACCATGTAAGACATGCCTTGCTTTCCTTCCACCATGATTCTGAGTTTCCTGAGGCCTCCTTAGCCATGTGGAACTGTGAGTCAATTAAACCACTTTTTTTTGTATAAACTACCCAGTCTTGGCTTTATAACAGTGTGAGAACGGACTAATACAACCATAATATAAAAGGAATAAATATCAATGACTTTGATAAATTTGTGAGCTATAACAATATTACTAGGTAGCTTTCTGTCAGTTAGAAAAGACTTTCTACTACTAAATCTGTCAACTTCCAGTCAATACCTTGGTTAATTGTGTACCTGTATTTTTATCTGAAAGTAAAATTGTTTTTTGCAGAGGTATAACATGATGTCTAGTATACATGTGGTTAAGTCCAGGACTTATATTGTTAAATGGTTTAGAAAAATCCCAAAGATTTTACATAGGTGTTTGAAGGTTTATTAAGTGCTACATAATTCAAAAGCATCCATGCCTTTTCTGTACTATTATTTTCCCTTTATCTTATTATAACCTTGCTTGAGGACAAATTTAATGAACATGTTTAAAGAATTTTAAGACAAATGAGAATATGTAGCATTTTTTTCCATACAGAACTTACTTCGGGACTGTTACATTACATATTTTGGCCATTATTATTTATTTAAACTTATAACTTCACTCCACTTAGATATAAGAAGAGATACTTTTCAGATTTTCTGATTTCAGACCTAACAAGAAATCAATATACCAAAGGATACCTGTATCTTGGAAAATTTCTGGTTCAGCGAATAGATGCTTTTTCAGAAAGTATGTTGACTTGCTTTAAAAAAAAAATGGCACATTAGCAAATCCCAGTAGAGTAAACCCACTGACTCCACCCTGAAGTAACAGATAGTGTGCAGATCTTCTCCAGACAGCAAGACTAATCTCTGAGTCATGTGGTCATGACAGGTAGTCATGTTGTTTGGTTTTAAGGCCACAGATAAGCATCACGGCTCATGTAACGGGTGTTGATGTGATTGTGACTGTGGTGCCAGGGTTCCTGGGGATATCACAAGATCTAAATTATCCACAGATAGAGATATTCCCTGATACTCTGAAAGGGCATTATTTGGAGAGAAGAGCTCTATTAAATGACACAAGTAAAAGACAAGTTTTGATCATGACTCTTCCAAGCTTTCTTTGGAGGGTCTAGGGCCACACATGGGAATGCCGGAAGCCTGCTCAACATCCCCATCCAGGATGCTAGATAAGGACTTGCTGCCTACCATGGCTGAGGGGCTAAGAAGAAAACAGTCATGAATCTTTTATTTATTTTATGTTCAGGTCCACTGTGAGGTTTACCAATGTTATTTCATTCTATCCATTGCATTCTGTCTCTCTCATTCTATCTCAAACCCACAGTGTCAGTAGTCTTCTTTCTACTTTAGAGCCTAATAAACAACCCCACAAATTGAGGCTCAGAGAGATTACATATCTTCTTCAAGACAGCAGAGCCCAAGTGGCAGAGTCAGGATTCAAAACCAGGTTTTTCTAAACCTAAACCTCATTCTCCTTGATGGTTCATCTCCATACTCCCTAGGTCCAATTCTGGCTTTATTTTACTTTATAGTAATCATCCATATATATGTATATGTGCCAGGCTGAACTCTTTAAGTGTTTTCCAGCAATCAATCCTTTCAACAATCCTACGTGGTAGATTCTGTTATTATCCTCATTTTACAGATACAGAAGCTATGATACAGAAAGATAACTTGACTGCAGTTACTCAGTTAGTGAAGCCACAGTCTAGTTCTGTGCTCTTAATCACTTACACTAGTATCACTGTATGGCATCCTTTACTTTTTACTTATTTATTGTCTGTTTACTCTACTTTCACTATCACATATGGAGGTGTGACCATACGTAGTATATAATAGTGTAAGTTCTTTAAGAAGTGAAATTTGTTTTTAATCCACTACCTTTTCTCCAGGTCTTAGAAGACTGCCTACCATATTGAAGATTATTATTATTATTATTATTTGCGTATATTTAAGGTGTACAGCATTACGTTTTGGTATGCATATATATGGTAAGCAAATTAACCTATCCATTGCCTTCCACAGTTACTTCATGCATATGTGTGTGTGTGTGCTTGATAAGCACATCTGAAATCTACTCTCCATAATGAGCAAATTTTCATTATACAATATCCCTAAAAACAGTCTTCATGCTTTACACCATAACGCTATAATTCATCCTACATTCTGTAAGTTTGTACACTTTGACTTCTCCCTAATTCCTCTACCACCCCTTCTTCAAATATTTAAGATTCTTAACACGTATTGAATAAATTATGCTCGTTATTTGGGGACACAGGAGGCTGATATTGGAGTTGGAAATTCTCCTCAGTCAAGTCTAACATAAGTCCTCCTGGGACACCTGGTGTTGCCTGCTGTTCATATGGCTGGCCACCTAAGTATTTCTTGGGTGACCAGACAACAGAATTCCTGGGTGAGGAAGCTCTGTTGTGCTTTATTTGAATATTATTTATTCTGGCAGTAGCATCTAATTAAAAGAATCATAATCCTTTTGATGGTAGATTTCAATGGGGTTCCCAAAGATCCTTCTCTCATGTAGATCTTAGAATCAAAGTAACACAGCATTGAGAGTTTGACATCTTATGTTACAACATAAACATATGTGACCGTGGGGAAATTTTCAGCATCTCTGTGCTACAGTTTTATCCTTTCTAAATCAGTCTTAAGAACATCTAGCTCACAGTACTCAGCTGATAATCTGATCTACATTAGAAATACAAGTTCAATTGTGTCCTGGAATTAGAGCTCTTTTATATCTCATTCTACCTCCTGTTGGGAATGACAGTTGGAACAGCTCAACACATCAGCATTGTGAGACAGTGGGAAGCTTCCCTGATGTTGGGGCAACAGTTTTACCATGGCTGCTCTGTGTCTTCATTCTTGAAGAGGGAGGTGAAGAGGGCCAAAGGTCAAGTCCATCTGGTGAAGTACAAGGTCACCCCTCCTAAAAGTGTGAGCAACCTTATAGAAGGGTAGAAGAGGAACCCAAAGCAAAAGCATTTGCAGGGGTTGACATAGAGCCAGGGCTAGAGAAGCAGAAAGTATTAATATTTTAAAAACACATTTTGGTTGCTGCCTGAAACCCTGTCAAGCTGGTATGGAAAATGACAGTTCTGGAGCAGTGTTCCTTAACTTATTATTATTATCAAACCTGGAAACATTTCTAAACATTTTCCACAAATCACTTCTGTACTCTATGCAATTTATTTTTATCATTTTTAATTTTAATTTTAATTTTTTTATTTTAATATTTATTTATTTTTGAGACTCAGTATTATTTATTTAATTAACATTTATTTATTTTTCGAGACGGATTCTTGCACTGTCGCCCAGGCTGGAGTGCAATAGCATGATCTTGGCTCACTACAACCTCTGCCTCCCGGGTTCAAGCCAGTCTCCTGTCTCAGCCTCCCAAGTAGCTGGGATTACAGGCTACTGCCACCACTCCCGGCTAATATTTTGTATTTTTAGTAGAGACGGGGGTTTCACTATGTCAGCCAGGCTGTTCTCAAACTCCTGACCTTGTGATCTGCCCACCTTGGCTTCCCAAAGTGTTGGGATTACAGGCGTGAGCCACCACTCCTGGCTGCAATTTAAATACTGCAGCTATACTGTGTATCTTTGTATTCATCCTAGGAATGCTGTAACAAATCGTAAAGAACTAGGGGGCTTAAACAGTCTCACAGTTCTGGAGGGCAGAAGTTCAAAATCATGATGTTGACAGGACCATGCTCTCTCTGAAGGTTCTACAATCCATCCTTGCCTCTTCTTCGCCTTCATTTGTCACCAGCAATCTTGACATTCCATGGCTGGTGGATGCGCCATTCCAGTCACAGGGCATTCATCCTGTGCATCTTCACATCACCTTCCCTCTGTTAATGCAGCCAAACTTCCCTCTTCTTGTAAAGACACTAGTCATTGGATTGGGGCTTACCCTAGTCCAACATGACTTTATCTTACCTTGATTACATCTACAAACGCTCTATTGCCCAATACAACCTCATTTTAAGGATCAAGGTAGATATGAACATTTGGAAGACACTTCAACTCAGAATAATCTGTTTTTGTATTATATTCAGGGGTCCCCAACCCCCAGACCATGGATTGGTACTTAGTCTGTGGCCCTTTAGGAACGAGGCTGCACAGCAGGAGGTGAGCAGCAGGTGAGTCAGCAAAGCTTCATCTGTATTTACAGCTGCTCCCCACGGCTCAAATTACCACATGAGCTCCAACTCCTGTCAGATCAGTGGTATCATGAGATTCTCATAGTAACATCAATCCTATTGTGAACTGTGCATGCCAGGGATCTGGGTTGTGTGCTCTTCATGAAAATATAATGCCTGATGATCTGAGATGGAACAATTTTATCATGAAACCATCTCCCTACACCCAAGTCCATGGAAAAATTGTCTTCCATGAAATGAAACCAATCCCTGGTGCCAAAAAAGTTGAGGACTGCTGATATATATAAAATATATATGTAAAGATATAATATATATAAATATATACTATATAAATACTATATAAATATATATAATGTATATTGATATATAAAAATATATATTAATATATAATATATAAATGTGTAAATATAAATGTATGAAAATATATACATTATATAAACATATATATATATATATCTTCCCTGTGCTTTGTACAAAAGCAATATAATTTGCACCTCCCCTAAAATCCAGTTTATGCTCCTGTGAAGAAGATATTGTTCCCATTTAAGACAGAGGTAGGCACAGCAGGGCTGTAGGTCAAATCTGGCCTGACACTTACTTTTGTAAATTGTCTTATTTGCACATTCCCATGTCATTTATTTACATATCGTTGACGGCTGCTTCTGGACCATATCTACAGGGCTGAGTAGCTGCCACAAAGACTGTCTGGCTTACCAAGCCTGAAATATTTAATATCTGGCCTCTTACAGAAAAATAAGTTGGTTATACCTTGCTCAATATTGGGACAGAGAACTGGATGTGGAAAAGTTTTTCAGCTCACAGACTGACAACTTATCACATAATATCTTGCCATTATGATTTCATAATATTCATAGGGCCTAGGGTATTGTCATATCAGGGTGTTCATTACTGTGGAACAAAGGAAAGTCAGCAGAGGACAAGCTGATTCCAGAAGGCTATTTAGGTTGAAGGGTGTTTTTAGATATTATGTGCTTATTTAGTTTTGATCAGGGTCAAGGGTTTTAAATAATATCAGGAGAAGCATCAGGCATCATAATGTAAGAAAACTGAATGTAAAGTCTGGGTATTTTGCTAAGATAGGAAAAGGGAAATCTTTGGTTAAAAATCATAAGCAGAAACCTTGAAGCAAAGATAAGCTAACATTAATAAAGCAGTAATTGATAAAAAGACAATAGTATTAATAGCTAGCATTTATATGAAATAATTTTTTTGTGGGAGAGGCTAGGCAACTACTAATAACCTTCCAAACACTTACTATTAAATTCTCAAACACAAGGAGTTAAATATCATCATAATCCTAACAATATTTAAAATAACAATAGAAAAAGAAGTCAGCTTTTTTTTTACCACTCTGTGAGGCCAAGCAAAACAAAACAAAACAAAACTTGGTTTCACTTGTCTCACCTGACAGTCAACACAGATGACTTCTGTGACTGGTTTATGTGGTTTTATTTTCCACACACCAAGCAAGCAATCAGTTCTGCCGTGGACACCAGTGGGATGTCCTCTAATTCAATTCACTCCTGACACAGCTACCTGGAGGTAGCATCAGATCCCACAGGTTGAGGGGTCAGCCTCCAAGATTGCCCTCACCTTCTGATGCCAATCACAAGTTCTACATGGCTTTACCTGTGCTTCTGACCAGCTGGTTGTAAATCAGGTTGGATTAATTTGCTAGAGCAGCTCACAGAACTCAGGGAAACATTTACTTACACTTAGGTTTATTAGAAGGGATGTCATAGTGGATATAGATGAAGGACGTATAGGGTGAAGTATGGGGGAAGGGAGCTTCCATGCCCTCCCAGGGTGCAACTCCCTCCAGAAACCTCCACATGCTTAGCTATCCAGAAGTTCGCTGAACCCTGTCCTGTTGAGTCTCTGTGGAGGTTTTATTACATGGGTGTGACTGTTTAAACTATTGACCATTCGTGATGCACTCAACCTTCAGTGTCTTCCCTCTTCCCAGGGGTTCTGCTGAAATTTCCAACCTTCTAATTGTGTCTTGGTCTTTCTGGAAAGCAGCCACACCCTGAAGCTCTAGAGGGACTTCCAGCTGCAAGTCAACTTATTAGCATACACAAAGTTACTACTTAGAAGATTTTAGAAGTTGTCTGCCAGGAAACAGGGTCAAGACTAAATATATGTTTCATATCACTACCTCCTACTCTGCAGTATAACCAAAGCTTAATAATACTCTCTCAAAACAGGAAATTTATTTCTCTCCATTTTACTAACAGGAAACTGATGCCCAGTGAAGGTATTTGCACAATATTAGAAATACACACAGTAAGTGGCAAGATCCCATCTTTGAACCCAAGTTTGTCTGACACTAAAATAGATTTGCCTCACATTTTTTCAAATGTACACCATGAGTATAGACAGACAAGCGGAATACAAAGTTCAGGAAGTCAATAAAAGTAGAACAAAGTGACAAAAAGAATGCCAAGAGGGAAAGGGCTGCAATTTCTTTTTTTAGAATAAAAATCCTTTTTAACTTGCTGTTATCTTTCACCCCCTGTATAGCTTCCAAACTCTCACAGGTATGCATTTGTATATATTGACAAATTCCAATTAAAACAATAGATGAAGACATCAGCTTCCTGTTGAGAACTTCATAGAGTCACTTTTTTTTTTTTTTAAACTTCTGATTAAGTGACATCTACTGACAGGGTTTTAGACTGATAAAAATTTTTAACTGAAATAGAAATACCCAATTCTGCCCCACCATCAATATCTCATCAGGAAAAAAATAAAACATTAGCTCTTAAATCAATTTAGCACATACTGAACATTCGTACGGCCTCTGGCATCTGACCCTGCCCTTCCCTGTTGGGCACAGGCCTGGAGAAGTTCATTTCCACTGAGTCAATCCAAAAGGAATGATGGAGTGGGAAGGTGAACATCTCTTACTTGTGTCTGATAAAAACATCTACCTTATAATACCTCTGGGAATTCTGTTATAATGATGGAGTCTTGGACTTGTGCCAAGACGGCCAAATAGGAACAGCTCCCGAGCACAGTTCCCAGCCAGTGCAATGCAGAAGGTTAGTGATCTCTGCATTTCCAAACAAGGGACCACGTTCATCTCGATGGGACTGGTTGGACAGTGGGTGTAGCCCAAGGAGGGCAAACTGAAGCAGGGTGGGGTGCTGCCTCACCCAGGAAGTGCAACGGGCCAGAGGGCACTCCCTCCTACCCAAGGTAAGTCATCGGTGATGTCCAGCCACTTCAAAGCTCTGGTTCAGATGCTGCAGTACTCCTGTGGTCTTTGCAGCCCACAAACCAGGATATCGCTGCATGCTGACAGGTGCTATGGGTTTCCAGGGCAAATCCTGGCAGCTGATTCAGCCCATGCCGCCAATTCCCAGCACAAATTGGATTAGCCATTTTGACTGGTGCTTGGAGCCTGTGAGACAGAGTCGCCCATATACCAGAGAGAAAGAGCTGAAGGTGGGGAGCCAGGTGATCTGGCTCTGCGGGTCACACCCCCACAGAGACTAGCAAACTGAATCCCACTGGCTTGGGATTTTTGCGGCCAGCACAGAAGTTGAGCTCCACCCTAGACAGTTGAGCTCTGTTGGGGGAGGGGTGTCCTCCATTAATAAGGCAGCTCTAACCTTACCCGTGTAAACAAAAGCACAAAGAAGTTTACACAGCAGCTGGGGGGAGTCTGCAGTGGCTCAGCAACAACTCTGCAGGCCGACTGTGACTAGACTCCTTCCTTGCTGGGCAGAGGGTCTCTGAAATGAGGCAGAAGCCTATCAGGGACTTATGAATAAAGCCACACCTTCCCTGGGCAGAGCACCTGGGGAAAGAAGAGATTGTGAGTTCCACTGTAGCAGACTTAAACGTCCCTGCCCAGCAGCTCTGAAGGGAGCAACAGAGCTTGCAGCACAGCATTTGAGCTCTGATAAAGGACAGACTGCCTCCTGAAGTGGCTCACTGACCACTGTATATCCAAAGAGTCATCTCATACAGGAGAGCTCTGGCTGATATCTGGTGGGTACCCTTCTGAGACGAAGCTACCAGAAGAAGAAACAGGCAGCAATCTTTGCTGTTCTGCATCCCCCACAGGTGATTCCCAGGCAAGCAGGGTCTAGAGTGGACCTCCAGCAGTCCTGCAGCAGAGGAGCCTGACTGTTAGAAGGAAAACTAAAAAACAGAAATAGCCTCAACAGCAACAAAAAAGACACCCACTAAGAGACTCCATCTGAAAGTCCCAACTTCAAAGACCACAGGTAGATAAATCCATGAAGATGGGAAGAAACCAGCACAAAAAGGATGAAAACACCAAAAACCAGAATGCCTCTCCTCCTCCAAGGGATCACAACTCCTCACCAACAAGGAACAAAACTGGATGGAGAATGAGTTTGACAAGTTGACAGCAGCAGGCTTCAGAAGGTGGGTAATCACAAACTTCTCTGAGCTAAAGGAACATGTTCTAACCCAATACAAAGAAAGTAAGAACCTTGGAAAAAGGTTAGATGAAATGCTAACTAGAAAAACAAGTTAGAGAAGAACATAAATGGCTTGATGGAGCTGAAAAACACTGCATGAGAACTTCATGTAGCATACACAAATTTTAATAGCCAAATCGATCAAGCAGAAGAAGGGATTGAAGATCAATTCAATGAAATAAAATCAGAAGACAAGATTAGAGAAAAAAGAGTGAAAATAAGTGAACAAAGCCTCCAAGAAATATGGGATTATGTGAAAAGATCTAATCTACATTTGATCAGTGTACCTGAATGTGATGGGGAGAATGAATCGAAGCTGGAAAACACTCTTCAGGATATTATCCAGGAGAACTTTCCCAACCTAGCAATGCAGGCCAACATTCAAATTCAGGAAATACTCAGAACACCACAAAGATATTCATCAGGAAGAGCACCCCAAAGGCACATAACTGTCAGATTCACCAGGGTTGAAATGAAGGAAAAACTGCTAAGGGCAGCTAGAGAGAAAGGTCAGGTTACCCACAAAGGGAAACCCATCAGACTCACAGCAGATCTTTTGGCAGAAATCCTACAAGCCAGAAGAGAGTGGGGGCCAGTATTCGACTTCCTTAAACAAAAGAACTTTCAACCCAGAATTTCATATCTAGACAAACTAAGCTTCATAAGTTAAGGAGAAATAAAATCCTTTACAGACAAGCAATTGCTGAGAGATTTCATCACCACCAGGCCTGCCTTACAAGAGCTCCTGAAGGAAGCACTAAACATGGAAAGGAAAAACCAGTACAGGCCATGTGTTCTTGCTCATAAGTGGGTGTTGCCACTGCTTTTGCTGTTTTAGTCATGAAGTCCTTGCCTATCCCTATGTCCTGAATGCTATTGCCTATGTTTTCTTCTAGGGTTTTTATGGTGTTAAGTCTCATACTTAAATCTTTAATCCATCTGGAGTTAATTTCTGTATAAGGTAAAATGAAGAGATCCATTTTCAGCTTTCTGCATATGGCTAGCCAGTTTTCCCAACACCATTTATTAAATAGGGAATCCTTTCCCTGTTGCTTGTTTTAGTCAGGTTTGTCAAAGATCAAATGGTTGTAGATATACCATTTTCATGATCTTGATTCTTCCTAACCATGAGCTTGGAATATTTTTCCATATGTTTGTGTTCTCTCTTACTTCCTTGAGTAATGGTTTGTAGTTCTCCTTGAAGATGTCCTGCACGTTTCTTGTTAGTTGTATACCTAGGTATTTTATTCTATTTATTGCAATTGTGAATGGGAGTTCACTCACAATTGGCTGTTTGTCTGTTATTGGTGTATAGGAATGTCAATTGATTTGCACTTAGTAGTTTTTGTTTTGTTTTGTTTTTGAGATGGAGCCTTGCTCTGTTGCTGAGGCTAGAGTGTAGTGACATGATCTCGCCTCACTACAACCTTCACCTCCCAGGTTCAAACAATTCTCCTGCCTCAACCTTCCAAGTGGTTGGGATTACAGGCATGTGCCACCATGCCAGGCTAACTTTTATATTTTTAGTAGAGACGGAGTTTCACCATGTTGGCCAGGCTGCTCTCAAACTCCTGACCTCAAATGATCCCTTTGCCTTGGCCTCTTAAAGGGCTGGGATTACAGGCATGAGCCACCATGCCCAGCCTGTAGAGAGTCTTTTGGATGCTACCCTAAAGCCTTTTTGTTAGCCATTGTTCCTAGTGCTCTTTCAGATTTTCTTTTTATGAAAAAATGCATATCCTCATGGAATGCTGAAAGGAGACATATCAGTCACTCTTTTATCATCCTAACCCAGTTACCTCCCTTCGTTTGAATTTATTTTTAAAGTCAAGGGAAACATTTTTGTGCATGACAGAAATTTGTATGAAATAAGCCTGCTAAAAACTTAGGGTTCGAACAATTGTGTTCACTCATGTCATTCTGCAAATTCTGGAGCTATTATTACATTGGAAACTTGTTATTACATTTCTGCACTTAAAGCAGAAGTAGGTATACAGTGAGTTTGTTTTGGATGACTTCCAAAAGCTTTCATTTCTGAAGGAAGAAAAAAGTCTGTGTATCAGCCACAGATAGATTGGAATTCATAAGATTTCTTTGTCATGACTGAGGTGCACCTGCCCATTCCATTCCATTTCTCTATAACAAGCTTTCTCAATCTCAGCACAACTGACATTTTGGCAGAGACGGATAATTCCTTGTCATGGGGAGCCGTCCTCTGCATTGTGGAAAGTTTAGCAGCATCCCTGGCCTTTTTGCACAAGATGCTGGGAGCACACCAACCCCCACCACCAAGTTATGACAACAGAAAATGTCTCTAGATATTGACAGTGTCCCCTACGAAGCAAAATTATCCCCAGTTGAACACTGCCACTGTCTGAAAATGAGGATCAAAAGGAAATGACGGTTTTGATAGGTCTTGATTCCATCTGACACTGCCACCTGAAGGTATGTGCTAGCCACACAGAGAAAATGACTCTGAGTGAAAAGAGGAAGTTGTTAATTAAACCGTGTAACACATTGGAACCCAGACAAGGTTCCCCTTGGAACCTTGCAGAGCTTCATGCATGGTGGGGAATCCATTTCCTTTTCTATTTCACCAGAGGCTGGCTGGGAACTGGCAGCTGTAGCGAGCACAGTGATCAGCAAAGATGTGCACCAGTGGGTTGTCAAACAATAGAAGTGCCAGGTGGCTCAGGGCAGAGCCCAGACCAGCTGCAGCTGTGGTAATCACCAGTAGTGAGTAAGGGCTGCAGAAGCAAGCATTACCAGTGACGCTGCGGTGAAGGTACTAACACAGAGACAGAACATGCCTAAAGGTAAGTTTCTAAGGCATATAGAAATGTGGGGCTCGTGGAATCTTAGAGTGGCCCAAGTGAGCTGTAGTTCCAAATTGAGCTGAGATCAGCAGAAGAGTTGGCTTGAAGGAGAAACAGGGGCAAAGGGTCAGGACAGCAATTCACATCAATGCTAAGGACGGGTGATCAGTGCCTCAGGTAGCTGAGAAATATTTGAAGGGATGGAAGGAGTTTCTTTAAGGAGCATTTTCATCCCGAATGAATAAGAAGAGAGAATTTTAAAAGCAAGATGTGTGCATTAAAATTAAAATGGGCTCATTTGAATCCTTAGGCTAATGAGAACTAGGAAGAGGTAGGGATATGAGCAAATCAATGAACCATTAGTTAAAATGTGTATTTTTAGGCATCATGTTTGCTACAAATATGTGAATATAGTAGTTACGACTATTGAAAAACAAAGGCCTAAAAAAAATTTTAGTGACTTTCGGTTCATTTTATATCTACCAAAAAACAATCAAAATTGATTAGTAACTCACAGTTTTATATCTTTCCTCATTTTAGTAAGTTAATTCTTAAGTTGAATTATGGTCCTATTTTATGAGTATCTATTTGAAGTTCAGTTGCATACATAAATGTAGTTATTTATCAGTAATTAGGTTATTCATGAGATGTGGCATATATAGCTTAATATGTAATTAAAATACAATGGGCTCAAACATGACGTTAAGAAAATATATTAAAGTGTTCAAATAAGTTAGGAAAATCACAGCTAATCAACCTCACTTGGCACATACTACCAACTATTTGGGTGCTTAATAGGAATCATTAACAATGCAAATACGATAAATGCAGATGGTGGTGATGTGAGGCTTCTTAATACAGCAGAGTGGTTGAACATGGTTTATTTCCCTCTACTTTGCTAAATTCAACTAAAATAACAGTAAGATAATAAGGGCATAAATTCCCAAAGGCAAAGCAAAACGGGGAAGAAATAACAACAGTAATAAGTGATTTTAACAATTTTCAAGATGGCAGAGTGATAACTGGCTTGTTTAGAAAAAGAAGATATAATCTGTGTGACTATAGAGATGATGCCAATAAGAGGTAACTCCCTTTTTCCAGTGGAACCCCCAGATGCTTAGGAACAGGAAATTTTACCTCAGAAGCAGGAAGCCAGGGGCTGAGGGAAAACATAGGAATGATCAAAGATAGGGTTATGTAATGACTAGACCAGAGAGCTACTCATTCTGTTGGCAGAAGATAGAAAATTTGAGGAAAAGGGTTTGGGAGTTTGGTGATGATATCACAGAGGGTTTACAAGGAGATGTGGGAGAAGAAGAGATAGGTGTTGAAAATAAAAACTAAGTGAAAATCTACATAGGACACAGCTGGGCTCCCAGCTACTTTCCTCCACCCATTTCTAGAATGGAAGTGGCTGAAATTATAGCTCACCTTAATCAGGTGAGCACAGCACAACATCCGAGTACTAGGGAAACTACCCCAGTAAAAGGGACTTACGCATATTAACAATATATTTTATTCTCGGTAAAAAACCTAGATGCTAGCTTATCACACATTCACACAACACTACGCCCAGAAATCAATAATCCTTGACCACCAACAAGTAAATTCCAGTTCTAATTTTGGTGTCTCACTCTGAAAAAAACTTGTCAGACTTTTGAGTATAGAAAAATAGAAGCAGCAGAAGAATCTAAACAAAGTAGAAGAAATAGAGACAATAATGGGGAGAGCAAAATATCAAAAAAGGCATATGCAATTATTGTCATCAAAGAGACAAGCTCCAAGACAAATATAAATTACTCTGAAGAAAACAAACAAGAATGAACTTCTGGTAATTAAAAATAGAATACTTGAGTCTTCCACTTCTAGGAAGGTGAATTTTATTTATTTTTTCCCTACATGCCTCTTCTAACTACAACTAAATGTTCTGGATGTTATATATTTAATAAATGAAAGAGGACTCTGAAATGTGGAGAGAAAAAGCCTGGCTGGCTAGGGAGCTGAAAATTTTTTAGAAAGTTCAAGTAATGAACCAGAAGACAAGAAAAATATAACAAAGAAAAATCAGAGTGAACAAACACAAAGTGACTTAAACCTTAATATATCAACAATAGCAGTAAGTGTAAAGGGTCTAAATATACCAGTGGAATAATTTGAATATGATATTTGCGATTAAAGGTAAGAAGTTTGAGAAGGTGTACCATTCAAATACGATCAAAAACAGGAACAGTAGCTATATGAATATCTAATAAAATGGAATTTGGACCAAATACAATTACCAGGGATAGATGTGAGGATTACATAATAATAAATGGGTTCATCTACCAAGAAGATATAGCAGTTTTCACTGTGGATGTACCCAGTGACAGATGTACAATATATGTGAAACATATGTACAATATATATGTACAATATATGTGTTTCACATATGTACAATATACAGTTGTTTCACATATGTACAATATATGTGAAACAACTGATGAAAGTATTTAAAGAATTGCTTTTTTAAAAAAAACTGTACTTTAAGTTCTGGGATACATGTGCAGAACATGCAGCTTTGTTACGTAGGTATACCTGTGCCATGGTGGTTTGCATTAGATATTTTTCCTAATGCTGTCCCTCCCCTATCCACCCACCCCCTGCTATCCCTCCCCTAGCCCCCCACCCCCAAACAGGCCCCAGTGTGTGATGTTCCCCTCCCTGTGTCCATGTGCTATCACTGTTCGACACCCACTTATGAGAGAGAACATGCAGTGTTTGGTTTTCTGTTCTTGTGTCAGTCTGCTGAGAATGATGCTTTCCAGCTTCATCTATGTCCCTGCAAAGGACATGAACTCATCCTTTTATATGGCTGCATAATATTCCATGGTGTATATATGCCACATTTTCTTTATCCAGTCTATAATTGATGGGCATTTGGGTTGGATCCAAGCCTTTTTTTGTGAACAGTGCCAACATAAACATAAGTGTGCATGGTGTCTTTATAATAGAATGATTTATAATCCTTTGAGTATATACCCAGTAATGGGATTGCTGGGTCAAATGGCATTTCTAGTTCTAGATCCTTGAAGAATCACCACATTGTTTTCCACGATGGCTGAACTAATTTACACTCCCACCAACAGAGTAAAAGTGTTCCTGTTTCTCCATATCCTCTCCAGCATCTGTTGTCTCCTAATTTTTTAATGATTGCCATTCTAATTGGCATGAGGTGGTATCTCAATGTGGTTTTGATTAGCATTTCTCTAATGACCAGTGATGGTGAGCTTTTTTTTCATTTGTTTGTTGCCTGCATATGTGTCTTTTTTTTGAGAAGCATCTGTTCATATCCTTTGCCCACTTTTTGATGGGGTTGTTTTTTCTTGTAAATTTAAGTTCTTTGTATATTCTGGATATTAGTCCTTTGTCAAATGGGTAGATTACAACATTTTTTTTTCCCATTTTGTTGGTTGCTGGTTCACTCTAATGATAGTTTCTTTTGCTCTGCAAAAGCTCTTAAGTTTAATTAGATCCCATTTGTCTATTTTGGCTTTTGTTGGCATTGTTTTGGGTGTTTAGTCATGAAGTCCTTGCCCATAACTATGTCCCAAATGGTATTGCCTAGGTTTTCATCTAGGGTTTTTATGGTGTTAAGTCTCATGTTTAGATCTTTAATCCATCTTAAGTTAATTTTTGTATAAGGTGTAAGGAAGGGACCCAGTTTCAGCTTTCTCCATGAGGCTAGCCAGTTTTCCCAACACCATTTGTTAAATAGGGAATCCTTTCCCCATTGCTTTTTTGGTCAGGGTTGTCAAAGGTCAGATAGCTGTAGGTGTGTGATGTTATTTCTGAGGCCTCTGTTCTGTTTCATTGGTCTTTATTTCTGTTTTGGTGCCAGTACCTTGCTGTTTTGATTACTGTAGCCTTGTAGTATAGTTTGAAGTCACGTAGTGTGATGCCTCCAGCTTTGTTCTTTTTGCTTAGGATTTTCTTGGCTATTTGGGCTCTTTTTTGTTTCCACATGAAGTTTAAGGTGTTCTATTTTTCCAATTCTGTGAAGAAAGTCAGTGGTAGTTTGATAGGGACAGCATTGAATCTATAAATTACTTTGGGCAGTATGGCCATTTTCACAATATTGATTCTTCCTAACCATGAGCATGGAATGTTTTTCCCTCTGTTTTTGTCCTCTCTTATTTCCTGGAGGAGTGGTTTGTAGTTCTCCTTGAAGAAGTCCTTCACATTCCTTTTAGTTGTATTCCTCAGTATTTTATTCTATTTATGGCAATTGTGAATAGGAGTTCACTCAAGATTTGGCTCTCTGTTTGTCTGTTATTGGTGTATAGGCATGCTTATGATTTTTGCACATTGGTTTTGTATCCTGAGACTTTGCTGAAGTTGCTTATCATCTTAAGGAGATTTTGGGCTGAGACGATTGGGTCTTCTAAATATATAGTCATGTCCTCTGCAGACAGAGACAATTTGACTTTTTCTTTTCCTAACTGAATACCCTTTATTTATTTTTATTGCCTGATTACCCTGGCCAGAATTTCCAATACTATGTTGAGTAGGAATGATGAGAGAAGGCATCCTTGTCTTGTGCCAGTTTTCAAAGGGAATGCTTCCAGTTTTTGCCCATTCAGTATGATATTGGCTGTCGTTTTATCATAAATAGCTCTTATTATTTTGAGATACATTTCATCGATACCTAGTTTATTGAGAGTTTTTATCATAAAGGGCTGTTAAATTTTGTCAAAGGCCTTCTCTGTGTATCTACTGAGATAATCATATGGTGTTTGTCTTTGGTTCTGTTTATGTGATGGATTACGTTTACAGATTTGCATATATTGAACCAGGCTTGTGTCCCAAGGATGAAGCCCACTTGATCTTGATGGATGAGCTTTTTGATGTGCTGTTGGATTTGGTTTGCCAGTATTTTATTGAGGATTTTCACATCAATGTCCATGATGGATATTGGCCTGAAATTTTCTTTTTTAGTTGTGTCTCTGCCAGGTTTTGGTATCAGGATAATGTTGGTCTTATCAAATGAGTTAGGGAGGATTCCCACTTTTTGTATTGTTTGCAATCATTTCAGAAGTAATAGTACCAGCTCATCTTTATACCTCTGGTAGAATTCTACTGAAACTGTCTTGTCCTGGACTTTTTTTGGTTGGTAGACTATTAATTGCTGCCCGATTTCAGACCTTGTTATTGGTCTATTCAGGGATTCAACTTCTTCCTGGTTTAGAGTTGGGAGGGTGTGAGTGTCTAGGAATTTATCCATTTCTTCTAGATTTACTGGTTTACTTGCATAGAGGTGTTTGTAGTAATCTCTAATGGTAGTTTGTATTTCTGTGGGATCGGTGGTGATATTACCTTTATCGTTTTTTATTGCATCTCTTTGATTCTTCTCTCTTCTTTTTTATTAGTCTAACTAGCAATCTAACTATTTTGTTGATCCTTTCAAAAAAAACAAGCTCCTGGATTTTGAATTTTTTGAAGGGCTTTTTGTGTCTCCGTCTGCTTCAGTTCTGCTCTGATCTTAGTTATATCTTGTCTCCTGCTAGCTTTTGAGTTTTTTTGATCTTGCTCCTCTAGTTCTTTTAATCATGACATTATGGTGGCGATTTTAGATCTTTTCTTCTTTCTCTTGTGGGCATTTAGTGCTATAAATTTCCCTCTAGACACTGCTTTAAATATGTCTTAGAGATTCTGATACATTGTGTCTTCATTCTCGTTGGTTTCAAGGAACATGTTTATGTCTGCCATCATTTCATTATTTATCAAGCAGTCATTCAGGAGCAGGTTATTCAGTTCTCCATGTAGTTGTGTGGTTTTGCTTGAGTTTCTTAGTCCTGAGTTCTAATTTGATTGCACTGTGGTCTGAGAGACTGTGTTATGATTTTCATTCTTTTGCATTTGCTGTGGAGTGTTTTACTTGCAATTATGTGGTCAATTTTAGAATAAGTGTGATGTGATGCTGAGAAGAATGTGTATTCTGTGGATTTGGGGTGGAGAGTTCTCTAGATGTCTATTAGGTCCGCTTGGTCCAGACCTGAGTTCATGTCTTGGATATCCTTGTTAATTTTCTGTCTCATTGATCTGTCTAATATTGACAGTGGGGAGTTAAAATGTCCCACTATTGTTTTGTGGGAGTCCAAGTCTCTTTGTAGGTCATTTTAGAAAACCACAATCATAGAGATTGCAACATCCCTCTTTCAACAATTGATAGAACAACTAGGAAGACAGCACAGTTATAAAATAATTTAACAATTCTATCAACCAACAGAATTTAATTCACATTATAGGACACTCCATCTAACAACAACAAAAAATACATTTAGTCGAGTGCCCACTAACATACATCAAGGTATATCTATACATCTGGCAACATATACCAGATCAAACCCTGGGCCATAAAACAAATATTAACCAACTATTAAAAAATGTAAAGCATACAGAGTATGTGCTATGACTATAGGGAGATGAAACTAAAGATCAATAACAATAACAGGAACATATCCAGATTAAACACCACACTTCTAAATAATCTATAGGTCAAAGAAGAAGTTTAAAACGTAACACAAGAGAAATTATTGTGATGAAATAATTCTGTATCTTGATTGTGGTGACAGTTTTACAAATCTACACATAAAATAAAATCACATAGACCTATCTACACACATTGTACAGATACTAAACTCCTAATTTAGATCTTGTACTTTAATTAGGTGAGATAGAAACATTGGAAAAAATAGGATAAATGGTGCTCAGATATCTGTGTACTATCTTTGCAATTTCTGTGAAGCTATACATATTTCAAAAAATAGAATAGTGTCCTCACTGTTATTTTTAAGAGTTGTAATATAAAACTAAGGGTGACTCTTGAAAAATGAGGGACAGAAAAATGGGAAGTGGGGAGCAAATGATAAAACATTGTGGATCTATTTCAGAAATAAACATCCCATTTAGTAGGAATTATAGAAACATAGGGCATGAAAAACAGCTGGGAAGGAATTGCTTATAAAATAACACCCAAAAATTCCCTCAATTTAAATGTTCTAAAACTTAAATTCTTACATTTTTCCAGATATATTGAGTATTTACCATAATATATATATATATATATATACATATATATATATTTTAAAAGCAAGCTTTGTTAGATTATTGTAAACCATCAGAACATCAGATTACAAAAAGATAAATAGAGTTATCTGAAAATGACACTGGGGATTTGGGTAGCCTGAAGTGATGATGCTTTGTCTTCTTTAATTCTCTGGAGCAATTAAAATGTTATAAATTATATTGTCAGCAGGCATAGATGAAAAATGAAGTCAAAGCTGAATTTCTATAATGTTTATCCTTTTTATGTATTGGGTGAGGGCGAGACCTACTATAGTATCCACAGAATTGTGTACAATCATGCTTAGTACTCTTTGAACATCGAAATAGTCTTCTTGCAGTTCAGTACTGTTTTCTGTATCTTTTAGATCAGGTCATATATAATTCAGGAGCAAATATTTTTATGCATAGAGTAGCCAAATATTTTTATTTGCTTTTTTGGTCTGAGCACATCACTGTATTTTCTACATACATATCAACATTTATAGGAATCACTATAATGCTATCTTGATAATGACTTGAGAATATAACCTAACATGAAAGAATGAAATTGAGAAGACAAGACAAAAAAGAAAGGTTAAAAAATGTAAATTAATCTACTAGTTTAAATACAGAAGTGAAAGCAGAAATTTTAAAAGACAAGTTGGCACATGCTGGCCAATTCAGAAGAAATATAAATATTACAATTTACCCTTTAAAAACAAAAGCACAACATTTCTAAGACTACATATGGCACATAAATATATAAAATACAGGATTTAATTTGTCTTTCTACAAATAAAAAGCTTCTTAAGTTTAAAGAATTAAAATCTGAATATTTAAATGAAGAGCTAAATTTATGTTCAACATTTATTGCCTAGGGTTCTGGTAATATTATGATACATACAATATATATGCATATAAAATTTGAATATACAGGATTTACACCACAGAAGATTACAATGCCAAAGAAGATTTCAGTATTTATGAAGCCAATAATTTCAGTTTAAAAGCTTGGTAAATATATTTATAGACACAATCAGGTTACAATCTGTATTGCAAATAGCAGTTCCATGTGAAATAACCTAATAAACTTTAAATGTTAGAATGTAATCTTACTTTCCATTATAATAATAGGTTAAATATCAGATTTAGAGAGGTTTTTAAAAACATATCAAAGAGGATTTTGTTTTTTAAATTGTATTCAATGGATTGATAAATAATTCCAGAGGCCATTAAATTTCATTACAATAACATAAATTTTGAAGACTTTTTTAATACCAAAACGCAGTAAAATATTGGGCATATGAGCCATGCAAATATCAATAACTAAGAATGAAGAACTGCCACTAGAAACATTTAATGCTTATCCTAAGATTGCACAATAAGTTTCTATCAGAATTAAAATTCCTGTTATCAAGAACATTGCTTAAGTAGAATTTTTCATTTCTTTTTTATAGCATGTGAGGTGGCAGAGAAAATGCATATATTCTTCAGTTTATTTCTTTATCTTTTTGGCACTTGGCGAAATTGTATTTTCCAACTTTCCCTGTGATGAGGTGAGACAGATGACTAAATTCTGAGAAATGAAATGTGGGTAGGTGATGCAGGCCATCGATCAGCTGTTTCCTAACACTTCCCAAATAATCCCTTCATGCCAACCGCATGCCTCTTTCTGCAGATGGGGTGGCTGAACCTGTGTTGAGAAATAGGTTTCCTGGGTAACTGCAGCTCTGTTTCCTCCCATCTGCCATTCCTTTACCCATATTTACCCTGATGTGAACAAGAAATAAACCTTTCTTTCTTTTTTTTTTTTTGGAGCTGGGGAATTATTTGTTATCCTATTAACTTCACTTGTAACCATCTCATTTATGCAGTTATTGTTGCAAACAAAACTACTGTGCTGCCAGTCATATAAAAGTCTATCACATAAAATTATGTATGGTATATACTTGGTAATGATAATAAATAACTACGTTACTGGCTTATTTACTATACTTTTTAATCTTTATTTTAAAGTTTACTTGTTCAACTTGTAAGAGAAAATAAGTTAACTAATATAGCCTCTGCAGGTCCTTCAGGGTATTCTGGAAGAAGCCATTGTTATCATAGGAGAGGAGAGCTCCATATATGATGTTATTGCCTTTGAAGACCTTCTAGTGGGACAAATTGTGGATGTGGAAGGCGGTGATATTGATGATCCTGTCCTTGTATAGACCTGGGCTAATGTGTATGTTTTGTGTCTTAGTTTTTAACAAAATATTTAAAAAGTTAGAAAAAAAATGAACATAGGAAAAATCTTACAGAATCAGAATATAAAGAAAGAAAATGGTTTTGAGCAACTATACGATACGTTTGTGTTTTAAGCTAAATGTTATTACAAAAGAATCAAAAATAGTTTTAAAAAGTTTATAAAGTAAAAAATTTACAGTAAGTTAGATTAACAGATTAATTTATTACTAAATTTAAAAAATATCTTAAGGGCCGGGCACAGAGGCACATACCTGTAATCCCAGCACTTTGCAAGGCCAAGGCAGGCAGATCATGAGGTCAGGAGAGCAAGACCATCCTGGCCAACATGATGCAACCCAGTCTCTACTAAAAATACAAAATTAGCTGGATGTGGCAGCACATACCTATAATCCCAGCTACTCAGGAGGCCAAGACAGGAGAATCACTTGAACCCCAGTGGGTGGAGGTTACAGTGAGCTGAGATTACACCATTGCACTCCAGCCTGGGCAACAGAGTGAGACTCCATCTCAAATATATATATATATATATATATATATATATATATATATATATATATATATATAATGGTTTTGTGCAGTTGTACCGTATGTTTGTGTTTTCTGCCAAATGTTATTACAAAAGAATCAAAAATTGTTTTAAAAAGTATATAAAGTAAAAATTTACAGTAAGTTAAGATTAATGGATTAATTTATTACCAAATTTTAAAAAAATTAATAAATTGAGTGTAGCCTAAATTTACAGTATTTCTAAAGTCTATGGTAGTATACATAATGTCCTAGGCCTTCTCATTCACTCAACACTCACTCATAAACTCATCCAGGACAATGTCCAGTTCTGAAAGCTCTGTTCATGGTGAATGCCTGATACAGATAGACTATTTACCTTCTCTATCATGCTTTTAATGTACCTTTTCTATGTCTAGACATTTTTAGATACACAAATACTTACCACTGTGTTATAATCGCCTACAGTATCCAGTACAGTCATATGCTATATAGGTCCTTAGCCTAGGAGCAACAGGCTATACCACGTAGTGTAAGTGTATAGTAGACTCCACCATCTAGATTTGCGTGAATTCAATCTGTGATGTTCACACCATGATGAAATTGCCTAATGAAGCATTCTTTAAGACGTATCCTCATTGTTAAACAGTGCATAACTGTCCTGGCAAAGATGAGGATAAACTGGAATCGTTATGCATTGCTCCTGAGAATGGAAGTTGGGTCTCTACATTGAAAAACAGCTTGGCGGTTCTTCAAAAAGTTCAACACTAAGTTACCATATGATGCCACAGTCACACTGCTATGTATATACCCCAAAGAAAAGAAAACATGATGGTACAAATACGTATGCATGTATGTTTACAACAGCATTATTCATAACAGCCAACAGGTAGAAACAACTCAAATTATGGAAAGAAAATATTTTATCTTTATGTGTGTGTGTACACTTGTGGTTGGCTTATTTCACTGAGTATAACGTCCGCAAATTGCATCCACATTGACACACTGCATCCACATATGACATAGTTTTCTTCGTTTTTTGTAAATAAGTTTTGTTTTGATTTTATATCAGATCTTTGGTAAACTCTCTTATTATTATGTTAGTGCAAAAGTAATTGCCATTACTTTTTTATTATTGTTATGCTTTAAGTTCTGGTGTACAAGTGCAGAAAGTGCAGGTTTGTTACATAGGTATACACATGCCATGGTGGTTTGCTGCATCCATCACCCCGTCATCTACATTAGATATTTCTCCTAATGCTGTCCCTCCCCTATCCCCCGCCATGCTATCCCTCCCCTAGCACCCAACCCCCAAACAGGCCCCAGTGTGATGTTCCCCTCCCTGTGTCCATGTGTTCTCATTGTTCAACATCCACTTATGAGTGAGAACATGCAGTGTTTGGTTTTCTGTTCTTGTGTCAGTTTGCTGAGAATGATGGTTTCCAGCTTTTATCCATGTCCCTGCATAGGACATGAACTCCTTTTTATGGCTGTGTAGTATTCCATGGTGTATATATGCCACATTTTCTTTATCCAGTCCATCATTGATGGGCATTTGGTTGGTTCCAAGTCTTTGCTATTGTGAACAGTGCCAACATAAACATAAGTGTGCATGTGTCTTTATAATAGAATGATGTATAATCCTTTGGATATATACCTAGTAATAGGATTACTGAGTCAAATGGTATTTCTAGTTCTAGATCCTTGAGGAATCTCCACACTGTCTTCCACAATGGTTGAACTAATTTACACTCCCACCAACAGTGTAAAAGTGTTCCTATTTCTCCACATCCTCTCTGGCATCTGTTGTCTCCTAATTTTTTGATGATCGCCATTCTAACTGGCATGAGGTGGTATCTTAATGTAGTTTTGATTTGCATTTCTTTAATGACCAGTGAAGATGAGCTTTTTTTCACTTTTGTTGGCTGCATAAATGTCTTCTTTTGAGAAGTGTTTGTTCATATCCTTTGCTCACTTTTTGATGGGGTTGTTTATTTTTTTCTTGTAAATTTGTTTAAGTTCTTTGTGGATTCTGGATATTAGCTCTTTGTCGGATAGGTAGATTGCAAAAAAATTTTTCCCATTCTGTTGGTTGCTGGTTCACTCTAATGATAGTTCTTTTGCTGTGCAGAAGCTCTTAAGTTTAATCAGATCCTGTTTGCCTATTTTGGCTTTTGTTGCCATTGCTTTTAGTGTTTTAGACATGAAGTCCTTGCCCATGCCTATGTCCTGAATGGTATTGCCTAGGTCTTCTTCTAGGGTTTGTATAGTGTTATGTCTTATGTTTAGATCTTTAATCCATTTAGAGTTAATTTTTGTATAAGGTGTAAGGAAGGGATCCAGTTTCAGCTTTCTGCATATGACCAGCTAGTTTTTCAACACCATTTATTAAATAGGGAATCCTTTCCCCATTGCTTGTTTTTGTCAGGTTACTTTAACAGCAAAATCTGCAATTACTTTTAATAGCAGAAACTGCATTACTTTTGCACCAACCTAATTATTATCTAATAATTGGTCTTTAGGTTCTCTTGGTTTTTTTTAGAGCCAGTTATATCAATCTGCAAATAAGCAAAGTTATGCTTTTTCCTTTTAATCTCTATCCCTTGCATTTATTTGTCTTGAATATTATACTGGTAAGGACCTTCAGTAACTTGTTAAGTGGAAGTGATAGTGGATATTTCTGTCATCTTTCTGATCTTAAAAGGAATACTTTCAATACTTTACTGTTACATGTGGCATTGTACTGTACTTTTTAATTTTTTCAATTTATCTTTATCTTCGTGGATACATAGTAGCTGTATATATTTATGGAGAACATGACATATGTTGATATAGGCATACCATGTGTAATAATCACATCAGGATAAATGGGGGATTTATCACCTCAGGAATTTATTTTTTCTTTGTGTTATAAACAATCCAATTATACTCTGTTAGTTATCTTTAAATATACAATACATTATTGTTAACTAGTAGTTACCCTGTTGTACTATCAAATAGTAGATCTTATTCATTCTGTCTAACTGTATTTTTGTACCTAGTAACCATCCCAAATTCTCCACCAATGCTACCCTTCCAAGTCTCTGGTAACAATCATTCTACTCTCTATCTCCATGAATTTAATTGTTTTAATTTTGGGCTCATACAAATCAGTGAGAACATGCAAATTTTGTTTTTCCATGCTTGCTTATTTCACCTAACATAGTATCCTCCAGTTCCATTCATGTTGCTGGAAATGACAAGATCTCATTTTTTTAAATGGCTGACTAGTACTCCACAGTACTCTTATTTTTTAAATAAGAAAATGTGGATTTTCTTTATTCATTCATCTGTTGATGGACATTTAGATTGCTTCCAAATTTTGGCTATTGTGAATAGTGCTGCAGTAAACATGAGAGTGCAGATATCTCTTTGATGTACTGATTTGCTTTCTTTGGGGTATATACCTAGTAGTGGGATTGTTGGATCATATTATGGTAATTATGGGTTTAGGTTTTGAGGAACCTCCAAATTCTCCTCCCTAGTGACTGTACTAATTTACATTCCTGCCAACAGTGCACAAGAGTTCTCTTTTCTCCACATTCTTGCCAGGATTGCTTGCCCTTTGAATAAATGTCATTTTCACTGGAGTGAGAGATCTCACTGTAGCTTTGATTTGCATTTTTCTGATGATCAATGATATTGAACATCTTTTCATATGCTGTTTGCCACATGTTCTTTATACAGGATACCAATGATGGGCATTGAGGTTGATTCCATGTCTTTGCTATTGTGAATAATACTGCAGTGAACATGCAAGTGCATGTGTCTTTATGGTAGAATTATTTACATTCCTTTGGGTATATACCCAATAATGGGATTGGTGGGTTGAATGGTAATTCTGTTTTAAGTTTGATGCGGAATTGCTACATTGCTTTCTGCAATGGCTGAACTATTTATACTCTTACCAGCAGCCCGTAAGTGTTATCTTTTTTCCACAATCTCACCAGCATCTGTTATTTTTTTGACTTCTTAATAACAGCCATTTTGACTCTTGTGATATGGTATTTTATTGTGGTTTCAATTTGCATTTTTCTATTGATTAGTGCTGTTGAGCTTTTTTTTAAATATATATATGTTTGTTGGCCACATGTATGTCTTCTTTTGAAAAGTGTCTATTCATGTTTTTTGCCTCAATGTGAATACACTTAATACTAATAAACTTAACTATGGTGAAAATGGCAAATTTTATGTTATATGCTTTTTGCCACAATTTAAAGCATTTATTATTATTTTTATTATTGTACTTTAGGTTCTGGGGTACATGTGCAGATCATGCAGGGTTGTTGCATAGGTACATACATGGCAAGGTGGTTTGCTGCCTCCATTCCCCTATCATCTATATTTGGCATTTCTCCCCACGTTATCCCTCCCCACTCTCCGCACCCCCCACTGTCCCTCCTCCAGCCCCCCAACTGACCCCAGTGTGTGATGCTACCCTCCCTGTGTCTACCTGTTCTCATTGTTTAACACCCACCTATGAGTGAGAACATGCAGTGTTTGATTTTCTGTTCTTGTGTCAGTTTGCTGAGAATGCTGGTTTCCATATTCATCCAAGTCCCTACAAAGAACATGAACTCATTGTTTTTTACGGCTGCGTCATATTCCATGGTGTATATGTGCCACATTTTCTTTGTCCAGTCTAACATTGATGGGCATTTGGGTTGGTTCCAAGTCTTTGTTATTATAAACAGTGCTGCAATGAACATACATGTGCATGTGTCTTTATAACAGAATGATTTATAATCCTTTGGGTATATACCCAGTAATGGGATTGCTGGGTCAAATGGAATTTCTATTTCTAGATCCTTGAGGAATTGCCACACTGTCTTCCACAATGGTTGAACTAATTTACCCTCCCACCAACAGTGTAAAAGTGTTCCTATTTGTCCACATCCTCTCCAGCATCTGTTGTCTTCAGATTTTTTAATGATCAACATTCTAACTGATGTGAGATGATATCTCAGTGTGGTTTTGATTTGCATTTCTCTAATGACCAGTGATGATCAGCATTTTTTCATATGTTTGTTGGCCTTATATATATCTTCTTTTGAGAAGTGTCTGTTTATATCCTTCACCCACTTTTGAATAGGTTTGTTTTTTTTTTCTTGTAAATCTGTTTTAGTTATTTGTATATTCTGGATATTAGCCCTTTGTCAGATGGGTAGATTGCAAAAAATTTTTCCCATTATGTTGGTTGCTGGTTTGCACTAATGATTCTTACGCTGTATAGAAGTTCTGCAGTTTACTTAGAGCCCATTTTTCTATTTTGGCTGTTGTTGCCATTGCTTTTGGTGTTTTAGTCATGAAATCTTTGCCTATGCCTATGTCCTGGATTGTTTTGCCTAGATTTTCTTCTAGGGTTTTTATGGCGTTAGGTCTTATGTTTAAATCTTTAATCCATCTGGAGTTTATTTTAATGTAAGGTGACAGGAAGTGTTCCAGTTTCTGCTTTCTGCACATTGCTAGCCAGTTTTCCCAACATCATTTGTTAAATGGGGAATCTTTTCCCCAGTGCTTGTTTTTGTTGGGTTTGTCAAAGATCAGATGGTTGTAGATGTTTGGTGTTGCTTCTGAGGTCTCTGTTCTGTTGCATTGGTCTATGTCTCTGTTTTGGTACCAGTACCATGCTGTTTTGATTACTGTGGCCTTGTAGTATAGTTTGACGTTGGGCAGCGTGATGCCTCCAGCTTTGTTCTTTTTGCTTAGGATTGTCTTGGCTATGCAGACTCTTTTGGTTCCATATGAAGTTTAAAGTGTTTTTTTCCAGTTCTGTGAAGAAAGTCATTGGTAGCTTGATAGGGATAGTGTTAAATCTATAAATTACTTTGGGTAGTTTGGCCATTTTCATGATATTGATTCTAACCATGAGCATGGAATGTTTTTCCATCTGTTTATGTCCTCTCTTATTTCATTGACCAGTGGTTTGTAGTCTTTTTTGAAGAGGTCCTTTATATACTTTGTTAGTTGTATTCCTAGGTATTTTATTCTCCTCATAGCAATTGTGAATGGGAGTTTGCTCTTGATTTGGCTCTCTGTTTGTCTGTTATTGATGTTTAGGAATGCTTGTGATTTCTGCACATTGATTTTGTATCCTAAGACTTTTCTGAAGTTGCTTCTCAGTTTCAGGAGATTTTGGCTGAGACAATGGGGTCCTATAAATGTACAATATTAAAAAACTAAATTACATTTATCTGCCAAATAAAAAAAAATATTTTAAAATTAGGTTATGGTGATAATTATATAACTAAATATGCTAAAAGGCATTAAATTGTATATTTTAAATGAATAAATTACATGGCATGAGAATTACATCTTAACAAAACTATTTTTAGAAAGGAGGGAAAGTGAGAAGAAACATTGTCAAGTAGCTAGATGACAGCTAGTCACTAGAATACATAGCATTGTGAAGATCATGTTATAGTCCCCATCTTAGACTGCAGAGAAATGTACAAATCTGTTTCCTGGATGATTCTGCTTCCTATGGCCACTTCAACATTGCTTCTGAAACAAATAAAAAGTGTCACAGTGGACTTGACTTTACACTTTGTTTTCTGATTTCAGTCTTTGTAACCCCCTGACACACACACTGGCTCCTTGATCCTAGAAATAGAAAAGACAGCACCTCGACTCTCTCCCCTAGCTAATCACTGGTAATGGTTTATAGGAGCACATATACTTATTACAGGAAGAACATACACTTGGAAATCAGGAAGACCTGGGTTCTAATCTTTGCTCATCCTTTGACAGATGTATTCACTGGCCAATTCCTATTGCCCAAATTACACTATATGTTTCTTTGTTTATATAAAAGGAATACAATGAGGTTTATGAATAACAAAAACTGTAATTACTAAAATATGAAATCACTCTTTTGGTTTTGTGTTGTATTCTAATTCATATATAATACACCCTGAGCTCAAACTTTTCCACCCAAATAAACCTGAATTATAAAAGAAAACACCCAACAAAAAGCCAGCAATAACAGGTTCACTACCACAATATTCATTAGGTTGTGGCTAATATGGACCCATATCCTGCACCTCCTCCACACCTCCCATGTTGGCAGCAAGGCTCATGTTTGTATTTTTAAAATACTCAAAGTTATTTTAATGTGCTCCTCTGTACCTCACTTAGTCACTGAGAATAACTTCTAATTCTTCTAAAAGTTTCTGTCTTCCAATCCATATCTCACTCTTTCATTTATATCTTTAAGGGAAAGGAAGTTTTGCCATTTAAAACAAATATTAAAAGCAGTCATTGCAGCTTCAAAATTTTTCTCTGTGATAAGTGATTCTTGTTTCAAAAAATAATTTGGTGGAATTTTTCCTTTGCAAAGTGTAATATACCCTTTATAAACACAGATGTAAAAAATATGATAAGAGGAAGAAATTAATTTATTAACAGAGTAGAAGGATGGTTAGTGAAGAATTTCTTGAGGTAGCAAATACCAAGTTTATACGTAGCATCAGTAAGACTGGAATTTAACTGCGAAGATCCTCTGTCAGTTATTTCACTCTTAAACCTTCAATAGAAGTCTAGTATTAATGGCATTTTGGAATACTGAGTGAAGAATGGCAGTATTTCAAGATTTTGAGTTAGTGACCAGTAGTTAAGTAAAAGGATTCCTGAACTACAGTTAAAGTTTATTTTTGAAACCAGTAAAGTAAGGCTTAAATTGGATGAACTTAGAAGCCAGTATGAGCCAAACTGTTGCATAATAAATAGGATTATAAAATAAGATTATATTCTGCTAAGTAATACATGTTGATCAAAACATACACACACAGGCAAGTATAATTTCAGAAAACTCAAACTTATGGTAACATTTATGTGTAGAAAATGTGGTATGTTGAGCCATCCTCTTGGTTTGCAAAATACTCACTTTCTTTGATAGAGTATATTCATGGATATTAAGTTCCTTCATTGGCAAGTGATAAAATTAGGCCAGGTGCTGTGGCTCACGCCAGTAATCCCAGCATTTTGGGAGGCTAAGGAAGGCAGATCACTTGAGGTCAGAAGCGCAAGACCAGCCTGGACAACATGGTGAAACCCCATCTCTACAAAAAAAAAATACAAAAATTAGCCAGATATGATGTTGTGCACCTGTAGTCCCAGCTACTTGAGAGGCTGAGGTGGGAGAATCACTTGAACCAGGGAGGCAGAGGCTATAGCAAGCAGAGGTCATACTAGCCTGGTTGACAGTGCGAGACCCTGTCTCAAAAGAAAAAAAATAAACAAACAAAAAACTAAAGTGATACAATTAGAGCCTTTCACATGAAATTTATAATACAGGTTAGATCTTGTGGTAGGTAGATAATGAATATGCCTATTAACATGCCTGTCTTTCTTCTCATTGAGAAGTAGAGTCTGTTTCCCTCCTTGAACATTTTCCGAGTTTGTGCCTAGCTTTTAAGTGGCTTGGCAGTTTTGGCTTTTTAGCATTTAGTGAAGTAGACTGCCATGATGTGACGAAACTTAAGCTAGGCTATTCAAGGATGAGACAGAATGTGGAGAGAAAGAGAACCCACATGGAGAAGGACTAGAGCAGCAAGCATGGGAATAAAACTTCCTTGGTTCCCCAGCCTAGTATGGTTACCATCTGAATGCAGCTGATGGCCCCAGCCAATGCCATGCGGAGCTGAAGAACCACCCAACAGATCCCTGCTTGATTCCTAACAGAAATATTTATAAGAAATGAGAAATCATTGTTGTGTTGCATTAAGCCACTACGATTTGGGGTTGTATGTCACGCAGAATTAGGTAACTGAAAGAAAAATTGGTACCAGATATAGGGTGCTGCCATAACAAAATCCCCAAGTATGTACTTCATGGCATTGTGGGAGATGGGTGTAAGGCTGAGAAGTAAAAGCATTGTGAATGGGGGCCTAAAATGCCATAAGAAAATTGATTTGGTGGGTTGGAGAAAGGTTATAGTCCTGTGGTAACATAGAAGATAGAAACATACAGAAAATATACCTAATGAACACGCGAATTTGGTTAAAGAGATTTCTGGGAAGAACATAGAAAGCACCAAAGGGCTTATTGGAGTTTTTAGCCGTGCCCTACTTCTATTTGAATGTATCTGCATAAATGATCACAGCTAACACAAGATGGAGATTAGCTGGGTCAAGTCAAACCCTTCCCAAATTCCTAACCCACAGAGTCATGAGAAAAAATAAATTATTGTTTAAAGCCACATTATTTTGAGGTTATTTGTTACACAGCCACAGGTAACTGATGCAGACCACCAGTGAATCCCAACTGGAGGAATGCAATGTTTTCAGGTTGCTGGTTCCAAAGAGCAGTCTTCCAAAGACAGATGGGAGCATATGTGCCCATCTTCCAGATTATAAATGCGACCAAGTACTAATAGGTTGCAAAAAACAACAACAAGCAACGCCAACAACAAAGCCTTTCCTAGGTAGAAATACACTGTGTTTTTGGGTTGTTTATATCCATAACTATGGTTGTGAGGTAACTTATTTCTAACAAAGGTCTCCCCTTTCTGTATCTCAGTGACCTGGAAGAAAGAACCATTAAGCCTGAATAACAATTCTGAAAGCCTTTCAGGCAGTCTGACCTTGCTTCTTTAATTCCTGTGAACATCTTTTGGATTGTCTATGTTTTTCTTTGAGAAGAAAATAAAGTGTTGCATAGTAGGCAGTACTATATTTTTCTGTCTCTGACAAAATGTGCCCAGGAACTGCTGCCTGCCTGTGGTATCTAAACAAGTGTCCTAGATAATGATCATCATTTTCTCCATGATTGCTCTCACTAAAAGGGAAAACCAGAAGTTAAATGATTTCTGTAGTCTCCTCTAACTTATAATTTTTCCTGAAAGCTGAAATAGAAGCATGTCCTGGATGACACAGTGGTAACCCTTTTCCATCATATGTTCCAGTGTTTGAAGTGTCTTAGCCGTATGACCTAAAGCAAATATACCTACTCAGAAAAAAAGAATTGACTTAGAATTAGCATTTCTCACTTCTGATTGTTTTTAGAAGTTCTTTTTTAAAGAATACATAGAAAAAGTAAGAGGGTGAGTAAAAAAAGTAAGAGGGTAAGTAGCAAAAGAGACCACTCAGAGGAAAAGATCCAAATACTCCCCTTAATTTCTCACTTTTTTCTGTTTGTGTTTGCCTGAATTTAAATACAGTTTGGGTCTGATGGCCTACTTCCTGTTCTAACTGCTGTTGGTAATTTTTTTTGAAATTAAAAATTTACTTGTCCTCAGACTAGTTTATGAAAAATAGTAAAGAGGATGAGAAATAGAGAAATAGAGAAAGCTAAGGCTGTGTTCTTTTGTTCTATTCAAGTGCCAACCTAGTATATAAAATATACTTTTAAAAATATGTAACAAATAAAATTCTTAATATGGTATACATTGTAAGTACCCATAAATTGGAACTATGACTTTACTATTTAATAAGTACATATTTTAGGAAATGCATTTTGGGGAAATACAGTGTCATGGCAAAGATGGAAAATACAGTTTAATTGACATGCCACTCTGACAAGTGGATCGTAGCTACAGCAAGGTTATGTTGCAGGCTGATTTTTGCTAGTGTGAAAGAGTATCATGATTAATTACATCTACGATAGACACAAAAGGAATGACTGTGCTAGGAACTGGCTATTTCTGTCCTGGGAGAGTAACATCTGCAGTAGACCCACAGAGGAGAGAAGTCATCAATTGCAAGATGCTAATGGGGTTAACCTACAGGAAAAATGGGTATGCTAAGAGAATAATGGTTTATGAATACTTGCTTTCTGGAGTGTCAGGAAACTAAATTCTTTTTAAAATGCACAATCACTTTTACTAAATGGTGGATATGACACAAAACCTGACAAGGGATAGATTTGGGAATTTGAAGAGCAACATAAATTCACACATGCCAAATGCAAAATGAGAACATTGCAAAGTGTTGAACCAGTAGGCGCAAATGATGTTTGTATGATTTGTATGATAAACACAGATATATATATGATGCAACTATGTTCTGTGTCAATATTTGCTATCTAAACTGGGTACCTTCAAGGAGAATAGCATTATTTGCTTAAGGAATATCTCCTTATATTTAATATGTTTACATTCTTCTTAAACCAGAAGACAAGGGACAATTTAGGATTGTCAGAGAAATTGAAAACAGGATTTATAAAGAAGAAACTTCCATGATAAATGTGATCCAAAGATAGTTATATTTAAAAAAAAAACATAATTGGGGATGAAGAAAAGGCAAAGAAATGGAAGGGAGTTGACAGGTTTTGGCTGTATCCCCACCCAGATTTCATTTTGAATTGTACTCCCATCATTCCCACATGTTATAGAAGGCACCCAGTGGGAGACAATTGAATCATGGGGGTGGTTTCCCCCATACTGTCCTTGTGATAGTGAATAAGTCTCTTGAGATCTGATGGTTTTATCAGGGCTTTCCACTTGTATGTATTCCTCATTCTCTCTTTGCCTGCTGCCATCCATCTAAGATGTGACTTGCTCCTCCTTGCCTTCTGCTATGATTGTGAGGCTTTCCTGGTCATGTAGAACTGTAAGTCCAATTAAACCTCTTCCTTTTGTAAATTGCCTGGTCTTGGGTATGTCTATATTAGCAGCATGAAAATGGACTAATACAGGAGTACATAAAATCTTCTTGTGCAACATGGATACTTTGAGAAAGGGTAAGACACACACACACAGGAGTTCACTATGTAGCAGATAAGTACACAGAGGAGGCAGCATTGATTGGTGAACATAGCATAGCTCAGAGGTATTAACAGATACAGATGATTATAATACATACAAAGTAGATCTAAGTATAACCAATAGCCTCAGTCTCCTGGATGTTAAGATTTAGAGGAGAAAAAAATCTTTCAAAATACAGCAATAATAAGAGAGTTTGCTTTCACCAACCCCTAGAAGACATCTTGGAGCTAAGAGCAGAGAAAATGGTGTGCAACCTACTCTTCTTGTTCGATCACAGTAAAAGGACAAAAAATATAAATAAATAAAATGGTAAGCAACAATAGAAATTTAGAAAAACAAGAACAAGGGATAACACATTAAACAGATGGTACAAGTGTCCTCTCTATAATTGAATTAGTAAAACATGACATAATCCCAGCACTTTGGAAGGCTGAGGCAGGCGGATCACTTCAGGCCAGGAGTTCCAGACCAGCCGGGCCAACATAGTGAAACCCCATCTCTACTAAAAATACAAAAATCTAAGCTGGGTGCGGTGGTGCACATCTGTAATCCCAGCTACTCAGGAGGCTGAGGCAGGAGAATTGCTTGAACCCAGGAGAGGAAGTTTGTATTGAGCCAAGATGGCGGTACTGTTTTCCAGCTGAGGTGACAGAGTGAGACTCCATCTCAAACAAACAAACAAACAAACCAAACAAACAAACGACAAAACAACAACAACAAAATGACAACACCATGCCTGAGGATCCCAGGGGATCTTCAGATTGCAGATTTTGCAATGATTTTCAGGGAGTCTTGAGGAGATTGATTCAGCTGCTATAAAGCTCTTATATGATGGCTTCAGATTCTCCACATTTCACATTTTCTTGTGATTTATTCTTACAGCAAAGTGAAAATGAAGTTGCTCACAGTATGAATAGAAAGTTTTTCCTGCCTACAGTTCTCTTAAGAGCAGCCTGTTGGGGGCCTTTGAATACTTTCAGCTTGTGTGGAGACCTTTTATAATAAATTGTATTTTTCATGTTAAAAAGAAAACTTCAAAAGAAGGTGTTAACATAATTGAGGCATGATAAGTTTGACAGTAAGTGTCATTATAAGAATTCATTGACAGCTTTTTGAAGTGAAAAAAATGTATTCTTCCTACATAGATACAAAACCTCTTACAATGTTTAAACAATTTCACCAAATATATTAATATTCTACAAATGTCCCTTTATACTGAAGGTTACCTAAGTGAAATGACTTTCATGAAATTTGAGTTTTTAAAATCTATTGAACAAAGATGCAGTACTAGCCAGTTTTCAATATAAGGAAAACCCAAAAATTTAAAGGTTGAGATAAAAGACAAAAATAGGAAAAAAAAAATCTCATGTTTGTATTCTCCATACCAATGATTCATCTTGTACACTCCCCCCTCCACTTTGAATACCATTGCTCCAAAGAACGTGAAAAATATGGATAACTAAGAATCCAGATAAGTCCAGTGTCAGTCACCCAAAGCTTTGCCTAAATTTAATATAAAATCAATATATGTTTTTCAAATGAATTATTCTTGTTTTTAGCCTTAACTAAAAATATAGCATTTCTTAAACAAGAAATTAATTTATCACTGCTATATGCAAAATACTATTATATACTAAAGTTTATAATTTTTTCTTCTTAGAGCTTTCTAGATTTTTGAGTTTTGTTTTATAAAGAAACTGCTGATGCAAATATTCAATAAAGCAACAAAGAACATGTAAAAAATTAAGTAGTGATGTGTTGGAAAGTAAGTCATGGAATGAAAAATGCGTGAGATTTTTTTAAAGTAAGAGATAAGAATAAAGCTGAAAATACCACAAAACTGAAGTAATGTAAAGAAAATCTGCAGTTAGGCAAAGTCTTTTTTTTTTTTTAAAGCAGTACATACTACTCTGAAATGCCTAGAGGAAAGAAGTTAAAATTGGCTTGGAAGAAAAAGCTAGGGAAGAGATATGACCAAAATTTGGCTCAGATATTTTTTTCCACAAAAATTTTATTTTACAAAAGGTAAAAATTAGTGAGAATTGATTTTTAAAACTTCATACTCTATATTTTTAAAATTGGATACACTATCATGAATATAATGCTTAAGAGTTTCCACTTCTGAGCACACAGAGTCAAAGCAGGTGCTGAAAGGAAAACAAAAGAAAATAAATTCATCTATTATGGGACATACATTGGGTTGATAGAGTGGTTCACTGAGGAGATGAAAGCAGCCAATAAGGCTGGGCATGGTGACTCAGGCCTGTAATCTCAGCACTTTGTGAGTCCGAGGCAGGTGGATCACTTGAGCTCAGGAGTTCGAGACCAGCCTGGCCAACATGGTGAAACCCGATCTCTACTAAAATTATGAAAATTAGCCAGGCATGGTGAAACATGCCTGTAATCCCAGCAACTCAGGAGACTGAGGCATGAGAATCGCTTGAACCTGGGACATGGAGGTTGCAGTGAGCTGAGACTGCACCACTGCACTCCAGCCTGGGTAACAGAGCGAGACTCTGAGAAAGAAAGAAAGAAAGAAAAAGGAGGAAAGAAAGAAAGAAAGAAAGAAAAGAAGAAGAAGAAAGGAAGGAAGGAAGGAAAGAAAAGAAAAGAAAAGAAAAGAAGGAAGGAAGGAAGGAAAGGAGGGAGGGGGGAGGAAGGGAGGAAGGAAGGAAAGAAAGAGAAAGAAAGAAAGAAATCAGCCAATAGCTTTGACATCATTTGATACAGTGTCAGAATATTTAATCTGGTCTACCAGTGTATTAATTTTTACGTTAGTCTTTAGTATCTATAGAATGAAATCTTCCATTATATTCTATCTTTTCCTAAATGGAGAGGTTAGGTATATCACAGCTGTCCCCCTGGCCAAATATTAATCAATAGGTCTGGGAAAACCATCCAGAAAATCAGAATACTTCTCCAAAATAATAGGTCCATTGTCGTGTTATGTCCCTTATACTCATGAACATATTAATTCAACAAATATTTATTGGTGTCATTGTAGATTCAGCACTTTCCCAGGCTTTGGACTTGCACATTGCCCACCTTGCGATAGGCACTGAATAAAAACTGTATAAATAAATAAGCAAAAAAGACAAACAAGACACAGAATAAAGACATGGATTAGGGTAATTATGATTTTCAAAGCTAAGAAAAGTCTAGTAGGAAGATTGGCCATACATATGCACAACTAAAGAAAGATGTGGCTTGAGTATTATGGGAATATGTTTGGTATGGAGAAAAATGCAAGGAAATAAGTATAGGAAAACATCATTTGAGTCATGGCCCTGTCACTTACCACTGTGTGACCTCAAGCAAGTCACTTAAAAATTCTGAATCTTAGTTTTTGATGGATAGTGCTACAGAGAATAAAACCTACATCCTAGGCTTTTTGTTGAAATTAAGTAAGTATTTCTGTTTCTTATAATGGTGAGTCAGTAATTCGGACTAGTCCTCCTACCAAGGAAATCTGTTCTCCAAATTTAGATGTAGGAGAAGATGGCTGACATCTGGAGAAGTGGGTCTGACCACTGGGAGTGATTGTTTTCCAATCTGAGATTGTTTTCCAATCTGACAAGATCAGTAAATAGCTGAGCACCTGAAATTTTTGATATATTCCCAATGTTACAAAAGGAAAAGCTTGAATATAGAGCTGGCCCAAGTGTCAATGCTGAGAGAGCCCTCATGCTTTGTGTTAAGACCCTGAAGTTTGCATTGCAGCAAACAAACAAAAAAATCCTCCAGAAATAGAGGGGTCCAAGCAAGGGATTACAGCTCAATGTCAAAATTTCTGAACCTCAAAGTGGAGAAAGTGATTCCTGATTGTTAGTGTCCACAGTGTGTCTTCCAGAAATAAATCAAAATCTATCTACCAGTCTCACCCTCAAATTATATCTACAAATAATGTTTCAAACAAAGAGCTCTGCCAAAATAAGAAAAACAACCAGATACATGAAAAAAACAAGCAAAATGAACCACAAAATAGAAATTGCACAAATGGGCCCAGATATTGGAGTGATCAGGGACATAATAATGCATGAAATCCTGTGACAACTGTGCTTCAGGAGAAAAAAGACAAGTTGAAAGTCTCAGAAAAAGTTGACATGCAGAAAGACGTGGAAAATTTTGAGAAGTCCCAAATAGATATTATTAAACTATAAAATGAAATAAGCCAATTTAGGGTATCAAAAAAGATTTTAACAGCAGATTAAACACACAGAAGTAATGATCTGCAAATGAAGTCAAAGGAAAATAACCACAATGAAGAAAGAGAAACAAAGAAAATTAAAGAAGAGGGAATAAGAGACATAAAGACGGCCAGGCACAGTGGCTCATATCTGTAATCCCAGCACTTTGAGAGGCCGAGGAGGGTGGATCGCCTGAGGTCTGGAGTTGGAGACCAGCCTGGCTAACATGGTGAAACCGCATCTTTGTCAAAAAATACAAAAATTAGCTGGGTGTGATGGTACACATCTGTAGACTTAGCTACTTGGGAGACTGAGGCAGGAAAATTGCTTGAACCCAGGAAGAGGAGGTTGCAGTGAGCCAAGATTGCACCACTCTACTCCATCCTGGGTGACAGAGTGTTATCATTTCTCAAAGACAGAAGAAAGAGAGAGAGAGAGAGAGAGAGAGAGAGAGAGAGAGAGAGAGAAACACACTTAGCAAAAGCCTATAAATGGGGCTTTCTCCAGCAAATATTTTTTTGTGAGGACCAATGTGATTAAAATTGTAATAAAAAATTGGTCCTCATGAGATATTGTGAGTTACTGATAAATATTCACAATGATGATTAAAGAAGATATTCTTATCAATTTGCTTATTTTCCAGTCAGGGTACATGAAGTTCTTTTCATAGCATTCAGCCACCTCTCCTCACAGCAGTCAGGTCTGAGAACGATTGCTTAATGTTTTTTTGTTTGTTTGTTTGTTTGTTTGTTTTGTCAAATGTGTGATTCCTGGCTCACCTTGTATCTCCCACTGACGCTTTTGCTTATAATGCTCAACTATTTGGAAACTTTATATGAAAACAAATAGTGTTTCTTGCCTCTGAAGTTCTTGAAGAGCCTTTATTAAAGGCTGGTCACATTATTGCTCATTTTAATGCTCTTTTGCACTTCCAAAGAATATTTTTTCCAATGATTTTCTCAAGGTTTTTTATTGTGCTTCATTGATGATGAGCAGAATGTGAAGGAAAATGTTAGCAATCATTTGATTCATGCTCACATCTTATGTTTCAATTTACTTTTCAAAATTTTGTAGAATAAACCTAGACCAACATAGCTCACCATGTATTTTCTTGAACTCCTTGTATCATAATCAAGAAATTTCTAAGTGTAGAAGAACTAATATCCAGGATGTACAAGGAATTCAAACAAATCCGTGAGAATAAAATGGTAATTCCATTAAAAGTGGGCAAATGGGCCAGGAGCAATGGCTCACAATTGTAATCCCAGCAATTTGGGTGGCTGAGGAAGGTGGATTGCCTGAGGTCAGGAGTTTGAAATTAGTCTGGCCAACATGATGAAACCCCATCTCCAATGGAGTGTGTTTGTAATCCCAGCTAGAGGCTGAGGCAGGGGAATTGCCTGAATCAGGGAGGTAGAGGTTGCAGTGAGCCAAGATCATGCCATTGTATTTCAGCCTGGGCAACAAAGGGAGACTCTATCTAAAAAAAAAAAAAAAAAAAAAAAAAAAGAAAAAAGAAAAAAAGTGGGCAAATGACACAAACAGATGTTTCTCAAAAGAAATATACAAATGGCCAAAAAACATATGGAAAAATGTTCAACATCATTAATCATAAGGGAAATACATGGTAAAATAACTGAGATACTACCTTACTCCAGCCAAAAATGGCCATTATTAAAAGTCAAGAAACAATAGATGTTGTCATAAATGTGGTGAAAAGGGAATGCTAATACATTGCTGGTGGGAATGTAAATTAGTACAAGTTTTATGGGAAGCATTACGGAGCTTTCTCAAAGAACTAAAAAATAGATCTACCATTCAATCCAGCAATCCTACTACTGGATATCTACCAAAAGGTAAAGAGTTACTATATAAAAAAGACACTTGCGTGTATATGTTTATCATAGCAGAATTCACAATTTCAAAGATCTGGAACCAATCCAAGTGACCATCAACCAAGGACTGGATTTAAAAAATGTAGTATGTATACACCGTGGAATACTACTCAGGCTTAGAACAAAGTAATGTCTTTTTGCAGAAACTTGAGTGAAACTGGAGATCATTATCCTAAGTGAAGTAACTTAGGACTAGAAAACCAAATACCGCATGCTCTCACTCACAAGTGGGTACTAAGCTATGGGTACACAGAGGCCTACAGAATGATATAGTGGACACTGAAGACTCAGAAGCAGGGAGGGTAGGAGGGGGCTGAGGTATGGAAAATCATCTATTGGGTACCATGTACACTATTCAGGTGATGGGTACAATGAAAGCCCAGGCTTCACCACTATATAATGCATCAGTGTAACCAAAAACCACTTGTACTCCTAAAGCTATTCAAATTAAAATAAGAAAAAAATAAATTTCTAAATATTTGATCACGTCTCATGTGGATCTCACCCCTGCACATACTGTCTCAGTAAGGAAGATGGATAGGGGCCCATGGGCAAAGCAAGAAGAGCTACCTCATTCACACAGTGGACATGCATTCCTTGAGACCAAGGAAAGCCGCCTCATCCACACAAGGAACATGTGTTCCTCGTGAAGCATGGCTTAAACAAAGACCCAGGAAAGCACAGTGTCACCTCAAGCATCAGAGATAAGAGAGTAAAGTGCGTAGAGGGCCTGTTGGTGTGGTGGAATGATGATCTTGAAGCCCTAAGGGAGGAAGGCACAGCCATCCCCAGAGGATTGCCTGGCTCATGGGCAGAGCCCAAGGAGGAGAGGGTGACTTCTGTGAGTGTGACGGGACTGGGTACACAGGATAAAGGATGCCTGCAGGCACCCCTTTGTACTCAAAGGCTGTAGAGCAGATGGAGCACCCCAGTTAGGAGGTAGATGTGTGAGAGCTGACACCCTGATTTACATGCACAGGCTGCGAGATACGTATCTACATATGTATGTATATCCTAAAAATACTCAGGTGTATGCCTCAGGAGACACATACAGGAATGTTCACACCACCATCTATTATAATTTCAGAAAACTAGAAACAATCCCAAGGACCAAACAACAGTAGAACAAGCAAGCAGGGAGAGAAGAGGCTTATAACATTGTGTGCAAGATGTAAGTTTCAGAAGAATGTAGTTTGATTCTATTTGTTAGGCTCAAAAAATGCTAGGACAAAATATTATATTATTTACAGATACAGTCATGGTTAACAAATCGAAAATAAGAACTAAGTAGTGATTTTTACAGAAGTCAGGATAGGCTGGGCATGGTTGCTCATGCCTGTAATCCCAGCACTTTGGGAGGCTGAGGTAGGTGGATTACCTGAGGTCCAGAGTTCAAGACCAGCCTAGCCAACATGATGAAACCTCATCCCTACTAAAAATACAAAAATTAGCCAGGTGTGGTGGCATGCGTCTGTAGTCCCAACTACTTGGGAGTCAGAGGCATGAGAATCACTTGAACCTGGGAGGTGGAGGCTGCGGTGAGCCAAGACTTTGCCACTGCATTCCAGCCTGGGTGACAGAGTGAGACTGTCTCAAAAAAAAAGGAGGGGGAGAAAAGAAAAAACAAAGTAGTCAGGATAATGTGTTTACCTCTGGGAGAAAGGCAGGGAGAAACACACAGAAAGAAGTAAGATCTTGATAATTTTGAGTCCTTAAGCTGTGTGCTGTCATGGATGCTCAGTTTATTACTATGCTTTTATGACTCCACTATACTGTATATACTAGACATATTAATATCAATATTTTGATATTTAATTAAAATATGAACTAACGTATTTACAGTGAGACTGAATAGAAAGTCTATGATATGTCTAGAAATGTACTTGGCTATTGAAGAGGATTTTGTAAACTAGTAGAATGTATTGAATCAATATACAAGAGATTAGAACACATGAGCTTTAAGGAAATTAAGATTCTAAAAAATAACTGTAAATGTAAGTAAAATGTGTTGAATTTCATGAGGAATATAGGCAGCACTAAATTTAAACTGTGAGAGATTATAATCAGTTAGAAAGACCCAGGAAGTTTTATTGAAAAACGTGGCATTGGAGTTTGGCTTTAAAGGAAGGTTCAACTTGCCCATTAGAGAGGGGTTGAGATTACCTTTCAATAGAAAGAGGAAAATTGAGAGTACAATGGAAAGTCAATTGCTATTATATTTAGAGAATAGATGCAGGCGATAGCACAGACATTAATTTTTCATTACATTGCAGGCTTCTGGGAGAGAGTAAATTGGGGTTGTGGATCTAGAAAAAAAATCTGGCAGAGATTCGTGGAGGGAACGTGACTTGTAAGTGACCAGAAACATAGAGATTTATTAGAAATCTATTGCATTTTTCCAGGTAAGAGTAAGGGCTCCAACTGAAGTGGTGGTGATGGAGACCGAATTCTTTAAGATTGTGTGGTTGGAACTATTTCTAGGCAGATTTGCGGCTCTGATATTAGTAAGTAGGTTAAGGAAAGCTTAGGTTTTCTCATGGGGATGTTAACAAAACCATTCCATCTATCGTGATTCCCCATGCACAGATTTCAATGGCAACCAAGAAACCAGTCTGAATGAATTTAAGCTCCAATCTGATGTAGCCAGTGTCTTATAAACATAGTTATGCCCATTTTTCTTAATAGGAGGGACTCCTTAGCTTACTTTCCATTCTAATTTTGAAAATGATTTTAGCCCATAATATTCATTGAATCCTTGCAACCTAATAAAAAAAGAAATCTTTGAGTTTGCCTAAGGGCCATAAAACATGATGTATCTAAATAAAAGCTAAATAAGTGAGTACCTTTGCCCTGGACTTCCTAGAATTGTAGAAGAGAAGACAGCAGTGATTTTCCTTTGCAATGGCAGTTTTTCAAATGAATAGGTGCTGTCTTTTCTGATGGTGTTATTGCCAATGTTGTTGAAGATTTCAATGTTAGAAATAATTGTACAGTCCTAACACTATTGGAAGCAATGAAATGGTGAACCGAAAGGGTCTCGGACTAAAAAGTAGACTATTTTGAGATATTTTTCAAAATACCAGGAGGGGTGTGTGTGTGTGTGTGTGTGTGTGTGTGTATACACATCCAGATAGAAATATTCCTCTCTCTCTTTGTATCTGTAGATAGATAGATGGGCAGGTAGGTGGATAGATAGATGTATAGATAGGTGATAGATAATATAAGAAGTTAGTAATATTATTTTATTCTTTCAAGGTGATAATATTACTTACATTAAACACATTATTTTACCTTGTAAAATTAGACCCTGGATAGATGAATTGAGTACTTAAAATCTCATTCAATGTTCAAAAGACATTTGGCCTTATCATTCATCAGACAAATTCTAATAAAAACTATGTTCACATTCACCACTACAAGAGGTCAGAATAGGAAAATATAAATGTTGATAAAGATGTAGAATGGCCAGGATAATTTTAATATGCCCTAACATAAAGCTACCAAAATTCCCAATGATAGTAGAACAAATAAACAAACTTTATTTATTCACATGATGAAATATTATGTGACGTTGAGATTGACTGGTTTATGACTATATGCAGTAATATGTGTGAATCTATTAGGTTAGTGCAAAAGTAATCACAGTTTTTATCTTTATTAAAAAAAGAAATTACAAAAATTGCGATGGCTTTTGCACCAACCTAACAGCAAACACAGTGTTCAAGCTACATGCTGAAGAGAATTAATATTTGGCTCCATTTACATAAAGTATAGGAAAATTTTTAAAAAGAAGCTATACTGTTCAACATTAAGATAGTTGTTACTCTTAGTTGGCTCTGACTAGACATAGCAAGAAGGGTCTTCTGGGCTGCTAATAACAGTTTCATTCTATATCTGGGTGCTGTTATACTAATTGATGTTCTTAATTATATACATATGTTTATATATGTAACTTTACAGACATAAATAATATAAAATACTAATTATATAGTCTTAATTATATATACATAAGTATGTAAATAGAATTATAGGTATATTTTTAAATCAGTTAAGGTTTTTGTTTTGTTTTGTTTTTTGAGATAGAGTTTTGCTCTCTCTCCCCAGGCTGGAGTGCAGTGGCATGATCTTGGCTCGCTGCAGCCTCTGCACCCCAGGTTCAAGCAATTATCCTGCTTCAGCCTCCAGAGTAGCTGAGATTACAGGCACCCACCACTACTCCCAGCTAATTTTTATATTTTTAGTAGAGATGGGGTTTCACCATGTTGGCCAGATTGGTCTTGAACTCTTAACCTCAGGTCATCCACCAGCCTCAGCCTCCCAAAATGCTGGGATTACAGGTGTAAGCCACCATGCCCAGCCTAAATCAGTTACGTTTTAATGTCCACTGGGAAGGCAATAGCTAGAGTTAGAAAAGATGTTAGTGGATAACAATTCCATGAGAAGCAAATTCAATAGCAAGGGGTAAGCAGAATTTCCTGTTAAAAATTAGCGTTCTCATTATAACTAGAAATTAATTTCCGGTCTAATTTTATCAGCATTTAATATGTAGTATTAAGACATTGTTTTATTTATTTTTTACCTTTAAATATATTTGTTTCTTGTTTATAAAGCATACTTAGGTGCCCTTAGGATCACAGCAAATACAGAAAACTATAAAGGAGAAAATAATTCAACCAACCTGCAGAATAATATACTAAGAACATTTAAGTCCATAGTCATACCAATCTATGTACCACACTGTTTATTTATTTAAAATATTTACTGGGTGCTTATTTTGTGCCAAGCCATGTGTCAAGGGCTTCAAGTAGAAAAGTGAGCAATAGCCAACAACAGTGCCCATTACTCACTTACATTCTCTCGGAGGAGGCAGAAAATAATCACACAGTCATCTAAAAAATACCTAAAGATTTGTGGTGAATCCTATTAAAAAGTGGGATACTGCTTTGACAGATTGCAAAAGGGAGAGTTGACTGGAGGATAAATGTGCTATGATCTGAAAGAATAGGCAATAACTATTTCAAAGGGTAGAGAAAAAGAATGTCAGGTAGAGGGAACAGCAGGTGCAAAAGTCTGGAAGTAGAAGGGAGAAAATCCAGAAGGAAAGGCCAATGTATCTGCACCACAGAGATCTAAAGCTCTGGTTATCAAACTGGCTAAAGCACACACCGCTGGTCCCCACCACGAAGACCTTCTGATTTAGCAGGTTTACAGTGGGTTTTGAGATGTATTTCTCGGAAATTGCCAGGTGATTTTGATGCTGCTGGTTCAGAAATTATACTTAGGAAATCACTGACTTAGAGACAAATTGGAATGGCAAGAGGCTCTGTGGGAGCCAGACCACTTATAGTATTTAGAGCACTACAGTTTGAAAGTGTCCCCCAAAGTTCATGTGTTGGAAAGTCAATCCTCAATGCAACACTGTTGAGAAATGGGATGTTTAAGAGGTGATTAGGTCATGAGGGCTCTCATGAATGGATTAATGATGTTATTGTAGGAGTGAGTTCCTCATCTTGGAAGTGGGCTCCATAGGAAAGGATGCGTTCAGCACTGCTCTCCTCACCACTTCTTACCCTCTTTTGACTTTCATCAGCTTCCACTGCAAGAAGGCCCCTGGCAGATGCCAGCACCTTGTTATTGGACTTCCCAGCCTCTAGAATAGTAAGAAATATATTGATTTCTTATAAGTTGCCAAGTATCTGGTATTCTGTTAGAGCAGCACTAAGATAATATGTTAGGAAATTTGATCTTCATTCTGAAAACAATGGAAGACACTAAAGCTGGGTTGACATAATGCAGCATGTTTTGAAAACATGCTGATACTGGCATGGCACATGTATGAAAGCACTAGAAATCAGGAAGTTATTCTAATACTCTAGGTAAACGCTAATAGTGACTTGAACTACAGGAAATAGGGCAATGATAGAGATAAATGCACATAATAGGTTTCTAGGACATTATTTCTTGATGGTTTGGATAGGAGTGGTAAAGAAAAGAGAGAGAGCAAGGACATCTGGTAGATCTCTAACTCTCATAACTGAACAGTTGACGGTTTCATGCACTAAAATAGGTAATGTTGGAAGATCAAAGATCATTGATGATATTAAACTGCAGTTTTGATTCACAATTCCAGAGCTCTGAGTAGAAAAACATTGTGCATGTACATTTAGGAGTCACTTGCAATTTGGTTGAGTTAGCATAGAAAAAATATATATAAAGGAAGATGAGAAAAATACTCAGGACTGAGTTTGGACGAATTTCCACATTTTTAAGAGCCAAGTAAAGTTGATAAGCCCTACAAAGAGAAAAGAAATGTAGCCAGAGACGTGTGAAGGAAACCAGGTGTGTGTAGTCTTTCAAAAGTCAAGAGAAAAGAAAAGTCCAGTAAGATGAACACTTCAAGAAGTTTCTCAAATGATGGAGAAAACATGATAGACCAGTAGCAAGAGAAGGAATTAGGGACAAGGGAGTTTTGTGGGGTTTTTTTAAAGATAAATTAATTAATATTTCTTTTATAAGATAATTAAGCATTTTGAAGGCTAATAATTCCATTCAGAAGGAAAGTAAAGGGCAGTGGATCTCTGAATTATCACATCCTCTCTCTCTCATGTACTCACACACATGCACACATTACTTTTGCCAATATAAAAGGGTACATTGTTATTTGAAATTTCATTGTTGTACCGGTGAACGTGAATCCTTTTAATATACTCTCTGCCCATTTACAATCCCGTTTGGGTTTGTGGGAATTGCCTGCTGATGTCCACAGCAGATTATTTTCTATTAGTACTTCTTTTTCTCTTACCATTTTGTGACAACAGCACATTATGTATTAAAACTACTTGTTTATTTTTATTTATATTATATAGGATTTTTAGTTTTCAATTTGTCCTTTATTATTTTTACTGTACAATGAGTCCTAAAATCATATTAAATCAAAACGATTCATCTTTTATATTCTCTGACTTTTGGGCCAAGCTAAAAAACACTTTTACTACACCAAAATTATATAAATATTCACATATATTTTTAAATATTTGTAGTATTGTTTTCTTTTTTGTTTGAGATGGATTTTCACTCTTGTTGCCCAGGCTGGAGTGCACTGGCATGATCTCTGCTCACTGTAACCTCTGCCTCCCAGGCTCAAGCCATTCTTCTGCTCAGCCTCCCAAGTAGCTGGGATTACAGGCATGCACCACCACGTCCAGCTATTTTTTGTATTTTTAGTGGAGAGGGGGTTTTACCATATTGACCAGGCTGGTCTTGAACTCCTGACCTCAGGTGATCCACCCACTTTGGCCTCCCAAAGTGCTGAGATTACAGGCATGAGCCACCACCCCAGGCCTGCAAGTTCGATTCTATTTCAGTAGAAGATATGGGCCCACAGGAAATACTGAGAACAAATAGAGAACATAGTCACAGTTGGTTTTCCTCAATGGTGTCAAACTACCCACTATATTTAAAACATCCAGGTCCATGATATGCCAATAATCAAATATAAGTAGTATTAATTGCACACACTAGAGAAATCTTAAATGTATTTTCTCTCCCTTTTGATTAGGAAATCAGTAAATTCATTTGTATTTATTAGCATTTAAAGGTTTGACTATGGTAGTTAATATAAATTTAGAAATAAGAACATAGGGTTTATTAAAGAATAAACTTAATGATTTTTAAAAATCTGTCCTACCCAGCATTAGAGAGGGAGTTTCTTGTAAGTCTTACAGTATCTCTTAAAAATATAAAAGTGGCGTGATCCACTGTGCCTGGCCTGTATTTTAATTTTTAAAAATCCAACTAATATTCATTTATCCAAAAAGTATTATAGAAATGCCTATCAATGATAGACTGGATAAAGAAAATGTGGCACATATACACCATGGCATACTATGCTGCTATAAAAATGGATGAGTTCATGTCCTTTGCTGGGACATGGTTAAAGCTAGAAACCATAAGTCTCAGCAAACTGACACAAGAACAGAAAACCAAACACTCTGTGTTCTCACTCATAAGTGGGTGTTGAACAGTGAGAACACATGGACATGGGGAGGGAAACGTCACACACCAGGTCTTCTCAGGGTAGGAGAATAGAGGAGGGAAAGCAAGGGATGGGGGAGAAATAGCATTGGGAGAAATACCTAATGTGGATGACAGGGTGATGGATGCAGCACACCACCATGGCACATGTATACCTAAATGACAAGCCTCCACATTCTGTACATGTAACCCAAAACTTAAAGTATAATAATAAAAAAAGAAATTATATTTTTTTCTCTAAATACTTAACTAGTTTGCAAGTTCTGTGTCTTTTTAGACTTGTATTTGAAATGTTTAAAATGTGATGTCAGAATTGACTTTGCTGATTTTGTGATTCTGTATTGACTTTGTCATTTGGATTTCTCTATGTTTAAGTGGCTATATCGATGCTTTTGGAAGATCTCATGCAAGAAGTGTTGACTATTAATTCATAGTCTGCATATTCTTAGACATTTTTCTCTTAGCTCAGCTGAAGCCTAAAATTACCTCTCTTAAAAAATAGCCACCTAGAAAGTTGACCTAAATTTTAGGTACCCATCTGTTTAAAGAAATGAGCTGCATGGAATATTCTATTTTTCTGTTTTCATTATCCATTAGCATTCGAAATGTATACCAGGGTATATAAAACCCATATTCGAAATCTTGGTAATTTTAGAGTTTACCTTTTCTTTTTCTCCTTTCGAATCCCTTTTTGGTAGCTAAACAATAATTTTAAAACGGGACATATTTTTTAGAATATTGTCTCTATTATGGGTCAAATAAACATGTTGTAGTTTTTTTAAACAGAACAAGGCAAATGATACATTTCAGCAGTCCTACTTAGACATATTACATTCACAATTTTCTATAGTTCCCTCTTTAAAGGAATGATACGTAAAATTACACAATAATGATAACTAGGTTCTTATATAAGATCCAAGAACTACAAACGTGTATAGAATGGAACATAAAGGCCACTCTGTTTGCCCTCTCTCTTCTTGGTTGTATATGTATCTGAAAAGTTATTTATTATTCATTTGTGTAGGTAAACATGTCTGTTTTTGTATTTTTTTGCTTTTTTACAAATATAAATAAGATCATAAGAATACTTTGTTTTTTCCACTCAATAAAATGCCTTGAGGATTAATGAATAAGAAAAGCATGGTCATTTTCAGCAAAGTGTCTTCAGGACACTTTTCGTTTTAAATTTTGATTGTTCTCCCATGCAATGTCAATTTCACTTATACCAATACTAATGAGTGTGTCCATTTCTTCATATCCTTGTCAATAACGAATATTATCAATTATTATTACTTAATGTTTATCAATTTAATCAACATAAATAATATCCATTGTTAAAATTTTTAATTGCTTATAAGAACAAGAATTATCTTATGGATTTTACTCATTTCTGTATCTTCCATTAATTGTTATTTCTTTGCCTAATTTTTCTATAAAGGTAGCTGTATTTCATTTGATTTATTAGAACTGTTTACATATTTTGGTGAGTAATTCCTTTGGTTGATGTGTAGTTTTAAAATATTTTCTCCTATGAGGATAGATCATTTTAACTTTATTGTTTATTTTTTCGTAAAGAAATTTTGATTTTAATTTATTCAAATGGGATTTTTCCCTTATGGTTTTAATTTTATATCTTTTGTAAGAAAATGTCTCCAACTCCTCATATATATTTTTAATGCTGCTATACATTTATGTTTTAAATTTAGTTCCTACATACACCTAAACTTTATTATTGTTACCTCGGAAAATGAATATAGGAATGGTAAGATATGGCTTCTTTGCAAAAATGTTAAATAATTGAAAGATTATCTCAAAATGATCTTTTTTTTACAGTATGTTTAAAAAAAATTAATAAATTCAGAGTGCTTTCAGAAAGGAATAAGTACATTATTGTTTAACAATTTTAAATATTCTGAGGCACTGATATTATATGTACTGTGGTAGAACAAAGACATTGCATTTTATATAAATTTGAAAGCATTTTATGAAAATATGTTCTCCCTTGCTAGATATCATGCTCTGACAGCTGAACAGACCTTCACAGAGCCAGACTGGCCATTAGTACTTTGATTTTTCACAATGCCTTTCTTTATTTAATAGGCCTAAAATATTGATTAACATTTACAGATTCAATTCCAAGCTTTTGCCAGAGGTTAGGGAGAGCCCAGAGTGAGCTGTTCATGCCAGTCAAATTCTAAGGTGTAATGAAATTCCCCACTGTGCCTGTCAGCTTATCCACTCCATAGGTCATTTCCCCCATGGTCTCTGGTGTTGAAATAAGCCATTTCCACTTCAAATATTTCATAGACAATGGAGAAAAATGATATGTCACTAATATTGTGTTCTTTACCCTGCTGTGAAGAATTGAATAGACTCCATTATATAGCAATGCTCTTTTGAAAGGAAGGCCTTATCTGCTCGGAAAGACTCAGGGGCAACCCCAAGGAGGGCTGCAGCATCTCAGGTGGACCGTCATGGTTCTCTGGTGTTTGCCCTCTCATTTTCAAGTTTTAGGCACTGGGGTTTTACAACTGACTAACTACAAAAGCCATGAGCATTTACTTCAGTTTGTTGATCCTACATACTTACTGACCCAATCGTGTGGGGAACTGAGCTCTAGTTTCTTCTTTGCAATCAATCAATTGCTTTTCAATTCTCCCTTTGGCACTTTTAAAGGTTCCAGGGAGAAGATCTTGAAAACAAATTTGGGACTTTACTTAAGCATTCCTACATATCATTCTAATTTTACTGATTTTGGAACTACTTTTCTTTCTCCTCAAAGCGATTGTGTAATTTTGAATTTCATTTTTCATATGTTTTCTTATTCTCTTTTCCTTAAATGATATAAAAATGCATGTGTGATTAAATTGTAAGATGACTACAGCAGAAATCCTGAAACTCACACAGAGAGCAAACTATTTAAGCTATAGATCACTCTTTGGAATGTCTATAAATAAGCAAATAGAATTTCTACCTAAGGAGTAATTAATGTCATATAGTTTGCAACTGAATAATGTTATTTATTTAAGTGAGGAAAGGTATATTTTAAAAACCTCATCAAAATAAATGGGATTTGCCTTACTGAAAATTGTCCAGAAGGGCCTTTTAACTTCGTTAGGGAGACTCAAATTGACTCAATTATTTTAAAGTGTGTGTGCATGTGTTCATGGGAGTACCACATCCAATGTTGTAAAGAAACTATTTGAAAGACTTAAAAATGCTCTAAAATTAGTCTATCCTTCCCTCCTTTCATTCAGAAATTTTTATTGAATGCCAGACAATATGTTGGTACATTCAAATATTTGGGATCGTCTCAACTTCCATGGATAGTAAGGCTGGAGTAGATTCTGTTTTTAATTATTTTTTTATATCTATAGGTTATTGGAGAACAAGTGGTGTTTGGCTACATGAGTAAGTTCTTTAGTGGTGATTTGTGAAATTTTGGTGCACCCATCACCCAGGCAGTATACAGTGCTCCCAATTTGTAGTCTTTTATTTTGCAACCCCTTCCCACTGTTTCCCCTTGAGTCCCCAGAGTCTACTGTGTCATTCTTATGCTTTTCCATCTGCATAGCTTAGCTCCTACTTATGCGGGAGCAAAACGTGAAACCAACCCAAAAGCCCATAAGTCAATGAGTGGATAAAGAAACTGTGGTATATACCTATATGTTGGGATACTACTCAGCCATAAAAAGGAATGAATGAATGGTGTTCACAGCAACGTGGATGAGATTGGAGACTATTATTCTAAGTGGAGAAGACTCTTAAAGTTAGAGGGTATGAATGGACTTACTGCTGCTGTGGCTGAACAGAGGCATTTTTGTCTGTCTGCCTAAAGGTTTTAAGGTCTCAAAATCTAGTTAGTAACTTCTGAAGATACAGCACCACAGAAGCAAACCCCAATAGAAATAAATAAAACTTGCCTGAGAGGCATGAGTTAAATGTTACTAGTCCTTATAAGCAAGTGGCCATTAATAAATCCATCTGGCACTGCCCCATTTTAGATTGGGGCAAAAATGTAGGAAATGTGAAATTTTGAGTTTTCTGAGAACAGAAACCACTTCCAACTTAGATCAGACATAAGAGGACAGATTGGAAAGCCATGAGGCAAATATTAGATGCCCCTTGAAATGTATGCTGCTTTTTTTTTTGGAGAAAGCAGTTTGGAAATTGCTAAAAGAACTAAAAATGTAACTACCATTTAACCTGGCAATCCCATTACTGGGTATATGCCCAGAGGAAAATAAGTCAAAAATAAACATGCACTCATATATTCATCACAGCACTATTCACAATAGCAAAGACACAGAATCAACCTAGGTGCCCATCAACAGTAGACTGGATAAAGAAAATGTGGTACCTATACACCATGGAATACTGTGCAGCCATAAAAAGGAACAAAATCATATCCTTTGCAGCAACACGGATGAAGCTGGAGGCCTTTATCCTAACTGACATAGACACAGAAAACCAAATACTGCAGGTTCTCACTTATAAGTAGGAAGTAAACACTGGGTACACATGGACATAAAGATGGAAATAATGGAAACTGAGGACTCCAAGAGTAGGGAGAAAGAGAGAGAAACAAAGATGAAGAATGACCTGTCGGGTACTGTGCTCACTACCTGGGAGATGAGATCATTTATAATCCAAACTCCAGCATCATGCAATATCCCCTTGTAACAAATCTGCACAAATACCCCCTGAATCTAAAATAAAAGTTGAAATTTAAAAAGGAAAGCCCTCTTTCCCTAATGCCCACTGCCTATTTTGGCCAACCTATCTAATTCCGCTTCCTTCTCTGGAGGATTTAGCAGGAAATGCCTCTGACTTTGGGATAGCACTTCATGGGAGTGTTTCCTAGCTTCCTTCCACTCTGACAAAGATCTTCACCCGAAATAAACATCGATGAAGTAAAGGAAACTGGACGTATTCAATTTGCCTTTACAAGGAAGCAAAAAAGACATTTCCTAGTATTAAGTCTCCTTTACTGCTGATCTCCAAAAAAAAAGATTTCTTGCACCAACACAGTCCTGCCATCAAAAACCAACCATTATCACAAATAAACGAAGAAATAAGCAAAACATATCAACCATTCTCAAGTTGTTTCTCTCTTCTGGTATTTTGCCTATGTAGTATTTGGACTTATTTATAATACAGTCAATGAACCTTCAAGTATGTTGACATTATCAGAACCCAAGTCACCCCTGGCCAGCTCTGCTACAGGCATGAATTCTGACTGTTTTGCTGTAGGCGAAATTTGTAAGGAGGCTATGATTGAATGATTGGGTGTAGGTGTACATATCAAATATAATGAATGCAAATTGTCAAATGTATTTATCCAGAAACAGAATAAGGTGGACAGAATAGGGTTTTGTTTGTTTGTTTACATTTTTTGAGGTTTGTTTTGTTATTAACTAGTTTCAGTAAGCCCCCTTACTTCATGGAGTGGTACTGGCAGCAGTAATGACGGCACTAGGGGAAACTAGATTTCAAGATTATAATCTTCCTGGTACACTTAGCCACTACTTGTTCCTGTGGCCCAGAGCAATTATCCTTTTTTCTCCATATCTAAATCTCTACATGCCCATAATCATCAAAAGACACAAACAGACAAAGGTCACATTCTGAGAACCAGGAAAGCACAGAGAAAATGAAAATACCACTAGAGATGTTATCAGGAAAAAAGGCCTGTCTTAAAGTTTATCAGCACTGCTGCACAGAAAAGTTTATGATTGTGAAATCATCACTCCAAAACTGGGTTAGACATCAGTGAAGAGATAAGGAGAGGTCCTACTTTAAGGGAATTGGTTATGTGTGGTTGTGTTATTGTTGTCCAAGTGGAAATGTTAATACATATTGAAATAATTTTTTTTAGAGACAGAGTCTCCTCACTCTGTAGCCCAGGCTGGAGTGCAGTGGCAAGATATCGGTTCATTGCAACCCTCATCTCCTGGGCTCAAGCAGTTCTCCTGCCTCAGCCTCCTGAGTAGCTGGGATTACAGGTGTATGCCACCACACTCAGCTAATTTTTGTATTTTTAGTACAGATGGGGTTTCACCATGTTGGCCAGGCTGGTCTTAAACTTCTGACTTCAGGTAATCTGCCTGCCTCAGCCTCCCAAAGTGCTGCGATTACAGGTGTGAGCCACCAAGTTTCCTCTTTATTTTTTAAAATTTTATTTTTCAAATAATAATTGTACATATTTATGTGGTACATAATGTTTTATACTTAGAATATATAGTGATCATATCAGGATAATTTGCACATCCATCATCTCAAACATTTGTTTATATATTTTTGTTTGGGAAACATTCAATATCCTCCTCCTAGTTATTCAAATCTATATGTTTTTGTTAGCCAGAGTCATCTTACAGTGTTATAGAACACTGGAACTTGTTCCTATCTAATACCATAAGCCAGAACTCCATTATAAAAGGGATGGTGGGTGTCCATGGTAAAATAATTGTAAGGAATTCTGGGATAAAAACACACAGTTCACAAAAATAGGTTTCTGTGGACTTCTCAGAGCTTTTCATATATCCTCTCTCCAAGACGAGGTACAGCATAAAGCATTGCCAACATTGATATGGACTATGGAAACTCCCCGCCTCCAAAAAAAAAAAACACCCATTAATGTTTTAAGGTGCATTTTTAGTTCTACAGAACAAAGGATAGAAAATGTGAAAAAGGATTCACTGAAAATCACTGTTTTATTTCACCTCTATTTTCTAGGAAATAATAAGTCAAAGGTACAGCACCCCAGGTACAAACTGGAAACAGTTTGTTTTGTTGTGTTTCTTTCATTCTCTTTTTCATCATTTTTGTCTTCATTTTGGGGGTGGGGGTAGATTATTAAGTTGTTTTTATTTTCTTTGACTAAATGGTTTTTCAAATGTATGTGTCATTAACTTAAAAATATCACCGTAGGGTCACATTATTGGAGAAGTTTAAAAGACAATGCTTAGCCTTTATTATTACAGGGACCCAAAGATGTTACAGGTAGAAATATTATGTGTATTACTTGTCAATGATCATCCTAAAATGAAATCCTAGCACAAAAGCAAATAACCAAATTTAGCTATTTTTTAGTAAATTCAGCAGATCTGAATAGGAGGAAACTGGATCAGTGTGATTTTTCTTGTCCTTTGCGTTTCTGATATCTCGTGACCCTACATACACATACACACTTCCCACATCCTTTGTCTAGGCTTCGCCATATGCTGGATGAAGACTTTCTTGTCTCATTTGACAGATACAGCTGAGTGTTGTTATTTGTTTGTTTTAAAGTCTACCGTATTGTTTCTTTTCTCTTTTGGAAGTGAGGAAAAATAAGACTAACCACATCAAAGAATATTGTCCTAAACCTCCATAAATATCTAGTCCACTGAACACTGGAGCTAAAACAAATTGATTTTACTTCCACAAGAGTCTCTTTTTAAAATGTGACTGTTTGAGTGCCCATGGGATTCTCTTTGCATGTTACAGAAGACTGCTCATGCTCAAGATAAAGCAAAATGTTGCCTTTTAGTTAGACAGAAGACAGCTGTGCTGGGCTCAGTTGTGTTATGCTGTGCGGTGCTGAGCTGGGCCACACTGGGCTGAGCCATTCCTGGGAGAGTGAGAGTGAGTGATACTTCCTTGCATCCAGCACTTAGGTAGGCATCTGCATATTTTCTCTTTGTCCGCAATGGTTTTGCTTTATCAGATAATTGGCATTGTGTACAGTATAACAAGATCCACAGATAAAAGTATCTGCAAGCTCTTGATGTAAGTCATTAGAGGAACAAGGTCTGCAAGTGATGCGATGGTGTAGGTGCCCCCACCATGCCGGCATCCATCACAGGGACAGGCAGCAGCTGGCTCCTGCAGATCTTCTTCCCAGAGAGCTGGGCAAGGGCCCAGCTCCAACTGTAAGAGGTCAAGTAGACATCTGTGCTCACAGTTCAGTGTGGCCCTAAAATATCATCTTTGTTAATTTGAGTTGTTGCCAGTTGTTCTTGTTTTAGATATGGTGTCTAATGCAAAAGTGTGATATAATTTTAGGATCTATACGTTACCTATACGTATATGAAATACGAAGGTGACCAAATCCGGAAATCATTTGAACAAAGTCATCAAAGCTCCCAGCTCCCTGTTCTGCAAACTGAAGGAATTCATTAGTTTAGTTTAGTTTTGTCTAGAGACAAGACCGCTTTCCAAAGCAATGAAAAAAGCATCATTTGTTGTTGTTGTTTTCGTTGTTAAGTAAGCATACCTAGAACTCTTTTTAAAAATCTTTTTGTTTTTTATTTTAGGTTCAGGGGTACATATGACAGTTTGTGCATGACTAAACACGTGTCACAGGGGTTTGTTGTACATATTATTTCATTACCCAGGTATGAAGCCCAGTACCCAATAGTTATCTTTACTGCTCCTCCCCCTTCGGTCAGACCCAGTGTCTGTTGTTTCTCTGTGTCTGTAAATTCTTATCATTTAGCTCTCGTTTATAATTAAGAACACATGGTATTTATTTGGTTTTTCTGTTCCTGAGTTAGTTTGCTAAGGATAATGGGCTCCAGCTCCATCCACATTCCTGCAAAAGATATGATCTCATTCTTTCTTATGGCTGCATAGTATTCCATGATGCCTATGTACCACATTTTCCTTATACAATCTGTCATTGATCGGCATTTAGGTTGATTTCATGTCTTTGCTATTGTAAATAGTGCTGCAACGAACATTTGTGTGTATGTGTCTTTACGATAGTACACATATCCAGAACTCTTAATTCTTAGTTTAACAAATATATGAGTGATAAATATAGGATAAGGAAACATTACACATCATCTTTCTAATTCTAATCAGTGATGGCATGTTTATTTAAACATCCCATTGAAATTTAATCTAATTCCTAGAAAAGTGGTGAGAAACCAGGAGCTATAAGATGAATGGGTCGGGGAGTTTCAAAGCAAGAGGTAGTCATAGGGCAAGATAGTGGCAATTGGTCTGTTGGGATGAGGGTAGGGTGGTGGGAGATGTATAGTTTACCATGGTTCAGAAATAACTAGTCTCTATTTTATTTATGAACTTATATTTCTTTAATTAATTTATCTATTCCTTTTTTCCAAGAATAATAATTTTTGAAGTTTCTGGAAATTCTTTTACATATAGATTGGAGCTCTATGGTTTCTTTCCTGTGTCGCTCATGTTTCTCCTTCTCCTTTCCCTTGAGTTCTTGGTGAGTTTTTAAAGTCTATCATCTACTGCCATAATCATTTCCTCTACCTTTTATTGGTGGTGGTACCTCTTCCAATTTTAAATTTGGTAGCTCTGTCCCTGTATTCTAAATGTCAAAGGCATTTTCCTTCTAGAAGATGGCTTGAAGGAATTTAGTGGATATGTTTTCTCAGCTTTCTTTAGAACATGTCTCAGAATTAATTTAGGTTTTGTTTCATCCCAAATGTTCCTTTCAGAGAGCTGCCCTCTTCCTGTTAGCAGGCTGCCCCTTGTTATTGACCTAGTTATCTTTTTATAAGTGTAATGGATTTTACTATTTTTCCACCCACTAGTAAGCACAGCTAGACGTGTCTTCTGTTCAATATAGGAACCTCCCACAAAAAAAGTTGTCTCTACTCTCTACTCATTTCTGGCCTTTCTTCTGAGTGTTGCCACTTGGTTCCCAGTAAAATCTCAATAATCTCCTCCACGTTGTCCTCACCTACACCAGGAATCGATCCAACAGGGAGGCCACAAGTCTAGCACGTAGAGGGGAAAGAACCGTGGCCAGGCCTTGCAGCAGCTCCATCCTGTAGAGAAGAGATGGTCTTCTCTGCCATAGCTCACCATCCGTCATCCTTCCCAGATGGACACATTTGAGGAGGGTGGGGATTTTGCCTATATCACCTCTTTGTATTTCCCTTTAGCCCTTTCTACCTCTTTTACTATTTTCCCATCTTTATCTAAGAGGCATGTTAAATTTCTGACATGCTGTAGTCATCATCTTTCCTGATTTCCAGTTTTCCTCTGGAACTATCTGTTGTAGGGAGGATTGGGGGCTGAGGACGTGTTGGCTAAGTGCTGCCCAGAAGCACCTACTCCCTTGGAATCAGACAGCATCCCATGTCTATTTTTCCCTCCTTCTTATTTATTTATTTTTTTTCTGATGGAACCTCGCTCTGCTGCCCAGGCTGGAGTTCAGTGGTGCAATCTTTGCTCACTGCAATCTCTGCCTCCTGGGTTCAAGCAATTCTTCTGCCTCAGCCTTTCCAGTAGCTGGGACTATACGTGGGTGCTACCACGCCCAGCCAATTTTTGTATTTTTAGTAGAGATGGGGTTTCATCATGTTGTCCAGGATGGTCTTGATCTCTTGACCTCACAATCTGCCTGCCTTGGCCTCCCAAAGTGCTGGGATTACAGGCGTGAGGCAGTGCTCCTGGCCTCCCTCCTTTAATTGCTCTGTTGTGGACTGAATGTTTTGTACCCCCAGAATATATCTGTTGAAGCCCTAGCCCCCAAGGTGAGGTGTTTGGAGATGGGGCCTTTGGAAAGTAATAAGATTCAGATGAGCTTATGAGGGAGGGCAAGGCCTCCATGATTGGAATAAGAAGAGATATGAGAGAGAGCTCCCTCTTTGCTATGTGAAAACATAATAGGAAAGCAACTGTCCGTAAGTCAAGAGGAGAGCCCTCTTGTAACTCAGTTATGTGGGTACCCAGAATTTTGAACTTCTAGTCTCCAGAGCTGTAAGAAATTAAATTTCTGTTGCTTATACCACCCAGTTTGTTTACTTATTTACTGAGACAGAATTTTGCTCTTGTTGCCCAGGCTGGAGTGCAATGGCACGATCTCAACGCACTTCAACCTCTGCCTTTTGGGTTCAAGCAATTCTCCTGCCTCAGCCTCCTGAGTAGGGGGGATTACAGGCACCTGCCATCACACCTGGCTAATTTTTGTATTTTTAGTAGAGACAAGATTTGCTGTGTTGGCCAGGCTTGTCTCAAATTCTCGACCTCAGATGATCTGCCCACCTCGGCCTCCCAAAGTGCTAGAATTACAGGTGTGAACCACCGTGCCCGGCCCCAGTTTATTTTTTGTTATGGTAGTGTGAGCAGTCTAAGACATACATCTTTTCCGTCTCTTTTTCCACCTCTTAACCTTATTTGCTGAGCCTCAAGTATGCCTTTGGCTCCATTCTAGGCAATGAACAAAGCAGACAACAAAACAAAAATTCTTGACCTCATGGGGAGCAAATTATAGGAGGGTGCTGTATGACATTAGATGGTGGCATGCACTATAGACAAAATAAAGTAGAGCGATGGAAATTCAGGGGAGGAGTTGTCAAAAAATGTTTTACCGACAGTGACTGTTGCACAGTGAAATGAAACAAGCAAAGGAATAGGGAGGAAGTCATGTGAATACGTGGGAACATGCTTTCTAGGAAGGTGGAACAGCAAATTCAAAGGCCCTGAGATAGAAACATGCTTGATGTGTTCATGGAACAGCCATGGATGTAGAGTAGTGTGAGAGTAAGTAATAAGAAAACATGAGTTCCGAGAGGAAATTACCTCTAACCTAATTCCCCCAAAGCATAGTAATGGTGATGTCTCTCTGCTCAAACCTTTGATATATTGCAACTGCTTGAAGAATAAATTTCAAATTCATTAACATGAAGTTTAAAGTCTTGCTCAAACTGGACTTTCCAATATGTTTAGTCTCACTTCTTCACCCTGTTTAATTCTCCACTCTGGTTACATTCACAGTCTTCACAGACGAATCCTGTGTATGACTTTCTCATAGATCTCTTTACCTACCAAAGCTGGCTTCAACCTAAAGGTTCAGCTCAAATGCAACCTTCTACTTGATGTTTTTCTTCAATGGCCCTGGGTAAATTTAATCACTCCCACCTCTGCTCTTCCACAGCATTTTGATTTTATCTAAATTGTAACATGTATTTTATTATTACCTAACTTTTAAACAAACAGTTACATGGCTGTTTCTCCTGCTCAATCTTAAGATTTCTGCACCCAAGGCCCATTATGCCTCTAATATGTTCATTTTTTGACAAGTAAAAAAGAACTGGCTGAGTGCAGTGGCTCACGCCTATAATCCCAGCACTGTGGGAGGCCCAGGCAGAATTGCTTGAGGCCAGGAATTTGAGATTGGCCTGGCAACAAAGTGAGACTGTCTCTACAAAAAATGAAAAGAAATAAAAAGTATCTGGGCATGGTGGAATGCTCCTGCAGTCCCAGCTACTTGGGAGGCTGAGGTGGGAGTATCACTTGAGCTCAGGAGTCCAAGGCGTCAATGAGCTATGATTGCCGCAATGCATTCCAGCCTAGGTGACAGAGCAAGACCCTGTCTTTAACACAATCAAACAAACAAACAAAAAAACACACACACACACAGAAAGCAAAACAAAATCTAACTTAGAACCAATTACTCTTGTAATCTCCCAAATAGAAAATAGACATTTGTTGCAAATTTTTTAGATATTTATTCCCATAAGCAAACGTGTCTATAACCAGATGATATCTCAAGGTTCTTTTTATTATGCCAGTGCTGCATTCCCACAGACAATTTCAGATATGTGAAATACAACAGACTTGTCAGCTTTGGTGTTCAAGGTGGTTCGCACTGAATTGCATACTGGGAGTCCCTGAGGTTCCATTGTCAAGAAGAAGTGTATTCATAGCCCCTGGTCTCTTAGAAGTCCAAATTTAAAAATCTATAACACACCAAACTATTTGAAATCCTCATGCTTTTTTTTTTTCATTTTTATTAGAGAGGTAGCTTTATGAATTAGCATCTGAATCACTGTGACTATTGAAAACCTCAAAGGAATATTGTTCACAGCCACCAGGTAACTAAGGATACCAGTAGTTTAGATGGGCTGAAAATAATTGACACATCCTATGGCAGTAAAGATACTGGAGGAAACATATATCACCGTTCTGGAAGCAGCAACATTTCTGAAGAATTCCTATTGCCCCCTCATGGTTTTTGAAGACTCAGGGGCTTGCTGTGTTACCCAGGCTGTAATGCAATGGTGCAATCAAGGCTCGCTGCAGTCTCAAACTCTTGGGCACAAGCAAACCTCCCATCTCAACCTCCCATGTAGCTGGGACAGCAGGTGTGACCATCACGCCTGGTTCCCTGATTCCAGCTACTCAGTACCAGGCATTGGCCTTGACAGCAAGATACTAGCGTATCTATTTCATGCCTCTTAAAATGGAAACAGATCCATTTTTTAGGGAATTTGGCAGTGAGGATAGCAAAAATAATGTAGCACTAAAAGATTAGCTTTCCAAGTACAGCCTGAGCACCTCTTGTAATCTTCTAGACTGGTCCCTGGGCAGATGCATTAACACCCTTATATCTAGGCATTAAGAGTTTGTTCACATAGTTTTATGAATAACAGATCGGTCTCCCTGGGTTCCCACCAGAATCTAACCTGCGAAAAGGAGGACTTGGCTGCAAGGAGATGGTTAGGTATTCCTGCTACTACATACATCAGATCACTTTATTACTTTATTTTATTACTTTTTTTAAATTATACTTTAAGTTCTGGGGTACATGAGCAGAATGTGCAGGTTTGTTACATAGGTATACATGTGCCATGGTGGTTTGCTGCATCCATCATCCCATCATCTACATTAGGTATTTCTCCTAATGCTATCCCTCCCCTATCCACCCATCCCTGCTATCTCTCCCCTAGCCCTCCACCCCACAACAGGTCTTGGTGTGTGATATTCTCCTCCCTGTGTCGCTGTGTTCTCATTGTTCAACACCCACTTATGAGTGAGAACATTCAGTGTTTGATTTCCTGTTCTTGTGTCAGTTTGCTGAGAATGATGGTTTCCAGTTTTATCAATGTCCCTGCAAAGGACATGAACTCATCCTTTTTTATAGCTACATACTATTCCATGGTATATATGTTGGGAAAATTGCCATGCTATATGCAGAAAGCTGAAACTGGATCCCTTCCTTACGACTTATACAAAAATTAACTCCATTAGATTAAAGATTTAAACATAAGATGTAACACCATAAAAACCCTAGAAGAAAACCTAGGCCATACCATTTAGGACATAGGCATATGGACTATATGATTAAAATCACAAGGACTTTATGATTAAAACACGAAAAGCAATGGCAATAAAAGCCAAAATAGACAAATGGGATCTAATTAAACTAAAGAGCTTTTGCACAGCAAAATGACTATCATTAGTGTGAACTGGCAGTGAACAGAATGGGAAAAAATTTTGCAATCTACCCATCTGACAAAGGGCTAATATCCAGAATCTACAAAGAACTTAAACTAATTTACAAGAATAAAACAAACCACCCCATCAAAAAGTGGGCAAAGGATATGGTCAGACACTTTTCAAAAGAAGACATTTATGCAGCCAACAAACATACGAAAAGAAGCTCATCATCACTGGTCCTTAGAGAAATGCAAACCAAAACCACATTGACATACCATCTCACACCAGATAGAATGGCAATCATTAAATAATCAGGAGACAACAGATACTGGAGAGGATGTGGACAAAATAGGAATGCTTTTACACTGTTGGTGGGAATGTAAATTAGTTCAACCATTGTGGAAGACAGTGTGACGATTCCTCAAGGATCTAGAACTAGAAATACCACTTGACCCAGCAATCCCATTCCTGGGTATATACCCAAAGGATTATAAATTATTATATTATAAAGACACATGCACATGTATGTTTATTGTGGCATTGTTCATGATAGCAAAGACTTGGAACCAACCCAAATGCCCATCAATGATAGACTGGATAAAGAAAATGTGGCACTTTATTATTTTAAAGTTTGTTTCTTCCAGTATATGATATTGGAAGGCTGTTTTCCATGATTGTTGATCTGATTGAGGAATATTGGTTCCACTTGGTGGGCTTCCCACTCTGTGATCAAGGCCACAGGTAATGTACATATTCTATGCCTGTAGGGAGCCAACACAGCCTGTGTCAAACCATGCTAGCCCTCCAACAGCACTGCTGTGGCCGCAGTGGCCCTCACATCTGCTGATGTCCTGTTCCCCCGTTGGAGCTTTTAGTAGCTCTTACAGGATCTTCTCATGCCCATTCAGTTCCCACGGATCAACAGTGTCTCATTAGCCCATCCACATGTTCCACCAAACACCTCTGAACTTCAACCTTCAACTCACATAATGGGTCACACTTCTTTCCTTGGTGTCTGATTATTTTGTCAGCAGCACAGATTGAGTTCTGCAAATGGAATGAAGCCTCCTACAGGAGCATTTTTTAAACCTATGCCATTTAAATTTACTTTGGGAGGAGCCGTCTGCACCTACAATATGTTCTTTCATATTTCTTGTCACATTCAGTTATTCAGGGCAAAACATGTAATGTTTCATTGTCCTGAAATTAGGAAAATAAAACATAATATGGTCGTCTCTTGGCTCTATTAGCCAAACTTGACGAGTATACCTGTGTCTGTGTGTGTGTGTGTGTGTATACATATATATAAATATATATATGTATATATATACATATAAATGTATATATGTATATACATATATGTATACACACATATATATGTTTTCCTTTGTCTTTAAAGAACCAGCTAATGTTAAGGCAATTCAATATAAAGATCTATTTTTGAGGAAGCCAAAGAGAGGAAAACTGTAATAATATCTTTTGTGAGCTACATCTACCCCAAAGCATTTATCATAAAATGCATTTTGTTTCTGATTACATCACTCTGGCAGCTGGGATGAGGAAGAAATCACGTTGGGAAATTGTCAAAAACTATCACAAGTTTCTTTGGCTTCTATCAATTTTATCTCTTTTCTTCTTCTGACCAGAAAACTCTTGGTTCAATTCCATTTGAATGTCAACAATAAAAAAAAGGAAAACATAGCAAAGCCTTCATGAGCAAATGTTCAAACTTCAGGGGAAAAATAATCAAAGGACCAGTTATTCCTATGTACTTGCTTAAAGATACATAATACTGTTTGATGTGCACATACAATTTAATATAACCTTCTACAAAGCTGAAATGATCAGAACAAGAAAATTCACCACTTGAAATATTTGGGTAGAAAGTTTTATATCATCCTTTCACTTGAAACTTTTCATAACCATGGCATTTCTAGAAAATACAGAAATAACACTGCTCACATTTTGGTAGAAATAGACGTTTGGAAATGTCTTCCCAGTGTCTTTCATCTTGTAACGGGAAAGGCAAGGAGACAATCAGAGTTGTCTGTTTCCCTAAAACAGGCTCCTAAACGTAATTGAAAGAAAATAAATATAAAAGGTCTAGGTCATAAATCATTTCTAATGATCACTCTTATTTTCACAATGAGGGAACAGAAACACAGGTGGGCAAGAAGTCATCAATGACCTTGTAAGCCAGTTGCACCAAAGGATCTAGAATCCCAAAGGCCTCTTTTTCCTGTGCTTCAGCTACTGGCTGGTATGAGCTTTTTATTTTAGTTATGTCTCAGCTATACATTTTTAGAGCGTATAATAGCATGCAACCCAGCAGGGTTTGAACGTGATTAGACCCAAGCGAAGCACCATTAAAAACCAGAGATGCATTCGAATGACATGACATTTTGAGTGAGCGCTGAATGTAAACCCCAGTGTGTTTGGCTTTGTGTTTCTATTTGCTTCCTTGATTCTTAAACTGATTTCTTTTCAGAAGAAAATGTGCTTTTCTGAAATATCTAATAGGATGCTTCATAGGTCACATGGTATTTTCAGGAACAGAGAAGAGCAGTGTGTGTTACGGATAAAGTGAAAAACATCATTTCTGAGTCTCCCAGCTTCTGTAAACTCAGGTCAAGTCATTACCTTTGATTTTACTTTTCAGTTGTGATTAAATTTTCTCTCTTCTTTTCTGTGTTGACTGCCTTGCAGGTTTCTCCACCAATCCACCTTGATTCAGTCACCCACAACCTCTCTTTGAACTTTAAACATGAAATAGGCTAATTAACCCAAGCCTTCTGTCACCTATTGGACTAGGACCTGTTTTTTTTTATTTCAATTCACATCAATCAATTTAATGCAATAGATGTTTATGTGAAACACAAAGTCCCATGCCAGCCATGTTGAGAGTATGTATAGTCAAAAGCATGTGTATGTCCTCATAATGTAAATGTAAATGAATGTATAGGCACGTTTTTGCACACCTTTGTTTCTAGTTTAACGTACTTAATTAGTTGAGCTGAAGTGTTTAATGGTTGCCCTATCATGGAAACTATTGACTAGACTATCTACAGTGTTAATTCTGATCATGTTTATGTGTGTGTGTGTGTGTGTGTGTGTGTGTATGTGTGTGTATGTGTGTGTGTGTGTGTGTATGTATAGCTTTCCCATGTTATGACCTGACTTTATATAATTTATTTTTTTATTGCCAAAACATGACTTTCACTATGAAATGCTTCAGGTATTCAGTTAAGGAATGAGAATGATTGAGCTAATTGTTACATTTACTATGGAGTTGTTACTTCAACTCACTGTAGTAGAGTTTACACCAACGGAATGTCCATATGTGATTAATACCCCTACAATCATGGCACATTAAGATAAGAATTAGGGGAAGGCAGCTGGCATTTACTGATGACCTTTTATACTCCATGTGTCTGTAGGCTGCCTCTTTTCTAAGCTCTTCTGTCCAATACTCTCATTTTAGAGACATTGATAATGGAATCGAGTGCATTAATTCATGCTTTTGACTCTTGAGTCAGGCGTAAAACTCAAGGACTTCCGACAGCAGCCTAAACGCCCTGTTCACTACTGTACTCTGCTTCATGTTATCTCTACTGAAGAAATGCCTAGTTGGGTTTCACATTTCAAAACTTTCCCTTGTGAAATCTCTCATCCTCTCCATCTCTAATTTAAAATGCCTTGCTTCTGGAAATCACGAGCTTTTGTTATTTGTTTGATTCAAAATAAATCAAAGCGACTTAATTTTGACCACTCACATGAAGATTGAAAACCTTTATAGCCGTCATAGAAATTACAGAAAGTAAAGGAAAATCCTTTACTGTTATGGGGCTGGCAATCACATTTTTGCATGCATTTAGCACATAGAATTCTTCCTGGTAAGTGTAATATGCTGTATATGTATAGATAACTTGTCAGCTAAAAATGCTTGAGGCTGTAGTCTGCATTTCAACAGGATGTGTGTGAGCAGATGTTTATTTCAACACTTCATCAGTTGAGCCATCACTGTATATTTGCCTAAAGAGTAAAAAGATAACAGCTGAAAAGGATGAAGGAGTGAACAATGAAAGACACAATGTTACTCAGATTGCTTAAGAAAATATTGGTAAAAAAGTTTATAAGAATGGGTAAAAGTATGAAGAGCAGTGTTATCTTTTCATATAGGTGTTAACTCTGTGTTCCCCTTTGAAGAGTTGATTCTTTCAAAGACTTCTCTGGAAAGGTGGCATTGATCATCATCCTAACAGGGACTAGTAGTAAACGGGACCTAATTTTAGGATTTCAGGAATACCAGGGTACAAAAACATCCTGGGAAAAAGAGATACAACTGACTTGCCAGAGGGGAAAAAATAATCAACATTTACTGAGTGCTTCTATCTTATTGGTTATATGATAAGTAGAGTCATATGTAGTATCTCATCTAATATATAAAACTTTTGGAATTTTTTTCCATTTTTATGCAAATAATTTTAATTCAGAAAATTTGAATAACTTAAGTTCAGAAAGCTAATGAGTGTCATACTTAGGACTGAGCTCCAGGTGCGTGTATGATTCCTCATTCAGATGCATCATGCCACTGTCTCAGAACATTTTAGAGATGGTCTTATACATGAACAAGAGGCAGCAAATTATCCTCTTAGAGCAACAAGCTAGGTGGGGAGTACAGACGCAAGAAAAAAGAGATAGCTACTGTTACAGTCCAGTGACATTATAAGTATTTAACACTGCACAGGCGGACATATCAGAGCGAATGCTAACCTCAAACTGCCATAGAGAGGTACCAGAACCCACCTGCTAGCTACAGACCCCAGCCACACATCAGCCCTGTTTATAGTTCCTTTTTAAGTGAGTTCCCTCTCTTGAGCACACCCTAGAGAGGGAGAGCAGACCCTAGAGGCTCAGAATCTTTTATGTGCAGTTCTCCCTTTCCAGAGCCTCTGATGATAAAATACCAGATGGCTTACATAACCAGATGTTTTCCTCATTGTCCTATTTTTCTGTTTGCTGCGACTCAGTCTTCTTCTTTGATTTGTATTTCTTTATTTATCTCGATAAATATTGGTATTTTCTATATTTCCAGCCTCAGCCATCTTTAGTATTCTACTCTGCTATCTTCTTTAGTGGGTACTATTCTTTCCTAAGGACAGTGACCCTCAACTCTTCCACATCTTTGAAACTGGGTCTCACTCTGTTGTTTCAGGCTAGAGTAAGGTGGATCTCGATTCACTGCCACCTCTGCCTTCCAGCTTCAAGCGATTCTCCTGCCTCAGCCTACTGAGTAGCTGGGATTACAGGCATGGGCCAATACACCCTACTATTTTTTTTTTATTTTTAGTAGAGACGGGGTTTTGCTATGTTGGCCAGGCTGGTCTCAAACTCCTGGCCTCAAGTGTGTCTCCCACCTTGGCCTCCCAAAGTGCTGGGATTACAGGCATGAGCCACCAGGCCTGGACACTTCCAAATCTTTATTAAATTGACAGTACCCAGAACACACGCCGTTGCTCCTGATGCAAACCTGCTTCTCCTCCTATAGCACCTGCTGCCCATATCTGCTTCTCCCACCTCCCAGTCATCAGCAAGTTCTCTTTGGTCACCTTTCTCTGAGTATATATTGAAACCTCTCTATCGTTACTATCAGAGCTTTGGACAATCTCTTGCTACGCTAACATGGATAATTTCAGCAGCCTCCAAACAGATCTTCTTGACTCCACTCTTGCTCAGCTTAATCCATCTTCCACACAGCTGCAGGAGCACTTTCTCAAAAGCACAGAAACGATTAGGTGGCTCCGTGTTCATCAGATACCCTTCCCCCTAGAGGGTGTAACTGCCTAGAGGTTTGGTCAGTTTCTTTCAATTCACTGGGAGAAAAATTAGCTTTAATACAAAAAAATGTGCATAATATTTTAGAATAGGCAAGGAAAGCAGTCTCTTTTAAAAGCATCTGTCAGATAAAATGCACCTTAGCAATGGCATAAAGAAAACAGCTTGCCAATAGAAGAAATTTATGAGATAAGAAAAAAAATAAGATGAAAGGAGTAGCCTATTGCAGAAGTAAATTAGAAATCTAGGTAAAAGAAAAATATCAGGGCAGCACCTCCTAAATTAAACTTAATTGAAAGAGATTAAGCTGAATTAAAATTGATTAGGCCAAGCCTGACATCATCATGAATTTTAATAATAATAATTAATAATGTTCATTGAACACCTAGTTGATGTAGGGTAAGACCCAGTCCGTTCCCCTGAGTTTATAATACAAATTAGGGAGGGAGAGTGAGTTGGCTGAAAAAGTCAAAGCTAAATAAACTTCAAGGAAATGAGTTCTAACAGCCTGGACTCCATTAGGAGAGTAGTTTAGTGTTGTAATGGAAGTAAGTAACCTCACAGAATGTTAGATTCTTTGTAATTATTTAAGGGAGGAATAAGGTTTTGGAACTTTAGCCTATGCTGTAGTTACTGGTGAGGGAAAAAGTGTCAGTTGGGGTGGAAAAGGAAACAAAAAGATGCAAATACGGTATAAGATATGGTAAACAGGGAAGAAACTGCCTTATTGCTTCATTTAATGGGAAATAAGGGTTCAAAAAACATATTAATGTAGTTTCCTGTAGATCTTTTCAGTACCTTAATTTTCTAATCATTAATTCGATTATATAATTACATCTTGATTTTTTTAATTGTATTTTATTGCTGAAAAAGTCAATAGCTTGTTGATTTTAGGTTTTAATATTAAGTTTATTAATTTGTTCTTTCAATAATTATTGTTTGGAGGCATGATTTAAAAGCAAGTTGAATTATTTTTCTTGTACCTCTTGTAAACACCTTAAAAAGCCTAATTCCAAATAATAGTTCTAAGAATATCTGGAGCAATGATAGCAACTTTGAAATGAAGAGTAGGCTTTCAGAGTGTTACACTGCAGAAAACTAAGCTTACTGTGCTTTGTTATACAGCCACATTTTCAAAAATAAACATAGACTTCCCAGGAATAGTTTTTCCATTGCTAGTATCTGCCTCTTTCTCTTCAAAGATGCACATTACAACTAGCAAGTTTGAGTGCTTATTTAGCTTGGTCTTCTTCCTCTCTCAGAATTATTGTATCCACCATTTTTTTTTGCTAATTGATGATCTTTGAGCTATTCCTTGGGAAAGACATCAGCAGTTCATGCACTGCGGTTCCCAATTATTAAATCAGGTAGTATATGTTCCCCTGTTATAAAGGGAAGCTTTCAGTAAACTGGATAATATGACGGGCATGACTTTGGAGGTGTAATGTGACCATGTCATGATTCCATAGCAGGTAGACTTCCCTGTCTTCCCAAGAATAAAAGCTTACTGCTCCACACTCAGGAGATTCCCTGAAGACCTCAGAAAAAAATGTACAAATTTAATTCATATAAGAAAGCATGCATCCATTTCCAAGGAATACAACATGACTCCTCAGGGTGGGGAAATACTGTACACATCAGAAACGGGGTGCACCAATCAAAATTACATAAAATCAGTGACATAAATCATAAACTTATGATTATACTTTCCCTAATGGTATAAAGATTATAAAATATTTTAAGACTAAAAATAAGTACCAAATGATAACATAGAAGAATACCTAGGGACCTCAGATATGAAAATGACTTTTTAGATGCAATAACAAAAGCATGCTTTGTGAAAGAGAAAATGATTAAGTTGGACTTTGCTAAAATTAAAAACATCTGTTTCTGAAAGACACTGTTAAGAGAATGAAAAAATGAGTCACAGACTGGGAGAGAAAGACAATATTTGGATAACATGTATCTGATAAAGGACTTATTTCCAAAACATACAACCAGCTCTTATAACTGAACAATAGGAAAACAACCCAATTAGACATGGACAAAAAGTCTAAACAGACAACTCACCAAAGAAGACAGACACATGTTAAATACACATAAGGAAATGTGCCCAACACTATACATTTGTTAGAGACTGCAAATAAAAACAACGATGAGATGCCACTACACTTATTTGAATGGCAAAATATCAAAACACTGACAGCATCAAATGTTGATGAGGGTGTGGAGCAACAGAAATTGTCATTCACAGCTAGTGGGAAAAACAAATAATGCAGCCACTTTCAAAAACAATCTGAGAGCTGCTTACAACCCAGCAATTGTGTTCTTAGGTACCAAATAAATTGAAAATGTTATGTCCATAGAAATGCCTGCACTTAAATGTTTATAGCAGCTTTAATCATAATTGCCAAAATTTGAAAGTAATCAAGATATCCTTCAAAAGGTGAATGGATAAACAAACTCTGGTACATCCATACAATGGAATGTTATTCAGCAATATGAAGAAATGAGCTATCAAACCACAAAAAGATACAGAGAAACCTTAATTGCATGTTACTAAGTTAAAGAAGCCAGTGTAAAAAGGCTAGATGCTGTATGATTATAGTTACATAACATTCCAGAAGAAACAAAGCTGTACACATGGTAAAAAGATCTGTGTTTACTGGGGTTACTGGGGAGAAGAGGGAAATATCTGGAGCACAGACTATTTATAGGGCAATGAACCTGTTCCGTATGATGCTGTAATGGTGAATACAGGAAATTTTGCATTTGGCGAAACCCACAGAACTGTACTACTACACAAAGAATAAACCCCAATGCCAAAGTAGACTTTAGTTAATAATATGTTGATAAAGTTTCAGCAGTTGTAACAAATATACCACACTAATGCAAGATGGTAATAACAGAGAAAAGTGAAGGTATGAGGGAGATGGAGCCTATGGAAATTTCCTGTACTTTATCCTCAACTTTTCTGTAAGCATTAAACTGTCCTAAAAATTAAAATCCATTAAAAATAAATATACTGTCAGCTCCAACACATGGAAAACTCTAGTATTACCATGTGCAGTATTTCAAATAATTCCAAAGCCACCTAAATATCTGGGGTCCTCCTGCCCAATAAGTAGATGTAGGGTACTGACATGTTCTCTAACATACATTTCTGTAATTTAATTTGACAAAGGACTCATCTTTGTTTTTCTTTTTATTTTCTTTTTTTTTTTTCAAGAAACAAGGTGCCACTTGGTCTTTTGAATGGGTTCTTGTCAAATGTTCTTACCTACTGACTGTCAGAGTATTCAAGGCCATTGATGTTACTACATTAATACAATTTATCTTGGTTAAAGCATTTTGCCTTAAGTTACTAACACAGACTCAGTGCTCTGTGCAATTGATGGTTGAATGATCAAGAGCCTAAGATTCTCTTGAAATCCAGCTTCCAACACTGTCACAATGAGCCAGATTAAGAGAACTCTTCAGTTGGCTTTCTGTTGTCTCTCCTGTAGACTGGCTTTCCAGGCATTCTACCTGAATTACAATAGACAAAAATTAGTTGACAAAGTTGGCAATGTAAAGACCTTGTAAACTTCATGATTCTTTATAGTGAAATAAACGGTGAGGTAAGTAGAATACAGATAAACTTTAACATTCTCGTGAGTTAATAAACTAGAAGTCTTTTATTCATGTGAGCATATAGTTACTGGTATGTGTTGAGAGAATGTATCCACACAGCCATTCAAGGACTCAGGCTGATGAAGGTTTTGACATTTTCAATGGGTGGTTTCTATAGCCACACTATGTGTTGTTATACATCCAAAAGATGATGAAAGAGTAAAACAGACAAACAAAAAACAGCACCTGGAAGTCTTCTTGGTCCAGGTATGTGTCACTTCTGTCTATTCTCCATTGGCTTCTATTTCCCAGCCTCACATGCACTTATAATATTAATAATTTAATATTATTCATTCACATGGACACACCTAAGTGCATGGGAGGCTGGGAAATACGGAGATTAAGGAAGTAGGTGTGTTAAATATATATGATATATACATTATACATATGTATTCCAAGTACATACATCTCATTCATTCTGTTTCAGAATTAATAGCTTGTGATGAGAAGACAGGAATGGAATAGAATTGAGGATGAAAAAAATAAAAATTAATTAAACAAGGGTGAATCTTTGCCTGACAACATATCATGTGTTAAGGGGTCTGATTAACACCACTCTTTGTAGCTGAGATAAAACTATATACATACATTTTTTAAAAAAGGAAAGATAGTTAGGTAAACCCACTAAAAATGGACAGATTTCTTTCTCAACTTGTTGAGGAGAGACATCATAGGATATTCTTTCTATTATTTTAAGTTCCGTCAAGTTTTTTCTCTCCCGGGAGAGCTAATTTCTTATTGCACTCTTGAGTCATGACAGATAATTAGGAAATCTGGTCAGGCTTTTGCGGTGCCATATTTCTGCAAGTTTTATATTGTTATAAAATAGCTTCAGGGGAGACACACATACCAAAAAAAAGGATAATAAGGGTGAGAGTACATTAGCCTAAAGTATAATTTTATTGTTTTCCATCTGTTGTAATTATGAAAATAAACTCTTTGGTACTCTGAGCAGCAGGATAAGTCATCAGAAAGATGCTTGTGTCTAGCAACGTATCTTGTTACATGTTATAAATAAGAACATCTTATCTGTATGGCTTTTTTCCCCCTTAGGAACAGAGCTATTGCAATCTTCCCATTGTAAAAGTCATTTTTTTTTTTTTTTTTTTTTTTGCCCTGAAACCAACATAGCTCGAGGGAATAGTATTTGTTTCAACCAAATCATTACTGCATATGGGATTTAGATTTGCATTTGCACATATTTCCAAGGTGACTGAAAGAGCATTATTTTAAGAAAATGACAATTTAAAAATCATAGTTGGAAGGGTATGTTTTCTCTCCACATACTGAGTAAGACTAATACGTGTGCTATTGAGTGTGTAGGAGTACTCAGTGAACATTCTTCAACTAAGTTTTACAGTGACAAACTGAGTAAAGAAAAATAGGTTAGATTCTTCCTCTCTTGCACTCTTACTGCCTAACCACAGAAAGCTTACTCTAAGGCATGCGCTGATTATTTTTAAGTGGTAAGGATGATTTTATTACCTGTAAGAGGACACTCGATTAACTGCCTTAACTCAAGTCTTATTTTCTCTAACTTAAGGAAGTGACGTAACTAGCATTGATGATGGAAAAATCAAAACCAAGATTTTTTTTTCCCTATAGCATCCTTTTTATTTTTCCCTAAAGAAGAAAACACTGTGAAAGATCAATGGCTATTTATCCACAACTATTGTCTTGTATAATACATTTTTCATTACTGGTAGGAGAAGGAAATAATAGAAAGAAAAGAAAGCAAAATTTTCAGTTTATGTGGGACCAGTGATTCTCTTAATTCTTAAATATCTGTAGCCATCAGCCAGCTTTGAGAACCACGGCTCATGGTAACTCATTAATTTTAGAAATACAGTCCAGAGAGTGAAGTCATACAACTAGGGACTGGCAGAGTGAGGACACCATGGGAAAGAGGGCTTCTTTGGTTTTTGTTACCTACCTCCCCATCACGCCACATGCACGCACACACACACACACACACACACACACACACACACACGGTTATAAGAAATGTGAGCACAGCATCTTGTTGCTATCACTCAGGATAAATGCTAGTTGACCTATGAAAACAAAAAGTGATATTTTTCTTCACCTTAACATGATGTGAAGGCCCTGCAAAGTGGCAAAAAATCTTTCTTAATTTAAGGGACACTAAATGAACTCAACCACTAGCAGAAGGACATCCAACCAGAGTACTGCGAATTTCCTTTTTGGAGTGCCCCAGTCCATCCATGAAGAAGGCTGCTTAAATATTTTGAGTTTCAGCATTTCTCAGTTTGGGGTTTTTGAGGGAGGATGACTCCAGGGAGCTGTAAAGAAGGTACTTCTCATAGATCTGTTGATTTCAATTTCTTTGAAAGGAATGTGGTCCATTGGGCAACTTCTTACTGTTCCTCCCGTGCTCCTGTCCCCGGATCTCAAGAACTCACAGTTAAGTTGTATAATTCAGCAGATGCCTGCCTATGATACATGCTGCTTTAAAAACATTTTTTATAATAAAATATATAATGTTTACAACTTTATAAACATGTAAGTAGGAGTTGTTTTAGAAAATTGTGGAAATATTAAAGGAGTCTCCCACTTCAAACCATTTTCCCCAGGGTCTCTCAGAGTAAACAGGGAAATATCAATTCCTCTTGCTTTGACATCTTGAGGGCGATGAATGAAAGAACACTCCAATGTATAATAATTATCTTGTGATCAAAGTAAGTGTAAGGATCAAGAAATTCTTAATGGTGCTAAATCCATCTTACAATAAATAAGCAATCTTAAGATTTCTCAAAGTAGTGAATGCCTGGATAAACAGTTTTTACAAAAGATTCTGTTACTGGTGGAGGGTGTCTAGGTTCTTGGCATTTTGAACACAGAGTTGGACAAAACACACAAACAAAACAAGGAAAGAATGAAGCAACAAAAGCAGAGATTTATTGAAACTCAAAGTACACTCCACAGTGTGGGAGTGGGCCCCAGCAGCCAGCCCCTCAAGGGTCAGGATACAGAATCTTCTCTGTCCAAATACCTCCTACAGTTTTTCCATTGGCCATTGGTGTTCACCTCATGTAAATGAAGTGGTTGCCCACAATCATTTTGATTGGTTGTGGAACACAACTAATTAGAGACTGAAGTTGCAAAGCCCACACATCTATACAGACATCTGATTGGTTGCTTTTTGCAACCAATCAGAAGCTAAAGTGAAGTTACAAACTTGCATTTCTATGCAAATGAAGACTCAGACCCCAATCAGTCTGATTGGTTGCTATCTGCAACCAATCAGAGGCTGAAGTGAATTTACAAAGTTACACTATGCAAATGTCTGATTGGTTGCAAAAAGTACTTTCAATTTCTCATCTGCTGGGCAGAAAAGGTGAGGGTTTGTAAAGGGAGTAGTCTGTTGTCCTCTGGTTACTTAGGTGTGGAAAGTTAAAGTGCCCTTTCCATTTAGTTTTAAGAAGTCAGACTGTGTTCTCCTGCCTCAGTTCCATGTATAATTTGCAGGGAAAGAAAAATTTATGTATTTACATAAAGCACCCTAATTGTCAGACACTGTGCTAGAGATCACTTCTGGTTGAATTGCCGTAAATGGATAAATATTTCATTACATTCTTGGAAATGAATAGGATTTATAGACTGGGAAGAGAGAGAACAATCAATATGATGGCAAAGTAATAACAAGGACAAAAGCAATGAGCTAGAAGACCTCCAAGCACCCTTAAGGAATGAGAAGTAAACCAAATTGGCTGATGCATGGGGAAAAAAGTTTGCACAGAATCTGCTTGCAGTTGGCTAAAAAGTTTGGAATTGCTTGGTGAAGAATAAAAATCACCAGAGGCCTTTTAGTAGGAATATAGCACGGATTGTTCTATGATTTTGGAAGATTTTCTGGCAGTAGGAAGTGTTATGATGCTAACAGAAAATACACAATGACTTTTAACCATTCCTTCATGATCTCGCTGTATGAGTCTGTTACCACATTGGGGTAAAGAAATACCTTAGACTGGGTGATTTATAAGAAATGAGGTTTAATTGCCTCACAGTTCTGTAAGCTGTACAGAAAGCATGGTAGTGTCTGCTTCTAGGGAGGCCTCAGGGAGCTCTCAATCACAGTGGGAGACAAAGGGAGTATGAGATGTCTCACATGGAGGGAGCAGGAGCACAGTGGGTGGGGGTGCTACACAATTTTAAACAACCAGGTCTCCTGAGAACTCACTCAGCATTGTGAGGACATATCAAGGGGGATGGTGCTAAACCATTCATGAGAAACCACCCCCAAGATCAAATAACTTCTCACCCACAGGGCCCCACTTCCAGCACTGGGGATTACATTTCCACATGAGATTTGGGCGGGGACACAGATCTGAACCATATCACCCAGGAAGACCCCTGAAGTTTAAAACTCAAAGGAATGTAAAGGGCAAACATGTTACTGAATTCCAGCAGCCTATTGCCTTCACTTTTAACTAATATACATGCATATTCATGTTTCTCTCTGTGGCTTGCTATTAGCTTCAGGGATGCATGGCTGCTTCCTCTGTTTACTGTACAAATTGTCACTAGTTCTGGCGTTCTCCTAACCTTCCCTCAGACCTAAAATCTCTCTTTCTCTCCTCTCTTCCGATATTCCCCACAATGCAAAATTACTCATTTGATTTCTTCATCTTTTACAAAGCTGCATTGCTTTTTTACCCCTTGATTAAAATACATTAAACTTTGGAGGATGGAGTGGAAAATATAAATTTTCCATGATTAATTTTTTTTAGAGATGGCATCTCACTATGCTGGAGTACAGTGGCATGATCATGGCTCACTGCAGCTTAGAACTCCTGGGCTCAAGCCATCCTCCTGATTCAGCCTCCTGAGCAGCTGGGACTATAGGTATACAATACCATGCCCAGCTAATTGTGTGTGTGTATGTGCATGCGTGCATGTGTGTGTGGAGATGTTGTTTTGCTATGTCGCCGAGGCTGGTTTCAAACTCCTGATTTCAAGCTATCCTGCCATGGCTTCCCAAAGTGCTGAGATAACAGACATGAGCATCACTCTAAGACTTGTCTCATCTTAATATCATAAAACAACCACAGTTGACAACTTTATGCATTTCAAACTGTCTTTATGCCATCACCAATATTTGATGTATTACAAGTTTTGGAACATTACTATGCATAAGACTTGTATCCTGTCTTTTCATCTTAACATACATTAAAATGAATATTGTTCTGGGAATTTTAGTTTCTATTAACTCTCATGGGTTATAGGATCTCCACTAGTGCCATTATTCTCAAATGGTGGCCTCCTGATGGACAGCATCAGTATCACTTGGAAATTTAGTTGAAATGTGGAGTTTGAGAACCACATACTCTGACAATAACCGGAGCAGAATCACTGCTTTTTTTTTTTTTACTGTACAGCTCCAGTATGGCCTCAGGCAATATTATCAAAGGATTATATGTTAGACCATTGTAAAGATGGTATGTTTTTAATATTTCTATTGATTTCATCTCCCCTGAGAGGAAGACACTTGTTCCATTAGACAATACCTCACTGCCCTATCTATTGTCTGCTCCCCAGACCCCAAGAACCCATGATAGTTATTTTCATGGTTTTAACAGACTCCTAAGACACAATTGACATGAACTGCATAATTGATTTTATATTTTTTAGTTTTATTATAATAAAAATTATAAGTTTCATCTTTTAGTCCTCATGGACATTTGAATAAGCATATTTAGGAAAAGTCCTGAGATGTCATTCAGCAGCAGTGACTCTTTCCAGAACTGCCATGTTTGGTTGTGCAGGTTGTGAACGTAAAACCTCTAGGAGTGCCATTGACTTAGACTGCAGTGTAAATGATGCCCCTTGAAACTGTATAGTACAGGGGTTCTAGCTCCTATGTTTAGTCAACAAAGATAGGGTGTAGCAAGAAATTATGGGTAGATTTGGACTAATTTCCTTAAAGAAGCTGTAGAGATAGTGTTATTGATAACCTCTATCTTCATTTAAAACTAAGATGCTTAAGTAAGGTGATTTTTAATACATATTTCTCAAAGTTACTTAGATAAACACAAATTCATTATAAAAATGGCTGGCATTTTACTTTATATAATTTTCACAGGAGTATAATTGTTAAATGAACTAAGTTAATGGACAATCACCTGAACATTTTACAAGAAACCACTTAAATATTTTTTTAGAAATTTGTCAGAAATATTTTGTTTTCTAAGTCTCCTTATTGAAAATTAGGTAACTTCAGAAATGTATGCTGAATAAACAGGCTAGTGTTATACTCCTGTGTGTGTGTGTGTGTGTGTGTGTGTGTGTGTGTGTGTGTGTGTATCTGTTTACATAATGTATTCCAAATGTTTATATACAATAGCATATAACCGATATTTCCATGAGGAAATTTCCAGACATGTTTTATATGCATTTCAAACAACCTTTATCTCATTAACAGCATTTAATTATACTGATACTGCAAAGCAACTTGATGATTCTCTTATATAACAATACAATTTGCCTTCAGTACTATCCTTTCTTCTCCTTAAAGACCACTGTGATACTACTAAATGGTATCCTTTATGAACTAATGAGTCAAGTTGACAGATTGTAAAATGAACTGTGTCAGCCAATCTTGACTGGAAATATCTTGCGCATTCACTTTATGAATTTAGACAGTCTAGTCTTCAGAACAATGCCAATGTTGAAATAAAATCACCTAAAGTAATAGGTTAAGGTGAGGAGACTGTCTGATATCAAAATTTTCATATAGAGCTAGTGACTTTGTATACTTTCACAGATGATTGTTGTTTGAGCATAAAGTTTTTCCATAAGGACTCAATTGTGAAACAAAAAGAAATGAAAAGATAAATCTTTGTGTGATTATATATATAGTGAAGATATATACTTCACTTCTCACAATATATACACATATGTATACTGTAATGTATACTGTGTTTCTAGCTCTGGGTTTAGGCTTTAGGCAAAAGTGAGGGCTACACTAATTTGATTTATTTGTCTACTTTCCCTTTTTCATAAATAATTTGTGGAGGTTTACAAAATTGAATAAAATACACTGGCAAACTCAAGACTAAACCAAATAAATATAAACTGGAGATCAACGTTGCAGCCTTTGGGTGAGATTCCAGAATTAATCTTCCTAAGGCATGTGTGGACAATTTTGAGCAACCATTAAACAAGACTTCAAGGCTGAATCTATGGTGACATAATTACAGGTTAAGCCTAACAGATTTTAGTGTTGGTAGTTACATGTTATTAAAGCATGGCCAAAAAGATTCTGGTGGAATTCCTTGGCTAACTCAATAGACGGTAGGGTTTTGGTAGTGGTGGTGGTGGTTTGGTTTATTTTTAATTAGTGATATTCTTTGGCTATACCTTGTGCACAGTAAAAAGAAACAGTGACTACTCATGTGGTAAGCAGAGACAGGCTGACAGTTGATATCTAAGACTGGCCATAAGATAAAAGGTCATTCACTAAGGTCATTAGGAAGGAGGAGCGATTTCTAGTCCCTGGAATCCAAATACTGAGACATTGCACCTAAGTATTTTGGAAAGTTGCTTGTTATTAGGTAATAAAGTGACTCAACTCTGGCTAACTTTTGTGACAGAAGAACCAGATAAAATTCGACTATCTTCAGGGAGGCTTGAAGCTCTTGCTATATATTGTTTTATTTTGTTATTTAGTTTATTTATTTTTATTATACTTTAAGTTCCAGGGTACATGTGCAGAACATGCAGGTTTGTTACATAGGTATACACATTTCATGGTGGTTTGCTTCATTCACCCCCTTGTCATCTACATTAGGTATTTTTCCTAATGTTATCCCTCCCCAATCCCACCACCCCTGCTATCCCTCCCCTAGTCCCACAACCCCCGACAGGCCCCAGTGTATGAGGTTCCCCTCCCTGTGTTCCTGTGTTCTCATTGTTCAGCACCCACTTATGAGTGAGAACATGTAGTATTTGGTTTTCTGTTCTTGTATCAGTTTGCTAAGAATGATGGTTTCCAGCTTCATCCGTGTCCCTGCAAAGGACATGAACTCATCCTTTTTTAGGGCTTGCTGGTTCAATCTAATGATAGCTGTTTTTTTGTTTTTGTTTTTGTTTTTGTTTTTGCTGTGCAGAAGCTCTTAAGTTTAATTAGATCTGATTTGTCTATTTTGGCTTTTGTTGCCATTGCATTTGGTGTTTTAATCTTCCCTATGCCTAAGCCCTGAATGATATTGCCTAGGTTTTCTCCTAGGGTTTTTATGGTGTTAAGTTTAATCCATCTGCATTTAATTTTTGTGTAAGGTGTAAGGAAGGGATCCAGTTTCAGCTTTCTGCATATGGCTAGCCAGTTTTCCCAACACTATTAAACAGGGAATCCGTTCCCCATTGCTTGTTTTTGTCAGGTTTGTTAAAAATCAGATGGTTGTGAAGATGTGTGGCATTACTTCTGAGGCCTCTGTTCTGTTCCATTGTTCTATATCTCTGTTTTGGTATGAGTACTGTGCTGTTCTGATTACTCCAGCCTTGTGGTATAGTTTGAAGTCAGGTAGTGTGATGTCTCCAGTTTTGTTGTTTTTACTTAGGATTGTCTTGGCTATGTGAGCTCTTTTTTGTTCCACATGAAGTTTAAGGTGTTTTTTTTTTTCCCAATTCTGTGAACAAAGTCAATGCCAGATTGATGGGGCTAGCATTGAATCTATTAATTACTTTGGGTATTATGGCCATTTTCACGATATTGATTCTTCCTAACCATGAGCATGGAATGGTTTTCCATCTGTTTGTGTCCTCTCTTATTTCCTTGAGTAGTAGTTTGTAGTTCTCCTTCAAAACGTCCTTTGCATCCCTTGTTAGTTGTATTCCTAGGTATTTTATTCCATTTGTGGCAATTGTGAATGGGAGTTCACTCATGATTTGGCTCTCTGTTTATCTGTTATTGGTGTATAGGAATGCCTGTAATTTTCACATTGATTTTGTATCCTGAGACTTTGCTGAAGTTGCTTATCAGCTTAAGGAGATTTTGGCCTGAGATGATGGGGTCTTCTAAATATAAATTCATGTCATCTGCAAATAGCTATAATATGACTTCCTCTTTTCCTAATCAAATACCCTTTATTCTTTTTCTTGACTGATTGGCCTGGCCAGAACTTCCAATATTATGTTGAATAGGAGTGGTGAGAGAGGGCATTCTTGTCTTGTGTCAGTTTTCAGAGAAAATGCTTCCATTTTGCCCATTCAGTATGATATTGGCTGTGGGTTTGTCATATATAGCTCTTATTATTTTGAGATATGTTCCATTGATACCTAGTTTATTAAGAGTTGTTAGCATAATAGGCTGTTAAATTTTGTTGAAGGCCTTCTCTGCATCTGTTGAGATAATCATGTGATTTGTGTCTTTGGTTCTGTTTATTCAGTGGATTACATTTATAGATTTGCATATGTTGAACCAGCCTTGCATTCCAGGGATGAAGCCCACCTGATCATGATTGATAAGCTTTTTGATGTGCTGTTGGATTCAGTTTGCCAGAATTTTATTGAGGATTTTTGCATCAATATTCATAATAGATATTGCCTGATTTTTTTTCTTTCAGTCGTATCTCTGCCAGGTTTTGGTATCAGGATGATGTTGGTCTCATAAAATGAGTTAGGAATGATTACCTCTTTTTGTATTGTTTGGAATAGTTTCAGCAAGAGTGGTACTAGCTCCCCTTTGTACCATGGGTAGAATTCAACTGTGATGGTGGACTTTTTTTGGTTGGTAAGCTATTAATTGCTGCCTCAATTTCAGACCTTGTTACTGCTCTATTCAGGGATTCAGCTTCTTCCTGGTTTAGTCTTGTGAGGGTATAAGTGTCCAGAAATTTGTTCATTTCTTCTAGCTTTACTCTTTTATTTGCATAGAGGTGTTTGTAGTAATCTCTGATGGTATTTTATATTTCTATGGGATCAGTGGTGATATCCCCTTTATTATTTTTTATTGCATCTATTCAATTCTTCTATCTTTTCCTTTTTATTAGTCTGGCTAGCAGTGTATCTATTTTGTTGATCTTTCTAAAAAACGAGCTCCTGGATTTACTGATTTTTTGAAGGGTTTTTTTGGTGTCTCTGTCTCCTTCAGTTCTTCTCTGATCTTAGTTATTTGTTTCCTTCTGCTAGCTTTTGAATTTGTTTGACCTTGCTTCTCTAGTTCTTTTAATTGTGACATTAGGTTGTTGATTTTAGATCTTCCCTCACTTCTCACGTGGGCATTTAGTATTATAAATTTCCTTCTAGACTCTGCTTTAAATATGTTCCAGAGATTCTATTCCATTTTGTGTTCATTCTCATTGATTTAGAAGAACATCTTTACTTCTGCCTTCATTTCATTATTTATCCAGTAGTCATTCAGGAGCAGGTTGTTCAGTTTCCATGTAGTTGTGTAGTTTTGAGTGAGTTTCTTCTTCCTGAGTTCTAATTGCACTCTGGTCTCAGAGGCTGTTTGTTATGATTTCTGTTCTTTTATATTTGCTGAGGAGTGATTTACTTCTAATTATGTGGTCAATTTTAGAGTAAGTGTGATGTGGTGCTGAGGAGAATGTGTATTCTGTGGATTTGGGGTGGAGAGTTCTGTAGACGTCTATTAGGTTTGTCTGGTCCAGATCTGAGTTCAAGTCCTGGATTTCCTTGTTAATTTTCTGTCTTGTCGATCTATCTAATATTGACAGTGGAGTGTTAAAGTCTCCCACTGTTCTTGTGTGGGAGTCTAAGTCTCTTTTTGGTTATCAAGAACTTTCTTTATGTATCTGAGTGTTTCTGTATTGGGTGCATATATATTTAGGTTAGTTAGCTCTTCTTGTTTCATTGCTCCCTTTACCATTCATAAAGCCTTTCTTTGTCTCTTTTGATCTTTGTTAGTTTAAAGTCTATTTTATCAGAGACTAGTATTGCAACCCCTGCTTTTTTTGCTCTCCATTGGCTTGGTAAATCTGCCTCCATCCCTTTATTTTGAGCCTATGTGTGTCTTTGCATGTAAGATGGGTCTCCTGAATACATCACACCTACGGGTCTTGACTTTATCCAATTTGCTAGTCAGTGTCTTTTGATTGGGGCATTTAGCTCATTTACATTTAAGGTTAATATTTTTATGTGTAAATTTGATCCTGCCATTTTGATGCTATTTCTTCATAGTTTTGATGGTCTTTACAATTTGGTATGTTTTTGCAGTGGCTGGTACTGGTTGTTCCTTTCCATGTTTAGTGCCTTCTTCAGGAGCTCTTGTAAGGCAGGCCTAGGGGTGACAAAATCTCTCAGCAGTTGCTTGTCCATAAAGGATTTTATTTCTCCTTTGCTTATGAAGCTTAGTTTGGCAGGATATGAAATTCTGGGTTGAAAATTCTTTTCTTTAAGGATGTTGAATATTGGGCCTCACTCTCTTCTGGTGAATAGGGTTTCTGCCAAGAGATCTGCTGTTAGTCTAATGGGCTTCCCTTTGTGGATAACAATTGTAATATTTATGGTGTACATAAGGATGTTTCAATACATAGAATGCATGTTGAGCAGATCAGATCAGGGTAGCATATCCATTGTCTCAAACATTGGTCACTTCTTTACATTGCTATATTTTTGAAGCACACCACTATCTTTCTTATGTGCAATCACCATTCACTCAAATGTCCAACCTTGGGAAAATATATTCAACTTTGACAGCTCCTTTTTCTGCTCACACAACTACTACTCCTAGCAATTCTACCTTAGGAATGTCTTCCTATTCATCAGAAGACAAATCTATCATTCAGTCTCATTGAATTATAGCTTATTAATTGCAGTTCTGCAAAACAAGTAGGAATGCAAACAAATACTATTTATATTCTACCCTGCCTTTTGTTTGTCTTTCAAAATCCAGGGCATAATTTTGCAGTAATAGATCTTCAAGCACTATCATTTAAAGAATTTGTTTTTGTACAGACAGAGTCTCACTATGTTGCCAAGGTGGTCTTGAACTCCCAGACTCAAGCAATCCTTTTGCCTCAGCTTCCCAAAGTGCTGACATTACAGGTGTGAGCCACTGCACCTGGCCCAGTTTCAAGCACTGTGAATAGTTATGTTAGGCAAGCAACATGTGAAGCAGTGAGTGGTTTCATTTGCTTCTATTTTATTGTTTTGTGAATACCTTGGGTAGGGGATTCAGGGCTTATATGGGGATTCTTGCATATATTTATATGAAATCCATCTTCATCCCACCAAAGCATCTTCCAAGTTGCTTTCCAACACAACAGTGTTGTAATTCATTTCACTCACCCCACCTTCATCTACCTTTAAATCTCCATGTGGATGGCAAATCAGTTGCACTGTTATTCCCTAGAGTCTTGTGTTTTTGGCTCTTCAGAGCAGCCAACTAAGTTCTGTCTGGCCCTTGGCAGTAATATCTGGAAAAACTCTCTTTTAAAGGTGCTGGAAAGTGGACTGCAGGCTTCTCAATTCTCTTCTGGTGTCATGGGTCTCTGACGATAAGGGGAAAAACTGATCCTGTAGGAGTTCTTCCACTGATGACTGAAAAGTGCCACAGGTCCCTTCACTTGCAACATTATATTCCTCAAACCCATGCTGTTTTTTACCAAACTGGGAGAAAAGCCTCTAGAAGTTATGTTACATAAGTTAATAAAATAGAACTGTAGTATACATGTTTTACAGTTACAGTCACAGTCATAGGGGCTGGGCATGGTGCCTCACACCAGTAAACCCAGCAGTTTGGGAAGCCTAGGAAAGAAGATGTTTCAAGGCCAGGAGTTCAAGACCAGCCTGGACAACATAGTCAGACCCCCATCTCTTAAAAAAAATACATACATTAAACCATAGGAAGGGAGATGGCAATTAGTGTATTCACAACAGTCCTAGTACCTGGTAAGGTTACAGGTTGACAGTAACCCAAGGCACCTGCATAAGCCTTACATAAATCAGGCATTTTAAATCTAATCCACCAGTCTAGGAAGGGTCCAGAACGTCTGAGTTGATGACTACCTTACCAAAGACAGCACACAATATTTCCAAGCACTTTAACATCTCAGATAATCAATCCATAATAGAGCCATATTATGTGAGCTCTTGTTTGCTCCTGCGCTATCTCACTTTGATATGGTTTGGCTGTGTCCCCGCCCAAATCTCATCTTGGATTGTAGTCCTCATAATCCTCATGTCATGGAAGGGACCTAGTGGGAGGTAATTTAATCATTGGGATGGTTACTGTTCTCATGATAGTGGTTAAATTTTCACAAGGTCTGATGGTTTTATAAGGGGCTTTCCCCCCTTTTCCTTGGCACTTCCTCCTGCCACCATGTGAGAAGGACGTGTTTGCTTCCCTTCTGCCGTGATTGTAAGAGGCCTTCCCAGCCATCTCAACTGTGAGTCAATTAAACCTCTTTCCTTTATAAATTACCCAGTCTTGTGTATGTCTTTATTAGCAGCATGAGAATGGACTAATATATCCTTTCATTCTTGTATTTTTGTTATATGTTTTATATATATGTATTTATATATATATAAAACATAAGAAAAAAATATATATAACATATATATTTATGCAGGTGTATATATACATATATAAATAGCAAATATGTGTTTTACATATATATAAACATTTGTTCATTCAACAATTATTTTATATATATATAAAACACATATTTTAAATAGCAAATATGTGTGTTATATATATTACACATATATGTATATGGGTTATATATATATAAAATATGTGTTTTATATGTATATGTGTTATATATATATATAACACATATTTGCTATTTATATATGTATATATACACACGCATAAATAATATATAACAAATACCTACAGGGACTAAGTAAAAATATATTACAATAAGGATGTAGACATCTAGAGTCACAGCTTTGATAATTATAATAGCCTTGTTTATTTGAGAATCATGCACATTCATTTTGTAAGCTACAAAATAGAACCAATAGTTCTACCTAAAAGTTCCAGTAAGAAGGTTGGCACTGCTCCTATGATCCCTGGCATCCACATTGAGCACAGCAAATACACAAAAGTAATAAATAATATTGGAAGCATGTATTCCTTCTTTTACAGACTGTTCTCATAATAGACAAATATTTCTCTCTTAAAATCTGTAGTTTTCCTCTTTCCAGGACAACATAAAAGTTCACAAAAAATGAAAACATGAATTGCATAATGATCAAAGAATACCTATGTAAAAAGTCTTATAATACTGAACTATTTTAAGCCTTGGAGGTATTTACAATGAGAATTAATTACAATACATTCTAAAATTAAATGTACCAAAGATCTTGGTTCATCTTTTTCTTTTTTTTCTTTTTTTCTTTTTATTGCATTTTAGGTTTTGGGGTACATGTGAAGAACATGCATATTGTTGCATAGGTACACACATGGCAGTGTGGTTTGCTGCCTTCCGTCCCCTCACCTGTATCTGTCATTTCTCCCCATGCTATCTCTTCCCACCTCCCCCGTCCCTCCCCCATTTCCCCCCAGCAGACCCCAGTGTGTAGTGCTCCCCTCCCTGTGTCTATGTGTTCTCATTGTTCAAAACCCACCTATGAGTGAGAACATGCTGTGTTTGATTTTCTGCTCTTGTGTCAGTTTGCTGAGAATGATGGTTTCCAGGTTCATCCATGTCCCTACAAAGGACGTGAACTCATCATTTCTGATGGCTGCATGATATTTCATGGTGTATATATACCACATTTTCCCTATCCAGTCTATCATCGTTGTGCACTTGGGTTGGTTCCAGGTCTTTGCTATTGTAAACAGTGCTGTAATGAACATTCATGTGCATGTGTCTTTATAGTAGAATGATTTATAATCCTTTGGATATATACCCAGTAATGGGATTGCTGGGTCAAATGGGATTTCTATTTTTAGGTCATTGAGGAATCGCCACACTGTCTTCCACAATGGTTGAATTAATTTACATTCCCACCAACAGTGTAAAAGTGTTCCTATTTCTCCACATCCTCTCCAGCATCTGTTGTTTCCAGATTTTTTAATGATCGCCATTCTAACTGGTGTGAGATGGTATCTCAATGTGGTTTTGATTTGCATTTCTCTGATGACCAGTGATGATGAGCATTTTTTCATATGTTTGCTGGCCTCTGGTATGTCTTCTTTTGTAAAGTATCTGTTCACATCCTTCACCCATTTTTGAATGGGCTTGTTTGTTTTTTTCATGTAGATCTGTTTTAGTTCTTTGTAAATTCTGCATATCAGCCCTCTGTCAGATGGGAGGACTGCAAAAATTTTTTCCCATTCTGTTGGTTGCTGATTCACTCTACTGACTGTTTCTTTTGCCGTGCAGAAGCTGTGGAGTTTGATTGGGTCCCATTTGTCTATTTTGGCTTTTGTTGCCATTGCTTTTGGCATTTTGGTCATGAAGTCCTTGCTTACGCCTATGTCCTGAATGGTTTTGCCTAGATTTTCTTCTAGGGTTTTTATGGTGTTAGGTCTGATGTTTAAGTCTTTAATCCATCTGGAGTTAATTTTGGTGTAAGGTGTCAGGAAGGGGTCCTGTTTCTGCTTTCTGCACATGGCTAGCCAGTTTGCCCAACACCATTTATTAAACAGGGAATCCTTTCCCCATTGCTTGTTTTTGTCAGGTTTGTCGAAGATTGGATGGTTGTGGGTATGTTGTATTTCCTCTGAGGCCTCTGCTCTGTTCCATTGGTCTATATCTCTGTTTTGGTACCAGTACCATGCTGTTTTGATTACTGTAGCCTTGTAGTATAGTTTGAAGTCCGGTAGTGTGATGCTTTGTTCTTTTTGCTTAGAATTGACTTGGCTATGTGGGCTCTCCTTTGGTTTCATATAAAGTTTAAGGTGTTTTTTTCCAGTTCTGTAAAGAAGGTCATTGGTAGCTTGATGGAAATCGCGTTCAATTTGTAAATTACTTTGGGCAGTATGGCCATTTTCAAAATGTTGATTCTTCCTAACCATGAACATGGAATGTTTCTCCATCTGTTTGTGTCCTCTCTTATTTCGTTGAGCAATGGCTTGTAGTTCTCCTTGAAGAGGTCCTTTACATTCCTTGTTAGTTGTATTCCTAGGTATTTTATTCTCTTTGTAGCAATTGTGAATGGCAGTTTGTTCTTGATTTGGCCCTCTTTAAGTCTGTTACTGGTGTATAGGAATGCTTGGGATTTTTGCATGTTGATTTTGTATCCTGAGACTTTGCTGAAGTTGCTTATTAGTTTCAGGAGATTTTGGGCTGAGACAATGGGGTCTTCTAGATATACAATCATGTCATCTGCAAATAGAGACAATTTGATTTCCTCCTTTCCAATTTGAATACCCTTTATTTCTTTTTCTCGCCTGATTGATCTGGTTAGAACTTCCAGTACTATATTGAATAGGAGTGGTGAGAGAGGACATCCATGTCTAGTGACAGATTTCAAAGGGAATGCTTCCAGTTTTTGCCCATTCAGTGTGATATTAGCTGTTGGTTTGTCATAAATAGCTTTTATTGTTTTGAGATACGTTCCGTCAATACCTAGTTTATTGAGGGTTTTTAGCATAAAGGGCTACTGAATTTTGTCAAAGGCCTTCTCTGCATCAATTGAGATAATCATGTGGTTTTTGTCTTTGGTTATGTTTATGTGGTGAATTACATTTATAGACTTGCGTATGTTGAACCAGCCTTGCATCCCCGGGATGAATCCTACTTGATCATGGTGGATGAGCTTTTTGATATGCTGTTGCAATCGGTTTGCCAGTATTTTATTGAAGATTTTTGCATCTATGTTCATCATGGATATTGGCCTGAAATTTTCTTTTCTTGTTGAGTCTCTGCCGAGTTTTGGTATCAGGATGATGTTTGTCTCGTAAAATGATTTGGGAAGGATTCCCTCTTTTTGGATTGCCTGGAATAGTTTCAGAAGGAATGGTATCAGCTCCTCTTTGTATGTCTGGTAGAATTCGGCTGTGAACCCATCTGGACCTGGGCTTTCTTTGGGTGGTAGGCTCTTTATTGCTGCCTTGACTTCAGACCTTGTTATTGGTCTATTCAGGGTTTCGGCTTCTTCCGGGTTTAGGCTTGGGAGGATGCAGGTGTCCAGGAATTTATCCATTTCTTCCAGGTTTACTAGTTTATGTGCATAGAGTTGTTTGTAATAATCTCTGATGATGGTTTGGATTTCTGTGGAATCTGTGGTGATATCCCCTTTATCATTTTTTATTCCATCAATTTGGTTATTCTCTCTTTTCTTTTTTATTAATCTGGCTAGTGGTCTGTCTATTTTGTTGATCTTTTCGAAAAACCAGCTCCTGGATTTATTGATTGTTTTAAGAGTTTTTTGTATCTCTATTTCCTTCAGTTCTGCTCTGATCTTAGTTATTTCCTGTCTTCTGCTAGGTTTTGATTTTTTTTGATCTTGCTCCTCTAGCTCTTTCAATTTTGATGATAGGGTGTCAATTTTAGATCTCTCCTTTCTTCTCATGTGGGCACTCATTGCTATATATTTTCCTCTAGAGACTGCTTTAAATGTGTCCCATAGATTCTGGTATGTTGTGTCTTCGTTCTTGTTGGTTTTGAAGAACATCTTTATTTCTGCCTTCATTTCATTGTTTATCCAGTCAACATTCAAGAGCTAGTTGTTCAGTTTCCATGAAGCTGTGCGGTTCTGAGTTAGTTTCTGCATTCTGAGTTCTAACTCGATTGCACTGTGGTCTGAGAGACTGTTTGTTATGATTTCTGTTCTTTTGCATTTGCTGAAGAGTGATTTATTGCCAATTATGTGATCTATATTAGAGTAGGTGTGATGTGGTGCTGAGAAGAATGTATATTCTGTGGATTTGGGGTGGAGAGTTCTGTAAATGTCTATTAGGTTTTCTTGTTCCAGGTCTGAGTTCAGGTCCTGGATATCCTTGTTGATTTTCTGTCTGGTTGATCTGTCTAATATTGACAATGGGGTGTTAAAGTCTCCCACTATTATTGTGTGGGAGTCTAAGTCTCTTTGTAAGTCATTAAGAACTTGCCTTATGTATCTGGGTGCTCCTCTATTGGGTGCGTATATATTTAGGATCGTTAGCTCTTCTTGTTGCAGTGATCCTTTTACCATTATGTAATGTCCTTCTTTGTCTCTTTTGATCTTTGTTGCTTTAAAGTCTATTTTATCAGAGATGAGAATTGCAACTCCTGCTTTTTTTTTTCCTCTCCATTTGCTTGGTAGATCTTCCTCCATCCCTTTATTTTGAGCCTTTGTGTATCCTTGCATATAAGATTGGTTTCCTGGATACAGCACACTGATGGGTTTTGGCTTTTTATCCAATTTGCCCGTCTGTGTCTTTTGATTGGGGCATTTAGTCCATTGACATTTAGGGATAGTATTGTTATGTGTGAATTTGATACTGTCATTTTGATCCTACCTGGCAGTTTTGTTGGTTAGTTGATGCAGATTCTTGATTGTATTGATGCTCTTTCACCATTCGGTGTGTTTTTGGAGTGGCTGGTACTGGTTGTTCTTTTATATGTGTAGAGCCTCTTTCAGGAGTTCTTGTAGTGCAGGTTTGGTAGTGATGAAATCTCTGAGTACTTGCTTGTTTGCAAAGGATTTTATTTTTCCTTCACTTATGAAGCTTAGTTTGGCTAGATAGGAGATTCTGGGTTGAAAGTCTTTTCTTTAAGAATGTTGAATATTAGCTCCCAATCTCTTCTGGCTTGTAAGGTTTCTGCTGAGAGATCTGCTGTGAGTCTAATGGGCTTCCCTTTGTGGGTAACCCGACCTTTCTCTCTGGCTGCCCTTAGCATTTTCTCTTTCATTTCAACCCTGGTGAATCTGACGATTATGTGCCTTGGGGTTGCTCTTCTTGAGGAATATCTTTGTGGTGTTCTCTGTATTTCCTGGATTTGAATATTGGCCTGCCTTGCTGGGTTGGGGAAGTTTTCCTGGATAATATCCTGAAGAGTATTTTCCAGCTTGGATTCATTCTCTTCATCACATTCAGGTACACCTATCAGACGTAGATTGGCTCTTTTCACATAGTCCCACATTTCTTGAAGATTTTATTCATTCCTTTTTGCGCTTTTTTCTCTGTTCTTGCCTTCTCTTTTTATTTCATTGAGTTGATCTTCGACCTCTGATATCCTTTCTTCTGCTTGGTCAATTCGGCTGTTGAAGCTTGTGCATGCTTCACGAAGTTCTCGTGTTGCGTTTTTCAGCTCCATCAATTCACTTATACTCCTCTCTATGCTGTCCATTCTCGTCAGAAGTTCATCCAATCTTTTTTCAATGTTCCTAGTTTCTTTGCATTGGGTTAGAACATGTTCTTTTAGCTCACTGTAGTTTCTCACTACCCACCTTCTGAAGTCTGATTCTGTCATTTCATCACCCTCCTTCTCCATCTGGTCTGGTCCCCTTGCTGGTGAAGAGTTGTGATCCTTTTTAGGAGGAGAGGTGTTCTGGTTTCGGGAGTTTTCATCCTTTTTGCACTGGTTTCTTCCCATTTTTGTGGGTTTATTCACCTGTTGTCTTTGTAGTTACTATCTTTCAGATTGGGTCTCTGAGTGAGCTTCTAGTTCGTGGATGCTGAAGTTACTTCTTCTTTTTTTTTTTTTTTTTTTTTTTTTAAGCTTTCCTTCTAACAGTCTGGCCCCTCTGCTGTAGGACTGCTGAGGTCCTCTCTGGGCCCTGATTGCCTGGGGATCACCTGCAGCAGCTGCAGAACAGTAAGGGTTGCTACCAGTTTCCTCTTCTGCTATCTTTGTCCCAGAAGGATGCTTGCCAACTGTCAGTCCATTCTCTCCTTTATGAGGTGAGTCTTTGGATCTATGGGGGTCAGGGAGCTACTTGAGGAGACAGTCTATCTTTTATTGGGGCTTAAGTCCTGAGCTGTGAGCTCCGTTGTTCATTCAGAGCTGCTGGGCAGGCACGTTTAGGTCTGCTGCAGCTGACTCATAAACCACTTTTTGTTGCCAGGTTCTCTGTCCTGGGGAGTTAGGGCTTTATAAGTTTCAAAACCGTTGTGCTGCTGCTCTTGTTTTTTCTTTCAGGGCTGCCCCGCCCAGCTAGCATCCCACCTGGCCACTGTCTACCTGCAGAGGCTTTGCTGAGCTGCTGTGGGCTCCGCCCAGCTGCCCTGTGCTCTTCCCTGCAGTCCTGTTTATATGGGCGTAGTTAGAACTGTCTCGGCAACGGTGGCCCCGCCTCTGTTATGGCGGACTCTCTCTGTTGTGGCAGGTTGCCTCGGCAACAGCTGGTTGCCTCGGCGATGGCGGCCTGCCTCTGTAGTGGTGGAGAGTCTCAGTAATGGCAGACACCCCTCCCCCACCGAGCCGGACCGTCCCAGGTTCAGCTGTGCTTGCTGTGAAGGCTCAACCCAGAGGGTTTTTAATTACTGTTTTTGTTTTCGTTGTTGTTGGGGGTTAGGGGTTGGGACCAACCGAGCCTGATCACCTGGCTCCCTGACTCAGAGTCTTTTCTTTTATTTTTTATTTTTATTTTTTATTTTTTTTGAGACAGAGTTTCACTCTTGTTACCCAGGCTGGAGTGCAATGGTGCGATCTCGGCTCACTGCAACCTCTGCCTCCTGGGTTCAGGCAATTCTCCTGCCTCAGCCTCCGGAGTAGCTGGGATTACAGGCATGCGCCACCATGCCCAGCTGATTTTTTGCACCTTTAGTAGAGACGGGGTTTCACCATGTTGACCAGGATGGTCTCGATCTCTTGACCTTGTGATCCACCTGCCTCGGCCTCCCAAAGTGCTGGGATTACAGGCTTGAGCCACTGCGCCCAGCCTCTTTTATTTTTTAAGTTGAACAACCCAGCGTTCCAGTCGCTTGTTGAAAAGTCGCCGGGATCTCCTGTGCTGCGACTCACTGAGCCGGCTCAAACAGCAGGGCCGGCTCCTGGCGGATTTTTTGCCTAGGAATCTCCTGGCCTGGCTCGCTATTTAATATGAATGGGCAACTCTGCCATCTCAGGGCTCCAATTGCCAGCTAAGAGGGCTCCCTGACCAGTGGCTTTTGTTTGGAGAATCGCCGCAACAGGGCGTGGTCAAAGCAGCCGCGTGGGCCAAATAAGCCCCTCGGGCGCCAAAACAGCCGCACCAGCCAGAACAGCGGCGCTGGCGACCCCTCTGCCTGGGTATCTCCTGGTCTGTGGGGAATAAAAATTCATCTGGAAATGCGGCGTCCACTCACCCTCTGCACTTTCACTGGGAGCTGAAGTCCTGAGCTGTTCTTAGGTGGCCATCTTCCCAGCATCCTCCATCTTTTTCATATTTATTAGGAAAGATATTTTTCTTAAATTTTATAAGAATACCTTCCATTTTCTTTATGCAGCAATCGATTATATAATAAAGGCTCACTTAAGTTGGTAGCCTAAAGATTTCCTGATATTGGCTACCTGTTCAAACAAATGAACTTACTATTGCTTAAAAACGACCCTGCAATAAAGGAATTTTTCCAATGCTTATGTATATTACTTTGGCTTGGGTAATAGTCCAGAAAAGACAGACTACAACATTGATAAGGAAGAAGTAGATAAGAGATATGGAATACTATAAATTCTAGTTATTGTTTTATTATTACATTTCAGTGGTTTCTAGATTTTAAAATGGTTTATCCTGTTTAGAAATTTCAACATTCATCTTTCTGATTATTGTATTTTCCATTTAGTGTCATTTTAATCTGATTCTATGACCCTTTCCTAAATACCAAGTCTGTCGTTCTCCAACAGAGTATTAGTGCATGTTGGCTTCTGGAAGACCAAGCAAAAATGAATATATGACTGTGTCTTCTAACATTCAAAGAATATGATTTTGGGAGTGAGAGAGAGAGGAGGTCCTGGTAAAAATTATACCCTCTGATTTCAAAATAAGTATTTATCCTATTCTGTCAAAACCATAATACTAGTGAGAATATGCTTAAGGTTCAACTTTTGTACTATTTTCTTCGTATTTTTCCTTTTTCAACAATTTCCTTAATGTCTAATAAACAATACTAATAGGAGGAATAAATGTATTAATTTGGAAACTGTATGTGAACACTACATTTTATAAATGTTACATATCTTTTGTTTTATGGAATATATATATGTAATGCATAAGCATGACTGCCTTTATTCAAAATGTATAACGCCGATTAAAATAAAGAGATTGATACTCATCACATAGAACACTCATTTTTTCATTCAACAGTTATTTCCAGAGTATTAGCAAACCATAACTAGAGTATGATCCAACCTAGGTATGATCCAACCTAGGATTAAGTAGAACCATCTAATCTAGATTATATCATCATTTTCTAATACATACTTAGTGTTTTAGATACAACTAGTGCCTTTTATCCATACTATACATATACTCATATTATGAAGTACTTATATAAATCAAGTACTTTAAAAAAGCATACAATATATAATTTTTTAAAAAAATCCATTACATTAATTTTCTTCATGGCAAATTCTCATGCTTGCCACCCATATTTTTTTTTCTCAAGTTTTGTGGGTTTTTTTTTTTTTTTGGAAGAGAAATCTTCTCAACTCTGAGTGATAATCCCCCTACAGACATAAGTACCTAGAGAGAAGAATAGAAATAAAAAATCATGACTCAAAGAATAACAAAAATAACTCTCATGCTTTACAAAACATACTAAGTGTATAAGCAGAGATATTATCAGGTGAGCAATAAATTATTCCTAGTAAAATCAATCATGGTGCATTGAAGAGTGTAGAGTACTTGGCCTGTGGAGAATTTCTTCCCAGCCAATGAATCTGGTACAGGAAATAACATTTAAGGGAAGTCTTTATCTGACTCTGGAATGCTACCATTAGTCCTCATCACTGAAGGCTCAACCTATTTCATCTCATTTGAAAAACTGCTGTAGTATTGTATTGCACAGTTTCAAAGAAACATTCAATATTTCTGTATTGATTGGATTAATTTAACAATTATAGAAATAGCCTTAGTGTTCAAACATCATAAAATGACATTAAAGCTCTAAGACATATTAGAAATCATTGAATCGTAATATAATAACCATGCCAGAGAAAAATTTTCAGCATAGAACATGAATTCTGTCACTAGGCTGCCCCCCTGGAGTGGGCTGTCTTTTCTTTTCTTTTTCTTTTCTTTTCTTTTTTTTTTTTTAAGGCATTTTTACAGCTCCCTGAAAAATGATGAATCCTGGATCTGCCAAAATAGATTAAGCAGTTGGTTTGGGAGATAAGAGCTCTACAGGGAAAACATTTAGGGTCCAATTAAGTTTGGATGTCGGCAAAACTAACGGGAAAGAAGGTCCATGATGCCAGCCTACTGGGTAGGATTTACAGCAGCTAAAGATTGCTTGATAAGTACTAAAATTGCAGGTCATCTCTAAGACTGTTTCATCTTTGAGCCAAGCAGCCATTCAATTGACCTTTAAGTGTCACACAATTATTTTCGTGGACTCTTATAGTCCTACCAGGTCAACTTGCTATCTTTCTAACCAATTTGGGAATGTCCTCTAAATATCCTTGACAACAAGGCTAACCAGCCTTTGTTTAAACTCTTCCAGTGATGGAGAACTCACTACTTCACAAGGCTAATCATGTTTTGAATCCATTTTTAAAAGGTCTTTATATTGAACTTGTTCTATATATGCCTTATACTGAACTGGCTATACCTTTGATTTCTAATTAATCCCCTTCAAACACAAACTAAGGGATTAATTATATCCTGCACACAGGAAGCCTCCAAACTTTTGAAAGCATGCTAGTATTTGCATTTTGGTTGCTCTGCTTACTAGCTGTGTAAACTCAGGTAATTTTTGAAACTTCTCTGTCTCTGTGTCCTCATCTCTGCAATAGAATTAATAGTATGTATTTTATAGGGCCAGTTAGAAGATGAAACACCGGACACATAGTAAGTGTTCATCTAAGTGTGTGCTTAATCTTTCAATAGACTTCTCTTTAAATCCAGTACTAGAGAAACAATGTTGAAAAGTACCTTTGATTTGAGGGAATTTCCTTCATAATGAAAAAGACAAAAACTAAATATGCAATCTCTATAAAATGTGCTGAACTATGAGAGGAGATATACGGTGTCGAGGAAGCATGAACAAGTTAGCTAATTTAGTTCAAGTGGGAATAAAGACAGTTTCTGGCAGAAGTAATTTTGAAGCTGAGATTTGATGGATGATTAATTGACCAAGTAAAAATGATTACGTCAAAAGAGTTCCAAGAAGAATAACATGTGGGAAGAAAACTTTACTAAAAGGTAAAAGAGAGAATATAGGTTTAGAAATAAAGGCTGTTCAATATGGCTTTAGTGTAGTATGTCAGGCTATAAGTAGTAATAATAATGATAATACTGTAGCTGAATATTTGGAAGAAGGTCAGATTATGAACAGCCTCCTATGCTATGTTAACTACAGGAAATGAGAAAATATTAAGGGATTTCAGGCAAACAGCAACATCATCAGATTTGAAGTAGGGGGATAATCTGAGGATGTTTTAGGTGCTGAAGTTCACTGCCCCTGGAATGCCTAAGTACGATGGGGTTATGCACTTTGGAACATTTCAGGGCTATACTATGTCCTATTATCCTTAAAAATTGTAACCTAAGCTGTATATCCCGTTTTTTTTTTTTTTCTGGAACAGACCCAATTTGCATCTATAGTCAGAGCATAACTATTCATAGTGCATTCTCCTTTGTTTCAAAATAGCCCTAGATTAAATGAAAATGACATGGTCGCTGAGGCCAGTCTCCAGAAACCCAGAAACTTAATTTATCTCCCATTCTTTTAGAGTTCTTGCTAGGGAGACCCTAAGTTTCTATGCAGGCTCAGCCTTTTCGTGGTAAGTGTGAGAAGGTGTTTTTGTTGTTACCATTGTCTTTAATTTTCTGACTAAGGAAAAAATATTATAGGGATATAATTATACTACGTATTTATTATATGTCTCATAAGCTACTGAATGGTAAGGAAAATCTTTCTATAGTCTAGTAACCCCATTGTCCTTCTTCAAAAGAAGAAGACATCTCTTGTTCCATTCTACCAAAGTCAGTGTGTGTGTGTTTGATGCTGAGTTTTTCACAGTACATGTAATCATAATCTTATAATACCTGGCTCTACCAACTAATGACTAAGTCAAGGTATAGCCAAAGCAAAGGGTCGTTACAGTAAATGGAAGAGAAGGTCACTGGAGAAGATCCTAAGTGTTGGATAGACAGGGGACTGCCTTGGGATGATGAAAAACTTTATGATAAAAGGAAAATCAGAAGTCTGATATCAACATCTTTAGGAAATAAGGACTATTGGTGAAAGTCTGCTAATGGCAGCAGTGAAAGAGATGAGAGACAGAAAACCTAGAGAAGGCGATTTTTCTCCAAGTTTTGAATAGGATGGGATAAACACACAGTGGAGTTTTCCCATTGGGCTACCCAGAAGCCACCTTGGAAGGCATATAGACTTCAAAACATTATTTAGCAGAATCCTTTTACATGTTCAACTTTAGTTTCCTTCTGTTGGTCTCTGCTTTAGAATATTCTTCCCTTGATATGTCAGCTCATACTTTCCAAGTTGGACCTCATTTGTTATGTCTTCCACATTTTTCAATTCCTCATAGGCCTTAAAAATGTATTATTTTTGCCTTAGTCATGACTGGTGTTTATAACACTCACCCTCACATATCATCTGCAAATGTTATTACTATTTGGTTTGTATTCACTTTCAGATCATTTGAGAAGACATCATATTCAAACAGCCCTCAACCAATCTGTAGAGTCTCTCTGGACTTATCTTCCCCACTTAAAATGATGTCATGTCATTTATCATTTTTCTTTGTCCTGAATGCCTTGCCAGTTCTACACTTATAAAGGAATGCTCATGTCTAAACAAATGTGAACTCTAAATACCTCAGTAATTTCAAAGCATCAAGCTCTTTTTGTGTTATACTAAAATAATGTCTTAGAATTTCCCTCCTCTGTCTCTGCCTAAATTCTTATCTATCTATTTGGAAACACAAATTTCCCCAAGCCCCAGTTTCTTGCCTGGACACAGATTACTGACTGTCAGAAATCCCTTTATTTTTATTTATTTATTTATTGTAATTGCAGAATGATATAGTGGGTGAAAAGTTTTTCTTTCTTTGTTCGTTTCTTTCTTTCTTTCTTTCTTTCTTTTTTTTTTTTTTTTTTATCAAAGATTGAAGTTGAACTAACTGTCCAATGAGCTTATGGATTACTGCTCTTCAACATTTTGAATACCAGAAATAAAATTGCTTCAGTTTTTTTCTATAGTCCTTCAGAAGCTCACCTTCCCATTTCCAGAAGACTTTTCAAAAATAATTGCCAGTGTTCCAGTAACTTCATTAGCTAATCCCTTAACACCCTAGTGAGTATGTCATCCAGAGGTACAGAAATGATACAACTCAGTAATTTGAGAGGAAATTGGGGTCAGGATCTTTGAAGTATTTTAGATTTTATTTTTGCTTTCTTTACTATTTTCATCAAGTTCTAGTATTTTTCCACTTTCTTTTCAACTCGTTCACTCACAGATTTTTTATACTTTAACTTTAATCTCAAAATTATATGTTTTCTCACACTTTCAACACTTTCAGACTTACACCTAATACTCTTCTTTCTTCCACTAATTAAGCAGTTTCACCTTTTCAGCCACTATCAATAAAGAAGATATTTTGATGTGTCAAGTTATTCTGAAACACTTCTGCCTTTTTGTCAATAGCATAGCTACAATTTTCCCTGGATGAGAATTGAAATATTTATTTCAATATTAGGTCATATACATATCACGTGATTGCTCCTATAGTAACCTTTTAAATATTATTCTCCTAAAGTTCTAGTTTCTTGCCAGCATAATTTTCAAACTTTATATACACAACTATTAATTATTTTTTGCAACATTTGAATAATTTTAAAAAACCAACATTATTCAAAAAGCAGGACAAACATCTCTTTCCTGAATATTTGAACACGTTTTGAAAATCACACCATTTTAATGTATACCTATAAAATTATAACCAGTAAACAACTACAAGCAAAGTCATCTGAATATACATACTTCAAAGAAATTGTAAATCTACCACATTCTAGAATAAAATAGACTGTAAGTGCTACAAGCCTTCATAGGGAAATTTTAAAGTGAAAGCATTTATTTTATAACTTTGCTTTAAAGTTCTATGTTGTCCAATTCTGTGTAAGATCTAGAGAAAAAAACTACTTGTTCTTGGGAATCATTTGTGATGATGTTAACTAGCTCCTCTCATTTCATATAAAAGGAACTCAAATAGAACTGCTGGAACAACTACAATAAGTAGTGTTTATTTTTATTTTTTTGGTTTTGGGGACGAGGTGGTGTTTGGTTACCTAAATAAGTTCTTCAGTGGTGGTTTCTGAGATTTTGGTGCACCCATCACTGAAGCAGTGTACATTGTACCCAATGTGTAATCTTTTATCCCTCACCTCCCTCTCACCCTTTTCCCTGAGTCCCCAAAATCCACTGTATCATTCTTATGCCTTTGTATCCTCATAGCTTAGCTCCCACTTATGAATGAGAACATACAGCGTTTGGTTTTCCATTCCTGAATTACTTCCCTTAGAATAATGGTCTCCAATTCCATTATTGGAATGCTATTATTGCAAATGCCATTTTTTTGTTCCTTTTTATGATTGAGTAGTATTCCATGGTGTGTGTGTGTGTGTGTGTGTGTGTATGTACACCACCTTTTCTTTATCTACTGGTTGATTGATGGGCATTTGGGCTGCTTCCATATTTTTGCAGTTGTGAATTGTGCACTATAAACATGCATGTGCAAGTATCTTTTTCATATAATGACTTCTTTTCCTCTGGGTAGATACCCAGGAGTGGGATTACTAGATCAAATTGTAGCTCTACTCTCAGTTCTTTAAGGAATCTCCATGCTGTTTTTCACAGTGGTTGCACTAGTTTACATTCCCACTAACAGTGTAAAAGTGAATAACTAGTGTTTAAAACTTGGAAAACATAAAGTGTGGATTCCTAAAACCCTTTTTCAGTGGTTTTTATCTAGTATAACATTGAAGCCCTGTCATCTCACTTAAAGGTGTATTATCAAACTAAAAGCATTCACTCTCTAAAAGAAATATACATAGAGTTCTAAATAAGAAGAATTTATGGATTTTCGCAAGCCTACTAAAGAACATTTGGAATGCTGAGTAATAGCACTAATTTATATGTGGCTGGTCTTTTGTTGCAATCCTCTAATCACTATCTCATCTTCTTTTGGCTAGTTGGAGACATTGGAGCCCATTTTATTATGGCTCATTACTCCCTTATTATTCCCAATTCTTCAAATTTGCATAAGTGACAATTACATCATATGATATCTCTAACAAAGTCAATCTCTTTATGGGCTGAAATTTAATTTTATAATAAGCAGCTTTTTTACAAGTAACATTTTAATTTTAATTTTAATAAAAGATTGTGATGATATAAAGATTTCAAAAAATTACTCCTACATGAATGGCAATAATTTTAGGTGATAGAACATGCTTTAAAGAAATCGCTTGATTTCTTTAGAACAGTTTTAAGTTCACAGCAAAACTGAACAGAATGTCCAGAGAATTTCCACATATCTCCTGCTCTCACACATGCACAACCTCCCTCACTATCAATATGCCAAACTGTGTGGTACGTTTGTTACAATCAATGAAACTACATTGACACATCATTATCATCTAAAGTTCAGAATTTACATTAGGGTTCGCTCTTAATGTTGTACATTCTGTGTGTTTTGATAAATGTATTGTGACAGAAATCTAACATTATAGTGTCATACAGAGTAGCTTTACTGCCATAAAAATTCTCGGTGCTCTGCCACAGCAGTTCCCAACCTTTTGGCACCAGGGACTGGTTTTGTGGAAGACAGTTTTTCCATGGGCTAAGAGGAGGGTATGGCTTCAGGATGATTTATGCAGATTATATTTATTGTGTACTTTAATTATATTATTATTACATTGTAATAAATAAGAAAATAATTCTACAACTCACCATAATGTAGAATCAGTGGGAACCCTGAGCTGGTTTCCTGCAACTAGACAGTCTCATCTGGGGATGATGGGAGGCAGTGATAGATCACCAGGCATTAGATTCTCATAAGGAGCATGAAACCTAGATCCCTCGCATGTACAGTTCACAATAGGGTTTATGCTCCTATGAGAATCTAATGCCACAGCTGACCTGACAGTATGTGGAGCTCAGGCAGTAATGTGAGCCATGGGGAGTGGCTGTAAATAGAAATGACACTTTGTTCACTCACCCTGGCATCACATCCTGCTGTGCATCCCAATTCCTAACAGGCCACAGACCAGTACTGGTCCATGGCCCAGGGGTTGGTGACCCCTGCTCTATCATCATTTTCCCATTTCCAAAATGTTATATAATTAAATTATGTCTATGTGGCCTTTTTATATTGACTTACTTTACTTGGTAATATGTATTTTTGTTTCCTTCATGTCTTTTTATGGCATGATAGCTCATTACTTTTCAGTGACACATAATATTCCACTGTCTAGTTTCAGACCAGTCCTTGGGGCCTCAGGTTCTAGAGGATTCGGGGGCTGGGTATATTCTGGCAGACCCAGGGTCTAGGCCCACTCCTATAGACCCCAGTGATAAGCCAGCACTGACAGCCCAGGATCCTAGGACTATTGCTGGAGATACGGGCACCAGGCCACCCTCCATGGACTCAGAACCCAGGCCTGCCCCCATGGATTCATACTGCAAGTCAGCCATAGTGCCTGGCCGGCCTCCATGGCTATAGGCTCCAGACCCATCCCTGTGGACCCAATCAACAGGTCTACCCCAGGGAGGTCAGTCTCCAGTGAGCCAACATCACAGCACTGGACTCCAGCCTGGGTGATAGAGTGAGACCCCATCTCAAAAATAACAGCAATCACAGTAAAATACCATCATGCTGTATTAATACATGATAAATATAAATCATTTTTGTCAATTAAAAGTAAATTTTAAAAAAGAAGCATGGTGAACATGATGCACTGTGTAAAAAAAAAAAAGTAAGTAGAACTTTAGCGATCTGCTCACAGGGTGTACAGGGGGAGGAAGGATCCTACAGCCACATGGTGAGGTCTCAATGTCTGGTGAGCCTCTGCCCGAGACTATGAGCTCACAAGCTCTCGGGTTGCCTCCCTGAGGTGGTACAAGTTGGCTGGAGTTACCTAGAATTGGGTACACCCCTTTGCACAGGTGAGTCTGCCTCTCATAAATCCTCAGCAGGTTAGCCTCTGTTAATGCGTTTCTCCTGAGAGCAGATCTCATTAAGAAGAGCAGAAGGCTCTGGTATATTTCAAAATGGTTCCTTTTCCCTTCCCGCTGCTGGAAGCACGGGGATTTTCTCTGATAGTCACTGTGAGGAACTGGTCGAGCTGCTGGAGGTAAATCTCACAAAATGTGGGATCCTGCCTGTGACTCAGTCTCCCTGGAGTTTTTATCCTGACTCATCGACACCAAGCCTCCAGCCATTCATCGGTCACAACTCGCGTTTTCCCATCCTGGCTGTGTTCCCGCAGAGGCTTCTGCTGGTGGATTTTTGCTTCGGTAAGTTGTGATTCTCTGGGTCCGGTCTGTTTTTCCAATTTGGAGGCTACAGTGTACCTGTACCCTCACTTTTCTGACGGCTCTAAGAAGAGTCGATGATATTTCAGTTTTTAAAGAATTTATTTTAATTTTAATTTTTAGTTCTGGGGAACAGGTACAGGAAGGGCAAGCTTGTTACTTAGATAAACGTGGGCCATGGTGATTTGCTGCACCTATCAACCCATCACCTAGGTGTTAAGCCCAGCAAGCATTAGCTATTTTTCCTAATACTCTCCCTCCCCACATGCTACCCTCTCCATGACAGGGCCAAAACCAGAAATACCATTTGACCCAGCAATCCCATTACTGAGTATATACACAAAGGAAACTAAATCATTCTATTACAAAGATACATGCATGTGTATGTTCATTGCAGCACTATTCACAATAGCAAAGACATGGAATCAATCCAAATGCCCATCAGTGATAGACTGGATAAATTAAATGTGATACATATACACCATGGAATACTATGCAACCATAAAAAGGATTGAGATTATGTCCTTTGCAGGAACGTGGATGAAGCTGGAAGCCATTATCCTCGGCAAACTAATGCAGGAGCAGAAAACCAAACACCACATGTTTTCACTTACAAGTGGGAGCTGAACAATGAGAATCTTTGAGTTTTTTACTTGCTAGGACGAAGTGGACACCTCTGAGATTCTTATGGGAAGTCAGAGTAGGCTCTTGTAGGTGGATCTTTAAATACTTTAGACTTTCATTCCTGACATCGCGTCAAGAAGACTCTTGCAGTCACTTTATGGAATAGACTTAATATGTAGGATTATATATGGTGTTTAAAAAGACCATTTAATATCAATATCAAATATTGTTTAATAGAAAACAAAAATAGGGCAAATTTTAGTTAAATCCACTAAGGTACTTTGAGCACTTATCCTGTGCCTATCTCCAGGCTGAATTAATTAGATTTTTTTTTTAAAGGTTATAAAGTAGAAAATGCACGCACTATTATTATCTGATGAGGAAACTGAGATTTCTTTTTCTCCTCTTAGAAACCAGAGACTTAAATACATTCCTGAGAGATTCTCATGAAGACTGAACTAAAATGCTCCCTAACTGCTGATACCTTATGAGAATTCCAGGGAAGCAAATGAAGGTACTATTCCTTTTTTTTCTTACTAATATTTATAGAACATTTACTGCATCATAGTGCAATGATACAATGTTCTGGGGAATTAGAGAAGTGTAAGCTTAGCATGATATTAACTCAGGGATTTATATTCTAGTAGGGGAGACTAGATATGAGCTTAGATATCTGTAATCCAGAATAAAACATGGCAAGGAACAGGAGAGATGAGAGCAGAGGGCTATGCCCCTGATTTGAAGATCTAGAAAGAAGGCTGACATAAGGCTGAGCTTGAGACGGAGTCACTGGTAGAGGGAAATGATCTGGTAGGTGGAATTCACTGGCAGGTGAAAGCAACGACAGTAATGCTGAGGCATGGGGGGCCCAGCTGTGCTTATCAAGGAGCAAGTTACTCTCATTGGCTGCAGTCTTTGGTTACAGTGTAAAAAACAGTGGTGAGTCAGCAGATTGGAGACTAGGAGGTAGGGCCTTGAAGGCCAGGCTAAGACATTTAGACTGTAGGGCCACTGGAGGATTGCAAAGTTTAGCAAAGATCCAAAAATCTTCAATGTTGGCAGAGACTTGACTGATAGCTAGTGTACAATATCACATTTGATAATCTGATAACGAGAGATTCATTAACGTGCTCAAGATTGCCCGTGATAACAGCAGAAAGACATTACATTGTGGGTATGTGCAATTCTAAGTTTAACATTGTCAGGAGCAACCCCCGAAGTCTTCTTAATCACAGGTGAGTAGGTTCTGGTAGACGACCTGATCTCTCAGCAAATAGGTAGAACCAATCCCAGTACCTTCATCTCAACAAAGCTTTATGATCTCATGTGGTTTTTTGTAAAAATTCTGAAAGACAGGTATTACAGTTTCTATTTGTTAGCTCAGAACAATATTTTTTGTAGTAAAATGCATGAATCTGGGTAGCAAAGATATCTTGAATTAAATCTCTGATGAATTTCAAAAAAGAAATTACTGTAAAGTTTTCAGACCTCACTACTTTTTCACGATTTCTCCTCCTTTGACCGTTTGTCTCTTAAGGAAACTAATTCCAGGCTAGGAACAGTGACTCATGCCTGTAATCCCAGCACTTTGGGAGGCCGAGATGTCTGGATTGCCTGAGGTCAGGAGTTCCAGACCATCCTGGCCAACATGGTGAAACCTTGTTGCTACTAAAAACACAAAAAATAATAATAAAATACAAAAATTAGCTGGGCATGGTGCTGTGCGCCTGTAATCCCAGCTACTTGGGAGGCTGAGGCAAGAGAATCACTTGAACCCAGGAGGCAGAGATTGCAGTGAGCCAAGGTCATGCCATTGCAGTCTAGCCTGGGCAATGGAGTGAGACTCCCTCTCAAAAAGAAGCAAAGAAAAGAAAAGAAAAATTTCTCAGCAATATGGGGACATAAATTGGGGGGCGGGGGGGTTCGTGCTGTTCAGAAAGGCAGGGAAACAGCATCCCCTAAGCAGCAGCCACACCTTTGCTAATGCTCTTCCCTCTACCTGGTGTTCATTTTCCCTGAATCCACTAAACTCTTATTCATCAAATAGGGCTTTCTTCATGTTTTTTAGACTTAACTTTCTCTTCCTAAATTTTTATTTTTTAACTGTGGTATTTCCCCAATGCAGATACTAAAACAGAGATTCAAGGAAAATTACTTTATATAAAGGGTACTTATATTACTTTATATAAAGGGTATACTTTATAAGGTATTACTTTATATAAAAGGTATTAAAAAACCCCATTGCGGAAGCACGGAGGTAACATAGGAACAAAGAGGCAGACAGGGAAGAGTGTGTTAAGCCTCAGCAAGAGGCGTCTAATCCTATGGAAACTTTAGGAAATTGTGTAAAATGCACCCCTCGGACTCCTCCTTTCTTGGAGGAGGGTGTGTGGCCTGGAGTTTTAGGCAGCGTTTCTCATTAGTCTTTGACCAAGGGCTGCTCCCGTGGCACAGGCTCCTGGCACCTCTGGCCTCATACATGCTGACAGGCAGACTTGCAGTACTAGAGAAGATTCCTCAGATGCAAACATGCAGAGGCCGCGGTTAGATATCAGCCCGGGTATGCTGGCTTGGCAGGGGCTGAGGGAGATGGGCGGGGCACTGCCAACATCTGCTATCTGGTACAATCAATGCTGCTGGTTGTTATTAGTAAACAGCCAGCTATGCAAGGCCCACGAGACTGTGGAATTGAGAGAGTGGAATTGGGCCACCTGTCCTCTGGCAGAGAGCAGGTAATGAGTTCCATGTCTCTGCTGAGGTGTCAGGCTCCAGCTGAGAGCCCCCTGCAGCAGATGGAAACGTGAACTGCTACCCTTTTTGTTTAGAAGAGATTCTCTGAACCCACTCGTCAGCAGGACAAAAAGCATTGGGTTGTTTTTAGCCATTGTGCTGGTAGGTTTGTGTCAACCCAGGCACTCTCCATGACCTTGCATTGGGCAGGCTTGATTAATTGTGAACAAGTGTTCACAGAGACGTCAAACTGAAATGAAAGGGAAGAGAAAGCTAATGAGCCATAACAGATCCTGAAATAACCTGCAGATGAGTCTGATGCTCCTCTTTCCTCTCAATAATCTTGGTTTGCAAGAATGAGGAATTTCTGCTTATTCAAATTCTTTAAAATGTAGAGCTGCACCTTCTTTCTACTCACGGAAGCCTCCATGGTAGCCACCTGGGTTCAACGGGACTAATATCTTTTCAGTCTCAGGTGGCTGCTAAGGAGTGAGGGAGGAAATCCACTCGCCAGTGATAATTCTGAGTTTTGCTAAGCAGCAGTTTAGAATCTTGATAACAAATAGACATAGGTTTTGATTCCTTATCCACCATTAACAAACTTACTCGCTGTATAATGTTGGGCAGGTATCTTATGAACTCCTTAAATCACAATATCCTTGGCTGGGTGTGGTGGCTTACACCTGTAATCCCAGCATTTTGGGTGGCCAAGGTGGGCAGATCACCTGATGTCAGGAGGTAGAGACTAGCCTGGCGAACATGACAAAACCCAATCTCTACTAAAAATACAAAAATTAGCTGGGCATGGTGGCACATGCCACCTACTCAGGAGGCTGAGGTGGGAGAATCACTTGAACCTGGGAGACAGAGGTTGCAGTGAGCTGAGATCATGCGATTGCACTTCAGCCTGAACAAAAGAACGAGACTCCATCTCTCAATCAGTCTACCAATCACAATTTCCTTATCTGTAAAATGGGTCCAGTGATGATGGTGCACAGCTCAGAGGCTCATGAGGAAATAAAATGAGTTAAAAATTATTGTCTGAAATATAGGAAGCACAGAATAGAGGTAATGCTAATGTTTATATTGTTGTTGAAATTGAAATGGTGGTAGCTGCCATTGTATTGATTGTAATATTAGTGCCATTTCCTTCCACTGCTGGGTGCAATGGAAAGATCATGGATTTTGGATAGACACAATCCTCAATCCTAGTTCTACTGTTGAATATAGCTGCATGCTTGTTTGGGTATTTGAAAACATTTTGTTTGGAAATACTTACAAACCTCAAGAAGTATTTGGAACTGAATAATATATAAAGGCTCAATAAATGTCTGAGTTTCCTTTCCCTTATCCTTCTTCATTATAGCTTATGTGTATCTAAAGAGGGGCTGTCCTTTTGAGAGTATTTATAAAAGCTTTATGAAAAGTTATTTTGTAAAAATTGTTAATAATTGTAGCATGAGAGAAAAATTTAAAACTTCATTTGCTCTGTAAACCAGTGGGCCATGTCACTGAGCCAGTATTTTAAATCTAGTTGTGGTTCACTCACAAAATAATTTTTCTCTTAGAGAATGTGACAGAAGAACAAAGTTGTGAGTCTGCAAAGTAAGCCATAACCCAAAGTTTAAAGGGTTAATAGACTAAACAGTCTCATTATCCTAAGAAGCAAAAGATGAGTAAATACACACTCACTTTGTTGCAGCACAGGGTAAACCCAGAATGTTTCAGGTCTAAAATCCGTTAATGCAACATGAAACATGTTTTTCCAATCTGTAACTCCTCAGGTTGGAGAACAGCTTTTGACCCTACATCATTAATTCACAAAACAAAACATTTAATTGCTTGTGAGGAGCAGTTGGCAGAGAACAATTGTTTTCTTCAGAATCCTAGAGGTAGATAATGCTCTGTCTGGGAAGGTGAAGGATTTAATGACTCATTACTTGGTAGCAACTGTATTCAGTTGTGTCTAGTGGACTTCATAATTTTGGTGTGTCATTTATATGCTGTGATAAAAGTAGTATTAGGGGCCTGGCGCAGTGATGCACGCCTGTAATCCTAGCACTTTGGGAGGCCCAGCAGGAGGATCTCAAAGTCAAGAGATCGAGACCATCCTGGCCAACACAGTGAAACCCCATCTCCGTTAAAAATACCAAAATTAGCTGGGCATGGTGGTGCACACTTGGAGTCCCAGACACTTGGAAGGCTGAGGCAGGAGAACCGCTCGAATCCAGGAGGCAGAGGTTGCAGTGAGCCGAGATCACACCACTGCACTCCAGTCTGGTGACAGCAAGACTTTGTTTAAAAAAATCCTATTATGACATAAGTAGAATTAATACTGTCATGGTAGAGGTTACTACCAGTGTATAATTATAACTTCATGTTTTCTGAGTGATACGGTTTATCCTTATATATATTTGTATATTCTCATACGTGTATATGTTCTTATACGTGTATATCTTATAAATGTATATATATTCTTATACATGTATAAGAATAAACCATATCACTTCTTATACATTCTGTTCTTATACATTATGAGAATAAACCACATGTTATTCTATCATGGTAGGAATTGGTACTGTATAACTTCTACCATGACAGTGTAACAGCACTAACATACATTTTCAACATACGCTTTTATTCCATAAAATATTTTATTTTCTAAAAAAAATTAAATTGTGTCCTGCTTTTATATGTCTTATACTAAGTATTTGTTTTTTATGTTATTTACCTGCATTACTTGATAACTTAGGATGAGATCTCAGGTCTTTAACCATTTAAAATCAATGATGTACTTCAGTGAGGAACAGTCAGGCTGATATGGCTCTAATCTCTGCCATCATATCTCCCAAACTATGTTGTGGCCTCTTTTCATGTGTGTGTGTCCCATTAGTCCCATCAGTAGAATAGAAACATATATGTAGTCAACATACGAAAGCTACCTGTCACTCTGAAAACCTAGAATTAAAATGGAGATTTTCTCTATAACCAATGCTCTTTCACCTTTAGTAGGCAACTGAAAGGAATCATCACTTTTTCAAATGCTTTCAACATATGTGTTTTTTTTTTCCCCTTGGAGAATAAGTCTAGGTGACATTCACAATTAGGAGGATCATACAGCACATTCTTGAATATTGTTTGTCTCCAACTCAGTTACATATGTTAATGTACAAAAATATGCACGCAGAG